>NC_092522.1:6117606-7525106 GCF_037038585.1 Patagioenas fasciata | reverse complement strand
GGGAGCTTCCATTTATGAAACCTCTCCACAAAAAGTGAATCATTTTGTACCTTACGTGTTGAGAGAGCAACTTGCTCTATGTACTAGTGTTTGAGTTTTTTGATGAGTTTCAAGTAGTTTAACCAGAAATGAGACTCTGTATTGATCTTTAAAGAATTCTTGGTTACTCATGGATTTTGGTTTTGTTTGGAAACTTATCCCATCCTCAGCAATATAGTATTTGCATTAGCCATCACAACACTTAAATAAATCTTTATACCTACTTACAAAGCTCAGTCAACCTTATGATCTACCCTTACAAAAACATGTACCATCTAACAACTTTTTTCTCTTCAAACATTAACATATAACATTTTGTTTCTTTATGTGTAACAAACTAGATGTTTGTTCAAGATTTGGAGACTGCTAGTGATAGTAGATTGCGAACCGTGTGTCTGGTGATGTAGTGAACACTTCTGGTATTCAAAGTGAACAGGTATAATTAATTTTTGCTGTTGGTTTCAGAGCTAAATAAAATAGAGTAGCCATATATCAGTGTAAAATTTGATGATGGTTTTAAAACTTATTGACAAGTATACAGAGGATTTAGTGGGGCCCTATGTGATGACAAACAGCAGCAGTGGTGGAAGCAATGTCATCAGTTATACACATATCTGTAGTTATACGCATGATATCTATACATTCAGCCCAAGTATGGCAGAGTCAGAGAAAAGTGATTCAGGTAAGGAAGGATCTTCCTATGTGGAAGAAGAAGAACAACTATTATGTTTTATTTTTGACTTGACCAAAAATCCTCTGGGATTAATGCATTTAATCCGTGCAGTATGGAAAAATGTGTCATCTGTTTTGCTAACAGTAGATCTTTAAAACTGGTGATTATTGGTGAAACAGTGATATCTTTTTTCTTGAGGTAGCATTTGGCTTTTAGTATTTAGTAATTATCTGTTGTTCTTTCATAAGCTCTTCAAACAGATGCTTGATTAGAAAGAAACACCTGAAAAAAGCTTTCCTATAGCCAAGATGAAGAGCTCTTCTATATCCTTTTCCTTTTAAACCATTATCAGAAGAGAATAGTTCCTTTCTATACCCTGTGTAAAGGTCACTTTTTCAACATTTAGAGCCACATTGTGTGGATTTCAATTAAGCGTTTTCCTTACCATTTTGTTGTGGGTATTGCCATTATTTTTCATAATTGCCTTCAACATAAAATCCTGTTTTCTACACTAAGCATCTTGCTTGACTAAAGTCAGCTATAAACAGCTGGACATTCCACAAAAATAGGCGGCTTAGTTAGCCCTCAAGAGATTGCTGGATTGTGTGATAAGTGAAAAAATACATTGTCAGCTAGAAAACTAAGGTTTGGAAAAGGTACCAAGGAAGTGAAAAGGTCTTTCTTGTTTACTTTAAAGTTCTCTTGCACAAACTAAATAAAACTTTGAAGTCTTTCAGTGGCTTGCCCAGGGGCCTGAATAATACAATTCAGAATCTTTTTATGAATTTTTTATGAGGCTGAAGAAAAGGTACATGACGGTATGTTAAATGTTTTGGGCTACGTATTGTTCTTGTGTTTGAGTTTACACTTCACAGTACAGAATGCCTCAGGCACTACGGTAAGCATATGAATTGTATATGTTTCTTATTGTTTAGCTAGGTACCATTATGTGATGATGTGCTCTGGTTCAGATCAGTGTTAACTCTCTGAAAATGTTTAAATGCAATATTTATTTGAAATGCTCTATGAGCATAAGTCCATCATAACTGGTTTTGTTTTGTTTGGTCTTTTCCCCAGTTTGAATAATATGTTAGTGCAAATTCTTTCACCTACAGGATGACCCCCAGAATTATAATTTGAAGTTAATTTATACTGGAATAATGCATACACATTTTGTCTTTGCTGGCAGAGGTTTGTGGCAATAGGATGAGCATGAAATATCTTTAGAGTCACCTTTGAGACAATGAGATGTATTGTTCACAAGGCGCAGTTTAGTGAACTTACTGGTGGTTGCATCTCACGGCTGCATAAGTTTATAGCTATAAAAAGCGATATATTTTGGTAGTAGGATGTTTACAGATCAAGAGGTAAGCTTTGTTCCTTTAATGTCATTCTGATTTTTGTGGTTAAATTGATTTTCCATAGATGCAAACACTCTGCTGTATCCATCAGCCACCTCCCATCCACTTTCCCTCAAGATGCGAGATTGTTTTGCTGCTCATCAAAAGGAGCAGATGGCTCCTGGCGGTGCTGCAAAAAGTACTCTAAAAATGAAGTAACAATTCAGCCTGCTTTACCTCAGCATTCATCATCTCTAATTTTCTGGTTTAACCTCTAGGATGGAATAAAGTAGTTGTAGCGTTGTATTTCCATTTAGATATATGCAATTGTTGGATAAGTGGTAGAATCACAACTTTGCGTTATTTCCGCTTCTTGTCTTTTAGTCTTTAATTTTCAAGTAACCCCTAGAAAAACAATTGCCTTTAGAGACAAAAGTTGTTATGGAAAGGGGGAAGATTATTACTGTGTTACTAATCTCATCTCAGCTACATTGCAAGTGAAAAGTGTGTTCTGGAGATTACTTTGTTATAATATAGTTTAATTTGACTAGGTGATAAATAGTGCAAGAAGTGCTTCCTCTTTTATAATAGGTGCCTTAGGCATTTTCTGTCAAAAATACAGTATCCAATTTTACGTATTCTATTCTGTGCATAAATTGGGCTGGTATGAAATTTATTTGTTAAATCAAGGAGGTTTCCATTTCAAAAGATGATTTGTTAGGTATTCATAAAATAAATGCTAACTTTTTATTTTGTAAGTACATTTTCAGAAATACATATACAGACAGAAGGAATAACTGGAAAACAAGATTACTTTGTATAATACAAAACCTAAAGATTTTCCTTCAGCTGTCTTTTGCCACATCATTGTTTCAGGTTATCTGTCCTTTTTTTTTAATTAATTTTTTTATTATTAGTGCTGTATTTTGGGTTTTTTCTTTCCCCCTCCCTATTTATTAATTTACTTCACACTGGAAGCTAATAAATGATCTCATTGATAGAGTTCTGTAATGAGGAAAGTTTATTTGATTTATGCTAATAGATGGCTTAAATCCTATTAATTAATATTTAATGTTCCGAGTTAGATACCTTTTGCATTGGAAGTTACTGAAGTTGTTTTATTCAACTTAAAACTGCTGTTGTAATGTAGTTTTGATCTGTCTCTATTTTCTGATCTAAATATGCCTAAAGAGCAATTATTATTTTTGTCTCTTCATAAATATTAATACAATCGTACATACATGAGTCCCAGTGAAGTAACAGCACTTCCCTCAAGAGCTATGGAAATCAGCTCTAAACCACACAAAGTGAATTACATTTTAAGATCTCTTCATAGACTGGACCAGGAAATTCAGCAGCTGAAGCAAGAAATCTATGAGGGCGATGGTTGTCAGAAAGGAAATCATGGAACGTTAGAAGAGAGACTGTCCCACCCCGCTTTCCCTACCAGCCCGACAAAGCCACAGCCGCCTGCTGCTCCACTAGTTGACGATAGGTAGGCAACCTGCATTTCTGCAGTATTTTGATAGGAATGCAAACAACGGCTTTAGAAAATAAATATACTAAATTGTCATTCCTCTAGGGTTGTTTTTTAATTAAATACTGTAGTAGTACTTAAAGGCTAATGTGGAAAGAAAATTAATTTGCTGTATTTTACTTTAAATAACCAAAAGATTGATCTATTGCTCCTCTGTAGTTTGGAGTAGAGGTTTGTGAAACTGTTGGCTTAAATGTATTTAAATTGTTTTTGTGTTTACCGTGACTTGTCTATATGGAATTGCTTTAAATAGACTTAAAGCAACAAAGTAAATGAAATTGTCTTAAGCCTTGTTTAATAGGGTAGCTGTCTGGTATCAGTTAAAATCTATTTCCTCTCTGTTCTGTTTACACTTACACATGCAGTTGTTAGTATCAACTCTTGGAACATTCCTTCTGTTTGAAGACCAAAGCTTTGTTAGCCCAAGTTGCCAATATTGCACAAGTGATAAAAGCAAACCATTAAATAACTAAAGATGCAACCTCAGCCTCTTATTTCTTCTTCATCTCTTGTACACTCAGTGCCACTTGTAAGCAGAGCTGTATGCATAGCAGTAGCTCAACCTGTGCTCCATTAAATTGTCTAATTGTGAAAACAAATTGTTAACCTTTGCCTGTTAAATGAACACTTTCTTAAAAGTCCATGTTCCTTAAGGAGCGATAAAACCTGGTCTAACATTAAGCCTACCAATTAGCAGATGTGCAGTACTGGGGGTTCATAAGCATTTCGAAGAGCCCTTTAGCCTGTTTTGATTTTTATCTAAGCTACTTTTTAAAAAAATTGTCTATATCTTGAAGGATAAATGCCTTTATTGAACAAGAAGTGCAGAGAAGGCTCCAGAATATTCATCATAAAGCTGAGGATAATGACGTTAGCCTGTCCTGGTCTGCGGAAAGCGGAAAGGTGAGCAGAGATAGGTAGGAAATCCTGACCTTCACTACACCATGTGTAACCACTGATATAGTTTTGTTCAATAATTTTCATGTTTTCCTATGTGTACTTAATTTTGATTTTCAAAAGAAGTAAACAGTAAATCAGGGATATCAGTTTTAGATTTTGCTCATATTTTTTCCCAGTGGCTGTTTTATGTTGTGTTCCATTTTTTTTCAGGGAAGAGTATGTAAATGGCTATAGGAAGCTTATAGATGAAATAAAAATCTTGATTTTATTTCCGTAAAATACAGTGATAAAATTCAATCCAGAAGAATGGTAATTGTTTATACTTGCAAACAAATTCTCATTTAAATGCTAATCGTCTAATTCATCTCAAGCCTGCGCTGATTGACTTCTAAGCCAATGGTTTAATAAATATCAATAAGAAAATAGTTATTTTTGGCTACTAAAAAGAGTATCTCTTCCTCTAAGTAGTTTTAAGTGAACTTGTACAAGGAAGGCACTCTTTTTAATAATCACCTGTACCTTTTTTATTGTTAGGATAATGAGAGGCTTAATAATGGCACTGTTAAACGCAAGCTGAAGTATGAGGTAAGTCATAATTTGTCAAAATGAAATGGTTGTCTTAAATTACGGCATGTCCTATAATTAAATTTCTTAATGTTTAGCTGCATAATTAGAATGTTGAATTCACTGCAAGATTAATGGCTAGTAGAAACAGAAATGTGTTTTGCCAACTGGAATGAAGGTGATTTTTTTTCAGATTTGACATAGCTTTTTCTCTATCTGAAAGCTGTGGTGTTATTGTAGATGTTTCTTCCTCGCTTTGTCATGATTCTTAATTTGGAACAGTATCCCTTTCCTGATTTTTGAAGGATAAAAGCTTATAATGGGGAGAGATTGTCCGAATTCAAAATAATTCGCATTTTTGACTCACAAGGAACTGACTGCTGTAAGTGTGTCTATAGCAGCATCAGACAAATTTGTCCATGAAGGGTTCATACATGTATTTTTAAGCTGAGGCTTAGACGTCTCCCACTGTGTTTGGTTGCCTAACTATTGCTTGAAACATGGTTATTTACTTGTCTTGGTGAGTAAATCACAAATACCTTCATGGTTTTAAACCTTAATAGTAGGAGGGCCACGAGAACTCTAATTTGGACTGGTTTTTTTTTCTTTTACACTTATTTTTAAACTGTGTTACACTTATTTTAAAACTGTGTTGGACTTTTAACAGTATCTTTGATAGTATAGGAACTTTTTGTGTGTGTGCATGTGTGGAAAAATAATAAAGGGCTTAAAATTTCTGCATCACCCCTTGAGTTTCCTGTCATTTCCAAGTAAAGTGAATATCATAAAGGTGAAATGGATACTGTACAAAGGAAAAAGCAGTCATGGGCCGGGCGGATCAACCATTCCTGAATCAGATCTCAATCGCTTCTGTTGGATTCTCTCACTCAAATTTTGAGAGATTGTACAATGATTGTACCAGTTTTGAATGATTATCCAAACCTAATCAAAATCAGTCCTCGATTTAAGAAATGTTCAAATCAGAAGATTTCTTTAAGAGATGTTTCTGTTTTCTTCTTTTGAAATTTTTAACAGAAAAGTCAACAGTGGCAGCCACATTATGGCTTTCCATTTATGCCTAAAGATGGCAATTATGTTTCTGAGTTGTGTGGAGGAAATGCAGGAGTAAGAGGCCATAAAAGACAGACGGCATATACAGAGATGTGGGATTTATTTACCAGTTCTGGAAGAATGTCCTCCTCTTTTACATCAGAGAACGCATTTGAGAATGAAGGGAATAATTTGGAACAAGAGAACTTTGCTTGTCATTGTGACGTTGAAAGTAGTTTAATTCACTCTAAAAATATTAATACTTTAAAGAATAAGAATGTTCCTTATCAGAATGTTTTATCTACTTCTTTACGAAGTCATGACTTAAATAACATGGCTTATTCGCTCTGCAAGGTTGAAAATTTCAGTCATTTTGACAACAAAATAACAATTTCTCAGGATTTTGACAGCTCAAGAACTGAATCTGATTGTTCCCGCTTGAAACAGCTGTCTCCTGTAGGATCCTTAATGGGTGCTAATGAGCAGGCTGGCTTTAACAGTGTATTGTGCCTTCACTTTTCTCAGTCTAATGTGCATTCTGAAACAATAACTTATAAAGAAAACAGCCCATTTAAGACGATGCACCAGACAATCAAAGACCAGGCTAGTAATCCTCAGCTTCCAACACAAGAAAACTCTGAATTGATTTCTTTCAAGTCAACAGCTTCTCGTTTTGATGTAAGCCCAGAGCACAGCTATGGCTTGGGTTATCTTTTCAGTAAGCTTTCCTGCCTCTACAAAGATACCAGCAGTCAGCTGCTCAACGGTACGGTGGTTTCGAAACAAATGAAGGAGCTGGGAAGTTTGTGTGACAGAAGTGAGAGATGTGCACAAGTGGTATCATTAATAAAAAATTTACCATTTATAAGAAACTTGCAAGTAAATATATTCTTCAAGTCAGATACGAATCAAGACATGTCCCACTGTACTGATGATGGTAAAGCTCATACTGGAAATGTCATTCAGCCTGAATGTCCTGGGCAAGAGGTTATCACAGTGTGTGCAAGCACAGAGATCTCTGGCGCTTGTGCAAGAAAGCCCTACGAAGGATTCACGTGCTGTTGTGAAAATGAAGAGCTGGAAAAGAGTCTTGTGTTAAGACAGGAATTTGTGCATTTTCCTGCTGTCCTTTCGGAGCTTCAGGTCTGTTCTCTGGAAAAAGTCTTGGAATTTTTGACCTGTGCCTTACCTCAAATTTGTATGAGAATGGAGGAGTTGAAAGGTGTCTATTGGCTTGTGGTTGCCAATTGCAGAAAGCCTGAACCGCAACCTGCGTGCTTGCTTTTGTTCAGCTCCATCCTCTATGTTGTTTCACCAGTCAAACAAGACATCTGCCCGAGTTCCTTGGCAATGCTTCATGAGGTTCCCATTGTCACGATAAAGGAGATTCAAGTTGGCTTTGCTGGACAGAATATTAGCCTTCTGTGTTCTACTGAAGATGGTTTACTCACAATATTTACCTATAACAAACGCTTGACTCAAAGAATTTGCCATGATATAATAAGCCTTTTGATTTCTACAACGGATGATGCTATTTGTTTAAATCACCAGCTCTTGAAAGATGATTTGATGGAAATTTCGCTTGACTGGACAGCAGAAGTAAATGATTTCGTTTTTTCAAATGGAGTACGATTGTCCTGTAATTTTAGAACTGAATTAGCTGATCTGGTTTACGTCCTCCATGAAAATATGGGAAGTATTAAACCTTCATTAGGTGATATTCATGTACTGCTGTATTCTTCAGTGAAAGTAGACTCTGCTAAGCAGACTTTGTATAGAACTCTCATTCTGACAACTACTCATATAGGTCTCTTAAGGGAAAATAAAGTATTTTATCCTTCACCTAACTTTCTGGGTGCTTCATGCCAGTGTTCACAATTTGACAGCCTTCAGTTGCACAGTTTGAATGATATCCGATGTGTACTTTTTCCAGACAAAGAGAACTTCACAAAAATTGAGCTTGTGTTTTCTAGAAGGAGCAAGGTTGGATCTGATTCAGGGATTGTTTGTTCTAAATACTGTGAAAAAGAAATAAATACTCAACTGACAGTCATCCCATCAATTCTTCAAAGCAGTTTGCATATCCCTTTGGAAACCTGGAAATTAACATTCAGTTCAAGTGAAGAAGCCATTTGGCTAATTAAGCATCTGACTAGGTGTTGAAATCCAAATACATTAATGAATATTGATAGTTTTTTCTTTTTTTTTATGTTATCAATAGGCAAAAGAGTCTTTTAAGTCTGTAAGGGAATACTGTAGATTATGAACATACATATTAGCAAAAAACATTATTACTTGAGTACTTACTTTTTATGAGTCTCTGATATGCTGTATATAAATTTTATTGGGAAAGTGAAGAAATTAAATGTTTCTGTCTTATGTAGTAGCTGGATCAAAACTAAAATTACAGCTGTGTCTTCTGATTTCCATTTTGGCTGTAGTTTCTGGCTCCTGCAATCTCCTATCTCCCTTCCTTAATGTCTTCTCCATTCCTCGTTTATTGCCTTTTCCTTAATCTTTCTGAGCATCTTTGTTTTTCATGATTCTCATCTGTTTTGTGCCTATGATCTCAATATTTCAAAACATCTGCCTTTTTTGTTTGTTTGAAGTGTAAGGTATGTTTAGGTTCCTATGTTGCATTCACTACATGCTCTTAATACTGTGAATGTTTATAGCTTTTGTACTTAGAATTTTGGGAAGAACAGCATTGACAGATTTCCCCCTCCCATCTTTTTCTGAGTGGGAAACAATATCATTTAAGTAATTCCTGTTCATTTTGTCCAAATACTGAAGTATTCTACACAGTAGAATAATTCTTTAACTTCCCTTGATATGAGTGTTTATGGAAAGTATGATGTGAAAATGATCCTGCTTAAAGGATGTGCACATTGGTTGTGCTTTAAATAGCATTTCGACCTTTGGTAGTGCTACTGTACCTAGGGTAAGACAAACATTTTGAGGTTTATGATCTCCATACATGTTTCTCATGCTGTTAAATAGATAGTTAGAGACTGGGGATACTGCCTGAAGGATGGAGTAAGTTTAGCTCTAGAGTTCTCTCCATGTAATGTGCCTGGCTTGACTTTCCTCTCCTTCTGCCTACTTACTAATGGGGGTTTTGATGCTGTGAGATTGCGTCTCTGACAGTCTCTTTAATATTACATTCCAAGAAATAATGTAGCTATTGAACATTAATAAAAGATTTCCATTAGTTGAGACTTCACTTTAGCTTAGTACGAGGTTGTTTTTTTCCTGTTAACCCCTGTCAGATGTTCAAATAATAAATAAGCTGTTGTCTCCCATCTTTTGTTTCTTCCCTGGTGAAGGGAGCTGAATACCTTTGAATCCTGTTGCTTGAATGTGCCATCTGCCTCGTTTGAGGAAGATGGTCCTTGGCAGAAAAAACAGTGGTATCTAATCTAAAATTCTAAATTCTGTAAGCATATTGCCAGTAGAGGTGCAATCTTCTACTAGACAGAGTTAGACTTCAGTCTCTCTACTGGTATAAGAACATTTCCCATTTGTTCTTACCATATGTTAAGACAGGGTAATGTAATTCATGTGGGATTTGAAAAGAAATAACTTGCATTGGATGAGTAAGTAGTGTCTGGAAGGATGAACGCTGGTTTGGATAGAGAATTAAGGGGCTTTTTTAAATCATAACAAACCTCTCTACCTTAAAGAAGTCCAAAGGTGAGGAAAATGTGTCACGTTATTTTGAAGTATGGTTTTTGTTTTTAACAAAAAAAGTATATACAAATATCATGCAGAACATGAGGTAGACAGAGTAGTTATGAATTGGACCCTCATCTTGTGTCAGTCCAGCCCAAGAGTGGATCACATTGGCGTTTCTTCTGAGCCTTGCCAAAAGTGAACATTGAGTGACTCTATCTGGAAGGACTGTCTTAATCCGTTAAATGAGAGCAATTTCTGCAAATAATGCCTTTTCAGGTTATACCTCAAAGTTAAATCTTTATGCATGTTGTGTTCCAGATAACATGGTTTTCCTCTTTGGTGTTTCTTTTCAAATCTAAGTTGACGAATATTCTGCACTTTTGTGACCAAATGACTTCACAGCAATTTCTTTTATTCTACTGTAAATGAAACGTAACATAATGTTTGATGTTTATGACTATCAAAGCATTATTTAACATTTAATACATCATGGTGTGTTTTACACAGTACTTTGCGTTTGAGATTATTTTCTCTCTGACTATTAGCTGTTTGTAATAGTTCCCTGGAAATGACTGCAAATAAATTACATCTTGACAGAGGTGGCTTTAAGAGTGGCTTTATGGTTTTATTGTTGTTTTAAAACAGATCATATTGTTGTCAAGGCAATGAACTCCTCTTTCCCCCAAGGAAAGAATTACTTACATTTCTACACTCCAGAAATGAGTTTTAGTTGAAAAGCCAGTAACCTGGGGAGAAGTGGAAGAAGGGCAAAATGGCATGGAGAAAATACTTGTTGTGTAAACAAAGGTTGCTGAAAATGTTTTTCCATTCCAATGTTTTTTGTATTTTCACTGAAAAAAGAAGTTAGTGAGAAACACCTTCTAGATACAGTCAGTTAATTGGAACTAAAATTTGCTTCCTTTGTATTTTCTTTTAGTCTTAATGCTAATTTTAAGGGAAATGGCATTGACATTTATAATTGACTAGGAATGAAATAACAGCCTCCCCTTCTTGAGAGGCGCGTGAAGATGCCAAAAAGCTGTCTGTAAAACACAGCATTCAGAGAGGCATTTATGAATGAGTTTCACACTTTTCTCCAGCTCTTACAGAGCATCATGTGTGTTGGGAGTCCCCAAGCGTTGCCCCAGAGAGACCAGGTGTCACTGAGCAGAGACGTGAGCACATTCATGTGTGAGGGTAGTGTTGGTCAAGACTGAAGAATTTTGACCAAGCAACGTGTCTTGTGGTAGTTGCAAAGGGATCGAAAATGAATGTTGAGAATACAGTATATATATATATAAGTGATGGATAACATCACTAAGTACAAATATGTAGCATGGTCATAGCTTTAAAGTGATAGTTTCTCAGTCGTCTTTGTTATCAAGTATAACTTGTCATGGTGCTGTTATCTTTTAAGTACAAGTTCATTAACCTTTTCAGACCGAATACGTTCAATTGAGAAAGTGGAAGACTTCCTAAAAGGCAGTTTCTGTACTTATTCACTGTAAATACTTATGCTACTTGTGGACACAATCACTGCAAAGCATTAATGTTTTCAGCTGCAAAATGATTTTATTTTTGACATAACTTCAGATTTACAGATTCCATCTGGCTGTTAGTCAGAGGAATATGCCCTCATTACAAGTATGTTTTTAGACTTTTTGTCAAGACCATGAAAATTTATCATAATTGAGTTTTCTGTTAATTAGATATTAATTAAACAAAATAGTAGGAAACTGTTCTGATGGTGGATTACTGTGTTATTTATAACTTAATTATAATAAGAGTTTGGATTTGAGAGTCTAAGAATTTCTGAATTGCAAACCTGTAAACGGGTTCGTTACATAAAGATAAAGACATAGAAAAATATGACTGGCTGTGAATGCTTGATTCATATATTTTTTTAAAAGAGGGCTAATACAAAGTCTTCTGCTTTCCTTTGTTTTTGATATGTAAGCTAAAAATGCCTTTTCAATATTTTTGAAGACACTTCACCTCAATTTTTCCATGCATAACAAAATGATAGGGCTTGCTTATAAAAGGAGATCCACTTCATTTTCAAGTAATTCCTTCATTTTTGAAATAATTTTACCTCTTCCATGTTCTCTTTCCCTGTTTTTCCAGCCAAGAACATTTTCTCATTTTTAGTGAAGTTCTTTTCTTTTTTTTCTTACGTAGTGATTTTGGTTTTCCTTTGTTCTCCCTATTTGGTATGCACATGAAAGCGGCTGGTCTGTCGTTCTCTGGCACCAAATCCAGATGACCTAAAGGACCCAATTAAAATTAGTATTCCACGCTATGTCCTGTGTGGACAAGGAAGGGATGAGCACTATGAGTTTGAAATAAAGGTAAGTGCTTTTCACTTGCTTCTCCTTAATGTTTGGTTTTTCCATACACATGTTGCTTGCATTTGAACAACAGCAGCATCGTAGTAGCAATAATAACAGAAAAATGCCTTTTGTTTTAAACCAGATAGTTCCTAGTTCACTCTGTCCAGCCATCAGTGTTCACTATGGCAGCAGCAGAGTTGACAAAGATGGAAATGCTAACTTGAAACATGCTTGAGAGTCTGCAGATTCCAAAAATCACGTTACTAACTCCAGTTAGTTTTTGTTTCCACTAACTGCAATTTTTGGTTCTGTCTCTTTTCATTGTCAAAGTGGCCTCAGTACTGCTAAATGCGAGAGGTTGTGAGAAGGCATGCATGATACAGTACGCTATAGAGACAGGTATTTTCCAAGTGGATCGATTGTGTGCAAGAGGTTGATGGTCAGACTCTTGGGGTGGGCAGTTCCAGATCCAGTGTCAAATAATTCCATTGAAGGTGTTGCATATTGGTTATAGCAAAGGCCTTTACTGAGATGTGCTAGGTAAAAAAATTATTAGACTTGAAATATTTACCTGAAATGAAAGCATAATCAAAGTATTTTGCACATATCCACAACAAAGGTTTGATTCATTTCTGGCTCTCTTTGTTATTCAAATTCTTCCCACCCTGCTTTTCCAAGATCTTGCTTCTCCAAAATGCTATCTGCTTCGCCTCCATTCTGGTGCCTTCCTCAGTTGATCTATGCAGAAATGCTGGAAGAGAATGCATATTCATTATGCTTCCTCTGGTACTAAGCCAGAGTTTTTTCAAAGCAAGATGCGAAGTCTAATTGGAAATGTGCTCTCGGTGCATGTGGACATGTAGCATAAGTGATGGACATGGCATCAGAGACAGACTTGGCAGCCTTTGTTGCCGAATGGGCTGCCAGATGCTTCATTAGCTGGTGTGAGTTGGCGGGGTGACCTGCCCTCACGGTGTGCTGGACCACTTTTGAACTATCCTCACATTCTCTTTTGCAAAGGCTTTTGCTAAGATGGGCAATCTTAGCTCTGTTTGAGCTAATTAAATTTTCATCTTGAAACACACTACACAATTTGTGGATGAAGTACTTGCTTCTGCCTTTTGAACGTTTGAATTTCCTGGGGCTAGCGAAAGCTCAGAGCCAAAGAGATGCTGAGAGAAGAGTAAGCGCATACAAAACTTCCCCAAGGGCTGCTCTAGCCGCCAGCTACTTTCAGCACACAGGCTTTACTAAACTGGATAATGGTTAGGGAAGATAAATACAGTAAAAAGATATTTTATCTTTATAATAAGTTGGTGGATTTCTTTTCTAAATATTCTCCCTTCACCTCTAAAACCACTGTAAGCAGTTGCAATATCGTAGGATGAACAGACAGTTGAAGAGTATGTGCAGGAAGACTTGGCCTTACCTGGAAGCAGATGTAATAGAAGAAAAATGTTGGAAATGGGTGAGACTTGTAACCAGGAAAGAACAGGAGGATATATTGAGGAGAGATACAAATGCATGTGAAACGGGGCTCCAGCAGTTCTGTGGCTTGTACTGTGTTTCTGTGAGAAGCGAGTCTTGCAACCTCACCTCAGTCATGACATGGAATGAGCAGATGCTCTGGCTAAGAGGGCTGTACATGGAATAGCTCTTCTCTCTGTCCTGCTTGCCAGTACCACCTTTTGTCTCTCTCCTGTGCCATTTCTAGTCTGCCTCTGAAAGAAACTGCTGTTTAAATAACTGCTTTGATGAAGCTTAAAGCAAAATTAATGGGTGACATATGGGGTAGGGAATGGGCTATCACTTCAATAATTGTATCCCATTGCTGTCAACTTCCTTAGAGTGCTAAAAATTTTATTGCAGCTACTATGCATCTTAGTTTGGCTGTCTTTGGGATGTTTATTACGGTCATTCCCTTACACTGATCAATCAACTATTTATGCTCTTTCCTGTGCCTCCAGGTCTCTGTATGTCAGTGGGCTGCTTTTGCTGTGCTCAGGATTTCGTTCCAAGCTACAATCCACAGACCTTGCACAAACAAAACTTTAAACCTTTCCCCTGCAGAACTCCCAGTAATAATTTGATCCATTATAATCTTCAGCTGCTGTTACTTTTATGGGAAATCAGGATACATGAATAGTGATTTTATTTTTTTCCCTTAAAAATGGGGAAAGTAGGAAGACAGGACAGGGAGGAGAGAACGTGTACCTGCTTATTTCATCCCTTCTTGATGGGTCAGGACACAATGTCAGTTGCTGAAATAATTCCTTATATCAACCGTCCTTTGTTCAGGTTTATTTTCAGATGACCTCATACCAGAATTAGTGTTAGGTCTTGGGGAAGGGTTGGACCGTTGATAATCTCATTTCCTTTGCCAGCTCCCAAATAATCTTTTTTCACCAAGGTTCCTCTTGCTCTTGAGAGAATCAGTAGCTGACCTATTTGCATGTAATGGCACTTTGAAATCTGACCGAGGAACAAGGAATGATTGAATGGAGTTGTAAACCTTTGATTTGTAGGTATCTCAGAAGTATGTTCTTCAGTAGATATTTCTAGTCACTGTGTTTCTAGTTAAATCCTGACATATTGCTCTTTAGAGGAAGAAATATAACAAATTTCTATGTATAGGAAATATATAAATTTCTTCTTGTGATATGCAATAGTAAAGGTTATTTCCTTTAGATGCCAAAAGAGAGAGCTTGTTCTGCTTTTCTTGGCAGCATCACAGTCAGTTTTTAAGCCTTTCAACCCTAATATACTACCAAAAAATCTTTTCTTTTAGTGCGGGTTCAGCAGCTTGGCCATCTAGACAGATGGTCTGTCCACTCAGGTTCTTCCACTGGATACAGATCCTACGTTAAGTTGTTGAGTGACTCCCATTAGAACCTACTGGAAAGAGTTCAAAATAGAAGCAAACCCATACTTTATTAGAGTTCAGGTAGCACCTTCTCCTTCTACAGCAGGAGACATCATGCAGCGGTTTGTACTGATCTGCTGTTAATTATTCAGTATGAATAGATACATTTCCAAAAAACCCTTCTGTTTGAGTGATGATTTTATGTGTTGTCTTTATAGACACGGTGAAACAGTAGTGACTTGATCAGGTTTAAACATATTTATGTTAGAATACCAGAAAAATATTCTTTATTCTCCCCTTCCTTTCATGTTGTGATGTGCAGAATATTCAGACAAGGCTGTGCTAGAAACAGCAGATGGGAAGAGTTTTTGCATCAATAAAACCAATGGCATCTGCTCCAGACGGTACCTGGAGGTGGCAGAAGGAGCAGGGAGGCAGCAGCTCCAATAGAGACACACAGGGTCCCAGGTGATGGAAGCAAAGCCTGGAACCGAGCGCAGCCCTGCAAGGGATCTTCTGCCAAGAGGGAAAATTGTAGATAAGCCTTCTCATTCTTATTCAGTTTTCCTGTTTTTTCTGACTTCTCTCGTTTTATTTCTTCTCTTTGATATTCTCTCAACACCTGCTTTTTTTTCCTTGTGTTTCAAAGCCTTTCAGTAATTTCTGATGAGTTCCCTATAGAAGATCCAGGCAGATGCACCCCAAAGCAGTGCTTTTCTCTGGGTCTGGTCACAGTTCTGTTCAGCCAAATGCTGTGAAGGATCTGTTCAAACTGTCCATGTTTCTAATCAAAGTTTCTTCCTGAGCTCAGCAAACTATTGCAGAATTGGAGTACAGCAGAAGCAGTACTTACTGATGCAGAGTTCTTAAAGAAAATTATCAACGCCTCATATCTACTTAAATTAGAAAAGAGAAAAAGCCCAGTCTTCCCTCAACTCTATTGTTTTAATACCCTCAATAATGAATTTTAATAGGTTCTAAGAAATTTTACAGCAGGTTTTAGCTTTTCAGATGCTGTATTCATAGACAGCATGAGGAACAGTTTGAACAAGGTCCATTTTGAGCAAGACGAGCTTTCACAATGGATGTAGACAGTTTAGCCAGCCCAGGTGGGCGTGTTCTGTTCCTTCTGGTTGCTTCAGAATCCGGCGGAATATATTTTTCCCTCCCCTTATGGTTTTACTTCCATTTATATGGGGCAGAAGGGGGAACAAACTCTGTGATGTGCTCTACAGTGAAATAATTTGAAAATATCTTGCTGTCAGTCATCATGTAGAAGAAAAATTAAGGAGATGGGACTGTAGCATCTCCTTTCAGATTTCTAAGAAACCATAGGAAATGGTGTGCTTGAAGGAAAAAAAGTCACAATTCTGAGGCAAATCTAGGATCGCTTAAGTGCCCAGATAAGAATATTTTCAAAATCTGTCTTCCAGATTTACTCAGCAATATGTGTTATTATTAAGAAAATATTTTAACTACCATATTAGCAAATTACAAGTAAAAAGTGAAGGGCTTTTCAAATTTGCTTTACTTGCTGTTGTCCAAAAGATCTGCATATGTCTCAGTCCCATATGCACAGGGCCTATATAGTCTGTCATACAGATTTTTGAATGAAGAAAAAGAATCCCAGCCCAAACTGGTTGGATCAGCTTTAGAAATAAAAGACCCTTTTTTAGAAGTGCTATTGGTATGCCAGGTGAGCTGTAATTCTCATACTGATTCTGATAACATTATTGTTAAGCTTTGTGGACTGGTTTAGCTTTGAAATGTGTTTTCTTATAATCTCAGCAGTAACAACAATAAGATTTTGCAATGCTAGTCACATTACAAGAATTAGGAAAATAAATGAAGAAGATGACAGGGACCGAGTTGGATCAAGCCAAACTACTAGAGAACAGATCCTTCAGATCTTAGGCAGCACAGCTACATGGCTTTGCTGTTTTCCTTCTTGTCCATCTCTAACAAGTTGTTTATTAAACTTTATAGAAGAAAGCTAATAAATAATTGGCTGCAGGCAATTTGGTTTGGGTAGGTTTGGTGCCACTTTATCACCCAGACAGCTATCAGATGCACAGAGAACAACTTGATTGGCAAGATGACATCCGTGCTCTTCCCCAGGCTGTGGAGCTGGAGGAGTCCTGCGTGCTTTGTGCTGGATTGCTCCCCCAAAGACACACTGCTGTGAAAACCCGAGGGAAAAAGAGGTCGTTTTTGAATAAAGATTGCATACAAATGAAATTATCACAGCAAAATTTCACAACTCAGAAGTATTAAAATACAGAATTAAAGCAAATTTATATTTTATGCTTAGCCATTGTACTCTAATGTTTACCTAAAGGGTTTTGTGATTTCTATGCTCAAATTATTCAAAACAAAATGATTAATTGGTCAGTCAAGATAAGTTTAACCTGCATGTTCCTGAATTGTTACTTTTCTGTGTTAAACCTGCCTATGCATGTTAAATTCATTAACCTGGTTTGTAAAGTTTGAGACACTGTTAACAGGGAATATAGTCTGTCATGCAGGTGTCCTAGTAGCAGTCAGGCTTATTTGTAACAAGAAAGATTAATTTTATCAGAAATAATGAATTTGCAAATAATGAATTGTGGAGATGTGCTAGGAGGAACCTGTGCTTTAATATTTGTGAAAAGTTTTGAGAAGGCAACTTTTACTTATTTACGTCTTTTAGCTAAAAGCAGAGGTAAAAATAGGGGAAAAAACACCCCACCCAAAACCTGGTTCCTGATGTCATAAAACACACACTAGTTTTGGGGGTTCCAGAACAGTTCCCCTGGTTACGCTGTTCTGAGTACACCAAAGGCAGCGGGGATGGGGAAGGCTGGACCAGAGACGAGCATGAGCTACAGTGGTTGGGTACTGGTTTCCTCTGACTTTATTGCGCTGTTTTCTTTTTCTTCTACTCATTTATCTTGCTCTGTTGTGATTCTGTAACTTTCTGATACGCTCAGTAGTTGAGGGATCTACTTCATTTTTGGAGTCACTTCAGGATTAAAAGCCAAGGAGTAATTATGTTGATTTTAATGAAACTTCCTGTAAAATGAGATGTACATCAACATATTGATGGCACAGAATGTTTTAAAGGAATATCTTCTACTGAAAGCTGGCATATATAATTTTTTTACCCTTCAAATTGGAATCCCATCCTGGTAATGGACTCCATGTGTATGAGAAACACATATTTATTATCTGTGTGTGTATGTGTATGAGAATATATACATTTCTGTGAATGTATAGAGAGCCTTTACTGTGCTTATGCTGGGTGGTGTTCATTCATCGGTAGAACACCCACTGATTGTAATGCTGTGAGCTGCAAAGCTGCACCAAGGAATGATTTGGAATATTTAAATGTATTTACAGCCTTCCAACCACTCCAGAATAAGGAATTAAATGCCTTCAGTGTTTTTTCTTTGCAATCAGTTCTCCTTGTTAAATGGAGTACTGTGACTGTAATGAAAGAAAAATGAAGTAAACCTGTAAAAGCTTATGAATTTAGGGGAACTAAGAATTGTCTGTTTTAATCTGATAACCTTGTCTACTGCAAGTTTTCAGTGTTACACATTGTGTGGTTTTACTTCTGTTTTTTAATTTTTTTTATATTATCTGATATAGATAACAGTCCTGCATGAGACGTGGACAGTGTTCAGGCGCTACAGTCGTTTTCGGGAAATGCATAAAACTTTAAAACTGAAGTACCCAGAGGTAAGTTTTGGTAAAACTTCTTTTGCAGAAAAGGGTGGAGGTAGAGACTTGAAAATAAGTTTGTTTGTTCGTTTAAAGTTGTATGCCTAAAACCAATATCAATCTCAGCGGCATCTTCTAGTAAGATTGGCAAGCCCCTTAGCAGTTCAGAGCTCCAAGGCTCCTAGATAGAGGATGGATATAACGGTGAAACTGTGACTCCGTGTGCTGCCTCCAGCCATTAATTCCCTTTACTGCTGACCGGCGGCGTTCCCTGGAGGCTGCTGGTGCGTTCATTGCAAGATAGTTGCAGTCAGATCATGTCATCCTGACAACTCCTCATTTAAAAGAAGAGGCTTGTCTCACAGATACCTTTTTGTAATAGTGGCTTCCAGGTTTCTGCAAAATGGAAAACTGATCATTCTGACCGCCTGGGAGACTCTGGGTGTCTGGGATATGAGCAGCTGTTGCTGACAGAGATTTAGTTCATTGGAACTGAGCATTTGTAGAATTACAGTTCTTGGTTTCCACATCTGATTTTTAATTATTAACATTTTTCTTACTTTCTACTTGTTCCCTTGGATATTAGAAGAAATAAATCATTCAAGCAATGGAAGTGATCCTGATTTGAGAGTTAACACAAGCAAAGAAGCCTGGGCCATATATTCATGGGCAATATATTAGAAAACATTTATATGTTCAAGAAAGAGAGATGCCATAGTGTGCAAGTGCTTCCTTGGTCTTCATTGACATATTCTTTAAGCTAAAAAGTAATTGAGCATGAAAAGACCTTGAGTTTTAAAGAGTCAAATATATAGATTTGTGTTTTCTGGAGATTCTGATCATTAAGACCCATTCCAATTCAGTATGGAAACCAGAAATTAAAACTACCACACACCAAATATCTACCTAAAGCTTAGAAAGAGAGAATTAGGGAAAAAGGTAAAAATGAGTTTTGCATGGAGAACTGAAAAGTACTCTTTCCACAAATGCTTTTAAAAATGTTACTTCTGAATGAACATCAGTATCATATTTTTGATTTGAATGAATTGCCATTTCCTCTTGGATGTTAAACTTATAGTCTGTCGACAGTAATATCCTAATTGCATCTTACTCTTGAAAAAGCAACTCGGCAATCATCCAGCTGAAACAGAAAAGGGCCACCTGAATCCTTCTGCAGACTGATCTTCCCCATTTGTGAAAATGTGTTTGCATAGACTTTTCCAGAGTCTGTTATCAGTCCTGACAATACATCGAGGAACAATTGAATCTGGCTTTGACAGTTATGTCAGAGGGAGAGCAACTTCTTTGTAGTATGTAGTAATCAGGGTCGGGAGGAATCTGGTGTTCTTAAAGCCATTATTAAAATGTCCTGTGTGCTGCAGTATATTAATGTCACTTTTTAAATCAAGCCTCTGTGACTCACAGTACAAATTCAGACTTTTTTGGTTTTACAGGAGGGAGTGGGGCTTTTTGTGAGCGTGGAAATATCCTTGAGTAAACCTTGTAGCTGTGGTGCTGGGTCTTTCTAACCCTGGGTGCCACACCAACACCCAGGTGTCTTCTCCAAAGTAACAAGTGACAGGATGAGAGGCAATGGCCTCAAGTTACACTAGAGGAGGTTTAGATTGGATATTGGGAACAATTTCTTCCCAGAAAGGGCTGTTGGGCATTGGAACAGGCTGCCCAGGACAGTGGTGGAGTCACCATCCCTGGAGGGGTTGAACAGACACAGAGATGAGGTTCTCAGGGACATGGGGTAGTGCCAGGGATGGGTTAATGGTTAACTTGATGATCTTGAGGGTCTTTTCCAACCAAAATGATTCTATGAGCACAGGAGTGGTGTTACTAGGTCAAAATGAAGTCTAGCATCCAAGAGCATGCAAATTAGATAATATCCTAGCACAGAGCAAAGGTACATTGTTGTCTTCATCTTGGAGTCTTCCCAGCTGAAATTATTTTGGTTGTAATTAGTAGCTCATGATTAATATTTTTCCTGTGGATTTTATCTATATTTTCTATTCTCTACACCACTTACTTTATAGGTATCTTATATAGGTATTCTTTTTTTTTTTTTTTTTTAAAACTTCTTTCTCTGTTTGTGGTCATACTTACAAGGGTAATACACTGTCTAGTTTAATGTGCCAGTTTGTTTCTGATTGACACTTCTACGTTGCCATATATCTGTGTCTTAGTTGAACTTATTGAGATTCACATCTAGTACATTAATGGAACTATTTGTTTAACTATGCAGATGATTAAATTTCTAATTTCCATATAATAGTTTGTTTTATTATTATTAATATAAATATTAATGTTATATGTTCCCTTCTCAACCATTTTTGTAAGTCAGGGTAAATACCACGCCTCACAAGTTTCCCATTATAACTTTCCCTAAAATATTACACTATTTGGAGAAGCGTAGTAATGCGTTTTAGCTTCTAATATACTTCAAGAAAATGTTTAGTCATGTTACTTTCTAAAACAATAGATTTATAGTGTTAATAGTATCTTCTTCCAGCCTTATTGAGCCTTCACTTCGCAATAACCTTCAATAAATTATCAGTGAGGTTCAAGTATGTGTATCTTTGATAAATACAAAGCACAGTGAAGTTCAGGAGAAGCGAGATAAATATTTGGCCGTGTCATCTCCTGCTTTTAGATAGGTACTATCACTTGAGTGCCGGCTTTGGAAACCCTTGCAGCACTGATACTGTGTTCTTTATTTTACATAGTACAGCTGTTGTGTCCATTCCTGCTTTGAGACTTAGGGCACTAGAAGGAAAAGGCACGTATGGGGACAGGTGAAACCCAACTAACACACAGTTCATTTCTTCCACTGATCAGCATTTCTACAAACTACTGTGTCCTTGTTTACAAGCGGGGGAGAGCACATTGTGATGGATGAAACGCGTAATGTCGTGCACTGTAGTGAAGATTTCATTATCGATGTTGCATATGTGAATGATCGATAGCTTCCCATATTTTTACCTTTATTTAAAATAGCCTTTATGTATGGTAATTTTGGATTAATTTTGCAATGTGAGTAGGAGTTCAGTTTGTTTGGTAAATTGAAAATAATCTGTCTGCTTCTGCTCATCTGTCATTGATCTAATTTGGGATTCACCATGACACTAAAATGCATTTTAATACCGAACTTGGCAAAGTTGTGTCCTTAGTTACTGTATATTATTCCAGAGAAACTTGATCCTTAAAAGTAATGTTATCAGAATCCATCAGGGTTGAATTTTATTTTGCATAGTTCACCTTCCAACTCTAAATTAATATTTATAATGAACAGCGAAAATACTGCGGACGTGTTTAATGTATGAGTGTCCTGCTTTTAGAAGTGAACTTTACAGCTCATTAATTGCTCAGCTCAGAATTACTACATCAGTATTTTAATAATTTGCTGATCTTGCATTTTGTGTTGCTACCACTGAATTCCCAAAGGAATGTATTGGCAAACTGATTTATTAGGAAGGATTTTTTTTGTTGTTGTTTTTTTCTCTTAAATAGTATCTCTTTTGGAAGCAGAAATGACTTCCAGTCTTATAATATGCCATATATTTTATATACCTGCATATTTCTTCTAATGTAATTAAGTGGTTGCTGACAACTGGGTATCTAATTGAAATATGTCACATGCAAATTTTGAAAGACTGAAGAAGCTGCAGCAAGGTGAGATTGTGCCAGAGGCAGATGACTACCAGCATTTTAACAGTGCCTAACTTTTTTACATCTGCATGATTGTCATTTGCTCAGCTTTTGCTTTCTTATGCTGCTAGATTGTTAATGACTCTCTTATTATTTTTGGAATTTTAATTAAGACCTTACTTGGCTTTTAGTTGCAATAGTCTCTGTGATGAATGTACTGTTTTATTGTCATTGTCAGAAGCAGGAGCAAACGGGCTTTTTAATAGAGAAATGAAAACTTTCAGAGTAAGATCCTCCTTTGTTAACTTTTCCTTCATCTTCTTATACCAGTTCATGGTTTCGATGTATTACTGGGGTGCTGGTTGCTGCAGAAAACCTTCCCTTCCTTATCCTTGTTTTGCTGTGAGGGAAAACTCACTCTCCCATCCCTGTTAGTTCAGCAAGTTCAAGTGATGCACTGTTGTGATGGCCAGTGCTTTCCTCTTCCTACCACTTTCTTGTCTCTTCCCTCTTTCAAAGGAGAGCAGAGGAACAGTTGTCTGTTTGTTTTCCCTACCTGAATCCAAAGCTTATGGAGTCACTCATCCCAAATTCCTATTTGCATCCAGGTTTATATGCCAAGTTTTGTGGGCCTTTCACTGTAGACTCTGCTTATGGACTTGCCTGTGAATCTTCTTGCAACTTCTGTGTCCATAAAAATGTCTACATGGTGTTAAGGGGAGCACCAACTATTGAGGCATTTTTATTACTAATAGTGATTCTCAACTTAACATATTAGCAAATCCATAGAGAGCTGCTAAAGAGAAGCTAAAAGGTATGCTTGCATTTATAGATTCATTCGTGGAGTTAAGGACAAACACCTGTAGGCAAGATGGCTACAGGAGTGCTGAAGCTGTCACCTTCTAGCTTATTTAACAGAGTGTAATAATTTGTGTATTTGTATTTAATATGTGGGTTCTGTATGTAAGTGTATATTGGTATCTTTCACAGTCTAAAGCACGAAAGGACTGTTTATTAAGGAATTTTAGCTGTATTTGAGCCAGCTTCCCCTTTTGGTGGTCTGGTTTTTGTTGTCTTACGTGACTGAATGAATGCATAACACCCATATCAGAAACATCTATGTAAACTTATACCTTCAAGCCAAAGTTCCCAGGTGATCTACCCCCATCTGCTATTTCCCAGGGAAATGAGTGTGCAGGATATATTGCAGTAGCACGTCAATATCATGAATCTCTGAGGCTGGGATTAGAGACTGTTGTTTGGATGACAGGGTTTTTCAGGTACATTAAGTATAGTATATTTTTTAATGTAGTATTCTGGAGGAAAGGCTTTCATTGGTAGTATCAATGAGAGTTGCATACTGCTTCTTTTTATTTCTGAAGATAATATCCTCTGCTTATCAGAAATCTCTGACAGAATATTATTCTGTTTGAATAATATTGAGGCTTGAACTCGAGGCTTTTGTCAATGGGAGGAGTTAGCAGGCTGATCTTTGCATACCTGTGAGAATTGCATGAAACTCAAAGAGCAGAAGATGTTTCTCTAGTTTTTCAAAAATAGTATGTGAATGTTTTTTAAAACATATTGCATTCAAAATGTTTCTTGCAAGCTGATTTTAAAAATATTTTTAAATAGTTCAGATTTTTCAAAACTCGAAGTAGTTTCTTCATTTTTTTGCTGGAATTGGTTTTTTTATCTCAGAGAAGAGATATGAGAAATATGTTCTATCTCAGTGAAGCCATTTCCCATTTCATCCAGCAATAACCACCCAACTTTATGTATATGTTTGCTATTAAAATATAATAGGCACCAGTTTTGTAATCCTTAAATTCTTTTTAGACTCTTTTATAGACCCACTTATTTAGGACTAATTCTGCCCTGTTGATGAATGAAGAGGCACAAACTGTTTATTTGATCACCACTGAATGGTCTTGCTGTCCCTTCCTTTTGCCTCCCTACTCCTCTTTTGGGTGACTGCCAGGGAGGAATCTCCATTCTCTTTTTCAGTGGTCCATACATCTGGTGCTCCTGATAAGTTATACGTGGCAGAAATATGCAACGTGACATGTTGGCAGAGATAATGGTGAGGGGATGGATTTGAGATGGAGCCATTAATTTTAGGAGAGCATCCTTGGATTCTGGAAGAGATTTTGTCCAGGATCACTGACAGAGAAATGCAACTTTTTTACTAACATTTCAGACCCAGTTGGTGGGGATTTTTATTCTGCCCACTCCCTTCCTCCATCCGCTCTCAATAGCCTCAAGGTTAATTAGGCAACTTCTCTATGTAATTATTACCTTTTTTTTTTAATTCTTAGCACAGATGCAGAGGTCTCCCTCATAAGGAAGAACACAGAGAAATTAAACCAGGAGCAGAGCAAGGCGTCAGACTGTGCAGAGCACTTAGGGCAGCATTCTGGCTGAGGTCTTGGCTATCTGGCCGACTCTGGTTCTTAACTGTGCAGCTGTAGCGTCTCATCAAATGTAAAATTTGTGTTAATCTCCTGGGGTGACCTGGAAAGGGAAAAGGAGGAGGAAGCAATACCCTGGAGGCACTTGACTTGCAGGGCTGGTGAGCTGGTTGCCGCGTAACCATTGAGCTCCTGGGGCTTGGGAGCTCCTTTGGCAGCAGGAGAAAGCTTGGTGCATCAGAGCTGGCCAGCCTGAATCTCTGCTGGATTTACCTTTTTCTTTTTGCCTCATTTATTGGCATCAGTAACTGGATATTTAGGTAATATAGAAGATCTAGGGAGTATGCTCATATTGAATGCCAAATTCTGGACATTTGAATGCTTTTAGTGTTGTAGGTAGTGTAAAGCACTGTAGCTGTACATAACTGTAACTAAAAACTTCTAAGATGATATTTTAAATTAGTTTGTTCCGAAACCTTCAATGCTTATGCTGAAACGTTGATCCTGCAGTGACTAAAGTCCCAATCCCTTCACAAGTTCAATGATTATTGAGATTGATGTATAGAAACCAAATTGACCAAGAAACTGTTTAAAATCAAGGGTTACATGTACTAGAGACAGCAGGATATAGCATATAGTATTGAACATGATGCTACAAATCTTGCTACAAATGTTTTCTCGTTATTTTAGAAAGTCTAGTTTTGCCTGTGTATGGATTCTTAATTTGGATTTTTTCAGCCTCTAGGAGCTCCATAACCCTTAGTGAGCATAGTATATGACAATATTTTAAGATTTATTTCTGTATTTGAAAATTTGACCCAGGGAAGAAATGAGCTTGTTGATATGTTCTGCTTGGATTGGAAGGATGTTTCTGGATATTAACTACCAAACTTGGATATACATATGTATTTTAATAATCAAGAATAGGCACTGTCGATTTGCTTTTATACAACGGAAAAACATAATAGAAGAATAACAAATTTAACATGGCAACCTAAGGACAAACACCAAGCGTGCATGAAAAGTCTAAAAGCTTTTTTGCAAGAAACTCTATATTTGAGCATAGATTAGTATGAAAATTATTTACAACATTGATGTGCTTGTAAATATCAAGTGCCATGATGTGTATTAAAATAAAACCTCTGGCAGAATTGCAAGTATATAGAAAAGCATTTAGAAAATGGTTTTTGAAATGTAAAACCAAAACTAATAGTAAACCTTAATTTTTACTTTCTAGCCTGGAGCTTTGTTAGCTTTAATAATATATCTTTCCGTAAATATTGAAAGAAAAACAAAGTAGTAAATTTTAGAATCCATATCTGTGTGTAAACCTTATAATACCATTATACAAGCGTATGATTATAGCCTTCACCTTCATTCGGTACCAATTACAGTAATTATGGTATAGATAATTTTAGATTTTTAACATTCATATTCTTGTCACCTATAACAGCCAAGAAGTACATACACAGGAAGCATATTTTGTCATATACACGCTTCTAGCTCCCATTCCTAATTATAGTATGTTCAGAGCATTCTGAAAGCCTGCAGGTTTATATATGTAGTACTTCCAGATCAGCTTTAGTTTGCCACCAGCTACAGTAGCGATTTAAGGGGTAGATCCCTGAATGCTTTCTCTTGCCTTCCTTTCGGCAGCACAAGACGTTTGGCTGCTGCTGTTTTTAAAAGAAACTTCAGGACTTTGCTCAGTACATCGGACTACAGATATCTATGAACAGGAGAATTAGTTCCCATAAGTGAAGTGTGAAAAACATTGCTGCTAACCGTATAATGTAGTTCAGTGCAAATTCGTTTACAGAGAAGTGTATTTATTCCACGTGGTCCCTCTAAATTCCTAGCTGCTACCCAGGACTGTATCCTGAGATATAGCAAACCCCCCCCCACCCCGGCATATTTGCTTCCAGCATAATATGCAATTCCCAATGTACTTCTAGTGGGAAAATGAATTCAGTGTGTGAATTTCTCATTGTAGAACTGAATCTGAATGTGTAAGAGCCTTGTGAGAGCCTGGCTTTGGGACTAATTTGTGATTATTGGGGGTTTTTGTGTGCTAGATTTGTGCAGCAAAGTTTTCTTGGCTTGGTACAGGCAGTCCTGCAGAAATAGTTTCTCTCCTCCTTCCTGTCCTCTCTCCTGTGTTTTGGTCAATGATGAGACTGGTTTTTTGTGTATGTTTGGTTTTTGTCTGTCCTGGGCAGCTAATGAAACCTGTGAGTTTCCAAATAGTTCTCTGTGAAAATACTATTAACTTTATAGATCTTATGATAAATTCAGCATGAGATACAATTAAACTGCAGGCAGACATCAAATGTCAGGTTTCACTGATTGTGCTGTGCAAAAGTCTTTTACATGTAATGTAGAAATTGAAAAAAAAAAAGCATTTGGAGGGGGCGTGAGTCCTTCATCTCAGAATTCACAAAACATTGGACATAATGATTGCTTTGATTGTTTGATAATCTGATTTTCAAGGCTCTGCTCAATGATCTAGTGAATTGCGTAGTATCATAATATTCATGTTGTTTTATCAGTAAAATTGTTTCAGATCATAGAATCACAGAATGGTTTGGGTTGGAAGGGATCTTAAAGCTCATCCAGTCCAATCCCCCTACCATGGGCAGAGACACCTTCCACTAGACCAGGTTGCTCAAAGCCCCATCCAACCTGACCTTGAACACTCTCAGGGATGGGGCATCCACAGCTTCTCTGAGCAACCTGCTCCAGTACCTCACCACTCTCAGGGTGAACAATTTCTTCCTTACATCTAATCTAAATCTGCTCTCTTTTCAGTTTAAAGCCATGACTACACGCCCTTGTAAAAAGTCCCTCTCAGCTTTCTGATATGTCCACTTTAGGCACAGGTACCCCCTTTAGGTACTGCAGGGTTTGATTTACATATCTAGACTAGCATAGTTTCCATTCTGATTGTACCTGAAGGCTCCTATGTGCTGTAACTCATTCTAAGGATGCTGTAAAAAATAATAAATCCATGTCATCCTGTAGCTTGCCCCAGCTTTCCTGGGTTACTAAAGCTTGTGTAGGTGGAGCAGCATCACATGTATATGGACTCAATGATTTAGTGCTTGCTGAGGACAGAAATACAGCTTTCTAGAAATCACCTGACGAGACAGTAGATGTGAAATTACTGACATGTGATCCAAACCCAAATACTTGCAATAGTTAAACACATCCTGTTTTCTCCCCAACCCTTAATAATGATGGTGGCTTCGATATCATGTCATTTTAATCAAGTGCATCTTTGAGTTTTACCTCCGTATGTGATATATACGTGGATCTTGCTTGCTAAGCATTTATTTTCGAGTGCTTGGTCAAGAAATTCTGTTATACTTGGAAACGAATATCTACTCTCACCCACCACTGTGCATCTAGGGT
Source organism: Patagioenas fasciata (assembly GCF_037038585.1). Classification (NCBI taxonomy): domain Eukaryota; kingdom Metazoa; phylum Chordata; class Aves; order Columbiformes; family Columbidae; genus Patagioenas; species Patagioenas fasciata. The sequence continues at coordinate 7,496,957 of NC_092522.1, read as the reverse complement.
CTCAAGAGCAATTCTAAATAGGGTATTGCTCCTGAAACTGATCGTAACAGTGATCTTTCTGGTCCCTGTAATTGCTTTTTCTGTCCTGCAGATTCAAAATCCTTCGCCAAGCAAGCTCCTGAAAATATGTCTTTTAAAGGTATTACATTTAATTAGTTATCTGTCATTTTCAGCTTCACCTAATGACAACAATAGTAGGAGGAAAATCCTGAATTTGTATGAGGTTTACAGCTAGTTTTCAGTCTTGTGATAAAGCAGCTAGTTCTATAATGTCTGTAAGACTAGACCAAAGTGAAAATTGATGTATGACCTACATGTTTGTCACTCACTCTTACTGCTGGAGGGGGCACTAATTAGTTCCTTTTAGGCTTCCCATTTTTGTACTTGCACTGCGCTTTCTCAGGTTGTATCATTTGAAGCGAGGCAGGCTAGCTGGCTTCTCCTTCTAATCAGTCCAGTTTGTTGTGAGAGCTGCAGCTTTATATCTGTAACAAATCAAACTCAGAGGCACATTGCGTGTTTGTTTGCAGGTGTGTTTCTCTGTGACAGCTGTTCATTGAGACCCTGAGATCTGCCATTAATTTTGGGTAGTCAGAAAGGCATCCATCTAGTCAGCGGTAGAAATTATCGCCGCTCTTTGGGTTTTCATTATTAGCATTTCTCAAAGGCAAGGGTGACTGAAATTTATGGCATCAGTTGGCCACACGAGATGAGGACGTTTCATAAGTGCTGCCAGCTGTCACCACGATGAGCTCGTACGCAACAAGCAAATCTGTTTCGGAAGAGCTGTTAAAACTGCTATGGTGAGTTCTCCTCTCTGAATGTATTTCTGTTGCTGAAGTCAAATGGGATTGGGACTTCTCAGTGCGCAGTTGAAGTGGCCTCATAGTCACCATGGCATTGCCACAGTGAAGATGGTGTCTGCCGTGTGGCAGGGACAGTTCCTTAACCTTGCTAGAAATCCCGGTGGGAAGATAATGAATCCAAAAAGGAAATCCAAAAGGAAAATAAACCCTGCAGAGAGTACCAGAAAATTCCTTTTTTACCTTCTGTTTGAGAAGTGAGATTTGAGCCACGCACAGATGAAGATTGATAAATGTGTTGAACTTTGAAGACGTGACCTTGCAAACCCATCGGTAGTTTCCATTTCTTTGAAGAAATAACCAGGCACCATGACCTGAGATTACATGACAAAGAAGTAATGTTTAGTTTGCAAAATCATGAGCTGAAATCATAGAGAATGTGTTAAACTTGCCCATAGACTTTCTAGGTCAGCATGTGCCCTTGACTTAGACCGCTGTTTGCCATGTGGTACTGGCATTTTTCCCCCCGAGACCTCTATTTTAGGGCAAGAGATAGATGAATAAGAGAGCAAAATCCATAGTATGTTACAATTTTTTTCATGCTTATTTCACACATCTATGGATAGTATTTAATTATGTTTTATTTTGGTTTTGACTGGTTTACAGGTGAGATAATGATATCCTTTGGATTGGTGTATGCTGTTCCTCCACCATCTTATTCTGCCTTTCTGCAACCAGAATGTATTAATATATTAATACATTTTCTTCAGCATTTGAGCCAATTTTTGTCCCTCTTTCCTTAGTTGATAATCCTGAGCTATGCAGATAGTAGTTTACATGTAGAAAGATGCCCTGGCTGTATTAGTTTCCAGTTTTCATAAAAGAAATTAAAAGCCCAAAGCTGCATAATTTTATAGAACTATGAAAGGTTTACATGAACTTTGATACAGCCTCTTGCTCATTTTTATAGTTATTCTGTATTTAAATGCTATTGTGCTACTTATAATGAACAAAACAATGAAGTAATTTGTCAAATATTATATTAACCATCCTTTATAGCTCTTGTTTGGTATGTTATTATTTTAACTAGTCTAGAAATTGCTTTAAGGAAAAGAAAAACACCCCTGTAATGCAAGGTAGCTTCTTTGGCTGTAGTTAATTCAATTTTTCTCAACAGCAGGAAGCAGACTAAATGGAGTTAAAATAATGTGATGAGCCGTGGCCTCCACATCTCACCGTAGCTCCAAAATGCATATTGAGCAGGTCAGCCTGCTTGTGTAAGGAGAAACTTGGATGTGAGAACTCCCAAACCTTGTTGATAATTACAGATTATGTTTGATAGGCAGGTGGGCAGAACTGAAAGACAGTGAGGCACACTTAGTGAAATATAAAAGAGGAATCTTTGGTGTCCAGTTCTACTTGGTAATTTTGCATCATCAGAGTGAGGTTTCAGAGAGGTTCACAGGAGGTGAATTTCTTTTTTGTATTCTTAGCCCTCTTCAGTGACAGATGAAGTTGAAATGTTCTTTGGAGATGCAGTTGGGCCTGTCTTTGAGGAAGGTAACTGGCAAGCATGCCGGGAAGATCTTTGAAATTTAAAGAGAGTTTCGCAGAATTAGAGACAGCAGAGCTGTAAGAACTTGTGCATCCTGAGGAGATGCTCATGTATTGGTGAAATCAGAGAAGAAGATCTGTGGGGGTTAGTCACAGCGTCCAGACTTTGAGGGACCTCAGAACAGAACTGCATCTGCTTACAGGAGGAGATGTTAAGTGCTTGTGCTTCTTGGCATGTCTTAGTGCCGGTATCACAGGGAAATGGTGCAGAGGAGGTACCTATTTATAAATGAGTGACGCTCCAGAGACATAAGTAGGAAAAAGGCAAGGAATTGTCGCCAGTTTGACAGCAGGGAAGTTACAGAATTGCTTGCGGGCAGGTTAAACCCAACAGGGTCTCCAAGAGGGTGTGTTCTGGAGGTCAGAGAAGAGACCTGGCTCACCAGGCTACCTGCACTAGGGGCCAGGCAAAAAGCAACCTGCAAACCTGGAGTCTCTGCTGCCAGCCAAAAATGCAAAGGTTAAAGCAGTTCTGTGGGCAGGCAAATCTTTAGCACAGAGCAAAAAGGATGGAGAACAGGGAGGAAAGAGTGTTCTCGTGTATAAGGGGCAAAATAGCTTCCTCTTTGAGGAAAGACTGCGCTCTAAAGAAACAGGGAAACCAGATTGTGGTGTAAATTGTATTCAGGAGGGACCAGGAGGACCACACACAGACCAAAAAAACCAGAAATTAAACTCTACCACATCACTCTGCAATATGGTCTTTGTTGTATTTGTCAGAAAGGGAATATTTGCTGACTGATTTAGCTAGGAGTTTTCAAAGCAGACTCCCTCAAGGAACGAGTAAGATGCCAATTCCTTTGTCTCTTCATTCTTTTGTCTCCTTTGAGTGAGGTACAGATGCTGCAGTCTGTAGCAGTGAGGAGGGACAACCCCAGAGGGCTGGGGAATCTGTCTCTGATGGAGGAGCTCCTCAGGACCCAAACACCACAAAGACCTGGGGAGTTCTGTTTCCTGGTCATCTGAGTTTTCTTTGGTTTAAGAGATTAATTATTCCTGTTTGTTTGTTATAATAAATGGTGCCTTTTGTTGCTCTTTAAAAGCTGTTCAGTCTTCACTAAGGAGTTCACTATGTTAAGAAGGTTGACATGGGTCCACCTCAGAGCTTTGGCTGATCTGTAGTTGCTCAGATATCCATCCTGCCTCTGAAAATATCAAATCCTTTTCTCCTTCTGGCAGATAGTGGAGAGGATGGGGTGGGAACAGGAGCCTTGATATGGCAAATGGATGATGGAGTAAGAAAAATAATCAGTTAGATCATAGAGGGTGGAAAAAACATATCAATAAAATAGAGGCAAGCTGGGAAGTGTGGGAGAACATGTTGGAAGAGATGGAAAGAAAATTTGAGAGAGAATATTAGAAATGGAAGAGGAAAAGTAGGTGACAAGCTCTGGATATCCAGAAAATAATCCCCTGGATATTCCCTCTCCTGGATTAGGTGATAATGGAAAGTATTGTCTTTGATTTTCCTGTCCTCTGAGAGCATCACTTCCCTGTAGCATACATATTAATGAAGCACTGCAGGGCTTACATGATGGAGGACTATATTGTTATTTTTCTAAAAGGAGAATAAGTTTAGAGTTTTATTCACTCCTATCTGGGAAGACATCATTTGAACTTTAAATAGTTTGAGCTATATTGCCTGAAAATGTGACTTAGGTGGTTTTCAAGTTATTTTGTTGGTTTCTTTTTTAGTGGATAGTACATGCTCAAATTATCTTTGATCCGTATTTGATTTCTTTTTTTTCTCAGGATGTATAAAGTTGCCTTTAATTTGTTCATTAAGTGTTAACTCTTTTTCTTTGCCTAAGGCTCTTTTATGAAATTCTTTAGAATAGGTGTGTCACGGTTTATTTCACACAAAATACTGGTAAAAATACGGAAGTTAAGCTTTCTTTTTTTTTTTACCATGTTGTCAAATCCCTGAATATTTAGTGCAATTTCCTAGTTAAGATTACAGCTTTTGTCCAGTTTCTTTAGAGTCTTAGTACATCTTGAGAAGCTGAGGCTTAAGTTACTTTGTTTAAACTTCAAAAACTAAAAGTAGGACAGTTTTCTCTTTCATTACTCACTGCAAAATCAAGTCAGGTGCAGCCACAGTGGCTGCAAAACCAAGCCACATTCTTCTCTTTGATTTTTCTCATCTGTGACAGAGATTTCTGGTACAAAGGATCAAAAGTCAGGCGTGCTCTTTGAAAAATGAGAAAATTCGGAGTTGTAAAAGTAACAGGAGAGTTAAAGAAGACTGACTTTTAAATTTTATAGTTAGCATTTTCTTAATTTTCTTTTTTCCTCCTTTTCCCCCCATTTAAATATATCAAAACATCGAAGCACAAAGAGAATTTTGGATGAAAGATTAAAGATGACTCAGCCTCCATCAGTTTCTGCCCTGTTTTTCTTCTTAAAAAAATCTTTTACCGAGTTGTAGGCACTAAAACGTAGATTTTCCCCACCAGAAATAATGAGATCTTTCAAATCCCGTAGATTTTTGCTTGATGTTTGAAAATGGTCCTTTTTTTAATGTTTAGGGAGCCATAACACTTGGAGCAATTTCACACTTCAGAAGTGACAAGCCTACATGACTGTATTATGTGGTATTTTACTTTGGTCCACTATATATTGAAATATCATCTACAAAGTACTGTACAAGACTTTCTATTAACATTATGTTCTGCTCTACTGTAAAACCCCTGAACTGAATTAAATCCAGCAGGTCCCTGGCTACCTTCAATTAATGCCAGTGAAGAGTCTCCAACTGAATATAATAGAAATTAAAGGACACCCTTCAAATGCTGATGGCTTCATTTTGTAATGGTCCTAAAATGAGAATTCACCCTGTCCCAGGCAGAGCCTTTCGTGGTTTTGGAGCCTTCGTGTGTACTCTCTTGGCTTCCAGAAGGTTGGGATCCAAATTTACATCTCTTCTCGGGGCTCAGTAGTTGAAGATGTATGGTTTCACTCGAAAAGATTATGCTTCCATATAGGTGTTGTTAGGTATATGCTGTTGCCCAAAATAGGCAATTCTTAATGTCAAAGAATTATATATAAGATAAAATAGGTGACTAAAAAAAGAGTTGCTTACTGTTCTGCTGTCTACTCTTAGCAACATTAACCACCTGCTGATAACCTTGTTAAAACCCATCTCCTGGCAGAAGAGTGAGAGAAGTACAGGAATCCATTAAGCTGTTTAAAATTTGCTAGAATAATAATTGCTAGGGATGTAGCACTTTCCCCTTGAGGACTGGGCCAAGTACTGTCTAAACTGGATCATATTAATCTCACAAATACTATATCATGATAGGTAAGTATCATTTCTTACAGATAAAGTTACTGAGACAGACAAATAGCATACCCTCAAGAAATACAAGACCCAGAAATGAAACACAGCCTTTATTTATTGTAAAGAAATTAGGGAGTAAATTGCAAATGACTGTTTGCCTCTCCTTAAAACTGCTACTGCCTAGCAACGATTGCCAGATAGGATAAACATCATTAACTGTAAAAAGTTTAATGTCTAAAAGACATTAGATGTGCTGATGTGCAGTCTTGAGGTGTCTCTCTACTGTTTTAAAATATTATCTGGCTTTGTATTTTAGGTCTAAGAGTAGTCCCAGCCTATCCCATGATATGCATGTGCATGCATGTACATACTCGTATGTATATAACAGAATTTGTATGCAGCAATGCTTCTGCAGCCAAAATACAAATTAGAATCCTTGCACGCTACATGCAGAAGCTTCTCAGGAAATCATTTGAGCTCTCTCTTCCTGTCAGGCTGGGGAATATGCCTCTTAATTTCCCCTGACAGAAAACATATCGCCTTATCAGCAGCCCTAAAAAATGACAAAACATCCCTGCTGAAAAAGCCTGCCTGCCAAACGCTGTCATTGCTGCTGCAGTAAGGGGGACAGGGAGAGGATGGGCGTGCTGCAGAAATTTTGGGGAAGTAGGGCCCTACTCTTACGCTTTTTAGTGCCACAAAACGTTTGTCTTGTAGTCAAGGTGCGACCCTTGAAGAATTAACTTAAGCCAGAGGGTACACAGCCGTTTAATTCTAAAAGAATAATTTATACTCCTGTATCTAGATAGTGTGAAGTTCTCTTACGGTGTTTCAGCTGAGGCAAACATCTCGATGCAAAATCTCCACCTGCAGATCTCTTCTATATTTAAGCAACAGAACAAATGCGGCTCATTCACATACTGTGCTATGTGCATTAACCCATAGCGGGGGTGAGCTCATCTGACGTTACTGCGCCGTTTCTTAAAGGCGTTGTAGTCCTACTAATAACAAAATTTGGATTTATTGAAATATTTTCTACTGCAGTTTGGCTTAGATGAGTAAGATATTTTAAATAAACCGCAAAATTCTCTTGAATCATTGCATTTCTGAATTGTACACAGAGCTCTGAATTACATTCGGAGTCTGTATGTCAAATGATACATCAGGATAGAGGTTCTTTATAGAAAATTATTGTAATGTTTGTCATTTCTTCAGTATAATTGTATTGCTGGACTTTTTCTTTTCTTTTTATAAACCACAGTTATGACAAGATGAGAAAATTTTGTCATCACTTCACATATTTGTGGAACTCTCACACCATCGTATTTTTCCCCACACTTAAAGAATAACTCTGTAAGTTAGAGTGACAGAGATCAATGGTGTGTACATATAAGCACATGACCTCTGCTAAATATATTAATATTGTATTTTTAGATCAATGTACTACAATAGGCAAGCTTCCTATTACAGTGAAATTACACGGTCACGTAGAGGACTGCATCATTCACATTGCCGCATGAATGGTTCTAGTTCTCATGTTGCAAAGATAATTTTCAAGCTGTGAACCAAGTTGAAACTGGTGCTGTCGTGTCTGCAAAAGCGTTTCGACAGCCTGAAACTCAAGTCTAGCGAGTTTTGAATCTCTTTTATTTTGCTGGATTCAGACTCTTGGCATGTAGTGGAGTACAACGTATTGGAATAATTCAGGGCTTGCAAGATTTGCCGACGTGGTGATGAAGTCCATGGCTGGAGGTTTTCTGTCATATAGTTGAGTGGTCATCTGCGGGACAAAAATGGCCTTCATTTTTTTGCGTGATGGCCATCTGCCAATCATTTGGCTAAGAGAGGAGGCCGAGGGCCCTTGGAAAGATGACAGCAAAGAGCAGGACATGGAAGTGTTCCAGCAGCACGAGGTTTTGTGCCTTCTGCATCCAGCCCCATGAGGTGGTGACTGCAGGAGATGGTCAGTGCCTCGTGATGTATCACCTGCAAGATGCAAAATCCTTCCAAGTACATACTTACATAGATAGGTATATTCTGTATACATATATTATTTATAATCTATAATACATTATATATTATATGCTATAGATTATATAATATGCATAATAATATATGTAATATAAACACAAATAATATGCCAAGTATAGTTTGGCCCATTGGATAGAACTTTCTGTTATCTGTAGTTCTCCAAGTCCAAAGTATTCAGATTCAGGTCTTGGTCATCATTGAAATTATAATTTTCATTTAGGTACATGTTGCAAATTTGAACATTTTGGAGCCAGTTGTACTGGCTGAGGCCTTTCTCTTGCATATTAAAATCATGACTGTAATAATGGACTTTTGTTGGCTTGTTTTCTAAGATTTGTGCATCATGGTGATCTGCGAGATAAGAAATGTTAGAACTATGTGAGTAGCTACTTTGGTTTGAACGAGTTTAGCAACACTTTCTGGCTTTAGAAAATGCAACTGTTTTCTCCTACAACATACTAAGAAAGCTAACAGATTAGAAAAGCAACTTCTCCATCCCATAGTTTTGTAGAATCAGTCCCCAAATGTCCATTAAAATCAAATTATATTAGATGAAGAAATAATTCCTGATTTTAGCTATAATACCTTGCTGTGACTCTACAGAGTATGTCTGAGGATGTTGTACCAGTAGGTTTTTTTTTATTACCGCAAATTGTTTTTTAACATATTATTTTTAAATCCTATAACAAAAGTATTTATCAGTAAATAAATACAAAGCCAGTCTTTCTAGGGCCAGGAGGGGATTGTGATGGTAGTTGTTTTACTTTGCTTGTTTCTTGCAGTTACATCATGCAGTAGTGTTTTTAAAAATAAAATTTCTGCAGGGGTGGGATTTTGAAGTCCTTAGAAATATTAGCACTTATAATCTTGTATAGATTAAGAAGTGAAAGTAAGTCCCAAGGACATAATTATAGGATACAGTTTGGTTGTGTACTGCTTGTCCTGCCAAGATGAAGCAGCAGCACCCTGAGAATGTGGTCAGAGAAACCTGAGGAGTACAACTGGGACACGCTGGTGAGACTGATGCTGGGCAGACATCTCCTTCGTCTCCTTTTAGTGTCTCTCGTCACTTTGTGTCACTCATCACTTTGTGTCACTCATTTGAAGATGTCTAGGCATTTCTTTAAAATTCTCCAACCTGGAGTTGAACCAGAGAATGGTAATAAATTATTTGTATTGCAGAATTCCTCTATTTTAAGGATGCTTACATTCAATGTTAATAGTGAGGCTCCTCGTTTAATTCAGTATACTTCTGCGCCATAAATCCTCTACAGTGCTTTATGTGCTGATATACTAAAATGATGCATCTTGTTTATTATTTCGATATCATCAAATGGCCAGGGGAATTCATGCAAGAGGCATTTTTACAGAGGGCTTTCGCCTGCAGAACAGCTCCAGCAATACCAGTGTGAGGTTCCACATTTCTGTCTCATACAGTGAGAACTAGGAATAAATTAGTTTTGATGTGTCTTCAAGTGCAAACACAAACGATGCTTTCGTTTGCAGCCTTCCCAGCAGCAGCGGCTTCACAGACCAGGTTCATTGGTACTTGTTACCAACTCCTGAGTCTTTTGTGTGTTTTCCAGATATAGCTGGCTGGAATTTGTTCAAGCAATTTATTAGTCAGTGTACAAGAAAGGAAGACAGTTCCCTCACTCTCTTCCTTACCAGTGTAGCTTGCCACAGTTCCTACAGAGAAACGAGAAGATAGCTTTGAACAGCTCTGTGGAAGAACTCCTAAAAGGACAGATCTGAATAGCTGTTTCCAGGAGCTGTGCTGCTGCCTGGTTTTCATTTTCAGTATGTTAAATGGGATTTTGCCTGCTCATGTGGATTCTCTTCAGAAATTAAAGCTATCAGCTTCCAGCATGGACACACATTTGAATGTGACTGAGCTACAGTTGAGTTACAGCTCAAGAAGTCCCACTTTCCATCATCTTAGCTGCCATCACAGCATAGGTACATGCTCTTAAGTCTGTCCCCGCTGTGAAGGAAGTTGTAGTTCAAAGCACAAATAAAAGGTCCCTCAGATCCAGCTCAGATGTCAACTGGAGTCCCACAGTGCCAGCTTCCACAATGTAACTTCAGTGATCTTACGTTTATGATACAACATAAGGCAATCAAATTAACACAACAGTGTGGTTGGAGACCACAGGTTTTAAGAGATTAATTGCAATCTTCTAAGACAGAATTTCTGAAGAGATCTTTCATAGTTCTTAGTTGGTGTTATCACATCAGATTCAATTTGCGGCTTTGTAATCCTTATGTGCGCAAACTGTGGCAGCCTAATTCCTAAATTTGCTTCTGTCACTCACTTGTGACAAAATGCGTTGTTATCTTAGCAGTACTACAGACCAGATCGTACTAACATCAGTAGAAATGTGTAACGTGATATTTGCTAATAGCACATAGTGTATGTAGCTCATGAATATATGGTGTTTTCTTTTTCCCTGTTACTTCATAGTTTAAAGAGAATTTTCTCATTTGAGCTTGTCACTTCTGATGCCAATTCATCCTTTCGTGTCTTCCAGCTTGCCACTTTAGAATTCCCTCCAAAGAAGCTCTTTGGAAACAAGGATGAACGAGTGATTGCAGAACGACGGAGTCACTTAGAGGTAATGCCAACTTTTTAACAGGTTTCTGCGACGTATTTAGGTGGAGTGCTCTCTGCTTGACCAACAGAAACCATTCCCATATGGTGAAAGTTAAATAGCTGCTTGTATGAATGAAGTTCCTTGCTGCCTCATTTAACACAGGAGATGGCAGCAGTAGATTGCAAAGTGATGAAACTGCCTTAAAAAAAACAATCATAGTCTAGGAAACAAGTGTCTCTTTGGAGATATTCATAGGAGATACATTTATTTAAGGGGGAAAGATTGTGGGTGAGGTAAGTGTTTGCTGTAGACAGATGGTCTCTGTGCAAGACAAAAGATTAAAAAAGATATCGCTACTTCAGATGCAGTTTGTTAGCTGAAGATTTGCTATTTTACCGTAGTTATTATATCCAAATATCTCATGACAGAAAGCAAGCAATATTTAGGCATCTTTGAGCTTGATTTTGTAACCCAGATTTCCAAATGTATTTTTTTTCTTTCAATTAGTTTTTAAAATAAGTTTTATCATGGGCAAGATTACTGAGTTTATAAGAGTTTGGGTTTTATTGCTTCTTTTGCAGTGCCATGTAGATGGCAGAGTTTTGACTCCTATCACACATTAAGTCTTTATATTTCTCTGTTAATGGACGTGTTGTTGCAGCCCAAAGGCGGGAGGTGGGGTTTTGGGAAAGAAGAAGAGGCATGAACAAAGATTAAACCATACACCCCGCAACTGTATTGTAGTCACATGTGGGTTACCTGATCATGCAAATCATTAAGAATTACATCCTTTGTAGAGCTAAAGTGGCATTAAGTAGAGCATTAGAGAAATTAATATAAAAGTAGATTGCTTCCAACTGGAATATTTTCTTGCATGTTTTGAATTTTTTCTACATACTTCACCTTTTCTTTGATCTACAAACAAAACATCCTCCCACTGACTTCTGATGTGAGGCTGTCTTACATGGAACACAAAATGTAATCTGGTTTTTGTTCATGTCCTCTATAGAGGGCATAAAGGCATGGCCACATTCCGGTCTAGTACTCGATTTGCATATTTTTGTACCAGTAAGAAATTTAATCCCATAATCTTTCTGACCTTTCATTGATTTAATAACAAATTTTAATGTAACATTTCTAAATGTTAAAACTGCTGGGTATAGTGATGCTTTGATCATGGTCCTACAGTACTTATAGCTCTCTATATATAGGCAGTTTTTAGTTTAGAATTAAATTGTATCTATTTTAACTAAGTTAAGTCATTAAAACTTATTACGTATACATTTTGTGAACCTAATAATAATAATAAATAATATGTGTCCACTGTTCACATGCATGTATTTTGCTGTGTGCCATCTAGTGTACTTGGTCTTGCCACTCAATAATCTTGACACGGAAGGTCCCTCATGGCTCAGGGAAAGTTAAAGAGGACAGGGAGTCCAGTAAATGTTATCATCCTTGCCAACAAAACCAGGACAAGGGATTTGATGCAACAAGCTGGTCAAAACCCCCTTATGTCTGGATCTCTAGTTGTGGTATTTTCTTTCTACTGTGTATTCTGCAGTGTTTTCCCCTGGCTCTGTACTGTAGGCCAACAGCTGGAGAGCTTCAGCTACAGCCTACTTGGTGAACAGTGGGAGAAACCACCTAGGTAGTGATGGTTTCCAAAGTCACATAATGCTTTGAAGACTCCAAGTACATCTTGAGTTATACTGAGAAAGTGTTGGGCAGGCAAAGTGCGATGGTGGAAGACGGCACAGGCAGCACTTGTGTTCAGAACGCCGGGTGTTACCGATGGGTGGTTTTCAGGTTGATATGAACCTTGAGCACGCTTCAGAGGGCTAACTGGAATGAGGTAGATGGATGGATTGCCTCTGTAAGGGATGGCGGTTCGTGGCCTTTTGACCATAGTGCATTTCTCAGGTGGAAATTTTTTCAGGTAAAAGGTAAGGGCATTAGACCTTGGTAGCAAGCAGAAACATGGCTTATATTCAGTTGACTTCCATACCTGATCCTGTACATTGATTTACTGAAAACCCTTTGCAATCTCTTCCAAGCCTCACAGGTGATGTGCTGTTAAAGCTGTCATATAGTATAAAAGCTTATTTGGTTGTTCCACATGGTTAATCAAGAACTAATGAACTAATACAGCATCTCTAGAAAAAGCGAAGCACAGCTTCCAGGCCAACAAACATGTATATTCTTATCCAACGTCTGAGCTGACTAGTGACTAGACAGCCTGATAAATAGCCTGATAAGTGTTCTGAACAAATATTCTGTATTGTAAGATCCTTAGTAGAGCTGTCATCCCAGTGGTGGGTGACAAAAAAATTGCTCTTCCATTTTTTACATTAGGTATTTGTACATCTTGAACAGGCTGTGACTTCACATTGTTTTTCCTGAACTTTTTGGATTGAAGTGGGATAGTAGAGCTTTGGCTGGTCCAGTGCCATCATGCACAGGCCGTCTCTGAGTAACAGCATTTTCTTTTTCTACTTTTTATTCTTTTTAAAGTATGCACATTCCAAATTAACATTCAAACTCCACTGTACACCTGTGTGAGGAATAAGACAATTTAAACTGTTGTTTCAGTCAAGCAACCTCAGTAAAGTATTTGCTGGAATCAGCAGCTGGTTACTGAAATGGCCTTGCAGGCTCTGCTCTTTACACCAAAACAAAATTGCAGCTCTCAGTCTGATCCAGAGGAATGAAGCAGATAGACTGGGAGTCACGATAGGAGCAAAACTACTCTTCCAATTAACTAAACATAAAACAATCAGAGAACTGGTTCTAGTGCAGATATCTAAACTGTTACTTCATTTGACTCACTGTGGCTTTAGTTAGGGAAATTTTCCTTGCACCTAGTTATAAAAAAAAATGTCCGAAACATCCTTTGTGGAATAGTTTAGGAAGAGTTTGGTTTTTTGCTATGCATCACCTCTTGGATTCTTGTACTGAGGACAGCAGGGGGGGTTTTGGTACCTTTCAAGGCAACTAGAATCAGGGGGGCTGACTGTGGGGTTTGCTTTGGTTTACAGTTGTTGTGTAGAGTTACCTTATTTCAGCTTGAGAAATGGGCATATTTCATCATAATGGAGATGAAATTACGTGGAGTAAAAGACTCCAGAGAGCCCCGCATTATGCATTTATTGTGATTTCAAATCACAATCCTCAAAGTTTATGTAAACCATGTTATTTTATTTATCCTACCTGGTACAAATGCTTAATAACCAAAAGCTTCACAATACCTTGTTGGTAGGAAAGCACATTATGTGTACTACTTTTGTGTGAGATGAACCTGAGAAGAAGTCTTTGATCTCTAGCATGATACGTAGTTGCAATCCAAACACTTTTGTTTTCATGGGTTTTGGTACTGCAAAGTCTTTTGAGCAATATCTTACATTTCCATTGAGGTTTGGAAAAAAACCATGCAAATTTGTGCAAAGGTTTTGCTTATACATCTTATGAGAAAACACCTAAATTGTATTTAAAATTACCTATCCAAAATGCTGTATTGCAATCTATTAATTTAGTATTTCATCGGGGACCTGTTGCAGGGAAAAACTCTAAATTAATTGTTCTGCAGTCTAAAGACACTAATTTCACTTCAGAGCCAACCTTGCTTGATTAAAACCGCCTTAAATGAAACAGCCAAGAATTCTTTTGATTAAAGTTAATGAATAGAAGGTAGTGTGTATCTATCCTTTTGTGCAATTAGAAATCAGTAGATAAGAGTATAGGATCCTTTTTTAAAATGAAATCAGATTATGTGTTTTCCTTTTTCTATTTTTTAAGCAAAAACTTTGTAAAGGAAACACGTGTCACAAGATGTGTGATTAAGTGAATGTATCTGTTCCTATTTTAACTGCAAACTATCTTTTATTCCTTAGTGAGTTGTTAGGTCTGTGGATGACAGTAAAAAGATGCTTTCCTGAAATCGCAGTTTCTTTGGATACAGCATTTGGATACTGCATATCATATATCATATCATTGCCCTGATTGTTTCTCTTCTTCTCTTAGACTCATGCTTTGCTGTAGTAATGAAGATTATTATTAGCCCTATTGTCCTATTGTGCAGCCAGAAAAACTGGACAGGAGTAACTGTCTAAGTTGATGGAGCAGATTGAATTGTGCTTCTTCACTCCTTGGTCAGAAGCCTTGCAGTCATGGACCCACGAGCCTTTCTTTTCTGCTCTTGCTGTTACCATTGTGCTCAGGAAAAACTCCCAAATGTTACACTGACAAAATCCCAAGAGGTCGTTGTGTAAAGGAAAACAGAAACTCCCCCAGGCCTCAGCTTGTCTCCTTGTCTCTGTTCCCTGTTTCCCGTTCCCTGTTCCCACTGCTGCATTTCTTCAGGTTGTTTGTGGACTGCAAAGGGGGACAAGCGGAATCCCCAGTCAAGGATGCACCGACAAAAAGACCAACAGTTGGTAGAGTCGTGTGTTTCCTTTTGCTGCCACTTACAAATCTCAGGGAATGAAAGAAAGTCAATCTGGAACAGTATGGTAAAGCGAAGCCTACTTCAGGTTTTGTAGGAGCACATACATCTTCCTGGCATTGACTCTGCTCTTCTTTTTTCTTGGTACTTTGAACCTCTTTAAAAGCTAGACACGCTCAATTTATTTAAAATTAATAATACAATTGTCCTTAACCTCCTCACTTCCTGCTGTCATCTGATGAGGTTTTCAGTGATAGGTGTTAATGCAAGAGGCAGAAATAAATCTTGTATGAACTGCATAATTCAATTATGCTCTTGAATCTGTAGAACTGGCTGGGGAAGGCACCATAGACACTGAACTGATTGAAATATTACTGTTCCCTACAATCAAAATTAACCTTCCAAAATAAGATTCTTTAAATTAGAAGCCAAGTGCATTGTTTTGGTTTTAGTTTGTATTCTCCTTTGAAGTTCCAGGGGATTATTTTGGTGTTGGTGTTTTGGGTTGTGTTGTTTCTAGGTTTTTGGTTTGGTGTTTTTTTGTTTGTTTGTTTTTAACAAAGCTCTAAATTTAGCTGCTCTGCCTTTCCCTTTCAAAAGTGAGATTCTGCTGGTTTTGCATGGCTCCAAGAATCTGCTTCTTAAGGAAAATATGAAATAATGAAAATGGCACCTTTCTTTGAACTTGAATTCATTCTTGTTTTTTAAATGTATTATTAGTTTCAGAATTAACAGCTCGATGGCAACCAGCAAAAGAAACATGTGAGGGGAAAAAAGACCCTCGAAAGTATTTGTTAATGAATTTGGGCAAACAAGATGTTTGAGTCTGTCTGAGACCTCATTTCTTGATGTTTTCCTTGCAGTCATGAGGACAGAAGCATTTAAATGAGATTTTAGATGATTCATCATCTGATTATTCAGTATGAACTTTGAGGACATCCCTGTGTCCTTTGTTTCACAGCCCCATCCTGTATTATGTTTTAACTGAGACAACGTACTTCATACAAGTTACAGGTGGACTGATATCTCTAATGCCAAAGCCCTGTCACATGGAGTCAGAGTTACCATTTCTGTTTGATTTTTCCTGACTCTGATGCCAGACACAAAGACCTTTCAAACCCACTGATTATGTGTCCATTCGAAGTGATTATTAAAAGGAAACTATTAGACTCCAGTATCAGCTTACAACAACATCTCTAATACCAAAGCTTTATAAGAAGAGCTTTAAAGCCAGCTACTCACCAGCCTGGCTCTTGCAGATGGAATGTTTGCCTCTGACATCGTGGTTGTAAGTACTGTTTTTAGAAGCATCTCAATGAGGAGGACTTTAGAAAGCATTCAGAATACATTTGATAATCATTGAAAGATAAAAGGATGCTTTTCCTTTTGTTATGGACATGAATGCACACTAGATATGACTGCTAGCACAAAAGCGAACTGCTGCAAATGTCAGTGTTTGATAATCCTAGAGAAGATTGTTTCATAGCCATAGTCTAAATTACAGAATGCAACATCTTGGATTGATGGTTTTAATTTCCCACTAGAGGAATATGGATGCAACAGGAGCACGGGAGGAAAGGGCATAGATGCATCCACAAAGACAAGAAAAAAGTGTGTGTGATTGGGCTATATTGTGAATATCAATTATATGAATCATAGAAGAGTTTGGGTAGGAAGGGACCTTCAGGGCTCATCCAGTGCCACCCCTGCCATGAGCAGGGACATCTTCACCAGATCAGGTTGCTCAGAGCCCTGTCCAGCCTGGCCTGGGATGTCTCCAGGGATGGGGCATCCACCACCTCTCTGGGCAACCTGGGCCAGGGTTTCACCAACCTCATTTTAAAAATTTTCTTTCTAATTTCTAGCCAGCCAGAGCTGGACACAGGACTCCAGGTGGGGTCTTACCAGAGCAGAGTATGTTAAAGGATAAATATATTAGGTACAGTCAATCTGTACCAAGTGCCCTTCATAACCTCTAATAACCATTTAAAAACAAAAATAACTGTTTTTCAGCAATGACACCAAAGTCTTGCCTTGCCTGCAGCCAGTAAAACTGCAAGCAATTTCACACATCAGGTTTCCCGCCTCTGTGCAGGATCAGGGCTGCCCAAGGCCCCTGGCTTTCCTGCTTTGAAGCAGCAGCCCTTGAAGAGGAGTAGCAGCACTCAGCAGTGAAGCACTTCATCTTTTTTTGGGTGGTCCTGCTTCTCATGCAAGGCATGTTGGCCCCAAAAAGTGAGTAAATAAAATTAATTTTACATATTGATTACAATCACTGCATACAAGTAAGTCGAAATTAGGACTTTGCGTACATCAGCATTTTATCCTATACCAATAAGATGTTACTTTGATTAAATACCATGGACTCTCCGCCAGGCCCACAGCAAATGCAAGATATTATTCTTATAATAGCAATAGAAGAGAAAGATGGTAGTTTAGGAGAGTGAAAGCCTGGGGTTATTTTCTGAATGAGTTAATTTTAGGCTCCAGTCCAACAGTCTGGATGCAAAAGGAACGTTGAGCGTAAGCAGCCCCTTGGCCTCATTTGTTCAGACTCAGTGCCTTATTCAAGATTGAGTCTGAAACCCTGTTTTGCAGAGTTTTCTTAGAGGTAAGTTTACATATAATATATATACACCTTTACAGTAATTTTAGCATTTCTTCAGATGTGTAATTTCAGATCCCTACCTCAAAAACTGGAGCTTTTGTGGTAAAAAGTTTATCTCCATTACAACCAAATCATTAAATAGGATGTGCAAATCAGAGACCTTTTTTCTTTCCTTTTTAGAGATGCCAGAGTATCAGAAAATAAGGAGGTATGTTTATCATAATTTAGTAAGTTCAGAAAACGTGACAGCGTGTAGTTTCCCAACATCCTCCTACAAATCACGTTTTGAAGCTGTTTACCGGTCTCCGATCATCGCCCTCCACATTCAGATGTGAGCAGATGAATAAAGGGAGCGCTCGCCCAAGGACGCTGGGTTGAACTTGGCGCGATGCATTTTCAAAGCAAGCGTATCAGTCATTCCGCGGCATCTGATTTCACCAAAGCAGAGGGAGACGCATATCAGGTGCTTTGGTAGCTGTTTGCCAAGGCCATTCCAGCTGCCGGCCCAGGGATGCGCGGTAAATTCAATCCTGTTGTTCTTTCTGGAATAGATTTTGACAGGACTTGTTTTGACTTGTGCTCCGGAGGAAGGATTGGTTTCCTTCACTAGTCAGGTCTGTTTTGATCTTTTTTTAATATGGCTGTTCCCTTCCAAAAGAAGACTTGCACTGATAGAGCACCTATAAATCATAGCCCTAGCTGCCCTTTTTTCCTGCTAGCCTACAATTCAGTTTTCATTGGTGCTACTTAAAGCCAGTGAATCTAAGCTTTTAGCATGCAGGCATTGTAAGAAATATTAAGTCCTGTGGATTTTAAATGAATTTCAGGCAGAATAAGATTGTAATTTGGGATGTAGACTGACTTCAGAAGTTAATTCAATTGATGCAGCATAATAGTAATTCAACATAATGTGCTCATACCATTAGACTTGCACAGAAAAACACTCTAAATAGCTATAATGAATAGTTTGGATTTTGAATACCTAGGAGAGCGATTTCACCTTGAATCATAACTGGCATCTCTCAGAATGCTTGTACATTACAAAAATTCAAAAAGGTGTATGAATGCAAGTAAATTTCAGTACTACCTTGGGTAAAATTTAATTTTAGTGGCACTCAAATACTTCTGAAGAGGTAGTAGTAAAATCTACTTTTGCCTGCATAGCTGTGGAGGAAACTGTAACCCTGATTCAAGGAATCTGCATTACATTGTGCATAAAAACTGGAGGGAGAGTTTCCCAAGGGGCTAAAATGTGAGTCCTTTTCTTTTCCTTAATGGAATGTAGCTGCTAAAGAGCTTGATTCTCACCTACTTAGTTCCAAAGTAATTTAGGTACCTCTAAAGACGCCCAGAGGAGCAGTGTGGATGGCATTGCTGCTTCTCTCTCTGCTTTGGGTTCAGTCCACCACCAACACAGACTGCTGCAGTGTTAGTGCTACTGCAGTGGCAAGAACGCCGCTCTTCATAGTTCAATTTTGTAGCTCCAACAAAAGCAAAGGCTAAGTTCTCAGCTAGCAAAGGCATATTCTGTTTTTATAGATCCAGCGTTTGCAGCCATGTCAACATTTGGGAGCTATGTAGGTAAATCTGTTTGCTAACAAAAGAGCTACACTGTATTTTGGTAGGAGCTTTCAATCTCATCTCCTCCTGTCTAGCTCCTAACCAAAGAAGTTCAGTGTAACGAGAGTCTATGTAGGTAAACATACAGTCACATTGGCAAGTATATTGGCTAGTATATTAAACAAAACCAACAAAACCCACACAAGCAAAGAGCTTGTGGTGTGCATTGTGCGTGGCTGTAGAATTATATGCAGAATCTGTCTGTGGAATTTATTTGGGATGGAAATCGTTGGTGTATGGGGTGGACTTGTAAGAGGTGTAAGACATGCAATAAAAAAAAAAGGTGATACTGATTGGGAAGTTCTTTTTGTTGTTGTTGTTTTACTTTTTTAAAAATTTCCAGTGACTACTAAGCCTTATCTGTAAACAACCTTGCTTCTGATTAGGCCTAATCAAAGTGAATGGGAAGGGCTTGATTAAAACGAGTCATTTCTTTATTCTTGGCTTGTGTAATGTGAAGCCAGTCAGTCCAGTCCTGAGCCTAGTTAATGTCTGCTAATCTGAAGCAAATAACCTCCCTCTTTAGTATTATGACTGATACCGTGGTGACTTGTCAAACATGCGCAAATCTGTCTTGATTCTCTTGAAAACATCTCTCTGTGCTCACACAAGTCGTGTGTGACCAGAGCAGGGTCTCTGATACCTATGGGATAGATACATTCTGGAGATATTTGTTACGTCTGACTCCTCAAGGAAGCTTTGCACAACTTTGACAGTGTGTAATGCTGTAGTTTTTGTAAGGAGAATCCAGCCATCCTGGTTTTTCTGCAAAAGAAATTTGCCTGCGTGATCATGTCATAATTTTAGAAGCTTTCTCTCTGAATTTTTCACAGAAATAAGATCCTTCAGGCACAAAGTAGCCTCCCAGGCAGTCTTTTTCTCATTGCTGTGAAATCAGAGCTGCACGTAATGACCTAAGGGTGTGTGCAGGAGGTAAAACCCAGAGGTGACATTAGGTGCTTCCTGAAGGGCCTGAAATATCACTTGAGATATTGAATATCACATGCTGTACTGCACACGTATTTTACTCAGATCTGCTTTATGATATCTTGCAATATATATCAGGGTGTTGGGGAAAAGAATTGAAGCCTCATGTTTTCTTTGTTAAATTAAAAAGAAAACCCCACAGAAGACCAAAATGTTTCTGAGCTTGACATTCGATCTGAATCTTGAATTGCTAGAGGTGAAGATATTGGTCATAGTCTGTGTATGGTCCCCCATCCTTTTGAGCTGCTGTACTCCAAAGCAGTGCCACCTCCTATATTATGTTCTTGCTATCTGCCAATTCTTTCTCTGCTTGCTCATATTTAACAGATCCAGAAATGGATCTGAAACTACTTTAGTGAGCTATCAGAGCACTGTGCTGGCAATTAGTCACTCCTAATTAGCCAGTTTAGCCTCAGGTGGTCCCCAAGGGAAGGGAAAATGGATTGAGTGGCAGGCATGGGGAAGAAGCTTAAATGTGGTGAACCAAATCATGACCTGGAGGGCCAAGTTAACCTTGCAGACCACAGGAGGAGCCTGCTGGGACCACTGCTTGCATAAAACACCTCATTTTGGATAGTTTGTATACCATTTGCTGTGTAAAAACAACAAAGAAACAAAAAAACAAAACAAAACAAAAATCAAAACCAACCTATGGAAGAAGCAGATCCAATGTGAAGTTTGAATCTTGTTCTTCTTGGGAACATGTATAATATCTTCAGATCCTGTATATAGCATCACCCCAGACAGGGCCCTTTGCCAGCCTGAAGTCTTTGTGGGGCACCATCTCCTGTCGGTGCCATGTAAGCCAGGCTTAGAAACTGTATTTAGTGATTTAGTGATGATAGTGTTTCTTTAGTGTTTTGCATTTGAAAAACCACACTAGAGGTAATCTTTTTTTTTTTTCTCTTCAAGACACCAATGGAAAGGTCCAAAAATAGAGAGAGTTGGTTAATTTGGGAAAGGATCCTCAAGTGTTCATTTTCCTTTGCATATGCCCAATGATTTCTTTCTATGAGACAAAGGCAGAAGCACTCCCACTCTGCGTTACACAAGGCTCCCTTTGCCTGTGTAGTTCTCTAAGCAAGTGCTTATTTTTGTGATCACAGATTGGAAGTGCAGTATGTTCCTGTCTGCTTGTTTGGGGCCAGAGTCTTCTTTGGGAAGATCTTACTTTGCAAATATCTAATTGCAGTGTAATGTGGTTTTTCAGAGTCAGGAAATATGCTTCAATCTGTCTCTTCTTTTTTTGTAATCAGATTCCTGTCCTATAGAAAACAGCTGCTGATACCTGCATATGCTTTGCTCTATGAATAATTCAAATCAAGATTTGATTTAGAGCTTACAGCACTTAACACTAGTCAACAGAATAATTATGTGATTGGTGCTGAGAGAAACTAGCGTCTATATTAAAAGGAGAGAGGAACCAATGTGAAAAGTTAGATTAGCAAGCTAATTAGTCCTGACTCCGCTGTCATTGACCTTCTGTGACCTTGTGGTAGAGCTTTTGACTGTCACATTGGTGTGTAGGTGTTGAAAGAGGGGCATTGTTTTGAAGAAAAGAACCTATCATTTCAAAAATCCCCAAAGCCTTGTAAGGTTTATCTTATTCAAGTTTGTTGTGCTTTCAGCTGCGTCAAATATTAGCAGGTGATATTTATAACGCTAATTGTAAAGTGTTACATTTAAAGAATTTAGAACACTGACTTTTTTTGAGGAAATTGGTAGAAATGGCAGCAGGAGAGAGACAGCTCCAAGTTTCTTCACTTTCTGGAAGTACCGGAGTTGATGAGTTTTTAAACACACCAAAGTTTAATGAAAAATCCAATTCTTACTAAGCTCTGCTATTGGTCTCTGAGGCTGTCGCTGTTTGTAATGGATTATGAGAACAATGTCATTGAACTGAACTCCTCTTTAATATGCGACAATTGAAAGGATGATAAGAACGCTTTCACATTCCAGAAAGCTTTTTGATTGTAATAACTTTAATAACTTTAAATTAAGTTATGGATTTATATTAAAATGTGCAAAATTATGAGGTCCCCACATCACAAAGTAGTGCAAAAATCATTAGAATGACTTTGCTGTGCTGATGGATTGAGCATGAGATGAACACTGGCCTACTGCTAAAAAGGTGAACCCTATTAAAATGATTTTTAATAAGCTTTTAAAATAGTTGCCATTTTGCTATTCACATAATTAAAAGGGAGGCAAAGCTACTCAAACTCATAAGTAAAGAATAATTTTTGGACCTCAGGACGCTTTCTCCGGTCTTTTTTCCTTTGCGAACACTTGAAATACAAAGTTAAAACTTGCAGGTATGGCTGTCATAAGTTTTAAGTTAAAGGCCATGAAGGTTGTAGTGCATGCCAAGAGGGGAAAACCACTACCTTTCCTATTTCAGAGGTTTTTTTAACCTGGCTTTCAATCTCTGAGTTTTTTACATGCCAAGACTATTTCTGTTCTCTAAACTACTGCTCCTGAATGTGTGTTTAGACTGAGCAACCAACATGATCGGTGTGTTAAGTTACCCATTTTACAACCCTATTACAGTGCCTGGGTCCTTTGCCCTCACATTAAGACGCTGACAAATTTATAATTAGGAACTTTTCCAGCAAACCAGCAATGCAGCAAGTTGAACACTGTTAGTGAAACAAAACTCCTAAGTATATTTGGAAGAACACTGATTACTAGACTAAATAATCCAGAACTAATGGCTAGAGTTTTGAAAGGCTAACAAACAAATCCAAGTAATAAATCCAAGCCTTTTGGGATATTTGTAGCAGTGATCTATTTTTTTATTGCAAACCTAGCACAAGTAGGGTTGCTATAATGTAGTGCTTTGCATATTAGGGGCAATGATTTAGATGCTAGGGTGAAATGCTGGTAGGAAGTCACAGCATTGATTTGTAAAAAATCTGGACATTTCTATAAAGGCACCCTGAGCTTGCCAGTGCCTGCTAGATACAAGAGTGCTTCCCACCTAGTTTTAGCTCAGCACAGATAACATTGTTTGGTAAACAGAGAAAAACCATATCTGCTGCTGGAAATGGATTTAATGTAAAAGCTTTGAAAATAATTCTCTCCCTGAGTCCTTTCATCTAGCCTTGCTCCCACTCCAGCAGCTTGTGGTGGCTGTCTGACTTGCAACAAACTTCTGGATCGTATTTTCTGGATCACTCTGAAAGTTTTCTTTCCATCACCTCTGGTGCTTGGTGTGGATGTGCCCCTGCCCCTCTCCCAGCTTACCATGACCCTCATCCTCTCCCTGTCCCATCTGAATTTGGGAAGTGTCTTTCCACACAGCGATAAGGAGCGTTCTTCTTTTTCTGCGACCACTTTTTTCCACTTTGTTGTCCACATTGCTGCCAACAGGACAGAGCAACTTTCCCCCTTACTGCCCAGCCACAGCTCTTTAATCGAGACATATGCTTGTGGGGTGAGCAAACACTTTTGCCATCAGTCACTGTTTTCCTCACTATGCCACTTAACTCCTAGCCAGCATATCTGCCTAAATTTCATTGAAGCAACAGCTTCTTTGTGTCAAGGGCACATCAGCTCTGTGCTATGCTAATACATCAGTATTGCAAACAAGGGCAAATGCAGATATGGGATTTAAAAGAGAGCTAATTTGCTCAGAGGTGGTTGTTAAAGAGCACATAATGCCAAGCCATATGGCTGGAAACCTTCACACAAAATGAATTCCATCGTAATCTGCTAGGGTCCGCTTGCTGCCATTTTCCCAAGGATCTTTTTCATGTTCAAAGAATCTGTGATATTCACTGAGCAATTCCTGTGCGCAGATCTGGGAAAATAAGTATACCTGCTGTTCCTAGTGTTTCCTTGTCAGATAAGTACACCCTTATAGCAGAGGGATTTTTTTGCTCTGCCATTAGAGCTATCATGCCAAAACAATGAATAATGGCTGTACTGGAAAGGCATGACAGTCAATTATCTGGCCATATATACCAAGGTGAATGCAATAGGTCTTGCAATGTCTCCAGCGAAATATTTGGGTACCTTTGAGGCTTCAGTAACCATAAACTGGAATTACTGCAGTAACTTTTCAGCACAGTGCTAAAACTCTAATAGAATGCCATGTTTTACATTTGATTTTCTATCATATTCATCCTTCAGGCTTTACTGGATTGGGACTTTGTTTAAAGGGCCCTACTTTGTGAACCGTTTGTGGCAAATGTTGATACGACATCTGTTGCTCACTTTAAATTACCTCTTAGTCTGTTGGAATTCATCTTGAAGGCATTTTTGTAATGAAATTATTTTTCATGAACATTAGTACAACCTGTGGGAGATCTGAATAAAAAAGAAAATCCCCCAGTCCTGCCAAGGGAGTAGCTTATGTGCCAGCTGATTTTATTTTGTTGGTGGGTTTTTTTGTTGTTCTGCTTTCTGTGGTATTACTACAGCTGGTTTCCAAGGTACTTAAATAGGTAACAGGTTGTTATAGTATGGAGGAATTCTCCTGGAGAAAAGAGTGAATAATTAGGACTGCTTTCTGAACATGGAACCACTTCCGTGACCCAAAAGCTGCTGCATTCAAATAACTCAACCTTGTGGTCTCTGTAGGAGATTGTGCTGTTCTGTCTTGGAGATGTATTTCCCACTGCATCCAAGATGAGTGAATAATTTCTGGAGTTCTCTTCTAGTGTGGTCTATAACAGAGCAAAGGAGTTTATCCCTGTGCTCCACACGAGATTTGCCTTACAGCTGTTTGGGTAACAATGGGTACTTTTTTTAGCACCTGTCTAATCAATGTTTTACGTCCTGTGTTTCATTCAAAAGCTATAAATATGACTTATTAAATCATGCTAAATGATTGTAATAATTCCACCCATATGTGAAGGAAACCCCATCAGGAATGTGAAAACTTTGTGTTAATGTACATCTGTCACAATTTCTCTAGGTACAAATGGATGCAAGTTGCACAGCAGTTGGTGAATGTTAACGTTTGGGAAGGGGAATGCTTCTTATGTGTAAGACTTAAAAAGCCATGAAATTTAGAGGGCAGCTCAGTGAAAAGATGCTGGTGGGTTCTGAGATGATATGAAAGTTGTGCAATCTTTGTGCAGATGGCCTTGATCAAAACAAATCCTTTTTGATGCAAGGATTGTGGAGGCTTGATGAGGGAAGGATTTCTGAAGGCCTTTTGTGTCCATATGTAGTGAAATTCCTGCAGAATGGATTTGAGGTTTGCACCTGCTATGGTGTTTGGTAATGCTAGACGGCAGCATTAGCAGGTCATGGTTAGCAGAAAGCATTACATGACTGCAGAATAAACCAGAAAGCATCACACAAGCACAGAATAAAACAGTCCCTAAGCTTGGCAGGGGAGGAAATTGGAAAATACTTCTTTTCTGCTTTTCCTGAGCTTTATACAGACATTTCACTAGACAGGTTTTATAGATGGATTTAAATGTTGATGGTTATTAAAAGGACTTTTCGCAGTCCATGGAGATCTTATTTCTTTTTTTTTTTTATTCTGCTGTTCATTCAATTCTTCAAAGTGGTCACAATCAATTTGATCAAGTAAACCTTATGACGTTTTGCGTTTCATTCCACAGAAATACCTCAGGAGCTTTTTTTCTGCAATGCTGAAATCTCCATCATCTCCGCTGCACATTGACAAAGTGGGGCTCACTCTGTCAAAACACACCATCTGCGAATTCTCCTCTTTCTTCAGGAAAGGCGTTTTCGACTACAGCAGCCATGGGACCAGCTAACTTTTGGGCCAGGACCCTTCTGCTGGAGGAGCGCAGTCAGAGTGGTGCCTTCTCTTCTGTGGTACGAGAAGAATAGAGGGAAGAAAACAGGTATCTGCCTCCGTACCTGGGGAGTCGCATCCAAACAACTCCAGTTACAGACTGTGAGCCTGTCCCCTGTACCAGCTCTCATATTAGTGCCTGCATTTTCCCGGCATGGGGTATACAAACATTTTTTTGTAAGTTGCGCTGTTAATACTGTACAAAGATTCTGACTCTCATGCTGCGTTTGGATCCACTCCTTAGCCCGGAGCGTTTCCTTCCCGATTGCTCAGAGGATTTATTCTGGTGGTGTGAGCCCATCTCCTTTGCCGTGGCGGCGTGTCGTGCGGACAGAGGGTTTCTGAGCAGCCTTTCAGTTTCTGTCCAAGCTGTTCCTGAAAGAACATTTTCTGTTCTGTTTCCTTAAGCATACTGCGGCATTTAAGGTCATGCTCGTACTCCACTGTTTTTTCTTTTTTTTTCCCCTCCCAGACACACTTTTTAACTATTTGACTGTATAATTGTATAGTTTGCCAAAGAAGAGTTAAAGAGCCTGGGTAACTTGAATGTTTACAAAGATATATGCAAAATGATTATTAAAGCCTAATATAACAACACTGGTGACATTTTTATTTCATGACCTAAATTATAGGACCACTAATGTTTTACATTTAATATGATGTGTAAAGATAATTGGGTTCCATTACTAAGCCTAGCCAATTACAATAAGCATTTCTAATTGAAGGAGTAAAAAAAAGAAAAATTTATCACTATGGTTCATTTGAGTTTTGAGATTATTTTTATTATTTTGATTCCGTTCAGTGAAAACAAAAGTTAGGGTAAAATTTCTAAACCACCAAAGCCCTATTATCACTAGGTTAGACTTTAATGTCTTTGGATGTGTCTAACTGTATCTGACTTGGGCATCTTAACGCCTTCAATTGGGAGCCAGGTTTTTAAGCTAAACACTGCAAACAAACTAGTTGATTCCCAAACTGGTTTTGCACTGCTTCAGCTATTCCCAGTCTCCCTCGTGCATTTCTGCACTGGAGTGCTGCATTGCCCTGCACTTCATCCCTGACAGGGACCTGCCCCCGTGATCCTTACCATGCCCTGTACTTGTGTTGTGCCTCTCCAGTCTCTCCCAGGGCCTCCATGTGCACGTATTGTCCCCCTGACCAAGAGGTCATGTCTTCCTTTTGTTCCTCACCCTGTCGTTGGGCGATATTCCTGCTTCCCCAGTCAGAAAGTGGAGGTTGGGTGCTTGCTGGGTTCCTACAGTGAGCTGAGGAACTGGAGTTTGATGTTGCTGCATGTGTTGATGGAAGATTGGTGACAAGTCTGATGAGGAGCAGCTGGGGGACCTGGGGCTGTTCAACCTGGAGAAAAGGAGGCTGAGGGGAGACCTTATCGCTGTCTGCAACTGCCTGAAAGGAGGTTGTGGCATGGGCGGTGTTGATCTCTTCTCCCAGATAGCAAGTGATAAGATGAGAGGAAATGGCCTCAAGTTGCACCAGGGGAGGTTTAGATTGGATATTAGGAAACATTTCTTCACGGAAAGTGTCGTAAAGTACTGGAAAAGGCTGCCCAGGGAAGTGGTGGAGTCACCATCCCTGGAGGTGTTTAAAAGACGTGTAGATGAGGTTCTTAGGGACATGGTTTAGTGCCAGAGTTAGGGTATGGTTGGACTCAATGATCTTGAGGGTCTTTTCCAACGACAATGATTCTATGATTCTTCACTTGACTGTATTGACCCTTGTGACCCAATAGGAACGCTTCAGAGGCAGAAACTGGGAATGGTATTGCTGGCTCTCTTAGTGGCCTGGGAACTTTGACCCTAAATCTCAATTTAAAACCAGAAAGTCTTTTCTGTGTCTCCTTCTCCCTTGGCCTGCTCCCACTCCTGCCTCGTTGCAATGTAATATGGTAAAGAATTAATGCTTAAGAATTTCAAATAATGAATTTTACATAACTGTAGAGTATTATTTCCTGTGTGCAACCTCTATGAAAACACTTGGCAGGCCAAGAAATGGCAAGCTGCTTTGTCTGTTGCACAAACCCAGTTTCTGCAGATGTCCTACCTGCAGAAAAACCCAGTAGTGTCAAGTGCTTTTCTGTGGTGAGCAGCGCAGAGCCTGATGAGCACAGCCCATCGTACCACGTGGCAAATGCTGATCTGCGAGAAGGGTTGAGTGCACAGGACTCCCAGAGGTAAGTCCCATGCTTTGTGTCACATTGGATTTGGAGAACCTGTTTGAGAAAAACACAACTAGACAGAGAGTTAAGTCAAGTGAAGAGTATTAATATTCATATTTTTCACATGAATTTAAAAGAAGACTTGTACTCGGTTCCTGTCTACAGTACAAATTAATTCAGGGAGGACCAGATGCTCTAGTGATACAAACCTGCCAATAAACTGGCTAATTTATGTTGGCTAGTTTATCTGGCCTGAAGCGTTAAATGTGTATGTAGCAAATAACAAAGTAAAGGCCGATTAATCGCTCTGTTTAAGATGTCATCAAGTTAAAAGCTACAGAAACGCAAGTGTAAGCATGCAATTAGGACCACAGCCCCAGGCTACCAGCTTTTCCCACCTTCTCATGTATCCTTCAGTGGTACCCACAGTTTAGTCAATGGCTGCAAGCTTAGGCTGGACTAAGAGGCATCTCTTAACAATGTCATTGCTAAAAATATGATGGGTCTTATAACCTACAGTCTTTAAATCTAGACTTCAGAACAAGTTTTCAACAGAAGCTGTCGAAAAACTGAGATGCATGTTGAAATTAGTAGTTATTTTCAAGATGTTCAAACTGCATTTCTGTAAAGGTATCTTCAGGCTCTAAAATTTTCTATGAATTTTATTTTCAAAATATTAACACTTTCAAAGATATTGTTAAAGTCATCTCCAGGACTCACACAGTTGTTGTTATTTTTGGTTTTATTTTGTTGTTTGTTTGATTTTGGTTTGTTTTTTGGATTTTTTAAGTGCTTCTGTAATTGCCCTGTGGGCTTCACATCAGCAAAGTCCTTAAGTGAAACCTTAACTTCTGTGTCAGGACTTTGTACATTTTAAGCAATGCATGTATTTAAGTGCTTTACTGAACTGGGGTCATCATTCCTACCAGTGTAACTGAAGTTGGGCCTCCATTTAAGTCACCAAACCATTTGGCTCATATCCTTGCTGACTCGGCAGCAATTTGTCATCAATAGCAGCGCACAAAAAAGGCCAAAAAGCCCAGTGGAGATGGTGCTGGGCTATTTTCTGCATGAGGACTTGATCAAGATGCAAAATAACTTTGGGCAAAGCCTTCTGGTTGGTCTTGACCCTCCACTCCTTTGACTGGAAGTGCCCTTCCTCTGAATATGCTGCTGCTTACAGGAAGGAGGTAGAACAGTTGCAGATAAAATGAGGAACTGAAAGAGATATAGATAGATAGAGCCATCGGGCACTGAATATGTTGCTCCAGACAATCAGACCCAATCTGTCCAGTTTAATCAGTGGTCCTTTAAAAGATATTGTAGAATTTCCTATTTACTGTCCATGCGACCTAGCCTGTATATCAGAATAAGAAATGCTTTTGTACTAGACTGTGATAAAGCTGGAAGTTTTACATGCTGCCGCCTTGCTGCTTTATCTCACAATTGGAAGAAATTGATTACTTTTCACTTAGCAAGATTCTCATGTCCACCCCCTGGGTTTGTTTTCTCTGTGTTTCATTCAATCCTGGAAAAAAAAAGAATAGATTTGATAAACTAAAGAGCAAAAATTTGTTGGCTCTCAACCTCACCATGGGAAAACAGAGGATGTTCTTTTGCGGGCAAGTCTTCATGAGCAATCAAGTTCTATGGAGTTGCTTAGGCCTTGAGATCCAGTTCAGGGGTTGAAGTCTGGTTATATTTTCTTGGCAGACCTATGAAGTGAATTTTTGATATACTGGATCCTGCCACTTTTTAAATTTAATTGTTGTTTTATTATTTCAAGCGAGTGTTTTGTTATAATAGGTTGCAGACCAGAATGCTATTGTGGATGCACTTTTGTCAAAAGAATGACAACAAAGTCAATTAAAAAAGAAACCCAAAACTAAAACAAGTAGGGAAAGAGAGCTGTGACCTGAAAACGTGGGGTTGGGTTTGGTTGTGGTTTTTGTGGGAAATCTGTAAAATTCAACTACACTATCCTGTCTGCTTCGGTTAAGTCAGTAAAAGATCTTGTCCAACTGGACAAGAATAACACATCACAAAATATATTGTTCTTTTGTCTTCTTGAGATTGAGTTTTAAAACAGTTCTAAAAGGAGTGGGTGTGTGGGGAAGCCTTATTAAGGGATCACATTTATGTTTGATAAAATGGAGGCAAGATTTTGGACTAGAGGCTTTAGTCTTGTGTCTCAGCAAAAAAATGCTAGCGGCAGCACAGGGAGCCCTGTTTCTGGTCTATTCTTTATCATTGTGTTTTCTTTATAAACACTGACATTTTTCTCCAGTGTCATGATGACAGCTGAAGTGTCAGCTCCCCGTAGCACAGCTTGTGCATTCACACAGGGTTTCGGCAGCGTTTTTGTTGTTGTTTTTAAGAAATCGGTCTTTGAAAAAGTCTGTAGGCTTTTCTTCATAGATCTGTTTCTTTTTCTAAGTCCTTCTTGGTTTCTTTTGATACCTTCTTTTATCTTATTACAGTTTTGTTCGAATGGCTTGTTCTCATTCTTCATAAGTTTTCAATTATTTCCTTTCTGTTTTCTTGTTTTACAGACAATTTAGAAGAATGTGCTGGGAAGAATTGAAGAAAAAGAAAGCCCTTTATTATCTGAAAAGAGGTAGTTATCTCATCCTCTTCTGATGTAGCAAAGTGGAACATGAGTTTTTGATCTTTTTACGTATTTTGAACTTCTGAGCCTTCAAAGGTCTCACATGCTACAGCTTTTTGGGGCATCTTACTTTTTCATGATCATTCCTATATTCTTTTCCATTGTAATTAGCATTTGACATGAGCCTTTCTTCAAACAGTGTGTTTGAGGAGAGAGAGTCTTCTACTTAATGATACCTCCTTGTTTAGGTCAGGAGGTCTTTGTGGAACTCTGACTTTTGTCAGCATCCTTGCCCAACAGTGTATTTTCTCCACATTAACCTATTTTAATGTTACCTTGAGACAGGGTTAGTACTTATTCTGTAGTAATCTGTTTTTCTGTTTCCTTAAGATATGGATGAGGTGATCAATGGAAACCAGGTTTTAGTCACCTTCTGGAAAAATCAGTGTTCTTGGTTTTTGGTATTGTGAATTACATCAGAAATCAGGATCTCAAAAATGAGGGAGGAAAAAAAGATATTATTATGTGACCTGGGAGATCTCAGCATGTTTTCAGGACTTCTGTGTCACACTTGTCTTTTATTCCCAAAGACTGATAGCTAGGAGATGTGTGGGTTGGCAATTATTCCTTTTCATGGTGCAAATGAGCATACTAATAACGAGAGCTTCAAGAATTGTTCTATGGAAGGAGAAATTATCTGCGTATCAAAGTACCTGTTGTTCTCACTGATTTCAACATGAGACAAGGTAATGTACTGCTGCTGAAAAAACAAGCCATGACACATTTCTGTCCATAACCACCTCCAATTCTTGTCTTTTTGGTGCCTGAGTAACAGGGGAGGAATGCTGGAGGACACATGAACGATACAACCCTCTGGCAGGGTAGCTTAAGACCATGTGAGTAATTAGATGCATATCTCAGTTTGTCCTGTACTCACATCTGTCCAGTTTTGAGCTTGGGAGTGTTCATTAGTGCAGCATGGTTATAAGAAATTGCCAGTTCTGGAAAGCAAGCGCTTCCAGGAGGTACGGTGGACGCCCTCTGTGCTCCGACATGAAAAGGTTGCTCAACAGCCTGTGAAATCAGACGTTTGGACAAGCTTCCAAGCTGCCTGAGCGTATTGATTCTGGCACCAGCTTTCATAAGCAGGTGCTCAGGTTTGTGTGTCCAGATGAAGTTACCTCTTAACATCTTAATTATATGCCAGATTTTGGCTTTATCTGTTGTGTCAGTAGCACTAAGTGTCATTAGGAAAAGCAATGGAGAATGGAAGCAAGCCAAAAAATTTGCAGGAAAATTATTAAAAAAAAGTACTTGTTCTAAAAACACATATATCACAAATTTGTTAATCTGTGGTAACAATAATATTTGCACATCATTATCCACTGAATGGAATCAGTATTGCTCAAATTGAGGCAAGCTCACCAGCAGGTAAGAGCATCCTTCAGCACAGCACACCTCATGTGCAAGAGGATTTAACTTCCCTGGTTCTCTTTTAGTGGTGGAACAAGGTTTGCAGTGAAAAGTGCTGAGGGTTTCCCAGTCCTAACTGGGACTCTATTCAATTGTGTTGGCAATGTGTATTTCATTTTGTGTGAACTGAATCATGTGGCATTTTAAAGTTGTACTGAGTAGTCTGGCCTTTACCTGCAAGCTGAGGTTTTACAGGGCAAGTGTGCCTGCTTTATTAACGCCCATCTGGTATCCTGCACATTACACAACAAAAAGCAGGGAATAATATTCACTATACTGTTACGAAGGCTGTTGTAATACCTTTCTAGAAAGAATTTTACAAGGCTGGTGAGACTGCCTAGATGATATCCTTGAAAATCAGTGAGGACAGGACCTTCTTGGGTTGAATGATTTATTATCCAGATAGGAGAGATGGGGCTGTGGTTATTGAGGCTTCCCAGAGCGCTGTGCTGAAAATTTAGTGTTCAGTATCTCTCTCCTTGGAGATATGCTGAACTTAAGACAACTAATTTGTTCTGTGAGCCAGTGATTTGTCTTCACTTTAGCCAATATTCACTGTTCAGGTGGAAACTTTCCTTCTGTGATACATACCCATTCAAAATGCAGGAAACTGGTGGTGGCAGAAGGGGACCAAGAAGGGTACTGATGCCACTTGGGTTCCTGAAGAGCTACGTCTAACACCCCTTCCGCAGGTTAATCTGCCTGACGAAGCTAATTACTTCCTACGACTTCCCACAAGTTGTGGCAAAGCAGCTACTCTGTGGTGTCTCTGTGGGTTTCCAATGATGTTCACTTCCTCTGGTTCTTTGACTCAGGCCATTTCTAAAGTGAATCGCATTTAAATTTGAGTTGTTTCAGAGATTAAATACACATGTTGTGTTGATCCCTTTTCATTCCCTGGGTGTAATTTGTGAACTGTCCCCTTACATGTCACCAGGGATGTGGGTGGTTAGAAAACAGCAGCAAACTGGAGTACCCATTTGTTTTTGTATTTCCTCTCAGTTCCTCCAGCTTTATGATGTTCAAAAACCCCTGTTTTCACCATCACATAGAAATGCACCTTCAAGGACAATTTTATACTCTGGTTGGTCTCCAGGTAACCTAAATTTTTCATTCCCCTATTACTAAACCTAAGCTTGTAACTGAAAACAACTCTTATCCCTTTTCAAATTAACCCCTTGGTGCGAAATGTCAAGGATTTTCCAACTCTATCAAATGGAGTTACCAAAGCTGGAAACCTATTGACACCAAGGGGTTAACCCATTAGCCACTATTTAATGTCCTCAGCTTTAATCCACAGAATCACAGCTAGCGCTGTGACTTACTAACCCCACCACAAAAATGTCCAAGGACGTGTGTTATTAGGTATTTTATTTGGGGGTAGACTTGGGAGAAAACCAAACTACTTCAGAGCTGTAAAGGAAAGCGAATAAAGGGCCTGAGAGTGAAAACCAGCAGTAATTAAAGAGAGATGCATCCCATGTTAACGGGCCTCAGGGCAAAACCAACTGTTAATTATTAAATATTCCTCCACGTTTCTGCTCTCAGTGCAGCTGTGGTGGGATGGTGCATGTGGTACCTGTGGCACCATGGGGGCTGGAGCAGACTGGGCAGACTGGTCTGGAGTGGCTGACTGTGGGGGAGCTGTTGGGTTTGGTCGAGCTGTCCCACAGATCTCCCAGCTCTGGGCACGTTTTCCCCGAACAGCCAGTCCAACTGTGTGACGTGGGATGAGCGTGGACAAGGGCACGTGGACACTTCAGAAGGCCACGCCAGGACACGGGAGTAGAGGTGGCCTCCAAGGCATCCCCTGCTCCCAGTGATGGAGCTGTTGACAGATGGCTTGCGTGTTTGAGAAATCAAAGCCAGGATTTCTGCAGACGCATGGCATACCCCGGAGAGCCCCTCCTTGCCAGCTATTAGCTCAGGTAACACAAATAGGCCAGCGAGTAAAAAAATATGAGGTTTTCCATCCCATTCCATCACCAAATGCTTCTTCCCCGCAGTGCATGGGATGGGAGCGAGAGCTGTGTCCAGACGGCGAGGAGGACCCCAAGGGTGCGGGTATCCCCAGGATGAGCACTGCCCGCCCCTGCTCCCAGCTCTGCACAGCGATTTGGCTCGTTTCCCCACACCGCTTGGGTACGGACTGGGAATGCAGCATCGATTTTTGGCCACACAAATCACGCATTAGTTTACAAAGCAAAATGCGAATGCCATGTAACACAAGGAGGTGGGCAGGGAATGGGGCGGTGAGTTTTGATTTAAGAGGATGCTGAATCTTCGGGGATTCATGTTTTTGGAGGAGTAGGCTGAAACACTGATTACATGTAATTCCCTGGAATTGAGACTGGCGGTCTCACCTTATGTTATTCAAAGTATGCTGTTTTCCTCTTATTGTCACCTCATTTTTTTCCTACAGAAATGCCTTTACAAGATGTGCAGCAATTTTCCTGACATCTCTGATAGTCCATCTCTGCTGTGGAAGCTTTGGAAGGTATCTGCTCAAGGAGAGCACGTTCCCAGTATCACCAATTCTGTGAAAGTACTGAATTAGGATATTAGTTATTAAATTTGACTACACAAATTATCATTTATATCATTACAAATCTGTCTCTACTGAGCAACCATTTTTATGGTGATGATCCTAGTATTTGCATAAAAATTGCAGTACACAAGGTAAATTACGTATTCCAACCTGCAATTTTTGCCAAGGATTTACACATGCAGAATAAATTATTTTCTCCTTCTTAAGCAACAGTAATCATAAGTAATGTGCAGAAACATTCATAACCATGGTCTCACATAAAAGCTACATTTTTTCCCTCTGTAACCTGCTGTAATTACAGTGTACATCAATTCCACCATAGGTAGATACACCAGGTTTTTTTTCCCCTTTTTCTCATACAATTTTAATGACTATCCCTGCTTAGAATACAACGTTTTAAATTAAAAAATTAAAAATTTAGAAGTAGATTGTTTCCCTGACAACAGCAACAGCAATATTTAATTCCCCCCTGTGTCATTTGTAAATAAATACATACAGTTGCTGATACTGGTGAGATAATGTGCCTGAGGCTAATTGTGCCATTACAAATATTTTGAACCTGAGCTTGATAATGCAGGTCGTGGTACTTAAATATGTATGAACTGAACTAATTTAACTTTCTTGCTGCTTACCAGCATATTGATAAAAGCCTTCGTAATGAGGCTACATGGACATCACGAAGCAGCAGAGTTTTGCTGGGTTGGGTATTATGAGGGTTGGGTATTATGAGGGTTGGGTATTATGAGGGTTGGGTTTTTTGGCCTCCTGGTGGCAGTCCAAGGGAAGAGGCTCATGTGGGACCATGGCGAGTGTGGAGCAGATCCTTGTCAGCTTCCTTCAGCCCCATGGATGTCGTCTCCTGGGGTGGGTTGTGCTTGTGAGACACCCCAGACCTTTCAGCACATGTGGTATGTAAGAGAGCTTTGCTTTATTAAGTCCTGCATAAAGAGGGCAGGTTTGGCTCTTTCATTTATTAACTAGTCCCAAGAGGAGCTGCATGTGGATGGGTTTTGCTCAGACCCATGAGTGGGAACACCCCACAGTTGTGTTTGGAGTCTGGGGCTCTGCAGAGCAGCCCTGCAGTCATGTCCTGCTGGTGAGGCTGGGTGAGATGCGGCCAGAGGCAGGGTCCCCACGGGGTGTCTGACAGAGGCCACTGCAAGTTAGTGACTCACTAAGACAGGAAAAGATGAGAAAATGCCAAGACGTGGTCTAATCCCTATGTCTTGCTGTCCTGGTTTTGTTAAAAACAAGTTTCTCTTTTAGTGAATTTGCCTGTCAGCTAAAGCCTTCTTATTAGCTGCATTTTTTAGACGACCCTTCTGTTGTAGGACTGCTGATGGTTGGTGATCAGCAGGTGCCAATTGCTACCACAACGGTGCATTGCCAGCAGTATCACACCAGTTGAGACTCTTTGATTCCTATCCAGAACTTGATTTGTCAGCTGGAAAGCCAGGGTGTGATCAGTAAGACTCGCTCACCTTTTAGCAGCGCAATTTGGTCAGTGCCTGAGCCTAGTGATGAGTGGAGACTAACTGTAGGCTACTGTGGCCTGAATGAAGTTATGCCAGCACTAAGTGCTGCTGTGCCTGATATGCTAGAACTGCGATTTGAACTGGAGTCAAAGGCAGCCAAGTAGTATGCTAAAATTGACATTGCTAATGTATTTTTCTCTATTCCTTTAGCAGCAGAGTGCAGGCCGCAGTTTGCTTTCACCTGGAGGGGCATCCAGTACATGTGGAATCGCTTGCCCCAGGGGTGGAAACACAGTCCTACCATCTGCCATGGACTGATCCAAACCACACTGGAGCAAGGTAAACCTCCAGAACACTTGCAATATATTGATATCATCATATGGGACAACACAGCGAAAGAAGTCTTCAAGAAAGGTGAGAGAATAATTCAGATTCTTTTGGATGCTGGTTTTGCCATAAAACGAAGCAAGGTCAAGGGACCTGCACGAGAGAGTCAGTTTTTAGGAATCAAATGGCAAGATGGTCATCGTCAGATCCCAATGGATGTGATCAACAAAATTGCAGCTATGTCTCCACTTACTAATAAAAAGGAGACACAGACTTTCTTGGGTGTTGTAGGTTTTTGGAGAGTGCATATTCCTGACTACAGTCAGATTGTGAGACCTCTCTATCAAGTGACTCATAAAAAGAACCAATTTGAGTGGGGCCCTGAACAACGACAAGCCTTTGAACAAGTTAAGCGTGAGGTAACTCATGCAGTGGCCCTTGGACCAGTTCGGACTGGACTAGATGTTAAAAATGTGCTGTACATCACAGCTGGAGATAATGGACTTACCTGGAGCCTCTGGCAGAAAGCACCAGGAGAAACCTGAGGTCAACCCTTAGGTTTTTGGAATTGAGGATACAAAGGATCTGAGGCCAACCATACTCCAACTGAAAAGGAGATACTAGCAGC
Organism: Patagioenas fasciata; assembly: GCF_037038585.1. Taxonomy (NCBI): domain Eukaryota; kingdom Metazoa; phylum Chordata; class Aves; order Columbiformes; family Columbidae; genus Patagioenas; species Patagioenas fasciata. Next base: position 7,459,965 of record NC_092522.1, on the reverse strand, counting down.
ATATGAAGGAGTCTGAGCTGCTTCAGAAGTGATCAGTACTGAAGCACAGCTCCTCCTAGCACCTCAACTGCCGGTGCTGAGCTGGATGTTCAAAGGGACGGTTCCCTCTACGCATCATGCAACCGATGTTACATGAGTAAATGGATTGCATTAATCACACAACGAGCTCGGATTGGAAGTCCAGGGATCTTAGAAGCGATTGAAGACTGGCCAGAAAGTAAAGACTTTGGGATGTCTCCAGGTGCGGAGGAAGTAACACGTGCTGAAGAAGCACCACTGTATAATACACTTTCAGAGACTGATAAGCAGTATGCACTGTTCACAGATGGATCCTGCTGTCTTGTAGGTGAACATCGAAGGTGGAAAGCTGTGTGAAGTTCCACACAACGAGTTACAGAAGCCACTGAAGGACAAGGTGAATCTAGTCGATTTCCAGAAGTGAAAGCCATCCGACCGGCTTTGGACATTGCTGAACGAGAGAAGTGGCCAGTACTTTATCTCTATACTGACTCATGGGTGGTAGCAAATGCCTTGTGGGGATGGCTACAGGAATGGAACAAAAGCAACTAGCAATGCAGAGGTAAACCCATTTGGGCTGCCACACTGAGGCAAGACGTTGCTGCTTGGCTAGAGAGCCTGCCTGTGAAAGTTCGTCCTGTAGATGCTCATGTGCCTAAAAGTCGAGCCACCGAGGAACATCAAAACAACCAGCAAGCGGATCACGCTGCTGAGATCAAAGTAACTGAGGTGGACTTGGACTGGCAACATAAAAGTTAACTTTTCTTAGCTCGGTGGGCCCATAATGCTTCAGGGCATCAAGGTAGAGATGTAACATATAAAAGGGCTCGTGATCGAGGGCTGAACTTAACTATAGACACTATTTCACAGGTTATTTGTGAATGTGAAGCTTGCACCAAAATCAAACAAGCTAAATGGTTAAAACCTGTGTGGTATGGGGTGCGATAGTTGAAATAAAAGTATGAAGAGGCTTGGCAGATTGATTATATTACATTTCCACAAACACATCAAGGTGAACACTATGTAGTTACAATGGTGGAAGCAAGCACTGGATGGTTGGAAACATATGCTGTACCTCATGCTACAGCCCGGAATACTCTCTTGGGCCTTGAAAAGAAAGTCCTTTGGTGACACGGTACGCCAGAAAGGATTGAGTGAGACAATGGTACACATTTCAAAACCAGTCTTACAGACAATTGGGCAAAAGAACATGGTATTGAGTGGGTATATCGCATTCTATATCATGCACCAGCTTCTGGAAAAATTGAAAGGTACAATGGTTTGTTAAAAACTACACTAAAGGCACTGGGTGGTGGAACCTTTAAAAACTGGGATTCACATTTAGCAAAAGCCACTTGGTTGGTCAACACTAGGGGATCAACCAATCAAGCCGGGCCTGCCCGATCAGAAATTCTCCTTCTGTAGAAGGAGATAAAGTCCCTGTAGTACACATGAAAAATATGTTAGGAAAGATAGTCTGGGTTACTTGTGCCTCAGGCAAAGGCAGGCCCATTCGTGGGATTGGTTTTGCTCAAGGACCTGGCAGCACCTGGTGGGTGATGCTTAAGGATGGAGAAGTTCAGTGTGTACCTCAAAATGATTTGATTTTAGGTGAAAATATTCAATACTGAACTGTATGATGTGAATTGCCATACTAACAGTGTTTAATAAGTGTTTTTCAGATCAAGACTGTGGTGATGAAATCAGAGCTAGCTTCTTCGAGTGGTGCCTGACAACTTCTTCGAAATTGATGTCTTTAACCCACAAACAGTGGTCATGAGATGTACTAGATGTACCATTTTTCCTGCCCTGGGAGACTGTTGTGATAAAAGAACTTACTGAACTTTTCAAAGGATGGTCCATAGACTAAGAGAATGATAAATTACACCTGTGTATATATGTGTGTGTGTGTGTGTGTGTATATATAGTAGTAGTGATTAATTAGATTGTATTGAGAGATTGTGATTAATTAGATTGTATTGCCAAGGTCTAAGTATGCCATGAATGGCATCTTATAAGGAGTGGAATGTCCTGGTTTTGTTAAAAACAAGTTTCTCTTTTAGTGAATTTGCCTGTCAGTTAAAGCCTTCTTATTAGCTGCATTTTCCTAAAGAGCTAGATATGTGTTTTGGTAGACATAGCAATGGAATTCAAGGTTATTTATAAGGATGGATGTACATCCTGCGAGAGGGGCAACAAGAAACAGGTGACCAAGAACTGACCGAGTACTCCATCCCATTCATGTGATACTTAATATAGAAGTGGGAGATCACAAGGATCTCATCCCTTTTCCTTATGGCCGACATTAGGAGAGGAGCTGGCAAGTTGTTCCTGCGAACTGAGGCCTAGTGCCAGACTGAATCCAGTTCCGGTTGGCTGCAGAGTCCAGTCCAGGAGTTTGGGTGCCGGCCCTTCATCTGATGGAGCAGTTGCTGGGACTTTCAAGATTGGTTTTGTATATTTTGTATTATTTTCTCTATTTTTATTAGTAGCATTAGTAAAACATTTTTAATTTTTCCAACTCTCTTTTCTTGGTCCTTCTTTCCCTCCCAGTCACCTGTCCTTAGTGGGAAGGGGGGAGAGGGGGCTAGCAATACATCTGCCATGGTTTATTGTCACCCCGCAATCAAACCTTGACACTTGCACTGTGTCTGTATGACAAATTATATAAGTTTACAAGCTCTCTGCTTGCAAGATATTCTGCCTCATGTGAATGCAGCTCTCGATTTTGTCCTACCAAGCATCAAGTTGAGCTCTAGTGGAAAAAGTCCTTTTGAACCCTTCAGTGAGCATTGCTTTTAGGCTCAGGACTGCTGGTTTAGCCCGTCAAGAGCTTTGGCCAGGTTCTGTGGTGCTGTGCTGTGCCTCTCAAAGCAGAGCAAAGCTTCTGAGGGAAAGATTCCTCATCTCTGGGTTGAACCTTGCTGGAAAGGGGAGGATCGATCTCCTGGTGGGCTTTGGCTCAGCACATTCCCTTGGGCTGGTGGCAAATGAACTCTTGCAACATCACTGTAGTGTTGAGTTTCCCTACAGGTAGAGAAATGCTTAAGGTACAAGTTCTCGTAGATTTCTTATCTCCACTTGTCATGTTCTTGTGTAGCTAATTAAGCAGTTGCTGAGCCAAGTGAAAATTTACCAATGGTACAGGTAGCACTAATCCCAACTCCAGCATTAGGAAACCTCTGAGACCAAATTGTGGTTGCCTCCCATTTGGTGTGGCACCAGCTCATCCTTGCTAAGGCTTGTGTCTGTCAACTGAAGGCTGCAACCAGCACAGCCCACGTCAAGTTGCTTGGACCCTGTGGTAACTGGATAAGTTTATTGTTCTCATTGCATCGGCAGAATCATCAACAGGACTGTCGAGACTGGTACAGATCCTCAACTCACGCCTGCTGCTGGGGCTCAATCAAAGTTTCTATCGCTCTCTACATGTTTAAAGACTTGTAGATGAGGTTCTTAGGGACATGGTTTAGTGCCAGAGTTAGGTTTTGGTTGGACTCAATGATCTTGAGGGTCTCTTCCAACCTAAATGATTCTATGATTCTGAAGTCAGTGTTGCTATGATGTTTTATAGAGTCTGAGGCACTCGCTGTGTGCTGTGGGAAAATGTAATCCTGAAAGTGGTGTATTTCAGGGGATGCAATTTCAGCAGAGCATTGCTCTTGCAGGGCTCTTCGCTGGGAAATAGGCTGCCACAAGTCACCTAATAAACTTCGAGGCAACGTACCATGATGTACCATGATGGAGGGGAGGAAAAGCAGATATAAAGGGAGAAGAAGTAATGAGAAAGAAAAGGCTTGAAAACCTGGCTGTCATGGTTCGAGTCACACTAAAAGGATTATTTGGTTGTGAATAACGGGGTCAGCAGTTGTATATCTAACTGGAAGAACCATGTGCTGTCCGATTACAGCAAGCTCTACTTCAAGCTTGTTAGATTTAATGTGTTGAAATAATGTTACACACAGTCAGCCTTGGTCCACACTAGTAATTAATGTGAGTACAATTAATCTGAGTGGAGATGACACCTTTTGTCAGCAACAGGTGGTGCTTTCTAGCAAAGGTAAAGCTGAGCAAGCAATTGAAAGGGAAATCATTAGCAACTTTCCTCTATGGTCACAAAGTTTGTCTTCACACCTTGTTACTTCCCTAGATGGATGAACTAAACGCAGAGAATAACAAAACAAGAAAAAGCCTTTCATGAGCTTCTAAAGCCATTCTCGCTGGTTGAAAGGAAAGCTTTCCTTTGTATACAGTGATATTTCTTAAATGACATGCTTTGAGGGTCCTTGAGGCATTTAGTTCATCTCACAACAAATCTGGAAATTAAAGGAAGTATGCAATTTGTAAGACAGTCCTATTGTTTGAACGAAGATTGACTACAAGTGCTTTTGCTCAGATTCAGCACACTTAGGCATGTTTATACCTATTACTACTTTGCTGGAATCTCTGTCAGAAATTGGCCCCCATTTGGGTATTACACAGGACACTTTCCATGGCCCAGCCAACCAGCGCTGCCTGGGACTGGCTGGGGACCTCTGCAGAAATGTTGATTAGCAATAAAAGTTCTGCAAACAAGCATTATGCTGTCTCCTTATACCTCCCCTGCTGCTGCTCATAGTCACACAGTAATGTCCAGAGCTAAAAAATGGATGCTGTGGGTGTCTGCGACTCCTCCGCTGCTCTAAGTTCAGTGTGGTGTTTTTCTGGACACCCTCTCCTGTGGAATTTGGGATATCAAACTGAAAATAGAGGATTTGGCCACTGGTATCCTTTCTTCAAGGGATGCTTTTCAGATTGGAGTGTCTGTAGCGTGCATCTAATTCCTCTTGGGCTAAACAGCTTTGCTTTCAGTTCCTGCCTGTGCTTTTGTCTCAGGTGGCATTTCTGCAGGTGACTCGCAAATCTCTTAGCTCATGAGTGTCATCCACACATCTCAGAGGGGCTCAGGAGGCATTATTTACCATTTCTGTCCTCGGTTCTTTTTTTAACTGCAGTCCCCTTGATTTTAAAAAGGAAAAGCCCGCATGTCTGAGCAGTCTCTGTCTTTTCTCCAGTGTAATTAGTTATCTATTCAGGGTGCTGCATAGATTGCCCCATCAGGGGCTGTTTAACTCAGGGAGGTTTTCCCAAGTGGAAATCCCTCCTCTGATTGCCCTGAGAGGAATGAGCTATGGATATGCTCTGCTTATGTGGGGTGGAAGGAGAAGTGCTGAAGCCTTCCCAGCACTGCCGTCATGCAGGCACAGAGCTGGAAAAAGGACGCAGCAGCAATTACTGTGCTGGTGACAGCCTTGCAAGGGAGATGAGAATTAACAGAGCAGTTAAATCAGGGACCGGAGCATGTGCCTGTTTGCTGCTCTGCAGCATCACCTGGAAAAGCATGTCTTGGTGTTAAGGGACAGGAGAAGGGCTTGGGCTAAAGCTTTCTTCCATTAGGCAAGTACTTAGATACGAGATGTCGTACTTCCCACAGAGCACCCACAAGCCTGAAATAAGTCTTTAGGTGCCTTTTTCCTACCCAAACACATTGTGTCTTCTAACCCAGGGCTACATATCTGATGCGTGTCATCCATCTGGCGTTGAGCACTTTGGCTGCGAGCTGACATGGGCTTTTTTGAACACTGTCGGCAGTCAGGTGCTGTGCTGCACTCCTTTGCAGGGAGATGCTGCCTTCCATTTGAAATAGTCTTACAAAGCCAGTGTGCTCCAGAGATGAAGGGTGCTGTGGGCACACCCAGGCGTTTTACTTGGCTTAACTCCTTTGTTCTTTTAATCATTCATTATCCAGTTGGGAACAACTTCAAAGCGCTGTTGCTCAGCAAGATACTTTCACCCGTATCACTCAAATATGCCCAAAGCCAGTTTCCTGAAGGACTCAACTTTTTTTTTTTTCCCTTTTAAATGTATAGTATTTCAAAGTTGCTGTATGATGAGACCGGGTTCACTAGCAGTCGAATCTATCACGATCCAAATATGTTTGTGGGTGTATTTTTCCTAAGCCTGGGTGCAAGCATAAGGGGCTCAGCTGCAGAAGGCCTCCAGGTGCTCCACTGCTCTACATAAAAGAATAATAATGGATGTTTTCATTAATTAAAGTGCAGACCATCACTTAGGCACTCCTAATCCTGGAGTAATTAAATGGCTGGAGAGAAGGTTGATTCATATCAACACTGGCTATGCTTAAACAGTTCTTTTTCTGTATGTTTGAGTGTGTCTTTAAGAACGAATTTGCTTTGTTCTATCTTGTAAATAATTTATTATGCTCTTGCTAAAAAGCTGCTTTCTGGGGAGGTAAAAAAAACCCAAATAATCACTCTATTTGATTATCACGGTATACCACACAAACCTAAGGTTGACTGCTAAGCATTTCAAAGGGAATGGTGTGAGATTTTGCGGAAGAGCATTTCTGGAAGAAGCAGTTCAAGGCGAGGGGGCTCTCCCTGCAAGGGGAGGTGCAGCTTTGTAGTCATTTTAGCATTGTGAGCTCCTGCTGCGTGTTTCATGGTGCTGGGGGTTACAAAACACCCCAGTGTTGGGAATTCTTCAGTTCTGTGCAAGTATCAGCTTTCATCAAAAAAGCATTTTATTTTCTTTTTACTCCTCATGGCTAAAGAAAAATGGTCACAAATGTGACCCTGCAGACTCAAAAACCCAAGAAAAAGAGCTCAGGTTGACTTAACATTTATCTCATGATTAATATTTGGGCTGACTCACCAATTTATACTACTCGAAAGGCCAACTTAAATAACCTGTAGCATTTATATACTACTCTTCAGCGGTGGACTGAAAAGCCCTTTCAGATGTGAAACTGTGTCCCTTGTGATATGCTTGTGATAGATTGTTACTGTGAATTTTGGCTAATTCGGTCTCATTTTTCTATGGTGATTTTTCTTAATTCTGTCTCACTTTTCCAGGAGTGATGGACTGTACTTACACGTTGCTCTCGCTGGGATCTGTAGAAGCCTGAAACATCCAGTGATTTCACCACAAAATTATCTGGCTGGGGACTTCACCTGCCTGAAAGTTAATCTGGAGAAGAGCATGTGTACAGAAAAAAACCTGACAGCTGAGAGGTGATATTAAGAAAACCTAGCAAGGAAATCCCCCAGGAAGCTGTGTTTCTGCAGCAAAGCAGAGATGCTCCACATATTACCCAGGTGAATTAGCTCACAGGTCTTTGAGAATATACTCTTCTTGGGAGAAAATCAGAGTTTGCCCACCTTTCTCCTGCTAACTTTTTAAAATAATCTTTGCTTGACTAATGCCAAACTGCTTAGAGGTAAATGTACATACGAACAAAATGTTATTTGCAAGGGAAATTCTGGCGGTAGATGGTGGAGGACACAGAGTTGTCATTGTCCTGGCCATGAGCTTTCTCTCTGTGTGGAGGTAAGGGGTGGACTATGCAGCCAAAGGATGCTCAAAGGACCAGGGACTGCAAAAGCAGCTGGTGCTGATGAGCCTTTATTCAACTGAAGTGTTGGAATGGATTGACAGCACCCTCCCTCTACCTCAGAGAATTTTGGCTGGAGGCACCCAGAATTTACCTTTTGTCTTGACTGGGCTGGGCTTAATCAGATTACACTTCCCCCCTTCTCGCCCTTTTGTTTTTTCCTGTAATTTTCTGTATAAACCTTAAAGAGAGCTTCTGTGTTTGTGTATGAATAAACGCCTGTTGGGGGAGGTTGTGGTTGTCACCATGAGTTGGCTGACCCAGGAAGGCTTGGACGCGAGCAAACCCAACCTCACAGCTAATCCTCTGGCCAGACTTTCTCAGCATCTCATCACGTTGCTCTCCTTTCCCCACTTGCTCAGAAATAACAAGCATAATGAGAGATAATTTATAGGACAGACAAGCTCGCAGCAGCAGTAAGAGCTGAGCAATACACCCCAGAAATCTCACTGCTATAGGGTAAATGTAGCACCAATTGCTTGTACGCTGATAGTGGCATCTTTGGCTCTACTGTAAATATTTTTTCTTCCTACTATTTAGGAGGAAATTTCCCTCCTGTGTAGCTGTGAGCTGATGGTGGCTCAGCAGAGCTCCCTTGTCAAAATCTTGTCTTATTTTGCTTTGCGTTACTACCCACCAACATGCACTCATCTTATGCACCCCCAACAGAGTAAATGTTTCGGTAATCCCCAAATGCACAACCCTCTCTCTGCAATACTGAGCTTCATTCCACTTCCATTTTTCCCAGCTCCTCAAAGTTTTCTAGTTCTTCCAGTTTAACGCTGTGATCCTCCTCTAAATTGATAAAAGCTCTGATTTGCAGTTCATATTTTACTTCCTTATGGATATTATGTCTGTTGAGCAAAACTCTCCTTCAAGTGCCCCAGATAGCGGCATTGGGGACCTGCCGGGGGATTTATGCAGTAATGCTCTGAGCATGTGTTTGAGAAGTATGAGATATGTTTATTGGGTTTTAGGATTGTGCTTAGAATCAACCCACCTCAGAGTATATAAAAACCAAAACAAACTGATTTACGAGAACATGCATTTAAAAAACAAAACACAACATGTGTATGTTTGAATACATTACTTATGCTCTTAGGGCTCGGTTCATGCGTGTGCCTGTAGGTGTGCTGCACCATGGGAGTGCAAGCCCATTAATAACTGTGTGCAAATGGCAGTTGCGTGCAAAGGGTTTTGCAGGAGCACAATGCGGTTCCCTTTGCAACCACATGTAAGTCAGGGCTGTAATCAGCTGCATTCGCTTCCCACACCCACCTGGCAAACAGTGCTCAGGGTGTGCGTGAGGGAAGGGGTGATATTTAATTCATGTGCAAGCATAATTAAAGGAGATTCAGTCTGCAAAATCGACTTGGGAGAGCGCTCCGATTGCCGCCTCTCTGCTCCTCTCTGCACCTCCTCCTGGATAAAAGCACGAGGCAGAGATGGTGGGAGCCGGGTGAACCTCCCTTTATCTGCCGAGATTAAGCTGTGATTTGCCTGCACATCCGAGGTGAACAATATCACTATCCAAATCAGATTAGAGAAAACAGCAGAGACAGTGGCACAGCCACAGGAAAGATGGGAACAGGAGAGTTTTGAAAACTGGAGTTCTCCTCCCAGCGAATTAATGGGACAAGATGAAAGGGTGAGATCAGTGAGCAGATGAGGCACAGGAGTTCATAAAATCCTCAGACTTTGGAAGATTTACCTGAGCCTATTAAAATGCAGCAGGTTTTCCTCACCTGGACCATATGAATGAAGGTGTGATTGACAGAGCAGCCAAGCCTCCTGAAAGCAAAATTAAGCGGGCATGAAAAACGAGCGATGCCAGTGCTTGAAAAGCCCATGTAAATGTCTCTGAGGCAAGAAAAGAAGAAGGGGTGTGTCTGTGGAGGTGGTGTGAATGCCAAATCGGTGCTATTAACTGTGAGGGTGGTAAAGTGCTCTGCTGTCCCGCTAGAAGCAAAGCGCTGCAGTCGGTGTCCACCTCGTCACGTCAGCCTTGGTGCTGGGAGGTGTGCGGAGAGCAAGGAATGCATTCTGCTTAATATTTCCTAATTATTTGGTCGGAAACTTGGCTTCAGTTTATTGAGACACTCTGAATCCCTTCTTCACCCGGTGAACAGGAGCCAGGATTTTTCCTGGCTGTGCTGTTGACATTTGCTCACCCCCAGGGATGTAACCATGTCCTTGCTCTGTACAGCAGGACTGTAAATCACTGCAACAGCGTTCACACTGTCAGGACTGGAAACCGGTGAGACATTTATATTTCCCCCTATCCTCTTGTATCAGCTAGGCTTTCTGTGGATTGCTTTTTAAAAAAATCTTAGATCATCTCATTATTGCAATATGTACATTTAACTAAAAAATAATGCTTTGGAATTAGTGTCAAGAGAGTTAACCACACTTCCATGAGAAGACCATTAACACGCACAGCATGGAGGAATACAGCATGGGGACTGATAAAAATTAGAAGTTAGAGAGCTCAGGAGAGGAGCCTATGAGGTTTTTCTTTCAAAATCTTTAAAAATTAGACATCTTCTCCTAGAGTTTATTATGGGCTCCTAAATGACTTTCAGTTAGGAGCTTAGGGTTTTGACCCAAATTTTGTCATGTTACACCTTAGAGAGACTGCAGCTTTAAGTGCACGTAAGCCTGGAAGGTGAAGATTAATCAGTCTTCCCAGAAGTTGACCCAGCTCTAAAGCCAACATGGTCAGAATCTTCTCCCTTGCAGAAATACAGAGGCTTTGAAGCCAAGTTCTTGGTTTAGGACAGGGCTTTGCTCCCCTGTGTAGCTGAACCTCCTGTGGATAACCAAGGAAGATTAGACTACAGGCTGCTTTCCCGAGTTTGTGTTGAAGGCGATTTAACTGGAAGCTGCGGATGAAAGGCTGAATTTGTTTAGTCACTGTCTCCTGGGAAATTACCAGAGTCTTTGAGGAATGCTGTAAACCTCTAGGCAGGCACTTGCTGTCACCCTGGACACTTGGCAAATCAGGTTTTTAGAATTTTAGGTTGTTTCTAAGAATATAAATAGAGAAAAAATCATGTTTGTGAGAATGTAGCACTTCCCCAGAGCACAGGGATAGCTGAGCCTTGTGGCTGAGGCGTTGACACCAACGAGTGAGGTTGAGAACCAGCAAATATCTCAAGCCTGGTGAAACCCAGGACACCAGCAGCATTTTCCTTCATATTTTGTGTGCGTGTGAAGAAATTAGTTACTTAACCAAACTGCATTGCAATTTGATTCAGTCAGAAATTGGCCCTGAAATTCAAACAGGGGCTGTGAATTTTTGCTTGCTGTGTCTTCAAGTCCTGTTTCTTTCCTGTGTTTGGGTTTCCCAGTGTGCTACGGACCGGCCAGAGGAACCGCTCAACCTCCAGCCCTTGCGAGGGGCTCGGTGCAGCAGCTACGGGCTGATAGAGCAAAGTCTGTCTTAAATACACAACTGGAAGACCTGGAAGTTGCTGGAGTGAAATGAGGAGAAAATGTGTTCAGTTTTGGGTCTCGCACTACAGGAAAGACATTGAGATACTGGAGAGAGTTCAGAGAAGGGCTGCAAAGCTGGTGAGGGGTCTGTAGCACAAGTGTGATGAAGAGCAGCTGAGGGACCTGGGGCTGTTCAGCCTGGAGAAAAGGAGGCTGAGGGGAGACCTTATCACTGTCTGCAGCTGCCTGAAAGGAGGTTGTAGCATGGAGGGGGTTGGTCTCTTCTCACAAGTAGCAAGTGATAGGATGAGAAGAAATGGCCTCAAGATGCACCATAGGAGGTTTAGATTGGATATTAGGAAACATTTCTTCACAGAAAGTGTTGTGAAGCACTGGAACAGGCTGCCCAGGGAAGTGGTGGAGTCACCATCGCTGGAGGTGTTTAAAAGACGTGTAGAAGAGGTTCTTAGGGAGGTGGTTTAGTGCTAGAGCTAGGTTATGGTTGGACTCAATGATCTCGAGGGTCTCCTCCAACCAAAATGATTTTATGATTCTATGACAAACCCCTCTGTGCTGGCAGAGAGGTGGAAAGATGTTTTTTAGACCTTTACCTATTGACCTGTCTCATCCCAAAGTGGCTTTAGTCTGAGATCTCTAGACTTAACTTGCTCTAGTTCAGGCTCTGACCATGCTGAGCATTGGAAAGCCTTTTGTAACTCGCTCGCTTTGAAATCCACGTGCAAGCTTTGCTACTTCAAGGTTCTGGCAATAAATGTCCTGGGTAGAAACCACCCAAGTGCCTTCCCCCTTTCAACTGCCACTCCTGCTGCCTTTCAACCCAGCAATGGCCTGTGACATCCAGTTACCCCCCTCTCACAGCAAGATGCTTTGCTGGTTAGTGCTGTGTTTAGACTGCTCTGCTCTGTTTGCCACCCTAAGTAGCTTGTTCAGAGTTTGGTTAATTAAGCATCTGGGTGCAACGAGCTCCTCAGTTAATTTGTTCCCTGCTGAGGAATGTTTATCACTGGATAGCATATGCTCAAATTTTCCAATATTCCTCTGCAGCAGAGGCTTCCAGCAAACCCTTGCTGGTTTTCTGATTCTCCAAGCGTCTTTCTCAAAACCAGTATTTTTAGCTCAGAGAGGCAGCTTTCCTGGGCACTCCTGGTACCTTGGTGATGTTACTGTTTTTCCCTACTCTAACAAGTGCTTTCTCATTTTGTTTACTCCTCCTGTTTCTCTCTTTTTTTCCTGAATCTCTTTGGATGACATTCTCCTTTTTAGCCCAAACTTTCTCATTTCTCTCCTTCACACATAAGCTGACAGTAGCTAACCTTGCTGCCTCCTCGTCTCCTCTTAATGTCATCTGCACCGAGCAAGTTGGATTTCTTCTGATTCTAGTTGTAAATACACAACAAGCAGGGACCAGAGCGATATCAGCCTTGCATTTATACAGAGAGGGAAAACACCAGCCAATGTGGCAATTAAAGATCAGGGAGCTGCTTGATTAATGCCCAACGTAAGAGCTGCATGGAAACATTTGCACTAAGTGCTTGCCGTTAATTATTCATCCTGCCCAAGCAGACCTTATCTCTGGCTCAATATCCCAAGATACAGGGAAGCTGTCAAGTCCCCTGTGAGCCAAGGAGACTGGGAGAGGTGAAGAACAAGGTACCACCTCGTGTTTTACTGTCACCTGCTGCTGTGGAGTATCTCGACAGGGTCAAATTGTTGGTTTGCATCTGCACTCTCAGGGCGTTTTGTTGGAGACACAGATTTGTGTGCCTGCAATACATTGCCCATGTAAAATGGGCAACATTTTACACAGGCCTCCTCTGGCAGCAGAAATCATAAGTGGGCTTTTCTGGGATGCATTTTTTCTCCCCGCTTTTAAGACTTTGGTCCATCGTGTAAGGATACAGGTATACACTGAACTTCACACTGAGGAAAGGCAGCATTCACATTGGAGGGGCCAGCAGGAGGAAGCAGGAATGGAGGATGGGGACCTAAATACTAACAAAGTATATTGTATTTGTATTCTACTACCTCACCCTAAAGAAAGAGATGTTAATGGTACCTGTTGCTATTTTGCCCTGTGCATTTTGTGTCCTTTCTTCTCTTCACAAAGTTGACCACTGTCCACATGCCGACCAGAAGTGATTTAGTATATAAAATATATATCTTTCGCATCATGTATGAATATGAGATGTATAGTTATTGCTTCACCTTGGCTTTAGGTACCTTCTTATGCAACTCTGGCCTGTTCCTCACGTCTGCCGTGCACATTTGCTTCCAGTTCCCGTGGTTACATGAGACAGGGCTGCACCAAGCTGATGAAGGCTATGAGATCATAAAGGACTGTTCATCAGAGAGTCAACAAAGGGGGAGCAGATCCTGGGGATGGTGGAGGAGCCCACCTCCAGCTCCCTTGTATCAATGGCACTCTCAGCTATTTGGAAATCTCAGTTGGTCTCAGGTACAGATTCCCTCTTGATATGCCCCAGGCTGATGGTACCTCACAATTTTTTTAGGTGTTATGCTGTTTCAACCATCTTTATTGATATCTTCGACCTTTTCTCCTGGCCTACTCTATAAGAGTTTTGGGTTTTCTTTTTTAAAGTTTAAAATAGTCTAACACATCTAATGGATGAGGTGGAAACTTCATTGACTGATTTACCCAGGAGAAATGTGTGAAGCTCATCACACCTAAATTAAATTATATCTTGAGCACCTTTTCCTTGAGTGCTGTCATTTTCCTCCAAGAGGCTGGATAAATTGCTTTTTCATTTTATTTGACGTGGCAAAAAGCCAGACTGGAATCTATCGTTCTCCAAATCCTGAGCAGTGGTGATGGGTCAAAGCAATCTAACACGAAGGTTATTATCACTGAGCTTGTGGGTTAGCATGATTGAAGAAAAGAATGTATTTGCCTGAATTAACACCTAAGTGCATCCTGACACAGAAACTCTGTCCTCTCAAGACTTTTTTTTGATTCAGGAACTCCTGTGAACTTCATTGATTATCTCAGTCCTTGATTTCCCACGAGTGACACAGAAGGCAAATTAAGTTTATGGCAGACAGTCTTCTAAAGATTGTGTAAATCTTTATGCTAATTCTGTTAATAAAATAGGTGGGAAAAGCTGAAATGGTGCATACTGTGTGAAGTGGACTGCACAGTCAAACCAAATGGGATGAATTTTGACTCATTCCTGAAAAAAATCGACACTAACATCAGAATTTGGTTTTTTCCTGCCCAAGTATGTGGAAAAAAGATGCTGGTCCATTATTTCTGTGGTGACCAGAGGTTTTGTACTGCAGGCTGCAGGTCAAGCGAGTCAATAGTGCCATGCTCTGGATCTGCTGCCCCACCAGCCTGGAGATCTCCCACTGCTCAAGGTTCACAAGGCATCTTACAGGGGATGATGGGTGCGTTAATGCTCACCTTAGTGACCCTTTAGTTTTGCCTGTCTGAGGTGTATATCAGCCAAGGCATACACTGTATATTCTCCTTGCAGAGCCTCTTTGTGCGTGACAACAGCTGCATGAGCTGAAGTGCCCCACTGATGAGTGGTTACCCTTCTTGTGTTCCTGCTGCCCTCCAAACTGCTCTTCTCCATCTTCTGAAACCCAGTAAGGGACAGAGCACAGAGCTGTGAGGCTATGTGGTGGTGCCAATGCTGTGAAACAGGAAAAACAGAATAATAGAACCATAGAAGCATTTCAGTTGGAAGAGAACCTCAGGATCATCAAGTCCAACCATAACCTAACTCTGGCACTAAACCGTGTCCTTGAGAACCTTGTCTAAACACCTCCAGGGATGGTGACTCCACCACTTCCCTGGGCAGCCTCTTCCAATGCCTGACAACCCTTTCCATGAAGAATTTTTTCCTAATATCCATCCCTGGCGCAATTTGAGGCCATAACAGGCAAGAGATGAAAACATTGTTTAATCCTGCTCCTATCTGGATGCCTTCATGCCCCCAGGCACACACACGTGCACCCCAATTTGTGTGCTGTGGATATCCTACTACAGGCACTGAGATATGCCCAATATGCAAGCAGAGCTCACTCAATGAGCAGGTGATTAGTAACTGCATTTGCGCTAGTGCAAATTGAGGAGGGAAGAAATCAAACCATTGTCTTTTAATACAAAGGAACTTTGACTAGTTGGTTAGGATTTTAGTTTATTTTGTAATATGTGTATTACAAATTACATGTGTGTATGTGACTCCTGTATGAATCTGGCATACTAAGGAAGTTGGGACCTTAATGTCTGAGCTGAAAGAGGTTAGAGTAATAGAAATGTAAATTATTTCTGATGTTCAACTATTTTTACTAATAGTACTTTTTGATTAAAACAGGGTTTATGTCTTTTAATGCACTGAAAATACTACTAGTCTCCACAACAACTGTGAAGTTGGTGGGCATTATTGCCCTATTGTTGTTTAAAATGAATGGATTTCTCTAGGCTTTTTTATAGCTTTTTATGTTGGCAAGAAATGAACAGGATATGTTACACAGTGATCAGATCCAAAGGCTGTTAGAAAGAGTCTAAAGATGACCACTGACTGCTGAGCCTTGGATCAGACCCAGATATTTTCTTCAAGACAAGTTGTGTGGCAGTTCAATCCCATTTTATGTTCCTTTCTGGTTTATGGTTCTTTTGGGGTTTGATTCAGTAAAGGACCTGATAAGGATCAGAGTTGAGCTAGGGCTGCTCATCACTCTCTGTATCCCAGCTCCCAAGCAAGGGTTTTGCTGAAGCCGGGAAGCTACACCAGCTGTGTGCCAGTTCTCCCTTATGGATCCTTCCTACTTTCGACGCACGTCCCACTCTGCCTCAGCACTTGGCTCATCAAAGGTATTATCTGTCCTCACTCCTTTGCAACAACTTATGAACATTAGCACAGCATAAATATATACAAGTTGTCTCCAATGGTGTTAACAGCACGAATGTGCTATTCATTTTCAGGCCATCACTGGCCACCTGCCACTGGGTTTTATGATTTGCATGAGGTTGATGGACAACATGCAAGTTCTCCGGCCAGTTCTGAAGCATCACTTTGAATTTTTGGGGCTTACTTTCCTTTCAGACTTCTCCTCCCCCTCATCTGGCAAGCTTTTCCAAGGATGGCTGCGGAGTAGAAGGACTGTAGGGAGATTTTCTTCTGGGTCTCTCTTAATTTTGTAATTAATCAGTGAGGTTTCTTTCTGGCTTGGGTTCTTTTTAGCTTCAGTGCTGCCGTCTCATTAATCGCAGCCAGTTAGCACAGTGGAGACACAGCCAAGTGTCAGCTGGTATGTGCTTTTTGTCTCTTTTGTCAGCATAATTAGAGGGTATTCACCGACTGTCATTTTACTCAAACATACTTCTTTGTGGTGTTCCCTCTGTTGTGTAGCTCTATCTCATGGCCCTTTGGCTGAACTTTGGCTCCTGCAGTGCGGAAATGCGGCTGGGAGGGAGGTTCACTCTTGGCGCTAAATAAAAACATGGCTTGGGATACAAAATATTGCTGGGAAGGATTTGCAGGCTGGTGACAGCATGTTTCCTTGGCAATGCAGGACCTGCTCCCCGTGCACAGCGCTCAGCTTCGTGACAGCAAGGCAAGCACGTTCCCCTGATGTGGCGAGCGGGGCTGGGGCATTTGGGATATGTCATTAGTGGCCAGGGTGGCCTTCTCTGGCCACTGCAAGGTACATGAGGGACCACTTGAGGGTTAGGATGTGCAGAAAGAGCCTCCAAGAACCTGAGCACTTGCCATGCCTGGGAATGGCTGGCCAGGAGGGAACAGTCAGGAGCCTTCGCGTGAAGTGCCGGAGCAGGTCCAGGGAAGAGCAACAAGGCTGGTGAAGGGACTTGAGCACAAGCCCTATGGGGAGAGGCTGAGGGAGCTGGGCTTGTTTAGTCTGGAAAAGAGGAGGCTTAGAGGTGAGCTCAGCGCTCTCTAGAACTGCCTGAAGGGAAGTTATAGCCACGTGGGGATTGGTCTCTTCTCCCAGGCAGTCAGCAATAGGACAAGGGGGCATGGGCTTAAACTCTGCCAGGGGAAATCTAGGCTGGATATTAGAAAGAAATTCTTTACAGAGAGAGTGATCAGGCATTGAAATGGCTGCCCAGGGAGGTGGTGGACTCACTGTCCCTGGAGGTTTTTAAACTGAGATTGGACATGGCACTTAGTGCCATGATCTAATAAATGGACTGGAGTTGGACCAAGGGTTGGACTTGATGATCTCTGAGGTCTTTTCCAAGCCAGTCGATTCTGTGACTCTGTGTGATTCTGTGAAAGTATAAGGCTCCCAGTTCTACTGAACATTTTTTAGTATGTTTCTCAATTTCTCAAAACCAAACAGCTTGTTTCTGGGTGTATGAAATGTCGTGCTCAAATCAGTTATGCGGCAAAATTAAACAAGGGTGGGGTTTCTTAGGTGGTCTGTGACCTACAAAAATGCTGATACCTTATGCGTGGAGTCAGCCTCGTTTATTCTCCCAATCTGGTACATAAAGCAAGAGCAACCCCTGCCCACTATTAACCAAAACTGAGGCAAAGGGAAACTCAAACCACTCAAGCTCTTCCCTCCTCCAGCACCAAGCCACCGAGCGCCTGGGCTGGTCCACATCCTGACCCACTGGGGCATCTGCTTGCCGCTCCAAATTCCACCTCTGGTGTGTGGCCTTTTTTTCCCCCCTCCTTTTATACCCTAATTTGAAAGTGAAGCCTCATGCAAGTTCGTAAGTCATAGTTCATTCCACTACATATTTCTTTCTGTCTTCTCTCTGTGATCAAAGGGAGCAGATGGAAAACTTAGCGAAGAGAACAGACATCTCTGGTCCCCACTGCAAGTCAGGAGGGAGCTCAGGTGTTATCTCTCATACTTCGTGCTGCAGTTAACTGGATTTATCCAGGGGATTTAGGAAGAAAAGATGCTATTGCCAGGCATCTGCATATAGGTAATTTGTCTTGATATGTTTTTGGTGTTACTGATGAGAGAGGGAGACGAACGCTTAATTAGGGAATTAACCATCTTTTAACAGATTAAGTTTTCTTTGAACTCATTTATTAAAAAGAAAGTGCTGGAAACTGACAGAAATCTCTCTTCTTAATATGAATGAAAGGCTGAACAGCTAGAATAAAAGACTGGCATAGTACTAGATAAACCTAGGACTAGGCTTGGCTTATAGAAGTACTACTTTCCCTTGCTGTGCCAATCTCGTGTGCTGCTCCTGTTTTCTTACCTTCCCAGAACTACTCCATCCAGCCTTCCAGGAAAGGGGGACACGAGCAGGTAACCCGAAGGCTGCAGGCACCGATTCTGTCCCCATCACATCACACAGCGCTTGGCTCTTCTCCTGAGGCCCTTCTCTGTTATCTACTACCCGTTAGCTGGAGTGATGCGGGTTGTAATTTTATGGCGCTCAAGCACTTTTGGGGGGAAACAGGAGCTTCAGCACATGCAGGACAGGGAGTTGCAGGTATCTTGGGGTGACATGGAAGCCATTTGTCTGATGCAGTACTACTTCTCACAGCCATATCCTGAGTTACACCTCAGATCTTTCAATCGGTCAAAAGCTAATTAATCCCTTTTCCATTAACAAGGATTAATCCAGTTTGGAGAGAGGAATAATGTTTTTTTCCCTAGGATTACATACTGATTTGGACTGGGATAGAGTTAATATTTTTCATAGTAGCTGGTATGGGGCTGTGCTTTGGATTTGTGCTGGAAACAGTGTCAATAACACAGGAATGATTTCGTTATCACTGAGCAGCGCTTACACAGAGTTGAGGCCTTTTCTGCTTTTCACACCACCCTCCAGCGGGTGGGCTGGGGGTGCACTAGGAGTTGGGAGGGGACACAGCCTGGACAACTGACCAAAGGAGTATCCCATACCATATGATGTCATACTCAGTCTATAAAGCTTGGGAAGAAGAAAGAAGCGGGGGGGGATGTTTGTGGTGATGATGTGTGTCTCCCCAAGTAACTGTTATGTGCGATGGAGTCCAGCTTTCCTGGAGATGGCTCAACATCTGCCTGCCCACGGGAAGTGGTGAACTAATCCCTTGTTTTGCTTTGCTTGCGTGTGTGGATTTTGCTTCACTTATTAAACTGCCTTTGTCTCAACCCACAATTTTTCTCACCTTTATCCTTCTGATTCTCTCCCCCATCCGACCAGAGGGCAGTGAGTGAGTGGCTGCATGGTGCTGGGCTGCTGGCTGGGGTTAAAGCGTGACAGATGAGTACCAGGAGATGTGTCTGTACACACCCGATACTCCTATGTGCATCCTTCTGGTTGAAACTTAGTATTTAGGGCTGTTAAAAATATTCACCTTTTATGAGCAGAAAGTATCATTGTACAAACTGTGGCTATATTTTTCCACTTTATGAGCTAAACCCAGTTATCAGTGTTTTTTCTCTTAAATTCCTGCCTGATGCTTTATGGAGATTCTCTAACTCAAATTGACAGGTGCTTGTACAGCAGGCTGAAATGCCAAATAACAAGCTACATTTTACATCTTTATGCATGTATGAGTGGAATATGAATTATTTTAAATTTATTGTGGGAATGGCAGGGAGATAAACAATGTGGACCACCTTTTTTGTTTGTTTCTGATGCACTTAATCTGCCCCTCATGAACCTCAAAGAGCAGAGAGCTATTAGTGGTTTCCATTTGCAGCAAAGCAACATCTCTGATGCTTCTCTAATGTTTACCAGTGTTGACTGGAGAGTGGGGATGATTTTTGACTCTGAAACACCATACTCAGCTCTGCCCCAGGCCTTGCTTCAAGGCTGCATGTAGGAGAGGGATGGCACACAGCTGCACATCTATGAGGTTCACTGGCCCTGGGGTGATCCCATAGCCTCATCTCCTCCATGTCTTGAGCAATGATTTCATTTTGCTCTTGTCAATAAAGGCTGTTATTGGTTTCTTGCAGGAATAGCAGTTTCTGCAAACCCATCTCACTTGGGTGCCCCCCCTGGTGCTCATGTACAGGTGAGTCCATCACAGGTGGCTCGTGGCTGGGCTCAGTGTGACATGGGGACTCTTGGGGGCTATGGGTGAATGCCTGCATACTGTGAAGCTTTTGGGTGCACAGAGAGGACAGGCAGCGCCCTGGGCATGGGGGCGTCCAAAACAAACATGTTTGAAGGGGTGAGAGTGTAAGCAGATGCCCATCAGCATCAGTACTTAAAAGAAGCCTGTAAGAAAGATGAGGACACCTTTTTAGCAGGGTCTGTTGTGATAGGACAAGGAGTGATAATAAAAGAGGGGAGATTCGAGTTAAACATGAGGAAGAAATCTTTTACAATGAGGGTAGTAAAGTACTGGAACATGTTGCCCAGAGAGGTGGTGGATGCCCCATCCCTGGAGACATCCCAGGCCAGACTGGACGGGGCTCTGAGCAACCTGAGCTGGTGAAGTTGTCCCTGCTCATGGCAGGGGTGGCACTGGATGAGCTTTGAAGGTCCTTTCCAACCCAAACCATTCTATGATTCTATGATCAGCCTGGGAGTAACTCCTCAGTTGCTCCTTTGGGAAAGCCTCATTTGAGTCCCTACCTCCAGGGACTCCAGGTGTCCCCATCATGAGATCTCCCAGTGGAGCCCAGAAGAAAGGACCCATGTGCACAGCTGCACCTGAGTTCACCTCTCTCCTGTAAAGGACTCTTCCCTGCACCAGACACAGTAACCAGGAGGTATTTGCAGGACAAAACCCAAATGTTTGTAAGTGTGCCAGGAGTTGTCTTTGGAGCCGTTGTCACTTGTGTGCTGAAAAAGAACAATGTAAAAATGAAAATCAGCATAGCTTCACTGAAACCCAACAAAGCAGTTATGATTGGCTGGAAAACTGGAGCAATAAGTGACACCTCACTGTATATGCCTACAAGAATAGCTTTTTAGCCTGATTCAGTGCTCATTAACACCTTTGTAATATGAGGGTTATGGCCGTGAATTTACCTAGATGTGGCATTGAACAAATACCTTTGTGTCAACCCCTTAGGCTAATAGAGTATCCTTAGTAATGCTCAGTCATGCTAAGAGAGCTGAAAGCAGACTTGTCCCCCGAAAACATGGGAGTGATGCTCATGTACAGCAGCTGGGCTCCTCTCTCAGGCAGCATTCTTGAAGGCCATATCCTTCTGGACAGATGATTATTTTAGGATCGTTGCAGCCGTATGTGTTATTTATCATGAGTAAATAAACCTGTTTCTGATCGGTCTCCGTCACCGAAAGGAGCCCAAGCTGGGTTTCATTCTTAAATGAAAAGCTGCTAATAAGGTGTCCCCATTGCACGAGGGCTGCTCTAATGTTGAAATTTCTCACTTCAGTGGGAATGATGCTTTCATCTCTCCTTCTCCTCAAAGGTACGACGGCGACTGTGTTTCTTGTAGAATAATTACGTGGAATTGTTTAAATGAGCCATAAAATGAAAGGACTGATGGGGAGATGTGATAGACAGGCTCCTGTGTTGGCAGGTTGCCTTACAGCTGGAGAATTGCTGGTTCTGGTTGTGAAGTGGGGCTTAGTAAAGTCAGACTCTCTATCCCCACCCATAGACCAGAGCAGGCTGAAACTAAGAGTGTTTGAGCGATACCCAAGTGGTCCTCTTGAGTGAGCCCTGTGTACCAGCTGCCGTCTCACCCTCACACCAGCCCCTGCAGAAAACTAACCCCAAGTCTAAGGAAAACCAAAACAAATGGGGCAGATTCATCAGACAGCTAATCCATTGCGGTGGTCCCCCCTCCAAGCCTGTGGGCAATACAATGATGATTAATTGGAACAGCCTGACCCTTTCAATTAAAGCTTCCAAAGCGATTGCTAAGCAGTAATGCTGTACAAGACAACATATTATCAGCCCAAATTTGCAGACGAGAAACCCTCAGTTTGGTAAAAGAACCTGATTTAAAAAGCAGAGCTAAAATCTTTGTACTGTGCAAATCAATATTCAGAGTCCTTTGAAGTTCTGTAGGGCCAAGTTTCCACTTCAGGGACCTCATGTCCCACATAACCCTTACAAACAAATGTCTAGTTCAAAATGTGAAGTAGAAGGAAATTTGTCATGTGTCCTCAGAATTGCTTCAGCATTTTGAATAATTCTCCAATAATTTGTGATGAGACACCTGTAATTACCGTGCGAGTTTAATTTAGAGTAGGTATTTACCAATCAAATTATATGTGACAGAGTTCTTCAAGAGATGGAAGTTATCTTGAAAAAAATCACTATGTGCATCAGTAATATTCCAAAAATCAATGTTGTTTAGCAAGCCATATTGACCTGCTTAGAAGCTGAGATTTTTTTAATTACATCTCTGAAATAAGATTAAAACCTTTCATTATACCTTTAGAATTGCCTTAAAATAAATAAATAAAAAACACCAAAGCGTTTCTTATTGATTTAAAAGTATCTTGAGTCTCATAATACGTCTTTCAATCCAAGCAAATAAAAAGAGAAACAACAGCAACAAAACACAACCAACCCTCTATTATTTTCTGCATGGCAGGGAGTCAAGCTTTGACATACATTTTGTAAATGTTTTATTAATGATACCCTCACTGGCTTTTTGGTGTGCCAGCAGTAAAATCTACTTTTAAGCTCCTGTGGCCTCAGTAGAGATGGTTAATAAATGTTGTTATTTTGGCACCTGAAACTATGCAGCAAGTAATGCCGCTCTGTTAGCACCGGTACCAACATCTGTTGCTCATGAATCATTGCTCATCGTTAGAATGCGTAAGTGGGGATTTGTTTAAATAAAAAAAAGCTATTAGTAGTGGGAGAAATGAATATAGAAAGAAGGTTTCAGCTCTGGGAGGAGTAAGGAGCATCCATGTGCTGAAATGTGCCCTGAGCTCCCACAGAAGCCTACATCAGGGCCCAAGGCACATGCAAAGAGAAAATAAGTGAATAAAAATAAATCTCCAGGGAGATTTAGCTGGTTTACAGGTTTTCTTTTGGGATTTTAGCTGCTCCGGACCGATCTGGCCTTTTAAGTTCTGTCTGTACATGGCTGGGTTGTCCCCAGGTGTCCCTGGGGCAGACCACAGCTGTGGTGTAATGCTGCTCCTGTGTGCGAGGCACTGTGGTCAATAATGCTAAAAACATAGAAGAGATGCTGTTAAAACAAGTAATACAAGCAGATTGATCCGCGGGCTTTTTTCCGTAGGGGGATTTTTTGGGGGAGAAGCAGGAATATTTTCAGGAACATTAAAAATATTCATGTTCAGTTGGCAATTGGCAAGAGGTCGGGGATGAAGAAAAGTCAGATTTTTGCACTTAAAATATTTTGTTTGTTTCAAAATGAGTTTTTTTCCTACTTAAGTAGTGCCCTTCTGAGACTTGTCTCTGCTTCAGGTGCTGTGCTGGGTGCAGGTCCCAAATCTCTCGCTCCTGTCCTTGTTTGGTGTTTAACCTGTGGTTTTTGGACACGCTGTATTGGGTACCTCCTCACTGATTTGCCCCTTCGCCTTGTAGTACATCCTGGTGCCAGGCAACATCCCTGCAAGCACCGATGTGTGAATTCAGGCAACCTCTTTTCCCCTCCTTAGGAGGACACGCACGGTTGCTGGCTGTATTTAAGCACTCTTCAGTGAACCCAATGCAATATTCATGCCCCAGCCGGTGTGTGCATGAGGATGAGCAGACGCTGTCCTCATTGGGAGGGCAATCAGTGGTCTGGGGGCACACCAGGTCCTGTTGCGGTGGCTGAGATGCACAACTCCAATGCCTGACACCCCATGGGCAAAGCTCCTCTGCAGAGAAGCCAATGCTGCCTCTGTGGGGTGAGCTTGCACTGGGGCGGCAACCCCCTGGACATCCCACCTTTGCTCCCTGGACACAAAGTAGGTCTTTGGCTCACCTGTGTCATAAACACAGAGCTACATGTGTGCAGAAATGAACACAAATCTGCCAAAATGCATCCCGGGAGGAACAGACAAGTGCCAAATGTTAGTGACAAATGTTGTTGATGTTATCATGACCTTAATGGAGCTACATTATGTAAGCTAACAACTGATTTTTATTCCACATTTTTGTTTTGCCAATATTCAAATTTGCCTAGCAGCTTTTGATTACATAGACAATTTACAATCTGCCTGAAAAGCCAAAATTATTAAACTTTAGCAGGTGCAGAAAGGATGCACTTGTAGCCCTTTCTCACCATGAGCGATGCCTTTGTGTTTAAACATTCAGCAGTGGTCACAGCAGTCATCTCTACATTTCTATCCTTGCAAATATGTGTCTTTTCATCATTTCTGTCCTTTACCCAAGTTGTCACAAATACCTTTGCCCCCAGCCCTATACCTCTCTGGTTTCTCTGCAATTGCTGCAGCACCTTGCTTTGATCCTCCTTTTACTCCCACTGACGTGACTCCATTAATTGCTGAAGACACCATTGATATCTTCTGCTATATAACACCATATAATAAGATGAAAGACCTGAAGTGTACAGAACACAGCTTTTAAAAACCGGTACGTTGTCTGGCCTCCTGTCTTACCTGCACCCTTCAAGTCTACCTTCACGTTTCGTGGTTTCAGATGGGCCAAACTGGCACCAGAACATTGTTTTGTTTCACTGTGTAACCCAAATGGTTCAGAAAAGTCAACATTTTTCCTGAGAAAAAATACTGCATCTTAAAGAAATTAGGAATTTGATGGAGATATAAAAAAGTGTATAAAATTTGCAAGCATATGTGGCAGTTTTAGAAACTTTACAATATGTTGTTTTTCTTCCAAAGAAGAGCCTGTGTTAGTGTGAAAGGTGAGCCCGTAATTTGATTATCTCCTGTCTTCCATTTCATACCTTTAAAGATGTAGGAGGATGTGAGCAAATATGGTCATTTGCAGTTATGTTTTGTTTTGGTTGCTTATTTAAGCGGTACTGAAACTCAGATTGAAATTAGTGTGAAAATGCAGTGGCATTGTAGAGACAGTCCTGAAGGGGGAAAAAATATACTTTCCGTGTTGCTAACTTCGCTAGGGAATTTCCTTTTGTGTTCTGAGCTAATCTTCTTTATGTTATGCCTCCATTGTTAAACATTTAAAGACTAAGGCTGCAAAGAATTGATTAAAAATCTTGGCAGTTGCTGTGTGCCATTAAACTTCATTTTTGCTGTAACATACTTTGCTAATTTGCTATGATGTGTTTGATTTAGTAGTTCATTTAGCCATTGCCAGAAGCATTAGAGGAAGAGGTAAATTTTTAGCTTGTTGACTTGTTTAATAATTTGATTTAGTCTTTCCTCTTGGACAAATTTACACCAATGGCAGCAATAGCTATAACCATTACTCAGTCAATACTTGAGTTTCCCATAAACTAAGAAATCCTTCAGGCTATAACGGGGTCAGGCATGTTTGTGACCGAGGCTTTCTGAGCAAACAAACATTGCTGCTGCAGAACCTGTTCTTCTATTTTATTTTTTTTTAATGAATTCAGTACTTAGAAGCTGCTTTGCAGAAAAAATCACATGCGTTAGGTCCACATTAATTATTTTGTTTTCCTCATTGTACACTTGGATAGCCGTAGAGTGAATTGCAGAGGTTTTAAAGATCGTGTTCCCCCAGAGGCACCCCTGGGAGGGCACACTGCCTGTCAGCAAAGCCTGGGGGACAAGGACCTTTCCTTAGCGAGGTTACATTAGGTGAATACAGCTGGAAATTGTCTCCTTGCCTAAAAGTAATGCTACA
Organism: Patagioenas fasciata; assembly: GCF_037038585.1. Lineage (NCBI taxonomy): Eukaryota > Metazoa > Chordata > Aves > Columbiformes > Columbidae > Patagioenas > Patagioenas fasciata. Next base: position 7,434,381 of record NC_092522.1, on the reverse strand, counting down.
TTTGTTTCCAGTCTTTTGGAGTTCACTTACTATGAGTATTAGAGCAATCGAGTTTGGGAAGGAGAACATTTCAACACTGAAATATTTATGAATTTTAAATATGCAACTAGAAGTGCTCCTAGTAGACATGGTGGTTTGGTTTTTTTCCCAAAGAAGTAGCCACAGATTACCAGATGAGTGCATTTGTAAGTGCTTTACAGAAGGCTAATGGCTTGTAGGTATTTTATGCCACAGTTAATCAGCTGTTACAAGCAAACTAGCCAAACGATTACCCAGTGTGGGGCAAAAAGCACCGAATTGCTCTAGATTGACAGGCAGTTCAATGAATCACTGTAGCATTCAGTGTGTCTTGAAGAACCACAAAGAAACCCGCCGTATCATTTTAGTTTGTGCCCAGGATGTTGTTAGTGGATATATAACACTTATCCATTGTATAATACTTGCATTTTATTATATTTTATATAATACTTGTATTTTATATATGTGTCTATTTTGCTTATGACATAGCTATGTATTTCATTATTTAGCAGTCACAATGAGTGCTAATTACATCATTATGCCATGAATAGTAGAAAATCGAAGGTTGATAGAAGCACTGGAGTCCATAGGGGGAAGTTGAATCTGATTTGCCATTTGAAGTGCCTGTTGGAGAGACACCTTTCTGTTTTGAAGGTGTGTAGAGGGAGAGCCTAATTTATCTGTTTAACCCAAAGAGGACAGGCTGTCTGTCTGGAGTCCATATTTCTCTCTGTTGACAGCCTATGAAGTTATGCCCTGCTTCTCTATGGCAAAGGAGGTTTTTCTCCACTGACGTGGCACTTCTCATCCCTGGCTTGTTCACTTACCACTATACCTTGCTGGAAGATGTGTGAACCATTTTAAAAAATTAATAAATTAGGCTTTGCTAACAATCCCTGTTGACCAGGCACTTCAGGAATGTCCCAGTCCAGGCTGGGGGCAGATGTTTCTAGAGACGCCAGGGTGTCTCAGGTCTCTCTGCAAGCAGTGCTTTTAGTTATAGACATTTCACTAACTTCATTTTATGTAAGTGAAATGTTGGGCAACTGATTACAGATTTGGAAAACCAATATAGAAACAAACTAACAAAACCAACCAACCAACCAAACAAAAACAACAACAAAAAAACCCACCAAAACCACAACCCAAGCCAAGCTTGGGCTGTTACCTGGGTTTTCCCCTGTAGCCCATTTCACTCCATGGCCCCATGATGTTCCTTGGAGAGAAACCTTGTCTGCAGGCTTCTCACTCCAATTTACATTCTGGAATTCAGTTGCTTCTTCAGGATTGTTGCTGTATTTCAGTCATAACTTTTATTTATCTCCTGATGCAGGCACCCTATTCCTGGTGAAGCTTCTCTTTTGTATGTCAATGCCTGCAAGATGTTGAAGACAGCTCTGGGCATACATGAGTACTCTTTTCACTAGCAAAGGGGAGTCCTGAGGGCCACAGACCTATAAGCACAAACTGGAGAGATTTAGACTGGACATGAGGAAGCATTTATTTACCAAGTGGTCAAACACTAAAACAGGCTTCCTAGAGAGGTGTTTGATGTACTAAGCCTGTCAGCATTTAAGAGGCATTTGGACAATGCCCTTAATTATATGCTTTGACTTGTGGTCAGCCCTGAAGTGGTCAGACTACATGGTCAAAGCAGGTCACTTGCATTTCTCTATTCTATTCCATTCCGTTCATTATGGCACATTGCAAAGCTGGGTGCCCCAAGAGCATCACGTAGCAGTTTCACCCTCCCTGGAAACATGACCAGCATCAGGCTTGTTATGGGAAGCCCAGCCTGCCACGGTGCTTGGTCTGCCACGGAAGGTGTTATGGAAAAGTGTCACTTACGCAGCCTTTTCCCAGCCTCTCAGTTCAAGCTCCATTGTGGTGTTTCCAAATACCGCACCTGTAATATTAATATGAGTTACTGACTTGGCACATGAGTGCCTCAGTTTTCCCATTTGTAGGATTTAGGGCATTTTGCCCATTGAGAAGCTCTGGGACGTGGAGTCCTTTCCAGAGCCGTTCTCTCAGGCTCTCCAAGAGAACCACAAAATTATTATTGCATTGATGGCTTCTGGGCCACATTTTCAATTTTTTTTTTTTGCTTTAGCACAGTAAAGCCTGGAAAACCATTCTCACTGACGCTTCATGGAGTCTCCCTGACATTTTCCTTAGTGCGATGTGATTATCACGGCTTCATGTATTCATCTGATATTCATCCTTTCCCATAGCTGTTCTACACCTTGATGTTCCTCTGCATGCAGTCACCCTTATCTTAAGACAACTGGGCATGTTGCTGGCAACAACATCTTTGTACATCCAGTGGTTCACAGGCTTTTTTTCAGAAAACGAAGCCTGAATGCACTTTCAGATACACTTGAAAAGCTGAACGGGACCCTCTACTTCCCTCCCGCTGGAGGGAGGCAGGGCGGTCTGTAAATCTTTATGAACAAGCGGGGAGCAAGCAAGCAATTAGCAATATGCCAATGCATGTGAGAGTGCAGTGCGGAGCAGAGCATGGTGCTGTGGCTGACGGTGAGAAAGGCTCTGGAGGAATGAAAGACCCTTGGAGGTGCAGGCTTTCCATGAAGCCTGCACTAGACCTGACATTGGGGCAAATCCGCTTGGAGCAGTGGTACTGCAATGGAAACTTTTACAAAGCTCATCTTCTGCCTGCCACCAACTGGAAACCTAAAGCAGCTGAACCAGGTGAAACAGCAGCTGAGGTTGTTCTGCCTTTGCTGAATCTGGCCTGTAAATGAATATCAAATGATGGAGACCAGGGATGCAGATCGCCAGCCTGAGTGTCTTGCTTGATAGGATGCTTCCCACAGATTGCTTCCTGCACGTGTGCAGAAAGTCTCTTGAATTATCTGATAATGAGCAGAGCATTGGAAAAATAAATGGCTCCTTTTCACAGCACCTGAGCTGGCCCCTCTCCAGGGGGCATTTTAAGAGCAGCCTCGGTGCTGCTGGTGGCCTTGCAGCAGGACATGGATTCAACGTTGCCATCACTCAACATCTCACTTCTGTGAAAAACTTGGTCTAGAAAACATCCCAGATTTTGCATCTCTTCTGACAGAGGTGGTCAGCTGAAAGAGGAGGAAAGGTGACAGAGAAACATCTTCAAACCCTTAGAAAACAGCGGACACCTCACTCCACAGAAGCCTGACTGACATCAACAGCTGGCCACCAAAAAAGAAGTGTCCATGTCTCCTGTACCTTCCAGGTCTGTACCCTTCATACTTGCAGAGAAAAACTTGGAAACATTCCTGAAATAAATCCTAGAAGTCAGAAATGGTGTGGCAACCCTAGTCCTTGTTGCTTTTAAAAAAAGCTGGTTTAAATGATTTAAATGTCTTGCTCATGGGGGTTTTGTGCATGTTTGGGAGATTGAACACAATATAAAAGCAACCCACATGGAGCTGGTTGGACTTTTTCAGCAGAAAATATTTGTGAAAATACATGCCATAAAAACACCCATAAATTTGTTTGCAAATACATTTTCAGTGGGGAATGCTGAATTTTCATCCAAACTCAAAGCACAGTTTTCCCTCACTGACAGAAGTTATTTCATAAACAGAGAACATCCTTCTGAAAACTCGATAAACCCATACCATGTTCCAGCATACTTTGATTTAAAAGAAAAGAAACAGTTTATCTGACAGTGACCTTGGGGAAATATGGCAAATTCTTTGGGGAATCCAGACACTTCCTTTCCAATGATTTTTTTTTTTTAATTGAGTATGTGTTATTGAAAGTTTTTGCCTAAATTCACTGTCTTCTTCACCTTTTCAGCTAGAGAAACTTTGCAGGTGCATCCAGTAAGATGTAATGGTAGCGACAGATCTCTTTCTGAAGAAAAGTGGAGCAAGGTAAAATGTGTCAAGAACAGAAGGAGCAGCATCCTCTGCCTCAAGCACTGATGTAATGAGTTTGTTGGCACCTTTTCTCTTGGTGTGCCAGCATGCACAGCCTTTCCTGGAGCGCTCTTGGAACCTATCTGGACAATTGCTCTGGTCCCAGCTGCACAGGGCACGGCTGCAGCCACCTCAGGGTTACATTTCACTTGTATTTTCCTCAATGAGCTGCTGCTGTTGCTATGACAATACTTCTGTAGCTTATTAATAAGGGAAGAGTAACAGTTAATTCAGGGAAAATGAAAACATGAAATATTTACAGCTCATTTCTGGTTTATTATTGCTAGTTTTCTTTTTTCTTTTTTTTTTTTCTTTATAAGCAACAAAATAATTGCCCAGTTTGTGAAAGAACAGATTGGATTTCTGTTTTTAAAACTGCTTTATGTGATTAATTCATAGTCATTAAACAACAAAAAAATGTAAATCCACCCTCCCCCAAAAAGAACAACACGGAGGATCAGCTGAAGCCAAACTTGTATGATGTTTTTCATTACATAACCATGAAATGCTCCTTCTGAAAGGATTTATTGATCACCCAATAATGAAGGAACAAGACTAAGCTTCCAAAAATGCAGCACCCAATCTATATGGACTGATAGACATAATTGATTCCTTTCAGTACGGAGGTGTTAACGCAGGAAAAGATTAGGTTATCTGAGAGAAGCAGCCTGAATGTTTAGATTGCTATTCAATAAAGGCTTTGTACAGTACCAGCACTTTGAGGGGGCTGTTACATATTTTCGGTCTTATCTGTCAACAGCTGTGCATAATCCACCACGGGTGGATCGATACAAGCCAAAGGTATTGCGTTACAGGGTGGTAATTCCTCAGAAAAGAGAACATGCATTTAGGTTTCTTTGATAATATTGATGTCAGTGGGCAAGCTAAAGCTGGTAATTATCCCTCCCTCAAATATCGATTATGTAAAAGTTCCCATGTATTGGCAACATGCGAAGCACAGACTATGCAGCAGAGGAGTGGGTGCCTGGCACCGTCTCCTTGCATCCGATGTGCCCTGTCACGGCCAAAGTAATTGCCAATGTGCATCACGCCACTGGTCCACGTGCCAGTGGAGGACACTTCATCCCACACATGGCAATGCCCGACAGCGAGGGGTTTCAGCAGCATGACTTGTGTTCCGAACTCTCTGCTTTCAGACCCACTGCAGCAAATAAAAGAGATGGTTTTGATGTGTGGTGTCTCTTGCACAAGCACTTTTGTGGGCTAGAAAACACTGCTGCTGCAGTTTCACCATCTACCTGCTGGTGCAATGGAGCAATTCAACCCCAAAAGGGACAATGTGGGGCAGAGGAGGGGAAAGCAGTGCTATTTGCATGCTGGCTCTGAACTGGCTTTGTCTGAACTTGTCTCCCCTGTGACCAAGAAGACCAGTGAAAACAACCCAGAAATGAACCTGCAAATCCTCAGTCCAGCTACCTCTGCTGGCATCCTGGACCCCCTCCCCAGCAGTCAGGGCACCGTGAGCAAGGGTAGGTGATGCTTTGTGGCTGTAGTAGAAGTAAAATATTCACTTGGGTTGATCCATCCATCGATTTTTTTTTAGGCTTCTCTCAAACACTTCTGAGTTCAATCCCACCCATGAGGAATCATGTAATCCACAGGCTTACTCAGAAGCTCCATTGTGCTGTAGTGTGAAGCACCGAGTTCACTGCTAAATTATAGATACCAAGAGGAAGAGGTACTGAAGAGGAATCACATGTGAATGCACGTGTTCATTTTATACCACGAGGATTTTATTTGTAAGATTTGTGGAGATTTCCCCCCCTTTATATAAGCAGAGGAGGCAGCTTCCAAATAAAAATCTCTTTTTCAGCAGCGACCATAAAACATCATGAAATAACAGCAAAACCAGTGCCTACATTTTTCAAACTGGTGCTCCAAACTGGATCAGAGCAAGGGCACCTCTCTTCAGAAGGCCAACAAAGAAAGGGCAACAAAAATGCTGGTGCAAAGCAAATGCAACAACATTGCCCAGAGAAGCCTGGGGACAAAATTACATCATCTGCAGAAAGCCGAGCTGCGCCGTTTGAAAGGAGACGGTCTAAAGAAAAAAATCCCTTTCTGCAAGCTCCAAAATCCAAGATGGAGCAATTCTGGCTCCTTGCTCCCAACCAGGGCCAAGACAGCGCCGAGAGCCCTGGCCGTCAGCCAGTGCCGGTGTAATGAGAGGAAAGCCGGCCGCCGCGCTGTGCCGCGCTCCCGCTGCCAGCCCCGAGCAGGGATCCCTTCTGGCAACCTGCTTGCTCATCCATCAGCTGCTGTGGGATCGCTGGCATCCTAAATCAGCTGCGTGGGGAAAGGAGGGCGTCCCCGGTGGGATGTCTGGTGAGGGCTTATGGTAATAACTCCTTGGCACCGCATGCTTTTTTATCCACTTTTTTGCCGTGTTGTTCTGCAAGCTGCTTAGTTTAATTAAAGCTCCCCAGCCTGGGCTTCTCCCTGCATGTACTAAGTGCTGCCTTTAGGTCTTCCAGCGAGCTAACTATTAATTTCTATAAGTTAATCTGTATGCCTGCCTGCTCTTTTGCCTCAGGGGACAGGAGGTTTCTGCACTCCCTGCTGTCCCATCGGCCACTCGATATCCCTCTGTGGACAGACATGGCATCATCAAACCTTCATCTGCTACTTGGTGCCTGAGGGCTGCACCCAGCTTTGCCTGGAAGTGCTGGTGGAGAAGCTACAACCAAGTTTTCCCACACAGACAAGAGATTTTTATGTGCAAATCTCTTTCTAAGGAGTCATGAAGTGGCTAAACACCCAAACAATAATTTGGTTTGTCTACCCGTTGTTTTAAAAAGCAAACACATGAAGGAAAAGCCTTGCCCTGGTTATGTACATCTATTTACAGATTTCATACACCCAGCACAGCGAGCGAGTGCCCGCCCTGAGGTCAGAGCCAGCCTGTTTGCTTCTCCCTGCCTCTTATTTCTGACGTTTTCCTCATATCCATAAGTCCCACTGAAGAAGAACAGAGCTGTCTCCTCCTGTCATTGAAATGCCACAAAGAGCCTTTAGCTCCTCAAAAACTAATAACCAAAATGCTGGGATTGTTTCGCTCCTCGTCCTTCCTCGACAGCACATTAAACAGATGTCACAGTGTGCACCAGCGAGACGTATGTGGATAAGCGACAACTGTCTGGAGTTTAACAAAAATAAGGGAGAAGGAAAAAGAAATTTATTGAGAAGCTAGTCAAAATCCGATTATCAGGAGCTGGTGGGGATGCCTGCCCTCTTGACAGCAAAATGAACCAAAGCCTCAGAGGCACTGGATTCACTTCTGCTCACTGAGTGTTACGTGCCCGCAGGAGCAGCTGCACCTTCAGTGCACAGTGATGTCTGTGTCTCCTGGGGAAACATTGGGTATGGACACATCTCTGGGCTCCCTGCTACTGCGTTTACCTTACGGCGGCATTTTCCTTAGACTTCTGCCCAAAGCTCGCTGTGGCTTCTTTTCATGCCAACTCTGTGAGCAGCCAAAGGAACAGAGAGGTCTGAAAATGCATCAGGTGAGAGGCTTACGCTCAGTGCTGCTCTTACTGTGGCGCAGGGTCTTGAATTTAATCTTCAAAGCAAGGTGGACCACAGCTTCCCCAATGCCTGAGGAATTCACCCTCTCTGGACCCAAATCTAGGGTGGGAGGGATGGCAGCAGCTTGTTGAGTTGCAGAAAGGTGCCTCTGGTAGCAGTGCTGCTGGGCGAGTGCCTCTTCTAGGAAATCGGTTCTGTATGGATCATGTTCAGAACTTGATACAGACCTTGTCTCCTCCTGGCCTTCACCCAGAGGATCTCAAAGCAACAAGTCTAACAAAGGGAGATGATTGATCAATGAATGAGGGTATAATCAGGTTGCACCCTTGGGTAGAAAGCACACAGAGGTGTTGATTAGGGGTTCATAGTTTGGTTTGAGATGCTGTGATCGTCATCTGATTGAGAGTTTGGAGGGAAGATGTATTTTTGGCCAAGAGAAGAAGTCTTTTTCTTGAATGACAATCATTCTTCATGTGCTCAAGTGAGGCTATGGATTTGATGTAATGAAGCTATAATATATGAACAGTAGGTCTAATCTGCTCTATATGTGCATTGCATTTAGCACTTAACCATGTCTGGGATAGCTGTTTATTAAATCAAGCTCATCTTGAGAAAGCCAGAGGCGGGAGGCGCTGCGGCACTGAACTAGTAGCAGCAATACTATTCTCCTGATGAGATATCACATCAAACAGTTTCAAGCTGCTTTGGGTGACCAGGCCATATCCATGTCCCACAAGGCAAAAATAATTTACTGCTGGGGTTTTATACTTGGCAAAGGAGGGATGGTGAGCTCCTGGTGCCCATCTGTAACCAAGCATTGTGGTGCTTGGTGGACTCTTATTCTGTTTAAAGACTTTGGCATTCATGTAGGGTTTCACCAAAGGGTTTCACTAGGAAAGCAATGATTTGCTAGAAGCTGTCTTCTCCTTCAGCTGTAGCATTTTGCTCTTACGTCCACATAAAGCACATTCCTGAATGGTCCCATATATGCCTTTTCCTGAAGCTGTGATATGTGGCATCATTGTTGACAGGCCATCGCTGTTTCCTGTAAGACTTTTACTGGTTCTTCTGCAAAACAAAGGAAGGTTTATGGTTATATCTATGAGCTTTAAGGATGCTCTGCCCAGCCCACAGGCACCCTCTAGTTGGAGCAGTCTGTCTACATGCTTTGCTTACTCTTAAATTTATTTTTTGGCCTAATTTAGACTAATGACCCAAGTAATGAGCTTTCTCAGAAAGCCTTGAAAAGCTCTGGAAGCAATATCAGCGCCAGGGAGAGAGACCAAAAGAAAGGTGCACACTACAGGCAATCTGAGAACAAGAAGTGACACAGCTCTGCCTCTTTATGACGAAGAAAATGTCAATTAAAATCCTTGTAAGCCTAGAAAGAGCTGTTTCAAACATTAAGTACTGATTTTGTCGTACAATAAGGGACACGAAGCAATATTTTGTAAAGGCTGAAGAGCTGTTTTGGCATCTCCTTGCTGGGTTTGTAGCAGTCTCTTTTTGACATCAGAAAACCAGTTCCTTTAATTCCCCCTTAAATGAGAGACTTCTCTGCCTTTTTTTTTATTAGCCACTACTGCTGGACTGCCATAACTTTAATGTATACTGAGGCGGGGGAGCGAACAGCTCGAGTTTGTCAAGGCAGCGATGGCAAAGCCTAATGTGGCCGTGCTGCAGCCTATTTGCACTCTTCAATGCTTCGGAGGCTTGCACGCGGAGTGAATCACGCCAGAATAATAACGCTACATCTTGCAATTCATTCTCATCAGTTTTAATGAAGATAAAGGGGCTCATTTTATGAATCCACTTGGGCTTAACAAATTAAACATGCTGCTGAAAGGGTACATGTGAACAGAATATTTGTCCTTATAATGTTCGTTTAGGCGGACAATGTTAACTAACCTTCTTCCGTATATTTTTGTTTTCTTGCTGCCTAAAGAAGGCCTCACAGCTACACAGTAAATTCTGATCTTGTTCCCAGCTCATTAAACACATTGTTTAATTAGCATTTTGCCACCATTCCTGATGATGTAACATCCTTTTGCTTTGATAAAGTATTTGGCGTGTCCAGCAGTCAAACGGAAAGAGCATTGGGGGTCAGGGGAGAGGGGGCAGCAGCATGAGGAAATCTCCCTTGTTTTCTGCAGCAGCAAAATCAACCACCAACCAAGCAGTCTCACCTGCAGGCCCTCTGCGAAGCTTCATTTCATGGCCCTGTGTCTATCGATCGCTGCCAGACTGCAGCAGCCACCTGGAAGGGAGAGAGTAACCCTCCTGCCTTGCTGGGGAGGTTGGCTTCAATCTGCAAGTTGCTGAGATTTGTTACAAGCAGATGCTACAGGGAAAGCTTAAGGATAATACCAGCTTTGCCTCCAAAAACTCAACAGCAAAGCATGCAATATCCATTACATCGAGCACCTCCTTTCTGTAAGCTGCAGAGAAGAATAAGATAATAAACACTAGAAAGGAGGTCAATTAACACCCTGACAAGATTTATTTCCAGCAATAAACAATCTCCTGCAAATAGCCAGGGAAAGGTTGCAAATACTTGCCTGGAGCTGTGACCTTGGATAAAACGCAGAGCAGAAGCGGGAAAGTCAATGGGAAATGACACAGGGCTGTTCTGGGGATTAGCATTTATTACCGCGATCGGGGCGGACAGGCCGGCTGCTCACAGGCGGTACCAGGAGCATTGTCAGGACAGGTCCCTTGTGAAGCCATGGAGCAGGTACAGCCACTCCCTGTGTGCTTAAAACCACAGTGATGCCATTCACAACTTGCTTTTTCTGCCCTGTTGATGATAGGGAATAAATAGCTACGGAGAGTTACAGGTGATAATTTGGCTTTGACACTAAACAATGCCATGTAGCTAAACAAGATCTGTGATTGGCCTTGACCTCTCGCAGACATTCGCTGGCATTAAAAATGTGATTTTGCGTTTAATTTTCCTTTAAGAAAAAGAGATGCCCCTGGTTCAGCAGTTTGTTGAGATGAAGAGAGGGCCCGAATGTCTCCTGGGAGGACAGGAGGACTAAGAGGGCAAGTTCCTTGAGGTCTTGCAAGTTGCTTTTGTTATGGAGAGCGGATGCTGTTTTCTTGAAGACTAAACAGTATTTGCAAAGGCTGAAAAGGGGAAATGAGAGCACCAACTCCCAGAAATGCATCTTTCCTCTTTGCTGTTGTCTTTTCCTACAGCTGAAGAAAGATAAGCACAGTATGTGGTACTATCAGTCACTCGAAACCTCCGTCAACATGTACCAGCATCTGTTTGTTCAAAATATTTCAAGCTTGGGTTTTGGTCACGGACTCACAGCAGCTGTTAGAAGACAAATCCTGACTTAGCTGGCGGCATTGGGGTGTTAGTGGCAGGAGGCAGAGAGCGAGGAAGAAGAGGTGGAAGAAAAGGACACGCAGGGCAGCAGCAGGACCACAAGTGCCACAAATTGACTTCAAAGATCAAAACAAATTCAGCGGCTCTGATTTATACCAACTTGCACTTATTTATAGGGGCTGCCTTGAAACACCGTCCATCACCAGCACCGATGATATCTGCAATTAGGATGCAGAGGTGGGCACTCCAGCCCCACAGGATGAATTACCTTAAGGTTTTTTAAAATAAAATCTTCGCCCTATGGAGTACGGACAGCTTTGTGTGGCCACAGCACTCAAGGTGATGGCATTAAAACCGATTGCTCATAAAAGAGCAACTAGACCAAAACTTAAAGTACTTATTAGCCTAGCAGTTATTTAGCTCAGCAGTTTTCTTCTAGAAAGGAGCAAAGATTTTGAGGCCATTATTTAAGAAAACCTGTCTGTGGTTTTTAAGAAGCAACATTTGAGAAGAGACGATGGTGATTATTTCTGAAGTATCTGTAATAATGATTTCCCACCAGTCATCCACTCGTAAGGAAGAACAAAATTTTCATCTTTTATTGTTGCCAGTCTTGTCTTTTCAATTATAAAATACTTCCTTTTTTTTTTTTTTTTCCCCTGGTAGAAAGCCTTCATCGTCAAGAATTCCTCATTACCCTGATAAGACAGCTGTCCCTTTCCTGAACCATTTCAAACATCCCCCCAGGTTCTGAGGCAGCTTTAATCTCTAGGTCACGCCACAGCGTTTCATCTTGTAGGCAAGACTATCCAATTTAGTAATAATAAAATAAAAAATAATGAATAATAATAATAGTAAAAAAATCCGACTGAAGCCAGAAAAAAGCCCCAGGCATCTGTTTGTGGTGGAGTTAATCACAGCACAGATCAACCTGACCAGCATTGTGCCTTCCTTTTCATTTCCCTTTCCCCAGCATCATCTCTGAAAGTACATCAGAAAAATACAGCACGGTGGTTTGCTTGCCATGTGCTCTGGCTGTCTTTGATTTGCTTAACCATCTTTGACCTTCCGATCCCTTGTGGCTGCATCCAAATAGATTTTGCCTGGTGAACCGTTGTGGAAAGGAATCGGCTCACGCAGCCCCCTCCAACATTTCTGAGCCAGGATGGAGAGATTCCTATTGCCCTCCACGGGGTGATGATAACACACTAAAACCCTCTTTTGCCATCTCATTTATTACCTGAAATTGCATTGCACTGAAACATTAGAAGATCCAGCATCCACCGAGCTAGGCTAATTTTAATGATTAACTGAGGAACTGTTAAATTTTACTTCAGTGCTCCACTGTCATTATGGAATTAGTATTAACGGCCATGTACTGTGAGAGCTGTAATGAGGCTGGCTGGGAGTGACAGTGCCAGGGAGCTGGAGCTCTATAAATATAAACTTAGCACATATCATTAAAAAGAAGGAAAAAAAAAAAAAAGATAAAAAAGAAAAAAACCCTCAAGAGCCTCACTTCGTTGGCAAATTTTGCTTGGGTCTCTGGAACATGAAGTCAAATAACTTTATTTTTCCCCTCTCTCCTCCTCCCTCTGTCTCTCTTGCTCTCTCTAGTTGCTTTTAATTAAGTCTGGATGATATTAGTGGACAGAAAATCAACACTTGTAAAAAAATATCTTATTACAAGATGATAGTGGGGCAGCTTTCTGAAAACTCCAACAGTTTTTCACCACACTGTCACTAAAACCTGCGGTGATGCCAGACCTCCCAGCCACCTGCCGCAGCTGCTTGGGAAAGCAGGTGGGCAGAAGAACAAGCAGATTACTCAATTTGAGATTTCACCCTTTCCCCCCTCCCAGCTGTATGTTGTTCCTCTAAGATTTGCTGCTGGTCAGATGTTCCATTGCTGCTCCAAAGCCCACGTTCCCTCTGGTATCTGCCTTCCATTAATGATCAGGCTGAATTTGCTGCTGGCAGAAATGCCCCATGAATGTGTGCAAGCCGAGGCTGCACCCCAGCTTTGGTGGTGCTTTGCGCTGCTGCACACAAAACATGGGCTCCCTTTAGTCTCTTGCAGTGCCGTGCTGTGTGTCATTTGTCTTTGTCCCTTGACTTCATCTCTATCTCCTTCCTACTTGGTCCCCACCCCTTTTTTAACACCTTCCCGACTGTATCCTTTGCTTCAAAGCATCTCAGTCCTTCAGTGAAGAGCCTGATACTCTTTGAATATCTGAGCTCACCCTTCATCACTTGTTTTGTCTGTTTTCACTTTTCTGTCATGAGCATCTCATCCACCCTCTGGAGCTTCCTATTCTCTGACAGCCATTTATGCCTCATTATCTCCTTGACGTCTTCTCTGCTTGATCCTCCCAATCTTTTCCAAATGTTTGTTTACGAAGTTGTTTCAGCTTTCCCTGTTTGTTTTCATGTGCTAAGGTTTCGTGTCCTTGTGCCATCTTCAGGGTGATGCTCTGAACCTTGACAGTCCTCCCTTCGTTCATGAATAATCTACCTCTCATCTGAAGTCCTGAAGAACCTCCTGGCAGCCTCTTGTACACCCAACAGCCAAGGAAGTGACCCTCTGCACAGATTAATCAGGTAAGAATGAGGTTTCCATGGTGAGTCCTGATGCTCTTCTGCCTAGAGGAAGAACATACTCTTGATGGCAGACCATATAAAATGAAGGCTTTTCCAGTACACAGAGACATCTTGGGGCTTTTTGCTTTTTCCTCCAACTCCTTTCCCCAGGAAGATGCACAAATGCAGTCCTTCTTATTGTCTGTTTGTAGTATCCAGAGGGGCTTGATGTGCAAGGCTCTCCACTTTCTGTGCAGAACTTCATTTTGTTTTTTGTTATCTTAAACACAGGAGTTGTTTATCACTGACCTTGAATAGCAGCTCTTGCACCATAAAAAGTCTGCTATTCCTTCCTGCAAACTTACTTAAGTTTCTTTTTTATCTTTGGCATTATTACAGTGCGAGCACCTGCTCTTCATACCACAAAACCAGGTGGGTTTTTTTTAAACACTCTTCCTTCTGTAGGAAGGTGCAGCCCATGCACTCTGTTACCTGTGGGTGATGCTCTCCCTTTCCCAACTGCCCCTTTGAACATTTACGGCAACCATATCAGATACTGTTTTAAGCTATTCTTTTTCAGAGGAAAACAGTATCTAGCTCCAAATTTTTTATCAAGTTCTCTGTCTCCTCTTTATGGAGAGATCTCTTTTGGGTGGATACTGTCTGTAGTGCATCCTGGAAACGACGTTGCAGAGCTTGCAAGAGATGCCACTGTGCATGCTTTAAAGCTGATTTCTAGAGACGTCCTTCAGTGTTCACATTTGCAAAGTTGTTGAAGCGACAGCTGGCAACAAACAACTGCTCCAAACCATGTACTCAAAACGTGTTAAATGCTAGAGGCTGCTTCTACATGAGGCACAAGAAATGAGTTATCCAAAGGGGTTTTCATTGCCAGGAGGTACCCAGCCAGCAAAACTAAGGAGAAAAAGTGGTTTGTGTTGAAACCCCATCTCTAAACAAGAAAACAATGCAAACCCAGTTAATCCAATGGCTTCCAGTCTGTCTTTAACCTTCAGATTACATCACATCCCACATGACAAAAACATAAGGTGTTTTTGTTGCACAGCTGGAAGCCCTGGTGCCCTCTGCATTTAGCAGTACATCAAAAAGCAGTGCTTTACCATGCCGGGGATTTGTTCAGACCCAGCCAAGTAGTGGTTGATATCTGGTCAGCACAAGATCTTGTACCTTCTCTCTCTGTCAGTACTTGTGTTTTTTTTCCAAAGCAGTCTGCCCAGCTGCACTTACTCTGCTCATGATAAGCTAAAACTTTTTCTTTTTTAATCAGTTGTTATCAGTGTTTCTTCAACTTTTACAGAACCTCTGAATCAAAACAGAGGGAGAACTGCACAGGGCAAGGCAGTTAAATTGCTGTGTACTTTGTCTCTTGAGTCAGAATGGATTAATGGACTTTCTTTAGATGAATCTGACCTGTGCCTCATCAGAGACAAAATTATAACAACTTTTTTCAAGTCAAATAGCTTTGGGACTTAAAATAGTTAATTGCCAACAATATTCTAATGCCAGCACAAATCACCACAAGGACAGAAAAGGCCATCGGGCTTCATGAATTTTTACACCCTCTCCCTTTTACCTAAAATCTACTTCATTGCACAGAAAAGTTACAAAAAATAATACCTCCTTATCCTTTTCATAGAGATTCATTTCCTATGAAATACATCTTATATTTGCTCTGTTCCTGTGGTTCCTTTTAGAACCAGAGTATCACTATGTTAATGTTCTAAACACTTCAACAGAAGCTGAGGATTCAAATGCCTTAAAAAAAACACTTTACAATTAATATGAAACCCCAGATTTAGTTCACAGGCATTTATTGATTTTTTTTCCTATATATTGTCACTCTCATATTCCTTGCTGCTACAAGAACTTTTCTGAAGCAGTAACATTTGCCACCATAATTTAAACAGGCCTTTTAATTTCTGCAGGTACTGCAAACTTTCAAACCAATGTCATGATGATAATTTATCTTAATAACCTGCTAACTTTACAGGGTATTGATCTGGCATTGCAGTCTCATGGGGCCTCTTGTATCCACGCGTTTCTGTGGCACTTCTCTTGTCTCTTTGACTTGCATTGGCATGCTTGCCTAAATATGACACTGTTAAAATTGGCTTTATAAAAACAATATGAACTTTGAAAACAAGAAAAAGAGAAGAAAAATACAATCCTACACCCACGAAGTCTTGAGTTTGCTATTGGGAACATGAAGCAACTCAATTTGCCTAATTTTTACCTTTGGAATTTTCCCTTTTGTTGTGACCCTTACCTCCCAACCTGCAATAATCACTGTGGTGGATGAAACTGGGAGATTTTCTTTTTGTGTCATCTTTTGCTCATTACATCTACAGGAAACTGAGCTTAATGAAGTCCTCAGAAACATCCTCCCCGTACCTTTCTGGAGTGATTTCGTTCCTGGTGCAGCCTGCCAGATGTGCTGCCTCATGTCCTGCTGAAGTTTCTCCTGCGCGATCTTTCACATGAAAGGTGGGTACGCACTTTCTAAGACAAAATAAGCTGCCTGTGTTATTTCCTGGAAAGTCCCATGTCTTTCAAAAGAATCAGAATTCTCTTTATAGGCCCCTTGGGAATGGGCATATTTTAGTAAAATATGTTCATTAGAATCTCTTCCCTTCAGAAAACTGTCATGCTAGTGGGTGCACCACACCATTTTCCTTCTGAAGGTCACAGCTATTGTGTGCCGCCAAGCATTGCTCTGGCACTTCGGAATAACTTAGCTACTCAAAAGGATGTGAGAAAGTGGTGGGGAAAAAAGAATAAAAGAGCTAGGACCTGATTTTAGCTTTTACCAAGTCACTGGAAAACTTTTATCCATGTACAACCATGGCATATTTTATGACAACACACTTCAAAGATCTTGCTTATTTGTTTTACTGACAAGGTGGCAGCTCACCCAGAGGCAGGTCTGTAAGGGTTGGCTTCGTGTTGATGAGCAGCAACAGTCTGAACAAGGGGCAGTGTTTGGGCCACAATTACCATTTTATGGATTATCTTGTTTGCTCATTGAGGTCTCCAAAATCAATTCAAATGGGGTCCAACCCTCCCAAATGCTTCCTGTGTGCTTCACCAGGTTTGTTATGCAGCAATTAATAGCTAGAGTGAAGAAAAGTCTAGACTATTATGATCTAGAGCTCAATATCCACAGGAGAGGAAAAAAAAGGGCAGATATCTGGCTGAGATACTCAGAGTGGCAAAAGAAAGCGTGGAGGACAGGAAGGGTGTCATAGGAGGGTTGTCTGCATCCTTAAATGTTGCGTTGCAGACAGATGATGTGGGTCAGAAACGAGCACAGTGGGAATAAAAAGATATAACACTATGAAAAAGGCTGGTTTTGTGTGGCAGGTAAGAAAAAAGCCAAAGAAAGTAGCAGACCAAAGATACAAAATGTCATAGTGGAGTGGAAATGAAATGGTCTGCAGCGGGGAAATAGAGGAGCGTAAATGTTTGATAAGGATCACTGAAGTACAGGGTGGAACAAAGGGTTAAATAAAGGTAAAAGAAGATCTGAGCTCCTAAATCACACAAGAAATGGGAATGCAGGCAGTGTGTCACTGGGGCTGTTGGAGAGATGAGCAGAGGATGTTAGTGACAAAGGAGCCCTGGGCAAATCACTAGCTGTCAAATACAAGAGGGTCCCAGGAAACAGCGAATGCAGTGGTTATCCATCCTTCTAGACTACAAAAATACAGGGATCTCCTACAGGACATCCGGCCTCACTTGTGTCAGGGGTTGCTTTGCCTTCAACGTCAACAGACTCAGGACTCTGGACTTCGGGTGGTGTGTGCCCAAAGCAGGTACTTTCTTGACCAAATTATTTATCCTGAGACATCTTGAGTCAATAACCAGATCTGGAGGAAAACATCATGACTCCATCATTGATTGCTGTATATGGTGGTTAATGGAAAGATCAGAAATAAATCTGAAATCTCTTTGTAAACATAATGAAGCATGGCCTATTTCACAATATTTTAAATACATATTTCATGCTTTTAATTTCAAGATTGGCTTTTCCAACAAGAAGTTCATTAAATCTCTGCAAGGTGTCCCATCTCAGATCAACAGTAGCTTCTGAATTTCTCAAATGAAATATTTTGAAGGGCTTTCAAAGAACTCAGAGTTCTCCTGGAACAAGTGACCTTCTCAAGAAATTTTCTCAGTGACTTTATCCAGAGCAGGTGACGTCCAGACGAGCCTCAGTCAGTTGCTTTAAGCTGCTCTGAATTAGGCCCATCTTGCAGGATACCTTCCAGTGCATCTCAAGCTTGGTGACAATTTCTTGTCTGCACAGGCAATGCATGCTTTCTTCCAAACTAAGCAAATTTATCCAAATTCTGTTTCCTGTAGGTTTCTTGAACACACATGGCTTGGATCTCACGCTTGGTTGGCATCAATGGCCTCTGGTCTCTTCATTCTCCAGCCATCAGCTTTGCTCCCTGCAGAGCCTTCCTCATGTAAGCAGACGGGCTTTTCAGAGAGGAGCCTCTTTGGGGAGCTGCCATTTCACCATTTGGCCTTCTCGCTCCCTCGTTCTGCTTCAGCCTTGCACGCCAAGTAGTTAAGGACCAGCTTTGGCTGAAAACGCAAGTCTTAAAAGTTAAAGAAAACTGAGAACGCATCCAATTTGCACCAGAGGGAGCCTCTGTAATTCGTTTTGTTGGAGATGGCATCCAGTCGGCAGTACACATATGGCGTAAGTGTTTGAAAAGTTTGTAGACTGGCAAGCAGAGCTGTGCTGCTCTCATCCAATTGAGTGGCAAAGAGACCGGCCCATCTGTGAGCAATGTCCTCAGGCTGGGGGCTGTTATCCCATTCTAGTTTATTTTCCCCCTCCCTCATTGCAATTTTTTAAAGGAAGTAACAGCGTTTCATTCAGGAGGATGGTGCAAACAGCACGATTGGATTTATAGCATTTCCTCTATCTGCTTCTCATTAATATTGATTTTTTAATATTTCATCTCTGACAGCAAACATGACTCTTACCAAAAAAAAAAAAAATCTTCAGTTCCCAGCTTTTCATGAATGGGAGATATGTGCCTTACTCTGAACAAAACATTTACTGCTTCTCTACATGGTTAATTACAGTTTTTCGCTTCATTGTCTGGCACTGCTAAACAATTACTGCAAGTTTCTCAAAGAAGTCTGAAACCGAGAAAATAATTTCTGGCGAGAAAATTGTATTCACTAAGTTAAATCATAACATGCTGCTCATTTTTCTAAACTTCTAAATTAGTGTAATGCTGGCGCGTTATAATGCATTCTTGTAATTAATAAGATTGCAGATTCCTGGGAAATGAGCTAGAGAAAAGTTCCAAATGGCAAATTATTTCTTGATGCCAGAAGGTGATTTTTTTGTTGTTGTTGTTCTTGTTGTTATCACCGCTCCTACATATTCAGTCTAAAGAGTTAATTCCCCTCCCCACCAAATTAAAGTGACTGGACTAAAACGATAAAGACAGATACAGGAGTGTTTGGCTTTTTATTTTTGTTTTGCCTGATATCTACAGAGCTGGAAGAGTTTAAAGCAGAAAGGAAGCATCTTTTTCTCCTCCAGCACTGGTGACAAAAGCTCTGCTGAAAGCTGCTGTTCCTGCCTGGCAGATTTGGGTGGCATGAGGACCATGTCTGCCCAGAGCCGCTTTGGACCTCACGTCAGGTAAACTGGGTTTGCTCAACACATGCACTGTGACCTCCTCTAGCTTACGTCCAAGAAGGGCTGTGATCTCCTTTCCTAGTTAAACTTGACCTGAAAGGGAAAGGGTGTTTGTGCCTTCTCTTAACCCCTACTATATGTTTTTTAAGGAACGGAGATCTGGGGAGGAAGGGGGGAATCTGTTACATGGGCAACACTGGGCTTATCAGCCTGTGTTTTCCCAACTCCAGGTCAGGTGCATGTGTGTCTGGAACAGTATGATGAGTCTGAGATTTTACTTCTCCAGAAAATGAAACCCCAATAGACTGAAATGGAAACTCACTTTTATTAACTATTGAAGACTCTTCTTTCTTTTCCTGAAGACAACTTGCTTGTTGGAGGCAAAACAAAATAAGGACCAGGCCGCCACGAGCAAAGGAGGCACTCCTCTCCTTGCTCCAGAAAAGTCCCTGACCCACCCAAATTAGCTAAATCGACAAAGGTCAACCCAGAGTGTCCCTTCCTCCCATGTCCGTAAGCTGGATTGTCCTCCAGGGATGCTTCATGCCCCCTCTCTGCCCAAGGGCTGGGGGTGAGGAGCTGCACACTACACAAACCAGATTAAAAATAAATAAATCCCCTTTTGAGAACTGATCCGCTACTTACTGTGCTGCTTTGCTTCCAATATTGAAAAAAAAAATCACTTAAGTGCCATTCAAGCACCCATGCACAGCCCAGCAACCATACTTGGGTTTTCTCACCACATTTCAGGCTGATTTAGCATTGAGTACATTGCAAATCCCCAAAATAAGAAGTGGGAGCAAGGAAGATGGGAAGAGAGATGGGGAAACTCTGTAAGGAGCAGGCAGTGACAGGGAGCTGGAATGATGGGATTGACACATTTTTGGTCGCTGGGCGTTCGAAAGGGATTGGAAACGGGGTGTGAAGTTATCAATAGCAGTCGGGAAGCCTTGCCCATGTTTGCTGCTTCACTTGTGGCTCTTAACATGGAAATGGCTCTTAAACTCACAGTACTTAAAATGGAAAGATTGATTGGTTTCAGAGTTCGTTGTAATCAATACAGCACGTTTGGATTAATATTGCAGCTTTCCACTTAATTAGAGGTGACTCGGTTGTTTAGTATTTCAAATCAGTAAAATGATTGTGTCAATGCTGTAATTTCCTAAGAGGTGAAATATCACCTCATTTTCTGGTCTTTGCTTTGTTTTATGCATATGCAGCCTCATTTCTTCATTTGCTTACGCTGTTTGCTTTAGTGAATATGATTTAGTGTTCTTTCAGGCTAAGACTGAGCAGGATTTGTCTTTGAGCAGAGCTTGACATCAACACTTAATCTGCAGCTGAAACACCTATTTTTCTCCCCCCCTCCCCCTTTTTTTTTCTCACAGGGTTTTAAAAGAGCAGAGTAATTGCATGGAGCATGGTCATCGTATTCTAGCACTCAATCGCCAGCAGTCAGGCTGCGGGCTGGCTTTCGGCAGCATCTTTGCCAGTGTCTGCAGTGCCTCCAGTGCTCACACTGACTGTCGCCATCCGCAGCATTATGGAGACATCATCATCCCCAAACCAGCCTTACTTATGGCTTCATTTGTGCCGTGATGTTTTAATGCCACTACAAAATGCCAAGCGATGCCCCACAGCAACGTGATTGACGAGCACGTGCCTTGTGTCCCGAGTGGCTGCGAGGTGAGCGAAGGGGCTGTCACAGCCTCTCCAATTAGCTGGGTCTCCAGCACACACCATGCATGCCCAAGGGAGATTTGTGCCCACTAAGGTAATCAGCTGTCCTTGCAGGGAGATGTGCTAATGAATTAATCACACAGCACTGAAGTACATGGGTGTGAAGGAGGGGCAAAGAACCCTGCTGTCACAGGTACTTCTGGGGTCAGAGTGCCCAAAACCAGAACTTTCACAAATGTCAGGTTTCTAACTCCATAAAATCCAGATCAGGACAACTCTCCTGACTGGACACATGATATTGGGTCCTTCCCAAGTGTCACTTTTAAAGATGCATCTGTCAGAGAAAGGGGTAGACCTGCCTCTGACAGATGTAGAAACCTGAGAGGCCAGAGATTGCATGGAGGGAGAGGGAGATCCAGTTCGTGGCCTTCGTTGAGGCCGTACACGGCCACACTTGCCCTCTCTGCTTGCCATCCCACCTAATCAGTTTATCATCGAGTCCATGGGAGCAAGGGGACAGGGAGACTGATCCCTGTCTTTCAGAGCTGACACTGCAGGGCCAGGCAGTACGGAAGGGGCGTAGATACGTGAGTGGAGCTTTGCTGCCACGCTGAGATGAAGGTGCTTGAAAATTAATCCTAGAGGCACCCGCATCACCATGTGGATGAGCCTTCAAGTCCTGTCCTTTCACAGCTGCTGGTAGCCAGCAGGTCCCAGCGTGGCCGGCGGTCGCCTTGCTCGGGTGCGGAGATGGACGTGGCTTTGCCCTGCTTGAGCGCTGGGAGCACTTACAGAGACACCATCTGCAAGAGAGTAAGTGATGAATGGACCCAGGGAGGCATGCAAAGATAAATGAGCTCCATAACCCTTGGCTTTGTCCACTCTTCTTGTCTTTAATAACACCCCAGACGAGGTTAATCTGCATCAAATGCCTCCAGCAGCAAACCGCGCATGCTGAGACAGCCTATGGCATAGGCGTTTAGCACACCTCGCCGCAGTTTTTTTGCCTGTCACAAGGCTATTTAAGCTTGATGCCTGGCAATTAGCTCCCAGTCTGCTGCCTGGAGAAGCCGTTCAAAACAGGACATTTGATTGGTTGGCGAAGGAGCTCTTTTTTTTCTATATATATACCTGTACATACAAATCTATCTCCTCCCAGCAGCTGGGTCTGTCCAACCAGCTCCTGGCTTTAAGTGCTTGAAGGGTCTCCCCTAGTGTCACCAAATCCCTGTCAAGGTGTATTTCCTCCAAAGAAAATTTTAGAAGGGCAATAATCCATGGCCAAGCCATAACAGAAGTCTGTCTGGGGGCAGTTGCCTAAGTAACTGACTTCTTCTGCCTTTGGTTTTGCAGCTGAAGCTTTCAGTCCTCCCCAGATTTTACCTATGGCAGCAAGAGGATACAGAAAGGGAAAAGGGAAAGTAAGAAAGAAAATGACAAAATGCTTTTGGCCGTTTTGGCCTGGATTTAATTGCTGACGTGTCAAAATATGAAACACTCCAATTACGTCAGCAGCGCGCTGGAGATTTCGAGAGGCTCCTGTTAGTATTTAAATGTGCATCAGGGTGGTGGGGGGTCTAATTAGGGGCTGTCTAATTGTGATGATGTTGTCCTGGGAAGCAGTGGTCTCCTCGTGACTAGAGCAATCTGTGAGGCAAGCAAAGAGGCTGCCATCATTTCTCTAGAAGAAAGAGATGAAATTAGACCACCATGCTTTTCAAAATGGGATTCCTTCACCCACGGGTTACCAGGACCAAGCCTGAAAGTGAGCAGTGGAAATGGGTGATGGTGAGACAATGGTGACTTCCTAATGTTTCTTTTATATTAATGGCTTGAAAATCCTGTGAAGCTGAAGCTGTGAAAGCCTTTTTTTTTTTTTTCCTGACTGTTTTGGGCTTCAAACCAGCCTTTCCTAAGAGGTTTTTTTTACATATACAGTTGTCCTTTTTCATCCCTTCTTCTTCCCCTCTATAGCTTTTCTTCTCTGCCTGTTTTATCCACCAACATGTTATATTTCCCCCTCCGTGTGCTGCCTGCGAGGCAAGCAGGAGGAGATAGCTCAGGTCTTTTTGAGGGCCGGAGTTGCCAGGCATTGCCCACCAGCAGGACTGGACCTCACCATCTGTCCATCACAAGCAGGTTCCACAGCTCCTTTTGAGACTGGAGGAAATAATAAAAAGTCAAATGAAATTCAATTTTGCATCCCACCTACCCCGGTAAATCTGCCTGCCTTCCCCAAACCCTAGGAAGACCTAAGCTGCCACCAACAAAAGCAAGGTGTAAGAACATTACAGAACACCTCTCTGTGGCAGGCAGGCTTGGCTTTCCTCTCAAGATCTTTCTCATCTTTTGGTGGTTTTGGTAAGAATTAAATCATCTAAATTCCCTAGCAGTTTTATTTGCGTGTATCGATTCCCGGAGAGGCAGGAAGTTTAAATTGGAGTGATTGATCAGCGCAGCGTGAGGTCTGATCAATATGGCACCTTTAAATGAATACAGTCATCTTGCACCTAATTAGAAATGACTTGGTTATTTTGCAGAGCATGTCATGTCAGGATGGGGACCTGACACAGCTGTTCAGCTTGCTGCATGGGGCAATGTGGCTGGGGGAGTGGTTCTGGTTTGCCCATAGATGTATAAAAGCAGATGGAGAGAGCAACAGAAATTTGGAAGCCAGCAGTGCAGCTCAGCCCCCTGAAGCCTGTAGGAAATAGTTGAGGATCTTATGCAGCTGAGAATAATGGGATTGAGAAGGGTCCTGGACCACAGCCTCCCTGCTATGGTCAGTTAATGGGGTGGTCAACAATGGGATGTGCCACACTAAGTGGACCTCTGCCAAATTTGTCATGGTGAACTGCCGCAGAAGGAGAACTTAAATACCTAAGGAAGGAGAACCTGAAACACATAAGAAGCCCACATGTTTATTTATTTCCGCTTGGTCTGTTTGACAGCGTTCATGAATGTTTCTTGTGCTCGAAGAATTATTTATGTCAGGGGAGTAAGCCCAAGTACCCCTGGCTCCCTGAAGCACGATGGTCCCTGGGCCAGGGAGTACAGAAGACTCAGCTCTTCCTCCATTCCCACCCCAGCACAGGTGTCTGCTGGTCCCTACATCCAGAGGAGCTTCCTGGGCTCTGACATCCTCCATTTCAGGGGTTTGCCCGAGCTGATGGGAGGAAAGGCCGGTTTCTAACTCAGTGCCTGGGTCTGCTGGCACTCGCTGCTGCTGGAGTCGATTTAATTCCTCTGCTGCTTAGCACTGGGTGTTTAGTCAGAGATTCCCCATTTGCAAGCAGGCAAAGCACAGCTGAGAATTCATCAGGCATTGCTATTAAAATTTTCTTATGTAAATTAATTGCATACATAAGCACTGCCATCGCACACTGGCACGGAGGCTTTTCAGATTCAGAAAATGCTTGCAACTTCTCTGGATTTCCACAGTGAGAAAAACGTTTCCTTTCCCTTCCAGAAACACCAAAGCACACAAGTGGGTTTTTCTTACCTCCAGGCAAGGAGATAAATCATCCAGCACAGAAAAAGGGCATCTGACATCGGGAGGGACGGGTGCGGTGAGGCAGCCTGCCGTGCACACAGCTCCATGAAGTTCCCCCCACCATTGCCAGCCTGCTTTCTGAGGTGTGTTCACTGATTTCAGTGCAAATAGCTAAAGGTTTCCCCAGGTCCTCATTAACTGTTTCCAAATGTTCACTGTAGCTTGGCTGTATTTATTAATATTAAAATGTTTCTTCCCCTCTCCATTTGCTTTTGCCTTTGGGACTCAGCTGCCATCATCTCCATGGTGGCTTGGGAGCCATTTCTCTGCTGGCATTTGTCACCAGCCGTTCTTCCTCCTGAGCCACGTGTTGGGGGAAAAAGTCTCAATCTCAGTATCTGTCGCACTGAAAACTTCTCAGAAATCAGTTCCACAACATTTTTCTTCTTCTTTTTTTTTTTCCTCTGCAGATGTAACCCCACAGAAAGTGGAAATGGAGGTCAACTGCACCATGGCATCTCCTGTGTAATGTCACTTTGCTGTTAATTTAACTCCCTAGGACCTTTTTGTGGACGCAGGTTGCATGGGATGATACAGAACCCTCCCAGAGAAGTATGTCTTAACAGGTCCTTGTCAGCATGCAGGAAACAAAGGGAGTGGAGCATCTCCCTTATGAGGAAAGGCTGAGGGAGCTGGGGCTCTTGAGCTTGGAGAAGAGGAGACTGAGGGGTGACCTCGTAAATGTTTACAGATATATAAAGGGTGAGCGTTGCAAGGATGGAACCAGGCTCTTCCCGGTGACAACCAACGATAGGACAAGGGGTAATGGGTACAAACTGGAACACAAGAGGTTCCACTTAAATTTGAGAAGAAACTTCTTCCCAGTGAGGGTGACAGACACTGGACCAGGCTGCCCAGGGAGGTTGTGGAGTCTCCTACTCTGCAGACATTCAAACCCGCCTGGACACCTTCCTGTGTAACCTCAGCTGGGTGTTCCTGCTCCAGCAGGGAGATTGGACTGGATGAGCTTTTGAGGTCCCTTCCAATCCCCAACATTCTGTGATTCTGTGAAACAAAGAATTTGGGATCTCTCTGCAGAAAGTAATACAAGTTTCCTATTGAAATAGTTTAGTTTTGTAGATAGTATTTTATTCTAAAGACATAACTAAATATGTTCAGTGTGAGACTGAAACCACAGTGGAGAGGGAGGCAGGAGCAGGAGGGGCAGCCAGGAACATTGTGGGGACATCATGTCAGTCTTTGGGAGGAAAAAGCCATCCTGTCACCTTCATCCAGTGGTCCCCTACAGCAGCATGGCCACCACGGCTCCCCTGCACATGTCGGGATGGGTTAGGTAAGCAGTAGATGGATGCTAACAGAGGTAACAGTCAAGAGGATTTTTTTTCATTATGTCTTTTTTTTTTTTTTTTAAATCTCTTAAGCAGACTTACTGGAAGAAAGCTGTAATTATTTAAATCTCTTTTTTTCCCATTTCTTACTCCACAAACTCACTCAGCTTTGCAAGTCTTCAGAGGCAATTTTATGGAAGAAAATGGGGTTTTTTTAATATTTATTTCAAGTGCATTCTTAACAACATACTTGCCAGTGAAAAATGCCACCACAGGCCATTCCAGATCAATGAAATCTGGCTTGCAATTGTGGCAGGGACACTCTTGACCACACACCAAACTCTCAGCTCTGCACACCCCTCTCTACCCCACCATACGATGGCCATGTGGACTGATATCTGTGTCTGTCAGTCCTGCCTCCTTTCTACTCCCCCCCCCCTTTTTTTTGTCTGGTTTCTTTGTTTGCTATATTATTGTATTTTATTTGTCCCTTGTGCAGCCACAAGTCAAACCTTTCAGCCTCCATCCTCCTGTGGGTTCCGTTTTGTTAAAACCCAGAAGAGCATTTCCTCAGGGCTGCTGCAGGACTTTGTGCCCTTCCTGGAACAAAGTGATATTTGTGGAGAAGCCTGAGATCTCTCAGCCCTGGAGGGGCTCACCTGGAGGTGGTTGCAACAAATTTTTCCAGCTGCTGTTGGGTAATACCATAAAGGGAAAAGATGTCTCCCAGGAAAAAAATGAATTAAAAAAGAAATCACATTTTAGCTGGAAGAACTAATGCCCCACATGTGCAAAATGAGCAGCACCTGACAAGGAAGACTGGGGCCAAATGAGAGGGAGATTTTGCACTAGAATGCATTGCACCTGTGGCAATCTTCGTAGTGTTAGGTCAAGCAAGCTTGTAGTGTTAGCTCAGAGCCTGTTCCACTGCAGTAAGAGCAGATTTGGGGTTGTTTTTGCTCTTCTAGCAAGAGGTTCAGAATGAATGTGGGGCTAGGAGTCCAAGTTCACCTTTGCCTTGCTAAGTTGGACCAGGAGCTACTGTGAAACCACCATTTGGGATGGGAGCTGTGGTAATATATCTCCTGCTAGACACAGGTAAGTGGTGACTGGCTGCTTCTTAGTGGGTTATGTGTGTTAAAACTACTTTGCTTTTGCTCAAACATGTAGAAAGTGCCTGTGTGTGCAGAGTCTCCGCAACTTTGCGTGTCTGTAAGTGCATGTTTGGTTTTTAGTGTGGTGTTTAAAACAAAGGGCTCCAAACCCATTCCTTAGAAAACTTGATTTGTCTGGAAGAGACCTCTTGAACTTGTTCTCCTTCCCAATGATGGGGGAAGAGAGAAAACAACAAGAGGTGTTTTGTGTGTGATTTGAGGATGAAAAAGTTGTGGTCCTGGGCACCTAAGCTGCATATTTATTACTCTAGCTGGGAGTAATAAGACATAAAGGTTTGCTGCTTACTAGCAAAGTTGATGGCTGGTGCTTGCTGGGGACAGGAGGAACAGAAGCAGGGAAGGAGAAGGGGTAATGTGGTGTAGCTGTGGGGGACACCTGGCTATTTGCATCTGAGCGGGCTGATGCAGGGAGAGGTGCTTGCAGAAAATCTGCATGATTGATGGGCAAACCAGCAGCAGTCTCTACAGACAGTTCTCCTCCCAGCTCATGTGAGGATGCTCTGGAGCAACCCGGTCTTTCTAGAGCACAAAGTTGGGCTGGTGTGGTTGGACGCTAGCTGCCATACCTCTCACTTCGTGAGGTATTTTCATGCAGTATTGATGGTGTTCTTGTGAAAGTACCTGCCATAAACCTAGTGCTGCTTACTCAACAGAAGTTGGATTTAAGCGGTGTGACCTTCAGCTGTTGGGAAATTGATTAAAGCCAAGATATAAATGCTTCCTTCTCCACTCCCACCTGCCTTCGGGGCTTTGCAGGCTGGGGTTGGCCCACCTCTTGGCCCTTCAAGCCCATGTCCTCCCTGTGTCCTGGGACTTCTCAGGAGTTCTTGGCAGCCCAAAAGCCACATTGTACTTGCCTGTGTGACCCCTGCAGCTGTCAACTGAGAGTTCAGCTGCAAAAGTCAGCTACAACCTTTACTGTAATGCAGGCTTTCTGAGATCCTGCTCTCGTGTTCTGGCTTGTTTTCTCCCCAACACCCTGTCTATGTTTGAGGGTGACTTGGTCTCTTCCCTTAGAGGGGCCTGGCCCTTGTTCAATGTGTATATTGAAGTCACTCATGCAGGTTGGGGGCTGCTGTTCTCTGCTCCTCTTTTAGTTTTGCTCCATTGAGGCTTGTGTGGGGGTTGAGAAGGTGACTTTGGCCCAGGTGCTGCTCTCCATCTGGTCAACAGCAATGGTTGTCATCAAGCCTGTCCTGTGGCAAGAGGCTGTGTACACAGCTTGTCCAACTCTTTTCCTCTTGGTTTAGCAATGGGGCGGAGAATTGTGGTGTCTCTTTGCTTTCCACAGTCTTGCATGAATATGTGCCTTTTCATACATCAAGGTCAAGGAAACATGCTTAGCCTGTTCACAACAAGGGTGTCTTTGAGTGATTTATTTAGTGATTATAATACTGCTACTTCAACAGTCTTCGTGTCTGTTTTGGGACAAAGAGGTGCTCCTGACTCCTCTTGTGTTTCCTGGTTCACAGTATCACAGTATCACAGTATGTTTGGGATTGGAAGGGACCTCAAAAGATCATCTAGTCCAATCCCCCTGCTGGAGCAGGAACACCTAGGTGAGGTCGCACAGGAAGGTGTCCAGGCGGGCTTTGAATGTCTCCAGGGAAGGAGACTCCACAACCTCCCTGGGCAGCCTGTTCCAGTGCTCTGTTACCCTCACTGAGAAGAAGTTCTTTCTCAAATTTAAGTGGAACCTCTTGTGTTCCAGCTTGATCCCATTGCCCCTTGTCCTATCATTGTTTGCCACTGAGAAGAGCCTGGCTCCATCCTTGTGGCACTCACCCTTTATGTATTTATAAACATTAATAAGGTCACCCCTCAGTCTCCTCTTCTCCAAACTAAAGAGCCCCAGCTCCCTCAGCCTTTCTTCATAAGGGAGATGCTCCACTCCCTTAATCATCTTTGTTGCCCTACGCTGGACCCTCTCCAGCAGTTCCCTGTCCTTCTTGAACTGAGGGGCCCAGAACTGGACACAATATTCCAGATGGGGTCTCACCAGGGCGGAGTAGAGGGGAAGGAGAACCTCTCTCGATCTACTGACCATCCCCCTTGTAATACACCCAAGGATGCCATTGGCCTTCCTGGCCACAAGGGCACAGTGCTGGCTCATGGTCATCCTGCTGTCCACCAGGACCCCCAGGTCCCTTTCCCCTACACTGCTCTCTAATAGGTCATGCCCCAACCTATACTGGAACTTGGGATTGTTCCTGCCCAGATGCAGGACTCTACACTTTCCCTTGTTAAATTCCATCAGGTTATCCCCCGCCCAACTCTCCAGCCTGTCCAGGTCCCGCTGGATGGCGGCACAGCCTTCTGGCGTGTCAGCCACTCCTCCCAGCTTAGTGTCATCAGCAAACTTGCCAATAGTACACTCAATTCAATTTCACACCCTTGAAATATGCTGCGTTACAGAAAGGATGTAAGGGTTATATCAGGTAAATAAAAATATGAGACCTAGTCTTATTATTGTTTGATATGCTGCTACTTCACTGAGACAGTTTAATGTTTGACCTGACTGTAGACACCAAGTATGAGGTTGTGTCACCCGAGTGTCTGCAAGGCATGCTGATCTTGCTTTTGATGCTGGCTTAAACACGATATACCCCAAAGAGGCTTAGCTTCAAAATGAGGAAAAGGTCATCACGGGAGCTCAGTATAAGTGAGGCAGCCCAGCATTTAACTGAGGGATGTGGTCTGTAGCACCTCTGGACCAAAACTGTCACTTGCTGCCTTCAACCCCTTCCTAAGGCTACTTGGGAGATGCTGAGCTCTTCTGCTTCCTGTGATAATACTGTTTTTGTTTTTTGTTGTTTGTTTGTTTGTTTGAAGACATTTTTGTAAGTACATGAAGACAGAACCTATGTAGCTGGTTGGTCTGCTAAGCATGTTTGGGTAGAAGTGGTGCAGCCAAATAGAAGCTGGTGAAAGACATACAGCTCTCATAGTTTTGGAGCTAGTGGTGGTAAAAGTCTCCCTTTCCAGGGGGCCCTTTCCCAGGGGTTCAGCAATGCAAGTCAGAGCTTTAGCAGAAGAACAACTTAAATTATTGTTTTGAGAGTCTTGCATGTTGTCTCCACCAGCAGGAGAAACTGTATTTGAGCTGGGTACTTTCTGTGTAGGAGAGGAAGCGATGTTTCGTCTCGGTCCTATTTTCTCCGACCACAGTGAGGCTGAAACAGCAGGAGGCATTTTCATTGCTCACAGCTCCAAATCTCTTTTGGACTAATAGCTAGTGAAAAGCACGCTGCTTTTTCTTGGGGTCACACTGCCGGGGCTGCTGCGCGGTTGCCGAGGCTGGCTCGCCATCCCTGTCTGCCGCTGTCGTGTTTCTGCTGTCCCCTCTCCTTCCCAGGCAAGCAGCTCACTGCATCTGCCTCCCACCCAAATTCTCCAGTCTGCTGATGGGCCTTTGGCCTGAATTTTGGGCAAGGGCTGCTTGCTGTCTCGGAGCCATTGGCTCTGTGGATGGCATTAGTGCCTGGCTGGCTTGAGGGCTGCTGTGGTACCCACCAGCCTAAATAATTTTTTGCTATCCCCAAGTCTAACTGTGTGTTAACTAACACAGCCTAGGGGGAGAATAAAAAAGGCAATCCAGGGCCTCCCCTTCGCAGCAAGAGAAGAAAAAAGCATGCAGCTTTGCCAGGCAATTTTCTCTGTATTGCAGGTTTTGTTATACTTGCTCTGTATGACAGGATAAAGCAAACGGGGATTGCAGCCTTTTTATTATGTTGTTTTTAAATTCAACTCTTATCTTTGACATTTGCCAGTAGGTTTGACTGGAAACAAACAAAAAATATGCTGCTTGCTATCAAGGTTTTTAAAACTTTGGTTTCTCTCTTTTGATCATGGTACAAATCACCTGAACCACACAGAGGCAGATGCTGATCTCATTTCCAGCAATGTAAAGCAACAAAACCACTGTGCCTAGTGGCTTTATTAATCTCAAATACTGTCTATTCAAGTCTCAGTGCAAAGAACATAGGTAGGACTGGTGTTCATCTGGCGTCCAGCTTCAGCCAGAGCAATGTGCCCAGCAGGGATGGCCGGGGCTCTACAAGGAGCATGGCAGCGGTGAGGAGCAGTGTTAAGAGATGAAACAGTGGGTTTGTGGCTTCAGGCAGGTCTTGTGAGGCAGGAGAAGGAGGGATTTGCTACTGCATATTTTTTTTTTTAAATTCATGTGGAGGGGTGGAAATGGTTACAGTTACACCTGCCAAAAATAAAACCGAACAAGCAAGAAGTGTGGGAGGGAAGAAGGATATCCTGGCCCACCTGAGGCATCTTTCTGGTGGGCAGCAGCAGCCTTGCTTGCAAATTGCCTGGTAGGATGACTGTAGCACTCTGCAGTTTATTTCTGCATCTAGCTGTATCACAGCTGGACTGCACACCAGACTTGACCGCTCATGGCAAAGACATCAAGGACCAAGCACACTGGTGCTTGTCAAGAGTGATTCCACAGATGCACCTGTGCGTATGTGCTCTTCGGTGCGTGCTGGGTACTAACTGCAAGGAATTTACTGTGGTGGCCAGCTGGATGCACCAGATTTCAAGCAATTTTGAAAATCGTTTGGTTTTCTTGTCTGATGGCATGCGTGCATCTGTCTGAAAAGCCAGGTGGTGGTGTGGGGATGGGAGATGTGACGTGGCCTCCAGTCAGTCCCTCTCTTTTATCATGGGGATTTTGCCAACTGAGTTGTTTTGGCAAAATCCCTCTGTCTCCCTCCTCTCAGCCTCTTCGGCCTCATTCATGTGCAGAACCACCAGGATGCCTCGTACCTGGATATTGGCATCTGACCCAGCCCTTGGTGCAGGACACCTTGGGCAGGTGAGTGCCTGCCAGCCCTGACCCTGCCACTGCTATTGAAGCACTGCAGGAGCTTCACCACAGGAATGAAGTGGATCAGCTCTCACCCACAACAACGGCTTGTTCTGTGTTCCAGTGGGGCTGCGATGGGGACAAGCCATGATTCAGAAATAGATTTCTGCTGCCGATTTCTGCAAGTGCTTCATGACGAGAATGCTGCAAGGCAACAGCAGAGCCTGCCTTCCACTCCATTTTGTTTGGAGAACTGACTTCCCCTGTTTGTAGGGGGTGGTGCTTGGTTTGGTTTGGTTTTCGGTATGTTGTGGGGTTTTTTTGTGTGTATGGTTATGTGTATGTGTGTGGCTTTTCTTTTTTGTTCTCTCTTACACTGTGCAGTTGCTGTACAGCCCAGAGTTCATTCTCCTCTGGATTATATTACGTGAATCTTGGGCTAGTTGTAGGAGCCGTTCTCTTCCTGTCAGTCCCTTGTAACTACTCTGCACAGCGCTGTCTTGCTTCCCATCTGTGGGCGGATGGAAAGGCATGTCATAGATTTATCAGCAGCATTGGTGCATCCAGCAAAGCAAACCAGCGACCCACCAGCCCACACACAAGGAGGAAAACGTTGTTAGTGTTAAATTGTTAGAGTTTTCTTGCTTCTGCTTTTGGAGTGGGGTTTTTCTATGTGTTTTTTAAGTAGGAAGGATTTCTGGGTAATGAAAGCTGCATTTTGTGGAAGTTATGCTCAAGTCATACTGAAAAGTTAATGGTAGTTGGAAGCTAATGCATTGTTTGCTTTTGAAAAGTTTCCTTCTGTACATACCAGGCTTTCCAGAAGGATCGGGCAAGGGAAGGAGCTCTGTCAGAGTTGCGCCTTCTGATTAGGGCTGGTCACGGTGCGGGAGGGACCTGGCATGCTCTGGGGCTCTCCTCTTAGTGGAGGAGCACACAGAAGTCCTTCAGACCTCCAGGGCTGGGCTTTTGTCATTATTGGTTCTATGACAGGTCACATAGGAGCTGACACCTCTCAGCTTTGTCCTTTTATTGGAAACTGCTAGTCTAAAACGCTGAGATTTAGTCCTTTCTGGAAAGAAACTGTTCTGATTGATTGCAGTTTGCAGCACTGATGGAGAATCAAGGAGCCTTGAACTGGAGAACAATATCAGCAGTTGCCAGTGTCCATGAGGGGTGTTCTGTCACATTGCCGAGTCTGCAAAATGGTACAATTATGTTCTCCAAAACGTTAGTGCCGTGTTCAAGTGTTTCTTGACTGGTAGTGATGGAGTAATCGTAACAACATGAAAAACTTCATTGTTAAAGTAGCTGATCTCACAGCGAGCATGGAGGTGGGAAAATAAATAGGCTGGCCAAACAAAATGTTTTTCCAAACCCCCACTCCTGTCTGTGCATTATCAGAAGAGATGGACATAACATGTTATGATCTCTGGAGCAGGAATAGTATGAGCACAGAAGAGAAACAGTGAGATCAACCACTGTGGTTATGACTCCCACCACAAAATCCCTCCCGCTAAGGATGTAAAACAGTCCTAAGTTGCTGTTTATGATGCCAATAAGTGTAATATGATGCCATTAAGTGTAATAATGAACAGTAAAACCACACAATAAAATCTGGGCTAAATGATTATTATTTTCGAAGACAGTAAAAAAAATAAAGAACTAAGGGAGAGTAAAGTGAAGGTGAAGGGAGATAGATGTTTTTTCTTGATTTTATTAAATGAATATACTACAAAAAACCCGACTTCAAGAACATACTCTACATTCCATAGATATTATATACCATTTAGGCCCTATTGCATCTAAAACAATTATGTAAGTACTGTATATTATGTGACCATAAAATGTAATGTATTTATACGAAATAGTTTACATAGTGTAAGCTTTGATATATCATTATTTATTATACGTCATTATGTTAGTATTTATTATGTTATACAGAGAATATAGTATGAGGTAATTAATCTATAGTATGATACCCATATATTACATATAGGAATAGTACACATATCAGAATATTAGTGTAGAGACTATATACTACATAATCTAGACTATTCTGTTCTGTTCAGATATAGCACCTAAGTTACATATATACTACTTTAAATGCCACTAACACTATACTGTGTTATAGGAAATACTTTTTTACATCATATTAAGTAGTATGTTATCTATAAAGTGCTCTATAACAAAGTATTTGTAGTAGATAGCTGGTAGAGGTATAGTAGATATCTCTGGATAGCTGGAGAGAGATATATAACTTCGTAGTAGAACGGCATAAGTTACATAGTATTATACATACAAGGTATTGTATTACAACCTTTACCTGTATTGTTTACAGAGTGACATAAAACGAGTTTGTTCTAAAATACATTATCTATAGGGTACACAGTTTATCTACTTGAATTAGATCTATAATAATATACTGTATGCCATTTAAAATATATTAATACACATAATCTAATACATAGTATAGTAAATACAGAATATATGCCACATCATATATTATATAGTATATGTCATACATGCTACCGCATACTATATATACTACATGTAATATACTCTCTTAGAGCATATGCTAAGTCATGTATTTTAGATGAATTGTCTTATATAAATGCACATCATGGCACAGGCAGGCAGAGACTCCTCATCCAGACAGACCAGGGCTCATTTCAACTGTCTTGATTTCATCTTCCTCTGCTCCATCTTTGTTTCTGCTTTTATTTCGAATGTAATGTCCTGATTTGTTAGAGAGTGGGGGGAAAAAGGAAAAAAAAAAAAAATTAAAATTCAAGTTTAGGCTTACATTTTCCATCCAGAAGGCCTCTTCTAGTGAGCAGGTGCTCAGAAGCTGGTGTGAAATGAGTAGGAGTTGGAAGTGCATGGCCCAGACCCAAACAGCTCCTTGGACTCTGCAAAACTGCTTCCCAGGCTTGTGCTGAAAATACTAATAAAAGCTTCCCCCGTTCCTCCCTGCATTGTGGCAGCGAGGTCCTTCTCGCTGGGCTTGGCTTCCTTGCCCTTTTGCACCCATGTTAATACTGTCTAAACACCATTTCTAAGGGGTGGAGGGACTTTTCTCAGTCTCCTGTCCCAAACACCCTTTATTGCTGATTAAAATCAAACTCCATTTACAATCCTGTCTTGTTGGTGATACCATTTCTAGGTGTGATGTGTCCAGACACACGGGGCTGGACTATAGAAACCTCTACTGCAGAAGCATTTAGGGGGTGACTGGGTGCTGTTTCCCCTGCAATCTCACAACAGCTCCACGATTTTCTTGAGCACGCTTACCTGGCATCACAAGAGTCCTGGAAAGCTCCTCTTCCACTGCTCTCTCCTGCTAAAACAGCCTGAGGGGTTTTGTAACTTCTCTGGTGCAGCGATGGGGCCAACAGAGTGACATTTTTCCCTCTAACCTGCAAAATCCCTGTTCTTACCTTTTAGTGATGCTGTCCAAAAATCCTCCCAAGGTATCTGTTTCTCCACCATCAAGTGAACATCATCTCCAACATCAAGTGACATTTAAATGAGGACCCGGCTGGGTGATTGCATGTCCAGACCGAAACACTGACAACTGAAACAACTACTGCATGGTCAGCACAGTCAGGAGGGAATAAACACACAAGTGGCATTGCCTCATCTTCAGAACAAGCTTTATTAAAGTTTTGCTTTAACAAAC
The DNA here is from genome assembly GCF_037038585.1 of Patagioenas fasciata. Lineage (NCBI taxonomy): Eukaryota > Metazoa > Chordata > Aves > Columbiformes > Columbidae > Patagioenas > Patagioenas fasciata. The sequence goes on along the minus strand of NC_092522.1, from coordinate 7,399,087 downwards.
ATTGTATGTAGCATGAAGGCATTGGTTCTTTAAGTTTTCCAATGCATGGCATAGACAAAAGGAAAAATAACAAACTCAGAGGCAAATTCAGCATGTAAATGACAGAGTACCAGAAGAGGCATGTGTTAACTGATGTAGCTGCTAGACCCTCTATTAGAAGACATTTTGCAAGCAACAGTCTACATTTCTTTGCATTGAAGTAGAAACATATTTTTGGATTGAGAATATTTTTTTTTTTTAAACAACTTTATATCACAAATGTCAGGGTAAGGCAAATCCTGGATGAATCATATGATAAAAACCCCTATTTCCCAAGAAAATAGATCCACATACTCTGTTAAGTTTGTCATTTTAAAAGCAAAGCTGGCATGCACTGCATATAGAGAAAAGTATCTCTTTTGTTGTTGTTTTTTAATAAGTATATTTTTATTCAAATGCCTAAAGCCAACCAATGTTAACCCAGAGAGAGACTTTCTCAGAGCTTTATAGAAAGAACAACAATTGGTAAATGTGTGACCTGGTGCTATAGACTGAGTCTCAAACATCACCTTTGGGTGTCTGCACATGAGGAAACCTGTCCTCCATCAGAGCAGCCACCAGGCTGAGCATTATCATGCCTAACAGCAGGGCTGAGCACTTTTGGACACAGGAGCGACAAGACAAAGCAGAGCCTGATACTTCATTTGCAAACACAGTACCAAAGGGCTGCTGTTCTCTTTACGCCACCTACCACAAATGTGTTTTGGGTTTAAACCAAAATCCATGCCAAAAAAATCCCTGCAGAGTGATTCCCGGCCTGACACTTGCTCTTCTGCCAAAGTGCCTCCCTGCATTTCTGCAGCCCTAACAAGAGTGGCAGAGGCTGAGGCCAGGGGCACAGGTCCAGCCCCTGACTAATTTGCTCTGCTGAAAAACTCAACACTGCTAAACTATCTAACCCAGTTTATGACTGGTAAAAAAACCCAACAACTCAAAACAAAACCCACTTGGAGAAAGACAGATACAGACATGACTGCAAATTGTCCTGTAAGGACTGACTTAACCACCTCCTGCGTTTGCTGGCTCTACACGTCCTACCTGATCTTCATGCTTTGCTGCTGCATCCTTGGCCAAATGGTTCATAGTTTCAAAGACTCGCTGCTGTTCGAGGAAAAAGTTTAGATGGGAAGTGAAGTGCAATGAAATTACTGTCAGGGGTTAGAGTGTCTAATTGGATGCATCTTTGCAGTTTTGTTTTGTTTTGTTTTTTAAGTATCATCAGTCTTCACAAGGATTTTATGGAGTCTTTGTCTCCTTGCTGAATCGTCACACCCCAGCACCCAGCCTTCTGTGGGGCTCTCCCTTTGGCTTCCCAGCTACAGCCAAGGTTGGTGATGGCAAGGGGGACGTGGCTAAGAGCAGTCTACAGCTCCTTTAACATTGCCCACGGGCAGGCATAATGGAAATGAGCAGAGCTAGACTGAGGGCACTGGGTACTCTCTGTTGGCTGAAGTTCGACCTGGCCACCTCAGATCTCCTTGACACTTCGCACAGCTCCAAGTCGAGCCTGATGAGTCCATTCCCAGCCCTGCACAGCTGGTTCCCTCACTCACCCAGATGGAGGGAGCCCTTCAACCCAATCTTTTCACAGAGACCTGCGCAAAAGGGGAATTGAGAGGACAGACACCCAATGCATTCATTCCCCTTCCTCCCAAGGTAGTTATCAACTCCAGCTATTACGACAGGCTGTTTCTAGCAAAATCACCCAGTACAGAAAATATACAGAAACATACAGGATGTGCACTACATAGAGGCCAGCTAGTAAATAACTACTTTGAGATCCATGTGTATTTGGGAGGAAAAAAAAAAGAACATAATCAATTAATTTGCTTAAAATGATCAAATTATGATCAGCAGCTTTTTAAAATATGGTTTTTGTAGCACATCAAACCCTGGACAGAGGTTGCGTGCTCTTCCATTGAGTGTATTGTCTATCAGTTTCAGTTACAGCAGGGTTGGGTAATGTATGTGAAACCCTTTTGTTCCTTTTCTAAAAATTTCAATGCAGCATTTGCTGGCAGAACAATTGACATATGGTAAGACATTCTTATCCAAATAACTGTTAATTGCTTTTTAAAAAAAATAAAAAAAAAAAAAGAAATCATGCATATGCAGTAGAAAATATAATGAGGGCTCACACAAGATACAGTGTGAAGTTGTTAAAGCCAGGAGCCATATTTAAAGGCGCCTTGAACGCAGAGTACATGTTTTCCTCTGTCACTCACAGGCTCGAGGAAACGTGTCGCTTACCTGTGCCCAAAGATCACGCTCACAGCGCCGATTTTGAGGTGCGTGGAGCTAAGAGGGAAAGCGCAGGATGATTTGGGGCACCGGCTGTTCGGTGCCATGTGTGTTACTCACATGTAGCACCCGCAGAGGGACACAGTGCAGCGTGGGCTGGTCACGGTTTGGCTTCCCCAGGCCAGACTGAAAGTGAAGGGCAGAGCCGTGGGTGATCCCGAGGCGTGGGGATGGTAAGAGTTAATGCACAAACTCTGCCTCCAGCACGGACTCAAGGGAATACAGCCACGGTCTCTTCTAGCAGCCACGGTTTGGACACGGTGACCTGCTGGCGGGTGCCAAGTGACAAGCCCGGAGGCGGGCAATGTGTAGGGCTGTCTCTATCAATATTTCTGAGATTTTGGAACATCTAGTCTTTCAAATCCCTAGCACAAGGAGGGCGTTTGTTTATCAGTGTGTGCGGATTATATTCTTCTGTAGCAGTTCAGGTTCTCGATGAAAATCTCCATTTATATCCTAGGAAAAAGTTTAAACAAAAAAAAAAAAAAGGAGGGGTGGAGGAGAATAAACTGGCTCCCACAGGTGGTTTGCAGACAGTAACTAAGAAAGAAGATAAAGATGCTAGAAAAGGGGTGGGCCTGGAAACAGGCTACTGATGATATGATGCAGGAAGAGACGAGACCCAATATAAGACAGGGACTCACAGTTCAGAAGAAACTGTTGTAATTGCAGGGATAATTGCAAAACATCGTTAGAAGTGGGAAGTTATGTTTCTTTTCAACAGGCTTACAGAACGAAATGCAATGAAGAACAAAGAGAAATTAAAGCAAAGAGTCATTTCCCCAAAGCTCCCTCCCTCCCAACCCGCGGAGCATCTCTGTGTGCTCTTTTCTGCCAAGAATGATGCCGTAGGATGTCAGTGCCCGCCCGTCGGGTTTCCTCGGGTCTCTCCTCTCCTGCATCCTTCCTTCATCGCAGCAGGGGAGAGAAAACAAAAAGGAAACGCAAAATTTCAAATGTCTGTACAGAACCCAGTCTCACCTTTCTACCACAGATGCCTACTACAGTTTCTCTCTTTGTCCCATGCACAGCACATATATATGTCACGCAGTTTATATATATCACAGCCACTATTATCTCAATAGCAAACTGACTGTACTCATTAGGGTTTCTTGGTTTTCCACAGCACTGTGCTACCTGGTTTGATATCACAGACCCCCAGCTCTGGCAGGTGCTTTAGTACTAGACCACAGAACATATGTTAAAAACAACACAATAAAATACTCACCATACTAAGCAAAGGGATCCCCTCAGCTCTGAAAGACCCTAGTGAGATGCTTTGAAGTTTACCAGGCTAAACAACGCCCCCCGGGAACCCGCTCCTTATAATGAAAACAGCAGCAATGGGGTTGAGAGGACTTTGGTAGAGAGCTGAGAAGGATTCAATACCTGCTTCTAGTCCTGTGCATGCCATTAAAATGCCGGGCAAGATGTGGTGTGCCCTGGCTCTGGCCCCTTTGCTTCAGAAGGGTGCCTTGCAGTGGAATTAAAGAGATTTATTCATTGATTGCTAATTGTGGTATTATTCCTGTGAATTCCGCCTTGGTAAAGCAAAACAACTCCATCAGCATAGCTGAGGTTCTCAGGGACATGGTTTACTGACAGTGTTGGGTTAATGGTTGGACTCGATGATCCTGAGGATCTTTTCCAACCAAAATGATTTTATGATTATATCATTCACAGATATTAATTTCCATGGGAAAATGCAGCATGAAACACGGACTTCCTACAGGCTGCATGAAAGCCGTAGTAACTGTCAGATGTATTTTTTTTAAACTGAGGAAGGGTATTAACCTTTCCGTGTATTTTTAACAGCAAGATTTTCATTAATTCCTCCTCCTTTTTTTGATTGAAGAGAACATAAACCCAGAAGCCAGGGGAGGGGGAAGGAAGAGTTGTGGAAGCTGTATTTTAATGGTCAGGTTGCCTTCCAGTTTTGCTTCAGTACTTTTTACCAGGGACCCCATCAGGCCTATTTCTCACTCCAGCAGTACGGCAGCACATCGTCTACAAACTGATGAGGACAAATGGCTACACTCAGTAATAAGACCTTGTATTTTAAACCTCTGCGATACAGCTGCTGCCATTGTAAAGCTGCTATATTTGGACTACATGAAATCCCATTACAAGCGCAAATAGCACATCTTGCTGTATGAGGTATCGACATCTCATGATAACCCTATGCCAAAGGAAACAGTGTGCATTGATGCTAAAAACTACTTTTGAGGGACAAATGGCAACTGCTTCTTGTAATTGGTGATAAGCCTCTGACTTCCTACCAAATTATTAATTTTTATCTAGGCTGTTTATGCCTATGACAAACTCTACAGGCAACAACAACCATTGCACATTTGTGCCATGCCACTACCATTGAGCGCATAAAGCCATAAAAAGCTCCAAAAGGCGGCAGAGCTCCAGAAGGCAGCTCCCTGACTTTGCCTTGTTTTTCTGTGCTATTGCTACGGGTGACGTTCAGCATCGGAGAGCCAAGAGCAATAAACCCCTCATGACGCGAACCTGTTGTTCCCAGAATACTGATCATACAGAACTGAGCTCGGTTCCAACCGGTATAAATTGCCTGTCATTTTCCTAAGCAATGCCAAAAATTGTTCACTCGGTTACTCTTCCGCTCCTTATCTCGCTGCTGTCTTGCCTTCTGATGATCTAGGACCGTGCACTGTCTAAATGCATTACAGTTGCAGACTACTACTATAATATTTACTTGACAAATCAAGTCTACTGGATATTTTCATTTCTTGGTGTAATACAGGCCATATTATTTTCTTTTCCTCCATATTTTTTGTCCTTTTTTGGTAAATTCTACCTTTAATTAAGATAATTTTTAAAGCAAGTTTTCAAACAGAAACAAAATGGAAGACAGGAAAAGGGGTATAAAAATAGCCATAAAGGTCTTACCTGTTACTTAAGCTTCCCTCTCTGTTTCCATAGGATCATTTCTACTTTCAACTTGACTGTTCATTTCAGCTGAAAACAAAATGAGACAGTCATCAAATTCACGATACTTGTTAAGTTTATCATGTTGAGTAATAACCACTTTGAACCAAACTTTTTTTCCCATTTAAAATAATTTAAATAGAAGGCTTGAACTCAATTCAGCACGGCCTTTGTCAAAAATATCATCTAAACTATGGCAAGTTTGATTGGTCCTATCTAGGCTAAATATGAAAGTGTTACTTTAGCACCTGCATTTTTTAAGATTGGTATTTAGTATTTGTTCTGCAATGAATATGAATATAGATATTTGTATTAAGACTTTTTTTCTTTCTTTAACCTTGCTTTATGTTGTGTTATCAACTGCACATTATGAGTCATTTGACATGGGTGATGGAGAAAACCCTTAAACCTGAAAGGGAGATTTGGAAACTAAGGGAAGATGTGAGTGGGGAGGGAAAAAAAAAAAGACAAGAATCAGTAACTATGCTACTTTCAGCCAGGCAGTATGATCTCTTTGTGAGTCAATATCATGTCAATACACCTGTTGGGGTTTTAATGAACTATTTGTAAATTATGCATCATCCATATGCAGAACAGATACAGTAATGGCTTCCTGGATGTATGCAATGAATAATAAGAAAAGTATCAGCTCCTGATTACGGAGCTCTGATGCACATCGTATTTAGCGATGTTGTGTTCTTTACGTGCATTTGCATAGCAAAGACAGGATGCTTAATAAAAAATCATTAAGGGAAGGCTGCTGCGCACCGACAACAGCAGCTTTTCTCAGCCTCATTATGCCGGCCAGTTTCACTGGCTGGGTTTTCTGAAAATACCGTAAGGCTTCACTTGCATTTTACAGAGATCTCCTGCAAAAATAAAGCTTGCTTTGAAACCTGAGGTTAGGCTCTGTCACCACCCTTGATGAGGACGCCTCCTTCCCCTTCCCTTTTTTACAGCTATGAGTAGTCAACCCCCATCATGTTCGCATTAACACTGGTCAGGACAGGAAGGTCTAACTGAAGGATAAACTCCTGCAGACTCCAACAACAGATGTCACTATGAGGCCACCTACACAATCCTCTCAATTTAGCTGGAAAATAACATGGGTGGAAGAGCTGCCACTGGGTATGGTGGGGATGTGACTCCCAGCAGGATTCAGCGTCAGAACGACGTCGTTAGCCCTGGGCATGCTACACGTGATTGCATCGCAAGTCAAAACTGACCTTCTCCCCATTAAGCAATGTTTTTAGAGGTGTTAAACTGCTAACTTACATTACTGGTCTTTTTGCGTCTACTGTAATACACTACAACAACCAGCAGCTCAGAAAAGCACCCCACGTTCAAGGAGGCTGCACATCTCCTAAATTCAGTTTTATCCATTCCACCTTTTGCAGCCTTGCAGAGGACATTTTAGGCCACAAACAAACATTTCTGTGCAATGGAAATGGACATTAGTCTGCACTCTCCCATTCTCTTTTCCCTTAAATTTTGGCCTGTCGTGGAGGACCGTCTTGTCAATCTGCGAGCTGCTTTAGCAGCTCTCAAATTATCACCGGGGAAGGATTTATCCCCAAAAGCAAGCGAGTTTCCCCACAAGAAGAGAAGAAATAGTCCAGCACACAGTCCACATCTGTCAAAGTGCTGCAGTTGCTGCTGACCAGGTGGATGTGCCGAGGCAGGGATGTGCGGCAAGGCATCCGCCTCTCCCCACAAGAAAGCCGTGTGCTTAAAGGTCAGGTAGCCAGCGGACACAGGGCTGCACCTAAGTAGAGGAGACAGGCAAACGGGAGACTGGAAAACCAAGTTTAGCATCATCTGTGAGAGAGAGCGAGCACACTTCCCCACCCCGGGATATTATACTGTAAACCCAGATGGCAGATGAAAGCAAAATATTACTGTCTTGATTCAAGCAGGAGCTTGGTCAGACTCTTACTTGCAAACATAACTTACTTCTTCAGCCACGTCCTAAACAATGTTTTCCCCTTGCATCTACATAACTTGGCTATAGCATATTCACCTATAACTCCAGACTGCCTAGAAAGAAAATAATCTATTTTGAATTCAGCCTGCTGTGCGGTGATGAAACACATGCAACCTGTTTACTTGGTAGTCACTTGTTTCTTGGATATTTCATCAACACCAGAAAAAAAGCAAGAGGGTGTTAGCTGTTGAGATCTTCCTTTTGTATTGCTTTGGTGAATCACAGGAAGGTCAGGTTGCTGATGGTGCATTCATCAGCCTGCAAAAGCTTATAAAGAAATAGGAAATTTCAGGTTTGACACTGCCTTCATCTTTTTATTTTCCCCTATTGTGTCAGCAAGTGAGGAGGCAGCTTTCCACAGGCTTGAAATAAAAAAGGCGAATGAATAAACCCATTATAAAAGGAGTGAAGAGTTTGAGCTGCCTAATACCAGTTGGAAACTAACATCTACCTTAGTAATCTTAAAAAGCTTTGCTGGTGTGAAACAACAACAAACACTAACAACAACCACAAAATAACAAAATAAAACAAAAGGCTGCCAGCACAGAAACATGATCTAGGAAACCAATAACCAAAGGCGGGTTATTCTCATCATTAAAAAAATACTAATCAGAAAATCTATCCCGGGTACAAGAAATTAATATCCAGGGGTCTTTGTTCTGGTGGTCTGTGGAGATTGCCAGCAGCAACTGTATCTCTGTATATGCATCCCTATTCAGGCTTACCCTCTGACAGCTTTCCTGATGGGGAATCACGCCCAGCTTTCAAATAATAGTAATTTCTGAAATATATCACTATTACAGCCCTGCCTACTAGATGAACCAATATTGAGATGCACCTGAGCTATCTAAACTCTCTGCATTTCTAAAGCACTTTTCATTGTGACATGGTACATGAAATTAAAACACAAGAGCCAGGCTGCCAAGGGGTACCTGATGATATACGCTTGTGCTTTCAGCTGTGAAGAGATGAGCTCTCCTGGGGCGGAAGGAAGGGGACCAGAGGAAAAATAGGCAATTTACATAAAAATTACTGTCAAATGGAACCTTTGAGATTTTTTTTTTTCCTTTTTAAAAATCTCAACCAGTAACCAGTACATTAAAAAAAAAAAGTTTAGAACATTTTTCAGTGAAACTTAACCCTTCAGAGAAAACAGAGTACGGGGAGTTTGATCCTTTCCTTGTTCTGATTTACTTAAATGCGTAATACACATCCACAAGAAAAAATACCCTGTAACACAATCCCTGTAGCAACTTAAGCTGTGGAGAAACAAAGACCTCCCTAACAGCTGAATACTTCTCTGCAGCCTTGGCAAACACCCTTTTTCCTGACCTCGTATATAACATCAGAATTTCACACAAAGAAAGCTGCAGGATGAGTTATATGTAGAAGACCTTACCAGATAAACAAGATTTGAAACAAAGAAACCTATCGTGATTGCATTTCAGAAGATGTCAGCTGATCCAAGAGTTATATGATTGCTCTTCTTCCCAGTGGGAAATCCTGCAAGATATTCTTTTAGTAAATTTGGATTTGTTTTCATGAAGTAGCCCAGACCATTGCAGGGATCTGAAGTTCAAATATTTTAATATGACTACAAGGTTTTGGTTGGTTTGTTCAGGGGCTGATGAGAGAAGCCTCGTTTGGCTTTATTCTGCACAGTTACTAGAAATAGCATAGTCTCTACTATTTTTTTTAAAGAAAATCCATTATGCATGCTTTCTTTTCCTATTCTTGCAAAAACTTCCCTACAGGCCAGTATCTAAATCAGCCACCAATTCAAATGCTGGAGCACAATCTGACACCAGAGAATGGAAATCAGCATTAGATTCTTTGTGCAACTAATATCAAAAAGAATATAATTGTTTTGTCTTAGAAATGTAAACAAGTATGCCTTGAATTTATAGTATGTCAGCGCTGAAGAGGTTCAAGGAGGAATCAAAAATCAAGTCTTTGCTACAGAGAGGGGTCCACTTTATGATAAGAAAACAAGGAACTCCAATTCCAAAAGCACTGCGTCTTGGAGCAGTAAAGGGGGCCTTTTGCGCAAAAACCAAGCAAGCCCCCGATGTAGCTTTGTTAAGCTCTAAGAGCCCACCTAGAGGAGCGATAAAGGGCTTGCCTCACCAAAACCTAAGCACTGGCACTCTGATTCCATCCAGGATTTCTTTACACACAAGGAGTGCCTAGAAAGCAATTTTTCTTACGTTAGGCACTGCAGAATCACAGAATCAGAGAATGTTAAGGATTGGAAGGGACCTCAAAAGCTCATCCAGTCCAATCCCTTGCCGGAGCAGGAACACCCAGATGAGGTTACACAGGAAGGTGTCCAGGCGGGTTTGAATGTCTGCAGAGAAGGAGACTCCACAACCCCCTGGGCAGCCTGGTCCAGTGTCTGTCACCCTCACTGAGAAGTTTCTTCTCAATTTTAAGTGGAATCTCTTGTGTTTCAGTTTGAACCCATTGCTCCTTGTCCTACCGTTGGTTGTCACCGAGAAGAGCCTGGCTCCATCCTCGTGACACTCACCCTTTATATATCTGTAAACATTAATGAGGTCACCCCTCAGTCTCCTCCAAGCTAAAGAGCCCCAGCTCCGTCAGCCTTTCCTCATAAGGGAGATGCTCCACTCCCTTCATCAACTGGTGTAGCATCCTGGGATGCAGCCCTTGCCAGGACTTTGTCAGATGACACCTGGGTCATTGACTCTCTGAAGTGAATAACAGAAAAATTTCACTTTCCAGTCAGGAGATTTGGGTTGAGAATGTCCACAAACCTGACCACAATTGCTGTTGGCTCACCAAATCATGACAGTTTTATCAACAGTAAATGTTCTACGGAGAGAACTTCCATCTACTACCACATTGAACTCCGCAAGGACACTGAAGGAGGAGGAAGGGAAATCAGCTCTGAGCTGAGGAGTTCAGAGTGGTTATATAGTCAGTGCTTGCCCCGTGATGGAGTTGGGCACTAGCACAGAAATTTTCAGACTATTGATTACAATGGGCCTAAAATACCGTTTAGTTAAAAGGCAAGCAGATTGAACATACCAATGGAACACATAAAGCCAGTCAACTACAGAAAAGCAGAGATTGTGTCAACTCTTAAGAAGACTTCTAATTTCTGGGGGGAAGTGTCCAAACAAGCATGCTACGTATCTACTTCAGAACAGTTAAAATATTAGAACAACATACCATCTTTATTTGAAACATCTGCTGCTTCACATGGAGGGTCAACTTTCATAGGCTCCGCAGGAGTTTCCTCTTTCCCTTGCACCCCTATAAGACAAGCCAAAAAGGGAGAAAAATCAATACTTACAGTACCTGAATAATGCATAATTCTCAGACTCCTCATGCCTGTTTTTTTTCCTTTTTCTTCTGGAATGCTCTTACCTTCATAGACTTTGCTTCTGTATGGTGGCAACCATCAGAGGAAAGGGCAGAGGATATAGGGGGAGGAATGCGGTTTGAAAATAATTGCTTGAATATTTGTAGCGATCTGCACTCTTCCGACTGGGATTGTTAAAACCACATCATGGTGTGTGCTTCTGCGTCCCTGACACTCTTTTCTCATCATTTTTGAAGAATCCCTTCTGCTCATAAAATACGATATATGATGGGGACCTAATCACAGTTATAAAGTTTCTCTAGCTAGCAGAATAAAAATAGATACAGTGAGAGTTCAAATATACTCAGACACAAACCAGAATTTGAATTTGGGAAAATGCATTTTATCACTGTAACTCAACATTTTTATCTCCTTTGCCTCAGGCTTATCTGGAAGCTTAGATTCAATCTCCTAATAATATATGAAATGGAAAAAAAAAAAAAAAAAGTGGTTTTGCTGTTTTGTACACAGTCTTCCTAATATTCTGCCATTTAGAGTGCTGAGAAGCCAATTTTTAGTTAATTTCCATCATGCTACATTTGTGGCTGCTCTAAAGCCTGCTGCACCCACCCTATGGCTGAACTACAGGCTGCCAGGCTACTGGTTGCTCAGCATGTATCTACCACTGAAGTTTTCAGCCCGTTTCACTTTTAATCGTATCCACAAGCCAATGTCATGGAGACTTTAGTTTCCTCTGTGCTCGCTATGTTGGCAATGATATTCTCAGAGGCAACTGGTCCTACCAAGCATCGAAATACTACATCAAGGATCCAGCACATACAGAAACCAACAAAAAATAACCACTGGAAAGCTCAATTAGCCATCTCAGTGAGCATGGGGGAAAGCGTGAAGGAAGGCTTTATAGTGATGGAGGTGTCACCCATCGTTTTATAGATCTTACTTCTACTGCAGAAATCCTTCAGTGGACTGTCGTATCAATAACTCCACCTCTTCCTCATGGGTTTAAAATCACCTCCCCGTACAAACAAAATGTCTGTAAACATCTGTGACTGTGAACTCACATGTCAGCAAATGAGTGAGATGGTCCCTTTGCGGATACATCAAATTCCTGATGCTTCTCTGGGGAATTCAGGAGAGCAAGTGAGGTTTTCCCCTGAGGTTCCTTATGCAGCAACAAGCCTAAGCTTTCCCAGGACTCACCCATGGCTCTTTTTGGCTCATGAAAATTATAAACCCAGGTCACCCCGTTGTGGAAGTGTGCACACACGGCAGGGAATCGTCAAGTACAAGGCTGAGAAGGCATGTTCAAAATCCCTGCCTGACTTCTCCTAGCAAAATCAATATGAAATTTGGGTGACTATGAGAGCACTGACTAGTCAAGGAAGAAACAATGAAATTCAGGTTGTGCTACATTTTGATTAGCTGGGGGAAGCAAAATTTTGGAAAATCAACTGTCTCACAAGTGCAGCCTGCAGTGGACACAGCCCTTCCCACCAAGACATTCAGATATCTGACTTAGGTGGAATCCCTACTAATTACCAATGCATCCCGACTGGCAGCTGATACCTCTGAATCCGACTTTGTCTCCTCTAAAACACCGTCAATTAACCAAATAAAGCAGATACGATATGACAGGTAATGTCTTGTCTTCTGGTTTCTCTAAGAGCCAGAGATACCTCGTCGCTCTCCTGTTGTCAGCCCACATGAAGTTCCCAGTCTGTACCCCAAAATCTCCCATTAACCAGCCGGCACGCCTGGCTTCTCCACGCTGCCGACAGGTTTCTCACTTTCCATTTCAGAAATCTCTCATGCAGCTGACAGGTGCAAAGGATTATTGGCATGGCACTAGGTGCAGACAGAGCCTAATTAAAGAGAAGACATTCCGTGCATACACGCGTGTGTGCACACGTGTGCACACGTGCTAATTAGGCCTGCCGTTGTAGGGGCGAAAGCAGAAGGCATTGAGGGTGCTCAATACCAAAAGCCACAGGTGAGCAACCCCAGAGAGAGGCTGGAAAGAGGAACAACAGCAGCAGTAAATTTGCAAAATTACTTTTTTGAGAGCTTTAAGGCCATAAACATTGTCAGAAGAACACTAATGTGTCTTCTGCTTTTTCATGTTCTTTTCCAAGTCAGAATAGCTGATTCCCCACCCCTTCTAGGATGGGGTTATGGTCATACCTTTTTTTTATTTTTCTTTGAATTGTGTATGCTGATTATTGGATATTGTCAGCAAGAAAATGATAGTGGGAAACAACGTTCATGGACAAACAAGGCAGAAGATATTTTAAACCTTAAAAAAGCCAGGCACTGCTGCAAACCTTGGGAGGAGGCTTGCACATTCTATCATCCCATTTTTGGCAAGACTTTCAAACTCGGTTCATATAAATCTGCATTTCTTTCCTTGTTCTTATTGTGGGTGGGGAACAGGAGAATTCACTATACTGCCATGCATGTGGAAAGGGTATTATTCAAAAAGCTTCTTCCCTGCCGTGCAGTAAAAACCAAGTGCCACAAAGAAATGAGCCCATTTCACATAAACAGCAGAACTCGATCAATACCAGAACCACCTTCACAATCAATTTATTCTAAAGGCCTCCCCTCACCCCTTGTTTTGATTGCTCCAGGTTAGAGCACAAACAAGCGAAGTATTTTGGGTCTCTGAGCAGGAGCTGAGAGTTACTGAAGGGGAGGGAGCTTGGGAGAAACCACTTTCAATTTCAATTACCATTTCCAATTGCGCTCCTGACAGAGTTCATTACCTGAGCCCTTGGCAGGCTGGTTACACAACCAGCCCGGCACTAAGTGACAACAGGCTTCTGGCACAGGCAAGGATGGCTCCCTGCCTTGTGAAACGCATAAGACTGGGAAGACAGAAATCTCTCTGCTGTTATTTCATCTTCTTTTCCTCCTTTATAGTCACAATCTGTCAATAGTTCCACACGGTTACAGCTAATATAGTGTTCTTTCTCTAGAGAAACGTGGTTCCAGATTGATGTATGATTCACAAGACTTACATGAAGATGTGGTCGTTGTTGGTACATTAGCATCAATTTTAAAAGTGCCCGAGTACAAAGGTCAAACATCTATTCTTCACACCCCTGATAAATCCTAATAAGTAAAAAGTGTAACCCTCCTCCCCCTCCTCCCCTTGCACAAGGTTTACACCTATTTTAAGTGATAAAAGCAGGCAACTATGCAGGCTTAGAAGCTGTAACACAGAGCAATCCATAAAACTCATTTTAACCTGATCATCAGCAAGGCTTTGCCGTGTACTGAAGAACGCCTTTGTAATCAGGAGAGAGAGGCAGGCTTCTCTCGCAGGTAATTCAAAGCAAAATCCCAATGCAGTCTCCTTTGAATCGATGAATCACTCTTGGAAGGCGCCTGAATGAGGTTTCTGCTCCGAGCTGCCTGCCCACCCAAAGGAACTTTACTTCTCTGCAGAGTGTTGAGGGAGCCCGGCTCTCTCTGCAGAGCCCCTGCGCCCACTATGGGTAAGGCATTATCAAGTGGGCTCTGAATCAGGAATCTGGTTTTCTGCTATTTGCTCCTAGCTTGTTAAAAGCTTGTAGACTAGCTTGGTGACAAACAGAAATACAGACTTCATGTATGCGTGAGTTCTGTCCGTGCCACTGGGCAACATCAAGATAACTGAAATCTTAAAAGTTTCCCAATTTTAGGAGTCTTGCAACTGAGTGGGAAATCCTGGCCCTAAGATCATTCTGAATATTTGAGGAAAAAAAGGGTTATCAATAATACAACAGTCCAGGCAGCTACTATTTTTACAGGCAAAATGGCAAGGTAATTCCTGTAAGATGTCTGCCCAGCAATTTTGGGTGTTGCCATGGGAATTCCAGTAAAATAGTATCCTGACCATGGGCAATTTGCAACAAGGAGAAATTCATTAATCATAAATTATTTGTAGAGCAGTTGCTTCTACTCATGTTATATACTTTGAAAAAAAAATCACCTCTGTCATTATGCAATATGAAAATCCAGATTTCCCTGATTCATACCCACTGAATAAAATTTATCGTTTTGCATTTAGCTGTAAATATGCTTCCCCTAATTGGGAGACTCTGAGAGATGGAGTGTGGCAGGGTATAAATGGAACCTGCCAGAAACTCTTTTTGAGTTGGTCTTCCTCAAAGCAGCAGGTCTGCAGTCAAAGACTCCTCCTTAGACTGGTCATCTAAGGAACATTCCCTGGGGATTGAGACACCTCACTGATCTGGTAAACAATCATCTGGGTACCCTTAAGTGTCCTCACTTTGACACAGAGTGGGAAGATGCACATTTTGAATCATTACTCTACAGTTCTGGGATCTAATCATCTTGAGATTTGAGTCAGTTGTGTAGTAGCTGAACGCCTAACCGGTATCTGAACCTGCGTTGTATAATGTTATCGGAGCAATGAATAATTTTGGATGAACCCCGTATGTAGTTAGGTTTCTGTTAAACAGCTCTCATTAGAATAAAGTCTGTTCGGAGCTTGTCGCCTGCCTGAATTGACTTTCGAGGTGCCTCCATGACATGGAGTCTTGTTAAAATCCAAATTTCTCTGGTTAAAATTTGAAGGCACCATTTTTCATCTGCAGCAACAAAAAAGGCCGACAAAGCTCTTCTGACCCACAGCTACATTGTCTTATCTGTCAAAACCAGTTCCATTTTTCTTGCTCTGCAAATAGCCAGAGCTGCTTTTTTTTCCTTCTTCCCAGTCATTTCACTGTAGCTCTTTGCTAATGTGACTGTCAAGCCTTCACGTACTTTGTTTACCGCTGTATTTTAGTAGCATTATAAATGTTGCTTCACTTAGAAACTGAAGCTGTCAGTGATACACGGGCTCGGTTTGACTCCTGTGTGACACCTCCATCTGGAACAACTGACCCCTTTAACCAGACCAGATTCTCCCACATAAAACATTTATGCTGTTTTCTTGCCTGTCTCTCCATGCAAAACCACCCAACCTGCTGCTCTCGGGGCTCTAAAACAAACGCAGCAACTGTGATATGCCTGTACTTTGCTATGTTCGAGTCGGGGGGCAGTTTTTCCCTTTCTGCAGTGCACAAGTCGAGCACGACAGCACCAAGCCTGCGGGAATGATACTGCTGCAAAGGTGTCTCTCGCTAATCAGTGTGGCTTCATTAATGAACATCTCCATCTGTTAAATCAGGAACACGCTATCTTGATCAGAAAAATGCCCAGCAATTAGACACCATAGAGATGAAAAGCAGACTTGATGCTGCAGATTTCAGAGGAAGGTGTGCTGGCTGGGACAGTAGCTTTGCTTTTGAAGGTGCTGAACGCTATTTCTTAATGCCACGCGTGGGCTGCTGGGACTCACATTGCAGCCCCTTCGTTGTTAAATTGAGTGTTTACCCTCCCTTTTGGCATTTTGGCTTTGTCTCTCAGAGTAACCCAGCGCTATAAGGCTCCCCG
Source organism: Patagioenas fasciata (assembly GCF_037038585.1). Classification (NCBI taxonomy): domain Eukaryota; kingdom Metazoa; phylum Chordata; class Aves; order Columbiformes; family Columbidae; genus Patagioenas; species Patagioenas fasciata. The sequence continues at coordinate 7,383,020 of NC_092522.1, read as the reverse complement.
TCCCTCCAGTGCATCACGTCAGCTCTCTGTGCACACAACTGTACCTAAAGGCATCGTACTGCTTCCAGCCACTGTTATTTCCAGCTCAAGCTGAACCGCATTTTATTTTTAACGTGATTTAAGTGTCTAAGATCTGCTTATCCCTATCCCCCTTCCAGCCCTTTATTAAACATACTCTTAGTAAATCTCATTATGCCTCCTTTTCCCTAAAGGTGGGAACGGGAGTGCAGCGAAGATTGTCTCTCAGCAATACGGTCCATAAGATCCATACAAATTGGGCGTCTCTAAAATTTCTAATGCCCATCAGGCGCTCTTTGTATCTTTTGTCTCTCTGTAACCACAGGATAAACATGCACACAGCAGGCTCTTGATGAATACAAGCGCATTTCCCTTTAAGGAAAGCCTTTTTTGAATTTTTTTGTTCTTACAAAGCCTTAGCTGTGTAAGAGGCCACGTAGCTGTTTTCCAGATGCTCTTTTGCTGAAACCTCTCATCAGAGAAGAAGCCCGCAGCATGGAATATCTGACATGGGGCACCCAGAAGCTTTCATCGCATTCCTCAGTCGCTAGCTGTTAACTCAACTAAACGTTGTCTGTTTATATTCAAACTAGTAGATCACCTGTACCAAACAACTTCCAAAACCCTTATGCTCCATTTCCTTGCCTACAAATAAGGCAGACATAGCATGCCCAGCGGTGTTATGAAAACTGAAGGGATTCTGAATGAATAGAAATGGCACAATTATTTACCTTTCTTTCCCACTCTGTCATTTTCCCTGCCAATTCCCTCAATCGTTTAGGAAACTCCTAAGTGGTTTGGTTCTGCTCCTGGTTGCTAGCTTCCTGATCCTAAAAAGCTGTGTAGATATGACGAATTATAGCACTGGAGGACCCTTTTGGGTAAGGTGCAGGAAATCTTCAGGTCTCCTAAGGCTTTCACCACGGGGAAATGATGTTGGGCATTCACAAATGCTTCTCTAATTCCATGGCCATAGGAATTAGAGAATTGTTCAGCCTTCTGAACAATTGCTGGCTGCCAGAATGATACCTACGCATCTCCACTCCCATCACAACATTATTTTTTCGGCACACTCACCATGCTCATTATCATGTACTTAGTCTGCCTCCAGCTGTCCTTGTACAGCCAGTTTAATTCCTCTGCACCACTAACCTAGGATGAGGACTCAGTCCTTAATTTTGAGGAACTGAGTCAGGAGCCCAATGGTTTTAATAGGCCTTGCTCTCCCGTCCAACATGAACAACTTAATAGCTTGTGCTGCCGCTGGATTTTCCATCAGCACATACTGCGCCTCTATTCCATTTCAATCTTGCATTCGCTGTATTTTCTAAGCATTTCCACTGATCTTAAAGCAATGACAGCAAAACAATAGACTGTGAAAGCAAGGAGGTCCTAGATCTCCTGAGCAGGCCAGATTTGTCAGAACGCCACGCTATTTATTTCAGAAAACGGAAGGAAAGTTTCCATTCCCCTCCAAAGGGGCTGCTCCAAACAGGAGAGACAGTGCCAGTCCTCAGCCCTCAACAGCTGCCCAAGACCTAGGTGGGTGCTGGGAGTGAATAGAAACTATATAAAAGAAATTATAAGGAAAGGGTGGGGAGGGAGAGGATAAGAACCTGACACAAATAGCAAAATTTCATCAAAAACCTGAAAATTAGGAAAGTTTCTTTCAGACAAGCATCCTCATCTTTTCCAAGTCCCCACTCCCTGGCTACAAAAGAGCAGATGATGGGGTGAAGAAGCACAGGACAAAAAAAGGCTTTGCCTGAGTTTCTGATAACACACACGCAGGGCTGCTCACCCTTACAGCTTCAACCATTTATTTCTGGGGTCACCGCTTCTGAAAGAGATTACCACAGAGACAAAGAGTAGCCTTGGAAAATATCCTGTTCAATTCCTTTTCAAGGAGACTATTGCCAAGTATATGAAAAATAAGCTTCAAAGGAGCAGGGAACAGCAGACGGGTAAATGAGGAGGGTGCATGGATCTAGCTGAAAGACAGCAACAATACATGGTGTGGTAAAGAGACTCTTCCCTGTTATTTGTCCAGAGACCGCAACTAAAATTTTGCGGCTTAAAATAAACCAGAATATTCACCGCAAGGAAAGGCACATGAGGTGCAACATAGTTCTGCTGACAGATGTGACCTTACAGGTATGCTGTAGTTTTCAAACATTTTGTGATATAAAGATGCATCAGCCAGCATGAAAAATAAAAATTAATGAAAAAAACTCCAAACATGAAAAAAGACAAAACCAAACTTCAAGAAAAACTTGGATAATCAGAGATAAGAGTATACAACACACCTAGCTGAAATGTCTTGCTCTTTGGAAAGAGTACTCGCATTTCTAAAGGTTCATCACCCCCTGATGAAGAACTCTGTTTTAATTTTCAGAAACCTGTTACCTTCCTAAAACAAAGCTGAACGTAATATGGAACTCATTTGCTTGAAAATAAGTAGTAATTGGCAGCGCTCAATAACAAAGACCTTACAGATGATACTGATTGTATTTTTCCCCTACTGAGACACACGTTTAATAAAGACCCATTTTCAAAAACAATTAAAGAAATGTACCTTTTTTCCTTTTTTTTTTTTTTCCCTTTAAACTGAGCTCTGCTCTGACTCCTTCAAAGCCAAAATTTTACAGTCAGCTTTAACTAGATGGTGATAAACACAAATCTGCTATAAAGGACTAATTTTGCTGCTGCTCACCTGTTCCGGTTCTCAGGGCTGTCATTTCAGACCTGGATAGTGACTCATCAAAAATATAACAGATGTTTAAATAAAATAATTTATGTGCAAGGGCAGTAAGCAATTTTTCATAAATGGTTGGGGATTGTTTTCCCTCTGTAAGGAAGGGAAGAGCTGGGTGATAAATGGTGGTGCGGGATTTATTACCGAAGCGATGCTCTCCATACCGTTCAGGAAGTGCCATGTGCCCTGAGGAGAGAAACCATCGCTAAAAATCTGGCTTCTGGAGGTTTGCGTGGCTTTTGCTGTCACAGGGTGTCATTAATGCTGATTGCTGCCCCCATTTCTCAGGTGAAAGCCTGGCATCCTCCTCTACAGCAGTGATGGAGCCAGCACCAGCCAGCCTCAAAGGAAGGGGAGGGAAAACAAACATATTGCAAGTGCTATATTACCTCCTAGGCATGGATGCCATTTTTAATTTCTACTGATGAATATAAAAGCAGAAATCTGAAACAATGATGTGGAGGAAGATGTCTCCCCAGGAAATAGCAAAACTACATAAGAGCAAAGGGTGGTCTGACCTCTGGCTGCCCTACACCAGGAGGCAATAACCACATCCTCCTCTAAACACAGAGTATATAGAAATAAGCTTTGAGAGGACCAAAATCCCCAAATCACAGCACCGTTAGAGGGAATCACATGCTGTCTACTCCCAAACCAAGACAAGCCTAAAAGCACAACCTAGCTACTACTACAAGCATTTAGCTCCATGGTGGCAGTCATCTTCTCCTACTCATTTTAGTGGAATGTCTTAACATTCAGCTTTTACCACTGATATTTTGGGGAGCGAGGGAGGTGCAGAGCCAGACAGCGACAGTGTAGCTTGTGTTTAACACCTGAAATACCCACCTGCTCCCATGAAGCCAAGAGAATTTCCCAAACACTGACAAGCAGAATGGAAAAGATGAGTCCTGTGGGCTGCTTTGGGAAAAAGTCATCCAGCAGCCTGGCTGTCATTCTCTGCACCATCGGAGTGTATCACCATGTGATGATTGGCTTGGCCTGTATTTCCTGGCAAGACTAAAGACTGGATTGAGGTTACCAAATCAGTGAGGCTTATTTGCTCTATTTCTTGGAGAAAATGTTAAGACCAAATTCAAAATTCATAGTGTGGGGGTAGAAAAGTTTTGCCCGCATCAGAGCTTCCAGAAGAGCAATTTTACAGGCCAGGAAAAAGCAAGTGTCAGTACTGGCAGTCATACACTTGCTTCTCCTCCTTGTGGAGAGGCATTATGCAGTGTTTTCTAAAATTGTAAATGTTCTTTCTGGCTCACAATGGGAAACAACACTAATATGCATCACAGGGTGTGAGAGAAAATGTGCGGTGCTATTGTAGCCTTTGATTTGTCTTCCATTTATATCAGCTGCTCAGTAAGAATTACAAAACGACAGAGCTGCAGATTTTTCTTCTCAACTTTTTCACATTTCATCCTTTGTTTGGTTCATAAATTCTAGGGTCTAACTAGGACGTTACATCAGAGACAGGAATTTACATTTAGATAACATAATGCAAAGAATATAACAACCATAATCCTCCCCCCTCCAAACAGCTCTGAGTACTTCCCAGCTGACCTCAGCTTTGTAAAGCAGGTATCTGCCTTATTTGCTTTAACCTAACATTTCCTTTCTCCTGTAACCTAACATTCAGGTCTCTCTCTCTTTCTTTCTCTTTTCCTTCAGCTCAGACTAGGCGGAGAGGGCGAGTACTGAGGGCTATTTTGTCTCCCAAACAACTTTATTCCTAATTACATTTTCCCTTATATAAGCTTGTCCCCACTGCTTGAAGAGGTCCATCCTGCTGTTATTGGTCACTCTGGAAATTTTATAAGCAAGGGGTCCGAAATTTACTCTAGGTTCCACACATGCCAGAGGCTTATTTGTATCAAAATTAAGTAAATTCTAATAGGAAATTAGACCAAGACCGGCTTATGACACTGGGTACAAATTGGAGCAACTCATTTGGAAAGCTTAGGCACATTTTTCCTCAGCTTCCACCTGAACCATTTTTCCCTCTTGCCTTTACTCCAAATGACTGAAGATTCCTCAAAGTATCTTGAGGCACTAAATAGAAACTGGAGGCCAAAAATCCAACACACATAATGGAGTTTGAACAAAAGTCTTTAAGAAAAAGTGAGGGGGAAGTAAACTTTCAGGTTTTTCTCAATATGTTTCTTATCAGATAATATGCTTTCAAAAAGACCAGGATTTTTCCCTTTAGCACTAGAGATTGTATCCCCTCTCTCCATCAAACACTCTTTCAACACAGAGGTTGTTCTAGATGCCAGCAGACATAGGTCAGTATTTTAAAAAATAGGTGACTTACATTGGGAGCTCTTTAAAATGGAATTTAGATCCTGATTTTTTCAAAAGCTCCAAGTGCCCAGCAGCTCCAAGGGGATCTCACTTCATACGGTGTTTGGGATGTGCTCAGCATTTTTGAAAATCAGGCCACCTATTTGGGATCTTAAACACAGACTTCAACATTCAATGCCAATTCTCACTGCACTAAGGGTGATACCCATGCTTAGAAAGCTCAGTGACATTACAACTAACAATATGGCTTTCGCCTTCTTTTTCCCACAACAGAATTTACAGAACTGTTAAGAAAACCTGTGTCTATCACAAAAACTGGCAGACTCTTGAGTCTAACAAGATAACTATAATTTTCCTTGAAGCTATTGAGCAAGTCTATAACGTCTCCCAAAATCCTCTTAATAATTGATGGCTAACACAGGTTCCTTACAATGAGGTGTCCTGAAGGTCAGCCAGAATACAGCAGCCAGTGTTGCGGGATACTCAGAAATGCCACATGCCATATAAAAGTACCAAACCCAGGCTGGCACGCTGCAGTACTTATCCCTTCCCATAATGCTATCCCTTGCCATGAGGTGCCAAAAAACTGAAAGGCTTATACTTGGGATCTTAGCGCTGAAGTCGAGACCCCTCTGCCAATTAAGCCAGAAGAGAATAATTGTATTAGCGGCTGATAGCAGAAGATTTTTGTCCCGCTAAAGGAAGATGACATGCACACATTAAAAGCATTTCCTCAAGCTAAACTCCTTCAGATCGCTGGATCTAGACCACGTTGTATGACTTATTCATAATGAAGAGCTGCTTAGCTCGTGAACTTGCAGATGCCCAAAGCCTTTTCATTATATAGCTTTCAACTATTCTGGGCTTAGAAGAAATTGATATAGTGGTTCCACCCCTGGGTCAAACAGCAGCAGCATCTCTCCTCTTCTTCTCCTCAAGTCCCCACAGCTGCAGGACAACAGAGCTTTTGCCAGCACATGGCACAAAGAGCAGCATCAGATGGGCACTATTTCTCATGGTCCATGTCTGCAAGAATCTGAATGTCAGGGTAAGGGATTGCCACTGCCCACAGTCTCCCCAAATGCCTCAGTGTCCATTTCATTCACAGAACTACCGAAGCTTTCAGAAGAATGCAAAAAGTGCTAATCCCCTGGTGCAAGTGACTTCAGCCTTGACAGATGTTTTCCCAAGAGTCACAGATAAAACTGAAGGATTCAGCCGTAAAAGATTAGGAGCAGTGTCACCTAGCATTAAGTCCCTGGCCTTGAACCATGTTTTTGTTCAGCCCTGCCAATTGCAAATTTCACAATCTTAAAAACAAGGTTTATTGAGTTTCTTTAAAAATACATATATATCTTGATTTCCTGAATAGGTTTAAAGGTCTAGGCAATTCACGCTACATTGTTTTATAGTTTCCATTTTTAAAAACCATCAATCTGACAGTCTGAGGAGAGACAAACAACTTCACAACTGTGCACAGGATGTTTCTTACATATATAAGGAAAGCAGAGAAATACAATAAACACCTTGCATGGCTCTTTTCACATAGAATCTATTTGAAATACTACAGATGCTAAAGGGGAGGGCCTGCTAAATCAAAAATACGTGGTCTTTGCCTAAAGAGTTTGCAGTTCACAGCAAATCTAGATAAATATCTTACCTGCTTAACTTTGTTACTCTGATGTAAGCACCTAAAGGAGGCCCCTGCATGATAGGCACTTTAAGTTAAAAATCTGTGGCCTTTCACTTATCAGGTATAAAGATTATTTGGGGTGGTAGGGAAGAAACACGCCTTGTGTCTTCATGGGTTGTGAGGGTCCTAAGCATGAGTACTATTCATCCTCAGCCTGATAAATTCTGCTGAAATTTGGGACTGTTGTGCAAAGCTAACTTGGACTTTAGCATTGTGCAGTACAAACTGATGAGGAATTTACATGCTGGAGGCTAGCCCGCATTTACACATGAGAGCCACAGGTTTTACATTTGTTCCAGGAATACGGTCTTGCAAAAATACAACAGCCCTAAGCCTCAAATGTGGGGAAGGAGAAGGAGAGGGTAGGCCTCCATGACATGCCATGTCATGCGACACCTCAAAGAAATTTTGGTTGCTTTGCTTCCCATCATCAAAGCTCTTCAAAGCACGTGGCTGAGGCTGGACACCAGCTGGGCAGTTGGCAGCAGCCCTGAACCACGCCAAAGCCACTGACACCACGCCAGAGCCACCCACACCACGCCAGAGCCACTGACACCACGCCAGAGCCACTGACACCACGCCAGAGCCACTGACATCACGCCAGAGCCACCCACACCACGCCAGAGCCACTGACATCACGCCAGAGCCACCCACACCACGCCAGAGCCACTGACATCACGCCAGAGCCACCCACACCACGCCAGAGCCACAGCAGCTACTGCATCCCGCAGGCAGCGTGTGGTCCTGCCACAAAGGGAAACAACTAGGAAGGCACATGTGGAGTTGATAAAAATATTTCTAACAAAACCTCTTCCTGAATCAAATTACCTTTTTTTTTTTTTTTTTTAAATATATATATTTTTCTTTCAAAAGAACACATAGCTTTATGGGAAATGTCATGTTTCCAGGGAGTCATGCAAATGGAGCCTGAGAAGCCCAAGCTTTCCAGAGAAATGTTGCTGGTTCTTGCCCAAACTATGAACTATGTTTAAAAAAAAAAATCAGAAAAAAAGTTTTAAAACTCCCAAATTTAAAATGAGCATTTTTTTTTTATTTTGTAAAACAATTCTCATGGCGAGAGGAATAAGAGGGACATGCTTCTGACCAGTAGCAGGAAGCACCTATGAGTGCGTGTATTGGTCACTGATGCACCAAGTATTTCTGGCAGAGCTAAGCGAGCTGTTCCTTAACCAGCAGGAGCCAGAGGAAGCCTGCTGGTCGCAGATGAGACATGTATAGGACAGAAGTACAACTGTGTTGGAAATCCATGAAATGGATGCTCCAAGTGGGCTGATATGCATGCAAATCCATGAAATTCAGGCTGTGCATTCCTTGGGTAGAAAACCACATATGGTACCTTGCATGCTATATGCCAGTAATGACTAAGTGGAGATAGTAACAACACTAATGGTTAAAAAGATCCTGCTTCTCCTTCTGGCATGTTCCTTGTCAGCAAAATTCTTCCATTATATTTCATTTCCTTAATACAGTAGTAATTCATAACCCAAGAGACAACTTAATGGTGTACCAATTACGATACAATAGAAAGTATAATGGAAATAGACCCAAATTAAAGCTTGCTAAGTTCAGTTTACCAACTCGTCACTCTCACAGCAGGCTTGCCATAGCAAGCTTGAAAGTTCAGATCCATTTTATTTCTGCCAGTCCTCAGGTTTACTAACTCCAAATTAATGCAGCTCTTTCCATAGCCCAAACACAAAAGAAATCTGCAAATAGCTGAAAGAAACGATAAGGCCTCCAGGTAACATAGATCATGCACTGTACACAGAATTACTCTCCCCAGAGTGAGCCCACGTAACAGCATTTTGTGACATTCATCATTAAAGTTCAGTCCTTGGAGTGCTGCCACTGTGGTCGTGTGCAGCCAGCTCTCTGCTGATAGAGCGGAGCTTATAACCAAAGGCCATCCCTCCCGAGGGCAGCACAAAAGTGATTTGAATATCAGGCCTCCGGAAAGGAGGTTTTCTGCCTTAGCAGGTTTTATTTCAAACAGTCTTTCAAGGGCTGCTAGCGGGCCAATCAGTTTAAGTGTGTGACAGTTTATAGCACAAAACTGTGAAGTCTCCGGAAACCAGAAAACGGTGAAATCTGGAAAAATAGTTGCCTTCTTGCCAAAATAAAATTCCTGGTAATATACAATGTTGGCTCAAAGACAAAATGTTTTTTTAGAAACACAGAACTTGCACAAACCTTGTCACGAAGGTTGCTGGGTGGGTGGCAGCCTCTCCGGTGTCCTCAGACACCCTGGCTGAGCACAGCCAAGGACGGACCACCCTCCTGTTTCTCCCTCCAGCTTCTCTGCAGATGTGTCCTCCCAGCTGGGATTTATTGCCCACATGGGGACACAGATCAGCATCAGCAAGGCTGCTTGGGGGGTGACCGGGGAGCCCCGCTGCTCCAGGCGATGCCTCCTCAGCAACATCACAGTGAGAGGACACGTGAGACTGGAACTGTGAAGTGTGCCTGGCAATCTGTACCTGCTGCAGCGGTTCTCAAAGGGTTAGAGAGCTCACTCCATTCCCAAAGCCTCTAGTAGGCCTGACTACTTCAAGCTACCAGACAGGACAGTGATACAGTAAAGCACGGAGCAGCTTCAAGTGGTGCCATTTCATTCTGCATACGCATCCTTTGGGTCCTGGGGTCTTTGCCAAAAGACTCTTGCGCCTCCCAGTCAATTAAGCGAAGGTGCAAAATACCAGAGAAATGGCATTTCCTAGCAATTGTGATATACAAAGTATATAAGCAGCTACTTTTAAAGCAGACTTTGAAATGCCACTGGCTTGCTTCGTTCTGAGCACATTCCCAGGGAGAATGTCAGGTCGCATAACTCATTTGTTATCTTTACGCAGAGGAGTTCCACTAAGCACCATCATAAAAATACCAACATTCTCACTCTTTTTTTTTTTTTTTTTTGTGGAAAACAAGTATAAAAGAAAAAGGCAGCATCTCTTAAAAAAAAAGCCAGTTAGCACTTCAAAGATTACCACATGGTCTATAAATAGCAATGTCAATACACCAGGGAGCTGCGTTCCTCTTTATTTAACAACAGCCTGAGTGACTCAAAGGGAGGTAGCAATGTTACAGGCCTTCCCCATGACACAAAACTACATCATGCATTCATTTAGACACACTCTTTGCATTTTATTCCCCTTGATTGCTTAAAAAATGTCAAGAATTGGAATAGAATAACAACAGCATTGCAATCTAGCTTTATATAAGGCACTGTGCTCCTCTGGGTAGCGTGCACCCAGCAACATCTACTTCATATATACCATGATGGGGAGTGTCGGGGACAAAACTGCAGTAATTGAGGTCACGTCCTCCATGTTTGTCAAGAAACCCCCTCCCACATTTTCCCATCATCTCTGGACACTTTCATGTATTTACAGCTAGCCACTTTAATTATATCTAAATATTTATCTCCTGAGCAGCTAAATTAGTAGGCATTTAATTCTAGTGATGCAAACACCTGATGGCTGAATGCTCTCATTTGCCTATATATGCAAAACACAAGCCACTGAATTCAATTACGTGGCAAATGTCCACAGGTGCCTCTGAGGTATCCAACATCCCCCACAAAATCTGTGCTTCACATGCTTAAACAGTTTTCTGTCAAGCTCTATATGGAGGGAGGGAAGAAGGGAAAGAGGGGTTTTGTTTGTTTGTTTGTTTCTTTTTAAATTACATTTGTAGTCGTACAGCTAAAGCTCGGAGATTAATAATAAAAGTGCATATGTAACAATGCAGAAACAAATGCTGTTCAATGTCAAATACAAAGCAAGATGCAAATTTATTTTTCTGTTAATTAACCGAGCTTTCATCTCAACTGCTCTGATCTGTAAATAAAGCTCACAAGCTAGTTTCAAATAAGTCTGGGAATTAAGCAAACAAAAAACCCAAACCCTAAACCAAAATACCCCAACTCAACTGTCTCCTAGCACTGGTTAGCTAATTATGTTTGCCTTTTTTCATTCGGGGGTGGGGGGGGGACACCTAAACAGATTAAAACAGGTTAAAAGCAACAGTACTGAGGCGCTGGCCTAAGGGTGAATACCGCCAGCCATGAGACAACGCCAAACACTGCCAAGACCCAAGTGCCATTCCTATATATTCTGAGATAAGAATAGGAAAAGAAAGATGGACAGGAGGATAGATGGAAAGACAGACAGAGGGACGGAAGGAAGGGAGAGAAGAAAGAACAAAGGTCTGGTCCCCAACACTATATAACATTACATTCCCCTGCAGCTATGCCTTGCCTCTAAGGCTTTGCTTTCCAAGCTCTTTATTGAAATTGTTCAGGTCCTTAACTGATCTCCTGAAAAGCCTTAAGCTAATTAAGCATGGCTGAGACATGCTTGATGAGATGGGAAATACACAAAGCTTCTGAAAGGGTGAAAAATCTCCGACCATCTGGTAGTGGCATTGCAGAGAAGAAAGAGAAAGGACAAAGAGGCAGCAAGGAGGTACAGGATTCCTTTAATTACTGGGTCACTGAGACCATTACCACTCCAAATGCCTGTGAAAGCCCACAAAACAAGCTTAGGAGGCTCAATAAAAAAAACCCAGCTCTTAGCAGGAAAAGAATCTGTAAGAAAATGAATCGGAGCAGCTTTCCCCAAAGATACATCCACTAATTAGAAATGACAGATAATAGACAGGGGCAGCAAGGCCCCCAGATCAGAACGAGACCTTTTCCAGCAACCTCTCTACCTCTTTCCTCCGATTGCTGTTCTCCAAGGCCCTGCAGATAGTCCTCTCTTTAAATTAATACCACCCCACCAGCCAGAAGGAAGCTTCTGTTGTACTGAGCAATGCAAGTGAACAGACTGAGCTTAGGTTTCTAATGAACGCCCCAGGTGTTTCATTGGTACGGCAAGCAGCTGACGTGCTCCAGCCTCCTTAGGCCTGGTTAAGGCTCATCTGTGTTTTCCCATCTCTAAGATCAGCTAGAGAAAAATCACAGCGTTCAGAGGGCAAACTTCACACACCGGAGCAAAATCTGAGCTATCTTTGCTCTAAATGGCTTCGTCAGCCATGAGCTGTGAACATGTCAGCGCAAACCAAATGAGGAGCTCTCCCCTGTCTTCTCCTCTCGAGCTGGATACAGCTACGGCTGACTACAGGTGCAGGCTAGCAAAGAGCAGGCTGGTTTCGACGTCGCAAGCTGTGACCAAACCCCTGCCAAAAAGCAGAGCGATGCTAACTCTCGCTTCAGGATACGGATACGTGCAGCTGATTTCCTTCCCTCCCACACGCAGATCCTTCTCCAATTATTTCGGCTGTGTGCTGTGATCCAGTCAGATTCACAAGCTGAGCAAGAGTGGGCTATATACCCATCCTTGGATGGGAAACCTCATTAAAAGAAGGAAGCGGTACCGGCAATCTGAACGCATTGCACTGTGCTCCTGTCTCCAGGATCAAATATATAAACCCAGGCCTTGACTACCTGAGGTTGTTAAATATCCCGTAGCTGTTGTGATGAGAACAAATGGCATTACCCTATTATTCAGCCAAATCTCAACATGAATTTCTCTCCACCAAGCTCTCCTTGATGGTTCATTTGGAAAGACTTCCTGTGTCTTAAACTATCGCACTTTTAATTCAGTACTCTTAAACATTGGCTGCATTTAATGCCAGAGGGAACAGTTTCACAAGCAGATTCTGTGATCTCTGTATGTATCAGTTTCTAAGATAACTTGGATTCCTTTAGAGATGTACTGGATATAAATGTATTTCTTATCATCTGCTTTTCATGCTCACATACTTCAAGAGCCAGCTGGATCTGCAAGCAGAACTGCATCCAGAAAATCTATTATATTCCCCTCCACGTCCATTGCAATGCTGGAAGCAGGCAATATTAGAAATATCGCTTAAGGGATTTTTCCTTTCTCTTTCTTTTTTAAGCAAACTTGCCCATGTTTGCAGGGCCAGGAGATTCAAAACCAAGCTAAAAAATCATCCAGACTGTTGGACATTTACCTGAAAAGCAGCTCTGCCCCAGCTGGCCCTTGACGCTGTGGGGGTTGCAGTACCACCATGTGGTTACTGAGTCATCCAGTGCAGATGATGCAGTTTAAGATTCAGGTTTATGCATGCAAGCGGATTTATGATGAGGCAGGAATTAAAAAAAAATTAACTGTTGTATAAAGTGACTACAATAGCTGTGCTTACTATGCATTGGACAGTTACTACTTTGGAAGCCAGAGAGCTAAGACAAACAAAACGACAGAGGATGCTGGTTTTGCCACTCCAAGACCAGTGTGAGAGTTCTTAGCTACACTCATGTTAGAGGAACTGCTGTCCCAAGGAGGAGGCCCTAGAAATGGAGCTCTGGTCTCTTCTGGAAATCCAGCTTTGCAGACCAGTGCGACCATCGGAGCAGGGATCCTGATACCCAAAGGAAGGACTGGGTATGCTGGTAGGGACCTCACCAAGACACTGTGAGTGTGTGAGGTGGGATAACAAGAGTCAGGGTCAGCAACTGAACTGAGCTGTGACTGCAGCAGCCATCAGTAGCCAAACCCGAACTTACCATTGCTCTTGTGCCCTGCTGATCAGAGCGCACTGGAAATAAATCTGAGTTGGAGGCCCTCTCGGTGCTGGAAGGGGTCAAATCCTTATCCTCACATCCTAGAGATCCCTGAGAGGCAATTGTGAGGGAAAGCCCCTTCCATCCTTCCCATGCATGTCAGGCTACCACCAACAAAAATGTGTGACCTGTGGAGCCCTTTTCACACTCAGGAATAAGCAAAACAAAAGGGAGTGTAGCTGCTGCACACTCCAAATAAGAAGTCCTGCTCTGTTTTCCATCCTCTTTGGACCATCTGGGTCCTGGGCTGAGGCACCATGCTTGGGTACCAGCATCCCAGAAAGGGGGAGACACTAAGACACAGCCCTGCTGACCATCTCCCTGTTTAGTCTGTGAGCTTTTCTGCTGATTTTCCCTCTTGCCTGGACAGCTGGAAGAATCAATCAATTTAATTTCCTTGAATTGAGTTGCTGGAGTTAGGTACTGATTTTTCAGCACAGTGACATCTTATTTTGAAGCACCTGAGGTATCTCCATTTGTGTTCATTTGATGCTTTTGTGCTACATTTCAGGCTGACAGATCATACAAACACATCCAGTGAATGTGTTTTAACTGATGAAACACCTTGTAACCACAATAGCATTTGGCCACAAATTGGGAATCTCAATTTTTTCCAGCCAGTGAGACAGTGCCTTTGCCACCATGACCCTCTAACTATATACCATTGTTAGCTGTAACCAGGGGGCAATGGAGAAAAGATTATTGACTTTTTCTTCTCAGAATCCAGAACACAGTTTAACTGATTTTCTATCCAGGTAAGAATGGTATGGCATCTAAGTGACTGCTTATTTCCTCCGCAAAGAAAATGCTGAACGTGTAAACATGCCGTCTTTCAAGGGCTGTCAAGTAATGTAGGCATTGAGTGTTTTTTGACAGGATGCTGTAAATGGAATAAAGGCATTTTTGGCCCCTGCGGTAACTGTGATTACTAGCAGACCTATGCCCTTCACACTAGTGACTGGGGAACAAACAAACAAACACGTCTGCACATCTGCAAAGGGGAATAACGAGACAAAAGGCTTACACATCCCAACATTTCAGGGTAAAGATTTTGCACAAGAGAAACAATAATGAAGAGTGTTTTGTGAAACAATAATGAAGAGTGTTTTGTGGTTGACCTTTGAAGACTGCAGAAAGCTATGGATTTTGAAACTCAGGTCAGAAGTCACAAGTAAATTCTGAACATGGGAGAAAAATCCTTAATAAACACTTGAGCAAAGGACAGTGTTAATCAGGTACGGAACAATGACACTACAAGCATCCCAGCAAGTATACGGGTAAGTAAAAGACAGTGCCAATCTGTACTCTTCATATTTTTCTTGGCTCTCTCAAACAAAACCAAGTATTTTTGCAGTTGCCTAAAGACTGTCTGCAGCTGCAACTGAAAGTGCATCATCCGGAGCACCTGCTTTGCTGGACTGGTTTAATTGCAGCTGCAACCACATTCACAGCAAAGTGAAGCACTCCAGGAAAGGGCCTCCAGAACTCATGCAAGACCCCAAAAAGGAGGTGCTGAACTTTTTGTTACGTAACAGGAAGACCCAAATTGCCACACTCCTGCACCAGTATGGTGATATACCACTACTGCATGATTAAGACAAAGGTGCAGTCAAAGAGATGCAGGAAGCGAGATAATCACTCGCTTCCTCCCCAGCAGATAATTCACAGCAACTAGAGACAAGGTCATCTTGGGCTGCTGGGCTAACGCCATGGGCCAGGTATACTGGGTGACCTCATGCTTGTCTGGAGGTGAAATGTGATGAAAGCGAACCAAGCGGAAGAAAACTGATGGCGAGATCTGCTCGAGAGAACTCTCACCTGTCAACTGCATTAGGAAAAGGTGAGGGGACAGAAAACCTGCTGCCAGAAAATCATGAGTAACTGGAAGAAAAAAGGAAGGGGAGATTCAGAGGCGTGAGGAACGGGTAACGTTTCAAAGATCTGAATGAGGTCGGGTGGGATTTTTCCTGCTCAGGCTCTGCGGTAGTGAGAAGCAGATTTAATGTTAGTCAGGGTCATGCCCTATTCAAGGCAACCTCCAATTTACAAGTTGTAGACATATTTTCCCCCTCCCTGTGTAATAGTAATAATAATCCTTGTAGAGCACTGGCCTCCTTCTCAAATGCCAGATGCAAGGGCATCTGTGAAGCCACGGCGTTCCTCCCCAGCAGAGCCAACACCACGGGGATGCACAGAGCAGAATAAAAACACATCCCTCCTGACCCACCTGATAGTATGCAGTGAGTAAATGCCACCCTTCTCACATGAGAACAAGGTTAACTACTCACCCACACCACTGGGCACAACTACAGCAATAAAAACTACTGTCAACAAAGCAACAATGTCATTCCCCTACTGCCCCAAAAGAACAAACAAGATAATTTTTGATTCTAGGACATATACTGCTTTCTTCAAGTCCATTCCAGAAGTACTTGAAATAAAAGACAGTTCTCCCAAATCACGCCCTTCCCACTCCTACTGCTTTTTTTTTCCACACTTATTTATGACTGCACTCCACTCACTCTATTTCCTGAAAATCACTGGCTAAGTGCAGTTTCTTTCTCTGCTGCCCTAAGTGTGTGTCCATTTGTGTTTATGAAATAGCTATAAAATAGTGCAATAACCTGGACAGCGTGGTACATCCATACGTAATGTAAGCAAGGGGGAGTACTGAATTTTCAGTTCCCAGAGCCAGCTCAAATGGATCTGTGCATACTCCACCATAAGCAGACTTCATTAAAGGAGGTAGGATTCCAAAATTAACCACTGCATAACAAAATGAAGCCTCCTTTTGTAGCAGATGGGGCACAAGAACATAAAATTTGTCCACCGGGGATCAAATTCTTTCCTGCACTCCACTGGGCTGCTGGACTTAGTCTAATTTAAGACCACAGTTCTTACTGTCACCAAAGGGAGTTAAGCCTGCTGTTCTAACACGGCTCTGTAGCTGTATGGTGTTGTTTCTCAGAAGGTGCTAAAGCTAATTTCCAGATATACTGTTAACTAGGATGCCATCTGTAACAGTACAGTCCTTGGCCAGTGAGCTCTACTTTTTCAGTATGCTACAGGAAAAAGTTTCTAAGATGTCAGTGTCTCTCCTGTGTTCCATTCACTTGTTCCTTGGGTGCTATTTGAGATTATTTGAAAGAGATACACATTTGGTTTGCATAAGGCATCACTGCCTCTCTGGAGATTCAAGCTAAAATCAAAGCCTAGTAAGATTGGAGTAGATGATCTTTTGAGGTCCCTTCCAATCCCTAACATTCTGTGATTCTGTGACTTCGACACCAGCACATGAAATACAGATTCCATTATCTTCCCAGTTTTCATGTGCTAAAAGGGCATTATCAGTATCTTAAAACTCTTTAATCCTTGTAGCTCACAAGTACAAAGCGTGTAACATCATGCAATACAATAGGGTGTTTTCAAAAAGATTTTGACATGAATTCAGCTACTGTCTCAATGTTGTCCATACAGTAGGTGGAAGGAACGTACAGCATTTACAAAAAGATTACTAAAACCTGATAACTCATGAAATAATTTGTAAATTTTTGTAACATGTTGCCATCATGAAATATTTTGCTTTGAAATTGGGTCCATCTCTTTGATGGCCCTGTATAATAAACATAAGAAGACTTAGAAAGACTTCATAGCATCTGCTTTTCAGTGGGATTTCACGACTCTATATTTTTTGGCATTCCTACCATGGAAAATAAAAATGAAAATGGCATTTCAAAATATCCCATTAAAATATATCCAGTTTCTCTTCCAGCTTCTCAGAGGATTTGGTTTTTTTTTAATTTCTTTTTATTTTCTGGATATGGAAAAGAGTTCTAAAAATTATTTTACTTGATTTACTGCTGAGTGTGTTTCAATTCAGTGCTGTAACATCAGTTAATTAAACTAAACAAAGGCCACATTGTCAACACTTTCAGCAAGAACAAAAAGATGATATTTTCAAATGAAATAAAAATTGCCAATTCATAATAGTATTTCTATTCTGCTTAGTGAAAATGAAATGAAGAAAGCAATCAGATACACACAATAAACCTTAAAAACTATCATTGTTAAAGTATTCCCTTTTCTAGTTTCTTTTTTTCCTTTCCTTTTGGCTTTTTGTCTTGTATGCTACCATCAAGCCTGATAATATAAAGTGACTGTGACAGCAGGCAAAATGTTTAAGCTGAAAAACTCTTTACATTTTCTACTTTTTATTAGAAAAGCACACACACAAAATACATCACTTGTCATTGAAAGAGATGAAAAATAATTAAAACTTAAAATTGATCTTGCACCACCTATTCCTTACATAAATCCAGGCTAGAATCTGATATACAGAGAGTAATGAAAAGAAACAGATTCCTTCTGTGGCAGGAAAAAAAAATACGACTTTTCCCTCCCCAGAGAGACTGAAATCAATACCTGGAACAGACTAGTGACAGTATAATAACAACCCCATCCCGTCAGTGCTCAGCGCTGCTCAGCATGGCCCAGCAGCACCCTTGGGGAAGGTCTGCAGGGGGTCTGCAGCCCATTTGCTGCCTTGCTCAGAGCTGGTGAGGAACATCATTTTGGGCAGCGTGTGCTGCCTGGTGTGGAATCATTTCTGCACCAGCCCGTGCTCAGAAAATGAATGAATTCCATCACCTCCACAGTCCTGCTGGTGCACACCAGTGGTCACGGCAGCCTGCAAGGGGACACGGAGCAGCAAAGCTGGTCCACAGAAGCGATGCTCCCTCCTAAGACACCCCACCTGGAGTCCTGTGTCCAGCTCTGGTTCCTCAGCACAGGACAGACATGGACCTGTTGGAGAGGGGCCAGAGGAGCCACAGAAATGATCAGAGGCTGGAACAGCTCTGCTGGGAGGACAGGCTGGGAGAGTTGGGGTTGTTCAGCCTGGAGAAGAGAAGGCTCTGGAGAGACCTTATTGTGGCCTTTCTGTGCTTAAAAGGGGCCTGTAAGAAAGATGGGGACAGACTTTTTAGTAGGGCCTGTTGCAAGAGGACAAGGAGTGATGGTTTTAAACTAAAGGAGCAGATACTCAGGCTGGACACGAGGAAGAAATTTCTTACAGTGAGGGCGGTGAAACCCTGTCCCAGGCTGCCCAGAGAGGTGGTGGATGCCCCATCCCTGGAGACATCCCAGGCCAGGCTGGACGGGGCTCTGAGCAACCTGATCTGGTGAAGATGTCCCTGCTCATGGCAGGGGTGGCACTGGATGAGCTTTGGAGGTCCCTTCCAACCCAAACTATTCTATGATTCTATTCCATGATTCTGTAATAAACTTGCTGATCCTTTGTCATCAGTGAAGCAACTGCTAATGGCAACTATCCTTTGCTGCTATAAGAGCCTGGAGACTTCCCAGTTCAGAAGTGACAAAGCCACCACAAATATAACACAGACAGTGGGACTGAAAAACTCACTCTTCTGCAAGCTGCAACACCCAAGTAGAAAACAGGACATGCTCACACAGAACCACTTATGGGCAGGTCAGCCTCACCTGTCTTCAGCTTTTAAGAGAGCTACTTTGATTCCATACCTGCAAGACATTTTAAGTATGTTGATGAAATTCAACATACCATTTGCAAAATTGGGAAAAAATGCCACCTCACCTTCCAAAAGTAATCTCTTGCTAGACAAAAAGGTTTCTTTTCCCTGCCTACAGTTACGGCCTTTGCTACTTCCACATGGTATAGAAATCACCTGGATATACTTCTCTGTCACAGTTATGATGCCTTCAGAAGAGCAAAGTGCTTTGCACTGGGAGATACAGACCAAACAGCCCTCAGACCACCACAGATGGACCACAGCAGAATCTGGTCATGGAAGCTCCTCATCTGGCTGATATTGCAACTGCAAAGTTCACTT
Organism: Patagioenas fasciata; assembly: GCF_037038585.1. Lineage (NCBI taxonomy): Eukaryota > Metazoa > Chordata > Aves > Columbiformes > Columbidae > Patagioenas > Patagioenas fasciata. The sequence goes on along the minus strand of NC_092522.1, from coordinate 7,363,767 downwards.
GAGTTTCGTGAAGTCCTCGAGAAGATAAAGGCATGTCAAGTGAGGCTTTTTAAAACCTACAGGCACCCCATGGATAAAGGCACGTTTTTAGCTTTCCAGTGATAATCCTGTTACTGTGTACCTCCAACTACTTGCTTCGCTGTGTAGCTTGGAGCTCCAGAGATGTAAGTTGAAATACCCATTTGCAGTTTTCTGGTGCTACAGCACTTCCAGTGTTTCTGCAAAAGGTCCAAACGTGCACCTTTTCTTTTCTTTGCCAAATATCAATACCATCAGAAGTACATTTTAAAGATGTATTTCGTATTTAGGGCCAGACTATTCTGTAACAGCCCCCAAAATGTCATCTGATCTATGGGTTGTTATCAAAGACCAAACACCCTGTTATCTGATTTGGAATATTTCTTTCTTTCTCCTTTGGGCAACCGAATAAAAGAAGTTGGAGCCTTTATACTAGATCTTCAGAGTCACAACACTCCAGAATAGCTTTGTATTCTTTTCTTTCCAAACAGAAAGAAAACATATTTTAAAACATATGTAAGGAAGATATTTAAAATATCTAAATATTTTTTTCCCAAAAAATGTCTCATCCATCTCTACTTGAAGCTGAAAATAAGTTTGGTTATGAAATAAAAGGTAGTTATGATTGCCATAACTCAAGAATAAAGACGTCAGATTTGTCCAAAAAGATCTTTCTCAAGAAATGTTTAGTTTCTCCACAGCCAAAATATCATATCAAAGAAAGTCATTATTTTGACATTCTTTACGGCTGTACCGATGCATATAAACTCCTATAAATGCCTGAGACTGAAACTATAAAAAATTGAGAGCTCTTTTTCTCCAGGTTTTCCAATATTTAATTCTCTTCAAGATGATACCATAAAATTACCTCTCTTGCAAAAGAGATGGGTAAATGACCTGAAAATGCAGCCGTTTAAGTGAAGAATGGACAAAATGATGGCTACAGAGTTACACAGCTACTCATGTAACAAAGGCTGTTGAACAAAACAGGGCTTACTTAAAAGATAAATTAGGTAAAATTCAAATTTACAGTAAACAGGCACTGACCAGAAGATTGGTGAATGAAATCACATATACTGCAAAAGATTTAAACTGTGAAATCTGCCCCAGCCTTTTCCAAGCCTGGCTTAATATTCCATGGTTCATACAGAAAATGAGATGGTTAATACAGTTCCCTAAACAGACTAAGATGCAACTGCACAGAAATACTAATTGTAAGGGCTGTGTCCTGCTCTTAAGCTAAATCTCTGGACATTTAATATCTTTTTAATAGGTGTTAATTACGGCATTTCTCTCCTTGATTGTGCTTCAGCAACAACCTGCTGCTGGATTTCTGGACTCATCCAACAGAAAAGAAAAGTGTCCTTTGCCCAGGGAGGATGCTACCCAATCACTCCGCATTTGCTTTTTGGATGGATAAACACCCCAGGTCCATCTGGAACCAGCACGATGAGACAAAATGTTTTAGCCTGAGTACAGAAGAGAACCAACAGAGAAATAACTACTACTTCTATTCATTTTCAGTGCTCTGGCAGAAATCCTATCCTGGAAAGAGTTAAGCAACTTCCAGAGATGACCAGTGAAGGAAAACACCATTATCTAATGTCTTGATAAAGGGAGATAGAAAGAGGTGGGGAATAAGACAGAGGGGAGAGTAGGCTTGGAGGAGGAAAAGATTACATACTCATACAAATAAACTTGCATTTTATTCCCCTGTAATTGTGTTGCTGATTAAAACTACAACTAAATGCTGAATCCATGATCATTACAACATGACGGGACTATTTCCAAGTACACATATAAAGGGACTGGCAAATGGTCTATTAACAGTGTGTACACTTACCTTGTCAGCAATTAGGTCAGTGACCACCACTTACTCTGCTTTTTAATAAAGGGATTTGAGAATATTCCCTAATCTTATAAGAAACACAGATTTTCTTACTCTTTTGTGAACTAGAATCTTTGCATTATAGTAGCAGGAAAAAAATCCAAAAGGCATCTTAGTTGATCTTTTTTTCTTTAGTTGCTCCCTAGTAATATATAACTCTAAGTTACAGTAGGAAAAAAGGGAATAAATTGGCACATGCTATATTTTATTACTAATTTTGGAAAAAGCAACAGCAGGTTTTTATGAAACACACACAGTGCCTTACATTGTTAAATTCTTTAGGGTAATCTGGCTTATTTCTCACTGCTGGCGATGGGGAACAGTAGTGAGACTGCCAAGACTTTGATTCCTCGTTCCTGTGGACTCCTGGCAACCCAGAACCTCAAAAGCACCAGGATCCGTGACTCCTTGGCAAGACGTGCTACAGCGTGACCCAGGAGCTGTGAAGCCAAATGTGCTACAAAGAAAGGACCTTGCAAACCCCCAAATCCCCCAGAACACATAGATGAGCTGGCAGTAAAACCTGCACAATCAGATCAGCAGCTTACCTCCCGTTTGCCAGAAGTTTGCAAAAACTGAGACGCATCTCAAAACCAGCAAGAAACGGTGTTTTTTTTTTTCCACAGAACACCAGATCAGTGAAAAAATTCCTAGCACTTCAAAGCCACAATCAGCAGCTAAGCAGAAAGCTAGGTTTAGGTTGGAAAAGGGGCTTTGATCTTGGTTGGTCATTCAGTGGCTTCCACAGCTGCAGTGCTGGGGACCGCACAGGGCACAGATGACTCCCATTAATCTAATGGCTATTGATGAGAGAGAGAGAGGAGAGAGGCAGCTATGTGCTACCCTTTGCTCCAGGATGAGCTTGGTAACCCCCAAAAAATATCAGATGCAGAACAGAAAGACCAGGTAGTTTGCAGCTTAGTAGTTGCTATGTTTGTCTGTGCATATAGATCTAGCACAGGTCAAAACCACTTAAAATCCGTGTATTTCTATTTAACGGCACTAGCAGTCCTACGTTACCTTTTCCCCTACACATTCTTAGACAAAAATATGCCATGTCACAGCATGTCAAACGTACTGTGGATGCTGCTGGAAAACTATTTAACTGAATGAGTTTATGAGGTAGCACTTGTGTTACATAAAGTAATGTTACATATCAAATCTCCGTTTTATGCCAGGTAATCTTCCATTAAGAGGAGACTCTCTTTGGGGAATATATCTTATTTTATCAGCCTGAACTTTAGCTGATTTCTTTTCCTCTGTTTGTCCAGATCCACCTTGCTTTGTGGTGAACTTCCAAAACTCACATGACAGAGTATGTGCCATCGGAACTGGAAGCATGCAGCAAGACGAGCGCTCAGGTTGCTTTACATGTCCTTTTACCCATAAGAATGAAACAAAGCAAGAGAAATCCTTCACTTCCTTTCCTTCTCAAAACCCTGGAAAAGCAGGCTTTTATTTTCCCTGACCCAAAGACAGTATGTTCGAAAGAAATTGAACAGAATATCTATGCAGTTACCTAAGTGCTCTTATCCTGCACATGGACTCAACACGTCATCTCCTCTTATCGCCAAACCGACCAAAAGTTCATTTAAATCAATGAGAGTCCTTCTATGAACTTCAATGATCAGATGAATCCTGCACAAAAGCAATACCCGAACCCCCAGGCAGGGACACGTTCCAAAATGTGTGGAAAGAACTGTTTACTTACCTGGTACTTGAACCTTTTAAATCAGGGCCAGGAAAAGTGCAGAGAACAACCCTTTTCTGACATTACCTTCTTAATGTTGTGTATTCTAATAGTAGGTAGAACAGATGGTGAAATATAATCTCTCCACTGAGAACTAAATGACAGTCACTAGCTGTAGGGGACACTAAAGTATTAAAGAGAAGGAATCGTCCAAATAATGAAAGTACATTTTGTCCAACTTGCTTTCGATGAGGCATAAAATAAAATGTAAATAATTTCTATTAGGAGGAAATTAACATAACAACGTTGGCATTTGCAATCAGAGTGAGCTTGTACTACATAACCTAGATTTGCAAGTGAGGTAGTGCAATATCATTTACCTGGATTTGAAGTAAGGATTATATCAATTCTATTTTCACCATCAGTAATAAAACACAAACCCAATACCGTTAACATGTCTGATAATAAAGAGATGTGATTAGTCTCAACTTGGATAGGCAATTAAGAAAAAAAAGGAGAGGAAATGTTGTTTAGCTGTATATGAACAAAGAGGTTCCATTAACCTGGGTTTAGCACTGAAGAAAAGTGTCAATATAGCTAACACAGGTTTGCAATTAAGTTGGTGTCAATTTGACTGGGAAAAGGAGTTAATAATTAGGGCTACAGAGTTAGTATTGACCTGAATTTTCAATAAAAATCATGTCTGCATTTTAATTTGGAACTGTAAAATTCATCCCTGTGCTCTAAAAATGACCATATAATTATTAACTTGCAGTTACTTTACAGTCAGAGAATTATTTACATAATATGTTATTTTTTATACAATCACGTGCCTGTTACAAACGGTGACCTGAACACAGGGTTCCCTGAGGTGTTCAACACTTCAAATTGAACTTCTACATTTCTTTGCAAAACATTCCTAAGGATTTAAATACTTTACTCCCAGAAAAAATTACTGCTTCAGCAAGACTGTGTTCCTGCTCCAAGCATTGGTTTCCTTATTAGAATTACTAGTTTTAGTTAATTACTAGTTAAATCTCTATTAATAACCTCACAAATAACTATTATACCCATTTATTGTGAATAGTCTTGATGCTTCTAGTGAGCATGATCAGGTGGGTACTTAAATGGACATAAATTGGTTAGTTAATCAGCCTTATGCACTTCAATGCAGAAAACAAACAATGAAAGGGTATTTATTTTGAAGTCACTTTAGAACCTGAATGTGCAATTTTTTGCACTTATTTCTTATGTAAATCCAGGTCCAACATATCAAAACAATACTCAAGGATTTTTCTCAGGAAAAAAAAAATGCTTTTATGTGCTCCTTCCATGTTTTTTCACAATAGAGGAGGAAAATACAAGCCCAGCAGCATTCTCTGTCTCAAACTATTTTATAAGTAGTCTTACCTCCTCCTCCTTCTTCTTTTCCTTCTTCTTTTTCCACTGCACCATGACTCAAAGGTATCTCAGCTTCTGTTGTGTCTTCTTGGTTCAAGAGTGGCTCTGAATAAATTTGATAAAAAGAAGATGAACAGTAAGGCTTTTAAGGACACGAAAGGATTAGCATACACTAGAGACATTAGTATTAAAAACACAGGCAGAGGAAAAGGATACTTTTTCCCAAGAGTACAGGTACAAAAGCGGTCTCAGGGAAATCCAGGGGGCTGTATTTGAGAGCAAGACCTTGATCCTCCCAAGATGCTGGGCTTTCTGGGATTTAGCACAAAACCCCCACGTGTCTGGCTCCAAGCACGGGCCTTTACCAGGACTCATTGCAAGCCCAGAGACACATGTACTCAAGCATTTTGCAGGGCTGGGGACAGAGAATTTAGTGCTCTGAGCGTACAAGGCTGAAGTGCTTGTCATCAGGCATAAGAAATGCACGTTCACTTCTTTCTCTAACAGTTGCAGTCATTTAAAAAGTCAGTTTTTATCACTGAAAATCCTTAGATGCTCCCCAGGATTAAATTTAGAGTTTCCCTACGAAGATATGGCTCCACAGATCTACCTTCATACATGTGGAGAAAGAAAGGGAACACTACCAATAATGTCCAAGCAATAACGAGTGGTTTTGTCTGTTAATCTTGCTCCTTGGTTTCAAGCCACATGCAGTACCTTCTAGTTCCATGCAGGAGCTTTGGGAGTCTGCCCCAGTTTTCACCTCCTCTGCAGAAACATCCGGTTGTCCTGTCAACACGACAAATTGAAAATGCCGTCAGCAAGATGGCTGTGTGCACACAACCGCAAGTTCACCAAAACAGGACGTGAACCGAACATAAAGCACGGTACTTTTCAGCCAAGTACCACTTTATTTTCCTATTAAATGAACAATGTTGGACTTATATATTAAAATATCACTTAACAAACTCTAAGCATTAAGTACGTTGAATGGTTGGTCAAAACTGATGCTGCATCACTTTTTTTCTTTTCTTTTCTACTTTTGTAGCTCAGCCTTGACACACCGTTTCTCATAGGAGCTGTTGTGAAGCGTTTGCACTTGGCAGCTTAGCAGAAGGAACAGAATCACCCCACAGGCTTTTATTATAGAACAACAACAAAAACAAAGAAGGAGGACAATAATAACAATGCTGTGCACCTGGGATCAATACAGTTAAACCCACATATTTGGAGATGCATGTCTTTTCCAGCAACATCAGAGATTACTGCAACACAACTGGTTGCCACACAACCTCTACTAGCTGACAGCGTTTTCTTAAGGTGGCAGAGGTCAGGCTGAAAAACACTGGATACTGAGACTGGAAGAACTAAGATTCCCAACTGGTTCGTTATCTCTGTCTTAAAGAATTTCGATACAAAACTTTACCTTGGGCTTGATCTTGTTGGCATCCTGCAGGATGTGCTGGGTCACCCTCCCGTGCACCTTTGAAGTCTTTCAGGGAGTCTGAGGAAACAGCAAAACAAACAAACCAAATGACCCTGCAGCGGTTTTCGGGCTGGAAAAGTCTCGGAGTTACTTCAGGTAGCCCTTAGGTATTAGCTTCATATTAGGCATTCTGACACGCTGACAAATTTTCTATCTGTTTAACTACAGACTTATATACTGTAATACAAAAAGTATACTCATGGGTTTCAATTATTCAAATTGATTTCAAAACCTGTATACTTACTGAGCAGTTTTTTGCCTGCAGTACAAACCCTAAACAAGGAACTGTCAAGAAAGGACACGTAAGAGTAATCAGTAGTGCTACTGAGAACTTTATTTCTAATGAACGGAGTGGCACAAAGCTATGAGAAACAGCACAAACCACCTACCTGATAAATAAAGTGGTGGTTTTTTTTTTTAATTTAGAACAACACTTTTCACGATTGCATTTCCCCAAGCTCGACAAACATTAAGTCCTAGAAATCCCAGTGCAAGCCCCAGCCTCATTTCTCCTAGTGACAGAACTCCCAAGGTCATTATCGTGGCCAAGATCACTTTTCCTTTTGGGGCAGACCATCACAATGAACTGCCTAAAGCCATATCCTGAACCACAAGCACAGTGAGGTTTAAACTACATGACCTATCTGCAGTCATCATAAACACAGGACATGGTTTTGTTGTGTCGAAAGACGTTTTCTCCTTAGTTTTTGCGCGGTGATGGAGAAACTTATCGTTCCAGCACAGTGAGGAAACCACAGCAACGCAGCCACCTGTTGCAGCTCTGCTCATCCGCATAACATGCAGCTCTCACCAGGCTCTCTTCAAGCCTTGTTAAAAACCACTGCAGATCTAAACAGACATTTCTGCAAACTACCAGGGTAGAGTACACTTGAGGTCATAACTCTGTGTTCCAGAGTGAAATACTTTCTAAAATGCTGCTAGATGGAAAACCTAAGTAACTGTGCCAAAACATCCACAATGGATGATCATAAATTACACTACAACAGTCTTGCTACGGCTCTACTTCTGGAAGGTCCCTTTCTACAGGATAGCAGAGTAAATCTTACAATATATCAAAGGATGCGCCTGTAAAACTCCGTTCCTGAAATTTGCCAAGAATAATCTCTGATGGATAAGTGAGAAAGCTGGGTTGTTAATATCTGATCCAAATTTAATAATCTGTAGAAAAGGTACGCACTGAAAATGTGTGGCTTTAATTAACTGCAAATAATCCCCCAAGGCAAATATTTCATTTCCTGCATAGCTTCTTACTTCTTTCGTGGCATGACAATAAGTTTATAAATCCTTTGCCCTTGCTGCACTTTTATTCAGCCTATTGTGGACCTAAAACGCTACTCACTGCCATCAGCTGGACCTCTGCACTGGCTTTTCATACTAGGATGCTGCTTTGTGCTGTGAGTTCCAAGGGATTACCAAATCAGAGCAAAAAATAAATTAGCATTTCAAAATGGAAATGGCACTAAAAACCTGAAGTGATTTTTCCCAGCGAACTTTAAACCCATCGAGTGAAATTCTGGCTTTGCTGAAGTTTTTGACAAAGCTTTCAGGATTTCAAACAAGTTAAGATTTGTACCACCTGTAGCCACATACCCTAAATTAATATAATTTTCTTCTGTATGATTGAGTCGCATGTTTGTAAAAGGAACTGTAGGAAGAAAGCTGGAATCAGAAGTCCTCTGCCTTAAGTACTGTGCAGCCAGGGCTCCAACACAGCCCTTCAAACAGCCAAAAGTGATGATAAAGTGTGATACTACCTGCTATGGCTGGGAGAGATGCACGCAGCTCTGTCCCATCAGACCCTTAGAGCTATCTCATCCTACACCTTTTGCACAGTACTTCATACTCCCGCATCTGTACCTTTAATCTCAGTTCACAGGTGCCACCTTTTCTCCCCGAATGAGGAATGACTCCAATTTCATGCAAAAATCAATCCCCAGCATCAGAGGAACAATTACGCACTTTGATCAATAATAACAAATGGAGTTTAAGGGGTCTCGTGCTCGGCTGATAGATGTGCCCCATCACGCTGCTGTTTGGAGTGGAGCATCGCACAGCCGATGGCAAACTATAGGTATCGCAGAGTAGGAGGAGCTGCTGCTACTCCCACCCTTGGGCACAGCTGGCAGGCTGACCACATCTTCGCACATTCCCATAGCCGCGTCTGCACAGTTTATTCTTACGGGGCTGTAATTTTGTGTTAAACTTTCATCATGATCATAAGCACTTTTTTTCTAATTATTCCAGGGTTCAAGAGAGCAATTTAATTGCACAGAATTTCAAATTATCCCAGGTAACACACAACGATCTCTTTGGACAAGTTATTTTTGTAAAGCGTATTTCTGAAAAGAGCAGAACATGGACAGGAGCTATGCCTCACTGTAAGAGTCCGCCGCTCTTATTTCAGCAGCAGGAATCAGTCTTTGCATTAGTATGCAAATTCTGAGATTCAAAATCTTTAAGGTCAAGACTGTATCAAAGATTTCAAATGCAAATATTAGATCAAATATTCAAGCCAAAAAGTCCAAAGACAGACTTACTTTTAGGATTAACAAGAATAAAATAAAGCAAAGGAATAACCCCAGCTTTACGAAGAAAATCTGAGCCAAGCAAGAGTAAAAGTCACCAGTCAATAGAAGCTGTCCCCAGATTGGATACAAGACGAGTGCCACCTCAATTTCAGCTGGCAAGCAGTGGTGGGAATCCCACAAATGCTGATGATATACTGGTCTCTGCATGCAAGTTTTCAGTATGGTAGTAGTATTCCTCAGGCTCAGTTGGTCCTCTGCGCTTGCTTAGCCCTTTAGAGCCTTGTCGAATTGCGCATAAGCCAGTATCACAGTCCTAAATTATTCCAGGGTCTACAAAAGCTTGGGCCAATCCTAAAGCCTTTGTTCATGTAACTAACTTATTTTTTAAACAGCATAAACCAGTGTCAGTCTTCTCCTAACACCGTTACTTATCTGTTAAGTCGTGCGGAAGAATCCAGGTCAGGATACTATTTTGCAGCACAGTACGCTTACTTTTTTGATAACACATACTGGGCATTATTTACCTCGGGAACCACAAACTGGGACTGTAAGGGTTAACGTTCCTCCAGGCAGGACTGAGAACAATCAGAGTTTCTGATACTACACTGGAACACAGCTCATAATGTCATCATTGATCAAGTATGAATGAACTAAACATGACATTTAATGACATAAATGAACCAAAGATAGGCCACTTTTATCTAATACACATCAAGCCCTGAAGTGTTCATTGAAGTCCGAGCATCCCTTAGTTCCTTCCAAGCTGCTGTTCCTGGCTGGCTGTGGTGACAGTGCCCACGTCGGGACACTGCACCGCTCCGTTGGATTGAAACAACCCTCTAATGGGGCTGCATGGTTGAATGCACCTGGGAATTAACCCCAACCTTTAAAAACCCGTGAAGAAAATATCTGGACGTTAAGTAAGCTGGTCAGAATACTCCTTAAATACATTCACCGTTCCAATATATCAACTGTATGTTGAATTTAGCTCCAACAAAACCATGCAGCTTGCAATAAACTACCAATCCTACCAATAATCAGACACTATTTTGTCTATATATTGCATAAACCCCCACACTTTTCCATGTCATTCATATTTTTTTGACTGTACAAAGCAACACTGCTCAAACAAAACTTTGCAAATGCTACGGAAGAGGACAAATGGTAAGATCTGAATGTTAAGTGGTTTTAATGATCTTTTAAAATTCACTTCCCCCAGCTACTCTCTGTATGGCTTATTTACTGAGTCGTTTCTAATGTGCAACACACCTGGGTCCCGCATACAGCACAGATAAATCACCATGTTTTAGGGAGCTGTAAGAAGATTAAAGAGGGAGAAAGCTGGTCATTATGAAAGAAAGAGATGCAGTGCATTTTTATTTTTTAAGCATGATACTGTGAAAAATGACTGGAATATTTCTAGAGTGAAAGAAATCAGGCAGGCGTCTAAAATTACAGGTAATGGTGTGCATGGAGGCTGCCACATGATTAGGGTATTCTTTTGCCTCATAAACCGAGGAAAATGTGTTTAAAATGAAGTACTATAAAATGGTGATTTATGAGAAGTTAGGGAGATATTCTTGAGCTTTGACTTTAAAGCGTTATTTTTATATCCACCAAGAATTCATTTTAATCTATCTTTATGATGGATTAGATTTATTGGGGCCCAAGTTTATATGGCTTGGTAAAACACACCTTTTTAGGTGCCACAACCTGTAGAGCCATTTTTGCGAGTGTTCGGGTAAGAGACCGGGCGGTTCATCTCTGCAGGTGGGGTCCACTGAGTAATTCCCCCACATGCCTGCGCTTGGAGCGGACAGATGGGCATCTCATCTCTCCTTACCTTTTGTTTGCAAGGGAAATTTCAGGCGCAGCTGGGATGATAACCATAAGGGGCAGGGCTGGTTGTACAGGGAAAGGAAAAAGCTGAGAAAAACCTAGTTGCTTGGGTTAGATCCTGCCCAGGGGAAGATGTGGTAAAGGTAAAGGCTTCAGGAGATAGATGGAAGAAGCACTCACTCTAACAGATTGACAGGAGCACAGCTGGATGGCTCCAGGTCAGCTAATATTTAAAAATAAGTAGGATCTAAATAAACCAGCTAAGTAGATTAGTGTCAGCTGTTGCAGCTGCCTGTGCTGGGGAAGGGCAGAGCAGAAATATCTCTTGAGTAGTTTATGGTCTGGAGCTCATCTGGATGCGCAATGCTACAAATTAAAAGGAGAAGTGAATAACCCACATTATGTGACCGTTGTGGAGGGTGTTAGGAGAACAGGCACTTGGTTGAATGGTCATGGTTATGTACCTGGTTTAAAAACAAAAAAAGAAACCACACCATTTAGCTTGTGTTAGCCAATTTGCTTTCATATAAATCCTTCTAACCAAGGGAGAGAAAAATGTTATCACTGTAGCTGGCATACAGAGCCACAGCTACGGTTCGGGGTGTTGAAACTCTTCCATTAAAAAGGTTCTTTTTCAGTTACCTATAATTGAAATTTTTCAGGCTGAAATTTTCCAGGTCTAATCATAGCCCAAGGGTAAAGTAAAAACATTTCATTGGTAGCTGCTGAGCACTCAGCACTTCTGAAAATCAGGTCATTCATTTAGATGTCTTAATATATACTTAAGAGCTGATTTTAAACACCTCTTTTTGACATATTGGCCTTTCAGTCAATCTTTTTCACCCACTTATCAATGTCTAATTTACGTCGATTTGCACAGCTCCCCTGCATTTGAAATGCTCTGTCTTTCAGTTTATCCCTTCTCAATCGTTTATGTCTTTAGGACATCAGGATTTTTCCATGGTGAGAACTACAGCTGGCCAAACAGGAATTTTATACCTATTATGTTTTACGGGCAGGATACTTACAGGCTGCTGGGTTGCACAAAGTGAGTTTTTAGGGCTAACCCCTAGCCAAGGCATACAGCTAATGCTGTTTCTGACAACATAAACCCTCCAGCTGACTGAACCTGACTCTGTTTCAGAGAATGTAGAAAAATAGTGATTTGCTTTAAATGGCACTCTCACAGGAGCATAGACTTTGGTGAACACCTGGAAATAATTAATCGCTACTTTATTTTAAAAATTAATTAGCATATGATTTAATTTAGTTGACCTGCAAATTAAAATTCAGTTCTTATTAAGTGCTAATGAATTAAAACCAGCATATTGTGCACAGAAACTTTGCGATGATTGCATAGTGGGGAGTTAATTCTTCACCTGTAGTAAATCCAGTTCCTTTTTCCATTTTCCTGCCAGAAAGCCCTAACATTACATCAGGCTAAACAGTAATTGGTAGGACAGGCAACTGAGATGAGGGTGCAGAACACTCACACAGACATGAATGCACACACACATATGTATTTTTTAAAAAATAATGACAGCTTCAAACCAATCCACAGCTATATAACATAGTCCATTTAAAATCAGTTTGTAGTCCCAGCACAATCCCGCACGGACAGGTACACTAGACTAAGCGCAGCCTGTCTGATCCGTGTTTTATCTGCTGCATAAACATTAACGACTTTAATCACTTTGTTCTGCCCTTACACTTCATAAAGTGAAGCATCTCTAACTTGAAATAGGCTGCGTATAAAGGATCTACTTCCACATGCACAGCAATGAAGTGCTACGAAGGTGCTGCCCAGAGATGTCAGCTCTCCCCTCAAGAGCTCATAGTTATGCATGCAAGTTTTCAAGGGTAAAACTGCAACATTTCTTTGCAGCATTTCCAGACAGCAGAAATAGAAACTTGGCACGGACTGGAATAAGAGGATACCTCCGTAGCATAACATCAAACATCTTGATATTCTTGGAATACGACTGTTCTGCTTTTTTTTCTCTGAGGAGAGACAGAGCGCTCAAAAAATTCAGTCTTTTCAAAGGCCACATGCAAACTGGGCCCATGTGAAGCATTTTCTTTATTTACTAGACAGTATCTATTCTATCATGAATAACAGAAGAGAGATACCTTCACAATAATGTGGGATATGCAATCTCACAGTACATTTTCATTTTAATCAGAGCCCCTCAAAACATAATTCCTGCACGGTTCTACACAGTTATCACAAATTATTCCCTTTTATGTTCACTTTTTCCTTTAAAAAAAACCTGATAAAAACATCTCAGTTAAGACAAGAATACTACAACTTCCTGACAGCAGAGATGCATGTGATTTGTTTTGCATATCATCACATTTTAGAACAATAAATAACTATTTCGATGTGTTTACTATTTCTTAATCCCAGAAATACATGCAAAAACAAAGTAGAAAAGCTACTAGTCAACACTAATTGGTGTCAAAATACTTGTTTTGGTGCATTCACAAGAGCTGGCATTTGAAAGACTGCAGTACTTCCATAGTAGGCTTGGAAACCTCCTATTCTGAGCACTTTTAACTATGCATTTTGGGAATATGTAGCCTAGACTTATTTGCCACAAATCTCCTTTCACAGTAATTAGGTGGAAGGATTGGAAAAACATAATTTCTGTAAATGCTTTACATCCCGTTCATTCAACTGAAGATAAACTACAGAAATGAGTATGTTCCAGAACCTGGCAGGTTTTAGCTCTGTTAACTCAGTGGGCAAACAATTTGAAGGCTGAAATTTATTTCAGGAGCAGCGGGTGTTTTCAGAAATGCCAGGATTTTCTAAACGCGCCATTTCCCAAGCGGTAGCAAGTTTTTTTGTAACACCGATATTCATTTTGAAACAACTCAAAATCTAAAATCCGGAAAGTTGAAAATCTACTAATGGAAATAAGGATTAAAATCATGGTCTGGGGGATGCAGCAGCCTCATGGTTCACAATTCTGAGTTATGTTTAAAAAAATTAGCGAGCAAATATTTTCCCCACCATTCCTTTTTTTTTTTCCTACTTGTATGACTTTACAAACAAATTACATGGAAGAGAGTCTGTCTCGGTGCTTTTTCCCTTCCAGATGCTTTCCGTCTTACTGTTGAGGAGAGGCAGGACATCAAAGAGAAACTGCCCTTTGGATTTCTCAGGGCACCATCTCTTCTGTCAGCCTCTCAAGAGAAGATGGGAAAACACTATACTCATAGCATATTACAGGAAAAGTGAGACCTATAGCACCAAGATGGCTACTCTCCTGAGAAGAGACAAATAACACAGAGGGTCAGAGAACTGGAGTGGTTACATGTTGAGATGGTCCCTGAAAAGCATCTCAGAAGACACCGGCTTCATAGTCAGGAACAAGCACTCGAAGCAGCATCGAAATTATCCAGACCCAAAGCCTCACCATGACCCTCACATTACGAAATGTAAAAAACACATCCGATGGTGGAATCTTATAGATACAGCATATATAAACAGGCCAAATGTCAGCAAAAAAAAAAAGATAAATGAATGACAGGCAATCACCAGCTACACTGGGGCTGAATCATCCACTATTTCTGCCTTCCACTAGCCTTGCCACAACCTTCATCTGCAAAGATATCAAAAGCAAAAGCCAGTGTGCGGGATTTTTCTTCCCTGCAGGATCAATCAATCAGTTAAGAGAGCACTTAAATCAACCTGCACAAGGCTTTGAACTCATAATCAGGTAAGTATGCAGGCTCTCTAGGATGTGTCTTTGGAACAAAAGGGCAAGATCTCACAGTCCGTCACACTTATCTAGAAAAATGAGAAGAGAGTCAAGCAGCAGTGCTGAATTAAACATTAAATCTTTTAAAATAAATAAGTTAATGGATGTTAATAATTATGTTATCTCAGTAAAATGCCATTAAAATTTTCTATTAGTCTTTCTTGAAGGTTGTACCAATGGACTGTATTTATTATAGATAGCATAACTCCTGTTTTGAATTACCAGTAGCAAACATTTTATAAATCACCCAGGTTTTTTCCTTGATGTACCCCCCCCAAAAAAAAATGTCAAAAAACTCAGACCAGCACAAGCAATTAATAGCATGATAGCATAAGAGTATCAAAACCAGTATGTCTGTGCACTCGTTCCTATATGTAAACCAACAATTCCACAGGAAAAATCTCAGCTTGAAATATTTAAATTAGATCATCTCTCTTTCTTGTTTCCTAAACTCCCTGTCATTTGGCCACATGACACTTTAAAATATTTATCACAAACTAAATGATCTGAGTGCCCAGCACAGTCTGCACAAGATAAACATTACTTTCTCCCTCTCAATTATGACTTCATCTCCTCCTGTCTCCTCTTGATGTGTTTATAGCTATTGTGTTTTTCTCTTTCCCCATCAGGAGAGCACCGAACAGGGAGCTAATATTGCCAAGAAAGATGTGCATGCTTAACTCTATGCCTGTGAGTCACCCCAGCGAGCCCAAGCTTTGGGTTTATTTCTGATATGTCATGTATGATATTTTAGTATTACCTCTATAACAAGGGGACTTAGGAATTTACGGCATCTCTCCTACCAGCACCACAGCTGGTGCCAAGTACTTCATTACAAAGACTTCTGCAAATGAAAATCCAAGCATTTACCTATTTCTGTGTTGTTTAAATGTGATTTTGGCAATTTCCAGACAAAGGAAAATAAGAGTTTATGACGTGTCCCCTTGGGACAGGATTGTGTTTGAGACACAATTTACAATCTGTACCTTTATCCTCGCTCAGCTCTGTTTCTTCTGATGATAATAGGCTGGCTACAGCTGAAGGTTTTGTCTCATCTATAAGAACCAGGGAAATGAAAGAGAAGTTATTCATTAGATAGCAAACTGATGAACCACTTTACTGAAAACAAGCGTTACACTTTATTGAGGCAAGATGCTAGACCTGAATTTCATTTTTCTGGGCTTCCATCCATTCACATTGCGTTCACCGGCCATTACTGGTCTCATTGTCTTCCCTAAGCCAGGGCTAAACCTACATTGCAATACTGCCAGATCAAGTCTATATTTCAATTTCTCGTAATACAGAGGGAAGAACTGTTATCAGTTTCATGGGTAGGTTGGTGTTGCTATTTAAGATTCCTTTATTTTCATTTAATCCATCTATTTTGAGAAAAAACAAGTAAGCCATTCTTAATCATGTCAATGAATGCCATTGGAATCAAAATGATTACATGCAAATGCTTTCCTGATAATAGAAGTTTTCATGAAATCACCAAGTCCCTGAAAATCTGCAACTTGGAGTTTTTTAATGGTAGAGAATGCAGGTAAAACTACCACTATTAAAAGATAAAACCAACACGTGAATTTAATAGAATTTTTCAACTTTCCCTGTTGCTTTTTCTTGGCAATTTTTTTAGTTCTAAAACCTTTATAAGCCTTTGTTTTCATTTCTAGCCTTTCATTTCTGTCAAAAGATTTGCCTCTGATGATTCTGACATTTTTTTTCACTAGTACAGCCATCGAGTATTTTTAACTACCTTGAAACAAGAGCTCTGAACCACCTGCCATTTTGTTTTTCTACATGTTAACCGTCAAAGTTCACTGATGATAGACTGGAGGTCAGACTTTAAAAAAACCACACTAGTAATAGCTGGAAAATTTCAGGCCATTTTGTACACTGTAACTGGCTTTTTCTTTACTGTATAATATCTAAATCTTGATGTAATAGACTGGGTAAGAAAACAGCGTCTATTTTTCCTACATTTTCTTTTACAATATCGAAGTATACCATTTGTAATTTGCAACACTCAGATGAAGGTTATGCCTTTTGGTTTAGCAAATACAAATAAGAACTTCAACATCTGGTGGGATTGCTCCTTCCAGGGATCATTCATAGTGATTAGAAACATTTGAGGCATACAACTGCGTATCTTAGAAAACTGGGTCATTTCCTGATGGGCACAGAAGCAGCAATCTAAAAGTTCCTGATGATGTTTCGTCTCCACAATGAGTGGAAAGCAGCAGCAACTCATTAGCTGAATGTAACTAACTCGAGGTAATTGTACAGCTCTCTGTTCTTGTCGCTATGTGAACCAGTGGGGATAAACGTTAAGCCAAATAGTTTTTTCTTGTAACTCTGCATGCCTGTGGCCAAGGAGGTGATTCATGGGCTATGCATAGGCACAACGCTATCTTTAGGCATGTACCTAAACCACGTTCCTGAAGTATGACATTTTCTGGATCTGGGACCTAAAACGTCTGCAACTTTTCTTTGACGCTCTTCATGCGAGTAACAAAACATGACTACCAATACGAGATAGGAAAAGAATGTACATTGTGGCTCTGATAAACTGGCTCTGACAGCTTGTAATGTAACAGGTCATGACAGTTTGGGGAAAAACACAATACATTTAAGACACCTCCAGGAGCAAAGTAATAATTTTGAGAGGTACATATTCCTTAATTCTCTTGGGAAAAATGAAATGTATCTCATTCAATCAAACCGTTTTGCGAATCAATATATTAATACCAGGAAAAGAGGCACCCCATCAGAGTGAACATAGCTAACAAGCACAGTGGGCTGTATTTGGCATCTGCAGAGAACAGTATAAGCAGGTTTAACAGGAACCTCTGCAGTCGCAGGTCCTGGCAGCACTTGCTCTTAGGCAAGCTGGCAGCCAAGCAGTATTTGGTATATTTAAAAGCTCAATATTGCTCAGGCAAAAATATCCCCCTGCCTAGTCAGAGATTCAAAACAAGAGTCCAGATTCAGACAGAGCAACTCATTTTCCCCTTCTCCCCAGTCTCCTTCGCCTGTTTAAGATATGACCAGCATAAAAGTGAAAACCCGGCAAAGGAAAAGCGGTTGTCCTCCAGCACTTAAAAAATACCACTGCATGCTTATCTTGGGGAGGACAAAGGGTCTAAGTCCAAAATTTGCTGAGGTCCACGGGAGTCTTTTTTGTTCTGTAATACTGGGCGCTGTCTATGGCTTCGCCACCCACTGCTTGTCCCACGTGAGGACGTGCAGAAGAGGTGACAAAGAGGACATGAAACACAGAAGGACTTCAAGCACTTGCAGACAGCATCAGCTGTCAACACCTGGGAGCAGAAGACTGACCTGTGGAGTGCAGGGAGAAATATGCCCAATGCACTGGACAAAAAGAAGGACTCGCCAAACTAATTCCTTGTCTGGTAACAGCCACAATGCAGTAAGAAAACCAGAGAAGTCAAGACTCTAGGCCTTCTAAATTTTTTTTTGCTGCATTTACTGGCTGTCTTTCTTCAGCTTAATCTTCCCCATACTGAAAACAGTCCTGAATTCACATTTTTTATTTGTTTGTTTGTTTTAAAGAAGATGTTCTGAAGAAAATACTAGTTTCATGTTCTCTGGATTAACTATGTGTAGGCAACATCCTGCACCACAGTGAAAAACAACCAACAACCAAACAAGAAAAGCGTTGTGTTACATGTAATACTACACGAGAAGAAATCCTTAAGAAATAAGGGGATTTACAGACATTTTGATTGTCACTTCAGCTCTTTTGAAAACTGATTAATTCTAGTTGTCTTTTGCACTGAACAGAGTTGAGTAGGATGAAAAATACAACCACAAACAGAAAAAAAAGCCCCAGAAAATCTATTTGGAACACAGAATGACATTATATTTTAAAATATTGAACTCACTATAATTTGTAAGCGTGCCATCTGCAAAACCTGCTGCTTGTGAACTCTGACATTCATTTGAAGTATATGCAATATCTTTCAGTGTGCATTTAAGTCTTCATAACCCCTGAGACTTGTGTAGACAATTTATTAAAACTTGAAAACACCCTTTAAAATCTTCACAAGTACAGTTTTCATCAAAGGAAACCTGTTTCCTCCCTCTCCAAACTTCCTTTTGCCCCATTTCTATTCTATACAGAGGGCTACTCTGTTGTAGAAAGAGGGAAAATAATTTCTTAATACTTAAGAGGATTAGCTAGAGATAGACCACCTTACAGGGAGAATGTAAAGCTGGTAAGCTAAGAGGGAAGTCTGCATTCCTGCATTGCAATACATTCATTCATAATGAATAGAGTTGGGTTTCTAATGGGAGAATTCCTCAAGAGCTGAGCTAATTTGGTGAAAATGTACAAACATTCTCCCTCAATAGCATTGACTAAGGTTATTGTTCACCAAGGTGGATAAAACCTAAGTAAATCCTTCAAGGAACTTGGCACAAACCTGCTTCTCGGCTCTGGGCCTCCGTTTCTTCAGTGTTTTGCTTCTCCTCTGTGCTGTTACCACCTAATGAAGAAAACACATAAAAATTATTTATGATACATCTTTTTATAGGTAACAGCAGCAGCAGCGATATTAATTGTAACCAATTCAGCACAAACTGCTAGTTTATGGCAAGGTGCTGTGATAAAAGGCAAGAGATATAAAGGTAAACTGAAAAAACCTGCAAACATAACCAGCTACATTTAAAACAGTCACATTTTCACATCTCAAGCTGAGGAAGAAGGGGTGAGATTAAAGATTTTATGTCAACAGGAATTATATGTATACGAAACAGAGTTATGTTTCCCTAAACACTGTCAGCAATAGATGAAATTGTTGCTTGATCTTGGTCTGTGTATTTTGGGAAGATTTTTTTTTCTAGGATTATTTTCCTCCAGTCACATTTCCACAAGATCCTTGAAGTGGCTGTGTTCTGACCTGCAGAACCTACTTTAAAGGCTACGGAAGGTAAGAATAGGAGGGGGAGAATTGTCTGAATTTTATTTTATAGCAAAAGGCACATCACCACTTAGGATATAGTATAAAAATGCATCACCAAATGACTGCAAAGAGGAGCACAAAATAAACCGAAGATTGCAAGGATTTAATGCATTTTTGCCCTTTTTACATGCACATTCATTTCCAATTTTCTCCACTACTTGCATTCACATTCATTATCCATTTTCTTCCCTCCAGCTCCCTTTCTGAAGGCAGGTGCCAAACGGCGAATTACCACCGAGAAAAGCAATACCCTGGGGAACATCTATGGACACAACATCAAGCTCTCTTAACCTTTGCTTGGCCTGATTAGCAATAGAGCAGGGAGACGGTATTTTCAATGATGGAGAAGGCTTGTTTAGCTTCATAATAATATTAAAGGCTGCGGTGCTGCATGTGGGATCAGATGCGATGGTTACACTCTTCCTTCTCCAGCGTGGCGAGATAGACGGAGCAAACAGCTGAGTACCAGCCTTAATGAGGCATTTGAAAAACTGACTGCTGAGCACATACACTGGGAGGAAAGAAATTCATTCCCAGCCCTGTAAACGTCTTGATAATGATACACATATTTTTTGCTGTGATCTTTTCTGGCTCCTGGGTTTTTCTGATTACAGCTTCTCCAGAGCAACGCAGTTAAAAGTTCCTCGCGCCTCCACCTTGCTTTTGCTTAACACACGGAGGCTGTTGCAGGGAACAGCGGTCGTCCAAACGCAATTAGGGGGATGGAAGACAAACAGAGTGCGCGTGTTCTTCAGAAGCAAACGTACAGCTGGTGGCATGCCGCATTCAGCTAATATTATAGTTGCAGGCTGAGGCATGATGCTCTCCCTCTTTCCAGCAGGCAATACAGCCTGGCATCCAGCAGATGGGACTCGTGGAGAAGTATTTCCAGGCTGACCCTGCAGAGAGCTGCTCTCAGGAGGAGAGGGGATGGGGCAGGAGTTTGAAACCCCACCTGAGAGGGTAGAGGTGGGCAGGGACCAGAGGGGACTCCAGCCTCCTGCCCGCTTGGTCGCTCTTCCTATGGATTTTAACCAGCCTTAATACATGACTTGCTATAGCGATTTCGTAGCACATTTGTGAGCTCTAACCTGTAAAAAATTGCATTATATGGATGATCAAAACGGCTTGATAAAACCAGCTGGGTTTCTCCTTCCCCTACTTGAAATCATAAAGTGCTCTTTTCAGAATCAGTGTTCTGCCTGTCTGCACACAATAGGAAACTGGACACAAAATGGAAGGTTACTTGTATTACAAGACAAATTTTTCTCTCCTCGTCCCCTTTTCTTTGAAACCATGGGCTTGGGACTTTGCGAGCTTTGCAGCAAGCAATTAATAAACACAGGAAAAAATCCTGTGCATCACCAGGATGTATTTCCAAGGGCTAAAGTCATCTAGATCAGGAGGTGCAGAAGGGAACAGTACGTTCGAGACAATACTGTAATGCAACAATGCAGTGACACTTGAAAAATCTTCTACTGTTAGGTCAGATCCAAAAAGAATATTGCATCACTGCGAAACAAGTGGTGCCAAAGCACAAAGGATTTCATTATGGCCAAGTGCAACACGTTTCGCTTTGCACAGAAAGACTCTACATTCAGAAAAAAACAGATCAGGAAAAAATGGTAACTACCAATATATCACTGCAAATCATTTCAGCGACTACCGTACTGGATTCGCAAAGTAAAACTATATTTCCAGACAACACTTGTTGCTACATCCATTATAACAAGTACGACTATGACCATGAGTTTTTGGTTCAAGGATTAATTCATGTTTATTGCCAAGGGTCTATATCTCTTGTTAAACTCAACCACTCAGACTGAAGTTGGACTACAAAAGAAAGTTTAAATGATCATCCAGTTCATCAGATTATCAGATAAAGCACATATTCATCAGTGTGTTTTGTCAACCCTAAGCCTATTATTTCACTGGAGATTCACTGTCTAAAACTGGTATAATAGAACGATAATTACAGCATTATATATTGGATTCCCAACATGTTTTCCTTCTAACACATCATTTTGTTCCTTCAGAAAGAAAAATGTAAAATACTTCAAGCAGAAGCTTCACCTCTTGTACTCTCACCCAGCCCAACAGACTGACTGGATCGTGACATGAAAATTAATCTCAATCAGCACATGGAACGTACGTGTCGTGCCTGCCAAGTGACTTTGATACAATTAGAGAAAAAGAAACACTAAAAAATTAGGAGTGGACGAGTGATCCTCGAGTGAATGACTTGCAGAAAGAAGGGTTAAGCTCTGCTTGGCTTGGAGAATCTCTTCATCTCCAGGGAAAGGGAAGAAGCGGCATATGAATGCACTGATAAGAAAACAAACCATATAGGGTGGAGAAGTGACTAATCCCAAAGCATCTGACAAACAGGTTTTTTGCATTTTTTAAAAACCCTTCTAATAAGCCTCTGACCGAGCATCTTCTACTGATGAGTAGTCTTTCTGTAATTACTGCTCTCCATTGGAGCTGGGTGCAGAGCAAGGGGAAAGGCTTTAAGTAGCACATGCTCAAGGCAAGGAGCTGGAAATATATGTTGCAAGAGTAGCAAGCCAGTTTTTCACCATATTTTTATTTACCTCTGGCTCTCCTTTTCTCCAGGCAGAAAAGCCAAACCCAGTGCATTTCCCTTGAGTCTTCCTCATGACATTATTAATAATAAAAATGTCTTTTCCACTGGATGGCTTCTACAATATGTGCCATCCTTCTCTTTCCACTACTGCAGCAACCGGCGATTGCATTTCCTTCAGGTGAAAGCTGTCCTCACAATATCTGCTTTTCCATTACACTAGTAATCGAACAGCAATCTGTCACTCACTCCAAAGGAGACAGAAAAAGTGGCGAACGACATGTCGTGTCATTTTAGGCCAGCAAATGTAAATGATTTTGAGCCACATCAAAGACAAATGGGAACATCTGTTTATTTTCCCCGGCATGGCAGTCAGTTGAAAAAACAGGAGTTTGAGAGTTACACTAGCACTGTACAAACAAAATAAGCACATCAGACACTAAAATTCCTCCTTCTGGTCATATATTTTGTTTTCTTTTGCCAGGCTGACTACTGCCTGATAGGTGCTTCCTCTCTCCTCTTGGCCTTTTTCTTTGGGATCAGCAAGAAAATTCTTGCCCCTCGCAAATGATATATACCCTCATTTATACTTGGTAGAAAACAGGCTACACAGCGATCAATCAGCACACTCAGCAAGCTGGCGGAGCAAGCAGCACTTCCAACTGAACCAGAAAACCGGATACTCTGCGAGTGCCTGCCCACTTTACGTTAAGGAGAGGTATTTAGCATGCACAGTGATGTGCCAGCTGCAGCAGCAGCCCCTAAATGAAGCAGATGATATGATAAATAATAAGCCGGCAGTCAGATGGGAGAGGGCTGGGACAAGATCCTTAATGAAAGTCCAGAGGACAAACTCGCAGCAGCACCAGAGCAGGTTTTAGTATTCTTGCCATTTTCTCTGCGAGAGCCTGCAGGCACATGGCTTTTTACATCTTCCACTGTTCTTGCGACAAACATGGCAAGTCAAAAATATTAATAGCCTGCTGGCCTCTTGGCTCTTCCCATTTCAGAGCTGAATAAGTGCCAGGTTTGCTCATACACCTACTCCTCTTCAGCAGTACCTTTCTCCACAACCAGTCAGCGACGTACCTACAGCTGAGGCTAAAGTCACTGTCTCAAAAATGGGTGCAAAAAAGACATTTCCCAAAAGAAAACAGAATTGGAGACAACGTATTTTTAGTGAAAGGAAGAAAGTCTGCATAACCAGTACAAACCAGTCTACTTCTAATCCTCCAACATAGACGTTATTAGTATTAAAATTGTTTTCACTACTGAGAGAGCTGTTGTTACATCATCCATAGAGTGTCAACACTCAGCGTAAGGTTCCTTCAACTAATCTCCTCCTTCCTGGAGTAGAAATAAAAAGAGATAGAGAGCCAATGCCTCAAGCTCACATCTTGTTTACCACTCTCACGTATCTGTGTATGTACAAAAGCCCCAAGCACCCGGTTTGACACTGTTATATCCCCACAAGGCACTTGCTGTGCAATTCTGGGTGCATCCTCCGGTTCTCCGGGTAGCCCGTGACCATGTGTCTCTCTCCAAGCTGGGCCACGCTTCTATGACAAAAGCAAACCAAGATCTGGCAGATAAGGGATTCCAGTTCTGAATTCTCTTTTTTACAGCACAAAAATATTGCCACGGTAATCATACTAATGATGTGAAGGTCCTTCTAGGACAACAGAGAAACTAATTAATGAGAAAATTAAAAATATAGGCCTTGATCTTACAGCTGTTACATTCTGCACACTTGAGTAGATATGCTGACTTCAGTGAAACTCCTAATATGCAAGAAGAAAGCACATGTATATCTATACACATAGTCAAGATCCTACAGCCTGCAACCATTTTCAGACTATTCCAGTGGCAAAGTGACATCAAGCATAACAAAAAAAGCACATACACAAAAAGGCCATTATTGTAGAACTACAAACACATTAAAATGAATCATTAGGGTGGTGGCCTGAGGTTACCAAACATTTTCAGTTTGCATTTTAATTTCTTTTAATTAAATTATGATTTAGGTCAGTTTTAATCACTACTTATATATAACCCCTTTGGGGTAAATTTTAAGAAGGGTTAGTAAAGAGTTATCTGCAGTAATTGTTTAATGGAGTTATGAGACTTCCTCCCTCTGTTCTGCTTCAACAATTCACCTCGCTGCAGCCGCAGACCCAAATGTGCTGCTCTCAATGCGCCTGGCCTAGCGAAGCTGGCAGCGTAATAAATAATAGGTTTTCATTTTCATGCAGCAGTTTGTTAAGAATTGTCAGCGTGGGAAAAGAATGAGAAAACTGTAGCTTGTGGGGATTGTCTCAGAGGTTAAAAATAACGCTATTGTATTCCACCTATTTAACGTCATGAGAAATATAGAAGCCTAATGTAAAGCGCACTGAAGTCACTAGGTGTGTTCCCTTGCCTCACCCCTCCATGGACAACAAGACAAGTAACTTGGCTTTGTCATACCTTTCCTGGCCAGGGAAGAGCCATGGGACAAGAGCTACAGCACCAAATTAGGTGCAACCACTAAGATTTGTCTGAACCCACTTTGCTGGGAACCTTGTGCTACTCTGGTTTTTCACTGGGTGCAATTCTTCCATCTGACATACACTGTGACTCAGATTTTGCAATCCAGATGCCTGGCAAGAGATGAAATTTAATTGCCAAAGTTGCTGATCATCGCTATTTCTGACATTTTGAAACTGTGACTGTTCAAAAGAAATGAAAGTAGGCATCTGCTGGAAGCTTGAGCTCTCCAGCATAACCAGAATACGGACATCACAGCCCACACGATACGCGGTCTGTACAGAGAAAAAAGTTTCAATTGGCATTTTGATGCAAAAAATACACACATGATGCTGTGCAAGTATTATCACTGTTATAGCATACAAAAGTGAGTCGATGGATGTTGAAGAGCAAGCCAAGGTAGAGCTCAGAGCAGAATGGAGGAGTCCTGATGGGCAGTCCCGTCTACGAGACAGAGAAACAAAGGGACCCCATACATGCAAGGTGCAGAAAACAATCACAAATTTTATTATTACTATGTCAATTGATTATTTGTTCATACTTTCTTGGTGTGCCCAAGAGACTAGGTCACTGCACACCATTAAGGACTGCAGCACAGCTGCTTTTCCAAGCCACAGTTAAAATAAAACATGAGACCTATTTCAATTTTTTTTTTACATAAGGTCACAAAATCATGTGGTGAGGCAATGTAACGAAGTGAAGAAATGGAGAAGCCACACAGGAGATCACGTTTGTTAAAATCAGCATATAATGTGAACCAAAACATGCACTATCTTGCATTAATATTTCAGAATTAAGGGACTAGCCCTGTATTCTACACTGGGCCTGGACAATCACAATGGTTTACTGTTATTCACATCATGGTTAGAAATGAGAAATGAATTCCTTGACAGATGAGTCCCCTGCAGGTATGCTCGTTTGTCACTGTGTATAATTCTTCTCTGACAACACTGCATTAGTCACTTTAGTAACTTAGTATTTTGCACCTTAGCTCATCTCAGGAGAAAGAAAATCTACTCCGAAGCATCTAGCGTGAAAACAGGAATTGCAACTGTTTGCCTGGTACTGTTTTCACACAAATTTATTCAGTTGCTAAAAGAAACCCAAATGGGTAAATGGTGAACACAACAGGACTGCGTGTCACCTGCGGTGGCCAAAATGAGCTGTGTTGCCTTGTGTAGCCACTGCATGGCAATTGAATGAAACAGCAGAAGTCACTTCATCGATGAAAAGAATCTCTTAAGAAGGGTTTGCTAGGAGAGCAAATAAAAATACAGATAACACCCTGTTTTTCCGCTGGCTAAGTGGAAGGTGATCATCCGATATTCTGAGAGCTGTAATCAGTCAAGACAGATGGTGGACCTCAAAACAGAAGTTAAAAAAAAAAAAAAGCTATCAACCAAAGTGGACAGGGGTTAATAGTATCACTTCAAATATAACCAATCTGCATTAAGGTGAAACATTTTACAGACATGTTTGATACATACACTTCCCAGGGAATTTCTTCTGTAGTACTTTATCTTAATTTAAAATTTCATTTAAGGATTTGCTTTGGTAGCAAGAAGAATACAGTAACTTCTAAGCTATCTTAATAAGAAGTACCACTTTTAAGGCTGTATAAGAGAGTCTGTGGTTTTGAAGTATAATTATGTGTCTAGATGTTCATTTTCAGTAGATTCTGAGTGGAGCAGAAATTTACTGAAGAATATTACCGCCCTGTGGGATGCAAAGAAGAAACGTAGCCACAATTTCTCAAATGATAGAAGAACATTTCAAAACTAATCGGAAGTCAAATCTAGTTAATATAAATCCATACCTTATAAAGAGAGACAATCAGGCCTGCATAGCATTAGAAGCCCCTTAGAAAAGATGCGTTGAACATGGCTGTGCAATGGTGATTGCTGCTGTACACAACCCCCAGCCCCAGGGGGGATCAAGCCAATCTCAGAGGGGGACTGTTGACTTTTGGGGTGCATACCCTATTATCCCTCCCTATGAAGTTAGGGAGTTAGCAGCAAAGTTGCAAACATTGTGGTCCATAAAGGAACATCAGGAAAGGGAAGCCTTATGTTAATCTCACAATCAAAGGACTAAGCTGTAAAATTAGTTTTGCTTTCTGGTTCTAAGATTACGCGCTTTTTGTCACTGGACAAAAATGTTGTGGGCGAAGGGATGAGGGGTCAGTGTATCTCCACTTCAGTGAGCATCCTACCTAATTGATGCGACCTGCTGAACCAGTGAGTTGTTGCAATATGATGCGACCCCATTTTGCCCCATTTTTTACTGTGTACTCCTATCACAAGACTGGTGTCTCTTGTGGACATAGCATCCACACAGAGGGGCGGGAGCCTGCTGGTGACACTGCCTGCTCCTGACACTGTCAAGCAACATTTCAGACATTTGATGTTGCCCTTGAAAGCTAAAGGGTTGATAGTGTGATGACCCCATCAAGCAAAGAAACCAACTCTACCAACTATCTTAAAGGTGATTTGTGTTTAGTTTGACCTTCCTGGCTTGGCTTATCCATCAAACTGTGCTCCTTTCCACCAAGTGAGCAGAAAGCAGACAAAGTTCATCCCAGAAGAGCAATTCCAACAGAGCAGCTCCTTGCGCATACACTGAACTTCAGCTAAGGTGATTGCATGAGACCAACAACCTATCAGTCTATCAGGAAGCATCTAGTCCAGTATAAATGTAGGAGTAGTTATGTTCATACAGTCCTAAAATTACATTCGGCCCTTTGAAGGCAATCGTGAGGCTGATGTGGTCCCTGGTGAAAATGAGTTTGACACCTCTGATATAGTAATTAATTTTGGGCGAAGCTTATGAGAAAACCTGGAGCAAGACAACTTGCAACTCCAGTTCTGTCCTCACATTCCTTGAGGGATGGAAAGGATGATCCTGACCTTGGGAAGCACAGAAATCGGTTTTACTGCATGGATTGATTATCCTTCTCCTCGAAGAGGAGAAAGATCAGGCATTTATGCTGCTACTATTAGATGTATTAATTGTCTTTGATACAATATTGATCACCAGCAGACCACAGGGAGTGGAAGGAGTAGGAATTTCGGAATAGAATTTCGGGCGGGCTCTGAAATCCTGTAATGAAAGAAAGGGCAAACAAGTATCAAGAAAATCTTGCACACACCTTGCTGTTCAGTACATATAGGAGGATGTTTGGGGAGATATCTAAGAGAAATAAGGAACATTCTGAATTTTTGTTTTGTTAGACTTTCATAAAAATTGTTTGCTTTTGCTTGGTGATAATCAGTAGGATGAGAACAGGTGACCTGTGGCATTTGTGCTAACCTGTGGCTGCTATGCTGTGACAATCACCACCATTTTGCCTATGTAATTACTTTAAGATTGTGTTATGAAGCTACTGATGTAAGACATGCTAGGTTTTGTTTAGTGCCAAATACATTTTTCTTTACAATCACTCAATCACTGAATGTACCTGACCGAGGGGAAAGTCAAAATTCTCACTGGCTGATTTTACTCTCACAGGACCCAGGAAAAGGGCGGGGGGGAAGAAAATTACACTGCATGTTTGCACATGTCAAACCTGAAAATACTGCAGGGAGTCCGGGAGTAAAGAATGTTTCTCCATGTATCCAGTCTAAACATTTCCCCAGACAATAACCTGCGCTACCGTGAAAAACTACAGAATATAACCATTGACAGGCTGCAGTTCACACTTGCTTTTCTCTATCAATGGTCTGAAGGCAGAGAACAATATATCTAATAGCATAATAACAGACACCATTAATACTCTAGAGGTTCAGCATAAAATTGCTTTCATTAGCATGTCAAGTGTTTATTTTAGCTTACTGCAAAACAAGCTCCTTACATACAACCACTTTTGCAACTTTCCTTGATTGCAGTGAGGCTAATAACGAAGGAGTCTACTTTCTGTGATCTTCTGTGGAGATTTTTGCATGCCCTGAAAAGATACTGCTCTAGCCAATGAACCAGCTGAGCACGCTGGAGAAAAATACTACAGCTAAAATATTACTGAACTCAGTGGAATAGTTTTTACGGACTGCCACAAGGACATGCATGAGGCTGCTAAAACAGCAAGTTGTATTCCCATCTTCAGTCTAAAAGGACACTGACAATTAAGCAAAGGAAAAAAATATCTGGTTCTTCCTGTGCCTCAATGTGTATTTGTTAAATATTTTATATCTGGTCATGTTACTAACAGAAAAATAGTATGTTTAATGTAAGTATCCTTGGACTTGCTTTTATTGCTTAAAGCTGTGGGTTGGTTTGGGGTTTTTTTGTTTGATTGCCTTATTTTTTTTCTTTGTCTTTTTAAATTTCAGGTACCTAAAGCATGTGAACTATCCTAAAGTTAGAACATGCTGAGCAGCAAAGCACTTCAGTTTTACCATGAGGAAAATTCAACAAAGTTCACCTAAGGCAGAGTGTGGCTTTATTGTGTTTTATTTGAGTCTACATGCATTAGCTATTTAGAAGTTCTTTTTATAAATTAAAAAAAAAAAAATACAAATATATATAAACGCAGTTTTTTGGAAGCGAAGACAAACTCCTACCTAAATAAAATTAGTCAGACATGTAGTTCTGGTTCATGTCACATGGTTTCATAATCTTCAAAGCTCTCCATTAAAAGTTCTTTTAATTAGTCAAAAACGACAGCTAATAACTAGAACAGTAGAAACTAAATCCTATTCTCAGACAAATGCGTGCAAATGCCATTTACTGAAATGGAAAGGGTTCACAGGGGTGTTACATTATAGGAATTTATAGGAATTCAGTGTCTGGAGCTGAACAGCTTGAGTCCTCTTCAAAACAGAGGCAGAGGTAATACCACAGAAATCTGATCCAGGTTTCTTCCCCAGCCCCCCTCAGCAAACACTTTAATTACGCTTTTATTTTCCCCATCACAACCACCCTCAAGTCTTAATTCAGCCTTTCAATCCTAAACATTACAGGCCTGATTCCTGCCTAAGGAATCGAGGGCTCCATCGCAGGCTAAATTAAACTCTGCAGTGGTGATTATGTGTTACAGGCCTCAATTCTGCATCAGCAAAACCTACTGTACGGCATCGAATTCAAGGAGTTCAGGCATTTTACAGCTCGAGGGTCACGCAATCATTCTATTGTCATGCTATTTACTTCACCCTTCCAATGCATTTGTTTGTGCTCCACAAAGTGAACTGTAGGTCACCAGGAAACACCGACAGGCATAGTAAACGAGGAAACCATATCTAGTAAGCCACAGAAATACTGGAACAACATTGGTTATTTTTCCAGTGGAAGGGAAACCTTACACTTTTTTTAAAACATTTTTTTCCCAGCTCCTTTCTTTCTTTTTTTGACACTGATACAATGAAAGCTTTTAACCCCCTTCCAATAAAAATATATAATCAGAACTATTATTGTTTCGCCTGTTTAGGAATATGGAAAATGACACCACGATCCCACATGCCGTTTAGCCTACAGACAAATTGACATGTGGTTAGTCATCACTGAATTCTCTAATCGAAACGTAAAATTGGTATTTTTTTATTTCTGCTGGGGTTAGTGCAGCATGAAAGGAAAGACAAGCAGTCAGGATGAGATTTCTTGGGTCCCCCCACACCTTCCAGGTGATGACAGCTATTGCTTTAAGTACTTGCCATTAACAACCAGTCACAATGTTAGTGACAGGATGTTACTAGCAGTTACTTAAAGTGATAGATGTTAACATTTTTCTGCTCTTTATAACTCACACTATACCCCAGTCAGAATATTTTAGGAGCTGGATGCACAGCACCGGGTCACAATGGTGAAGATGGGGGAGCCACTGGTTGAGGTCCAGAAGGAGACATGTCATTTGAGGAACATTAGGTCAAAGAGAATCCAGGATAAGGAACTGTCATGGATTAAAGATTAAGGTTCACCTTTTTAACTGTTTCTCATAAGGGGAATTCTCCAGCATTAGGGCATTTTGCTCTTCCACACATATGAGAGCAACATGAAACTCTGCACTCTGAAAATAAGCCTTTGATGTTACAGTCTTTTAACAACTCTCCCAATGAGATATAGATTAAGAAAAGATACACTGATCTGATTTTAGGTCAATGTAGACCACATTTACCTCCATACACATGGACAAGCTGCCCTGTGAAGACTCAAGCACAGGAAAGCACTCTTACAGGAACAACGCTATGGACATAATGTTAAGCACCTGTGACTTCTGACCATAGATAGATGTAATACATCCCATTAAACACTGTAACTGGAGTGGAAAGGGATATGGCAAACATTTCTTGTAGAAAAAGAAAGAAAGAGTTTTATTGCTCTGTGTTTTGCAGCAGGTAGCTGATTTACCTGATCAACTTAAACCAGACAATGACCCAAGCCCTGCACAACACGCATTACACTTTGTATTACTAATTAGATAGTCAGAACAGGTTAGAGATAAACCAGCAAGAATTTCTCATTTTGTATCAGCAATAATCAGTAGTCAATGACATAAAAATAGCATCTGTAATTCTGAATCTACCTTGAAATGAAATATAATTCAGAAAAATTGCAAGCTCATGATCTAGGCCAAAAGGAACTTTCTAAATGTGTGCAAACAACATTCTTAATGAAGGTTTTCCAGTTCTTTGCCACGAATTGAGAGTAAACCTTTCCCCCCAAACGCAAAATTGATTACTAGCTCTGAAAAGCTGTCAGGTCACCTACCTTCAGCATCATCTTGCAGGTCCTCAGGCTGCTCTGCTTTGCTCTCTGTGGGAGATGGAGGCTGGCCTTTTTGTTCCAATCCTTCTTTAAACAGAAAAATATTATTTTGAAATTGTTTTACTGTATCAAATATTACTATGCATGGCACCACAGCTGTGATCATGTCTTATCTCAGCACTCCAGTCAGTGCCCAATTCCTATATTTTTATTATTAAAATTAATGACGGCGTCATCTGTTACAAAAGTCATCATAGGTACCCTTCAGCTTGGACTGGATTTCCCTAACTTTCACATGGCAGCAGTGAAAAAAACTCACACTAAAATAATCTACTTCTTCACAAGCTCTTAATCTCTTCAGAAAAAAAAAAAGTTTTAATTTGTAGTTTTTAATGTAATACATATTATGCATTATGGAACTGTGGAGAAATAATCTGAATGAAATTATTTTTCCCTCTCAGCTCAATTCTCCATTCAATGTTATAACAGAGTAACAAATTAATATTGACCAAAATTAGTAATGAAATGAGAGAAGCAAGTTTGATAATGAAAGCTTTACAAGATAGAAATGTTCTGACTGAAAAAATCTATTCCAACCTTTTAGCCAGAAAACAACAAGAAGATGGACGAAAAACAAAATCTCTTAAGTAAAAACTGTAACTGAGGCCAGTGAAGCTTAAAATCTCCCCTATTTGTAGGGACTAAAGTTCACGGTGTTTACTATCAGTTGGTTGAACTTCAAAAACTTTGAACTTTTTTTACAACATTTTCTAGATATCCCATCGTTTTAATATAAAGAATGAAATAACTGTTTGCTTGATAAGACAGACCTCAAGGTACATACTGGTAGCACAGAAAGTCTGTTAGTACAAAGGGGAGCACAAGCTGGAAATTAATCATAAAGTATTTGTAATTAAGACATTCAATGAAAGCAGGTTCACTGATTAAAACATTCTTCAAACGCTGTTGCTTAACCACAAAGGCAGAGAATTAAAACTCAATTCATTTCACCTATTGAATCTATTCAACTGTGACGGAAAAATGACTTTCTGTCAAACCTCCTGATTCCCTGTGGGCTTGTGTGAAGGAGATGCCTATGGAAAATATACATTTGTGCATGCTGGAAAGAAACCTTGACCCCTTCTATCTGGGAAATTTAGGAAAATGTATGACATTGCCTTATATTCCCCTATTGCAGTGCTGTGAGAAAATAAGAATCATGGTATTATCTCAAACTGATTAGCTAATTAGCAACTGGGAAAAAAACGCTGTCTACACGTGTATCATAAATTGCTTAAGTGTTTTAAAACCTTCTGTCTCTTCTGCTGTCATACATACCCCACACAATCATCTACTCTGTATGTTGCTGGATTTTTAAACAGCTCTCAGCAATTTGATGGCCGGTTCTCATAAAGGACT
This sequence comes from Patagioenas fasciata, assembly GCF_037038585.1. Lineage (NCBI taxonomy): Eukaryota > Metazoa > Chordata > Aves > Columbiformes > Columbidae > Patagioenas > Patagioenas fasciata. Next base: position 7,330,922 of record NC_092522.1, on the reverse strand, counting down.
CAGCTCTGCTAAGAGCTGTAGATACTCTCCTTTTATCTTCTATGCTTCCACAACTTCTATATCTAGAACCAAAATGCTAAAAGTTTCCAAACAGGAATATGAAAGAAGCAAGCGAGGACGGGGAAAGGGAATTTGCAGGTCAAGTGGAATATTATGTTTGTTCAACAGGCAAAAAGAGAGTGAATTTTCGGCCCAGGAAACTCAGAAATGCTTTCTGCCTGCTGTCTGTGGAAACTGGTTGTTCTACTGTATTTACATCCAAAAAAGAAAACAAAAGAAAGAGCCACGGATTGGGATGCTGGCAAAACATGAACAAAAATTCCAGTGGAGAACTGTATGTGAATAATTAAAGTGCACCTCACTTGCTCAATTTTAAGGAATGAGCATGACCCCAAAAAAGCCAAACTGACTATTGTTCTTCAAAGTTTCTTCTACAACGGTATTTCTGTTTCATTATAGAATTCCGTATAGTTCAGAGAGCATAAAGGGTCCTTAGCGATCAGTAAACAAAGCTACAGAATAAAGCAGAACATGCTTTGAGGTTTGGCTTGATATCAGGAGGTAGACCTTTCCTGACAGCACTTATCCTAGGACACGTCATGTGTCATGTCATCACATTTGCTCGTCTGAATTTGAAATTCAAATACTATATTCTGAAGAAAACAAGAGGTTTGAAGTGCTAAGATGAATTTATTTCTGGAGTGGTGAGAATGTAGGAGTAACCACAAGAAATACTGTGGGGAAAAATAAAGGCAAAACCTGCCAAATAAAGACGCACTTTGTCAACCCTTTGAAAGGGTTACTCAGGAGCAGTGGTGATAGAGTTCAACAAGAACTTCAATATAAATGCAAGATCCTGAAAATAACCAGGCTTTCAAACATTGATTCCTGCCAACACTCTCCCATTCTTTTAAAAAAATAACTTGAATATTTATAGCGGACCATATTGATGTATGGCTCCTTTGGTTCTAATGTTGCTCTGAACTACCTGCTATGTTCCCTTTTTTGGTTGACAACGATTCACATCAGGGGATCGAATCAATAGGAGTGTTTCAATCAACACTCACCCCTCTGGTGTTGAATTTTATCACCTAACCAATCTGTGCTCCTCCAGTCCCACAAGTCAAATGTCAGTCAAGATGAAGTGCAAGTGTCCAGCCAGGTCTTTCAGGAGTATCTGAATACGTTAGATAATATAGCCAACATGTAAATTGACAGCACAAAGATGGAGAGGGAGAAGTCAGAATTGTTACTATCTCAAAATAAATGATCTTTTTTTTTTTCCACTCTATAAAAAGCCTTAAAATGCTCACAAAAGGATGTAGAGCCACTGGCCCAGGAGAACAAGATTTCAATCACAATTTCACTGCTTTTTTAGCAGATATCTCTCATTCCAGAGACAGAAAAAGATTTTTGTGAGCTTCAAAATAATTTCATTTTGGTCAAAACGCAACTCTTAACCCTTTCTGCTCCCCAGTCTTCCAGAACAGTTGGCCAAGCACTACAGAAATTTTGGCTGCAAATTTCTGTTTTAAAACAGCACACCTAGACAGGTGTCTGAACTTATCATACTAAAAGCTTTTCTAATTGTGTCAAAAGGTTTCTGAGCTCTAACACTGGGAGACATGATTCTCCTTTATAGGCTAATTCAGAGGGTCAACAAGCTACTTAAATGTCACCGTGTGTCTCCAAGTAAGCTGTTCCCTAAATCCCTCACAACTTCCAAATCTCCCTGGTTACAAGTGATTGCTGATTTCATCTCAGGAGAACAAAAAAAAAAAATCACAGAATCATTTTAGTTGGAAAAGACTTTTAAGATCATCGAGCCCAGCCATGAACCTACCACTGTCAAATCCAGTTTTAAACCAGAAAGTCTCCCTCCAAAAAGAGTGCCCAAGAATGCACACACAGTGCAACATACAACGAAATTCTGGATTTATACAGAATTGTTTACAATAGAGATTTCCCCATTAGTGTGAATGAGAACCTTCGTCTTGCCATCCCAGCTGGCTGTTGCTTCTGAAGCAATGAATAGGTGGTTAATTAGGATGCTCAGGATACAAACAGGATAACCAGCAGGGTATTTATCATGAACAACTATTAGAGGGGAAATGAGAGACAGAAGTGTGGCAACATTCATACAGATGAGGTCAAAAGGTAAAATGTTTTGGTACCTGGTGGAGAGTGAAGCTGAACAGGTTGAGGGAGAATATAGATTCAGAATTCAAATACTTTTCTATGTGTTTCTTTTTTTTTTTTTTTTTTGGAAGAGAATTAACTTACGTCAGTGGATAATAATGCAATACTATTGTGTAGGAATCTGGACAGTGCTTCTCATAATAGCACACGCTTCTCTAATTTCCACATGCAATCACTGCAATTGCGCCCATAATTATGGCAGTATTAGGGCTTATTTTGCACAGTTCTGCGCATGGATATGTGAATCTATGGGTATAAAAGCCAAGTCCTTCAGAAGTTAAAGTTTAGAATAATCTTCCCTTAATGAAGCTTAAAACATTAAGCATCATGACTCTGCACTGTTAAATCACTGAAGTTAAAGGCAGACAAGACTACTAGGTCATCTGGTCCTTCTCTTTGTCTATGTAGGAAATAATTCCTAAAGGAAAGCGAAGACATAGAACTGCACAGGCCCGTACCCACCACTGCTATATCTGCCCTTTGACTCAAGCCATTCCAACAGCAAACCGTATGACACACGATAACATCAAAGCACTTTGAATTACATGGTGCTGTTAAGTCAGCAGCTGCTATGAGATACAGAATCCAGAAAAAAACTGATGCGTTAAAATCCTCTGAGCCAAATGCCATTAAAAGAGTGGTCTTAAGCTTCTATATTTAATATGACTATGTTATTTTTATTTTTAAATGTTTTTCTTACTCAAGTACATCAAATATATGCAGTGATGTTATGTGATTAACTCACTAAAATGATCATTCATGCCTGTTTACTTTATACTATTAATGTAGATATTAATGGAAATTATCTGGCAGATGTAATCTAGATATTCCCTTATTTATTTTGAAGAGAACTCACAGAAAGAAAGGCCTTACTGCGCATAATGAGATATTTGCACTTCAGGGTGGCAGAAACACAAGACAGATCACTTTCACAATGTGTCCATCACTCAGTAATACACACGTTTGGTCATCTGTTATTCTTTACTCCCAGCTAAGGCTCTAGCTGTTCCCAAGCCCTCATCTGGTGTGTGCTGAAGTCAATGGACAGATTCTCATTGACTTCAGCTGACACCAGACCAGGATCAGGTTTTTTTTCCCCTCTAGTTCTTGCCACCAGCTTTAAATTAGGATGGATTCTGTAACCCCCACTTCATCCTACTACAGTCTTCAAACAGAAACTGGTATAGATACAATGAGTCTATATCTCATTTGTGTTTTCTCTTGGTTTGATATTGGCCCTCAGAACACGTAGTAAATGGAAATTGGAGGTACAGGAATTTAAGTAAGATGCAGAATATTTGAATCTCTGTAAAAGGTCCTACATGTGTGTAGCCTGCAACATATCCTTTCCAGGAATTCAGCTTTTTTCTTTTTTTCCTTACGCACAAAAATTGGAGAAACAACCCTAAAACAGATTGGATATGGACAGCTCAAAAAAACAGGGTCATCGATATTGGTGCCAACTGCTGACTCCATCTGCTGGAGTCATGACCTGTGAAGTCAAGTGGAATGAAGAATGATTATTCAATTAATATCCTGAAGTGGTGACTAGAAGTTCCTACTCTGTTTTTCCCTTAGAACAGTAAAAAACAGATATCCTTCAAACTGATAAAAATCTGAGTATAAAGATGAAAACTCCTCACAATGCAGTAATTATGTGTATTCACAGTTCCCACAAAGGCATCCTGCAATCATTAAAAAGTCCATATACAAAGAGGTCAAAAGGGCAAAATTTTTGAATATCTGCCCCACTGCTGGTACAGATATAAAAAAGATACTTTTCTTTATCCATGTCAGCAGTCAATGCTGACAATCAATGCACTGATTCCCAAAATATCTCCCAGCGATGAAGAAATAAGCAAGTACGTGCTGTGGAAGCTCAAAGCACCCTAAAAGCAGCCCTGTGAGAGAAGCTATGATCTCACCCATCTCATATGCACAAAGAGACAAGTAGGGAAATATCTTCCTTGAATGACTTAATTCAGTGATAATTTCCCAGAGCAGCTATGTAGCTTCACCTAAATTAATGAACCTGTGAAGGATACAAGGTAGGAAAGAGGAGAGCAGCTATTAAGTCAAAATGTACTTTTAATTCTAATTTAAAATGTTGCGGGGTTTTTTTGGTTGTAGTTTTGGGGTTTTTTAAAGTAATTTGCATAATCTCCATAAAAGCAACAAGACAAAAAATGCAAAATAATTTGGCTTATAAAAGTATACCTGCCATGATAACTATAAAAAGCGAAATTGGAAATGTTAGATGAATACTGCAAATTCAACTGTAGGATAATCTTTGGCAAATGTTTGTTGTATAATGACGGTCTTTATTTTTCTACTTTTATGTATGTGTGTATGACTCTATCAATCGCACTAATTGTGTTAAAATTTCTGAACGTTCCTATCTAGTAATCTTGACACCAAAAAATAATTATAATTATATGTAATAAAATCAACAGGCCAGAACTGCCATAAAAGAACGTACTAATCCATCAGAGTAACACGTATCTATCTGTGTATAACCGTGTTTTCACATCTATGCATATACACCATTCTTCAAGTATTTCTAATTTCTAGGCTAATTAAACAGTTGCATAAATCATCATAATCGATTTGTCTTTAGGACAATCTTCCCTATTTAAGCAGGCAGCATAATGCTTCAAAAGGTTTTCCCTCTGTTTTCTGGCTGGGATGTCTCTGCCTTTCTCCATGTGGCTTTCCTTTTGGATCCTGTAGCTCTCCATAAATAACTGCAAGTTCCCACACATGCACTGGGCTATGATGGGATCAGGGTCACAGCGCCCACGTCTGGTGCACAGTCACGGGTGGGTACCAGACTGGTTGGGAAGGGAGGGCAGAGGAGAAGAGTAGGGGGAGCTACGCTGTGTATAAAAGGAGGTGCTTGATTGCAGAGAAGTCTATTATGGAACAGGAGATGTCCACTGAGAACCAATAAGTGAAGGTCAGCAGGAAGTTAACACTGGGTGCTGTGGTGGAAGCCTGTTACCAAAAGGCTGATCAAGAAGGTTAAATGGATGAAGCTCTGCACAAAAAAACTAGGAAAAGTCTTCTGATGGGAGACACCTAATCCTCTGACTTTCCTTTTCTTGTTCCTCTTGTTTCTTCCTTTACACCTATCCAACATTCCCATTTCAAGTCCATACCCATCCACAAACCATAAACAATGACACTTGTTTTAAACGGCAAACTAGGAGGACCAGGACAAAAGTCCTCTGAAAATACTGTCCAGTCAAGTTCAATGTATTTAAGAGTCTGCAGGAGAGCTTTGCTTCTGTTTAGTCGCAAACAAATCATGGCTGCTAATCAGAATTGCGTTTGACTCAAGAATTGCTGTATTCACACTTCTATACAGACAAAGGACTGCAGAATTTTAATTGTTTCCCATTCATGTTCCAACTAGTTATTAATAAATAGCAATGAAGAAGCACTCAGAGGCTCATAACAGATGATGGCACTAAAAAGGTAGTCTCAGCCATTCTCACCATGCACTATGTATTATCAGGGATAGTTTACCCTATGTTACGCTAAAAACCAGAGATGACTGTTGTAACATTGGCAATAAATGATTGGCACTGCTTATCACAACCAAGGCAAATACTTTCAAGAATTCTTTCAGTTTGGTTGATGCTTTGGAGAAGTGATATATTTTAGCATAAAATCTTGTTTGCTCACCTGTCTCTTCACTCAGCTCAGTCCCTTCTTCATTAGCATCAACTGTCAAAAAAGTGAAAGAAAATGATTAATAAGAGAACCAGGAAAGATCTAAAAAGAAATATTCCATGTTTCAAATCGCCCATGTCTTCGTTTGCCTGCTCCCAGTTAGCATTTTGCAGTGAGACCTAGAAGCGGATGGGAAAAGCAGGTTTTGATACTAGACTGTTACTACCAGATGCAGGAAATGCAGAGAATAAAGAGAATTCTGCATAATATAGAGAATTTGCAAACTATGACTTGTATAAAGTGAAATGGCATTCTCTTTTCTCGTAGAGTTTTTGGTTTACTCATCAAGTTTCAGTTTGCCTTTTTTTCCTGAGAACAGCTGGCCATGTTAAGCAGAGAACTATTTATCCAGAAATCATACCACACAAAGAAGTTACTCTTAATATAAATTTGCCAGACAGGACTTTGGTTTAAGACCAAGTTCTTGCTTGCCAAGAATTGAACACTTGCAATTATTAAGATGATCTATGAAGAGAGCAGATTCCTTTTGCAAAAAATTGCACTTAGTAACAAAGGAATTTCATACTGCAGAACTCACTGACCGTAGAAGTTTATGTCAACCATGTTCCTAACTCATATCGACTCCATTTATACCCTTTTGAATGCATTTGGGCACATGCAGATTCTGCAGCAAGCCTGTCCAAAAATTAACAGCTTTCAAACTTGCATTTGTGCATATTATGGCCATCATTTGAACCTAAAAGAGTTTTGCAATATTATGACGACTGACAATGGAAACTAACAGTAGTATTTAGGTCCTAATTTACAGGGTCAGATCTTTACACTAGAAACTCCACTGAGACCCAGATGCTGTGACACACACTATGAAGATCAAGCTCTGCTTTCATAAGGTTTGGAGCCTGAAACTTTAAGTAGCATGAAAACAGAACAACTGGTTAAAAACAGAGGCCACTAAAAACCAGCAGGTTCCATTTCTCCTGAGCACGTTTTAGTCTGGTCCAAAGGATCAGGACGGAAAAAAGTCACTGCACATTTTACTCCCTTTCTCCTTATTCTGCAAACAATGCTTTTAGAGATCAAAACGGCACATGGACTCCTACTACACAAATATAGATCTGTACACAGAAACTTTAAGGAGCTTTGACAAGTTATTTTTGAGATAAGAAAATGAAAAATCTTGTTAAACCCAATGGGAATTCTGCCACTGACTTCATCAGAGCCACGATTTTCAACTGGAGTCCTGACATTTTTCAGCAAATCACTCAAAAATCATTTGTTTAACATAGAGATTATTAATTATTCAGTTTCCAATAACATGTTCTTTCCATGGAAGTGTTTATAATGAAACCAGCATGCCAAAATTTCAAATTAATCTAAGGCTTGACACTAAATCAGCAGAATATAATAGCTTAACATGCATATATCACCTGGTCTTCTGCAGAACTTCTTAATTATAGTTCTGCAAGTGACTTGGAATAAGAAATTCCCAAAGCAACAGAATAGCTTCTAAGCTGGTGATAATGGACACAGACAAGAAATCTAATGTTATTAAAAAGTAGTGAAGTCATTATGCAATATAATTATGAAGAGGTAAAGACTGCTTTTGTGAATTAATTGTGAATTAAAGGATGTTTTTCCTGGGAAAGTGAACCTAAGTCTTGCTGAAAGGCAGTAAAGTCCTTATGCCATTTCTGAAAATGGAAGCTGCGCTCCCAATCACTTGGTGACACCATCTCCAGGTCATTGTGGTGCCTTTGAAGATTCTACCCCAGCCTTGATCTAAATCTGACTTTCACTTTGGCACACAGCACTCCCCAGTCATTTCCCGTGTCTATAATTCTTACTCTCACACTATTAATGCATCTGGTGGAAGAGCCTCCCTGTCAAACATAACACAGTCTCTTTCACTGACCTTGGTGTGGTTGGCTGCAGTGAAAAACACCATGTTTAGCTGTCAGGGTTCCATGCCAAAATCAATTATTTGAGACAAATACCAGTGGTTTTGAAATCTAAAGCCAAAATTCATTCACTTCCCACCCAGAATAATGATATTACAATCAGTTTCTTGGTTACTTTGTCTGAAGAAGGAAAAGCAAGTAAAAGTATTTTTTACTGAAGCTCTACATGCCTAACATAAAGCAGAATAAGCGCGAAGACTGGTATAAATGAGATTTGTAATGCCTCAGGTTGTTTGTTTGTTTGTTTGTTTTAATATTCCCTATGCATTTTTTTTACCCCATCTAAGAGGTTTGCACCTTAGAGGTTTGCTTTGGTTTGAAATATGCACCACAGTCAATCCCAAAGCCAAATTAGTAAAACCATGGAAGAACCCAAGAGTACGTCTTTGTCGTCAGTAGATAATTTTCTTAAAGACACATCATTCATATTTCTTGCCCAAACTTGCCCATTTGAAAGACCAGAGGTGAGATCCTCTGTAATTCTCACCCCTTACTTAGGAGCTGTTGAAAAATAACTGACTAAGAAAACACGCTATAGTATGTGCACGTATATACCCACTCCTGATTGACTCTCTTGACTGAAGAAGCAAAACAGCAACATCTCACATGGCTTCCCCATTAAAGCCCTGGATTTTGGGAAGCTCTACCAAGATGACATTGGGGGAACAGGAATGATGCATCTTGCAACCTGGAGTGAGAGGAAAACTACCAATGACTCCTGTGATGGCCAACCCACCCCCAAGAAAACTCGCATCAGTCTTTAGAAGGCTCAGGATACAAGGAGTCGTCTAATCCAAAATGTGTCATATGGTAGAAAGCGCAAAATTTTACACTGTATAAATTGCACCATAGTATACAAAACAAGGGTAATCAGATGGGTCATGTATGGGAGAAGTGTTTCCAGTGAAGTATAAAATAACCTACAGTTGAGAGTTAACATATGATTGAAACTCGCCCTCTAACTCTCATATAATCTGGGGTAACATCTCTAATGCACCTTTAAAGATCACAGAGCTTTGCATTTGGCACCAGGTTGCTCAGAGCATACACATTTGCGTAAGTCAGGGCTTCACAGTAGAGTCATGTACTAAGTGATGCCTGTTACTCTTTATTCCTCTCTCCCCTGTAACGTGCTGAGCTCTGTGAAACAGAGTAATTGCACCATACCTGCTCTTACTGACATGGAGAAGAAAATGCCGCCTTCTGTCATACACCTTTTTTTGCTTCTTCTTTTACCTTGCTGGTCAGGTTCTTTCTCTGTCTCACTAGTCATTGCATACAAGCATATACAAGCCAGATGGCTAAAACCATCAATCTGCGTTAAGATTTATGTTAGGAACAGAGAGGTGAAAGGCTCTAAATACCACTGCTAATCCCCAAAGCCATTAAACCGCCTCCTCCTTGTTGCTCATGCTTCTATTTGCATTCTTCTTCACGCTAGCATGCCGAGAGTCAACGCTGTACAAACACCTTTTATTTTTAACTGTGCAGGCATTGAAAAGCTCTTACAGGAGAGCAGGAGGCTGTTCTTTCGTCTGCATTCAGGGCCTGGGCACCGCACGCTGCTGGCTCCCCCCTGCCTTCCTCCTCTAACCTCTCCTCAGCTGCCTCGTCTCATCCTTCAGGATTCATTCCTTTCCTCAGCACTTCTGCTGCTTCCTAATTTCCAGACATTTCCTTATTTCCAGCCAACCCATGTGTCTCAGTCTGCTCCTCGTTGCACGTGTGGCTCCGTGTACTGAACATAACCCCAGGAGGGTGTGGAAGGGGTTGGTGAGGATGGACTGAACTCCCCTTGGTGTGCACACACACACACCGGTAAACAGATCAACAAGGTGGGCAGAACTGTACAGGAGGTTGAAGAGACAGGTTGGTGATTATGCTGCTGATGCCTCAAAAAAACACCAACCCCCCCAAAAAACCCATAAAACCCTTCAGCACTGAAAGCTGCAGTCATCCCATTGAGCTTGTTTGCTACACAAAGACGGGGTGCAGCTGAAAAAGCTCCTGTGGTCAAGGATCTGCCTAGCAGGTGTTCCATGATCTGCCTGTACAGTTTTCACTAGAACAACAGAAGATGTGCAGCACAAATCTCACAACATTGAGGAAAACTGATCCCATTTCAGGGCAGTCTCTGCTTGTTCAAGAAAAGCTTCTCATGTCCAGCCTGGCAGTGGGCAGCAGCGTGAGCCAGGGCACCTGCCTGATGCAAACGGTCTAAACCATGATAATACCAGGTTTCCAGAACCAAGTGGGTTCTCACTCTCAAAATTTCTCTCTACTGCACTTGTCTTTCCAAAACTTTGTCCCAAAGCTTCACCCACCTACATACATGATCATCTTAATATCCTTAAGGAGCTTTATAATCATGTCTCATGTCTCTTTTGAACACTTAGTAATTGAAAAAATAACTTATTTTTGATTGCTTATGGCTGTTGCTGCTACCCAACAGAAGCTCCACAATAGTGTACAGGCTCTATGTCTATCTAAACCTGAAAGAGCCAACATTTTTGTAGCATAGTAAAACACATGAGAACACCCTCGTGTCTGATGAAGCCCAAATGTACATATGAAGCTTACAATAACCTAGAAGCTCATGAACAATATGGGTTGTTCTGATCCCTCCAACTCAGTTCTTCACCAGGAGAATATAACAGACTGACCAATAGCACTGAAAAAGGGAACATTTTCTTGGAGAAAAAGCAGATTTGGAAATCTCTGCCAGATGAGATCAACTAAACCCAGGTCTGACTCTTGTCTCTACTTGTAAAAATCTGTATTTTCCATAAAGCTTTCCCTCATCCTTAGTGCTTTTAAGAGGAAGAAGCAAAAAATAAAGAGGTAAAACAAAAAGATCCTTAACAAAATGTACATACATCTGCTTTGGAAGACAAAATAGGACATCTTTTGGTTCTGATCATTTGTATCCTTTAATCATGCCATCCTCATACAGAGCAATAGGCACTATATAAACCTCCATCTGCCACTAAGCAAGCGTAATCAAACTTTTTAGTCTGCTTATAAAGAAACTTCCACCGATACACTCTGTACACCCTGGCCTTACTGCAGCACTGGTGCAGTTTTTCTTCCCGCGTTGCTTAGTTACACCAGTCCCACAACACCAGAGTCTCAGTGAATGTAAAATGTGTTTGTAGCTTTTGAAGCCGTATCAAATAGAAATCCTTAGTACCAGCCTCCTAAGAAGTTAGGCACTGGGGTTTTTTTTGTCACTGCATAGATGGCTTCTTTTATGTACCGTATCACTTGATCTGCTGTAAAATACATATACCCTGCGTATAAAGGCTACGCGGTAGCTGCCATCCCCACTGCGAGTGAACCGGACAACATTGTTCCAGTGCAGGAAATGGTGCTCACAGTCAGGATCAGATTTGGATTTCTATTTCCCAGATGCTTCTACCTTACACAAAAGGAATGAGGCACTCCTTGGGAAAATACACATCAGTGTTTTTTTAAAAAGAACCTATTGCAAAAACTCCTTCTTTCCTCCCTCTCCTAAAATACTAAAAAAACCTGAGTTTTGTTTACACAAGTGCTAAAGTGGATTTCTCACCCACATGTATGCTAATGTAATAGTCACACATAAAATGGTATGTTTTGCATGTGGTGACACATTTCTAAATACAACCTTCTAACAAAATCTCATCAGTAACTTAAGGCAGAGGCAATCAAATGAGACAAACGCAAATTTAACTGCATCCTTTGCAATTAGAAGCACTCAAGCACACAAAGTGACTCAGTGTCAGTGACCAGAGAGGACAGGATATTTTTGAACGTGACATAAAATGCATTTGGAACGCTTTACGTGGGACGCCATGAGATGCAACACAGCAGGAAGAAAAGATCCCTGATCAAAGATGTATTCATGTAAGATATTATACAGAAAAAGCTTCTGCTTGTTCACCTTCTGGTGCCAGGCATCTGTGTGTGAAGGACAGAGTACACAACAGCAACATATTTCCCTACCAGTCTCTCCCTGAGCCTATTACATATAGACCATGGTGATTAACTGCCACTGTTGGACCAGTCCTCTGTTGGCTGGGATAATCCTCTTTTTAACTATATTGAAGACCCGCAGGCTCCGCAGCACCTCATAGCAAGCATTCTTACATCCTAACTATGTGTTGGGTGAAAAATTACTTCCTTTTGCTTGTTTTCATCCCGATTCATCATTTCCTGGGACACCTTGCACTTCTTCTGTTACAAGAGATGGTAAATAATTGCTCCATATTCACCTTTCTAATTACTGCACTCATCATGCAGCAGCCTGGTCCTTGCATCTGCATGACCGCTGTGCCTTCAAGGGCATCCTCATTGCCTGCCACGTCATCATTTCAACACAGCCCTTATCCAGGTGTCTTCCAGGAGCTGGAGAGCTCAGGGATTTGAGTGAGTGGTCACATACAGAGAAACATCCATTTCCTGTGATTACGGGATTGACTGCAGGCTCCACTGTCAGCCTCACAAAAGAAGACAAGGAAAATGTCCACAAGATACTACTGGAGCAAAGAAGAGAACACTCCATTTAGTAAAGAAAATACTACTGGCAACAGCACTTCAGTAAGTTAAGGTCCCATTGTCCAGACCCTGCTCCAAGAAGTGTCACAGCTGTTATCAGGAATGAGGAAGTAAATTTTCCACACAATCATAGAATCATTTCAGTTGGAAGAGACCCTCAGGACCATTGAGTCCAACCACAGCCTAACTCTGGCACTAAACCATGCCCCTAAGAACCTCATCTACATGTCTTTTAAACATCACTTCCCTGGGCAGCCTGTTCCAGTGCCTGACAACCTTTTCCATGACAATTTTTTTCCTAATATCCAGTCTAAACCTCCCCTGGTGCAACTTGAGGCCATTTTCTCTTGTCCTATCACTTGCTACTTGGGAGAAGAGACCAACACCAACAATATCACGAGCCTCTGCCAAACCGTGTACAAGCAGAAGACCCAAGCGCAGATTTTGAGGTGACCCATACTTGCAACACACAGCCAAAGGCTAGAGCAATGCCCTGTCAGCAGTCAGTCAGGAAATAATTCAGAAGTGATTGTAGCAGGAAGTTTTATGATGGTTCAAACGAAAGCAGAAAACTGCCCATTAACTTTTTATTAGGTACTGGAAACCCACTGCCATGTTAGAAGGTGTTAGAAACCTGCCTTGGGTCTGCATGTCTAAGGTCCTAAAAATAGTATCTGAGCCATCAATCACAGATACCATCTCCCAGGCACCACTCCTGAGCTGCTTCTTGTTCACCCTCCTGCACTACATTGAGACGCTGGCAAAAGGGGTCAATGAGTGGTAGGACTGGCACAGTCATTGCCACAGCAAATGAAGACAAAAAGCCATAGAAAAAATTTGGTTTACAGTTTTACAAACACCATTAGCTTGCAGTTAGCTTGAGATTTTATGAGGTAAACTGTTTCAGACACATTTTGAAATGGACAGATATTTTAAGCGTCATGGCTATAGTAAACTTCTGGATTGAGAACAATTTTTATAGCATCCTATTTACATTGGAGTGTACCTTATCAGGATCTGTAGGTGCTGTGAGAGAGAACTAGAGCAAAGCCAGCATCCTATTCTGGTCCAGAGGCTTCTCCAGCTCCCCTATATAGTTGGTGCTTCCTTTGAAGCCTCCGCTACTGTGGGACAAGGAACCATCATGCAAAACAGCAGGGCTCTGCTTCTCTCCAGCTGTTTTGAATTAAGTCCTTCAGCAAGGGGTCTTGCAGAAGCCATCTGAAGATGACATCCTCCAATATAAAGACAGCTCAAAGGAGTGCAAGAGCATATTTCACACCCACGTGAAACTGTCAGTGTGTCACAGCTTCTCCAAAACCACTGCTGCCTTCCACCCACTGAAAAACTCACTTGTCCCCGCCTGTACACAAGACTCCCTCCAAGATTTCCCATTTGGGGGCACATTACATGCTGGCATGAAGTCCAGAGCATGCCAAATGGTTGTGAATGCATAAATACCGAGTGGTACCCTGGCAGGCTCACAACAGCTTGATACACAGCCCTGGGAAAGGGATGCATCGTCATGCACCGATCTCATTGCACATTCACCATCTGAAGAGGCAACCAGGACCTTCAAGTGACAAGTCAAGAGTTTCACAAGCCAGAGAAGCCAGAGAGTCCCCTGAGCACCCAACACAACAACAGGGACACCAGCTGTGGGACGTCAGAGGACAACAACAGGGACATCAGAGCTGTGGCATCGGGGAAGTGAAACGCATTGGGCTGCAGGTGATCCTGCCCACAACCAGGGCACAGACCAAAGACTGTGACACCAGGTCCCAATCTGCCACTGCTGTGACCAGTCACTCCAGCTCTGTCCCAGCTTCTGCTCAGCCCCAGACGTGCTCATGTACCCACAGCAGGTATCTGGACACAGATTTAGGCTCCATGTCATCAGCAAGGACCCGGCCTGTACACAGGGTCTTGAAAGCTTTGTGAGGGAAAGCAGTGAAGAAAAGGAGATGACAGTTTGACTGCCTCTAGTTTAAACCTGTGAAAACACACAGGCGGTTATCAGCTGTGAACATGACAACCTGAAAATTCTGTGTGGGGACGGGAAAAGTACTTGCAATCAAAACCTTCAGGATGGCCCTCATTGATCAGGACGAGAAGGACAAAGGGATTTCAAATTCCCCAAATCTTACTCCCTAACTTGTGTTTTTGGGGGGCCCCGGTGGCCTTTGCATGCCTGCCTGAACCAGTCAGAAAAAACAGAGCCTCATGATTTATGAGGCAAATCACTACTCAGGTGAAATCTCAGACAAAGGATACCGGGTACTTCCAGTAAACTGCTTGGCACCTATCCACATAGTAAAATAAAGCCCATGAAAAATATTTTGTGGAATACATTCAGGTGATGAATTAAGGAAACGAATCGGCTCATGAACACTGCAAATGCAAATAGAGAGGCTAAATTTATCAAGCGAATTACCCATTTGATACAGGATTAGTTACTAAGGGCTAACTTATGATTCCTTTGCTCACACTGAAGACCGCTTTAGCCCCAGTGAAGTCTGCCGTATCAAGGGGAGAGGGCGATGCTCCTCAATACTAGTACAGAAATTACAATCTCTGCTTGGGAGTTCACTCACGTATTAGTGCAGGGACCTACCTTTTTAATACAAAGCCCTTCATTCAGCCATTTACAGTTTCCAGTTTGATTCCGAGCCTGGTAGATCTCTTAACAATGAATTTCCTCTGCAATTGTAATATATTTGCACATTTATGCACAACGAGGATGCTGTGCAATCTCCTGAAGTAACAGGAGTATTAATGTAAGACAGCAGCTCTTATTCGTATGTTTTGGGTAGGGGGGACACAGTGGTTTTGCCAACCAAGATAAAAGCAGAAAATGCATTAAATGTCATAACCTGGAATAGAGAGGAGAGAAAGTTTTTTCAAGATGAAGCAATTTCTCTCTCTTTTTCCTAACACGAGTGATATGCCTCAAAAAAAACCAAAGCAAAGAACAAGCTCTTGGGCTCAGCATCCTTTCGTTAGCTCTGAAAAAACATGGAGGCTAAAAGCTTGCATCTTCTATCTATCAATTGGTCTAATAAAAGTTCAAACCTGTCGTCTCTCTAACAATTTTAGCGATGTTTTAGTGAAGTAATTTTGTTATTCTGTTTAAAGTAGTAAGAATGTAATATAACCTTGAATGCTGCAGCTCCACAGTACGTACACTTTATAACATTATTTTGTCCAAAGAACATTTTCAGAAAAAAATATTTCCCTCTCCAATCCACTGATAACAGGTGGTAGATCTAGAAACACTTTAAGCATTACAATTTAAGATAAACCTTTGGTAATATACAACAGCCACAATGAAAAATAAGCATTTGTCAAAGGTCCTTACAAGATTATCTGTCTGACTTATTATGTAGCTGGGTATACACAGTACACAGGAGAAAGGAAAAAAAAGGTATCTTTGCCTCCAGCTGGCGACTGTTTACAAATACCCTTAATTTATTTTACTCCTACAAACACTATCCTAGAAGTGCCTATCACTACAAGGTAAATGTTGGCAAATCTAGCTTTCCAAGGGAGACTGTTTTTATACCATTTCCTGGTCAGTTTTATAAACACATATATCTAGCAATATAAGTAATGCCTGGTATCTAAGCTCCATGTAGAATTCTGTTAGAAGAAATGATGAATTCAAAGAGAAAAAATGGTATGAGCATCAGCTTCTTTCCTGGAAAGCTCACTGATAATACTAGTAGCAATGAATCCAGCAATGTAAGAAGTACACATCTGAGCCAGAACTGCAGGCAAGGATATTTTATTTGCCTGAGAGATATGTAGCAAGACATTCCCTTGGATTAAGCAGAGAGAATTTCCCAACACAGCTGAAGGGAGAATGTCTGGGCTATCTCGTTCCACTAAGAGATACGACTCAATTGGTAAGAAGAAAAAAACCCAGTGTTTAAACAGTGATCCATCTTCAGCACAGAAGGTTGGTTGTTCTACCAAAACAGTCTTCCATCCTTGCTCTTTTTCTATCAGGACATACAAAAACTCCTCAGCAAAAACCTCAGAGGTTCAACAGAAAATTCTGCATGGAGCAGGACCCTTCACTTTCTGAACCAGTGCTTTTCTAGACGACCACTAGGGTGAGAGCCTAAGTCTGAGTTAAAGATTGAGTGGTGCTCCCCCCGTGGAGCACGCTGGCTTTGGCTCAGGTTCTGTACAGGCTACTGATTACCGAGATTAAATCAGAAATGCTGAGACTGTGACAACTGGTCTGTTACGGAACAGCTTTGCTACGCTCCTAAGACATGAAATTACTTAGAAGTCTGTATCTTCCTCCTATATATTTAAAGTTTGCAAATGACAAGGCTCTTGGCAGTTGTCTTAATATCAGTACTATTACTCGACTAATTTTTTTGGCATTCCACTCGCAAAACAGGCCTAATGATATGTTCAACTAATGGAACAATTTCCCTATATCTATATTCCACTTACTCTAATGCACTGAGGTGTAACTCCAGCTTCATTTCATTATCACTTGACTAACTCAAGCACTTGGGTGTCTTTTTGGATTTATTAATGCACTGGGTTTAAAGTAATAACTATTTATGTATATAACTCCGTGAATATATTCTTCTTTCTAAGCATTTTTGTCCACATCTATTAAAGCAGACATATTTCATAACGTTTCAGAATGCGAGACACTCTAAAAATGTCTCGATGTTTTTTTCTCTAAGCTTAAAGCAATATCTCAGTGTTATTCTCTCTTGTGACTGTTTAAATAGTGTCCTATCAATTTAAATTTAGGGCAAATCTATCCTTAAAGACTCCCATTTCACTCCATTAATAGATTCACTCAAAAACAAAACTATAACACCAGACTTTTGGCAATTCCTTTCACAGTCTAAACAGCAGGAATTTATTGCCAAAGGTAGAGATAGTTGCTAATTCCTTGACACAGAGCCATGTTGACTAAGTTCTCTGTGCAAGAAACCAGTCCTACAGAAAAATGGAATACCCCTCCAGTAGGAGAAGCTACTGATAACTTGTCAAAGTCTACTATATGTTAAATCCAGGTGGCAATTCACACGAAACCAGGAAAAAGGAGCAAACAGCAGATGCAGACGTGACGGTTCCCTGGTGATCACCTTCTGGACCTTCAGCTGATGTTCCCATCACTAGGCTACAGGTAATTTAGGATGGGGTTGACTTCAGCTGACATCTGTTGCAGAGGCGGTACCCTGCGGAAAAGTGTCACGATGGCAAAGAAAGCTTGAGACTGTGCACTAATTTTTAGGGCACTCCTCTGGGAGAGAGAGACAGCTACTGTTCTTCAGGGACACTTATGGAGACTCATTTGGGCGGCATTCGTTGCCTCTCCCTGTCTCCTCATAAGTTGGAGATCTAAGTGACTCCTACAAGGACACACCAAACGTCCATGGTGACATAAGATATTAAAATCAGGTCTCCTGAATCACTAACCACTGCCCTGATCACAGGAAATCCTTCACTGAGTCAGGGATCAAGTTTCAGGTGCAAAACTGGTTCCTTTTAAAGCTCTAGCTCACCAGCCAGTAAGTGGTCAGGTCCTTCTGCAAACCACCATCATTAAGGCATATCAACTGCTATTCAGAATCATATCAACTGGTATTCAGAATCATTAGTTATGAGAAACGTGCAGCAGGGAGCCTATGAAAATGGGTCCTGAGATCTTTTAGCAATCTATACCAAATTTGGTGTTTGCTGAGAACTAAAACATCTTTCTCTGGACAGTTGTCTGTGGATCAGCTTTTTGCATAGTCACGTTGCTGCAAAACACTGGATCTGCTGCACCTTAGAGAGTCCCCACCATGACCGTCTTTCTACGGTCACATATCACATTGCCAGTTTTAATTCAAGCAAGAAAAACCTGACAAAACTTTCTGTGCATGAGAATTAACATACTTTTAGAACTATGGTACAACTGATCATCTACCTAACATGGCATAATGCAATTATAAGTCTTTATATAACATGGCATCCAACCACACACGTTCTCTGTAGAGAGGAGTTCAACAATGACAGATTTTGAAAACCCCAGAAAAGAAATAAATCTCCCATGTTCCTCTATTTTCCCCTTTGGGCTTACCATGCTTCAGCTCTGTAGCGTCTTCTTGTCTCTCAGGCTTTCAAACCCAAGTGGGTTTTACAACAATACCAGACTTTAATCCATTATTTCAAAGACCTTAATGATGGTGAGCATTAATACTCTAATTTGTTGACAAATTGACACTATAGTCTACTCCAGCTTAATGTGAAGGACAAGGACAGAGCCAGAAGCAGTAGGCAGAGTACAGCCACTTTATCCTATGTGTTGGGGTACACTGGCCAAAAAACTAAAACCACACAATGAATGGATTAGACACCAATGCAACCTTCGGAATGCACATTCAATGTGCTCCAGACAAAAATATTATTAAGCGGTTAGACACCATTCTATGCCATCTGAATAATTCAACAGGTCTTTACGTTTCAGCTGCCAGTCATTGCAAACTGGAGATTACAAAGTCATCTACGAAAAGCTTTGTTCTAGTGAGATGAGACAGAAACATCACCATTTCCATGCTACCAGCCAAAGCAAAAGGAAAAAACCACTGTGGCTACTGTGACAACACAGTCCTGTAGAATTAACGGAGACTCACAATACACCAAAGCTCTGCTTCCTATTACTCAAAGACCCTTTCCACCAGACAGACAGCATGGAGAGTATTTAACTGACTGTCACTTCTGAAATGGGGGATAAAACAAAATACTAAAATCCGGATCTTGTCACATATAGTAGGACTGATACCATGGAAAACAAAATAAAACGGGAGAAGGTTAGGGCTGATAAAGATACGGAGCACAGATTTCTAATGATATACGATAAAAATAAATCACAGACACATGGGTGTGGGGTAGAGGGATTAACAAATTTACTATCCACCAGGTTTTCTTAAATTCTAGAAAGCAACCTCCTGTGTGAAACATAAGATGAATGGCTAACATTTCCCAAGTGCTCCAGTGAGAGCCATCTTTCTCCCATTCATTCTTGCACAGGGACAGCTCAAGTTTAAAGTTCTTATTCAGACACAGTCGGGCTCTAACCCCTGCAGTATCTTTTCAGACCCAGAGAAACCCCACCAGCATCATTAATGAAAGAGCAAAGCATGCACAAAGTGCATGGAAAAGCAATATACACTGGGAGCTATATACATTAGTGCAAATAATTTTCTTCTCACAGTCAAGAGAGCCAATGCCATGCCCCAGGTTTCAGGAGGAGATAAGAATACAGCAGAGAACGAAGCAACTGGCTGTACTGAGAATGCAAAAGTGGGCCTTGATTTTGCAAAAGCAGTATCACAAGTAGTTCTGCTGGTTCACAAATTTTAAATGTCTGCATTTGTCCAGGATCAGAACCTCTCTGTGCAGCTGATCTTTAAAGAAAGTTCACATTTTAATATTTGGCTTAGGTAGAGAAAGAAGAAAGGACACCAACTGTTGTCTTTTTGCTGCATCATTTTTTAAAATCAGATGGCACTTGATTACCATACCTACCTAGAGGGAAAAACTCGCCCATTTTCTTCTTGAAAATTTTGTAGTCAACCTCCAAGAAGACGCAGAAGATGATACGATCCACCTGTAAGAAACAAAATTATTCACAGTGAAATGATGGCAATCATGAACACTGGCAATAATAAAAGCAAAGACACTTTAAAGCCAACATGCTTTTATGCTCCAGGCAAGAAAGGAAACATCACAAGGAGGCATGTTTTGACTTTATAGTGCATCTGTGTTGTAATTTCTAAAATAACATTTGCAATTGCAGCTCACAACTGTATTCTTTGTTAACTGCCTCTTGTTTACGCAAACCACTCTTGAACACAGTATAAATGACTTTTGGCATTCTAGATGAGTACTGGGATGCAATGTTTGATGAAAAAGTCACATGGGGGGCTTTAATAAGCATACAAAAGAGTAAATGGGCAAGGAAAGAGCTCTTTTTCCAATCCTTGTCCGACAAGCCTATTTGCAAAACCATTTAGTATTTTAAAATGGCTTTAAAAGGTTTCATGTGGCTTTAATTTACATGAAACCACTTACTCTTGCTATAATACAAGCAGAATGCAGCAAAAACAAAAGCTGATTAGATGACAGGTAGCACACAGGGTAAATAAAACATTTAATATGCCATCTACTTAGCAAGGCTGAGCATATCAATGAAACCACAGCCCATAATGTATGTGCCACCCACCAATGATTTCAAATAAATTGTTTGGGAGATCATTGTATGTGAAAGGCTTTTCTAAAAGAGACCAAATAAAAAGCCAAACAAAATTAAAATGAGAATTCCAGAGCCTTTAAGACTGAAAAACACCCACACTGGACCTCACTCTAGCCTTGCTATTTCTTTACCTGTTTGCATAGCCCAGTACAAATTGCCTCCGCAGCCAAAACCCAGCGCCAGGAGGGAGCTCTGGAAGTCAAAAAGACCCTCCCACGGCTGAGCTGAGGGACCCGCAACCTGATAATCAAGTTTTTCTCTAAGTGCACGAGAGCTTAACCAGAAAAGGATGAAACCCAAGCAAAGGAAATTCAGCATCTTGGCTGGCATTACGCTCTCCTCGCGTCTCCATGGGCAATAAGCCGATGAGTTGTAGCAGAGTTCCTTCAAGAGCGCCTTTGCACATGCAAGAAAAAGTACCAGTCTCCCCCCCGCAGGGAGACCAGTGGGAGGAGTGCTCTCAAAAAAATGCCTTCTTTCCCTTATCTTCAGTAGAAAATGCTGTCCTTTTGCTAGAGCTGCTTTCTGAAGCGAAGTACAAGTCATGGCTTCAAAGACACCATTATGTCGAGCAGCTCAGGACATCATTTTAAAGCTCATTTTGGAGCAGCCTGGTAGAATACAGAAGGAAAGCGCTAACAAGGACATCTCTGAATCAAAGCTGCCTACAAAACCTGAAAGAGCAAACTAGGGGCGAAATAGAAGACTGAAGGTCCAGGTGATGTGGGCGTTAAGGAAGAAAGAGGCTTGTGAGCAGGACAGAAAGCAGCAGGGCAGAGCCAGGGCGGCTGCTGCTTGCTGGGGAAGCACACTGGCAGATTTGTGAGCCAAAAAACCGCCTGTTGCTGCCTGCTCGTGTGATGGTCACAGAAATAAGCTGTTCTGTGCATCCCTCGTAAACAGATCAGGCTAGACCTTAAAAATATGCCGGACCACGTAATCAGCTTCTCTTCACAGGGGATGTAATAAAGAACCAAAATACTGATTGAGGTCTCAACACCAAAAGCCGTATTCATCTGTGTACTCACAAATTTATAATGCAAAGCACCAGCAGCAAATAGTGTCACATTTTACCTATATCAGAGTTTCCACCTAAGTAAAGTTACGTGTTTTCAGGAGGGAAGCTTTAAACAGTGAATGCTTACATTACATTTATTGTGAAAATTGTTTTAGGATAGTGCTGGGGTGATGCCAGATTGTCGTCTTCAGTCTCTGCCTCCTGAGCAGAGCAGATATTCAAGCATCACAGTGATAGGACAAATAGGAGAACCAGGACAGACAAAAGACCAAGGATGGAAACTTATAAAACCAGAGGAGGGATTACATCACCATGCAGAGAAATCCTGAGTTGTCTTGCTCTTTCTATAGTCTCACATCCTTTGCTGTAAATACTACAGACATTTCCCTCATTTTATACAGTACAACTCCTCAAGGTGTTCCATTTACTTTTATTTATTCTGAGCACTGAACAATGATAAAACTTCTGCAGTACTGATAATTTCTACTACTTCTAATATAATTTCTTAATTTAAAGATAGGGAATCTCTCTAGAAATGCCAGACTTTAAAAATCTCAAGGCCTCCTGACTGTATACATCCTATATATAAACCTATTCAATTTCTTCTTCCTGTGAGAAAAAGTGCTCTATTTTTAAGTATGCATAAGATATTGTGATGACAGCTGAAATCCTGTGTTTATCTGATTGAATGGCATGTGTTGGCAGATAGTAAACCTGAAATTAAACCATATTCTATCATCCTGCCAGTCACTGACTATTTTATCTAACATCCCCGGCTAAAATAACTGGAAATTAGGTATAGAAAGTAATTCTTGTCCCCACCGTTCCCGTTCCAGCTACAATAAGGAAAGGTTTAGTCCAAGTGACTCCAAACCCGCCTTGCCCGCTGGCTCGCAAAAGCTCGGCAGGCCTTTTGGGATGCACGCTTAGGAAAGTCGTTCCTTATTCAAAGAAGAAATCTCTCCTCTCATGTGGCTAGGAAATGCCAACTTGACTATAGACATTCCATGTCGCCCCTTTAGAGAGGGCAGGGAGTACCCCCAGGGACCCCCCCCGAGGGTGCCCAAAGAGCCCCTGGCGCCTTTTGTAGATGCCCGTCTCCTCCACAGCTGACCAAGCACCACTCGACTGCAGCAGAAGTTTAAAGGAGCTGCAAGTTGAAGGTATTAAAGCTCACCCTTGATCGACAGCTCTTTTTTGGAGGCTGGTATTAAAAATCAACCATCCCCTGTCACAGCCTGATTAAATTCTGCTCGCTTCGCAGCTATGAATAGGTGGATCAAAGAACCCCCAAATTAAGAGCGCGGCAATGCAGGAAGAAGGGAGTTAAATTGCATGAGCTGTTCACTTAGTAGGCAGCTTCACGGCCCAGGCTGCACGCACATTAATTTATTTAGATGTATTTTCCTTTCTTTTTTTTTTTTTTTTTCCTTGGGTCTTTCTCTCTTTGCCAGGCTCCATTTAATTTTGAGAGGGATCCCTTCCCAGTGGTTTTGTTAGCCGCACCTGATAAGGTTCAGCAAACTTCTGGGGCTCTGCACGGCTCACAGGGCTCAGGCTGTTTTGCAGCAGAACGGACCCAGAGTCAGTCATTAACACCAGGATTTTACAACGATACGGCCAAATCTCATGAACTGAAACCCTCTCCACTGGGTATAAAAATGCTCTTGGTCTTAATAGCAGCAGCATTGATCTTAATACAAAGAAGTTAGCAACAAAAATTTCCTGCTGTTTTTTGTTCAGCGGGGATTTGTTTGGTTTTTTTCCCCTGGTGTATTTGGGCGCACTTTGCATCCAGTGAGTTTTAAGTTTATTGGTGGGTTAATGCACCTTGGGTTGGTTCACTCATAGACCACTAATGGTCTAGGAGAGGCTCCATGGGAGGTTGGGTGGGTGCTCAGGGACCGCTCTGTCACCACAGCGTGGAATGGTGAAAAGACAAGAGTCTGCTGACACTTTTGGGCAACTTTACATTCTTTTTTTTATGGATTCTCTGAGCACGAAAAAAGCCCTGCCTTCCCAGCAAACTAAAAGTAGCCACCATGTTCCCCGAAAGACCCTTCCCTTGTGGGTGAGGACGCCGCATGTCTACGCACACACCTGCATGTGCAGCCACCAATACAGGAGGCGTTCATACTCTACAGCTGTACCTATATACATTTTAGGATTGAAAATGTCTCTGTTTTTATCTCAGCTCTTTTGCCGTGGCATTTGGCAGGTTGTCCAGTTCCTCTGACTTAATTTCCCTCTGTTCAGGGGACAGTAGTGCTCAGTTGTGCTCCAAAGAAGTACTGCCAAGCACGATCTGCAGGACCTGCCAAACTGTCACATGTATAGCTGTACGCGTACCCAGGTGCCAAGCTGGGTATTATCAAGCACAGATTCAAAGCAGAAAACAGATCAAAAGACATTCTAGAATATTTTATCTAATGAGTGTTTCAATGTCATTGCCACCTCGTGTCTTAACAAAATAACAACTTGCAATGAAAATAAACCCAACTGCATTTCAGCAATCCCAAGGATTTCATGTGAATCCCCAGTACCAAGACATTTACCCAGCAGGCAGTGACTGCTTTTTATTACATGTGACAAGAAGTTTCATCATAATTTACATCTTACCAGAAAATACACAATAGAAAAACAATGCAAATTGCAAAAAATGTTTCCCAATCCCAAATCAAATTAATGGTAGCAAGCAACAAAGACAATGAAGCAGCTTTCTGCTCTTTGTATGCGTCGCAAATCCCTTTTATGAAACACCCTTGCCTGATCCCACCAGGACATATTGTCATAAGGCGATGCTGAACACCAGAAGCTTGCTGTAACATTCTTAGTTTATCAAAAATTCTGTGGACTTAATTCAAAACTCAGTGAAGCCAAACAGAGGCTTTCTATTGACTTCAGTGTGCTTGGATTGGCGCCTATGCTCCGTAACAACAGAAATAACATTTGCCTCTTTAAGAATTCTTCTGATATTCAAATTTCATTCTGATATTCAAATTTTATTACTCTAAATCTTCAGATACTTCCTCAAACTTATCCTTAACAGTCACAGTTCAGAGCTGTCTGTACCCATTAACTCTTTTCTGTAAGGAAGCCGTCCTGAACCTTCAACTGTTACAAAATCCTGTATTTTCCCTCTGTTTGGACTGCAGCTGCTCAGGCAGCCCTGTTGGCTTTCATTACCTGACAAGAATTCCCTGATAGAGACCAGAGGGAACAAGGCCACCTAAGTCAGATTTGCAAGGCATGCCCTCCTGGAATCAAAATCTTAATTGTGGAAAGCAAAGAATAAGCAGGAAGAGATTTTTAATGCACCACAGGATCAGGTTACAAGTGTCCTAGCAGGTCCCCGCACACTGTAAAATTTCTTCTATTTCTGCGGCAAAGGCTCACTTTGCTGTTCTGAAGTCCACATCTCTTGTTTATCTTCAGGGACACCATTTTCCACCTCTCTCTTTTCTGGTTTTCTGCCAGAGCTCCTCCCTGCCCAGCACCAAGCTGACACCTTGAACTGATGACAGGCAGAGGTACACTTCAAAGAGACCAACATCTGTTTCTGCCCCCTTAAAGTACTGGTAAACGATGTTCTTGATGCCGACAGTCCCCCTTCGGCCTACCCTCTGCCCAGTCTGATCCTCCAGTAATCCTATTGCAACCAACTAACAGATGGAAATACCAGCTTTGTAAAATAACACAGGCATCTGACTTATCCCTCGCAGCAGCCGTGATCCACTTTGCCAGAGGCACTGCTTTCCTGAGCACCATGCACATCTGGCCAGCTGTCCAGACAGGAATCTGCCCGACTGCAAACAAAGAGCAGAGAGCACTGCACCCAAACTGGGAATGAGTCATGGTCAAGGACAGAAGTTTTCACACTCTTCTTCCAAAGGTGAATGATTCAGGCCCTATAAAAACTATCCATTTCACAGCACTGTAAATTAAAATTCAGTCTTCTGGTAGTATTATTAATTTCACAGAAATCACTAAAGCATAGAGTCTAGCTCTGTCTGCTCCTTTCAGCATGACATCACGGTCTATAATTGCAGAATTACTCTCAGAAAGAACTTCAGTCAAGTATTTATGGAAAATACAAAGCTTCGGTGCCACATCCATCCTCTTAACAAGATTTAAGCAGGGCAGAGGTGTCAGACTGGTGATACAGTGAATTTGACAATCAATGAACTGTGTGATGATGTCCACAAAGCAATTCACCCAGCCTCAAGATCTTTACACCTGGCCCAGCTTCAAATCCACTGCAGACCAGAGCCAAAACACATTCCTGTTTACTTGAACTTGCAGGCACCTCAAGGAGCCCAGCTTTAGGCTGACACGCGACCTCCAGATCATCCCTCAGTCCCGCTGGTGGAGGGAGAATGACGTACTCTCTCAGGAAAAAGGTCTTGGATTTTCATGGATTAGAGTAATGAGATTCTTTGAATCCAAAGCAAAAAATATAAGTAAAAATCCACATTACCATGAACCTCCTGCAAGTACTGGTATTAATGGAACGTTACGATATCGCATCAAGAGCAAATACCCGCTGAGGACTAGCTGTGAAAAAGCAACTCTTACTTAAACTATCATATTGCTTAGGCAGTCATTGAAAGAAAAAATTATACAAAACATATGAATTATAAAATGACTTATGCTTATCAGAAATAACAGTGGAATGTTTTCTGTGGTGGTCTTACAGAAGTTAAAAAACAGAAACAGAAAGTTATTATTAGTGATTTAATACCCTGCTTCATGATGGGATGCATACTTTGCTAGGAGAGATAATTAAAAGTCCAAAGGCAATTCAAAAATGAAACAAACCAAACGAAACCACAAAAACAACAAAACAAACAAAAACCCCCATAACAACAAAAAAACCCCCAGTAATTTATTACAAGTTTAAAATATTAACACAAACAACATCCCAAAGGAACAGTACATTAGACTTTGCAGCAATCCCTGCCTCTAAAACAAAAAGCAGTAGCAACACACTTAGCAATGAAACTCCAGATAAATGTAAAACACGGTCAGAATGTCTCTCCCTGTCTACTGTGCCTGTTCCTACAGCTCTGCTTGTATTCAACAGACAAGGGCAAATCACTCCCTGTATCACTGCCAGACACACCACCACAGTTATCACTAGAGCGTAAGCCTATCTCCATGTGTCTGAAACACATTAAAAACCATAACACTTTCCAGCGGAGAAGCACTTTCACCCTCAGATCTCAAACACAGGTCAGCATTACAGTTTTGTGATAGTTCCAATAGATCTCTGCCTCCAGGTGGAGATTTGATGTGCCCAAGGTCACAGAGAACAAGAGGAGCAGAACTAGACCAGGACCCTGGGATTTTTTTCTCCTGTTCTCTCTCAAGCAAAAATACTACAGGGAAAAAAATATCCTATCAGTGGTCACAAGCAAAGTTCACAAGCTTCACTGTACACCACCAGCTGTCCTCTGGCATAGCCTTTCAATGTACCCATGTATTGAGAGAATCAATAAAGATAACTCGCTTTCCCTAATACATTCGTTATTTTTTAAAGGTTAATATTTTCCTTCAGAGAATCCACTCTGTGCCTTCTATACCTTTTTAATAGAGTGTATTGTTCAAGGAGAGGTAGAGCTTTCCCTTTTGGGCCTGGTGACTCTTTGTGCTGAGCTGTTGTTTCTTTGTGTGCGAACAAATCACCTGCCAGACGAGCAGAGTGGCTGTCCTAAAGAAGCAATCTGGATCTAAAATAAGAAATTACGACATAGTTTCCTGAGGAATTTACAGGTGGTCAGCAACAAAATTGTATGCGTCCCAGTTACTTACATATTGCATGCTCATATAACAAATAAGACATGATAGTCTGGTAGTGCTAATATAGACACAGACAGACTACAGAATAACCAGTAGTTAATAGTCCACGTGTGGGTTGTTGCCCAACAACTTAAAGTTTTTCAGTTTCCTAAAGGTGAAAAAACCTGTAAAATCAGCCCAGGATTTAAGGCAATGTCGTAGTATATTTCTTTTGATGGTCACTAAAACTTGTCAGGAAAGGGGCAAGAGAGTAGTTTAAAAATGCATTTGTTTTTACCAAGATATCCATCAATCTGCACAATTCACTTTTATGCCACACAAACACGATGACATAAAGCCCATTAATCTTTTCCAGCTTAATACCTACTGTCCTTTGAAGATACATGTTTGGAATATCTG
The DNA here is from genome assembly GCF_037038585.1 of Patagioenas fasciata. Classification (NCBI taxonomy): domain Eukaryota; kingdom Metazoa; phylum Chordata; class Aves; order Columbiformes; family Columbidae; genus Patagioenas; species Patagioenas fasciata. The sequence goes on along the minus strand of NC_092522.1, from coordinate 7,303,042 downwards.
AAGGCGACCTCCATTTTTCACAGTTACCAGTCATAGGGCAGCTGACACAGCCAAGATAATCCTGTATTCAGCGAAACCGGGGGAATGAATGGATTCTGATGAATGTAATTTGCTATCTCAGTGACAAATGGCAAATGTGAAGAGAGGGTACGCATGCAAATATAACTGCGTTAAATAAGGGCTTGTGAAGGATAGTACTCTGAAAATATCTGATCGGCAGTTTTACAACAACCACGCATTTTTGAGGAGATAAATCGTCAGCTTACTTAAAGTTATCATTATACGCTCATTGTGGATCTCTGCTGAATAAGATGGTATTGTGGCATACAATCAAGCAGGGGGTTGTAATCCCACAGGCCAACCTTCTGCACCACATTTTACCTCACAATATAAATATTTCAGTATCTTTTTAGTACAATTCGTACTTAAATACCCCAAAGTTCCTAATGATTATGAGCATCCAAAGTTCGTTTGGGCATCCAGCCTATGGCAGACTAATTCTTAAAAGATGCCATGTTCTGCTGACACCAAAAGCTCTTTGCTGGATACCCTGAGGCTGAGGTGTCACTTTGGAAAATCCTTGTATTTTTGATGTTTTTACCAGTTTTGCTCTAATACCACACAATATCTACCAATACAATTTCCAGCCCTTACCAGGGCCAGCAGGAGATTCAGCACCACTTGCTCACAACCCACCACTCAAGAAAAAAGAATGTGCTTGAAAATAGAAATGTAAAGCCCTCCTTGCCTTACAGGCGGGGGGAATTTGCAGTTGTGATAACTAAACAACAATTTTCTCACTGAGGTTGAGCAAAGGTTTTACCTCACTTCAGGGCTGGGGTGCTTCACAACTGTTGACTGCTGTCACTTGGGCTTTTCATGTTATATTCTAAATTACTGACAGAGGAAAGAAATCTGGCTTGATCTTACAAAGTTGGTTTAAAATTCAATGTAAGTATTTCCATCAAAGGAGGCCAGATGACTCCCACATACAAAATTACAAATACACCTAGAACCTGGAAGGTTTCACCTTAGGAAGCTTTGCAAAATACAGAATTTGATGTAGAAATCCCTCAAACCTAATACAACTGACAGCAGCCCCTGAAGGAGGTTCACTCTGGGTATTTCCCTTCTTTGCTATCACTTATTTAATCATCTCACCTTCATCCTACATCAAAGTTCATGTTAGTTACTCTTTATCCAGAAGCCATTGACTTCAAAGGTGTTTTGGATCAGTGCAGCCAAGCGTTTCCCACCCTGGTGGGTGGATGACAGAAGCACTTTGAACACCAACATTGCTCGACTATAGCTACATTCCCTAAAAATACAAGAAGTGTTATAAAAACTGCACCTTTAGGGATGAAGAGTGCTTAATTAATCCATATTAGCAGCACTACCACTGTGATCATCTGCAACGTATTGGAAGTCACCTCCCCAGTTCACCTCCATATATTCTCTATTCAAGGGAAAACACAGGTATAGATAACAGTGGAGTAGAAAGTTAAAAAAAAAAAAAAAAAAGTATAAATTGCTTTCCCAATAAGTATAAATTGCTTTCCCAATAATATAGGCCATATTGCATAACTTGAAACAGCTTTGAAACCACTGCTCGTACTAAAACCTGGACTGAATCTCATTTATGTAAATATTACCTTATCTCTCTCCTTGAAGAAAATGTTTTACGATTAAGTTATCTGTCATTTATAGATCAAATTAAACTCATTAATGCAAGCTATTAAAGACCATTTATAAAGGACAAGGCTGACTTTCTCAAATACTGTACGCCGCTCATTCTAATGCTAGAGATAAGCTTTTTTACCATCAGAAAAAGGTAGAAACAGGCAGAAGAGGTATTCAGACGCTATTCAGTTTCCAGCACTGCTAGAAAAAAACACTTCCATTGCTAGGATGCTCACTCCAGTGTTATCTTCCAAAAAGGAGAGCAACTCAGGATCATTCACTTACTGTATGTCAGATACATGCCAGGTAAACTACATGGTGTTGGGTTTTTTTAAAATCTATTTATCTCCTTCCTACACAATTTTTTCTTTTTGTAGAAAGTCACTTCTTATAGTCAAAATTACAGCCTATCCATGCCTGAGATACCTAGGTAAATACGACAAAATAATGTCTGTTTTTGTTAAATAAGACAGACTAGAGTGGTGAGTTATTTTCACAAGATTTCACAATGGCTGATTCCCAGCATCCTGAAAGAAAACAAGTCAGGAGTCTGTAGGATCTCAGTGCAACTTCTGCAGTGTTTCTTGGGATTAGGAGGAACAATAAGACAAGAAAATTGGACATAAAATACTTATTTCTGAGAAGTCCAAGACTTGAGCCAGTGGCTGGGTCAGTTTGGGGAACAGCTGCACTTCAGCACCTGTAGGACACTGGGACCAGTAAGGAAGATCCGTGCTTGAGAGCAGATGTGATTATAGATTTGGCATGTGGGCTTGGTCTGCGATTCAGCCAAAACGGCCTCACGTGAAAGGTCATTAAGCCAGCTCGGTACAATTGACAAATGGGTTCCACGGAGGGTATTGCAATTTTAATATAGGTTGTTTAAAAAAAAAGAGATAATCCGCTGGGATATAAATGTCAACTGTATGCCAACATTTTTCACAAGGATCAGGAAGGGAAAAAAGAGATTAATCTCTAAAAGATCACTTTTAAATTAATTTTAATAGATGGTACTAGGCCGACAGCTCTCTGAAAGTGGCCAGCAGATGTTCGGCGCTTTACCAAGTCCTGATGTCTGGCCTTGGGTATACCACTCCCACAAAATCCATCTTCTGGCCGGTACTGTTTCCGCAGCTGGAACGCTAATGATGTCTTTTAGCGGTTTCTGACTTATACCAGTGTGTTTATTTCTGCAGTGGATCAGGGCGTACGAGCCACAGAGACGAGTAAGCACAGATTTACTTTTTATTAGAAAGGACTAGAAGATACCTTATTTATGGTACATTGCTATCCACAGATAACCTTCACTCTATCTGCTCATCATAAGATAAAACACATCTAAATTACTAAGATGTTGCTCAAACACTATTGAGAACATTAGCACAATTTATAGGAGCTGCTCAAATGCACTGATGAATATAAAGTCTCCAAAATAATTTATTGTCAAAATGTCAATGTTAAATGTGCAAAAACGTAACATATTTTATGCCATTAATTAACTAATGTTTGCACAGCCCTTTGAAAATGTAAAAGCACTTTGAACACTGAGAGCTAAGCAGTATTATTTTTACTCATGTGGACTCACTGTATGAATCATACACAATAATCACCTCTTCTGGAAAGTATTTTTGGTCCACAGCCAAAACCTAACCTAAGATTTGGCACTTGTGTTCCATAAAACATCTGTAAATGGTCCTGTTCGGGTTTCAGCTGGACGTTTTCTGCAACACTTTCATTACTGAGTTCTTCACAATATATATTATCAGGTATAAGGTGCCTTCACTGCCTTTTAATTAAACGTTGCCTAGTGAGGCAGCAAACATTTTATTGTATTCTCCTCATTTTCTCAAAACATTTGAGAATGTGACTTAACTCCCTCCCTTTGATCTGTACAAGATGCAACAGGCTTAATGGATATAACACAGGACTGGGATTCCCTTTCACCTTTCTGAGAGCTGTTGCTCTCAAATTATTTTGTGATCTCCTGGTGAAAAGCATTATGTAAGAAATAGATGGTACCATCATTATCTATCCCCATGCTGTGATTTTCTCCCCTCTGATCGTCCTCTGTCTGGGCTTTTTTTCCTCCCCTCTCATCCTTTGTGACTGAAGAGATGCCATAACCATGAGTTTTTCTTCCCAAGTGAGAGCGCAGAGAACCTTCACAAGGCCACATTTTATACCTGTAAGCACATCTGTTGCATCATCCTTGAAAAAAAAATAAGCTTGGCAATCCCATCCTTGCACAAAATTGCTTCTTTGTAATCACATTCATGGAGGAAATCTAAGTCTAAAATAACCAGAAAACAACACAACTTCACTATTCTCCTGTTTGGATTAGCTAATAAGAACAATGATGACTTACAGCTGGCTTGAGTACCACCTGCAGTCAGGTCAGCCCCACATTTCCGAAGGTTTTGGCTTCCTGGCTGACCCGGTGGTGATATGCTCCCATCATTGTTGTAACTCTCAAATCAGGAGATATTTTATGCATGCCTTGTACTTGTTTAAACACATGTCTATCCATATTATAAATTAGTCTGTGTGGGATTAACCCAGCCAAGAATTTCTCCTCTACAAATCTGTCCGGATGTTCAGATTTAAAGAGTTTTAAAGAACCTTGTCTGTAATACACCACACCCATCTCCTATTAACCACTACCATACTAGACCTTTTATAGCTAATAAGTATATTTATTCAGCATCATTTTTTATTCTTGAACTAATGGAGAAAGAAAAACAAAGAGTGAGAAATACCTAATGTGGTTAACACTGATCTACAAAGCTTGGACCTATTTTCTCCACTGGCAACAGAGAAACTGATTTAGTGACTTTTAATAAGAAAGAGCAGAAAGAAAGGATACTTGAACCAAATGACTTTGAAAAGATGAAACATTTTATAGTGTTTACAGTGTAAGTTTACAAACCACTCTAGGGCATCTTATCCATAAGGTAAACATGGCAAGATCATATAGTGGTTCCCAGCATCGTGTGGCCTTGCAGGACCAACATTCGCTTGGGTGCAACTGCTGAGCTGAAGGGTGGACCAAGGCTGTCAAGAGGGAACTGAACCGCTGGAAATATTGCTCAGCACCTGCTCTTATCCTGCCTGGCTCCATGGTGAGCTCTCAGTAGCTCCCACTCACCGAGCAACACCTTTATCTCATCCGAGCTAGATAGAAAACAGAAAAACACAGGGAGGGGAGAGGAGAGTTGGCTGCTGTGAATGGAGTGGGGCTGCTTCTCGTCTGGCACCTCGCTCTCCAGTTTCAGTAATTATTGCTGTTAAAAATCTGCACAGTTCAGGATTCCAGAGTACTCAATGAGCTACAGACTTATATAATATTCTTGACAGCCCTTTAATTGGCTGTAGGTGAAGGGGAAACAAACAAAAAAGAATAATAGCACCTCTCCTGCAAACACTGTAAATAAACTATTTCACCTAAAACAATCAACTCCAATAACAGACATGAGTCTACCAGGCGTGTCTTTTCAATACCTCCTATCAATTCCAGTTCTCTGAAACCTCAAGCACCAAGAGGACAGAGAGTCCCTGAACCCATGGCTGGGGTAATTAGTGGCACTTGTCCCCATTACTCAGCCAGGGCCTGATTAACGCCTACACAGATGAGCGGCTCCATTCAGACTCCTCACTACAAACTCTGCCTGTACTCACCTGCAAAGCTGATCTCAGAGCTGACTCCGGCTGATTTAGCTCCTGGCTCTGACGTGCAACAGTCTCGTGTTAAAACTCACACAGCATGTCCCTGTATTTGCATTATTTATGATTATCACAACTAAATTATTACTTGCTGCGGATCACATAACACCCACCCAAAGCTCCACTTTGGGTGAGTTACCACGTACAAGAAAGATTTCACTTCTGTAAGTCCAATGTGCTGAACAACAACTTGAACACATCTAAATCTCTGAAAAGCCAAATCAATTTTCTCACGTATTTTCTGTTATAAAAATCTCTGCTCCAGGGCCATGATTTTTATGCCAAGTTTCAAAGCAGAATGACTGTATACAGTTAAATTACTACCCTCTAAAATGTGGATTTATAATACGTATAATGGAAGTCCTATGACTGTAACATTTCAAATGTGCCATTCCAACAAATGCCAGTTTTCAAGGGATGTTATATGATGTTTGAATTGCCTCTTGATCCACGGCAAGATGATGCTTTCTTGGGGGAGGAAGACTTTCATTATTTTCTGATTATTGTACAGAATGAAGATGGCATCTTCCTCCTTAGAAGGCAACTCTGCCTACTAATGAGAGATCCCTATGGAGTGATAGATCATTGAACTTCTATGGAACTAAGGCAGTGTTTGGTCAGCACGTGCCTCATTCTGTCTGCGGAACTGAAAACATACTGTTGCTGTAAACACCACATTTGCAGCCTTAACCATCCAAAAAAATGACAACAGCTTAGAGATCACGGCATTTCACAAACTAATGACTGTGGGTATCTCTTCTGACTTGTAATTTCTGAGGTTTTAGGAACTCAGGTAATTTTTTCACCTGTGTTTTCCACCTATAAAAACTGAAACATATTAACAGCACATACATGCAATAGTTTAAAAAACAAAACAAACCAACAAAAAATGAACTGCATCTTGGGTGCCTCCAAAGCTCAGGCTTTGAGGAAAAACATCAAATATCACAAGAGCTGGTAACAATATAGACCATACTATCCATTCTTCAGGAGCACAGGAACATGAGATAACCACGACCCAGCTGAAACTCCCCAATATGATTTGTAAGGTTGCTCTGGCTCTGACCCGTTCATACTGAACTCGGTCGGGCTCCTTTGATTACAAGGGGACTTGGGTCACGCTTTCCATGACTGCTCTTGCACACTTCTGCCTCCATGGAAAAAAACAACGCTCCATATCCCTCCTGCCGTTATCTATATATAAGCATCTCCGCATGGCTATTTTCTCTTTACTGCGCTGAAAAGAGAGGCGGCGTTTTTTTTTAAAGCAGGTCATTCTCTCCCAAAACATCCAAGAAGGGGCTTTGAGGATTTGAAGCAGCAGCAGAAGGAACAGCTCTGGGAATGAGCTTTTTTTCTGCTGTGCTTTTTCTTAGCCTGTGCCCCAGGACATCCTGCCACTTGGATCTGTATTTCTAGGCTTTGTTGCCCTGCAGAGCTTTTCCACTGGAGCCTGTAACGCGGCATCAGGGAATAACACCAATGATACGGGGGACCTGCTGCAGTGATGCTGCCAGGCACAGAACTGCAGCTCACACTCAAAAAGCTACCACTATTCTTTCCTTCCCTAAGAAGAAAGTGGCAGGAAAACTCCAAAATAATCTTGAGAGGATCCTGCCTTTTGCCTTGGAAGCCTTCTGTGGGACTTTCTGTATGAGGTTTCAACCTGACCTGAGAAGTTCACCTGGAGAGTTAACAGCTTCAAAGTTAACTTCAAAGTTAAGAGGAGGTGCCTGTTGCAAGCTCCTGGGAGGGCGTGGTGTTTGATTTGAGAGGCCATGATTCGAGGTGGTGAGCGGGGAAGTGCTGCAGACAGGATTCCTTCAGCTGGGATCAGTACAACTCAAAACTAAAACGTTGGCTTTGCAGTAAACAATACAACCACAGACAGGTTTTAAATCCCGCTACTAAACATGTTCTGGCAACAGAAAGTAGCTATCGAAAATATTTTCAATCAGAGGAACTGAAACGTGCTCTCTGTTGAAATGAGACAAGTACACAAATCACTGGGTTTAGGAGTTTTTATGTTTTCCTTACCCCGTCGCAACATTCAAAATGGTCTACTGCCCTGTTATTCATGTTGTGTTTATTTAAAAGGTTCAATCTGCCTTAATTCAAAGCAATTTTGACTGCAAATTTTCTTTTTTTTTTTTTTTTTATCATTCTTCTATGTGCTATTCTTTCTCTTTTCCATTTTTTTCCCCCCTGTGAAGTCAGGCGACAGCAGCTCATCAAAAGGAAGCAAGGCGGCCTGAATTTTATCTTACTGTTATTGTGATATAGCTGCAGTGGGCAATCTGATCTCATCAAGAAACAATTGCAGTAAAGATATCTAAGTGGATGTCACAGCTCTGCTGAAAGATAATAAAGTGAAATGAACCAAAAAAACCAATCTTTCCAATACAAATCACATAGTTAAGTTGTTGTGATTTGCAAGCAGAATATGAGGGAGGGAGGAGGGCAATGTAGTCAGAAATGCCCAAGTAACACTTTTAAATGATTCTTAACACATTTGGCAAGTGCAAAATTAAGGGATTTACAACCTTAAAACCTGGAGCTGTTGTGAAGTACTACCCTATATGAGACAATCAGTAACAAGGGAAAGGGTGAATTACACCACCTTCCACTGCAGTTTGAACTACTGTCTCCTAAGATAAACACTATTGATTGCTTTTAAGCCTCCTCTCTATTAGAAAGAGACTTCTAATTTTGAGAAATCAATAATAAAAGATGGCAGAAAAACCCAGATTCTCTTCACATAAGTCTGCAAACAGGAAAGGGCAGAACCTCCCATTAAACTGCAAGAGCATCCCTGATTTGCAGGGCGGAGGATTTGCCCCCTTGGGCCTCGTTCTTCTTCAGCGCTGAATCTGCATCAGCCTTTACAAACTATTGTTTTAATTTCCTGATAGAATAAAAATGTCTTGTCACACGTGTTTTAACTTTTTTTTTCCTTAATGTCAACTCTGCCTTCAGTGCCTGAAGATTAACTCCTTAAGTAGTTTTACAAATATATTTTCTTTTCCAAAGCAAAGACTTCTGGTACAGACCAAAATAGCTTTCAAGCTGTGGGGTCCTTTCTACTTCTTTTGTCTATTTAATGGCGTGGTGGTATTGAATTACCAACGCTGATGTGTTGGGAGGCTGTTTGGGTCTCTGCTCTCTGGTGGGGCTTCTTTGAGGAGGGCTGTTTCTAAAAGCACATGCTATATAAGCCAAATAGACAATGCCAAATCTCTTAACAACAGATATACACAGAACACTTCATAAACTACAGTTGGGCAGACGCTGTGCATTATATACCACGCAAGATGCCCGACGCGCCTTCCAAGAAAAACACCAACACCGACTGAACGCGGGCCAAGGATTTTCTCATTAGCATGAAGAGAGGCCAGGCAGGCACACGGCGTTTCCCCTTCTGTTTTCCATTTACAGAGGCGACCACTCCCAGGCATATTATACCTAATGCACAGCTGGAGCTCCTACAAAGAAATAGTTGTGGTTTCTGCCTGACTTTTGCTGCTAAACTCCTGTCTGCTTGGAATTCTCATGATTTCCTCTGAAACTGGTGAGGTTTACCATATGACACTGCTTTCCTTACGGTCTAGCAGGGAACGGTCATCCCAGGCTGGTATTAAAACAGCAGTTTCACTGGTGACTCTCTCGTTAGAGCAATTACCTGTGGCCATTATCTAAACGAATCACTTAGTCTTTGATGGCAAATTGTTTAAATAAATAAGAGGGAACAAAAATAGCTAGCAAATACCAGAAGATAATTGTGTGGTTAACCCTATAAACGACAGTCTTAAGAGAACAGCGGAGGAATTTTTAATAAAGTAATCACAAACAGATTAATAGCTTGGAAAGCAACCGAGGATTTTCTCTTCCACAGCAATGGGATTTTCAGCAGACCCAAAACAGTTCTCATCTAAGTAGAAATGTGCTTATCTATATCCATCTCCCCTGATCGCCTCACTTCTCACCATAAAGGGAAATCAATACTAGGACTTGTTATTCAGAAGATTCTCAAGAGTCAGGCACTGTGATTGCACCTCTAATCCTGCAGGAATCTATTTCCAACAACGACATCGTATCGAATGCAACAGGCACATTGTTTACAGCTGCTTTGCAAAGCCTACAATATAGAGCAGCAAATAAAACCAGATACAGGGTATCGGAGCTGATCTCCTGCCTCTGGGTCTGACTCTCAGTACCAAGAGCGGTTGCACTAAAATAATCCTTTCGATTGCACGGGTTTCTAGGATTGAGACCTCCATTATAAGAGAAAATAGCTTGATTCTCTGCACAGCGCCTATGTATGGATTTCTCTTGCACTCATTTGGCTGACCAATTAGAAAAACAAGGGCAGTGTAAGGGTTAAACATCGATCCCCCTGTTCCCTTGGCATGCTAAGGAGCTGCTGCTAATAACACTGGTGGCAGTTTCCTGAGCTGTAACTCACTGCAGCGACGAGAACGACTTCTGATCTGATGAAAATTCCTCCCTCACTGCAGAAAAACACCCTATCAGTTAAAAGTTTTGAATGTGCTAACAGCTAATTTATTAAATTAACTCCTGCAGTGTCCATGTTTACAGGGCTCAGGCCTATTTGATGCACGTAAGGAGAGCAGAATCAAGCTGTATTTTTGGAAAGGCAGCACAGTGTGGCGCAAGAAGGGTTGGACTGATGAAAAGAACAGCTATGATGTTGTGCTGAGACTCTGTTCAGCCTTGACTCAAAAAAGGACAATTACGGACTGGAAAAGATGAACAAATAAGTTGTATTTTACAAACGCTGGAATAAAGTGAAATGAGTTCAGGCCAGATTACAAGTACTGAGAAATACAAACCTTTCCTAGATGCTCAGATATGGTAACAAAGTAAAACCTACATGAGGTCAGACAGACCTTTTAACTGATTTCTTGTTGTGTCTTCTCTTTCTAGGAAGGTTTATACTTTTCTTTATAAATCCCAAGCTAAAATTTCTCAGCCCAAAACCTCATCTCTGCCCCCAAACCAGGGGCATAAAAGTGACAGAATGGAAGACAGGCTGCATTTTCCACAGACTTTTGCTTTTAACTAGGAAAATAAGATACCTCCCACAAATTTGAAATGGACAAATCCCCCTATCTTCTGTGCAAAAAAAAAAAAAATAAGCTGTAACAGACATGTTCAGCCATCTCCAATAACAATCACATTCCAGATGTCTCTCTCTGACAAGCTGTTAGACTGCCAAAGCCTGAAAATGGAAGAAGTCCAAGAAAGAATTAGGTGTCCTCTACATTTCACAACATTACCTCATTACCTGCAAGTAAATATTAGGCATAGCCTGAGTTTAGAAAATAAGGCTAAGTGCAAGGAGCACCTGGTTAACAAGCTAATGGGCTAAATAATTCTGCATAATTTTCAGACATTAACACTTAAGTGTTAAGATTTCCTTCTCCCAGCTGTGTTGCTTTGCTGAGAAGTGTTCATAAAATAATCTTAACAACTTTGCAGTATTCATTTAAATTAAATATATACACTTCAGCTTTCAGTAAAACACCATTGTTAGAAGCCAACCACTTGATGTGTTGTCAAGTGACACTCTAACGAGTGTGATTTTTAATGGACTTGAAGTAGCTGAGAGGAAAGCAGTAAAACCATGGATTGAACATCACACTGAAGGTACATCTATCTGTCGGATGTACAGCATTGTCCCTGAGCCTCTGATGTATGCTGTATGAAAATGAATGTTTCTATATTGAGTATGCATAAACAAATATGTTGACGTTACTTTGCCTTACTTCGTTCAGCCTACTTTTGAAGTATCAACTTAAAATACAGTCACAATATTTTTGGCTGTGTGAATAAATTTATGTATTAAGTAGCTCTCATTAACAGAAGCAGTGTTCTGCTCCTTGCTATGCACAGTCCACACGATCCACATATGTCTAGATGAACAACTTCTTTACCTTGGTGGGGTCCCAAAACCAATGGCACGTGGTGCTTCCAGCACAGTACAGTCATACATATGACGTGCTGGCCTGTGCACAACTTCTCATTCAACTTTACCTTTTACCTATCCCTACTATTTATAGCCCCTCAAGACTCCTTGAAAGAAAAAACATGTTCCTAAATCCTGTAGTGTTTACTGTGTAACTTCCAACAAAGCTGCTGGCTGTTCCTCACCGTTGTCCTGGGCAGTGCCTCCATCCACTCAACTGTTGGTAACTCCCCACTTGCCCGAGCTGCTATCGTGCTGCTGCCTTGTGGTTCTCCCCACCTTTCAAAGCAGTCATGTCATCATCTCTTGGCCAATTTTATCAACTGAATTACTGTTAATATCCCATTTTACCTCAAAAAGCACAACAGTTATCTTCCATCTGCACTCCTTCTAAGAACGGGATATTTCTGTGCCTCTGCCCTCGCCCTGTTTCTGCATGAGGCTGCCTACTTCTGCCTCACTTGCCCTATAAATGGATTTATATCCAAATTCTCCACCAAGGACTCGTAAATCTCCTGAAGGTGGTCAACAGCCTTTTTAGTGCTTTTTCTCCCTGTGCCAGAAAGGCACCGAAACAACCTTTTCTGCTGCTCTTCTTCTCAGAGAGGCACAGTGGGAGAGTTTTAAGACGACCTAAACGTCCTGCTTTTGATGTCCTGCTTGGTAACTTCATTAGTGCCTGGCATGACCGACCACAGGCAGATGTTGCTCCACGTTGTTACCAGGAAAACCAAGTGGTGATGCCACACAGTGGGGACACTGAAAAGGAATACCAGTACAAGAAAAAACTAACCTGGGCAACACACAGAGAGCACAGAGAAGAGTACTAAACCTTGAGATGTAATCAGTAGGAGGCTGGATCGTTCTTTACACAAATGCTGGGGCTGCAAAGTAACCTGAGGGGTTATTTTGATGCCAGTGGCTGCTCAGCCTATGGATCAGAGTGCTTTAGCAGCTATGGATGCATATATATCTCTCACCTTGTCCACACCTTGCTCACCGCAATATTGGCTGGTAGCACTACAGGGCTCATCATCTCCTTTAGTCATCACATGTTCTGTTAAAAAGCTTCATACATCAGCTTTTCAAGGTTTCTTAGATTGCTCAAAATATTTTGCTTATAAACAAGTCTATGATATTTGACATGAAGCCATCCATAATTATAAAGTGCTGAAAACACTTTAAAAATAACCCAACGTATTTTTGTGTGTGTATATACTCTTGCAATGGTGATAATATGCACGTACTAGGCTGAGAGGCCAAAAATATTTCAGTATTAATTTGCAAAGGGCCAGAAAAGTTCCCTTCCGAAGGTTGGGTATTAAATTAAGACAAATTCCTTATCTATGGATGACAGTCCTGTAAAAGTCACCACAAGGCCAGAGGAAGAGAGAAACAAATATTTTATATATTAGCCTTCTAGAAGGTAACAAGGGGAAAAGTCTTGATGCCAGAAAGGACGATTTCATCACAGAGGCAACCGTCCCATTGAAACCCACACATTCAAGCGCGTGATCCAGTCTGCTGAGGTCTCTCTGGAGAGCTGCAGGAGTGTCAGCAGATGTCAAAAGACTCAGAAGCTGTGATTCATGGAGGGGATATGAAAGTGCCTGAGCCCTAAAAGCCCAGAGCAGGGGTGTGGGGGCCCAAAGGCAGCTACAGTGTTTCTGAGCCATCAGTCTGGTCATGGGAGGGATCAGCACCTTCAGGGACTACGGGAAATCAGGGAGGTTTTCAAAGAGCACCAGAAAAACTCTGCTGTCTCCTCCTACTGCATCATCTCTGAGGACTATCATAATTTTACCTGATAATGCATGCATCAATCTGAGATATTCAGAAGAGCCTGAATTATTTCGAAGTACCTATCTGATGTGCTTTCAGAAGCTCTGGTAGTAACAAGCTTCTTCCTTTGATGCCTTTGACTATTATTTTGAAGCTGCTGGGGATTTTGATGGCAGTCATGAACCAGATTCCACAACAGATTTTAGTCCATAAAACCAAATTAGGCAGAGAAAAATTCTCTCCACTTATTTATACCGCATTTCCCTGTTTGTCTCATAAACTCCAGGAAATCCCAGTCATCATATGGATCATGAAGGCTAAGCCAGTTACCATGTGAGGACGTAGTCATTGGTCGACTGAAAAAATGAAAGCTCCAGCAGAGATCAGCTATTTCTAAAAGCATATTTAAGTTCAAAAGTCAAAGCACTGAGTTTTGACAGCAGCAGAAGAATGATACTGCTGCAGGATTTGCAAACAGAAATAGCAGAGCCAATATCCAGGGTAGCATCTCTGAAGAGACACATCAAATTTGTTTGCTGGCTAAGTCCAGCAAATTCTGTCATCATTTGGTACCACGGCAGTATCTGTTGGAAAACAAAAAAGCCTTCTCCTAACAGTTAAAGAACATTTAAAGATTCGTTACTTATGCTCTCTCTAATCATCTGCTCTGAGCCTGTGGCTGGGGACTAATTAGAGTAACTACTGAAAAAACAAAACATATATTATGCTGTGTATTTTACTGAAAATATACTATAATGAATTTCAGTGGGAGAAGAAAAACACAGTATTTAAATCTCCTGGTAGAAATGTGTACTTAGAAAAATCAGCCCCTAGGATGAGGCAATGAGAAGGAAGCATTGTTACCTATACGCTAACAAGATTTTTGACATATGTACCCCTGTAGGTCAAATAAGAGACAAAGAAAAAAAAAGCCCATCCTTGGGACTAAACTTGCCCTTTAACATTCAATGAATTGTAGACTAATCCCAACCTGACAAGTACAAGCTGGACTGGACAATTTTTCTCAGAGAACAAACGGTAATTATGAAACTTAACACTGCTTTAAAGGACCCATGTGCAGATGAGACATGGATTTCTAACATTTTCTTTTTGTAAGTCCTTTTTCTTTTCCGTTCAATAAAAGCAGGACGTATTCCACCCCATTCCTTTGTTTTTAGACAGCTGTAGCTTTATTTTAGATGTGATTGAAGGAAGAAAACTTCTAATTCATAACATATTGATGCTACCCACACTGCCCCTATTTTCCCATTTTGTGGAACAGCTTCCCTGCGTAACCATCATTTCTTTGCTTCTCTTTGGGTACAAAATCAGCCCAAGCCTGTAACACCTTCTGGCCATGCAAATTGTGGAAAAGCTTCTCCCTCAGCCTCTGTGCTGAGCTCCACGCAAAGGAAGGAGAACCTGCTCCAGCATCAGCCGGACGCGAATGTGAAAAGACCAGACAATTCCGAAGCGAGGAATTACAATCAGAAAAAGTCCTTCCCTCTATCTTACGCATCAGGGAAAAAGAAAAGAAGAAAAACAGACGATAAAGGAATCATATCAGCTTTCTTGAATAGAAGGGCAAAAAGCAGCTTCTGCTACCAACTTCATTATTTTTGCAGTCTTATAACTTATGGCTCAAACAAACTGCTCTCAGTTCTAACATTTGTTTCTGGTTTCAGACTAGTAGAAATCTAATTTCCTTCTCCCCAAGAGCAAATGTCAGCACAAGCAGGATCTGAAATTTGTTCCTTGACACCTGCAGCAAAGACCTAAATTGAGAGTAATATTTCAAAGAGGTACTTTGGAGGTGCATGCTTAAATTTGGTTAACAGACAAGCTGGCTTGTGTATGTTCGTCCTGCACAGCGCCTCTAAAGCGTATCCCACATCACTCCAGACCGATGCAAGGCAAAGGAAAGGGAACTACTAGAACCGCTCTGATTGGAACCACACAGGCCAAATTACAGAATCACAGAATGTTGGGGATTGGGAGGGACTTCAAAAGCTCATCCAGTCCAATCCCCCTGCTGGAGCAGGAACACCCAGATGAGGTTACACAGGAAGGGGTCCAGGCAGGTTTTGAAAGCCTCCAGAGTAGGAGACTCCACAACCTCCCTGGGCAGCCTGTTCCAGTGTCTGTCACCCTCACTGAGAAGAAGTTTCTTCTCAAAATTAAGTGGAACCTTTTGTGTTCCAGTTTGTACTCATTACCCCTTGTCCTACTGTCACCGAGAAGAGCCTGGCTCCATTCTCATGACACTCACCCATTATATATCTGTAAACATTAATGAGGTCACTCCTCAGTCTCCTCTTCTCCAAGCTCAAGAGCCCCAGCTCCCTCAGCCTTTCCTCATAAGGGAGATGCTCCACTCCCTTCATCATCTTTGTTGCTCTGCACTGGACTCTCTCCAGCAGTTCCCTGTCCTTCTGGAACTGAGGGGCCCAGAACTGGACACAATATGCCAGGGCAGAGTAGAGGGGAAGGAGAACCTCTCTGATCTACTGACCACCCCTCTTCTAATCCACCCCAGGATGCCATTGGCTTTCCTGGCCACAAGGGCCCAGTGCTGGCTCATGGTCATCCTGCTGTCCACCAGGACCCCCAGGTCCCTCTCCCCTACACTGCTTTCTAACAGGTCATTCCCCAACTTATATTGGAATCTGGGGTTGTTCCTACCCTGATGTAAGACTCTACACTTCCCACTGTTATATTTAATTAAATTTTTCCCTGCCCAACTCTCCAGCGTTTTAAGGAAACTTCTTAAGTCTGGCTTCAGAAATGAGTATTACAATTTTACACTAGTAAACACACAGGCCAAAAGAGCCTGCCTAGCTTTTACGTCATTGGCTGGGTTAACAGTTAAACCAATCTACAAATTAAATATCTGATATTTGTGATTCAGGATAATTCCAGATCAAAATCCTGATGGCTATACACAGTCATATCCTCTCTTCTCCCACCCTTGCTTCAGTGTCGTGATTTCTACATAATCTGCCTCTGTGCTTTGTGAGAAGAAACCAGCAACCAGTGCTGGCTGTGAGCTACTAACTGCAACCCAGGGATTTCTGGAGTTTATGACTCTCAGCATCCTGTGAAGAGGTGTGTGGAAATTAAGTATTTAAATGTAGCAAATTAGCACATTTCTGTAATGATATTCATTGATATTTATTCTAGCTACTCTGTAAAATGCACTGTTCCAACACAATGCAAAACGTGAGCTACCTATAGTCTGATAACTCACTCCAGGCTGAGTAAGCAGGATAACTCCTGTCCAGCTCTTACGCGATGAAGCGGAAGCTCACAAATTCACTGCATTTTACTGCTTTACTGGTATGGCTTGTATAATCCATTTGGTACAATTGCTTGGCACAATTCTGAAATTTGCAGCGTCGATTTCTCATTTTGGAACGGGTCCCTGAGCTGGAAACTGATAATGCTTTAAACTACACTGGCAACTTCTTTTTGAAGATGTCAAAGTGCATTTTCAGCTGTCACACCAGCCTGAATAGACAGGTATTTTATTTACAGATAAACAAACACACACTTGGGACAACTAAGGCACAAAAATGTAAGAAGAGAGCCAGGTAAGATTAAAAATCAAATCGTCTGCCTTTTTGTCCTCTGCTACAAACACAGGAGTACAAGAACATACATGGTATCTCAACTTAATAGAGCAGAATTGATGCAAATTCACATTGCTTCCACAACACAAAAGAACAAAGCAAAACTAAAAGGATGCGACAGATCTTAAATGGATCCAAATTGGAATAGTTCCATTAAAGTCATAGGGACCAAGGTTGTAATCCATTCAGCTTCCATACAGAAATAGCAATATTTGGATAGGCTAAAAGTTATTAGAAATTCTACTGGCATGGAGCTGCTTTAATCTTGAAATCGAGTGATGTCTCAAAGGCACTAACTGGAAGATTGCCATTACTTTCAGCACCCTCTTCTAAAGCTGCTACAGAACCAATAATTAATGGAAAGGGCAGATTATGCACATGCAGTAGTACAAACATATTAAAAGTTCTGATTTAAGCAAGAAAAAAAGATTGCCTGTAGCCTGCCACCCACAGGGACCATTCTACTATTTTTAAGTCAATTAGTTCAACTTCTCTCAAAAGTCAGCCCTCTCTATCCTCGTTAGTGGTGACAAACACAGTTTACCGCACTTATTATTCCTTTAGCAGCTCATTAGAATTGGAATACATTAGTGCCAAAGGATCTAAAGGTCATTTATCATAAATTTCTTTAAATACAAAAGACAAAAGCCATCTAAAATCTCCAAAGGATTGAGACTACTGTAAATAGGATAACTTAGAAAACTGAAATGAAAACCCAGCAACACCTGTATTTGTTGATCATTAGTTCAGAATTGAAAGCCCATATTATTATATTTTCTTAACTTTCAAACGTAGAAACACGTTTATAAAACAATAGGATGATTCTCAGACACTGCATTGATGAGGAGCATTGACGTACCAAGGGCAGAAAGAGTATGGCTGACCAATGCTATGAAAAGCAGTATAATCTTCTAAGTGCCATATTCACCATTAAATATGGTTGTTCTCCTGGACAGTGACTGCACAGATCTAGTAAATGTCCACAGAAACCATATATTTCATTATTACTCACTTGTATTGGGCTTTTCCAGAAGTGCTGCATTATGATAAAAATCATCAGATGCATTTTAGGCAAAACAGTTAAGCTTTTTGCATGAAAAATTAATCATTATGTATAATTACAACATAATAATAGGAATTACCAGATAAATAGTCTCATCAATTCCTATAAGGAAAAATGCCTCTAGATGCCTTTAGCTGAAACTAATTGAGTTGAACAGGAAAATAGTCTGAACAGCTGAAGAATTTATCAGAGAATGACAAGCTTTTTATATATTTTTGAAGCATCTTATGATTTCTATCCCATGGGCATAACGTTTTGTGCTTAATTTTTTAACAAAACCTCTGCAGAATTATCACCGTTACCTTTTAAATCTTACAGTGATTTTTCATAGGGGAAACACTTTTTACATTTGGGGAAATCTTTCATACATAAAAAGGACTTAAATGTGTATTCAAAAACGGGACAACCAAAACAAATAGAAGTTCTTAGAGCCACAGAATAACAAAAATCCTACCCAAGATGGATCAAGAAAAAGCATTTATAGCCTACATCTGAAGAGAGACTCTTAAAACTATATGGCTTTGCAGGAGCAGAGGGCAGCGCAGGGAATGAAGCAGAGAGATGTCCCCTGAGATTTGCAACTGGGACAGGCTCCCCAGGGAGGTGTCACGGCCCCAAGCCTGACAGTGTTCAAGAAGAGACTGGACAACACCCTCAGACACATGGTGTGAACTGTGGGGTTGTTCTGTGCAGGGACAGGAGTTGGACTTGATGGTCCTTGTGGGTCCCTTCCAACTCAGGACATCCTATGATTCTATGAATTTGGGGACCTCAGAGAGCATCGCTGTGTTTTGCTGAAAGCATCCTCTGCGGGCGGGAGGAGCCAGGTAGGTAAGAGTTCCTACTACTACCGAGTTCCTTTCACTCATAAAACACGAAGCTTTTTGCCCAGGCTGGGGTTTTACATCTGAAAATTTAGGTTAGAAGCAAAGAAAGGGGTTAATGCAACTGAACAGTGTACAGCTTCTCACCCAAGCACAGCAACCTATCACTTCCAGCACCAACCATTTCTAAGTGAAACACTTTAACTTACAGCACAATACTTTAACCCCATAACTTTATTTCATGCAGACTTTTAAAGCAACATCATAAGCCATTTAAGATGGTGCACTACGAAAACAGCCACAATTTTTCCTACATGGACAAATTAGAGCCACTGACAGTAGCTTCTAATTTCACCCAAACCTATGCAGGTCAAAAAGGCAGTTTTATAAAAGCATTAATGCTTTAATGTTCTGAATTAATGTAGAGGAGCCTCAATTAGTCAGCTTCTTTCCTTAGGGAGAATCTATCCTGTGTTTATTTTAATTAAATACCAAACAATATCACTAAAACATATCCCCAGCACCGTGCAGGGAACAAGGTAGTTAATCCAATTTTTTTCTCTTTTTGAGGATATAAAGACAAATGCATTCAGAGAAAGGCATAACTGCTTTTAAAATGCAGAACTGATTTTCCCTACCTAACATAATAAATTGGAAAACGGAAAGGTATCTAATGCATATTTATGAAAGGTAGCACTTGGCTGCTCTGTAATATTCAGAATAAAACCATGCAGAAGGTCTGTGCAGCTTATTCTGAAGGTGCAAAGGTGCAGACACCGTGGGTCAGGTGTCGGACACGAACCACCAAACCTCTTTGCTTGCTACGCAGTAATGATGCACCCAGCTTCTCTGTGCTCAATGTCACACACAGGTGAGATCGCTGACAAATACAGTAGCAGGTACATGATGTTCTACTGTTCTGATCTCAAATATTCCCTTTAACTTCATACAAAAAAAGGAGTCATTCTCAAAAACAGTTAGAAACGTTCGCCTTTCAGGACAAGTAGCCTGAGCGTTCAGCATTACTCATGTTCCATAAGCTTTTTCATCATGTTGTTACTAAATAAAACATCAGCTGAACCCTTCTAAAGTTCTACAGATATATGAGGCACTTGTTAGCTATATTTATATGGGACATTTCTGCCTTACTGCTATAAACTATTCTTACTGCATCAGATTCTGATTCAGCATTTCCTTGCACGTGTAAAATTCATGCAGAAAGGGAAAAATCTGGTTTGTCCATTTCCTAGGGCAACACTAGGGAAAGTCATGCTTAATTAACTTGGGTGCAAACACATTAATATAGTAAGAGTATGCATCCAGACCTAATAAATAGCTGCATGTGATATCAGCCCATGTAAGGAAACAAATATCTTTTCAAAGTGAGAGTAATTAAGTAATAAGGGGTCCCCTGTAGTTAAGCTGAAATTACTGTAAGCGTTGTGAAGACATTTATCACTTTCCCCACGCTCAGCCTGTCCAGACACGGTTGGATGCTGCAAGTGCTCGGGGAGATGAAGACGATGCCTCCGTGACGGAGATATTTGCAGCATCAGCTTTTGCTGGAGGAGAGGGATGTATGGGAGGAGAGAGTTGTATAGGGCTTAATCTACAGAGCTGGTGGCTGGGGACAGGCTGCAGGTCCCATCAGCCTGTGCCTTTTGTGCAAAGGCATCCATGAAGGATTTCCCCTTCCCCAAAAGTAGTAGCTGCAGGAGGATGGAGACGAGAGTGCCTCGAAATGCTTGCCACCTATTACAAAGGAGTGAAGAAGGCCAAAAGACAAACAACATTAGATCAAAAGAGAGATGAAAAACAAAACATAACTGTGGAAAGAACAAAAAAGAACAACTAAGATGGTAAGGAGAAATATTACTTATTCATATTTGCTGAAGATCACAGGAAAAAAAACATCTTTCAATAGGGAAAGCTATCCTGGGTTATAACCCCTCTCTTCCAAATACATGGGAGCCCAAAGGGCTTCACACTGTGTTTTCCGATCTGGCCAACCCGCCCCAGGACTCTCTGCTTCCACCTCCTCCACCCTGCCAGACCGCGGAGGAAAACAGGGAGGAATTTTCCTTTTCTCATTGACTGCAGGTTTGGAGTGTAGGCAGTACACCAAGGGCCATGTTGGTAAATGCAAAACGGACAGAGATGTGTCCTAAGCTAATCAATCCAGAATTGAAACTTTATGCTTGTTTCAGGTCACATGTGCAGAGCTTCGTGCAGCAGGAAATCTCCCAAGATGCACCTACACGCAACTTTGCAAAATCAGGCATATGTGTATGAATTAGAAGGACTGAAATCCCAAACTCCGAATTCTTAAATGCCCTGACTTTAGTTAGAAGCCGTGTTTGAACTAAAGCACGCTTGCCTTTAGCAGCAATCTTGCTAATAAACGGCCACTGGCCATGGGCTCACATCCAAAGTCTGTTCACTTCAGTCCTTTAAAACACAGGAACTGCCATGTTAGAATAGACCAAGGGTCCAGTATCCTTGTCAGTGCCAGATGCTTCAGAACAAGTCAGATTAAATTCTGCTGCTAGCAAGATTAATTCACATACTAATCAACTCGGCTGAAAGCAAGACAGTGGTGAGCTCTAGAACAGATTTTGACCCTTACTGTACAATTTACAGCATGGGAAAATAAGAAATATTTCTTCTGACCACAACAGATGACGCCCTGGAGCAAAGTGACTGATAAAAGATTGGCACGCAGCGGTAATTTCATTTAAGCTAGTGTATCCAATTCGGTGTTTTGATCTTTGAGGATAATGTTACAGGATAACGTTTTCAGAAGTGCCCGAGCAGCCTTAGCCCTTTAGCCCTGCTTGCTTTTGGTGAGGTTTATACACTAAATCACCCGGGAACATTCGAAAACTTTCCCAATACACTCAAAGCTCTAGACATGAGCAGAGGCAGCCGGGCTTTGCTCTGTGAGCTCCATGGGGCTTTTTCTGAGGGAGCAGAAGTGGCTTTCTTCCCATCCCTGGTCTGCACCCATTTCTTGCAGTTGGCAGAGCAGCGGCTGTCACACCTCCAGAGCTTCACCCCACTACATCAGGAGAAACACATGAAATGTTGGTCCTTTCTCTGGCAGACTCTCAAGTTCCCAGTTTGTGCTCTTCTGGCTGGTTCCAGAATGGAGCAAACAAGCTCCCACTTGCCTACAAGAAATGGGAACTTTCCTTGGGGCAGCCCGGCTTTCATTTTTTCTGCCTCCTCTCCTGGCACAAAGAGCTTTTAACAGGCACATTGCAAAGAGGCAGCATATTTCATGCTTAGTGCAGGGGTAAGAAATGCAGGTCAGTTATTTTTGAACACTATTTTTAATTATGGACACTTCATTATTTATTTTGTACTCTGAACAGCTTATCAGGACGATCCATTCCTCGTATAATTAATTAAATTGTGGGCATAATGTAACATCTCAAATCTTTCTGCTCATTGTGTGGCCGTGTATATCACTTCATCTCTTTGAATCTTCATTTCCTTGGATTTATGGGCTGTTTGTTTTCTTTAATTCTCCTAGATTCTCTTCTCTGGGCTTTCTTTTTACACTGCATTCACCTCAGGATGTTAAAATGACATACCCAGAACAACGCCGCAGTGCGTGTCACTGATGTAATCCTGGTTTGGAAAGTACGTTCCCGGTTTGATGGATGGGCTAAAGCTCTCTTTTTCAGGTGGGAATGTACTGCTAAGTCTATGCAGATGGACTATTTTTTTCTGTGCAGAGCAACATGAATATGGATATCCAGCTGTGGTGCTTAGGTGTAATCAGGAAGGGAGATGCAAAACCACAATGACAAGAAGGTCAATATGTTTTGGCCTAATAACAAATCCTACTGTTGGTGCAGCTAAAAAAAAGAGCTGGAGGGAAAGGCAGGCATTAAGAGAAATGTATTTCAATAATTATTTTATTCCAGGAAAAGTGATAATTGCGTATGCACAGAGTAGCCACCGGAGACCAACTGCAGAAGATATGTTGATTGGAAATGCATTAAAACAACAGATTAATACACAGTAAATATTGAAAAGATGTATTAAATGATGCATCAATTAGAAGAAATGCATAACGTATGCGCATCTAAGTATTCTTAAAATGGGAAAGCCTGCCATGCACACACCTCTGGCTGCAAGTATTCTCACAGCCAGTCACTCAAACCAGAGCTGTGAACAGCCCGGTTGTGGGATGGTCTGAGCATGGGTCGTGATGGGATGGCCTGAGCAATGCTGCGGTGCGGCCATTGCTGTGAACGGCAGCAGCCCTGGGATAGCCCCATCGTCCCACCGCCCTCGCTGAAGTGCCAGCAGCCAACTCTGTGGCCTGCGGTGCACAAAGGAGCTCAGTCCTATGTCCTTCTCACTGGGGTGTTGTACCCAACCCTGCAGTGCCCTGCTCTGGGTAGATGGGGAGCAATTCTCTGCTCCAACCCCCTCACGTTCGCCATACAGGGAGGTGTATGTTGCACTGCTCTGTGCATCGGTGTTGAACAGCACCACAGTCCAGAGGAAGAATGGAAGGCTTAAAAATATGCAATTCTCTTTATTTGCCCATTTCCATGCCTACTGCCACAACAAAAGTAAAAACTGGGGTGCTCAAAGGTACAAAAAAGCCACAATTCCTTTGCATGCAAAATCTCTTCTCTGGGCCTGCAGGGCCAATTAGACCAATACTGCGGCAGCATAAGCCACCACATTCCACGTTTACCATTTTCGATGCTGTATCTGAATCCTGATGGCCAAGAAATATGAAAAGATCACAGCAAAAGCAGAATCTGTTTTGAAACACTGAAAGAATTAGCAGCATAGCTGGCCCATGTGACTCTCCAGTGCTCATTCATGCACCACTAACACATAAACTCTGCTTGCTAAGTGCAGCAAGACTAAACTGTTGACAGCAATTTACAATAAATCAATTCATTGATCCTTCCACTGTTGAACCAATATATATTCCCATACAACTTTAATTAGCCCTGTGAACACACTGACACCTGGCAAACAGAACCATAAATTATCCTTTGATGTTATCACATCCTAAGGCGAAGTACACAGGGGTTGGTTATTTTACTAGCTGGTCCACATTCCTGAGTATACTTTACAAGAAAAAAGGAACTAAATGCACTATTAACACCTTTGTCAAAGAGACACTTCTGTAGCTCTTGAAGTCCCTAGTTTTTTCTTCCTTAGAAAGGAAGAAAGCAATAAGGAAGTGTCTGAAAAGACTGGAAGAGATACGACAAATACTATTACATCACAAAGTAACAAAATAGAAAATACCCCTTCTAGTCAGCAAATACATACTAAAATAAAATGGAAACAAAAACACCCCTGCCTCAAAAAAAGAAAACAAACAAACCAAACAAACAAAAAAAAACCCACAAAAAAATAATCCCACAAAAAACAACAAACCAAAAAGCTGAATTAAATAGAAATGATGGAAGGCAATAAGGATGCAATTCAGAGCCCACAGCAAGAAGAGTCCTTGGTTCTGCCACTAAATCATTCCTGGGGAGAACAGTCCTTCAGCGTCCATCTCTTTATCTGCAGACTCATTCGACTGAGTTTGGAGTAAATCACTTAATATTCAAGAGATAGAAAGTCCTTTAACAGTGTGAAGTAATACTATAAAACACGACGGTTGCACAAACAAATCAATAACCTGAACAAGGAAGAACAGTCAAAGCCCGAATCAGGGAGATGAGAGACAGCAGTCAAACACAATGAAACAATCAGAATGTGCTACTGATATTTCTGAAGCTCTTACATTCTGACAAAGGTCCAGAAGGTCTAAAAGTTTGGAGCTGACATTTGAGGCTTGCACACTGCATGCTAAGTGAGAACCTAAGTTATGACTCAGCTTGTACAACGACAGAGAGTTTCATCTACGTTGAGCACTCTCAAAGCTGCTTCATAAATCACCCACGGTGATTGCTCCAGAACCAACATTTTTAACAAATGCTGTTTAAAAAAATATATAAAATCATTTGGAGCAATTTTTAAACAGCATTTGTTAGAAATTCTTGATCTACATCCAGGATTTTTTCCTCTTTCTGCTATTTTTTTTCCAAGTTCACTGTCAAGAAGCCTGAGACATCAGGGATCCCCATCAGAGACCAAGATGCCTTGGGTAGATTTTGCAGCTTTTCCCTCTCAATCAATTCAGCTTCTGGCATAGTTTAGCATTAGATTAAGTGTATCTTGCAAGATAAATGTAATGTACTCAATAATTGATAGCATATTATGCTAAATTTATTAAAAGAAAAACAAGCAACTAAAGCATTAAAACCCACAATATACATTGGAGATGAATAAATAGAGTAATTAAGAGCACACTCTACTAGATATATTCCAAGTCTAATTGACCTAGAGGACAAAATGACAGACATGGCACTTCACCAGCACTTCACAATCAGATTTTTTCCTCCAGGACAGTGCTTTCTGCAAAATTCAGTGCCAGAGAAAAGTACAACCTTTCTGACTTTAAAGACGTAGCTCAACTATCTAATACCCTTGTTTTTTAAAAGCCCAACTCTCTTCTAGCTCCCAGCTGAAACACTGCAGGCCAGACCCTCATCTGCAGTTAATCAGTGTGGCTCCACCAAAATCAACAAATCTGTGCTATTTAACACTAGTCCAAGAACTGACCCCATGTTATTTCCCAGCGTATTGTCTCCAGTTGGGACTGCAGATGTAATTATTTTGATTCCGGCATTTGAAATATTTGATCAAGAGTGAGTTAATTAGGTTACTGCCAGGAGAGTGTCTTAAACTCCCATCATTTTTGATGTTGACTAAAACAATACATATTCTGCAGCTGAGTAAACATTTCTTTGGGGAACATAGCATATGAATTGTTTCTCACTCCAGATGTAGATTGCATTTATATAAATTTGCACTGTGGCTTTGATGTGAATCTTATCATCCTCTGGTCTGTAATAATTGAATGCCTGTAGACTCACAGCTATATCAATAGTGATATTCTAAACTTTTGCAGTGCTTTTTTTCTATTTAGTGCTTTACACACATTAATGAATTAAGCCACAAGGATCCCTGTGGGCTAAGAATTATTCTGTTCATTTTACATATGGGAAATTTATGATGTAGAAAGATAAAGCCACTTGCCAAGGTCATGTAAAAAGTCAAGTAAAAATGGACAGAACTGCAGCCAATACATAAGAAAAGTTACAGCCTTACTGAAGAGTGAAAAATGTTTGCAGATTTCAAGCCACAATTTTCAAAAGTTGTGAGGAAGACAAGTGTCATTCAATATAAAAGAACAATAAAAACAACAAAGTTATTTGGCTGAACGAGAATTAAATGCAGTGCATATTTATTGAATATGAGAAGTTCTTTTCTCCAGCAAATCATTTTCCCCGAAGACTTCAACTTACATGTATTGGAATTTCCTTTGCTGGAGAAAAAGTCTCCCTGAGTGCATCCAGTAATAAAATAGCACAAGGAATAACTATTTTGGGTGGAATTTGCTGGCATTCATTAACAGTATTGTCTCAGATGTGTGGCATTTCTGGAAGTGCTTAAAAAAAAGGGGGTGTTTCCTCACTGACAGCAAAGGTAGACCAACCTTGAGCTATTTTTAACATCCAATTTTGACACATGGATTGCATTTTCAAGTTAAATAGCGCAAAAGGATTGTAGGCAGATATTTAAGAAGATACTATAGATCATACAGCTCAAGTCAGACAATGTTTCCAAATAACAATGGTTGACCTGACAGTCATGAAGACAAATAACTACCCATGGCACTAATGGCTGCAGCAGCAGAATGAAACGCTTGGGGACCAACAACCCTTGACTCCAGAATGGGTCTGACTTTAAAAATAAGTATTACGTTACGTCTGAGAATTCCTTTAGGAAGGACTACCCTATCATAAGCCATATAGGCTCAGGCTCAGTGGTTCTAAGGATGGCAACGGAGATGTTGATTAAGGAAAGGTTCCTCCTTCAGGAGGGCAAAACCCAAGTCACACCTTGTTGTAGTCAAAGGACTTCATCTTATGCTGTTGAAGAGCTTTTGATGGGGGATGTACTAACTACCTATGTCAGTGTTTTAACAACACAGAAGAAAAGGACATAATTTATTTAAGGAACAATAACATGAAGCACATCAGACCTTTTAACAAATATCCTGCTTTGCTCTACCATATATTAAAAAAACAGCCTGCATTTCAGGCTGAAGTAAAGAACTATTGAACATTTTAATTACTAGATAATATTAGCTCTTTTCCTGATTAACTGTTCTGTATTTCCAGTGGAAATATGACAATTTATTGAAAATGAGACTCTGATCTTGTACATTTTCATATTTCAGAGGTCAATTTGCATACTAATCATGTGCCTCTTCTCTATTCCACAATACGAACAAGTTCATTTGCAAAATGTGGTACAAACTGACAAGGCATAATCGTTTCTGTTAAAAATACAAATACATGAGCACTGTTGAGTTACAGCTGAAAGCAGATCTTCCTTTTTGGCAGTGTTAATTTGCAAATAGGGTAGTCATGAAACTGCCAGAATTCAGGGTACAGACAAGTTTCAGAAGAGGAAAAAATTAACAGGTGGAGAAATAAAGACGCCAGGTAACACCATAAAGTAGAAAATTGCACAGAGAAAAAGATGGAGTAAAAAAATAAGTGTAAGGATGCATATTCTAAGGAGAGATGAAAAGGTGGCAAATGAAGGGGAAATAGTAACAGAAACAAGGCAAATGGTCCACACAGAAGGATCCTCAGAAATAAGAGCTGCTTCTTGACTGCTACAGTTTTGCTGTTAGATAGAACCAAATAATTCACTAACATTCCTACTTGCAAATATGTGTCTACATTTTTATTTACTTATTTTTAAATTTATTTTACCAGCTCTTGTGGTGATAAACATTGGATAGACCTGGGTTTTCTAATGCTCTTTTCTGAAAAAAAGAAAAGAAAAAAAAAAGGGGGGAAGGGAGCGCATTTCTTTACTCATTCTAGAGCAACACAGAGAAACACTAACTGCTCATAAAACACCAAAAAGAAAGCATCGCAGGAGAGTTCTTGCATGGCTGAAAATAAAACCTAAAGTCACATCAAAAGTGTTGGCCCAAAGTCATTTTCAGTGAACCGCAACTGTTATTTCTCATGCCAGCTGGGAACATAAAGAGATTTTATTAATGCATGATTTCTGCATTTACCTCATATTTCTAACTTGGAATAAATTAGAAACAGACTTAAAGGCCCCATTCCACAGCATGAAGTAAACAAATGTGTTTTACTATATATGCTTTTCAGTATGAATTAAATTCACGCAGCATTTGTTTTACTTGCTCACAGCAGACAGCTTTCATTCCCTACTAAAGTCTGTAAGAACAACAGACAACGCAGAGAAGGTTGGCACTTAACCTTCAAACAGCAACAGTCCCATTTACTTCTGCCTTGTTTCTATTGCAGCTGGGTCAATGCACTGAACAGCAATGGAACAAACTACATTTTTTAACAGTAAATACATTTCTGTGACCTCCAACTGAAAAAATAACTTCTATTCTTCTACCTGGAGAAGAGAAGGCTTTGGGAGAGCTTATTGTGGCGTTTCAGTGCTTAAAAGGAACCTGTAAGAAGGATGGGGACAGAGTTTTTAGAAGGAAGGGCGTGTTACAACAGGACAAGGGGTGATGCTTTTAAACTAGAAGAGGGGAGACTGAGGCTGGACATGAGGAAGAAATGTTTTACACTGAAGGCGGTAAAACACTGTCCCAAGTTGCCCAGAGAGGTGGTGGATGCCCCATCCCTGGAGACCCCCCAGGCCAGGCTGGACGGGGCTCTGAGCAATGTGAGCTGGTGAAGATGTCCCTGCTCATGGCAGGGGTGGCACTGGATGAGCTTTGAAGGTCCTTCCAAACCCAAACTGTTCTATGATTCTATAAACCTTGTTTCTAGTTGTCGAGACTCTTCTGAGCTGCGATGCTGCGTTGGCTCCTCTGGCAGCTCCCCCAGCAGTGGTTTATGGAGCCACGTGCATTGTTGCATCAGCACGTTGCTGCGGCACCGCACTGTTGTTGTGTCACCGACCGGCCACCCCCGGGCCCACCTGGAGCCCGTCTGGACACGTGTGTGTGGGACACCTGCTCTCACTGACCCTGCTCTGAGGAGGGGCCTTCACTGGCACTGATTTTGTCACTGAAGCAGAGAAAGGTATTAAAATAAATAGTATTATGATAGGACAGGGGGTGATGGTTTTAAACTAAAGGAGGGGAAATTCAGGATGGACGTGAGGGAGAAATTTTTTACAGTGAGGGTGGTGAAAACCTGGCCCAGGTTGCCCAGAGAGGTGGTAGACGCCCCATCCCTGGAGACCCCCCAGGCCAGGCTGGACGGGGCTCTGAGCAATCTGATCTGGTGAAGATGTCCCTGCTCATAGCAGGGGTGGCACTGGGTGAGCTTTGAAGGTCCTTCCAACCCAAACTATTCTATGGTTCTATTCAGCATTGTGTTGTCAGGCAAGTAAACTGACATCTCAAAATTTAACAATAATTTAACGCAGGAAGAAACATGGGAATTAAACTCCCTCCTCGTTCCTACCAAAAGAAACGCAGTAAACAGAAGCAGGAAGAGATGGGGGATGTGGTGGCTCTGGAAAGCTGCCTGCTGCCCAGAGCTGGTTACATCTCATCCTTAACAAGGTCATCTCATGGCTTGTTCAGAGGAGGACCATCCCACAGGTCAGCACATATGATCTGTTAACAACACCTAACCAGATGAACTAGCACTTTATCAAGCAAGCTGAAATGGGTCTTGACCTTTTGGGGTGGTCTTTTGTAAGCTGAATTAAAAAAGGAGCTCTGCTGTTTCCAAACTCAAAGCCATCAAACGGGAGCACCAAATTCTGCTCCAAATTCAACCTTACAGATCACCTGGGCCAAAACTGCTAAGGCTAAGTAACTTCTCTGGAACATCATTTACTTGAAAAGAGAGGCTAAAAGCACCATCAATGCTCAATTCTTTTCTCATTTGGTGTGGTGAATACCTGAAATCCCTCTGTGTCCATCCAATGGAAATAAAAGGGAACTCTTACTTAAGCTAAGCATGAGAATTAGCTTAAACTCAGAATTTCCCCACTAATTATGGTTTACACTGAGACCATAAGAATATACACAATGAACAACGTTGCCTTAACAGCAGTGACTACAAAGAAAAAATGTATGGAAGAATTAATAACTATGAGAAACAGAGGTGTTTGAAGTCAAATATATATGCAGCCCTTAAAAATACTTTCTCCAACCTGTTTTTACAACAATATTTCCAGACATATGGGAGGTTTAGTAGCATAAGCATAGATTTCCATAAAGAAATTATTAATCAGATTTACCACGCCTTCATTTCTGTTTCATATCAGATTTTAACATCAATGAAAATTACCTGGCTGTACTGGTGAAAGACTGGATTCATATACCAGGGTGTCTCACTGTAAGTTATTAATTTACTGACAGAAATTTACGTTCCAAAGGAGATGCACAACACATAATAAGCATAATGACATGAAATAAAATAAGACAAAACATTAAACCTTGAGTTAGCCCCTCTGGGATAAATATATTCAGACATTCTGAATGATTAATGAGTCGGGTCATCCATATAAATCTCTCATTTCTTAAGTGGAGTGTCTGTTTAGGTCCCATGTATGCTGCGTTTATGAATAATGGAAAGGATTGTATATTATGTCCCTTCATACTGTGTCTGACCTGGTGTTTTCACTGACAGGGATTCTAGCCGTAGTGCAAATACAACCCAAATGCAAAAGCAAACACATAATAAAACTCCGTCTATAAGCACAAACTGGAAGGAAAGATAATCACATTTTTAGCAGGCACACGTTAAGGTCACTGAATTCAGGTGTTAAGCAAACATTTTAAAAACCCTTTTATTACTGCGATACACATATCCCTCCTAATCATCACTGGCATTGGCAAGCTCCTAAGAAGGTCAACTAATCTGCCCATCACTATTAAAATATTGCGAAAATCTAAAGACACACATCCAGATCAGTACCAGGTTACCGTACATTTCAAAGCCAGGACTATTTTTCTTGGAGGAAAAGAGATGGTGTCTTTCAGGCATATGGAACCTTTTGACCACTGCGCATGTTCAACCAACATGCTTGGCAATACAATTAAATTAGTGAAATGCTGTCAATCAGAGAACATTTCTATATACGACTTAGGGGCAAGAGGAACAAGGGGGTTTGGGTATAAATTTTGGCTCCCATTCAGGAGAGCACTTTAGCGTACTCCTGAGCTAAGCACTGAGGGTCTCTACAGCTTCTGGACCATAAGCAAATGCTTATTACAGAAATAACTATTTTCATAGTTCAGTCCAAACAGCTTGATCTTGCAGTAAACACCCTCAGCTACCATTATATTAAGTGTTGTTAATGCTCGGTGCAAAGGGATGGAAACATTTGGGTGCACGTGTGATGGCTGGAAACCACGTCTCCAGCACAATGGAAGAGGCAGAGCTGTGCTGAGCCTGAAGATCGGATCATCTTCTTCCCTTACAACAAATTCAGTACTTTGAAACCTGGTACAGCCCCTTTTATCTCATGCACATCAGAAATACAGATAACCAGGATAATGTCCAGGGTAAACCTACAGAAGGATGGAAAAATCCAACAGAAATCCAAAAAGACAAGAAAAAGTTTAAGGTTGTAAAGTAAGTTTGAAAACCTCATCTACTGTGGCCAAGGTAGTTTGTCTGGGGTGGCTTCCACAAGCAAAGTGGATTATAAGTGTTTTAAGTGAATTCTAATGAAAGACCCTTTTTCAGCCCTACCTTGCTTTTAGCAGCATTATTTCGTTATTATTAGCATTCAAGTTTATTAATTGTCCCTTGCATGCCTAAAAGTACTTTTGGGGAGCTATAATAGCAGCACTTTGTGTGATGGAGGGGAGGCTTTGTTAGCACTTAGGCACTTGAAATGTGTTAAGAGGTTTGAGAGTGGTGCAACTTGAGCCCCGGGTGAAAGTGGAAGTAGATTCTAGAATATCTGACAAGTGGGATTTAGATATACAAGTTTAACAAGTGTACACTAATGCAGATGAATGTCAAAACAGAAAGGAGATATGTCACCCTTGAAATGGCAGAGTTTTTTTAACTCCGTGAGACTTTAAGATTGCATATTTGATCGCTCATTGAAGTTATTATTGTCATAGAGTTTCTTAAGTGCATTACACTGCCTCTTGAAAGATGTGCTATCCAAACCATTCAACTGTCTTTGTTTTCTGTTTAAATAAGGTTTAAATTATTTAACAGAAAACTGGTGCAGTCTGGTGACCCAAAAGTTCAAAAATCAAGTGGAACTTTTAATGAATAAATTGCAGGAGCAACTGGAAAATTGTAAGGCTTAAAGAACATTACGAGTCTTATTTGAGGAAAAAGAAATCTCCTCAAAGAATACTCTTTCAAAAAGGGGAAAAGGGGGAGAGGAGAAAAAGGGGTAAGAAGAAAGGAAAGGGGGAAGCCTGAGATCTTTAAGACTGAGCAAGTAGACGAGATTTTGTTACAAGAATAGATTGCTCAATTGCAGTAGCCCCAGCCTCAACTTTCAAAGCTCAAATGTTTCCTGTTGACAATTTATGTACACGAGAGAGGCCAAAAACGTAGTACACAACAGCAAAAAATAGGACTAGAAATACAATTTTTTTAAAGATTATGTATACATCTTTCTCTCCTTCATACGTTTCCCTTTATCTATAAATGCATTAACCTGTAATAAGATATAGACTCTATCCTAACTAAAAAATAATCAAGAAGCTTGCCTGTAGAAGTAATGGCAGTAATGCAATACATACACATCAACCCCCAAATGAAAATGTTATCTTCCATAGCTTGCCTAAACAGGAACCCTTTTTAAAAAAAGTCTTTAACCATGGAAACCAAACTCTGAAAATCTGACCCTTCGTGCCTGTTAGATCACTGGCACTGATAGGCCAAGGAAAAGGTAAGAAACAACTGTAAACAATCTGAGGATACTAATTTACAGAAGATGGTTTCTATATATTTTCTCCCTTGGATTTCTTGTTAACAATTTACAGGAACTAGAGCTGAAGTTCGGTATCTAGTATATTACATGCAAGCGTACAGCATTACAAAATCTCCTTCCATTCTAGGAAACATTAATGAATCCAGTAAGGGTCACTCATTTTAAATGCAAAGATTATTCCTCAAATTACTAGAAAGTTTCAAGAAACTTCTGCAACATGCTTATCTCTTACTCCTAAACATGCGGAATTACTTTTCCACAAAAGCGTACTATCTTGAGTACCACTGAGAAATTCCACCGTGGCACTGAGATAGATTTCCTATTCAAGTAAAGGTTATAATTTTTCAAAATATAGTAATCACACAGATGGCAGGAAATAAGAGATTAACTTTCAGATTCCTAGTTTTTCAATTATTTGGAGTATTGCAGACTTGGATTCACAAAGAGGAAGACATTTGGCTTTTCCTAATATTTCCCAAGTATATATAAAACAGGTAGTGATATTATTGCACTAGCTGTCAAGTTCTCTGCAATGATAAAATGTACTATTTCCTGTACTTATAAAAATGAATATTACTCCAAAAGTATGTTTATTAAAAACATTTATGTTCTTCATGAACATACATTTTTTATTTTTCTAATCATACAGTTTTTCAATCTGGGTTGCACTGAAATGAGAAGAAAGTTTTTAAGTTGTACCTATAATGCCGTAAGTTGACCAACAGCCACACACTGAGCATGAATCCAGCGGACTATATCTTATTTAGCCCTTATTCTCAGAAGCAGAATGCAGTTATAGGCAGATTTGCAGCAGCTAAGGATTTGTTGTTTGCAAATTAATATTTAAATTTCTTCAGTTTTTACTAAATCATAATTAATAATAATCATCTAATAAATTTAGAGACTGAAGTTGCCATTCTAGTGGTGTCACTGCTGCACTCAGAATGACACCATCACATTATTAGTAAAACTACAATATGAAATCCCCGATGTAATGATCTTAAAATACTTGTGACTGGAAATAAAAGGATATGAATGACACCCTTCTGTGTGCAGGCAACATCCAGGGCATTACTGTTTGTTGGTTTGCTGTTGACAGGCAATGGCACCAAGTCCTCGTCCTCCTCGTTTCTAAACTTCATTATCCACAAGGCAGCCACAGCATTAGCATCAGCCTTTCAGGAGGCCGCTGAATATTCCACTTTGTGTCTTACAGGAGTTATTACTGAGCTTTCTGCTGGTTTTCTTGGTCACTTACTGAAACACTCAGGTGTGAGGCCGAGGGGATGTGGCCCCCCCAGATAATTTTGTGTAGCATAGCACATGAGTTCAGGACCAGTTTACTTCGCAAGGCAAGCCTAACACAAAGTACAGTAAAATGATATAAACGTGTGTTAAATGAGACAAAACGTCTTTTCCTTTAAAGAGTTTTCCCAAGGAAAACAAATGGATTTAATGACACTTCCTACTAGTCTGTGAAACAAAAAGGGCCAAGAGCCTGAACATCATTAAGGAAAGTCAAGGGTCGTGATAACAGAAACACAGTTTTCACTGCTTCTCCCTCTCAGCCACCACGACGGCAGCTGTGGGGAGAGCTGTGTCTTAGGAACCGCCTGCCCACAGCACCTGGAGCTCACAGGGACACTTTGGAGCTTTATCCCAAATCCCAGCTCAGCCAAAAGGCCTTTTTCCACGTTTGATGGTGGCGTTTTACAAGTTTCTCCCCATCCGCCTCCCAGCCCTGCCCCACACCACCCTCTGCAGCCAGCCCAGACACTGAGCATGGCGAATGGCATCAGGAAACTGATCCATCACAAGACACACATGGGGAAAAACTATGTTTTTTCAGCTGTCAGGCATGCAAAACATCTGTCACAAGGGGCTGTGCTGGCCAAACAGGTTTTCCCTTTGGTCTGAAAGGTGAGATCTCCATCCAAAGCGGAGACCTGGTGCAGGGTATTCCCTGCAGAGCGCTGGCTACAAACGGCACGGCAGCTGCACACAGCCTGCCCTGTCCCTTGGTAATATGAACAACCTGGGTAGCTGGCTTTGAAGGAATAAAGAAAAACTTGCCTAGCCACAATCTGGCCTTTTATTTCTTTACACCATGCACCATACAACAGCAGTTTTCACCATCAGCCTCCCTCAGCCAAGGTGTAAATCTTTGCAGGTGCCAGCAAATCTTCCATTTCACTTTCACGTGAACTGCAGAAGCCAGCAATCCTACCGTAGAGCCTATTATACATTTCCTAATGTTAACCTATGCAGTTTTGAACACCAGCAGAAATCACACGTGTATTTGAAAGTAGGCTGCAACCCCTTACCAGCTCTCCATTCGACTGCAGACAGGACAGGCTGTCCTCATGAGGACTTCAGAAAGCCATGAGTCAGACATCCTACCCAAGCACCAGGTCTCTTATTTATCTCCTTTGCCTCTGTGCAATCTGTTGATTTTTCATAGCCGTAAAATTCAAGCAAGTGACAGACTTACAGAAAAATCAGGTGTCTCTGTCAAAGAAACCACTTGAAGACTTGTTACTATATGGTATGATATCAATTCAGTAACGTTCCTTCAGGTCCCAGAGCTTACCTGCTTGGGGTAAATGAGACAAACTACCCACTGCTTCCCAACACAAAATCCAAACTCTTTCAAAGCCTAGTGTTGCTATGATATAATGTACATGATGTAGGTGTTATTCAGGAAGGGGGAAAGCCCCATAACCCCTGTTGCTTAGAGGAACTTGTATTTCAGAACCAGGCATTAATCAACAGTTATCAGAAGTAGTGTCTCCCTGTTACTGCCTTTTTTTTTTTTTTAAAGTACATAGGTTTACCTTTTATACGATGCCATCAGCTCTAGAGGAAGCCACAGGAGTTACAGGCATCTTTACTCTCCCTGGACATGAATACATTGTAATAGCCTAAAAATTCCCAAATACCAGATAAACCTTAGCCCTGGGAGCATCCTTCTGTGCATTCATCTATGGGCCATCAAACAACTAAAACCCGCTTCAAAGCAAGCACAACACTTCTCCATAACAACACACTCCTGCTGCTTTTAGAAGTAGGTTATGTGAATTTGGGACCATGTTGGAGCCTGTGTGATGAGCTCAGGTGCGGGGGGATGCTGGGGCAGCAGTGGAGTGCACAGGGCCGTGCATCAAGAAATGGAAAGCAACAAAAGTGCACTAAAAACATGAGGAAACAAGCGGCATCTGCAGCAATGCAACTTCTCCTTAATGGTGGCCTCAGTTAACGGTCTCAGTATGTTCACATACAGAGATACATGACTGTCCGGCACAGGAAAGTCTTCATTGTGCGTTTGCATCTGGGTTTGATGCACTGCTTATCTCCCAGGAGAAAGTAACACTATTCTTTATCTCATCCAGGAGAGCAGTGGCTGAATCACTGAGCTACAATAAAGGTGCTGTGCGAAAAGAGCGAGCCCGCCGGCCCACAAAGCAAGTTTTAAATGGCTGGGGATCCCTGAAATCACACATTCGAGCCCTGGAAGGGGCCTGGAAGCCTCAGGTCTTCAGTTTTCTAAGAAAAGTAAATTGCAGAGGATGGGATTCAGGGCATGGGGTGTCCCACATCGAGATGGGAGCCGGGGGCTGGCAGTTGCTGTGGGCAGAGCCGGGGCAGCCGCATCCCCTTGGCCACAGGCTCTCCAACTAGGAGCAAAGTCGATTCCTTTTCTCAGCGTAATTCAAATGGAGATGGAGAACCATTAAAAGATGAGAGGGATGAGGGTGGGGGAAGTAAACACATGTTATTATCAAATTCTGTTTAATGGTAAAGAAAAAAAGATGCATCTTTAAAGGCAACACTGGTGTCCTCCAGACTCTCACAAGCCAACCCTAATGTTTTAAACACAGTCATAATATACCTATACATTACCTCACTGTCACTTCATCTGAATCATTATTGTCATGATGAAGAAAACAGTCCTACTGTCTAGGTAATTACTGTATATCTATTAAAATGAATTAAGTCTCTATTGAAAATGCCTGTTTGTTCCATATCCATCCTGTTAATGTGCACCTTTTCCTTCATTATATCTGCTAAAATGTCAAGCCTGCTATGTTGGGCAAATCAATAATTAAATAGCTTTACAGTAATTACTCCAATAACACACATTCTTGCCACTTAACAATACAAATTAAATCCACTAAATTAAAATTTACACTATCAAAGATGGACACGTCAAGCACTAGCCCTCAAAGACTGCCTATACTGGTCAGAAAGTCATTACACCGAGCAACAAGTCTCCTGAAGAATATTTTATGGAGTACTTTATTTGCTCATTTGTCTTTATCGTCAGTGCGTTTCAAGGTATGAGAGGCAAGTCAATACCAAAACACAGCATGCAGCAGCTCTAAGGAACAGAGCACACTTTTCTCACTGCTTTGATAACATGTATGATCAGATGCATAAGACACCAGGCATTTTGCATTTTTCTTATTTCAGGAGTTGTGGGGGTTATTTTTAATGAACAGAACAGTGCTTATCTAATTAATCTGAGAATTAATATTTTGGTATATTCTAACTGAAGAACACCAATGTGTGCAAAGAGGTGTAGCTGCGGACACACAGGCATATTCATCCTGGATTACACCACATGCTTAAACTACAATAGCTCACTCCACCATTATTAATCCCAGCCTACAGGGGAGACTGATGGCAAATTTTTAATACCTTGGGTTCATGGACAAAAGCCATACCAGAGTTGCACAGCTACAATAACGAAGCTTCCTTATTCCTGGGTGACTTCTACCCCAATGCAGCCTCACAGTAAAATTGATTTGGGATTGGGAAGGCTAATTTTAATCATAATTTCCACTCTCCATTTCCCTGGGTCTGGAGTGAGAAGGGTGGGCAGGAGCCAAGAGTGTCGAACTACTATTTTGCAGGGTGGCAGAGACAGAAATGACGATCTAGCAATCCAAAAGCTGAGGTATCTGGAATCTTGCTGAAGCAAGGACCAGCTCCAGACACTGTGTATTCTTTCAGGTCAAATTCTCTACCCAAGCAGTAATCTTAATGGCTTAGTCACATCTGCTGAGATATGAACATTTTCAGATTCTCATTTTAGAATAACCAATATTTTGGCCTTGTCTACCTCAGGGAAACCACTTTTTTTGTGCAAGAGGGAAAAAAAGAAATAATCTGAAACTATATTCAAACCTACTCTCATTTCAACTATCACTTCTTCATAGATTGTAATAGGTATCTGTGCCCCACGTGTGAAGTTAACCAGCAACCCCAAATTTCCCAGTTGCACAGCAGTACATATTAACATTATCTTGAAATTAACATTATCATATATATGGAACAATTTCATTTATTGAACATTATTACCCAGGCTTAAGCACTGAGAACAGATGGATATAGGGGTGAGTTCAAGCTCTCTGTTCCGTGCAATGCTGCTCACAGGGCTGTGCTTCTTTATGACGCGCTTCTACAACAAACTGGAGATCTGGGCCCACAGAGTTATTTAGGCTTTTCTCTCGGTTATGGCAAAGATTAGATTCTCTCATTTTTTAGTTCAGCTAAGCCACTGATATTCAATTTTTGCTGAGAAGTTTACAAAATAATCACTTGACATTTCACAAAATATCACAGTATTTTTCCTCATAGAAAAAGCCTTGCTCAAGCCTTAGGTAGAGGAAATGGATGTATTAATGCTAGATCAGTGCTGCCTCAACACCAAAGCCTTCAAACCCACGCAGCCTTTGGGGAGTCAACCACTATTCCATGTAATCTTACTGACTGAACCTTCACCAACAGTGACCGAGTTAATGTCACGGCTGCTGCTTCATGCAAGCATATACAAGATTAATTCAGATGTTGACATGCAAAAATCTTTAGGTGAGATCGAGTGGGACGCAGAGGGAGTGGGCAGAGCTGCTACCTTGTATTTACCACCAGCCTTGCAGTCCCAGACCTTTCTATTTTCACTCCGTGTGAAACTCCATTTTCACCACTGCTCAAAGTTAAAGCGCCTGTTTTGGCAGCAGGGAAGCGATGCCCTAGAAGAGTCTGCGAGCGAGTCACTGAACCTGAAGAAAGTGCTGTGCTTTAGGGTGACTGATCCTTGAGATGAGGGCGTTTCAGATGCTGAGCATACTTTCAATATCACACAGGTCAGGAAAGGCTAAGAGGTGTGGAAGACACTGGAGAGGGAGTAAAGTGTAATCACAGGGAGAAAGCAAGGGGAAAAAAAGAAAAAAGAAGCAAAAGGATCACAGATGTCTACTGTGAAAAACGCTGTATTATCTACTAATGCTTAACATAGCTATCACACAGAGCACTACTCATATCTTTTTTATAATACATATCTTTTTTTCTTTGCGTGCTCCAATTTATATTTAACAAGACCTTTCATTCACCCTCTCCGTATCCAAATAACAAAAATTAAAAAATCAGAAAGAAAGCCCCACTGGGACTCAAATAAGGTAACACTTATATACTTTGGATGCTAGGGTAAAGAGACCAACAAAATCACGGTCTCTTGACCTACATGGGAAGCGCTGCTGTTACGCTGAGACAGCATAGGAAAAAAGATAAAATGCCTTCCCCCGAAACCGCTATGAAATAATGCAGACTTTGCTGTGTGCTAAGTGCACAGCTTCTGCTGCTCTGGCAAATGCTGGTGGGTTGTTTTTTTCCCTCACATATTGCTTCATGAGACAAAAATGAAAGAAAAACACACTTGAAATGAAGCTGAAGTTGGATCTTTTCTGCCTTTTGTGTTTTGTTGCTAGATAGATGTTCGACATTTCCCTTGACTGCATCTGTGTTCGTCTAATCCATTATTCTCATCCAGATTTTAACTGTACATTAATTAAGAGGATATGGCAGCAGCTTCTGAACTGGTGCCCTGATTGTATTACAACTGGGAAACGGGACTGTATCAGCCGTCAAAAGATATAAATAGTGTGTGAGATCTGTGAGTTATGAATTATCCATGGGTACTAAATTAATGACAGATAACCGAAATGTACCCTTTTCGTAATTTTCATCCAAAACAGGGGAAAAAATAAAAAGTGTTAAATTGCCATCAGCTGCACGATTTTCAAAACAAAACATACTTTGTGGTTGTCCGATATTTGTGTCACATCACACTACTTGTAAGCTGTCTGTCACTTAGGGCCACGCCCTCCCCAGATTGGAATATCCTTTCCCCTCTGCAGATAAAGCAGCCCCCTCTGCATATACACACTTAACCTCAACAGAATGGTCATTACTTAGGAGGGTGAGAGCATCTTGGTTGAATGTTGCTCGAATCAAAATAACAGAGGTAGTTGTGAACAAGCATCTATGGTAGCAGAGAGGTGATAGTAAAGATTGCCATACCATTATATACATTGACAGTACAGAACCGGTAGATTTTTCCCCCTTACAGGATTATTGAAACTCCTGGAATCATTACTTAGCCAACTTGAGAACAGTTTATTCACTCACAGAAGAATTATTTAATATTTATGGCAGTAATGGACAAAGACAACAACTTCATCTCATTAGCTCTTTAGATAATGCTTATTCCAAAGCTGGGAATAACCATACGTTATTGCACCGCAAACGAGCAATGCAAACCCTAAGTGCCAAGCGTAAATTCCCTGACCCAGTTCCCAAATCCTGGGACCCCTCGTGCCATGTGGGTGACAGACCCACGTCCTCAGCTGGAGCTCAACAGGCTGGAATGTGGCACCAAAGTGGCAGAAACCCGGCTCAGCCCTGCCCCTAATCAGTTATTTCCAGATTTTCTGTGCCTTTATTTAGGGTATGCATTTTCCAAATATCAAGACAAAAACTAAACACAAATCATAATCAAACCTTGTTGACGGTTCTGCAAGACATAACAGATACCTGACATGCTCTCAGTTTTTATACTGGTAAAAAATATGTTCATTTTTTAATTACACCATGTCATTTGCTTCAGATGCACAAGAAGAAAAGAATAATGTGTGCTTGCAAAAGTACACCAAATCCACACATTTTCAGTCCCTGAGCTGGTGGTTATGGCAAGTTCCCAATAAAGGGGATTTGTGGGGTGACAGCGTCCCTAGTCACAATGCAGAGCTATAAAGACCAATCAAAGAAATTCTTTGTTCAAGCTAGTTCTTAAAAGTAATGATTAAAGAAAATGAAATCTTGCTTTTTATATTATTAAAAGGTCCCTTTGAGCAGTGGGATGGAGCTGTAATTTTTTCTAATTAAAATATCATCATTACCCTATGCATAAGGTTTAAATTTAAAGGAGCTTGAAATTTTCAAGATTTCTGAAGAGAATCCCTTATTCTTTCTGCCTCCTTACCACCCGCAAGTCATACATAACTTTTATGTCGCCAGTGAACACCTAGGAACTGAGCAGCAGACTCACACTGACTGTCCCATTTTCATAGTTAGATGAAAATTTGGGTAATAGAGTTTGTCTGAAGCCAAATTAGAAATCAAATAAATGACAATATTACATGAAATCACTTTCTGTAGCTGATAGCTTAATAATAAGGACCCATTTTAATGCTATGCCAACTCCATAATCCCACAAAATTGAATACATCGAAATGCATACCTCCTCTATTATAGTTAGTTAGCAACCCGCTAATATTGTTCATCTGTTCCAGCATTTTCCCAAAATCCCCTGCTTGGAAGAGGGCATTATTTTATGATTGAAAAAATCAGCAAAAAATAAAAGTAGCAGCTGTTAACCTCAGCAATCACAGACCAGATGCAACTATAAACACATAGAGTACTCATTTTAAAAAAATCACTTGTATTCATTTCTCTGTTTATTGAAATCCAGGTTTGGATACACCAAGATGTCACCAATTAATCTAACTCACACAGCAGAATGATCACTTAGCTCTAAGCAAATTATTCATATTACACATTACATCCTCGTTCATATTTACTCTACGGCTTTGCATTTGGACACAGCCAACAACCTCTTTGGTAGCATTAACTGCTCTGATATTTATAAATCCTGATCAAACAGGACGGACTGCAGTGGGAATCCACTGAACCATCGAAACACCACCAGGCTTCACAATTCTACTTCGATTGGTGGTTTTATCAAATCCCTGCCGAGAACATTACTTCTAAATGTCGATTACTGAAGAAGGTTTATCCAGTGTCAAAGTCACCAGCATGTAAGTCATTCTAAAATAACTACTTGCCTCGCATTTTGAACAGGGTTAGAAAAAACCCCACTGATGAGGAACTAAAATGGCATGTGGAAAATGAATCTGTGAAAGAGGAGGCGAGGATGGCAGGTCTGAGGAAGGGTCTGATCTTACTCCACATAAACGGGTAAACTGGGAGAGAAGAAAACAAACAGATGAGATGGACTGGTATCCAACTACAACTGGGTGAAGGCAGTGACTACTAACATGAGGCTGGAAAGCAAGACTAGGATTGAGTGTGAGTACAAAGACCATGAAGACAGTTGGGAGCTTTTCAAGCAAAGACTTGGCTTGAGTAGGCAGAGGGAAAACCAACAGGGCAGGGATCATTAGGGAACACCGAAAAAGTCCTGGTTAGAGGACCAGGCAGTTTCTCCCGCAGGGTGCCTGGAGAAGAAGTCACCGCAGCATCTCACCATGCTTATCTACCAGTAAATATCCCTGAGATGCCTTTCTAGTGCTGCCTCATGTCAAGGCTTATGCTGACTTCTGCCACCAGCTCCTCTCTCAGTGAAGTACAGAGAGCCCTGATGAGTAACAAAAGGCATCAAGTAGATGCATCATCACAGTTCCTTCCTTTTAAAACCCAAGGCAGCTGCATTTGAAGACCTACACAAAAGAACACAGGAAAAGCTGTCATCATGAAAAAGTTAAGAAATGCATGAAATAAACGGCCCATACAACCTTCCTTCAGCTCCCTTCTGTGTTTGCAGATGTCATGGAAATCCAGAACACCAGCGACATGAGGCAGCTGGATTCATAGTGGAGAAACACTCTTAATATTGGCATTTCTTAATTTCTGACTGTTTCACAACCATAATAAAGCTTGCTTCTTTTAAACCTCGAGTACCATTTTTATGTTATTTAGTAGAGGGTTTCTGAATGCTATAATTAGAGTGTGGCATGTGTGATATTGCATTCATTGTACCTGCTCTCTGAGGCTTGGTATTGAAATTGAAGCCCCTTGAGATCATCAGCCTTTTTATTCAATATATGTTCTCATATGAACTTATATGTAGGTTTTGTAGTATAAAATTCTTCCAGGCACACACTAATGCTTTTTTCCTCCTGGACTATATTGTTAGAATGAGTTGCTTTGAAAGCTGTCAAAATGACATAAGACACTTACTTTATCTGTCTCTTCCTTCACCGCCAGTGGGCAATATTATTTCATAAACAGACTAGTTCCTGGCTGATGTTGCCCACAGTAAAAAAAAAACCAAAAAAGCCACAAAGTCAAAAGGTAATTTTTTCAAAACATACATTTTAAGCATCCCATACGGTCTAAGCACATGTACAGCGTCACACAAAAATAAATGGGAATATTTTTACACTATAAGTAGCTGGTGGAAGTGGAGGAGAAACAGTGGCAGAACAGTGATGGCATCCTGCTAGAGATGCAGAGGGTTTGTCCAGACTTGGGGCAAAAATACCCTCTCGGCCGACACAGCTGTAATGGGCACCCATGCCCATAGCCTCACAGATATCACAGTTTAACCAAGTGAGATGGTGTATTGCCACCTCAGCTGCGGTTAAGACTCTCAGAAGGTTCTGAACTT
The DNA here is from genome assembly GCF_037038585.1 of Patagioenas fasciata. Lineage (NCBI taxonomy): Eukaryota > Metazoa > Chordata > Aves > Columbiformes > Columbidae > Patagioenas > Patagioenas fasciata. The sequence goes on along the minus strand of NC_092522.1, from coordinate 7,259,574 downwards.
CTGATCACAAATGCAACCAGGGCATATTTATATTTCAAGCTGGACTCATCCTCGAATATGAAATGTAGTTTTCTGCCAAATCAATGCCTCTCCAGAAATAACCACTTCGTAGATACGCTCCACTTTTTGTGAAAAAGACTCTCTTAGAGAAGAGAGTGCCAACCCAAACCAGCCACAGGGTATTCACCACTGCAGTGCCCTGGGGGAGCAGATGCTCATCATCTCCCACTTTCTTTGTGCCCTGGGCTCCCAAACCAGACTACAGCAGCCCTGGCACTTGAGAGTATTCCCTTTTTTTCAAGCACAGTATGAAAACCATGACACGACAGCATAAAGAGACATCTGAAGAAAACTTGTTATGAAGAGCATCAGTGACTCTTCTGACACAGAGCCTTTTTCCCTGAGACGTTGCCTTTTTCCCCAGAGCAAAAGAACAAAAAAAGAACACAAACAAATAATGAATGTTTTCTCAGTAACTTCTACAGATGCATCTTTAACCAGATCATCTGAAATGGTAAATCACAGCTGAACTTTGTAAATATTTTTCCTTTATGACAACATACCTATCTTCACCCTCTTGCTCATGAATGTACTATCTACGTGCCTACAGCTGCACAGAAACAACTTCAAAAGCCAGTAATATCTTGATCCTGCTTTACTCAAATGACTGTTGCAATCAAAAGGAAAGCCAGAAGTAGATGAAAACCTATTTTCACTAATGCAATAACAATAATTCTATAAACATATTAACAATTTCCTGCCTCACTCTTAATTTTATTTTCTCTCCTTTATATTAATTTAGGAGGATAATGATATCATTTGTTATTCTGTCTCATTTTCGTTGAGCATCTAGGCTGGGAGAAAGACAAATGAGATTGTTGGCATTTAGACAAAAAGGCAGATACTGTGGGACATAATTTGGGTATAACAAATTATTAAGCAGGTACATACCTGTAATTGGTACTTAGTTCTGCAAGTTTATTACAAACGTGGTTGCATTTGTAATGGGTCCACAATGTGCTTCCAGCTATTACTCAAGAGAGTAAACCTTACTCAGGCAAGTTCAACAGAATTTAAGGCAAACTCCTCCATTATTAAAGCTCACAGAAGCCAGTGCTGCGTGATCTGGGATTGATCAATATGTTTGGTGTGATTTATGGACTTTTTTTGCTTGGTTTCGGTTGGTGTTTGTTTTGTTTTGTTTTTACTTTATTACTTGAAATTAAATTTATCTGTAATTTTATCTGCAGAAAAACATTAAACCAGCATGCTTTCAAATAAATCCTAATTACTTACAAATGCAAATGCATCAACTAGGTTTGGACATGCAATTTGATAGCTAATTATTATTAAAAAAAAAGACAAGTGCAGATTGTAATACGCGCTGTCAGGTCCTGAGCTCACAAAATACAATATCATCTTTAAGCGGCCTGGGAAGAAGCCTTTGCTATTTTTCAGAGGATATAAATGATGGATGGAGTCACCGGGGGGATCGATAAGAGCCTGTCACAGCAGAAGGGGGTGACGTGTCACCTTGTGCTTTCCCAGGAGCCAGGCAGGAGCTCAGACAGCAACCGCAGGACTGGGGTGCTGGTTTGGGACGTTCCTGGGCGATGCCAGCTGCACCCAGGCTCCCGCGTGAGCAATGCAAAGATTAGGAGAACGGGGCAACATCTACCAGTTTTACAATTTCAGCATTCTCTTTCTTTGGGGATTTCTCAAGAGGAGTTCCACTGAACTTGAAATAATTTTGCAATTCTGCTTGTCTGCAAAGAATCTTCCCCATGAAATCTTTCCTGTATAATGGTCTCGGATCACAAGCCTCCCTATAATCCTGCAAAGGCCTTGCATCTTCTCTCCTTCCAGGCACGTGGCCTGGCCCAGTAACGCCGCTCCAACAACCACCCGCTGCCAGCAAAGCTGGGACAGAGGGAAACCAAAGCTCTCCAGCGGAAATTCCCATTCCTGGGCTTCTAAAAGAGCATGAAGTTGAAACAAAGGTAATAAAGAAGAAACCTTCCCTGCATGAGCCACCAGTCAGCAGAATATTAGTCTGAAGTCATGATAAAAGCAGATTTGCCCGAGAAGATTCTGCAGAAGCAGTAAGTCGCTAACGATACACCTCACGCGCTGCTCACTTGCTGATGTGAGAGAGATCTTAATCCTCCAAGAAAAATCATCTGAGGTGAATAAAAAGCTGTGTTTATTTTATATGTTACTTTTAAGCATTTTCCTGTTGATAAAGTCTCCACGTTTCCAGATGCTTTTCAGACTTCATATATCATGGCTCTGATAGCAATTAAGAGATGCTACACAAATCCATCTGACATAAGTTATCTTTTTGTGCCACGATTTTACCATGTAGTATTTCCAGCTGCATTCTTTTTGAAATGCTATCACTGCTTACAGAAACGTATAACAAATCTGTCACTTACCCTTTTTTCCCCCACCATACCAAACACACAGAAAGTATAAAAACAATGAAGGCATTTTAAAGCATTCCTAATTCATTTTGCCTACAAGAAGCTGAAACCGTTTTCCAGATCAGCCCATGAATCGATACAAAATGCAGATGGCAGTGCTATTAGGTGCATCCGCACCAGCCAACCTCACTGCCGGACCGCTCCTTTCACCAAGTATTTTGTAGCCTGTGGTACTGGCGTGAGATTGCTTAAACTGATGGATTCAGCTCATTGCTAGAGTTCCACATTAGAAATGGCATCGGTGGTAAAAAGCGTGAGCAGGGGCAGGAGAACACAGAAGCCAGATGATGAGCCTTGGCTTAAAGAATAAGTTCAGCCCTGCAATCTCAGCAGAAGCAACTGTGGCAAGATGGGATTTGTCAGAAATCCTTTTAGATCCTGCATGGCCAATGTATGTTCAGGAGAGAAATGCCCATGTCATCCACATTGGCATTCAATGTACCTGACTGTCTTTCTGCCCTTTGGGTTTTTTTAAAAGCGCTCTCAGGGATTTCTCTGTGCATAAACTCCTCACAACTCACCTGCCGTTTTTAAGGCTGTGCTTTGAAGGAGTTACTCAAAACAAATAATATCCTATTGTGTGAGTAGCCCTGCTGCAAGCAAGGAGACAATACGTAAGGCAAAGCAGATCACTGCGACTGAAGGATTGCAATGCTCTTTTCTTAATCGGGAATTCACAGCCTCTTTTCTCTTCATGTATACAATACCACCGCCGCTCTAACTACAGCGTGAGATACTTTTCCTCTCAACAGCTCCCTTTACTTCTGGTTCCCCCTTTTTTCACTCGCATGCTTTCATATTATTTCTGTTTTCGCAAAGCCCAGCTTGACTACAATACTAACTTCTGTTCTTATTCCAATATTCTGAAGCGTCATATGATTTTTTGTTTTCCAAGACTGGAACAAAGTCAAGTCATACCAATTCCAGTCACCACAAACACGGAGGAAAACACTTGCAGTCAGGAGCCACAGGAAAAAAACCCTCAAGGTGCTTGAAATGCTATATAGACAGGAGATATACACTGTGCCCTATCCCTGCTGAAATCTTCGATTGTTTAGGCAGCAGTCTATGTCAAAATCCATTTCAATAATACCCTAACTGGCTCAGCAGCCTCCTCTCATTTAGTGGATTCAATCATTTCTTGCTGATGGAAGGCAGAAATCACAACTAGAAGATGCCATTTACAGTACATTTCTCCCATGACTGTAATATTTTATCACTTACAGTCTTTTGAACAAGATTCCGTATCTTGCTCAATGTGTCATGAAAAGGGAAGACAAACATGAGGCAGAAACAGCGGCAGCTTTGTCACATCTCTACTGGACTCATTAATCAATGTTTGTACTGTTAGCGAGCCAAAAATCAGGTGGGACAGCAAAGGCCCAGAACTCTGCCTGCAGCCTTGCGGCTCTTTCCACCCCCAACATAAATAACTATTCAATTATTCAAAATACTTCAGCATAATTAATATTTTATGAGCCCAGAGTAAAGCCAGGTTAATTGGCTTGTGACAGATTATGAGTCTAATCCAGGAACTCCAAGCAGTTTAGGTCAGATTAAAAGTACTTCATTCCTTTCTCAGAAAAATCCATTGCACTGAAAGGTCCTGATCCTGTACGGTTGAGAAGAGTGCGAAAATTGCCATTAAACTGAACGAGAACACTTCAAAACAACAAAACCAGTTCAATCTTTGTTGCAGTATGAAATAAATATATCTAATCAAAAGTAATTTAAAATGTTTCACTTATCTCTTTTCCTAAAAAGACTCAAATCACAAACCAACCCCCTAAAAATATATGGAAAACATTCATTTATAACTGAAGACATTAGTTTCCAGAGTGCTTTGGGGCTATATATATTTCTGGTTGGATAAGTAGATTATTGGAACTAATTTTCTTTCCCTGCACATTCTGTACACTAAATTAAGGAGGAGGGAGATCTGGTAGGTTTTTGCAGTAAGAAGCAGTCATTCGAGGAACACCTTCTGATGTGTTTATGGCAACACTAGCTAATGACTATTCACTACACTGAGGCAGCATCTTTACAACTTGCTCCCCAGGTCTGCTGAAAACAGTAACAACAAAGCCATTAGGAAGAATCTGAAAATCATGCAAGTATAACCCCCTCTGGAAAGCCCCGAATGATGTGGAGTTCACAGATGGTCTCCTAGTTTCTCATGGGGAAAAGCCCTCGTTGGCAGAGGTGTTGAGCACCTATAACTCAGTCAACATAACTTCTGCTGTGGGCTTAAAACTGAGAACTGATTCTGTAAAACTAATAAAACCCTGTCAATAACTGACTTTGCAAAGATCACTTTTCTTGTTACTGTATTTTATCTTCAATTTCCATGACAAAAAGGCATACAAGACATGAAAGACACAATGGATTTATGCCACATCTTCCAAAGACATTACCTGGCAATAAAACACAGAGCTGGATATTTGTTGAGTGGGCACAGGGGCTTAGGATGACTGTCTTCAACCTCCCCTTTTTCCAACTTGACCTCAGTTTGCCTTTGCCCTTTTTGCAGCTGATTTCTCTCTTACCTATTATACTGCCTATGTCCTTTGCACTAGGGTTGTAGAAGCCAAGAAGGGGGTGTTTCAAAGTCTTCAACTTTTTCTTGCAAGAACAGTATGAGAACTCCCTATTGACTCCACATAAAGACTGTGAGCACTTCTGTAAGGGACTGGAAAGATATTGAAAACTCACAAGAAAATACCAGATTCCCATTACTGCTGGGAACATCATTCAAGCTCAGATTTAAGTAAGTAATTAAAACAGAGGAGCAATTATGCTCATTAATTTTTCTACTCACACCTAAGGCAAAGCCTGTTGAATCACAGATGATTCTCAGTATCCCCACCTTCAATAGTTACTTATTCACGTCATTGGAAGTGTCAGGGAACATTAGTTACTATTATTTCACCCATTGGTCCTGAATTCTTATCATCTTTATAGATCAGGTAAATCAAATCATACATAATCAGAACTCGTCATGAAAGAAAAGCTGCTTCTGAACAGAATCTTCCAGCATCCTTCATATTGCTAACTGACAGTGAAAACAGGACCAAAAGCTTGAGATGCAGTCACTCTTTCAGAAGTGAAACATAATGAGAACCTTCCCATCTTTACATTTTGGTGATGCCAGATGAAAGGGGAAAACAACCAATAATAGCCAGCTACACACCCTGTATTTGCTGTGAGCAAAGAAATGACCTGCAGATGCAACTAAAATCAATAAGTGCACCTGTAGGGATTCTGTAATTTACCCTGCTGTGAGACACAGAGTACAGGGCAACTGCTTATCTGCAGAGGGTATGATTACCCAGCATGAAAAAAAACTTAATGACCTTGCCATGCCCTCTCTTTGATAGCCACTTGCTCTGTGTGATCAAAAGTACGAGGCTGTATACCACACCATAGAGCTAATAAACAGTTTCTCCAGGAAATCTCTTTCCAAGCACCAAGAGACTACAGATTTCTACAAATACAGCTGACCTTTACATAACACTTAATTCCTAGGTGGTATCCGAAAATGATGGACCCATCTGTAAAATCATTCTTTCATCAAATTAAATGTTTGACAGCATCCAGCAGACTTAGCTTTCATCTAAGCAGAGATACAGTAACCTGTCCGGTTTTCAACAGTCTGAAATCTGAAGGTGAACACCCTGATTAACTACTTCTTCGCTAAAACCATTGCCTTTTTTAAGATACAGGTTCAGCTCTCTAGTGGGGAATATGTCTATAAAGCAAGGATTAAAAAAACCTCAGAACTGAGTAGATGATTTATTTGAAATCAAAAGATAGGCAGGTGTCAAAATTCATCTCTGATAACACACCATTGATCAGAAGAGTCTCTTCCTAAAGTTTACATTTTTTCTTTCCACTGCTGCACTAATAGTATTTTGCACAACACATCATGCTGTGCTTTATATACTCCTATAAAAGCAATTTTCATTCTTGTTTCTGTTTCCAAGCTTAAGTTTTGCATTTTTTATAAAGTAAATCATATAAAAGGTACATGATGGGCAAAAATTCATTCTTTCCTATTTTAAACTCCCTGGTGACTACTAGCAAAAGGCAGCACAAACCCCATTAAGAAGTGTTATGCTTCTATATACAAACTTTATTCCTAATGGCTTGTTCTTTCAGAATAAGATTACCTCATTAGCATGGTGGAATGAGTTTGGGTAAATGAATGGTACCTATATTGTCAGTAAAGCTGAAATACTATCACACGCATACTTCTCTGGGGAGACCCAAGTAAGATTTAAATCAATTCACAGCACATTTTTTACGATATAAAAAGGAGGGAGAAAACTGGTACATCTGGTGTGAGCTGACCTTCCCTTGGGACACAAAACTATTGATCCCATTTTCTCCCAGCATCTGTTAGATGACACGGTAAATGCAATTAAATATGTGGTATGCTGTAATTCTCATTTGTCATGCTTTCCTGAAGCAGAAAGCATCTTTCCAAATTCTAATATTTGCCCCTTAGAGTGTCTGTCCCCACTGTCAAGTACTAACAGCTGGACTTCACTAATCAGGAGGAAAGTTCACTTTCCATTCCCTTCTGAACTCACACGTCTCATGTTTTCTCTAATGAAGAGATGACAAACTCTGTCTTCTTCATCATCTGATTTCTTCATCATCTATAGGGCACTGACCTGCTCAACACTCAAATTTACAGGTGCTAAGGCTCTAATTAAAGCATTTACTATATATGTAACATCACAACAGGGCAATTTAAATAAACTAAATATTTTAACTCAGAGAAAAAGTTGTTGTTAATACGGTGGAAGAATACCCACATTCATTTACACTTCATATAATGCCTTACCATGGTTTTAAAACAGACTTGGTACCACAAACGCAAAGGACTTTAAATGCGAACTTTGTTTCACTAACCAATTCAACGACATGTGCATTATACTTGGTCTTTTATCTGTATTCCAAACTGAGACCATGCTCCAGATAACTACTTCATTATTAGCCAGCAATACTCACACTGGGCTTTCTATCTTTTGCACACAGATGAAAGACTGAGACCCGTGATACATACCTGTGGCATTCAGAGACCATAACCTCCTTTTAATCATGCAAAAACCCTCAGATGTCTTAATATTTGGTAGCCATCCAGTCCTGAATGGACTGAAACTCAACCTATAATACCTCTCCTGCACCAGTCACTTCATCACCAATTAATAAGTCTCTTGTTAAAAGGTCTGATTTTTTTTTTTTTTTGTCTGTGCAATTTTGAAATCATTCCCATAACTGCAGAATATCAAATCAACAGCAGAAAGCTGTAAAAGGATCAGAATTTGGCCAGTTTTTGAAAGAGTTGTTAGTCATTGTGAAGAACCAGAGCATAGAAAAACTATGACCGCTTGTTTTCAAATTTAAAAAAGAAGCTTTTTTGTCTATGTAATCACTTACATGAGGGTTTTAGCAAAATCTTCACTGAACTTTGACTGCGGTGTTTACAAAGCAATTGCTTTCGCAGGTGACTTAAGATTGATGACAACAAAACCCCAAAGAACTCCTCCTGCAAGGCCCTTCATCTTTTGCCTGTTAAAATAAGTTTAACTTTTTTTACAATTATGGTTTGAACTTTCTTACAAAAAGACACCAAAACCACAAATACAGTCAATACAAGAAGAGGCCACACCATGAATCCTGATGTCAGGTTTGGGCTCCACATCTCAGGGCTCAAATGGGCTGCACCAAGTTCGGCTCAGGGCTCAAAATGGCACCAGAATCACCTCAGGGTCAAAATGGCGCCAGAATCACCTCAGAGTGCAAAATGGCGCCAGGATCACCTCAGAGTGCAAAATGGCGCCAGGATCACCTCATGGCGCAAAATGGCGCCAAAATCACCTCAGGGCGCAAAATGGCACCAGAATCACCTCCCACCCTCCTGCAAGGTCTATCGTTTGATAGCACCGTGCAGCACAGTGTTACAACCTGAAAAGCCAACTCCAAACCACTAAATTAAACCACCTCACCTGTGACTTCCAGCAGGAACCTCAATCTGCATTTCTATGAGCGCTGGAACAAAGGTGGAAAAGAATGGCTGTACCGGCAGCATAAAGAATCTTCCAAAATACACTGACCTGCTCCAGGGTAAGCTCCAAGTAAAACACCATAATTCTCTCTTAGCAAGAGCTGTTATTCACAACAGCTTTGTTCAACTTTGAGCTGAACTTTCAGAGAAATTTACCTACACAGAAAATCTGAAGGTTGAAAGCAGTCAGACTTCTACATAAAAACTCCAGTTTCCAAACATGCTAAATCTTTAGATACACCCTTCCTTCGTATTTCAAAAGGATCTCAGATTTAATACATTTCAGATAGTTTTCTGAAAGTGCTCATGAAGTAGAGCACCACACAGCAGGAATAAAGCTCTGACAGAAAGCGATCTGTAATACAAAAACTGTCAGATTTCACAGGTTTTTACTAAATATTCAGCCTAAATTACTTCATTAGTCAGAGCTGCAGAGAGATTTAACATGGCCGTAGAAGCCTAGAGCCAACTTAAATTGGTACAGTCACCTGTCCACGTTAGTTAAATGGTTTTGTGTAGTTCTTCCCCCATCCCTCTCAGTTGCTCAGACCACTATGGGAACCTGAGCAGGATTACTACTTCTATCAATGCTAAGTGCAGAAGGCCTTTGTGTTTATTCTGGTGGCCATTACAATGATAATTCATCATTTGATAAAATGCCTCCACAATCCCAACTAGGGCACGCCCCATTTCCCATCCTTTTCGGGAAAAAGACAAAAAAGAAGTGGGATGAAATTACTCCTGAACAATTTTGGCACAGGGGTAGCTGATTTTATCCATCTAACCAGTACGATGCAATGACTATACATTTAAAATATGCAGTATAACTGACTTTCTCACATAAAGAGCCATCGTTCCTTCCCCCTCTGCTTTTGCAGGCTAAAGGTTTGAGAACTTGGCACATTTGGAGCACACATTGGAACAACTTCTTGGCGGTTACCCAGGTTTTGAGATCCAATTTGAACATGATGAAGGAGTAGTCCCTGACCCAGGAAAGCACTTAAATGTATGCTTTACTTTACAGGAGCAAGGCTAGTAGTTCAGTTTTAGTGAGGTAACGCTTTAATACTAAAACCCATCCAGTTCTCAGTATGCAATAATAGAGAAGGTGCCTTCATGAATCTGGGATTTGCTTTGGGGAGTTTTTCTCTTTGTTGATTTCACAGCTCAGAAGAAATAGATGAAACCCTCTTGACTGAAAATGATGACTGTCAAACTTTGCAAATAGAAACACACCATTTTCTCCTTGTTGTTTGCTCAACAGTAGTTTTTCAAAAGACTGGAAAAAAGTTAGTTTGGCATAAAACATTAAGGCTTTCTTCTCAATAACCAACTTGAGTTTTTGACAGGCGACGGAAAGGGTAGACTAGCAGCCCCTAAAGCTATCTGTGTGATAAACAAGTGGGAAACCCCTCAGGACAGCTGACTTTCTGTTTAATTGGAAACACAGGCTTAACTGTAAACTCTGGGGATCCTGGATCAAAGCAGGTCACCCGCCTTTGCAAAACACACCATCTGATCTCCATTTCATATCAACAATAGATGAACTGACGAACTAGCCACAAGTCTGACATAATGAAGGCAAAAAGCTTTCAGCCTACAATAAACTTACCTTGAGGCTACAAGAATGTCATCTTTGAATGTTTTCTGGCATTACTTGATCTGTCTCACCCAATTAATACTAATACACTACCCAGCTAATACAAGCACTTCAAGGATTTGTTGCCCATCATCATGACAGCAATGAAGCATTCAGCACAGCTTAAGAGTCATAAGGTGGTTTTGTTCTGTTTTAAAAAATTTATTCAGTGAAGTAAAATTCCAGTATTATGCTGAAATACACTTTCATTATGTGGACGTTTACAAGTTATTCTCTAGCATCCTGTGGCTCAAAGCTTCTTAAAACTTTTAAAAATGTTAAAAATTCACCTGACATTCATTTTCAATGCCTTTTTTTTTTTAGGAAACTCAGTTTTAGATACACGCACACCTAAGAATGGATACGTAAAGAGATATGCCTATAAATACGTATTCAAAAGCAATGGTTTATAATTTCCATTATTTCTACCAGCACTATTACAAGTTAAACATTCTGAACAGGTCCATTCTCAAAAGAAAAAGATCCATATTTCTTCTGTATGGGAGAATGTGAAATTTCTGAATTTCTACCCGAAATGCGCATGAGCTAGCAGTCCTAGACACATCACTATGAAGGTTCATTTACCTTGATGAAAACCAGGGGAAGGGAATCTAAGCAGAGCCTCCATACACTTCCAGGGCTAAATAGCTCCTCTAAAGCTTTTATCTACACTGAACTCCCGCTGGGAGCATCAACATACCTTGATCTCTTTGTACTCTATTCCCCATCTATAAAATGGGGATATTAGTCAATGCCAAAAAGGAGCTCTGTAATATATTAAAGAGTGTCAGGTTCTTCAGTCACACGATCCACAAATTCCAAACTACCAGCGCACAGATAAACTGACTGCTGATTCCAATACAAAAAGTTTTGTGCTTTAATTCAGTATTATTCTAACATCTCTTTTTTTAAACACAAACGCTATCTCTTTAGCAGAATCTGAACAAAATATTTTCCTGAGATGGTTGCAATCTCAGCATAGTAATTACTGTATTTTTAATATGCCGATTTTAAAAGGCACACGTCTTGAGGAAGAAACTACGTGATCCCCTGTCTTGGGCAATACCATAAACCAAAAAATAGTGATAAGTCATCTACAAATGCATTTTATGGGTGGAGAACAACATATTCTATAAAAATTGATCTTACTATTTTGCATGTCTCTAGACATTGGACCCCCTCTGTCACCAAATGCTCTTACTGCCAGTTAACCTTCGATTTTAACAGGCAGCCCATGCCTGACATTTAATTAGTGACCCAATTAAATCTTTTGCTGTTCTCAGCTTATTTTATCATTTAGAAGCAAAAGAAAGAAATCAAGACAGGTTTCCATGAGGAAGAAATTACAACTGCCTTTATTAGCTGTTAGAATAGTGATTCCAGCAGTATAATAAGATAGGGACTTTGACCATTTCCTTAATACTGAGATGTTTTGTCCCAGGGATTCTTTCAGTGCTTTTATGGGAATGAGACAATTGTAAAAAAATAAAGCATTACGTACTGGTTATACTGACATTAAAAACACTAACACATGGTTCACCCACCAAGGTATGATAGAAAGATCCCCATGGGGACAGCAGGCTGTCACGAATGGATAATGACTACAGAAATGCTGATCTGCAGAATCCTGTGCCCTCTCTTCAGTTTAACTTTACTCACTCTACAAAGATTTCACCATTAGCTAGCTACACATTGTGAAGCTGTTATGCCATCTTCTCAATCATAGAATAGTTTGGCTTGGAAAGGACCTTGAAAGGCCAACTAGTCCAACCCCTGCCATGAGCAGGGACATCTTCACCAGATCAGGTTGCTCAGAGCCCCGTCCAGCCTGGCCTGGGAGGTCTCCAGGGATGGCACATCTACCACCTCTCTGAGCAACCTGTTTCAAGATGGTTTCATTATATTTATACTACTAAACCTGCATGTCTGCAACAGTATTAAGCTCCTTTCTCTCTTCCCAGCCCAGGAGAGGAAGGCTTTTGTCCAGCTCTTCCCTTTTTAGATATCTTTTCCCTGGTGCTTTGCTTCTGGAAAGATGCTCCCACAGATGAAAAGTTTTCTGAAAGTCACAGCTTTTACTGGGAAGTCATTAGGAAAGCACTGGTGCAACGTCCATGCTTGCAGCAGTGTCCCTAACTGCCTGCCTGAGTGCCTTCCTGTGACAATCTTGTTAATTACTCCATGCAAATGAAGGAATTGAAACCTCATCCCATGAAATCTCTCCAGTTGTTACCGTTCTTCTGTCTTCCTTGTGTATCATATTTTATATGGTTCCCTTCATATGTGCCTGGTAATACAGGGTTGACCCCAACTGCAGCGGACATCAAAGATCTCCAGGAACTGAGCTACTCTGCCTCGCCAGGCTAACGGAGACAAACTGAAGTCCCCCGAGTTAAGTTACAAAATCCAGTGGGTCACATCACCCAACTCCACACTTAGTGTGTACCAACTGTGTTCACCGGAGAGTTAAAGCAGAGTAGCTAATGATCTGTTAAATCCCACCTCAAATTATCACACACAACCATCCCATGCAGACAAACCCAATTAGGGGCAACTGAAACCAACCATTTCTCTCCTGCTAGCAGGGAGCTGGGACCTGAGACTGACGTTCATCTTTAGCAGGGAGGGAATCGAGGCAGGAAATCTTTGCACCCAAACCCACTAACTTCAGGTTTTATCTGTGCCATTGCATTTCTTCAGAAATAAAAGAGAATTTTCTTTTTAAAATAATTAATTACAGAATTAATTGTTGTTGAGGCAACAGCCAGAAATGTCATCAGTAAAGGTCTGTGCTAAGGGTGTCTTATTAAAAGATCTGTTTATAGATTTTTGAAATATATTTATCTTTCTTTAAATCAATTTGAAAGTGACTAGCAGTACATAATTTTCTATTTTTACTAATTACAACTGAAGAGCAATATTAGGATGATACAGTTACAAATAAAGCTTGTTGAGCAGCATGTTGTTGTTATTTTATAAAGCTGAAACTTGTGCCAAGTTAATAGACAGAACTTAAGAGCACATGTGGAAAAAACAGATTTTGTTAACCCTTGCTGTGTTAGTAGCTGAAGACCTTTGCTATTTCATTTAAAAATGCTGTATTACATCAGTCTTTATATCATTCTTTTGATGGCAGTCAAGGAGTTAACAAACATCTGGAATGTGCCTTTTTAAAGATCATGAACACACTGAAATTACTTTTATCTTGGAAGTGATCCGGTGCATCTGATCTACTGTGGTGTAAAACTGGAGGAGCTGTCACATGCAGTAACTGAACAGTTTGAGGGGAAAAACATTTCCAGCTGTAACATACAACAGTTTCCATATAAATCTGAATACATTCAGTAAATGATCTTTTTCATGAGAAAGGGGCTATGCTGTATCACAGAACTGAAGGACAGCCAATGAACAGACACTAAAGCTAGGATTTTAAATTTATTATTGAGGATTTGACAATTGGATTTTCTGATTTATGAGCTCTGTCCTTCAATTACTGAACTAACTTTTCTGTATCATGAGCAGTAATGAAGTTTTGGGGTTGAGTGGAAGAGTTTTGTTTAATTTTTCTGCGGCCAACACCACCTATACTTACTATGCTTCTTGTAGGTTCCAACAGGCAACTGGCTAGACCATCTTTTAATGTAACTACTCCTACATTTACACAATCCTAAAATTACATTCGGCCCTTTGAAGGGAACCACGAGGCTGATGTGGCCCCTCGTGAAAAGGAGTTTGATGCCCCTGAGCTAGAAGATGGTAAATTCACAAACCTAAACACGTTAGTAAGATCTGACAGAAGAACAAAGGGTCCGGCACCGAAACAAATTGTATGATGCAGAAATACATCTGTAGACTCACAGCACTGGAGATCCCTTGATCTCCAGTGAAGTTCTGGTTGTCAAACTTGCACGTGGTTAAACATCGCAGGCTTTGACAGAGCGTCAATGAATTTTGACTACATATTAGTCTGTGTTCTCTTTTGCCTACCACACAGCTTTACAATCTGCAGTTGAGTTGTAAAACCATTAAATGACTTTGGAGTAGAAGAAGATGGTTGTGTTGCTTGGGTTGGATGAGTAACAAGCCAACAACCGTGATGATGTGCAATCTTTGCCAATATGCGGTCGCAGGCTAAAGCAGCTAGTGATAAGTGAATACTTTGCTGGGGAAACACTGGGGACTTCTAGCTATGTGCTTGGTGAAAAGAGGAGTGACCTATGTGCTGGGCCTATATTACAGCAGGATATCACTGCATCTGCTGTTCACAGCCAATTAACAAATAATTAATATTTGTGACGTCCTATAATATACTCAGGAAATAGTTTTCTACTGGACTTGGTAATTTTCTCTATTCTGTATTTCAGGATACAAGAACAAACACACTGCAATAAAATCAAACTGTAAATAAACTGTCACATGGTTTCTAACTAAATGCCCGGATAACACATACACAGCCAGAAAAGCTGTGCCCACTTACTTTCTTGAGGAACGCAACCTCTGCAACAAAATACTCTTACCTGAAGCTAATTCACTTCATCCTTCTGGATAACAGTTCCATATTATTTCCTCCCAAATATTTTGGAACTGCTTACTGCTGGTCCTGCAGGCTTATGCCTTACCTGCAAGTAGCAGGTTGGATAGCCCTCTTCTGCTCAGTTTTCAAGATGCCAAAGTAGATGCTCTTGAAAAGTGTTTCACCACTTTGATCCAATATTAGGCAACTGATGCATTTGACTTCGCCTTCAATGGATAAAGAACATTAACCTGTGGAGTTTTCAGTAAGAAAACTACACATTACCTATTGAGAGGTTTTTGCAATATGGCTTCTTTTTGAACTCACTCTCCCCTAACGTGTGATGTTACCTGCTGCAGGTATGCCTATCGTATACTAGTTCAACTGAATACGTCATATGTCTGCTTATTGACTCTCAGTTTTGTGCAGCTGATGAAACGCATCCATCTATTGTGATGAAACAGCTTTTTTTGAACACTTTGTCTATGTGAAGAAAATAATGCATAATTTTGACACTAAAGACGCTCTCATAATATTTCTTAAGACTAATCACTCTATTTTCTCCCATTCTTTATCTTCATTATATGCCAAATTATTCCTTTATTTATCACTTTTTCCTTCTTTCTAGAGGTCTCCTCCCCTTGATTTGCCATATTCTTTCTTTTCATTGTTCTTTCCTCACTTCAAATCCCTGCCTGTCAGCGTATTCAGAAATTCCTTTTGTTCCTTTGTTCTCATCATTTAGTCCCCCACATCTGCTCAGTGACGCGCATCTGCCGGTCCCAGTCCTGCCCCTTGCTCCAGGGTTGCCGTCCAAAATTTCCTCCCTTTCTCAGATCCTTCCTGCAGCCTAACAGGGCTCACTTAGAAATCCAACTCTCAGAGATGCCTTCAGTTCAAAACTATGGTAAATAATTTGCTTCTTAGCTACCAACAGCAGCACGTTCACTGCCTGCACACAGACCAGCTCACAGACGGCAATATTGCTCGTTTTTCTGAAGCTGGCATGGTCTGTATTGAGCCTGAGTTAAACCCTTCCAAACTTCTACTTGTCTTACTGTGGAAAATATAGTCACTGATTTCCTAGAACTTTACTCCATCCTCCTCTTCCTCACTGCAAGATGACTTCACCTTTCCCTGAAGAGGGAACGGGGTCAGGCTGGGAAATCAGTAGCCACACGCATTTATGCTTTTATAGTTTCTGGTAATCAGGCCCAGAGAATCTATGAAAAACCAACATGACATCGGCCGTATCTAGAGAACATCCTTCTCTGGCAGACATGTAAGACAAGCTGCCAACTCCACTGGAGCAACAGGAAAAAAAGGTGTTGAGCAAACTTTGGTCCGTGTCCTCTAGTAATTAAAGTCGCTGTACAGCTTGCCGTTTGCCCTCCACAATGAGTAAGAAAGAAGTAGCATCATTTGTTGGTTCGCACAGAGAGGAAATATTAATGCCAGCTTACCTGAAAGCAGCATTTTTACCCTTTATTCCTCACTGCACGTTTTAGCCTGTTCTTTACACCAGGAGCTCTTTGCACTCCACACACACACACATGGAATTGACACAGAAATGAGGTTCCAGTGCAAGCTGGTGTAGCAAAGAGCTCACCTCTGTTCCCACCACTGTGTCAACACTGCAAAAACCACTATATCTCCTATATGGTTCAAAGATTCTTCAGTGTTTTTAAATAAAAGCTTAAAATGCTCCACATTGCTGCTCCAAATGTCTTCTGTAGAAGAATGAAATGTATCTTTTAAGTATTATTTGTTTTCACGTCGTTCTATGATAACAAAAAGTAATTTAAATCTATGCATGAAATTAAATTTCCCTGAGAAAGGAAAGAGGGAGAAATGGCTAATCTGCTTCTGAAACGTTCCCATTTCTGGTTGCCCTGATTTCTAAATGGTGCTTGCATCACGAATGCACTTTGGTATTTGAATCCAGGCACAAAAAGCACCCTTGCTCTTCCCAGGAACCAGCTGGCTAAAGGGGCCTGTAGTTCTCAATCACACGGCTCCCTTTTACAACCTTGGAAAACATTCCTCCCGCTGGACAGCAGTGGCCAGGTTGCTCTTTTCTTCCTAATTTTCATGAAGATACCAGCACTGAGGTCCTTCTAATGCAAAGGATCTATTTGCTACTGGGTACGCTTCCTCCTCCTTCAATTTATAATCTACTACGATAACAAAACAATTGTTGAGGAATCAATAATGCTGTCACAAGTGGACAGCTTTAATTACATTTGGAACAATTTACGCATACTGAGGAGCTTAAAATTAAATGCAGAAAGCCTAAAAATAAGGATAGGCATGAAAGTAAATGAATATCCAACATAAAATGCAATGGGCACAAGAGTTGCACAGCATACGCCTACACTGCAGTTCTTTAGGTCAATTTTGCACCTATATGCTATTGACACCATAAAAATGAAAAACCAGGCAAGATAAAAATGAGGAAAATTAATCTGGATTTAAAAATAAATAACAGATTGGAGGATTTGCATTAAAACCGCAATTTCTAAGCACTTGCTTGTAAGGATTGATCAAATAAAAATACCACTTTAAGGCAGACGGTGCCAAAAAAATACTGTTAGTCCCTTTGGGGAAATACTTGATATATAACTTGTCAGATGTCACAATCAATAAGATCTTTTATTTTAACATGTTGCACACCAGTGTTTACAAATGTAATCTTTTGCGATCTCTTTGGAAAAAGACCTAACACAGATAGCATTACACTGTAATGCAGAAACTGGTATAAACTAGGTCTTCCGACTCGGCTGAAATTAAAACATTGGCAAAAATAACCTTTAAAAAACACCAATGTGAAAGTCCTCCCACAAAATAAATACTCTAATGCCTTATTATCTTAGAGAGGAAGAGAAAGTCTGCGTATATAAAGCTAATGAAAGGATTGCTCAATTTATCTGAGCAGAAGTGCTTTTAAAACCTTGATAGAATGTGCAGATACTCATTAAACATCACAAGTAGCTCAGAGGCAAATGGGCACAACTTTCTGCCACGGGAATACGCAGCAGATCAAAGACAAGCAATGAAGAATAAAACTGGCTAATATGACAGTCGAGGCTGGAAGGCTTTGCTGAGATAAGAAATGGTTCTCAGCGCTCTGGCAAGTGTATGGTCGTCAGACGTTCAGCGCTTTGCATTTACAGAGAGTTTCATTGCTCTTTTTTATTTCAAGAATTAGCATATCAGAAGACAAAGCCTGGAGCTTTGTGGTTTTTGCTTATTAGCTAATCAAAAGCATGTGTTTCTATACCTTTTGATTCAGTGTACAAAGGAAAAAATGAAGAAAATAATTCCATCTTTCAAATGTCTTGCTTCCCTGACAATATTTACAGGCTACCTTGGCTGAGGGGATGACATAAACCCTGCTCAGGTAATCAGAGAATGCATAATGGTAAGCACTGGATGATTATAATTTCACAATTTATATTACACAGTCAATTTATGATAATTTCTTCAATATTGCCATAATCTGTAGGGTCAGTTTCCTCAGAACTTCCAAAACCTGCAGGGGAAAATTCTATAAAATGATAAATTAGCATTAAGATATCATATTGAAAAACAGACTAACCACATTTAAAAGTCATTAGTGCCTTTACAGAAATGATCACGAGGTGGTTATTTATACTGGACAAAGAAAATAATCTGTAATAGTTTGAAGAGTGATTTCACCAAAACTGAAAAGGTTTATGTACCAAGAAACAAACATGGAGTCCAAGTAAGAAATGTGTCAGATAATTAAACACTGTTTAATACATGTCACCAACTGCCTCATAACTCACAATTGAGAAAGAAGGCTACACCTATAGCGAGAAAAAAACAACCAAAAACTGGCACAAGGAAGAGAGAAATCAGGGTTCCATGAATAAACAGGCACACATACTCAGAATGGCTTGAACAGGGAAAAAAAAAAATCAAGTGTACGGATATATACAGGCCCTGCATCAATCTGCAATGTAAACATGTGTAGAGATATGTGTATAAATAAATCCTATTACATGATATCTCAGTAAAGCACTCAACAGAGGTGACCACATGCTGCAAGTAAGAATTAAAGGAAAAGAGATAACTGGCAATTATTGGAGATGCGAAGGAAAGGTTTGTTAAAAAACTCTGTCAGGAACAAAAGGACTCAGCAATTTTCTTGTTGATTAGCAAATGAAGATGATTAGTTGCCAATGTTGATGCAAAAGGGTGCAAGCATTAAATAAATTTCTCTCTCCTGCATCAGGAAAATA
This sequence comes from Patagioenas fasciata, assembly GCF_037038585.1. Taxonomy (NCBI): domain Eukaryota; kingdom Metazoa; phylum Chordata; class Aves; order Columbiformes; family Columbidae; genus Patagioenas; species Patagioenas fasciata. The sequence goes on along the minus strand of NC_092522.1, from coordinate 7,240,601 downwards.
AGGCAGAAGATAAAGTCATATGACTTAATGATGATATTTATCTTTCATTTTTAAAGTAACAGAGAGTGATAAAGAGAAGCTTCTGAAGTTAGAGCTTTTTCAAGCAGCAGGCCCGCATAAGCTTCAGGCCAAAACCTTCAAAGAATATTTGGCAAGGAGCAATTTTTACCATCAACATCAATTTCTAGCAACTCTTTGGAACAGCACCAAGGAAATTCAAGAGGTTTGGAAGAAAGTAAACATGCTAATGTAGCAAAAAGAGTACTTAGTGATGTAAGGAGATAGAGACCTGCAACCCAAAATCAATCCTGGGTAAAATTATGGAACAAGTAAAATAGTCATTTTGAGTAAGTAATTGAAAAAGGACTATATCATTTAAAAGTGCTTATGGTCTTGCCAATCTAACTCAACGTATGTGCTTATGACATTACACACTAAAGTGTTAATAAAGGTGCTGAGATGACAAACTTCCCCTGAGGTACGCAATTCAGTGTCGTGTAATATTTTAAGAAATCAGAACACTACAATTTCAATGTAATACATTAAATAGAGGAAGGATCAGCTAAATGACAGGTTTTAAAATTGAACTGGATGTTTTCCAAGCAGAGGCCAAAAAGGACGAAACCTCTACCCTACTGCTACTGAACATAAATCCAGAAACAAAGAATTAAAACCATATTTAAGGAGTAATTACTTCATCCTAGAAAGCAGCGAGGGAAAAGGACATGCTGATCACGATGACCAAGGCTGCTGGGCAGCCACCTGGCGCCACTGCAACATCATCTTCAAAAACTCAGGACAATTGTGCCCTTGTCCAAGAAGAAAGATGAGGAGGATACAAGGAACTACAGGTCAGTCGGCCGCACCTCATTTCCTGGGGAAATCACGGAGCAAATCCTCCCAAATCCATCTCCAAGTACATGAAGAACAAGAAGGTGACCGGAGAAACCATCAGGGATGCACAAAGGGCAAGTCTTGCCTGACAAACCTGGTTGCTTTCTATGACTCAGAGGACAAAGGAGGATTAGCAGGCATTGATGACCTCCATTTCAGCAAAGCTTTCGTCATTGGCACTCACCATACACCTTTTTGAAACGTGCTGTAGTCAAATTCTTGTGATGTGGTTTGGATAAATGGTCTATAACATCAGATCTTGACCCTTGGAGAGATTCAAAACTCAACCAGACGCAGTTCAGAGCAGAGCTTCAAGCAGGTAGCTTGGACAAGGTCTCTCCAGAGCTCCTTTCCACTCTGAATTACTCTTTGATTCTGACTCTATTATCAATCAAACGTGAGCTCCAAATGCAACATTACGAGGTCTCTAAACTTGCAGATTAAAGAAAATGCATACAAAAAGAAGTTAGATAAATTCAGGCTAGAATTAAAGTGCAAAAGTTAACACCAATGTAACTGGAACTTTAGTGCCCTTACGAAACAGTGATGGATTTTTCTAAGACAAATTCCAGTTCAAAATTAAGACACTGAAGTCAGAGTACTTCCATATCTTGTCTCTTCCAGAAGGAAGCTTCATCACAATCCTCTTCTCCAGCCTTATAAGCTGTATCTATCTCACAAGAAAACAAGATTGTTCTTTTTCCTATTCTAATTCTTAAGAGAATTATAATCTATTATCCCATTGATGGAAGGAAGAAATAATAAGGGAAGGTAAAACAACTACAGCACAAATAAACCAAGAGTAATGTTCCAGCATTCAAGAATCCCAACACTGAAAGTAGTCCCAGCAGAACATTAAATCACTGCTCCAGGATGCCATCGGAAGTATAAAGCTGGGTAAACTATTAGGAACTCTACAATTGCAAGTATCACTCGGGGAGAAATTCTGACAAAAAGAAGTGATAGACACATCACGTTGTGAATATACAGCATTAATTCTTTAATGTTTATATGCCCACAGTGTTTCAAAAACAAATGTTTTGTGTATAAAGAGACTTAATAAAAAAATCTTACTACTTCGCAAGATCTCATTTTTTGGTGAAAATATTTTTTCACTATGAACATCTGATGTACACATCTGCTAGAGCTAAAAAAGTTAGGAATTTAAAAAAAATCACTAGTCCTAAAACCGGCTAAACACACATAACGTAGTCAGGACTAAAACTCTTCATGTTACGTTTCTACACACTCGAAATTAAAGATTTACAGGATTCCTTTTGTAACCTTCTCCATTGAAAACAATATTTTGAAAATCTTATTTTTAATTACGTAAATCTATGATGTTATTCAATGCACTGAAGTCCATAGATGCAATTTTCAAAATAAAATTAATTATGATTGGTCATAGTTTCACAGGCAATTTGAAGAAGTTAATTACACATTCAAAGTGCTGCTTTCTCTCTTCAAATTAAAACCAGAACTGACACCAGCATTACTTAACAGCTTATATAACATAATTATATCCTTTTATTCATGCATAAACTACATTTTCATATCACTGATTTTGTCCAGTGAGTTAAGTTAGTTCCTGCAACCAAGACAGTTCCATTACAAGATTCTGTTGGGCTTTTTCCAAGTAACAAAAGCAAGGCTCAATGGATTTAATGTATAAAACTCCAGGATATTGCCAGATTTTCAGAAAAAGGGGCCACAAAGCTGATGCAGCTTCACTAGTTCACCCCTACTTAGATCCGCCCTCTTCTACATTCAACACTTAGGAACACACAGTTTTCACTTCAAATATATTTAAAGACTCAACTGTTGTTTACACTTATCTTTTATCCTCTCTCTGCTATCAGGATCAGCCTTTTATCTCTGGCCACCCACACAGCCTGACGATTTGGATTTCAAAGGAGCAGACATTCTGTAATGTCCACAATATATATACAGTTCTTGCCATATGCACTTCTCTTACCATTTCCTTTTTAAGGACTTTCCTAATGTCACTTTCTGACAACAGGCCAAATGTTTCCCCTTCCATGGAGAAAAACAAAGCTGAAATCCCCTTTATAAATAAAATGGAGATCATTTCCCCGTAACAAGTAGCAAACTGGCAAACTTAAGAGGTGATGAACCCCAAGCACAGGTGGAAACGGTGGTCCAGAGAAGTAGAGAGGATCTTCTACATATGTTTCAGATGCAGAACACACTACAGTTACTGTTTGGTTACAGTTACTGAAGTAATAGGTTTTTAGCCTGACAGTGATTTTACAACATTCTGGTGTGAGGATATAAAATGCTGCAAGAAAAGATGCAGTAAGAAAAGAGCTTGTAAACACATTAGGAGCAATAAAAATGAAGCAAAGGAAAGATCCTTTACTTACAAATACCAAAACAATGGGCAAATGGAGACAATTGATGCATTCAGTGCCTTTTTGCTTCACTCTTTGCAAAAATGTTCATTGTGATCAAACCCTTAACAGAATGAACTTCAACAACAAACAAAAGGGATTAAAAAAAAAAAAAAAAGACAAATAATACATTTCAATGTACATAGGTAAAATAATTATCAGTGGAGCCTGAGGAAATCACTTGAGAGAGTCCAGGGAAAAACTGACCATTCTCCTGAAGAATTCATGGATGATGAGAGAAATTCGAAAGGACAGGTAGGAAGCAAGAAAGGGAAAAATCAAGAGAATGAGGATTTAGTAAATTACACAGCAATCAAATAAATTAGAGAGGTTCTAATCCAGAAAAAAACATTTAACCATCCCTAAGCAGACATCTAGAGGATAATGAGTTGCCTGCAGATAGGCAGCATGGAGCTGCTTAAAACAAATGCTGTCAAAACCAACCTAATTTCCTACAGTGGTCTACAGTGGGCTAAAGAGAAAGCATCAGATGCCATCTACCTTTACTTTAGTCATGCTCTTGACATATTCCACATGACGTGCAGGAGCAAACCACAGAAATGTGGGTTAACGTGAAACCCCAACAGAACAGATTCTGGACTACCTGAAAAGCTGCCCTCAGGGTCAATTATCAGTGATTTCCTGGCAAAACTAGAAAAGGTATCGATACAGGCATCAGTGGCTCAGTTCTGGGCTCCGATGCTTGATTGTTGATACCATTAATGATGGAATGAATACACATACAAAACTGGCTGGTGAAAAATCTGAGAGGAAGGGCGATTACTTTGCAGTATCTTGCTGAAATAGAGAAGCAGTCTGAAATCAAAGGCAAGTGAGAAATACTTCACCTCCAACAGACAAGTCATAAATACAGATTGGTCAGTGCCAGACTACCAAAACAGGATCTGAGGAATTTGATGTGCATCACAGGATAAATGAATAAACAATCTGACGCAAAATTTGCCACAAAGGATGAAAAACATCATTCTAGGAATGCACTAACAGGAATGCCATTTGTAATACCCCAGAGCAATTAGTCCATCGCTATCCCTAGTCCAACAATGATGAGGTTTCAGGTACAAGAAGGATACCACCAGGCAAACTGGTAAGAGACCAAATGAAAACCACAGAGGAAAGGTTTAGAAGTGTGATTTTAGAAAGGTTTAAAGAAGCGTGTGTGTGTGCATGTTCAGCCTACAAAGATATAACTGAGGAACAAGCTCCAGCAATGCACTCAAACATGGTTGAGTGGACAGTGACCATCAAATGCTCCATGTATCTGGTCTGGGCAAACGAGATCTCATCAGCTGAACTTGCAGCAACATAAATTTAAGGTACTAGACCAAATCACCTCACTGCACATTCATTTAAGCATTGGAGCAGAGTAACCTAAAGAAATAGTGGCATCCACATTATTGCAGGGTTGTTTCAAGATACATGTTAGACACATCTCCCAAAGACATGAGGATACTCAGTACTGACTCAGACCAAGGGGGTTCACCAGACACCTTCGTGAGGGCCTCCACAGGCCTGGCTCTGTGATCTGCTTTTACGTTTACTTATTGCCCAGACACACATTTCTAAATTGCCAGCTGCTTTAATATGCACATCAGTAACAGCTGTATTAGTTGGATGAATTGAATCTAGCTTTCAGAACAGTTCAAACTGAGTTACCAAGAATCCAAACTCTTCACTTCTTTTTCGGCTGAAATATATTTTATTGCATTGCAGTGTGTATAATCCTTCTATAGCTATTTTAAAGTGTTTGCATGCCCAGCTACCATTTCCTCTGAGAAGACTACAACGAGATACAAGCATACAAAGCAGGAAAGCTCATGCTTTAATGGGGTTCCTTTGGAACAGCTCACTCGTGAAATGACAAATCCCAAATCTGTTCTTTTTCTTGCCCCTCCAGACTACAGGGAAAGTCAGATCTGAGTCTCATGATTAAGTGCCATTTCTGTAGAATAGCTAGCACTCAATATTTACTAATACGGTGCTTTCTGCCTAAAGCACTTGTTACAGATACAGCGGCTGGTGCATTCGAGTTTATTCCCTGCTTCAACGGGAGAAACACATTAATCACAAAACATACCTGGCAAGAGCTCAACACCAACAAGGCTGATAAAAAGCAAAAGTCTGAAAGGAAGATGTGGGGCTGTCAACGTGAACGCGTGGCACCTTCAGTAACTACTGGATGCTTCAGTATTTTCAGCTTGAGTCACAAGTTCAGCCGGCAAAATCTGCATACAGACCTTAACCTGTCTCCTGCGGGTGAGAGCTCTTAACTGTGCCTGCTTGGACAAATGACAGTAATACAAAGCAATGGTTATTTCTGCTCAAAACTTTTTAAGGCTTTTTTTTGGTTGTTGTTTAAGATTCCAGAACTAGGGAGCTAAAATGAGCATGTGTCTGAAGCAAGCATAGAAATAGGATCTCTGAACCAGTAATTTATATCATACCATTCTTCCGCAAGGGATGTAAACAAAATATAAAGTGCTATTTTAGCATACATGCAGCCCCTAGGGTTTGTTTGTAAAACGTTCTGGATCAGATTTTCAGTATCAGATGCGTAAGTTATGTCAGGGGAAAATAAAATAGAGTGCAAGCAGACTTCACTGCATGGAGTTGTCCCTTCCAGGCACCAAACGGATTCTGCCTTATGGAGCGACCTGTCTTCGGCATGTCATTCTCTGCTTCTCACAATTAACAGCGCATCGGCCCAGAAAAAACCACAAAAATGCGTGTTTCATCCCATCGCCTTTGCATTTTTGTATATTTGGCTGGTGAATTTGAAAACATGCAGGCTTAATTCTAAATATATGCTGCTATAGATAAATTGGCTGAAGAATGAAGAGCAAAACGAAAAAACCAGCAAACCCGAGAAATGACAGAAAAGATGCTCGCTTTATCTTTCAAAAAGAACAATTGTAATTAGCCTTTTCCGTTGTCCTTCCTCCATGAAAAAACATGTTTAACACATCTTAAACATCAAACAGCCGATCCTCACATTAATTCGTGAGACAGGTAAGTATCCCATTTTTTTAATAGAAGTAAGCAGAGATGGATCAAGGTCCAGGCTGTAAGCATTCACTCACCAGAGTCATCACATGGTTTCAGTACTAATTCTGTGAAACAGCTGCTCCAATATGGCAGTAAAGGTTCACAGGTGGGCTTTAAATGATTCTCTCAAGTTCACAGTGCAAATCATTATCAGAAATTCAATTTAATCACAGGAGTTCCCGGGGGTGTTTTATATGCTCAGTCCATTACAGTAAGCTACCACTAGGAACAATGATAAGGTAATAAAGTGGATCCTGAAAAACTTATTAAATGTGCTTTTCGTATTACTGATACCCACGGAGATGACAGTTTTTCAGAATCATCATGCCATTCTACAGATTGCTTTACACAGAAAGGGTCACAAATCTACTCCAGGTCTTTAGCTTTGTCTCTATAAACAATTTAAAGTGAAAAGTTCTTTCTGGTACTATGGTTACTGGGGACAGTGCTATATAGAATGAATAACAGGTCTGCAGAAAGCAGAGAATGAAGAAAATGTCATGTGTGAGGGGCATGAGCTGAAAATATAAGGGGAAAGGGTTGGTCCACAGACCATATTATGTGAGTGGCCCATATCTAATCCATTTGGAAAACAGAGGAGGCCAAAGTAATGCCAAATGGCAGCAGATGTGGAAAGACACAAGAGAAGACTTCTGGCCCAAAGAAAGTTCAGACATAATTTTGGAGATGAGATGTAACGGTTCTTTCTCAGCCAGAAAGCCCTGAAGAGGTCATTTGTGCAAAAGAGAAACCCACGCTAGATATACAAGCGATTGCTCCACATTTTCATAGCCTCCAGAGATGCACGTGCACCACCAAACTTCACCGCTTCCACTGGGCAGGGGCAGCCTCCCTTCTCTCTCTTTAGCTGCTTTCCTCATTTCTAACACCATCCCCCCGTTAATTTCAGCTAATTACACTCTGGCCTGTGTTCAAAACCAAGAGCTTGGGTAACCAGGCAAGGTAATGGTTCCTGAGAGCCACCTGAATTTCCAAGTATATACACACGTATCTTTTTCCAATAGGAAACCTGCTAGTTTTTGGATGTAGCTCTTGGCAAGTCTCTTTCCATCATCGCTGCACCTGAGAAAGGGGCTTTCATCAGGCTGTGTTACAGCATACAAATCAAAAAAGCTGCCAACGATTTATTCAGTTTGCACATCTAACAAAGACATTGCTAAAAATAACGAATTACAAAGTTCTTTTAAAAATTTTCATTACAACTCATGCATATTATCACTGCAGTAGTAAGTCCAGTATGTCATGGTCGGGCATGCTCTCTATGGAAAGCTAGAGGAACATGAGTTAGGGCGATAGTTTACAACATGCTATTTCACACCCATCTCCGTATGGCTATTTTCTGTCTCCACAGCAGGCATAGCTTAACGCACTGGAGAACAGGTCAAACATTGGAAGTACCTGAATCTACAGAGGCAATAGGATCTCAGGAGCTGAGTATCCACAAGACACAATTCTAGGCACCTGAAGTGTCCTTCAGCAACCGGTACCCAGCTGGAGTATTCCTCTGCAGACAAAGCATCCACTGGAGAGCTCAGGGCAGGTCCTTGCTCTCAACCACCACAAAAGCCTCTCCACCTGCTAAAAAGAGTGCCCAGGCAAACAGGTCCACTGCTGGCAATCCGTAAATTCACATTCCCAACCCTACCCCTCTTTACACCCTTGAGCAGAAAAGTCCATTAGAACAAAACAGCTTTCAAACAAACAAAAGTCCCTTGCAGGCAGACTATTCATATAAAGACTTTTCCCAGTGACTGATGTCTTACTTAGTTCATGCTGTCCTGTCTGTGCTGCGCATACTCTAAAGACGTGTATAATATTTAAGCCTGGCAATAAAAGTTGTGAAACAGGGATTCCAGATGTTATTATTTCTTAATCCTGGGTGGTTTACTCCCCAAAACCATTTGAACAATTCATGCCCAAGTTATGTACGTACTAAACCAGCTTGCCTGTTGTCAACAATTACAACACAAAATTACCCTCCAAGAATCTCTGCACTTTATGATAAATGCTAAAAGGAGATTAAGTGTCTGTGCTGCAGCATCATTCCCGCCTGAAAAATAACGGAGAAAACTGTTCACTTACTCTTGGGATTATAACTAATATTTATCCATGGTGTTCAAATTCAATACTTGTTTTCAAGGCAAGCAAAGTCAGTGACTTGGTCCCTTCCAATCCCTAACATTCTGTGATTCTGTGTGTGACTTCTAAATATTATGCAAGCTATCACTTAAAATACTGGGGATAAATTGTTCATTAATGATGAGTTCTATTATTACACTCTGAAAAGCACTATTTATTGTCTCCACTGGTCACTTTTAGAAGGAAAGACGCAATAAGGTAGCAATAGGGCATCAAGATGATGACAAGAAAGCTCTGACTTATGGCATTAAGTAAGATGAATAATGTGAATTAGCACCAGTTGGCAATGACAGAGTTTGCAAAATTTATTACCTTTCATTTCAGATATGCTTATTACAAAATAATGATCTCTTCCAAAAACTCAGCTAGATACAAGAGCCAGCAAGCCCCAGTAAGCTACACGCTGTTGTAGCACAAAGAGGAAAGGCTACAGAAGAAAGACTTCTGGAAGTAAAATATGACAAGCAAATTTTTCAGCATATTGCTTACAGTAACTCGAAACTGTCATGGACAGTGAAGTCCCAGGAGGAGCTGATGAGGGGTCATTCCTTGGACTGCAAATGGTAAATGTCAGATTGGCACTTGCAGATTCTTACAAATCAGTTACAGGTAAAGCAGACATCTTATGGACATGCAGCAGAGTTTAGACAACTCCTTTTACTGCGTTGCTAATAGCAACAGTATATCTCTACACCTATACATTCTTGAGGTTTGTCCCATATGAACACAGAAGATTTAGTCAATACATTTTTATGAATCTGAAAGTGTTCTGTTGTACGTGATACAGCAAAATGTTGCTCCCTAAACCAGACTCTGAGATAGTGTAATAACTGTTGGGAATGCCAAGTTGATAAAATAACATACTTCTTTGTGACCAAAATGTCAAAATCCCAAAAGAGAAAACATTCCCCTGTCATTAATCAGTGTGCATGAATCATGCAGAATGAGATTTTATTAATTTTACCTATTTCTGACCCTCCCTGCAACAAAACTAAGTACATCTACCTTACTGCAAAAAACCCCCAACATTGTTTGCATAAATTCCAGGTGATGTTCTGATTGTTTTGTACTTTTCTATATTCACTCATACTTATTTAAAACAAAATAAAGGCATCATTTCCAGTCACTATACCCTGCAAACCTCCAGGTAGGAAACACTGGTTGGAAACATGATTTTCGTTATATAAATCACTGTGTTACAAACTGTTGCCAGTTATTTCCCACCTCCTACCCTTCTTCAAACTGCAGTTAATCCTCCAAACCATTCCCTACACTCATCCATTCCCTCTTCCTGCCCTAAGGATAAATCTTTCAATGCGCTTCTAATCACCTGTCATCAAACTCCTTTGCTTGGCTATTTTGTACCAAGCCGTCCCATAACCAAAATTCTATTATGAATATTTTGTCTCAGCACTTCATCGACATGAATCTCCATCTCTCTATATTTTATAGATCCAAGTGAAGCTACAGACACACAAAAGTTTAATTCTGCTTTGTTTTCTCAATTTACTACCCAAAATAGTAAGCATAACTTTGACGTAATATAACTCAACGGTTTAGGGTTTTTTTCTTTCCTCCATCTGGAAAATCTCTGCAGGTATAAAAAACAGTAGTAGACACCCATATACTGGAAATCAGGAAAAATACAAGTAGAGCGGTTCTAGAAAGAATGGTAAGTGGTGGTGAAACGAAATCAAAAGGACTTTTGCTGACAGCCTAAAATTGCGCTGAGGTCCCACTGACCTTTCGTGCGCTGAAGTCAACAGCGGATTACGGAGCGTGAAGGATGAACTGCACTGAACAGATGCTCCACTGAAGTCTTCTCCAGCTACTATTTTTGTCTCTTTCAGATACTTAAAAATTATGAATCGACTTTACGCTGTAGAGTGTTTTCCAATAAACTGTATCCATGACCACTTCATAGAATTAATACAATCCAATGACCAACCCTCAGCACTGCACAAATTGCAGAAAACAGTAGAAAGATACATGGCCATATCATGCCATTGATTTTTAAAATGCACTCCCAATTGGAGTCAATAATGAAATATGCTTAAAAATCAATGACATGCCTACTGTGTGGTGATTAAATCTGCAAAATGAAGAAAATCCATTAAAACTTTGATACTTAAAAACTCCCAAGTCACTAACATCCCTGTTTCTGAAATTCATCTTGACTGCACATCCAGACAATATATTTGACTCAAATGCAGCAGCAGCAAATTAATATTACAACTCCTAGAAAACCGCTAAAAGCAAATTTTCCAAAAAGCCGCAACATATAAGTGGCCTCAAAGTGCCTCAAGGCCACTATTTGTACTTAAAACCAAAACTCTTGTTGTGTTGCTAAAATGCAAGGACAGAATATGTCTGCAATATTTTCTTGGGATGGAGCTGCTGACTGAGTACAATTAGTGGCAGATCTCTGTCTAATCATTCATTATTTTTATTTACTCATAATAAACATTCACAGCAATCTTCAGCCCTCCCCCCCAGGAGGTCGTTAGTACAAATTGTTCATGTTATACTGAAATGACACGCAAAAATCTTGTCATTGCCACTGAGATAAAACCAGGTCCTGCCTACAGCACCTGAAGGAAAGTAGTGTTAGCAAACACTGAAAATGGGCCAAAATTAGGGATGGTGTGATTAGTTTGCAATGATGTCCTCATGCTTAAGAAGAGAAACACTCTTTAGTTTCAGGTTCTGTAGCTGTCAGGGATGAAAATGAGGTAAGATGGACTACTAGTTTGGTCCAGATGGCAACATCTATTCCTGAAAGCAATACTGCATTGTTTTCTTGTTAATAAAAATGCAGGTAAAAACCAGAGCGTAACAGTGATTTACTATCCACGAGTGCACAGCAGCCATTAATTACCATTATCTCTGTTTGTTCCAGGTGCAGGCAGTAGCAAAACCAGCCATTTACATTATCTGGGGATTCCTCCTTAAAAGTTCAAAACCACCACCCAAGTGCCTGCTCAGAAATGTGAGAAAAGTTGATAACTTCCCTTGAGCAATCTTTGTAAGTAATACTACTTTCCTGACTTGTTTCTTTACTGAATTGCTGGGTTTAAAACACCGAGAATTCTGCTGGGAAAGGAAGGAATCTCAGGAAAAAGTTGGAAACTTACTAAGTAATAAATCAGCCTCGGTCTTTCAAGCGAGATTCCAATCCCCAAGGGCATTGGGCAATTGCCTCAGCTTCACGCATCCTCCCACAACTCTGGGTGGTTAACAATGCAAAATTTGTCCGTGTTAGTTGCTTTTCACCACTCTTTCCATGCCCAGGTGCATTTATAGGTTGGCAGAAGCAAAGACTGTTGGAGGATCCCAGAATATAAGCAGATAACTCTGGCCCTAAGGGATGTATGCCTTGGGCAGCTTCTTTACCACCTCACCTAGGGAAGCAAACGCAAGATTAAGCAGCCAGTGCCCAAACAGCTCAGATACACATTTATTTGTAGCTCTGGTCCTGTACTTCAGAGAATATTTCAGTATTTCTCTACGCTTTACCCTAAATTCAAAGCTACATAACCACTTTGCCCTTCCCTGCCAGGGCTGAAAACAGCAGTTTCTGGAAAAAAAAATACAACAGGTAAGAGTGCTAAATGTGGGAGCTTTTGCCACCATGGAGATCATTAAAAAGCCAAGAAGTTTGTACCCTTTTATTCAGTCATTTTTCTTGCCATCTTTCTGGCTTGAAACAGTTATAGTCATGGACATCCAACCTGTCTCTAGTCTTCAACTACACACACTATGTGCTTTCTTGATCAAGAACAACAGAAACTGGTTCTTTATTTACAAAACAAATGGACACACTGGGACCTTTCCAGGTCATATACAATTAAAGACAGACAGAAAATTAAGCCCTGGGTTAATTTTCACTCAAACACAACAGATTTGTGCATTGCCATAGGCATCACATTCTCAACCAACAGACATCAGAGCCCAATACCTTCACCACAGAGCATGACTTGGCTACAAGTGTTTCTTTGCATGGTGCTTAAAAACAAAAGAAGGCCTGTATTTTACAGAGTATTTCCATGTCTTCACAGTTATTTGCTGGCTCATCTTTCTCTCACAGCTTCGAAGTTATAGAAAAGGATATTTTTTCCTCAAGTCTACCACAAAGCAACGCAGCATCAAATGGAAGTTTACCTCTTTAATTGATTTTATTGCAGCACTTACATGTATCCATCGTACCCATCTAAAAGGAGGAATGGGAACTGCAACAGCAATTTACATGCTGCTTCAAGAGACACTAGAGAACGTGTTTCTGCTACTTACATCTACTTACATTAGAACATCTACTACTTACCACCAGTGGCCCTGAGAAGAAATGAGCCTTTGTGATGTGCCCTGGAGGTCAATGCAGCAGATAACAGAAGGCATATTTTAAACAACGTGCTTTACAGCGAGCTATTAAAGCACCTGTTTGGCATCTATATCTCCTAACTTAGTTTAAATGATTTGTGAGGACTCTAATGTTTCAGGGATATATATTCAAAACTCGGTTAATGTCGAACTTTGAGAAGGGTAGCGATACTGTGCTTTTCACTTTGATCACTCTAAAAGCTTGGGAAAAATTAATAGATCAATTATACAAATATTGAGCACAGCTTTGGTATTTAAGGTATTTTACCCCTGATCTTTGTAAGACAGATTTATATTTGGGATGCATCAGCTGACTTAGAAAACAGCCAGAGTTAGGCAGTTTTGTCGGCATTAACCAAAAGATCGGGTAAATTATGGAACAAATGAAATTGCCAAGATTTGTACTTTTCAAAACTAGTTGCTGCATTCCTGATTTATTAGCTAGAACTTCAAAGGTTTGTCATAAAGATAAATAAAAGAGCATGGATGGGAGCATAAATACACGGACTTGACAGCTCTAAAATACACTGTTTACAGTGAACCGGGAGAGAGCAGCATTTCAGGTCATATTTTATATCTAGAAGAGCAAAACACCAGAACCGATATAACTGATAACTGCTATAAAGACTGTAAAACCATTTACTCCAAGATGGAAAACCTTTAGATATAGCTGACCATTGTCCAGCTTTAAAAACTAAAAGCAGCCAAAGTGTTAGAAACAGACTCATGCCCGCTGTGATCCCAGGGCCCTTCTCAATGAATATTGATAGCCCTTTGGGAAGGGGAAGAAAGCAAGAGCTCTGTCTTTTGCATGTGATAAGTAGAATGTAAAAATGCAAAGAGCAGCACAGTTAATTGATTATGAAGATCCATGCATCACAAAAAGAAAAGTGCCCCTTTTCCACTGCCTTGATAAATTCAGGACAACAAAAATTACGACATTTTATCCTTCAAAACTCTATTTGATTCACATGCTGTAATACTTAGTACTTACAGAACCATATGAGCAGGTAACATACATATGAAACAAGAGCAGCAGTTCAACCAGTTTTACTCCACGAAGAAAAGAATGAAAACAGACACGGGCTCACAAAGGACATCCTAGTACCCCGATAAGGTCAATGCCAGTTCTGCCACTCAATTTGCTGAGGTCAGGCTTTCACCACGTCCCATCACATTGTTTCTTGGCCGCACACGCCAAATACTTTTTCACTTTGAGGACCAAGCTGTCATTTTTCACTTTGTTACCCTGCCCTTTAACTGTCACTAAAGTGACACTGATGTATATCCCAGGAAACAGGAGGACTTTTTTTAAATTATTATATGCCAGAAATTCATTCCCTTTTAAATATTACAGTAGCTGAGTTGCTATTGCTTTATACCTTATTAAGTCTAACACAGTGTTGGTGTGTACACAGTACACTCATTAACTGGTTTTGCAGTTACCAAGTCTGAAGTTAGTATTTAATTGCCTAGAAACACTGTTGGTTTGTTGTTTTTTTTTTTTTTTTTAATTCACGTTCTTCTCTTAAAAATGACTGTGTTTGGTATCTATAATTCAGTCTCAAAACCACGAGCTTTTGGGTTGTTTGGGGTTTTTTGAAGTAACCATAAAGCAATTAACTGGGAATATATAAACCAACACTGAATTTTCGAATTACTGATTAAAAGAGAAACTTTCCCAATTTAAAAAAAGGGCATCTCAAGCAGCATATCCGTGATTTAAAGAGAAAAACTATGGTTAAGTATAGTTAAGTGTTGGCATACCACAGTTGATTTCTGGACATAAATAAATAAAACTCCCAGAATAAGGAAAATCAATGGCTGAAAAAATATCTTCCAATGAATATAATGAAGGTTTACTCTTTAAGGGATCAGATTCCAAGCAGGGACAATCTTGTCTTGGGAGGTGAGCGCTGGGGTTGGCAGAGGCAGCAGATGTGGCGGTGGCTGCCGGGCATGTTCTTCTGAAGCATCTGCACAAGCCAAGGCTTTGTCCGGCTCTTTAAAAACAACCCCCTGTTAGCCATTCCCTTCCAGGTGTGAGACACTGCTAATGAAATTTTAATACAGCACCAAAGGTCATTTCCCAGAATTCACGCTCCAGGGGATCCAACCTCCAAATTCCTTAGCGCCACACGAGGTATTTTCTCCGAGAGAGGTGCTTCCTTCCCACTTTTCTGCATCAGCAAAGCCTCCTGTACCTTTCACAGAAGGATGAACAGCTGTCAACTCGGCAGTGTTTCAAGCAACATTTTCATTCTTTCTCAAGTGTTTTCACGCACCCAGTTTTCAAACTGGTACTTGTGCTTTTTACTTCATCTAAAGACATATCCTCAATACTTAATGCATGGAAAATTTTTATGCCTGTTATTGCCATACACCAATTCAGTCCCTCCCCATATTGCAGGCACCAAGGACTCAGTAAAGCACGACATTCCTGCAGGCTCCCCCTTATATCAAGTACATTTTGGCCTCTAGAAAGGAAAACTGGCTCCGGCGTATGTTCTAACAGTTCATTTCAACGTGAGTTTTGACAATTCACAAGAAGATGTGGAATCCAGTTAAGCACACTTCTTATATTCTCCATATTTTAGTTTCATGGGGACTTCTATATATACACACACACACACATATATATATATTTTAAATGGCTTTCACTGACTCTTCTATTTAAATAATGATGGAAATGGCATGTTATCATTCTGACTATTATTAGGAATGACCAATGGTGCATTTACTTGGCCAGATCCTCACCATAACCCAGCTATCTGACATTTTCAGAGTCCATAAATACGTGCGGATGCTCTCCAAGGCTGCTAAGCGTAGCCAGGCTGAGCTCACAATGCAAACAGAGTGAGTGAAAAAGCCAAGGCTCAAAAAGAAGTTTTATGTAACTGTTTGGAGACTAAAAGCTATATAAACACCCCCAAACTCCTTTTGGAATAATGCCTCAGGTTGGAAAGTTAAACGGATGACAAATTCAGCAAAAACTAAACTCAGCTCTTCTAGTTGTCTTAGCCTTACTTTTTTCCTCCTTTTGCTAAATACTTTTAAAATGTCACTGCTCAAAAAAAAACCCCAAACAAATTAATGGCCCCAGACCCTGAAATCCTTTGTCCAAACTCTCTATTAAATAACAATGCCACTACATTTCAGAGCAAAGAGAGTTATCAAGTTTTCTGCCCATTTCATCACTGACCTCTGTCAAATCTGTGCAAAAGGGAAACACAGAAGAGCAGGGAAAAGCTCGTACCCACTCTCGAACAGACTGTTCACTTGATAAAATTGGCCATCCAACAATATCACAATTTTCTCTAATTATCTGCCTGCACTCAAGTTAAAACGGTTGAGTCTAAAGCCTCTAAACTTTCAGTATTTCCCTTCCTTGTCCAACACTAAACATACCACGCAAAACAAAATTTTAGTATTCAAAGCTGAAGTTTAGCTTTGGATGTGATTAACGAAACAAAATATATTTTCTGAATGATCTGATACAGTAAGTGTAACAATCCCAAGAGAAGTTTTAATTAAAATATCTGAAATGTCTCTAAGGTTTTTTCCACGTAACTGTGCAAACTTCAATGACCAGTTCTTTGCTACAATAAAGTTAATGCTCTCCAGAAACATCACAATTCTGTTTAGCTGCTGACAGCGTTCTCACCAGCCTGAGGTGTTCCATGACACAGAAACAGCTCATTGCTCCCTCCTGAACGCTGTGCTGAGGACCACAGGTATTTTAGAGAAAGCAGAAAAAGAACCGAATTAAACAGCAGCACATACTCCAATTTGAAAACAGAAGTAAGTAGCGAGAAGAAATCCCGTGTTGGGAAACCAAAATAAGCAATACCAAATTTGCAGTCACATCTTAACGTCTAATAGGCTTCTACTACTTTATTTCTTGATATATAGTCCCATATTCTGCAGCTTATAATTGACACAGTTACACTCAAGAAGCCAGAAATAGAAGAAAAAAAAACATCTGATAATTGCTTAGAAGCACCGTATAGTTTTCTCCTGTAGCTTTGTGCTCAGGTAATGAAGTGGGATGACACCACAATGATTTGCTGCCTGTCACTGTCGCTGAGCAACATGTTGTCTGCTAATGGCTAATGTGCCTGTGTCCTTAAAGAAAGGGAATATACTGACAGTCATTGCAGAAATATATCTGTTCTTGAAATTGAGCCATTCTGCTGTCTCTCTACCTTACAAGCTACATCATTAGTTATTTTCAAAGCCACAGGATTTAGGTAACTTGGAGAAATTTGAACTCTAGATGATGCATATTTCTAGGGAATTGCACACTGTGCTGTTCTCTTCTCAGTAAGCAATACCCATAAAAGTTCTATTTCATAACATCTCAAACACATTCCCTCTAGTAGGTTGGAAGATTGAAATCTTCCTAAGTATCCAATTCTCAGCAAAAAAATTATATCCTGCCTCAAAGTTAAATGTAGTAAAAAATATGACACGAAGAAGTTGCAAACATGAATGTATTCTCAGTTACACACGCCAAAGACACTTTGACTTCAGAGGAGTTAAATCCATCTGACAACACACTAAGGTTTTCTTGTTGCTTCTCCCAACTCTAACAATGCTACACAATCAAGTTGCCTATGCAAATTAGCACATCCTAATTGGCAGCAGCTGAGCTTAACTTCTAACGAGACAACCCAACTGTATATGTAAATGTCTTCAGGGATTGATTATTGGAGCTGATGGCATTTGGAGTTTGGGTGGCTTGTTCACCTCTCCCCACCCAGATAGTGTTAAGACAGTCTGAAAGTAAGAAACATCATCTCAATTTGGTTACAGGCTATTTGGTCATGAACCTTCTTTTGGAAATCTTTCACTTCAACAGCTCTGAACTCTGATTTCAGTGGATATAAAATAGGATAGCCGTGTGGCAGCACTTTACTATGATATTTGTAAAATATACTAATGCCCTCCTTAAGAATCACTCGTTCTTCCAAACAAATTGACAACCTGTCCTTGTTCGTGACCTACCTCATCTTTTCTGAAACAGATTAAAGAAAGCAGCAGAATCTCTCTCCTCCATTTACCCAGCCCACAGCGTTACCTGGCCCAGAGCACACGGCTTGTGTACCCCAAGGCACTGCAGTGAATAATGGGCTGACTATCCTTTGTGGCAACTTTGGCCTCCTAACCTGTATCGACCAGGTAGCTATCAATACCTAGATTGGAGTAGGGTCAGCCTTCAGCACTGATTGACAACTGCTTTTTCAGAGTGCCTTAAACCAGGACCTTTTTAGGTAAAAAAAGCTTTTATATATATATTTATGACTGTACATATGCTCTTTTTATATATATAAAAATAAGACTGATACAAACAATGCATAATTTTGAACTTAGACTTCACCCGTTTTGGCATAATCCTGCACTGAAGTCTTTGCAAATAAACCCACAGTTCCAACAGAACAGCAAGACAAAGGTCCACCTGTCTTTATCACCACCAAAAATGGACACTCACACAAGAGAGGATGCGATGCAAACAGTGGTACCTCCCCTGAACGGCGTTTCATTATCAGCGAGAAAGCGTTCCCAAAGGCCAACAACTCTCCACGTAAACCCACTCTACACCAAGACCTTGCGGGGACTTGGCAGCAGCAGTTGAATGTGTCGACAGTCAAAGTGGTGACAACTCATCCATGGGAATGTTCCTTTGTAATCACATCTTGAGGCCACCACAACTTGACTGCTTCTATCTAGGATACACTGCACGCTGCAGTATGCACCCAAATCTTTTGACTTAACAGCATTTCGACCCAGAATGAACCCGTTCCCATGTGCCTCCCCAAAAGTAGGAAGGCTTCTGTGAATCTGCTGAGCAGCATCGCATCAGTCCTAATAATGTCACCTACACAGCACTTGTAAGCTGAACAGTGAAATGAGTCATTCATTCTTTCAGGAAAGAATTTCACAGTCTGTAAAGTAACAAGCTCTGTTTGCAATGAACATTTGCTTTCTGATGCTAAGAATTTGGAATCATGGAAAATTCAGATTGACTGGTCCCCGGAAGAGAAAAATGGCTAATGTAACACTGGTAAATGGACCGTGGGTATGGGGAGAAACATCTGTTACTTGAGCAACTTGGGCTTTATTTGTCTTTCAACATGGTAATATGAAGCACCAAAGAGAAACGACATCTGGCGCAGAATACTTCATTGTCAGCTATACCTTTTGTAACTTGTAAATGCACTTAAACTGGGGATGCAGAAAACAGAACTAATAAATATCTTCCGGAGCAAAATCACTGGGTGGAAAACAGATTAAGATATATCTATATCTCTATAGATATATAGATATTACTTTTTCCCCTTTAAAAAAATAATATCTTTCTCCTTTCATACTCCAAATGCAAACATTAAAAAAACCTGGAAATCAAAACATTCCTGATGAATTTGTTGTGTAAGTAAAGTAGGAAAACGTCAAGTGACAGCTGGCATCTGAAACTTTGTAGGAAATACCAATACTATCACTCTTCTGTATTGTTACTGACCAGATGGTTATTTATGGGCCTTTTGACCTCAATTTCTTTTAAACTGGGAGTAGTAGAGTTGAACAGAATATAAGATAAGGGTAATTATTTTTAAAGAACTGAAATGTAAAACCAGAGCATTATTTTCTTCCTGGCTGACATCAACTTCAATACAAACCAAAGGCAAATTGTCTGGCAGGAAATGAGACCATTTCAGCTGCTGATTCCAACCTTTACTTCACATTTTTTATTTCCCTAGGTAGAATATATCAACTACAGAAATCATCACCAAATTTTGCTAGGAATTACCCCAGAGAGTGCTCAGTCTATGTAGAGAAATAAAAGATTTATCTTTATATCATTTTGAAACCACATGGAAGTGATATCTTTTAAATGCAACTTCTGTTAAAGGCAAGCTTTAAATCACATTCATGCAGTAGATATTCAAATAAGAGAGTGTGACTAACTATGTTTTCTCTTTAAACAAAGGCAGCATGGAGTTTGTAATCTTTCTAAAATCACCTTTTCAGACCCACTCAAAGCCTGGCACATTAAAAAAAGAAAGTTCAAAACAGATTGCAACAGAGCCAGATAATAAAGCCTGCCTGGATATCTTATCTTTTCAAGCAACAGAAGAAAAAACTGGTCCTGGACACACACTGCCACTACAGTTACAAATATGGACACCTACACAGCTACAGCTTCACTATAACCATGCGTATTTTTACTAGAAGTAAACATAGCTCACATATTTCACCTTTTCTTTTGAAGAATTCCAGACTTCACCATATCCCCTACAGCCTTATCCCAGAGTCTTTTCAGTTTTGTCTGCAGTGGTATTTTGTTATTTGTCCTGTAAATCCAGCACAGAAGACCTGTCAGCTTCCAGCTGCCTGCAGACGTTCCTTTGGAAGATATTCATTTAGACTGAGACATGCCCATTTTAAAGAAGGCCAAAACTGTCATTTCTGGTTCATTCAGAGAGAGGAGGGGCTGAAACTGCTTTAATGGCCTGTTATTCCAAAAGTATTTGTAAGAATTCAGTATTAATCCCTTTAAAGATATATATAGAAACAAAAGCTTGGTGGATGAAGGTATCACTAATGTGCTATCTGGGCTCTGCAGAAGGCAGAGATGCAGCACACATCCTCACACACCTTTATAGGTCACACACATTTATGTTTTCTGTTTGAAAGTGACAGCGTACAACGGCATCCAAAGAGCGTATATAATTGCTATGGCACTACTGCTCTCCTACAACCTGCCTTACAAGCAGAGAGAGAGATGTAGGAAAACTTACCCAGTATTTCACTCACAGAAGGAAGAGCAAACCAGCTAAGGAAAGGGTAACACCAGCTGTGCTACGCTTTGCCCATGTCTACAGAGCAATTTGTTGTGCGAACGGCTGCGCTGGAGCTGGAATGGCAATTACGGCGAACACACATCCACTGAAACAACCTGTGCCTTTCACTCTGCTTTATGGTGGCTCCACTCCCCGTGCTGTTAGTGAGGGGAAAACTACTCCATCTGACACACCATAAAGGAGAAGAGGACACAATATGAAGAAATAATGCACTGTGTGCCTTTATATATAGGTGCCCCTCAAGATTCTGTCAGTATTGAAAAATCCTACTAAAAGCAAACATAAAATACAATAAGTGGAGGACGTGGAATCACAGAGGGGCATGGATAAAACAAGGGAAACTTGTTTGTATGACAAGTAATGAAACCAACCTCCAGAGACAAGAAAGGATAGTGGTGAAAGAAACACAGCAACAAAAAAGAAATGCACAATATAAGGCCACAAATTCTCGCTCCCCCATAAAACTGCCATAGCTAACTTTATCATGTTTACATGGGACGTTGGCTTGACTTTAAAGGAAACACTTACTACACTATATATAGTTGGCAAGAAAAAAGGTTCTCTCCAAAGCTTCTAGGAGCATATGTTTTTCTGAATACATGGAATATGTGGAATAAAAGTAGTGATTTGTGCAATTAAAATACATATTATTCTAACATGTGCCTGCATGGCTCAATCAGATTTCTTCATTTAAAAATATAATGCAATGTAATTTTATTCAACTTTTGAGAAGTGAAATACAACCCATGAATAACCTCTTTCAAATCTCTGCCATGAGAGCAAGTTCTCTAAATGTTATTCTGAAGCACCAGATAATGACTCCCGGCATCTAAACCCCAAACCACTTGTGAAAATTCAGCCTTTCAAAGTGCTCTAACTCTATTACTTCCAGCTGCTTGCATCTGCCCAAATGTACCGAATCTCACACACAAAGCCAGTAAATCAAAAGGAGGAAAGTGGAGGAAAACGAGAGTAACAGAACTCGAAAAGACCTGTACTGAAAAATAATTTGCCGCTATTAGGGTCTACTGAATTCTACATGTTTTCAAAAACACCACCAGCACCGAAGTTCCTAGACAGCTCTTTCCACAAAATAAGCCATTTCAACCTGAAACGTGCCTTATATTTCAAAGTGATTTTTCCTCTAAAACCTGCCCATTACCACAGTCAAGAATGATCCTCAGAGAAATCTCACAGTAAATATATATCCTAGTGTGTGACGTTTTAAACATCTGTATATATAGCAGGTAGCACAAGACAGCTGAAACTTTCTTCTACACTACAAAGACAACACATTTTATAGAAGAAGCTTTAATACTTATGTAGCCAGTCCAAGTCACCTGCACATTCCTCATGCAAAGGGATCAGTAAAAACTAATGTCAGATTTTAGCAACTTTCAAAATAAACCGCTTGACAAATGGATACAATTTCTGATGCTTTATGATTTGTCAATATCAGACAACAGACTGGCAAATTCTCTTGATTCCATTAAAACACTTAACAAAGGGGTTTTGAAATACGAGAGCACTTTTGATTTAATTTTAAAATACTCTTTTAGCCTTCCTGGTCATTTGGAACACAAGAAACTGCGATTGCAGTGTTTCTTCACCCCCTTTGGTTGGGATCAGTTTTAACAAATACATAATTGTGATAAAGCTCATGTACAAATGCCCTCACTAGTAAAGTCACCAGAACTGGACTCCTCATATCTAAAACATTTGTCCTTCCTTCACTGGAGCTAAAGGACACTTGTTCCATTTGCTTCTAATAACAGTATTATTATCTAATTATTATCCAATAAGAGTATTATTTAACACCCTTTCCTTTTTTCTCCAGCCACTGGAGACCAACCTCACACACACGCATATAAAAGGCCAACACTTGACGTGCATCTCCCTACCATAAAATACTGCAGCCATTTTTGGACTCCTTTTCAGGCTTATAACTGAACTTCATCCTCACTCAAAGGAAAACCTCAAATAAGGCAAAATGCAAGGCTAGAAACATCTTTTTCAGTTAAGTAGCTTGATAGGTTTAACTTTTAAAATCTTAATTGTACCTTTTATTAGGCCAAATTAATTAGTCATTCTGATCTTATAGTTGTCTTCAGGTGGGAGGCATGTATGTGCATTATCTAGCTAAATCATATAGATGGCCAAGTTTCCTGTTATTTTTTATTTCCCCGTGTTTTGCCAAATCTGGCAAAATGCTTTGAAGTGCAGCTAAGCACAGGAAATAAAACCACAGTTTCACTGAAACCCAAGAATTTGCTATGAAATTCAACAGGAATAACATTTCAGCTTAAGAACAGGCCTTGAAATGAGAACAAATTAAAATCATGGAGAGATTCAAGAGTAAGCCAAGTTGAAAACAGAACACAATATCTCTAAGATGACCAACCTGTGTGCTTTATTACTGACACTTACCAATAAAGATTCATGTTGTATAAACCAACTACTTAGAAAAGTGAAGAATAGTCTCTTTAGAATCCAGACCAATGGTATCCACTACAAACTCCTCAACATAGAACAAAGACACACTAAAATAATGGTAACATATCTCAAAAACTAGCAGGCCAATGGCTTAGATTTTAAATTTTATGGTGGGATTTGTAACAGAAAAATAGACAAACTGTCTCGCCTAGGCAATCTAGACAGTAAAGCCTAAGCAAACTAGACTAGCAGGCAAAAAGAATGTTCCAAAGGCACAGATGAATGATGTAATCAAGATGAGAGATGAAGATTTTAACTAGAAACTATGAGAAAGAGTAATGCTGATGCAAAAATCGACTTTCAAAGTCATCCCAGAGAAATGGATGTGGTCCACAGTGTTCAACATGGTGCTAAAAACATGAAGGATAAATATTTGCAGGGATCACTGACTGACAGAAAACGAAGAAATCATTTTTCCTGCTGATAGAAGTATTCAGAAGGGAAGCATCCAGAAAGGTGAAATGGATGAGGCATGTAGTGTGTGCTACAATGGCTGAAAAAGTGAGACCTTCTTCAGGACTTGGCTAAGAAAGCACGTGTAAGAATAAGAGCTCTTGGCAGTATGAAAACAACAAAAGCATTTCCTCAAAGAGATAATAGTTTAAACGTTTTACCTAATATTGAACGCAAGTCATTACTATTGTGTGCAACAAACAAAGAATTACATCAGCACTCAATTGGTTTTGAAAGAAGCTAACATATTTAAGCTTAAATCTGTTTTTTCTCTTCTTGTATTCTCTGACCTTCATATTACTTGTAGTGTTGCTATTCGGTAGACAGATCATCCTCTTCTCTGCTCACTTTTTTTTAACATGGGAAGCAAGACACAGAAAAGGCTCTTTTCATCTTGTCAGGTTGTGTCTTATCCTTGCTAACATTCAAAAAATAGAGAAGTCCTGTCTAAAAGAAAAAAACCAAATGGCATCAAGTGAAGCCTAAAATGTCAGAACAAAACATGAAGGCAACTTCTTTTTCATACAATTTTGACCATAAGGCATCAACACTTCCAACACTCACCATTTCAAATAGAAAAGGATGCATACACTTGCAAACTGCTTCCGTGCTCAGGATCTCAGGTTTTAAGAGTCTACATGGGCAACATAAATAAGCTCCTACAGGGAAAAGCCCAAATTGCACTGCAGAGTGTGATAATAAAATGTTCTTTATTTAGCTTCAAATGTAAGGCAGATAAATATTTACAAGATTAGTATAGCACAGTTAATACAAGGCTTCTGGGAATTTTCTAAATTTAAAGTTACAGTTGTCACTCTGGACAAACAATTCCTCAGGTACAAGCAAATCAAGAGTCTTTTCACCCTGTATTGGCAAATTCCATAGTGTGCTCATGGCACACTTGCCTGGAGTTTCAGAGTCACTCTGAGAATTAAACTACTGCTTTATTCAGACTTACAGCTTCCTTCAAAATACTAAATCCTTTTCAACCATATACAAATGCAGCCAAACACCTGATTATATTTTGCCATACAAAGTAGCATGAAGTAAACATTCACTTTAAATATCATTATCTCAATTATGGTAATGGCTTCAGGAGAAACTCTCAGATTCATGGCTGATGATGTCAGTCTGCTCAGTCTTGGAAAATAATACAAACCCAATAGCTACGTAGGTCTATATAATACTGAGAAACAGCCGAGCAGAAAGGTAACTAAGTATAGCTGAAGACACTCTGATAATTTAGTGAGTGCTGCTAAAAGCAGTGGATAAAGATGTCCTGCTTTCAAAGGCATCAGAGCTCAGCCTAACTTTTTAAGTCAAGGGAAGAAGGCGTCTTATTTTTATCCTGGTAGCATATGTGTTGGTTTCCTAGCTGGCAACATGCTCCCTGCCTGACTGCGATAGCTCATTACTGAATGAGATGGACTCCCATAGAATAGAATCGAGCAAAGATTCTCAAGAGTTTTCCAGCCTATAAATGATAGGCTGCACTCCCCCATGAAGGATGACAGAGGAAAAAGTAAGAACAAGAGAGTGAGGAGATGGAAAAAACTGGCATATGGATAAAGATAAAAGATCTATGACTATAGGAAAATAGTGGGGGGAAGACAACTAGCAATGCCTTTACCCTGTGTAGATGCTGTTGCTTTGTCCTCAGCCCAGCATCATCGTACCGTGCCTCTGGCAAATGTCACCATGGGATAATAAAGCATAAACACCACGAACTATGAGACCACGTATCATTTATTTCAGACTCCAGTTTAAAACTTGATTTCTTATATTAACTACAATGGAATTGGCTGCAGCAGGTCTTAACAAATAAATATAATTTCAATTCACTTTAAATTTCAAAAGGTTTCTTTGCCGCAGCAATACAAGAACAGGACCACCATCTGTGTGCTGTGCACTACTGAAGGACATGGATTTGACAACCAGAACATGCCCAGCCTGGTTGTCCCACACTTACTGAGAAAATCTGATACTCTCAGGATGCTTAGAAAAACAATACTGTGCATGCAAAACTCCCCCAAAGGTGTGTTGTTATTGGGATTTGATGAAAAGATGCAGATGTGACTCTCGCTGGTAAAAGGCCTTTGATCATATTGTGCAAATGGATGGCACTGTTGTCACTTGCATTTCAATGAAAGAGAACAGCCCTTTTCACACCATAGGGTTTTCTGAATCTAAGAGAATCGCCATCACTCTGTAAACACCTTGAGTTTGGTGTCACCTGCAATTAAATGCCTGCTTATTACAAAAAGGGTACAATCACTGCTAATTAATGATTAATTTTTTTTGTCATTGCTTTGTTTACTCAATGATGAATATCCACCAAGAACACATTCATTCCTTCTCTTCCTCCCAAGGACTTACACTGAACTGTAGAAAGTAGGCTAGACTGTGCCTCATATAGATAATGATGAGATATTACGCTTCCAGCAGCAAGTCTCAGCCTGTTGTCTTTGGAATGAAGAACAGCTGGTTATCTATGAGGTGTATTTTCTGGATTGTCAGGGATGCTATGTATAGTATAGTTCAGCAAGGAGATACAGAGTCTTCCCACCATCTGGGAACATCCTCCCAGTGTCATTTAAAAATAGGTTATACAAGGGGAGGCTAATGGCAAGGACCGTGATAATAATGCACAGGCAGAAACCCCTTTAGTTATCAACAGCCTGTCTGTCCCTGACAACAATAGCTGCTGTAGTACTTTAGAGGTCACTGGCATGGGCAAGGCTCACTTCAAAAATATTGTGCAAACGTGAAAAAAACATAGTCCTGAATTTTACAGCCTCATTATAAGGTAAGTGACAACAGATGGATATAGAGAGATGTCAACTATGTTGTGAGAATTATGCCAAAGGATATTTTAAGGGAGGACTTCAAGGTTTTAACCAATTTTTAAAAAGGTTTCCAGGGAAAACAAAGGGAATAATTTGCAGGACTCATAAAAGGTCTTATCTCAGAGTATAATTGAGAGAGGTTGTCCCAGCTGAAGAGCTCACTGTGGGGTTGTACGGAAAAAAGGGCACAGAAGTGAACACGTCCATCGGTTATGCTGCAAAAAGGGACTGCAAAAAGAGGAGCAAGATGACCAAGGCAAGAGATAAGGATATGACCTTTACAGCAGCACCCCAAACAGATAAAGAGGCCACAAGTGAATGTGGGAGAGCCAAAGAAAAAATAAAGATAGCTGGAAACAAGACGTGAGATGATGTTTGGATCAGAGCTTAGGAAAAAAACTATTTATATTAAAAATCTTCCAGCCTTAGATACAGCATAGATGTGAAGCCCTAGAGATAAGTAGCAGAACAGGATGAGGAGGAGTAGTTTAGGTTACAGTGACCAGTGAAAGAGACAGTAAAAAATATTTTGGGAAACGTGTTTGTGGCTGTTGGAAGCTGAGGCAAAGATTTAGGAACAGTAAACTTGAAAAAGAGAGACCACACCCTCACTTATATATATGCTTTAAACTGGTTTCTGAGTAACAGACAAAAACCCCCACAACAGATTAAAATCATTGATCTCTCCCAAAAAATAACTGGGGTGACAGCACTGGTGCGGTTTTCTAACCACACAGAACTGTAGTACTTTATGCTTATGAGAATGGTTTCCTGAAAGAAACTCCCTTAATCCATTAAGTCTTACGTGCTTCAATCATAAAGAAGCACAAAGAAAGCGAGGGGAGAGTGATGTATTTCAGGCAATTAGATACAAGATGACATAGCTGTCATTGCTCATTGACTGCCTTTGACAATATCTACCGCAAATGGCACAGATCCCTATGGAAGTCTTTCAAAAGCTCACACTATTTAATCTGCAGGCATTTTAATTAGAATAAAAGTGACGTTTTCTCCAAACAGTCTGAGAACAGGGTGAACAACAACAATCTAGATAGTCTTGAAGCACTTGAGAATAAGGCTTTCAACAAGTGATATGCCTTACGCAGGCTCACAAGTCGTGTACGTAGCTTGGCATTTCAAAAGGCTGAATGGCAGAATCCGGAATACATTTTCAATGGCGTGAGATGTGGGTGTTGTTTGATTCGTTCTCCAAAGTATCTGAATATCTTGTTCAGCTCAGAGGCAAAAACTAGAGGTGGGAAAAAAAACCACAACCACACACACACACACACAAAAACTCAACAAAAAAGCCCTGTTCCAGGATGTGTCTGGAACATAAAATCCTGTCTAGCATATGTCGTGGCATGTTATTGAACAGAAACATGCTGTGCCCACATGCTGCTTACAAAGACGTGACCTTACCAGTAATTTTGTGAGGATGACTCTTCAACCTGCCATCCCGTGGAAGAGCTCTGGAAAAGCAGCTTTGGGCAAACATTGAACAGGAGGTGAGGGTGAAACCAACAGCAAAAAAACTCTAACCTACAGCACTCAATAATCAGCAAGAGGGTTTTCTAGGTTGAGGATGAAACAAGCCCCCGTCTTCCTCCCACACTGGTACCCTGTTACCTCAAAAATAAGACGTGGTCTTATATTAATTTTTCCTCCAAAAGATGCTTACTTTTTTACATGTATAGCTGCCTGGACACTATTTAAATTGACTTTTTAAATGAACTGCAACTAGGGCTTATTTTTGGAGTAGGGCTTATATTTCGAGCATCCTCGAAAATCCTGAAAAAGCCTGCTAGGGCTTATTTTCGGGGAAACAGGATAGGCAGGGCTCAGCATTGTGGTGTTCCTGATACAGAGCACACGCTTCGGGCGTTCGGCCACGGCCGTGCCTTTCTGCTCAGTCGCCCTTACGCTTGCAGAAACCAGCTGCCAGTGTTTTAAAGGGGATGTGTACTGACTGCGCTCGGCGGACACATTTATCCAGGTTTTGCTTTATCTGTGCTATCCCACCCTGCCAACACCCCTGGAGAGCCCAGAGCTGATTGCATGAGGTGGATTCTCCCAACAACTCGCAGCCTTGACAGCACAGGGCCGTTGCCAGCCCCAAAAGTAAGCAAAGAGAGCGCGACTCTGCCAAACCCAGGCATTAGCCCTCTATCATTTGTTGCCACTTTCCTCCCATTTTGCGACAAATTCCAGATAATCAAAACCATATCGAGCAGAGACACAATTTACACAGGTTTATTCCAGTTGTGTGCCTCCTCTAGGAGACAGAAAGCCTCGCTTCTCAGCAAGGCATCAAGCAAACACTGAGCTACTGACAGTGTCACGGTTATGGAAGCAAACAACATTAATGCACGAAAACAGGACGGTATCGTAGTATTGATTTTTCCATCAAATGTCCACCTGGAATCAACTGTGCGCTGCAAGATGAACCAAGGGAACCACATAATTTTCAGAAAATGGTGATTTTCAATAAAGTCACAAGGCTGCTGCTCTTTCTCTGGTTTGGGACTCCAAGATATTACACAAACCTCTGACATAGGCTTGTAATAGTTAAGCACTTATTTTGTAACTTCGATATTGAGAAAGTGGGATGTATGGATAAGCCAAAGTCCAAGCAGCTGAGAAGTTTTGTAGTAGAATAAAAGTTAAATCAAAAAATGGCCAGGTTGTTCCCATAACAGACCCAGTTGTAAAAGTTTCCCTTACTCCACTTCCAGCCCAGCAGAATATTCATTTCTAACAGAAAAACACTGAGAAAGGGATGCAGGCTGAACAGAAGAATTACTAGCGCAGCAGAACTCTCTGGGATCTGTTTCTATCTTAAGCCCAGTATAGGTTCTGCTTCTTCAACAATTTTCAGTTTGCCACTCTCTGCCGTGTTTCTCAGCAGCAGAAGTCTCAAGATTCTTCCTCTAGAGAAATCTTGCACAGATTGCTTGTACCAGTCCAGCCACAGGCTGGGCAATCTGTTCTGTTTCTTTCTTTCTTGGCTTTACCACAATGAACTCTTTAAAGGCACCACAATAAAATCGTCCTGAAATTTTAAGCTGACCCTTTGAATTCTTACGCTTCCCTCTAAGTGGATGTTTAGCTGAGCAGGAATCCAAGAGCAGACAAGATTGCGACCGGCAATTTAAGCATTTATCATTTTTGACATAAGACCTTGAAAAAGTCACAGCCATGTAGGAGTATAATTTCTATAATAAACTGCAAGGTGAATTTCTAAAAGCATCTTTTCCTCTGCTATAGACCCCAGGCTTTGTGGGAGTTTTGAGTACTTGTACCAGGTGTCTTCATACAATTCAATGACAAGTTTGTTTAGCTCGTACATTTTCTTAGATCTACCAGCACAAGTCTGGTATCTTCTTGGTACTGCTGAGGGACCAACAAAGAGGTTTACTGTACTGTAGCTGTCCAAACCATCGACATTACACATGATGCAGGGAAGTTCCCATTCATTCCCATAAGAAAGAGGAAAAAAGGTCACCAAAAACTGCCTCAGAGTCTTCTAGAAAAGAAGAGTTGAAACTTGATGCATTCCAGTTTTCTAACGGACAATCAACACAACACTGTTGAGAGATGAAAGGGTTTTGACCACCTTTGGTTTGTGTAAGTCTATACTATTTCCTCACTTTACAAACAACAAAGAAGTAATTATTGGACTTAGAAACCCCCAAAAATCCAGGCTAGAGCCAGAAAGGACCTGAGCCCGATAAAGTCACTGCCCCGTGCACTGACCACAAAACTCCTCCTGTATTCATATGCTGTCCCTTAGGACCGAGCTCCTAAGACACAGTCAGAGAACCTTGTTTCATGCCCAATAAAAACTATACTGTTGTTGCTGGGGATTAACTGCTCTTGAAAAATGGAAGAATCAAAAACTAGGTAGTGAGAGAACAAACAACATTTCTATGTATAGATGGTATCTTCCTAATCTCACATACCTTAGGACGTCTAATTGTCTTTACTGATCTGTGTCAAAAATAGGGAGGAAGATGCTCTAAGATTGCTGAAAACAAGCATGAGCTGGTTTTTAATGCACAACCACAGAAAAAAGAGCATTGTATTGATTAAATTACATTAACGTCAATGAACAACACATGCTCATCAGGCAATCCCCAAAGCCACAAATAATTCTCTTTTTTAACTCTTTATATGTTCATTGACACATCTCTGAGCATGCAGTTCGGTACTTTTAATGTGCTATGTTGTAAATGGCAGATTACTTCACAAAACAAAATGTATTCATTTCTCTCCTATAGAGGGAAGGGCCAGTGATCAAGTATTGTTCCTGAATAGAAGGATAAGTTACAAAGCTTACTTGTTCATAGGGGTTTTCTTGGTGGGCTTTTTTTTTTCCCCCCTCTCCAGGGCAAAAAAATGTATGTTTTAAATGGAAATTAAACAAAAAGGAACACAGATTTAATAAAGAGAAAGAGCAAAGAGAGAAATTCACATAATTCAAAACTCATTTTGTGATATCCAAAACGTTTGGAAAATGTTTTATCTGCATTACAGAACTCCAAGCTGTACTAAGTTCCCCTACCCCTCACTTCAATTGTTAGCTCACTAAATATTTTCCCAGAAGGAATATGAATTAAACATGAAAGGAAAAATTCCACTAAATACAGCCTAGAGAAAGCAGGTGCAGCTTTTAGAGAAGAGCCTGGCCCCAGTTCAATTTGATGGTGTAAATTACATCTCCAGCGTCCATGTTGTTGGCATTAGTTTAAATTAGGACAGGATCCTGCAAAATCCGAAAAGTTATGCAGATCTAAAAATATGATAAGAGAAGGGAGACCTGGGAGTGGGGAAAGAATAATGAGAAAAAGTGTGGCAGAGTAATATAATGTACATGAACAAACAAAAGCAGTATGAGTTATAGTCTCCATTACTTCCTTTCCTTATGATATTTTTTTTTTCGCCTAAAGGGAATGTAACATAAAGGAGAATTCCTTGTTTTGGATTATGCTCCTACTATCCCCTCAAAAAAATTCCAGAACCAACATGAGTCTTCAGTAATTGGACCCATACATCACAGCGGGTTGTCAAAACAAACTTGTACTCTGCTTTGCAGAGCTGGTTATTTCATAAGTGATGACCTAGGAAGGGACCAATGCTGAACAGTGGTGAATGCCTCCTGCGAGGTGCTAAGTGCCTTGAATGTCCATTAAAGGAAGTGAGAATTGAGAGCAGCCAGCACTTCACAAGAAATGCTAAAATGCTTTGCAACACTGAGCTATGGATATGTCAGATCCTGAACCCTTTTTTCTCTTTTTCTTCTTTTTAACAAGGTCTGTGTGATGCCACTTTCATCCGTGTTCTTTCGAGGTGAGGACAGCACTGAAAATGTGCTTGTATGCAGCACTTTGCCATTTTATAACCCCCTCTGGTTTTGTTCTAACCGGCACACGCTGATGTGCAGAAGTCGACTCCATGCGCTGCCGATCCGTGCTGTGGGAACCCGCTGAGCCGCGACGGACGCTGAAGCAGAGTCAGGAACATCTGTCCTCCCCAGCAGCGCTATTTGGCCTTTCAGAGGAGCGAGGGCTACCGCTCGTTCCTTTGCTCCCAAATGCCAAAGCAGAGCTGGAGCCAAGTGCACCCTCCGTGCTGGAGACAGCACCTGTGACGCAGAGCGCAGGGCAACAAAGATGCTGAAGGGAGTGGAGCATCTCCCCTATGAGGAAAGGCTGAGGGAGCTGGGGCTCTGGAGCTTGGAAAAGAGGAGACTGAGGGGTGACCTCATTAATGTTTACAGATATATGAAGGGCGAGTGTCAGGAGGATGGAGCCAGGCTCTTCTCAGTGACAACCAATGATAGGACAAGGGGTAATGGGTACAAACGGGAACACAAAAGGTTCCACTTAAATTTGAGAAGGAACTTCTCAGTGAGGGTGACAGACACTGGACCAGGCTGCCCAGGGAGGGTTGTGGAGTCTCCTACTCTGGAGACATTCAAGACCTGCCTGGATGCCTTCCTGTGTAACCTCATCTGGGTGTTCCTGCTCCAGCAGGGGGATTGGACTGGATGAGCTTTCGAGGTCCCTTCCAATCTCTAACATTCTGTGATTCTGTGATCCGTCCGTCCATCCATCCATGACAGTCTGGGGGGCACTTTATTTGAACACATCTATCCTATTCACACATCAAACAGCAAGGGAAGAATGACCTGCAGTAAAAACCCAGACATCCAGGCACTTCCAACAACATCCTTATTTGTGGCATGGTACAACTTAAATTGCTGGATGGTGGTTCCTTACGAGTCCAAGCAAACAAATTCATTTGCTATGATCTGATAGTTCTAAAGGCCCAACTATAACAGAGTGGGGGACTTTCACAAGGAAATGTAGAAACAGACATTGACTGTGGTGGACAGCATAATGCAAGACACTTTCATCTTGTATTATCTCAGCTTGTCACATTAACAGAAGTATTTATTTCAATTTCCATGGTTTGGTGGAGCCAAAGGGAAACTTGCAGCTGATATAAAACCAGGCAGCAGTCTGAGTAGCTTTAGAGCAGGCACACTATTTTCACAAAGCAAGTGCTTTCTCTGAATATAAAAAATACTGCCGTGACATGACAGATCTGATCTTTAATTACCTCTGTTCAGTACACGAGCATTTGCCTGACATCATGAACACCAGAATAAAGCAAAGAGGAGATCCTGTGAAACAAAAACTATTTCAAGGTGAATAAATTGACTCTGAACAATTTCTTGTCCACTGCTATTTTGACAATCAATTACACATTTCCTGTAGGATGCTCTAATACACAAAACAAAGGCAGCAGCAGACTTGCTAAAAGAAAGAGACCTTTAAAAAAAGAAGCAGCACAATCCTTTTCGTGAAAAAATAGGAGGAGGAAGGAACAGAAAGGAAAGGGGGTTGGAATAATAATCTCTCTTCAATTTGACAACATTTCATTTCTATAAAGTTAGATCTAAATAAAATTTAGGATGATATTATTTCAGCCAACATCACAGGCTGCCTGATACAAAGTGATGAGGCATTGAAAATATCCCTTTCTAAAGCATGTGTTCTAATTCATTGATTTCCATTTAGTTCTTGCCGATATATTTGGTAAATCTTTTTGCCTCTTCAAATATCTGTCGAAGAACAGAAAACCGCTCCTGTGCTTTTGCTTCTCTTTAGAAAATTTCTGACTTGCAGCGGAAAACAGGAATCGGTGAGACAAGTGCAAAAATAATTGGGACCTGCATGATCTCTGTTGGTATGAACGTCCCAAACCACAACCCAGCCATTAATAATGTAAACTGCAAAGCTTTGGGAGGCTGAGAGCATCTCCTAGGATACGTCCTGGTATCCAATCACGGCCGTTTCGGAGACGAGCAGCACCGGGAACGTGTGGATTCGGGAAGGGGACGAGCACCGCGGCATCGTGAGGCTGCTTGCGGTTGCGAGTGACGTTAGGTAGGTGCAAACTTGCAAACAGAAGAGACGGTGCAAACAGGGAGAAGCTGAACATGATCGGATGGGAGCGGGATTATAATGGATCCTTGTTGTAATAGAAAGACACACTGGAAGAATGATTTGTTCAAATGTATTAAGGGAAGGACGATATTTCCAACACTGAAACATACCCAGACCTAACCTGTTTCGGATTAAAAACAAAACCAGTGCTGACATGGCCCTGCAAGCAAGACCCTGATCCAGAAAAGCAATTCAAATGTGCCATAGCTCTTCTGGGTGTTCACAGCCTAAGACAGATCTAACCAATTTAAACAGCCAGAATGTAATAACCTACAACATACCAACCCTAACAGTTCACTCTGTTAAAAGTCCTGGGGTACTTTTAAGAAGCCTTTAGCTACAATTCCCTGATTTTCTTTAAGTCAGAATGTGATCCCTGGCATCACACCTGTAATTGCCCCTGAAGCCTCGGAAAGGCACGAGCAGCTCTGCAGCACCAGCAGCACAGCTCGGCTCTTGCTTCTTTCTCCCCTCAGCACGACTCTCCCTAAACCTAGTTTAGCAGATTAAAACAAAGCTCTAGAGGGCAATTCTGCAGCCAGATGCTGACCAAGTGGTGGGAGATAGATGGACGATGGATAAAAAAAAAGGCCCCGACCTTACTGCTTTGACTTGCTCCACTAACCCGAAGTAGGATGTGGAGCGTTCTGATAAATAAAAACGAGGAAAAATAATCTAGTTGCATGGCTTTAAAAATGGTATTTTGCAGAGCGCTCGGACTGCTTTAGCAGGCATTGGCATTGAGCACTGGGAGCTGAAGAAACAGGAAAGACTTGAAGGAGTAAATAAGCTGCGGTGCTGTGGAAGAGCAGAAAGCGTTCCGAAAACCTGACAGCATTAGCCATGGTTTTAAGGACAACTATTAAGCAGCTGCCTAAACAGACAGTATCCAGGGGCTCATATCCCATTGCAGTCACAACGCAGCACAAGAGAAAAAACAACCCTCGCTTAGACTCCAGAGATGAAATAGTAGAAATGAAAGCACAAAACCCATTTTCTCCTGTGTAATTTTTTTGAATTATTGTAAAGGCAAGCTGCTTCCAAATGTGTGAACAGAAAATCCAGGTATAAGACACACTGAATGCAGGATGAACGTCTGGAATGCTCAACACACCATGTCTGCTTATGATAAGGAGCGTAAGAAAAAAGCATTTTATCCATTGCTGCCATACCCCAATATACAAATTAGAGACTGCATTTACTATCACAGGGCAGGTGTCCACAAATCAGCATAGGAGATATAAAATACGACCTTACATTACACCAGAAGGGTATACATTCCTACACATTGGTACAGGGTCATCAAGATTGCACTGGCAACCAGAGGTTCTACAGCACAAGATGCTATTTGTCAAGACAACAAAAATATTAAAGGTTACAGAGTAAATCCTGACCTCCAGGAACCAATGACACAATTCCCACTGGAGTCGGCAGAGTTGGATTCAGCCTACAATCCCTGCTGCAAAATCTTGCGAATCTGAGCAACAGGGTAGATGGAGCAGCATAAAGGTGGTTGGGTTGAATGTACAATGAGTATGTCTGCATAATAAGTAGGAATCTAAATAGATGAAATTAGCAATTTTCAGGTACTAGTATTTTATAAATCTCCTAGGTGAGCTGAGTTCACTGGATGTATTTTACCTCCTAAGCAATGAAAGATAAGTAATGGATTATGAAGATATAAGAGATTTTCAATTCACTTAAGTTCTTAATGTGATAAGGTTAAAGAACGAGTTCAATTATGGTGCAACATTCAAGTTAACATGGAGATAACAATGGGCAAGTACTTGTTGCCTGATTAGCTGAACAAAAGAAAAATGAATATTTTTAAGGAGAAAAAAAAGAGTGGCTAAAAAATAATTAATCTCGAGTACCTAAGCAAGTGTAGGTGACACTTAATAAGCTCATTCATTAGAATTGTAGAAGCATTTTTTTTTTTTAAAGAATTTCTTTCACTGGGATTTCTAGACTCCTTTTCCCTTAAAGAAATGTGAGATTTTTCACAACAATCTGCTCACTGATGAAAACTTAATGGTTTAATATTATTTTTTGCTTGGTACCTCTGTCAAGGATAGCAGTGAATCTAATGGAGAAAATAAGACTGATAAATACCTTTGCACATTACCTGTCAGTCTTTTTACTTTGATTAGTAGTATGTAAGAAAATGTAATTAATCCTTACAGTCTATACCTACATACAAATGGTATATTGCCAAGGGCAAATAAAGAGAGAATTTGTCAGTGGTGTTCATGTGGCGCTGTTAACGCAAAAGGCAAATCTCTCTTCAGAATGGCAATGCAGCAGTGAAACAGAGTAATCACTGTTATTTATCACAAATACTTGAAATGCCTCTTATATGGAACTGCATTGTTTCTAATGAATGAACAGTAGTTTCATTTCTGGAGTAAGTGCAGGAGTGTGTCACATTCTGGATATCACAGAAATCTATGTTATGTGCAAAAAAAAAAAAAACCCATTGCTGCTAAAAATGCTTCTACAAGAAAGGATATTTCGAGGAAAATGTTTTACTCAAGCTATCATTTCTGCCACTGTAAAACTGAATGGGAGATTGTAGTGATAATGCAGCATGAGCAAAGCTTTTTACTGGAGAGGAACACTACAAAACCAGCACAGAAGCATACTGTCGCCCAGTAAAACACGTAAAGGTGAGCTTTCCTTCTTTCAAAGCTCTACATCTTTCCAGTTACAAGTAGCTGGATACTTAAAATTGCATGGTCTTGCCAAGTGCCTTGATGTCATCATCAGGCAGAGTTGGACAGAGGGAAAATATGCAAAATATTGGGTTGTCATTAGAGAGAATACCTTGTGTGTTCTGTTCATAGTGAAGTGATGCTTACTGTTGCCTGTGCAGGCTTCTGTCTGGCTTAAAAACCGCTACAGATTTTCAGCGTCCTCTTTTTCAAAAGCAGGGCAACTATTTTCTAGCATCAGACTCATCACCCGACACATTTGTTAAAATGGCGATTTCAGGAGCTGTTGTTTCTGGGGATAATGCCAAAGAGCACAACTGCCTGAAATACCCTGGGATTTTTCATACCCGGTGCTTTGGGTGTTGGAGTGATGCTTTGCAGAAGCCCGATGACGGCAGAGGCTCTGATCGCCTACCAGTTATTAAAGCCTCCGCTTCTGTGTGTTTCAACTTTATTTGCTAAGTTTGGGGGTAGAATAATAAAGATAAAATATCAATCACATTTAGCGCTGCTTCCCCTCATCGGTAATGGAAAATTAGCTAGTAAAAGAAGGTCACTTCTAATGGCTTGTCTTGGGAGACATTTACTCAAGGTTAGTGGCCCTATGCTGATGTAAAACACCTTAAATATTAAGGGTTACTCTTGAATAAATACCTGGAAAGCCATTCCAGCTCTAGGTGATATAATCAGCTGAAAAGTGTTTGATGTCAGCTTCTCAGTTCTTGGTGCTGCTAAGTCTGTCTATGACAGGGGCTGCTGGACTACCTTGGCATACAAAATTAACTGGTAATTCTAAACACAGGTAGGATAGAGAGCTAATTGGAAAGTCCCCTAGCATTAAATAATTCCCATCTGTCTTCAAATACATAGTATCAATCACAGCGACTGTTGCACTGGTCTTCCTTTTCTGGCATTCTCCAAAAAGGAAATGGGAGAAGTACAGAACATATAAATCATTTTGATATAAAACGAAAGTGCTTAGGCAGCCATGTAATGAATCCCAGCACTGTCATCTAGGTTAAAGGCCAGGAAAAGTTTCCTAAGGTCCTGTGTATGAACAGCGTAGCATAATGGAAATGTGGTTTACACCATCACACAAAAATACAAAAAAAGACACAAGCTTAATTCTAAATAATCCCATAAACCAGTTATCATAGTGAGATACAGTCTAAGCTGTGTGTCTTACTCTGAATCTTTGGGTTTTGCATTTTAGCATCAAATATTAAATTGCCAACTAGATCAGCCACTTTGAAAAACATCTGGGTTGTTTTCAAACAGTCCTTCTTTACTTCCCACTTACTAGAAAGCAATGGCTTCAGTGCAACTCAAGACCCAAAGCTGATGCTATGTCACACAGTGCAGAGAGACTGCAGGTTAACATTAACCACGAAAAACATGCAGAACATTTATCAGATAAAGAATAGAACGGCTCGTGCCCTGTTCAGAACAGAAACATGCTCCTCTCTGTTAAAATAAAACAAACCAACCAAACAACAAAAAAATAATAGGTAGGGCTATTATTAGAAATGAACATGTTTTCTCCATCCTACTCAACACATGCCATCCTGGACAACTTCTAAGTCATGTTTGCTGTGGACTCTGCAATACCTTGTCTGTGTGTGCAACTGCATTCTCATTATTTGTATATTTGTGGTTTATATATTTATGTTTACCTAGAACCAGCAGCTCTTTAATGTGCACTTAGAGATGACAAAGACACTAAAACACAGGTGCTGTTGAAGAAAAACATCACAACGATTTAGGTTTTGTTTGAAGATTTTGTAGAGAAGACCTGATAACAAAATAACGTAGAAGAATAATTGGACGTTGCTCTGTAAGACCCTTGGAAGATTCCCTGCCCAAAGTATGATGGAGAACAATACACAATGGCAATAAGCATGAATATATTCAGGAGAGGATTTTAAAGACAAGAATTTGACTTTACATAAAATTATCATGAGGCGAAGTACTGATTAATTTTTTGAAAGTTAATTAATATAGCAGCACTGATTTCTAATAAACCTTCTATCAAGCTGAGAAATATTCATACTGCTTTAACGCTGTCACACAGAGACGAACGAACACGACATCCAGCTCGTCAAGCAGCAAAACCTGAGCGTTTAATGTACGCATTAGAGAAAGTATATTCAACTATGACTATATAATTCTAAGCTCCATTTAGTGTGGTTTAAGAAGAGATAGGCAATATGCCAGGGATATTTAATAACAACATTTACAGGGGTGACAAATTTTACTTCCGTGTTCTGCAATCCAGCAGCCAATTCTGTATTTTAGAAGTGCTAAAGATTCCTCTGTCTATGCTACAGACATCAGCGTAGTGCTCACCAATCTGCAGATTCCTCACATTAACTTATGAAATTTATCTTACACTTTCATTAGGCACCGCTATTCCTTCTGAAACTTCAGATATTTTTGTGTACCTAGTCTTCTTGACATATTTATGTACATAGTCTTCTCTCCTGATTCCTCACTGTAGGATTTTCAGCAATTTACCTTTAGCATATTCACTTTCATAATACACGAGGTGGATTTCCCCAGATTTTTGGAAGCCTCTTTGCTCCTTTGTCAGACAAGTGAATAAAGACTTCAAGCATGTCTGCTACTGACTGAATGCTGATGTTCAAATGGGATAACCAGACTCAGATCTTTGAACACACAGCAAAAATATTGCCAGTAATAAGGGACTCAAAAATAAACTGAATTAATGTTCGTTCTTCGTGATTTTGCAATCTACAGAAAAAATAAGGCAAAACCCAATAAATATTGATAAAGCAGAAAAATGTATCTTTTTTTTTCCCCCACCAGCTTTTCCTGTGTGCAGAAACGGACAATTTCACCATTCTTACTAATTTTCTCCACAGCAGCAATGCCCTGCATCCGTTTGTCTAAGCCTTTTGCACCCCTAACAAATCTAAAAATCTTGATACCTTCCTTACTATAGCACTAGAAAGCCACACTTGCTTCTTTTAATGACTTTCAGTCACATAGTACAATTCTACCAAATGTGTGTGGTGGTGTCACCTTCAGCTAAATACAACGTATAGACTTTGTCACAAGATAGACAGCCCTGCAACAGAGCCCATGTGACAATGCGTTTGGGTAGACAGATCCCTGATAGCTGTGTGATAAACACTACTGAAAGTCCCACTTTTGAATACACAGCATTAAGTTGAGAAAATCTCCAATTCCATGATGCAAAGACTGACTGAAATAAATTTATAAGATCACACTAGTCAAAAATTGTTTTGACGTATCACCAGTCCCACAGGTGGTGTTAAGCCACATTAGGAATTATCTGTGTTTTCACCCTCATTCCTAATAATTTAAGCTCCCATAAGCTCCGTATCACAGTTCAGGCAATTTGATCATATGTCTATATCAGATCAGATAAAATCTCTATTTCTGTTTGATGTGGTAATGCATAGATCTAATATTTATAGGTATAAAATTGTGGTCTAACTTTCAAGTCTAAATGTTGTTTACCCAGCCTTATTTTTTCAGAAACTCATTGATAATTTCCATCCACATCAGCAGTAAAGATTCTGAACTCCATCAGATACTCATTTAATGCAAGTGTCCACATAGTCTCAGGCTCAGTGGTAGGTAAACCTTTGATGCGAAGAGACAAGTCCACATACAATTCCTGTCCTAAAACCTCAGGCTGAGGATCACCGAACTAAACACACATAAGTATATGGAAGGAACAGGTATTTATCATAATTTTTAGTCAGGTAGGTTTAAAGCTGACACGCAGCACGCCTTTCAACGTCATAGGCTAAAAATACTATATCTTACTTTGAAGGGACTTTCTGAAGAATAAGCATTAACTTTCAGCATGAAATAAAACCCCTAGTCTATAAAGCTTTTGTTCAAACTT
Source organism: Patagioenas fasciata (assembly GCF_037038585.1). Classification (NCBI taxonomy): domain Eukaryota; kingdom Metazoa; phylum Chordata; class Aves; order Columbiformes; family Columbidae; genus Patagioenas; species Patagioenas fasciata. The sequence continues at coordinate 7,199,919 of NC_092522.1, read as the reverse complement.
TCAAAAGGTAATTTTTCCATGAGTGTGCTGCATCACTAGTTACCCATTGTTGTGGTTTCTTCTATTTAGCTGAAAGCAGTACAGGTCTTCTCTGTCACTACTAAAGGTGCCACAGTAATTGCTGTAACTGTCTAGTATAAACATGAGAATTGTCCTCAATTTTCATTGCCTCTCTCTTGCATTCACTTTTAAATGTGGCTTTTGATCAGAGCATCACTAACTAGACTTTCCACTGTTGCTGAAAACTTCAAAAAATAACTATACTTTTTAAAATTGTCATTCTAATTTTCACTATGAGTTCAAATTTTGTTACTGATGAGACTTAAAAAGAAGCAGTTCCGATTCTGGAATTTCCAGATGGAGAACAGAAGAACTGTTGGTACACCTTAAATCAGACATGTCCGTATGAACATGGCTGTGGGCTGTGATGGTTTCACTAACTGGCTCATTTGACTGGTCAGGAAAGAAACCCCAATTTTGGACGCCCACAGAACGAGTTGTTATTCTCCCTCTGATACTTAGGATCCCCAGAAAAGAGGCGACTAGGTGAAAAGAGACAAGCAGAAGGGCTTGTAACTCACCTGGAGACCAGCTGAGCAATCAGCAGCCTTTTGTCTGGAGATTGGAATTGTCTGTAGTTACAGGGCCTCTGAAGCATTTTTCCCAAGAGCGAGCTGTCCTGCCTCAAAACGAGGAAGGTACCTCACATTTTTCTTATGACAAAACAACAGATGCCACACAGGGAAAGCAAACTTCTTGTGCACCCACAGTTCAAGAGGAAAGTGGAAACTAAGGGGAGATGCAGTTGGATGGCCAAGAATGAAATGCCAGATGCAGAAGAGAGCAGTAGCAGCTTGGTGGCATCTGAGCCAGGGCCAGAGACCAGCCTGCCACAACAGCTGCTGGGCTCTTGTCGTGTCCCAGACCTCCAGATCCATCTGAAGAATTGTCCAACTCTTTCCTCAAGCCTCCTAAAAGGACCAAAGAATTTGATTTCTCTCTGTTACGGAGCACATACTAAACCCCTCCAAGCCCTGCAGTGGACAAAACTTACGCCAAGTTATGGACACACAACATACACTCTACCCTGACATTTAATCCTGGATGAGATACTTGTATAGGCCTTTACACAAGCATCTGAGCCAACGGTCTCATAACATCTGGTTGCAGTCTGGTTTATCTCAATCCACACACACCAAGAGTAAAGTTGATTTCATTCGGATGATGGGGTCAGTGGCGCTTGGCAAACACTAGGCTAAGTGTTCTTGATTGTACACATGAAAAGTGGTGGAAAACTGCTGTAGTCAATAGGGTGATGTCTCAAACTTTTTGGCGACTTGACAAGTGCTGCACTGCTTTTTTTAGTTGGGCTCTTCATCCATAGGTGACATCTACACATACCAATAGCTGAAGACATGGATTGTGATAGGATGGCAACAATCTCACGAAGAATACCACTGGTATTTTGGCTCGATACTTCCATTCTCAAAAATATACAAACATACAGCAGACCCTGAAATTACAATGACTGCATTAAAAGCCTGCTTCTACAAATCCCTACCGTACAGAGCCTTTCTCACCATTTCTCATCTTCTGTCCATTAGTTTAACTGCTTTAAAACCCATGTTTAAAATGTTCCGCACTAGGCAGGCAGCTCTATGCATTTCAGGCATCCAACTGAATGTGTTCTTTGAGGAAAGTCTTCCTACTTCTATTGTTCATTTTTGTGCCAGCTGTGAGAAACCACCAGTCTTGACAGTTTAGTTTAAGATTTAGATGCCTGATGTTAAATGATGCTGGGTTTAGACAGTGAGAAAGTTATTGAAGAAGCTTATAAAATATGTGTTAGCAATTATTAGGCAAACAATGTCTGTTTCCTACAGTACCGCTGATAATAATCAGGAATAGGGGGAAACCTCCTGAAACCATAAAAAGTCATTAAATTGTCATCTTGCTATAAATTCCCATTCTCAAGTATGTTTTTCAATTGCCAGCTTTGCCAAGTGGAAGATACATTATTTGCTCACACAGTTGGATTAGAGAGCTATATCAAAACATTTTTTATGTGGGGTTTCTCATCCACATCCTTTTACCGTATCTTAAAACATTAGCTTATACCAAGTGGTTGCTGCTTAAAACTAAGTTACTGAGTGTTCTGACAATTTCGGATTTCTTGTTGCTAGCTGGAAATTCAGATTCTGCTCCTGTAAACATACAGATATACTGAAAATATTTAGATAGATCCGATTCATTAAAAACAAGCATTCACCGTTTCATGAATCTTCATTGGTTTGGGATCTACATGGGAAGAATTACCCAAGAATCATTTTGCATGTGTAGTGCTTAAAGACTGATGAGTTTTACACAGGTCTGAGAACTGTGTATACCCCAAGGCACCGCTAGATGTTTATGTAGGCACCGAATAAAGAAATATGAGTCCAGCCGCCCACCCGAGAGATCGAACCATTCATAACACAAGCACTGTACTAGCTGTCTTACAACCATTTCACCAAGGACACTTCGGTAAGAGCCTCTTAAAAATCTTGGTGCCTCTCGGTGGGACTTCTGACAGGAATAGTAGGTGCTCAGTACCTCTCAAAAACCAGGATGTTCCTATAGGGGTCCAACTTCGGACAGCCATGCCAAAAAAACATCTATAATCTCTCCCAAAGAGAAAGAGGGGCGAAATGTTTATCAGAAATAATCTCTTAATATTTTGTGTGTTCTCTAGAAGTTTGAACTATTTTAAATCCGCACAAATGATCAGAAAGATTTTTTAATTTTGTCATGTATCTCCATTGGACAAGATTAGTAGTTTCACACAAGCTTGTATTACAAAGAACATGATTACAAGGATATTTTGAAGTCAAAATTTCACTACTGTGCATAAAATTCTCATAGCACTACATTAGCTCTGTGATCCTGAAGATATGCACATGGACCATTTCCTTCCCTTCTTCATTGAGAGCAACTCGCACGTCTGCTCCTCCACTTGCCTCTGGACATGACAGAGAAAGTGTTACGAGCGGAACAGCACGTGAGAAGTATTTTCTAGCAATAAAGGAGAAACAGCAAACACCTTTGAAGAAAAATGCTTTTCTTCCCAGTAATGAAGATGATGATACAAGTAGTGCAACTTTGCTGGGTGGTTTCTCTAACTAGAGTAGCTCCAAGAGTTCTGCCGCTACAGAAATCGGGGCACAGATCAATCTAGTGAATCGCAGGACAAAAGTCTTATCAGGACACGTATTTAACGAAGGCTGTAAATATCAGAGATTCTCTTTCTAACACAGTGAAGATTAAAACAAGCCTATGTTATCAATTTGCTTGGAGAGACTCAAGGTGAGAGAATTAAGCGGCGCAGTCTCACGGGAGATGATGATGATGATGTGCAAAGGCAACCTGGACATCAATATTTAAAAAAAAATAACAATAAATTCTGAGTCCATTAAAAAACTTCCTCCTCTTTTGCCTTGCAAGCACCCATTTACAAGTAGACACAATCTATTTTTTCTTTTTTTTTACTGTAAAAATAGAACAGAAAAATTCATCACAGATTCAACTTAAAACTACATTTTAATGCGAATCATTCATTTTCTAATGTCCCCTCCATTAAATTATTCCCTGGATAATGAGTCAGATATTCTTTTATTAACTAATGTCATTTCTAAGCTTTTCAATACATAGAAATAATATATTTTTTTTTTCAGCAAGAGACAGTTCTTAGACAATAAAAAGATATTAAATTGTAGGTTTAACAATCTCCTTTCTACTGGAAGTCCATATATATTGAGAGGGTAAAAGAACAATTCTGCTACCTCAGGATTCATTAACTACTGATCTCACTTAACAGGCAAGAGAGAAAACGAAGAAGGGAACCTTCTGAATATTTCATTAACTCTGATGTTCAATTATTATAACAATGCCACTCAGGAGGGCTTGCACTGAATTTCTGTTAAGAGACTGTTATTTTAAGAAGATGATAACGGATCAATTTGAACACTCACAAAACTGTTTTCCAGTTTCATTAGTAATGTATATTACTCATCCTCCTTTCAGAAACAGGAAAAAACTGTTAAAGTCACACTAAAATTCTTAGAATTTGAAGAAAAGCCACTTAAAAACAAGATTGGAAATGTACATATTTTTACATGAATAAAGACAGAGGCATATCCAATTTCTGTATTTTACATAATGTAACATATACGGCAAGAGGAGTAATATAATTTCTTCCTTTAACCTCACCAGCTCCTACTTATATTTCACAGTGGCTTTTTAAAAATCATTTCTTCTCAAAATTGTCAACATTTCTCAGCTACTCTCCCGTAGACTTCGGCAGCTTGCAGCACGCCTTCTCCTTTTAATAATTAACAGGCCCATTTTTATTTTTCATTAACTAGACACCTACAACATAAATGGGTCCTAGGAATTATTTGCCATGTCATTCAAATCCCCCAGCAGAAGTTCTGTATGAAAGTGAAGATGTTGCCCTGTTTGCCCCGCTTTACTTCCCACCCTGCCTAGATTATCTAAAATCACAAAGGAAAAAATGCTGTTTAAATGTCTTTCCATTAAGCTAATTAGAAGCAAAACTGCTTCTGAAGGTAAAACGAGCAATAACAGCTAAAACAATAGACCCAAAGAAAGGAATCCTGTATCTCGGCTGATAGAGAACCACTTGTCAGTTGGAGGCATGGCAACCGAATGGGAAAAAAAAATTACTCATTTATTTCCAAAAGTATGCAAGTGAACAGCACTAAGAGGCTTTCAAAGGTTGTACGTGGGAATCAACAGCTGTTTGGCACTTTTTTCCCTGTGAAGGAGGAGGTAGAGCCACCCTCAGCATCTCCTCCTGAGTACCGGTGAGACTCACCCACCTCTGCAGATGCTCTGAAGGTCTGTGCTCCTCTTTGCATCGCGCCGTTCAAACAACAGCAACTCGGCGCACGCGTCACCTGAACAATTTCGGCTTTGGGAACTGTTTTACCGAAATCAATACTAAGATATGATTCATGCTGAGGCTAGTTTGTAATATCGGAATACTCTATAGCTTGTCACAATTACATTTCCACAGTTATATGCAGAGTTCAATACGCATATGAGAGAAGACAAGAGGTTGCTGTTCTCCACATTAATCTTTACTTCCAAAATGCTAGTTATTTTGCAGCCTCATATTACATCTTTGATATAAAGATCAGATGTCACAGCCACTAGTGCTGGTTATCTAATTACACGCAGAGCAAATCTCTATATATTTTGAAAAATGCAGTTAACGCACACGTTTCTCTCGATGGAAGCCAATTTCCTTTAATTCCATTGACTTCAGCAATAGCGGAGGGGCAAAACTGTCCCTAAAATGCAATCAGACAAAGCCATCCCAAGACAATCCTCTTATCTGCTGCAAACAATTATGTGCCATTAACATTCTCTGAAAAAAATAATTCACAGAAAAGCCACACTGAAGCTACCATAAGGCATCAATTACATCGAGCAGAAGCAAACCTACATATGAAAAATGTGTCTCTCCTGCAGATAGCTCTAACCTCAGCCTAAGTTGCTGCGGTGTGGTCACACAGAGAGTCATTTATAAACTTACTGCTAATGTTTAAAAGGTTTCAGGACAAGCTTTATTGCAAGATTCAGGAATTCTGGTAACACTTCTTTAGTCAGTCAAAAAAAACCCACCCAAAACACTCCAAACCAAAAAAACAAGCCCACTGAGTTCAAATACTTTGGTTAAAGTTGTCGGAGCCTTACGTTGCCCCATTTGTAAAACTAAGATGATAATACCAGTGTCACCTGCTAGGTCTGTCTGAAATTTCACAGAATCACAAAATGTCAGGGATTGGAAGGGACCTCAAAAGCTCATCCAGTCCAATCCCCCTGCTGGAGCAGGAACACCCAGATGAGGTTACACAGGAAGGTGTCCAGGCGGGTTTGAATGTCTGCACAACCCCCCTGGGCAGCCTGTTGCTGGATAATATTTGTGGAGAGCCAAGTGCCAAAGTTACTCTCTGATGCTGACTTTGTAAAGATCATTACTGTCCAAGGCCACAGTCAAACAGGGCTTGAAAACAAGCTGACCACTACCAGATTGGCCACAAAATGGTTGATTGCACTTAAAAAATTACGTTTGCAATTAACAGGATCTCTCTATCTAGAATGGTTGCGCTTAATTACTGTTAAATATAATACACATATATAGAGAGAATTAAACAAACACATATAAGTTCAGCTGCTTTTGTCACAGGACTTTCTTGATATAACGTTGAGATAGATTATTTTTTATATTTTCCTCAACACCATTATTGGAAAATATATTTAGTGTGAAAATTAGATACACATTCAAATTTTTTCTCTCAGTAGATAAAACTGGCAGGAACATGTAAATTCCTTTTACTTTATTTTCAATATAACCATTTTATTTTAGCTAAAAACATGTTTATTAAAGGTTCAATGATTGAAGATAAACTAATCTTTAGCTACTGTTGACAAACGATTGCTTGGGGACTCCTGCTCATCGAATAAAGTGAATCTGTGCTCCCCACATTTCTCCTTGCTATCACACCATAAACTATTTTTATAGCACCTTCTATGCAATGCATCACCAGGCACTTTACATTATAAGACTAATCAGCAGATAAAACACCACTGGAGCTTATAACACTGACGTAAAATTCAACACCTAGTAAAGTCTAAATCAAAAAGATAAGTTTTCTACATCGATTTGCAAACTAAGAGAAACACGTACCCCCTGCATTTGGGGATGGGAAGTCCAGCGATGTGGAGCACAGTAATTCAGAGCTGATATTCAATAAAGCTCGCACGCAAACCTTAGAAGTTACTTTGGGAGCTTTTCGAAGAGCCTAACGCACGCAGAATGAAAATGTCAGATGCTAAACCCACATAATGCACGTTCCGTTTTCTAAGAGCACAGGTTTTAAATGTGCATTAGAGCCTTGGCCGAAAGCAATTCCAATTCTTACAAAATTGTCTGATGATTGCTTGTATTATCTCCATTTTGGAAAGCAATAAGCAGCTGTTTCTCTCACTATAGAAGTGGTCAAATTATTTTATTGAACCACTAAGAAGTTACAGAGGTAAAAAGGTAAGGAAGGTAAACTAGCTCAGTCAAAACCTGATGAGAAACAAAATGATTCAACCCTCAAGATACTTCGAAAATAGCAATCTAATCTAACAGTTACTTTCAGAAATATTTGTTGGTAACCCAGTAATCCCATCCTCGCTCAGCAGGACTCACGTATATAATTTTACAAAGTCAAACCAATCATGGATATCAATGAAGTATGGAGAGAAAAAAATTAACTGCGTTAAGAGCAATACTTATCTCAGTATTAGTAAACATGCTCATCTATAGGAATAGCACTCCTTCAATAGTGATTATCAACCAGATTATATGGGCAGAATTCAAAACTGATACAAATGAATCTTCAGGGAATATCTCAGGGAAGAAGGAGCTTTAAGAGGCTCAACAAAATTAGCAACGAACTAAAAGTCAGGACTTGTGAAAATCCGGAGCATGGATGCTAAACAACTCTATTCCATAAAGAGCTGAAAAAAGAGGAGACATTTAGCTAAAATGCCCTGAACTACGCAACATTTAAAAATAAACAGTAGCAAAAGACACACTTAATGTTGAAAAACAACAGTGTAGCAAGTTCTCGAATGTGGGATGAGGATACATCACAAGCATCACCACAGGACTTCATACAGAGAAAACACCGTTAGGTGGGCTGTACGTGTTAACAAAACCAGCCTGGAGAGTTTTCATACAAATTGTCACATGGAAATATTTTAACTTGCAAAATCAAATTAAAAGACTCCCCTACAGGAACAACTAATAAAGGATCAGAGAGGGAAAAGAGGTTTGAGATGGTGTGGCTAACATGGCCAAGGTAAGCAACGCTGGAGCCCATAATAATAAAACAAGATCTTCTGAAATCTCTGTACAACTCTATTATAACAGGATTTGCAACAGTCAACATCTATTCAGTCATACTGTGAAAGCAAACCCCCCGTATAATTATATTTTTCTAAATCCAACTAACATATTATCAGGTAGCAGTTAAGTCTCAGTGCAGTAAGAGTTGGTTATTGGTGCAGTCATTCATCGCTTGGCTTTTAATACAAGCCCAAACTATACATCCTGTTACTTGCAACACAAAACAAAACCAAAATTGTATGTGTCATGTGGATAAAAAAAAAAAAATAAAAATGTTTTTTTGCACTCAAAAAAAGGAGTTGGATACACATTGATATTCACACTGTTGCTTATGTCCTTGCAAGGTCAAAGTCAAGTGCTTCAAGGTGCTCATACAGCTCCTCAACTATCTTATATCGCCGATGCAGCAGACATAGCAACTGCAGTATCATCTGCAACAGATGCGGTATACTGTATACTTGGACAAATTCCCTCACAAAGAGCCAAAATGGGGCTGTGAATAATTATAGGGGAACAAGTAACCATTACTGGGAGTGTGGCCTGCAAGTTGAACATCAGGAACAAAGAGCTAGATTGCGAGGCTTTGTGATGAAGAGCGACTGAAAACCCCTGCTCAGTGGATTGTGGTTTGAAAAGCTCTGCCTGAATCGGCCAGAAATTTACATGATGATCAAAGGTAAAGCAAGTTGAAGCTGAAGAAGAGCAGAAAAGCGCTTCCATTTTCACAGGCAGGATGGGAGATGGCACACTGCAGGCAAAAAGATGGAAAGGAGCCCGAGTGCTGCAAATCGAGGTTGAGACTTTGTCGTTAGACCAAAAATTTAGCTGCACTTCAAATTTTTACTGATATGCAGGTGGTTCTGTCACTGTCACCCCCAACGGTCTGACAGGACTCAAGTGTGATCATGACCCTTGTTTAGAGAGGACACAGTTTGCAAGGGCAGCGGAAGTGATGAACTGTAGATCCCAGTTAGAGAACTGGAGAACAAGGGGTCCTGGGAGTACTTCCGCTTCATAGCTCTCTGGATTATGATTGCCATAAAATCAACGTATTTGGTGCCTAAACAGGGTAAATACAGATAGCTGTACATATATGCACGTGTGAACGTGAAGAGACCAAACCAGAGTTGCTCCAACACCAGCCACTCCTGTCCCACTCCTCTCCACATTCAGGACTCACTGCGTCAGTAGGACATTTTATTAATGGACAGATACATCATATTCAAGAATTCACTGTACCGTTCATCAAACAGACAACAGTTTTAATACCTGACAGCCTCAAGCATAAGTACCTCTTTGGTTAGTGTAGAAAGAAAATAAGAATCTGTTGCTGACACAGAGTGGGTTGTCTTTTACATAGTCCAGATCTTGGGTTCACTTTCTATTTAATTAAGCACTGAACTTTTAATAAAGCAGGTGTTCAGTTGTGCCAGGTTAACTAGTAATAGGCAGTCCCTTAGCTCAGTGGTGCTCAATAAACTGAAGTCCAGTAGAAGACAGAAGAGATATATGCAATCACATGGCAAGAATAGAATGGAAGGCGTTAATGGCGCTATTGAGAGACGCAGAGGATGCCAAGAGATTAACAGATTGTCACAAACTTAGTGACCTCGAACAGCTTTTAGTTAGAAGGCCTTAGACAAGTTTCCAAGTGCAAATAGTAAATCATTACATATCTGAGCAGCATAAGTAACTAAACACACTTGCTTCCTGGCTTAATTACAATCTAGTCAGAGAAGTACGTTTTTATATATCAAAAAAGTCCATAATCAGAAGAATCATTATTCGGAAGTACACTGTTAAATGGGAGATGGCAGCCAAGAGCTAGATGCATAATTCAGAAAGTGAGCTGGGATTACTCACTGGTGTACATCCTCCTGGGCCTCAAACATGAGCTCCAACAGCCATCAAAACAGGCAATGCAACAATACAAGTTGATGAACTCACAAAGGAAAATCATCTCATGACTGTGAATAGACATTTTCTAATAATAAAACATAAAGAAACGAAAACTCAGGACAGTGTTAAGTCTAAAATGTGTAGGGAACATAGATGCGGGAGAGGAAGCATCTCCAACAACTCTATTTCTCACAGAAGAAAGATTTCCTGACAAAGGTCGTTTCTAATTTCAGCTGCTACCTTGTTCCCAATTTTTGGCACACTCTGAGCAGATGATGAGGAACAGACACTTGGCCCTAGGTCAGTACTGGAGAATTCAGCAGCTGCAAAAAATCTCACGTTCTCTGTAAAGTAACAGTCATTCCTGCTTGCAAACCTGCAAAATTTTTGACAGAGTGAAAAATGTCTTTGCAATGTAGACAGATGAGCTCTGACCTACGACGATCAAACATAACATTTCTCTGATGAAGACAGCAGAGCAGAAAAAGTGAGATTAGATGCTGACTTCAGTCACAGGAGTAAACTCAGAACAACTCCACTGACGTGCTCTCCATACAGCTCGTGTTTGGTCCTTGGAGTCCAGAAATCCAACCTGACAAGAGACTCTCTCAATTATCCTTCTGAAAATTGTAGTCTCAAGTCTCTTTAAATGAGCCAATGCTGACTAAATCATGGGACCAAAGAGGACCACCAGCGGTTTGATAGTCGGAACATCATATTTTCTGATGGCAACATGATGCACCTAATGAAAAGTCCTCTACCTACACGCAGCATTCATAGACAGCAATGCGCTGTGCAGGCATTTGGAGTCTTAAAATTACTTAGGCATGCGAGAAAGAATGTTGGAAAGCTGTAAAAGAACACATGGAAAACAAAGTGTAATCTTAATGAAAGAACAGAAGCAATACTTAAAGTAATCAACTGTGAGCAGATACAAAAAAAAGAGTATAAACTAAAGCCTTCAGTGCAACGTGAGCTGTCTCTCAGCTCGATTAGCAGACTATAAAGAAGAGGAATCAACTTCCAAATTACAATGCAATTATTTCAGCAGCTTCTTCCTCAGAAAAAGATAATTATCCTCTTGCAAATACTGAAGGGACATATCAAAAAATCTGAACTATGGTGTTTCAAGAGACATTTAATAACCCAAAAAAATCAATACAGAATTCTACTTTCACCTGAGAACAGAAAAAAACATTTACAGGCAGGGTAAGGCGGGGGGAAGGCATCTCATATTAGTAAAACTCAAATTCAACCAACATTTCATTTTATGAGCATGGAGTTTAATTATATGCTAGGCTGAAGAAAGTTTAAAATAAGTTATTATATGAACTTAATGAAGAAAATAAGCCTGGTTCAGTGAGGAGATGGAAATCTGGAAGGTTGGCTAACAGTTGCATCACAAACAACTAAATTCTTCCATGCCCTTTAGCTGCATTTACCAGCAATAAAAATCATCTCATTCCAGATTTTAAGCATGACATCCTGGAGAGCTTAGTCTATCCCTTACAAGAAGTTAGAGTCTACTAACTGCATCATGTATGCAACATTAGGCAAAGTACAGAAGGAAAAAAGAATGTAGACTTTGGGTAGTTCACAACTCCTTTATCTTGAGATGCTTCCAAGCAGAAATGATGCAAGTAATAGTAATAATCTTATAAAATTTCCTGTAGATTTTTAGGATCGTGTCTTTAAAGTCATGTCTTTCACTCTTGCCATGACCTGAGGCACATGTTGCTAAGTTCCCATGAAAGCCACTTACAAATCCATGCTCTGCACCCCAAACCTGCCAGAGGTTAGAGAAAGTAATCTTCAAAAAATATATTGCAACTTTAAAAGCAAGCTCCCTCTGTAGAAATCTTTATAAAAGACAGCAGACTTAAAAATTAATATCTGAGACTTCCTTTAAAAAAGTAGGAAAATTAAGGTCTTTCATTACTTCAGCCTTTGCTTCTTCACAGGCTTTCCACAGTACTTGTCTTTGCTGCCTTGGGGAACAGTAAGTGTGATTATACAGTGCAAAATAAGTAGCATTAGCCCTAAGGTCAGATGAAACACCTAAAAACTCCCAGCTCCTTTCAGGGTTATGAAAATGTACACTGACTTTCCTCCTCCTCCCTTAACAAGACGAGCAAGTTGTGCCTGAGGCCAGCTGAGTTCCAAAGCAGCTTAGCTACGGAGCCTCAGCACCAGGGTGATTACCCACTGGCTTCTTCTCGATGACTGTTTTGAGATGCTCTGTACATACCAAATACGCCTTAAAAACGTACACGTATTTTTTTTTCCTTCCAATAAACTAGCCTTAAAGATAACGTTGCAACAGTGCGGGGGCAAATTTGCCAGACCACATCACACTCTTGAGGAAAAACTGACCTTTTGTGTTTTTCTGAACTTCCCCAATATATTCCAATAAGAAAAAAAAAAATAGATATAAAATTTAAAAATATAAGCTGCCTTCCCTTCCCTTCCCCAACCAGCAGTGCGGATCTATGTTAATAACGAATGCTGACTGCCCTGTTTAAAGAAGAAATGTGGAGAAAAGTAAGAAGACTCAATAAAATGTTTGGCTGCACTGATTTAGAAAAGATTAATATTACAAAGTAACAATAGGAGTTGATCAAAATACCGGTCTAAATGCTTCAGATTTATAGCTGTGCATGTATCGATTTATATAAGTGGTTTTGGCAAGCGTTCACATCGCTATTACAAAAACTAGTGCTATTGTCTCCCCCTACAACTTAATACCACACCGCAGTGAAAATCTGCAAGGTGGAAACCCACATCCCCCTGTTCTACTGCCATAAAAGGCAGTTTTAGCAGGAGAAATGTTTATGATGTCAATTCATACAGATCTGTACAAAGCTAGAGATGCATGGTGTAAGTGAGGACAAGAGATACTTGCAAGTCCCATCACAGGTCTAAAATATCCACAGACACCTAACACATCGCTGTATCTCTCTGGATATTGTACATTAGCATCCTAGGCACGAAAACAAATACCCGAGGAGAGCCCACAACATGTATCTAACACTATATGTAAAGCAGTACTTATCATTTTCACATATCTGCTGTTTTACTTAAAATTAAGCGTTGGTTTCAATAATACTACTGTTTGCCCTAGGCAGGAAAACTGTAGCAGTTCTAGGGGTTATCAGAAGAACTAAAAATGAAATATTGGAGTTTGACAGGCAATTAGCACAAACACCTTTTCCAATAAAACTAAAAATGCCCTTTAAATAAAGAAGAAAACATACTTTATCCCATAAATTCTTACAGCTTCACAAGACAATACTCGAATCAAAGCAGTAAAAGTGTAAATTCAGGCTGATACTGATAAAATGAGGAAAGGACAGTTGTTTTGGCAAATCTGGGAAAGCAAGCAAGGCGGTAAATCCTAAAAGCTTTTACCAGAAAGACCTTGCACACACACAAATTGAGGCTTGACACGGCAGACCAGAAAAAGAAAATCTGCACCTTGTCTCAGGCTTTCTAGGCTGGAAGAATTCAAACAGAAAATATTATGACAGGATTCTACCCATGTCCATATTTTTAACTTCAAGGACCTACCAAACCCTTTCTAACAAACTGTGAATTGTAGGTTATGGCTCCCTCCACATAACAAGGCTCCCAGGTAAAAGCAGAGTTTGCCTTTACTACATTCAATTCAAACTTCTGTAATGAAACTGTAATACAATCAGGCCAAAAGCTCAGTCCATTCAATCATCTTCAAGTCACACTTGCTGGAACCAAATCCAGATAAATCACAGAATATCCCCCCAGCTCAGTGGTTTGGCCACACTGTGTTCCTGAAATACAAGAAAAAGATCAGTAAAATAATGTTTAGACTAACAGTATGTCCAACATGCTCTCTGAAGACTTTGGTTTCATGCAGGCACCCTGATATTTTACCAACACGTGCCAGGTTCATTGCACGACACTTTCCTGACTGCCGGGTGTCAAGCTTTCCCACCTGGTGCTACAGCTTAAAGCCAATTTAAGATTAACAACAAAAAAAAGACATTTTATTTAGAATACCCAAATTAAGCAGCACAGTCACACAACTTTCTAAAAGACATAGGTGAAGAAATGAAAACAATGCTCTAATTTTACTGTCTTCTTTATGCATCTCATTGCACAGTTTCACTCTCTGTGCATAGTTTATGCCTGAGGTTGTATCTGCTAGACAGTGCCTACATCTGAGTTTTGTCAGAAAATTTCCCTGTAAAAGAGAGTTTCCCCATGGAGAGCTTCCAATAAAAGAAAACCCTTGGAAGCATCTGTCAGATCTCACCCTCACGTGGCTCCATCTTCCCCAAGCACACAAGCCTTTACAGCTAATCTCTCCTTTGAAGTTTCCCAGGTGTCCAGACAGATCTGATCTTTCATTCCAAAACGCACTCTAATCTCCCTTTATCCAGAAGATGGTCTTACTACTTTTTTTCTGATAAAATAATCATTGCTTTCCTCCTTTAGAGATGCAAATATCGCTGTAAGACACAATGCCAGCATTGAGTGCTTACTGAGCAACCCCTCTTGCTTTCACAAAGGAAGGAATCCTCTCCTGCTTCCCTTCCCTGACTTACTGCAGCGCTCCTGTATCAACCACTGCATTAGATACAAGCATCGCACAGGTACATAAACATGTGTAACTCCAGATCTGACTCTGGACAAACATCATGCTAAATAAATCTCCCTGGGCTTACAAAGGGCCTGTGGTGCATTTTTTAGAAGTACTACATTACATCTTTATTGTCACATTTAGAATCATGCTGGTGTTACACCTACACAGCCAGAAATGTGTTCTCCTGCATCCTAACTTGTATACCCTATTGCCTCCCTTAAATTTTGGCAACAGCACTTAAATACATCCCACCTGCCCCAGGACTCATCTGCTTGGCTGCTCCTTAACCAAACACACTTTTTGAAGTAAATACCCTGCAAATTCATCACACCTTTCAGACCCTTCTCCAAGTGTTGCCAGGGACTGAATACAACAAGTTTCAGTGCAGATAGCTGGCGGGTATGGATGTGTAACTAACTGTTGGGGCAATGCTGATCTGAACAGGAGTAGGTGTACAAAGCATTATCCCTGCTCCATTCTACTCCCCTTATATCAGCTCAGTCCTTTCCCTGTAGCTTGGGAACTAGGACTCAATGTTCATTCAGTACCCAGGAAAACATTTCTGTAGTTGAATAGGCAAAAGATAATTGGAGCCATTCAGAACTCAGATCGGGAAAAGTGACAAAAGGTATTAAATGCACAAATCCCTTTCTATTGTTGCCGTGTGTAAGCACAAGCTTTGCTATGCTGTTAACAAATCCCCACATGTCATATGGACTCTCCCCAAGGTGAGTGAGTGAATTAACGTCTCATTCTTGTAGCAAATCATTGCAATAGCCTGGAAGTTTTAATGCAGCCACACGGTTCTTGTGTATGTCCTGTCATTCGGCAAGACCACAACATCGATTTGGCAGCCCATGCTACACAGTAAAGTGAGTTAATCCACCCCAGCCTGCAAGAATGCACCGACACAAACCTTTGGTAACTTGCTCTTGACATTGTCCTGCGTTATGCTATATCCCCATATAGCAAACGTCAAGTTTCCCATTTGCTCCATTTACTGCCTCAAACATGTACAAAGTCTGCTAAAGCACTCAGATGGGAAGAGTTAAATAAGTTGAATTATACAAGTATACAATCATATACTATATTTTTCCACATTGTTCCTTCTTTAACCAGTACACAGAATACTAACGGCCACAAAACCAGCACAGGTTTAATATTATGTACTTCTGAACGAGAGGAGGAACTAATGAGGAAAGCACTCTTTCCCTACATCCCCATCTTGCTAACTGCACGCTACTACAAATATTCTTAAAATATGTTAATGTTTCGCCAGTATCTAAATACTGTGTTTCTCCAAACCTCAGAGACATTCATGGATTTACACCAGCAGGGTGAACACGCAGTACTGCAATGCAACTTACACACAGGGAACTGGGGACAACAAGGATGAGGTAAAGCAGCATCTACTATTTCTGAGCGTCCTATTTGAGGTAACTTAGCTTTCCACTAACGCTGACTCTAGCTGTTTAGCTGTTGAAAGCCAGATATTAATATTTCTCCTCGGACATGCAAAGAAGTTCTGTTAAAGTCATGCAGGATGACTCATTCACAGGCCCAGGCACTAGTTCTCAAGGCAGTTTTCTTGGCCACCATATGACTCTTTTACAAGCATCCA
Source organism: Patagioenas fasciata (assembly GCF_037038585.1). Classification (NCBI taxonomy): domain Eukaryota; kingdom Metazoa; phylum Chordata; class Aves; order Columbiformes; family Columbidae; genus Patagioenas; species Patagioenas fasciata. The sequence goes on along the minus strand of NC_092522.1, from coordinate 7,183,815 downwards.
CAATTTTTTTCATCTTCTCAATTCTGCCACATATGGTGTGACACAACATCCTTATGAAGCTCCTTGAAACAACAGCATCTTTTTTTTCTGCTTAACTGTGATTTGTCCAAAGCACATGCCATCTGTGCATCCTGGAGAAGAAATACCACTGTAACTAGGGAATGCTTGGCAAACTTTTAAGCAAAGGAAAGCAGGTCATAAAATGGGATGTAATGGGCTATTCTGACTACAGATCTTGAAATCAGCCTTCCCTAAATTATATATGCTATGACATTATATGTTAATTTTGCTGTTGCATATTGATGTGATGCACAAATGTAAACCACAGATCTAGAAGACAAGCTACCACCATCATTAATAGTTTTTGCTCTGCTGGAGATTTGGAGAGGTGTAAGAATAAACTCAAATACCTTTCACAACACAGTACCCAAAACATCCAGCACAGATCAAGAAAATCTGGCCCTTCTTCCTTAATAGGTACGGAGAGACTTTTATGTAAAAGCACTGAAAACAGGGAAGGGGGGAGGAAATAATCCCCTTAACACTAGAAATTAGATACCGGCTTTCAGGATGCAAATGGACCCAGGTTAACACTTACTAATGCTATCTTAATGTTTTTATTTTGTATGCATTTTAAGAAAGTAAAATAGCTAAAATTAGCGACAAAAGCCTGGAAAGGAAACAGTATTAATCCATTTAATGGCATGGAGCTTAGTGTTCTGCCAACATGGGCACCTCGAGGGGTGACCACCTTCCCCCTGGCCATTCAAACCTTCACATCTGCAAGGCTGCTGAGAAACACACTAATTACCACCAACAATGATAACACTTTCTGTGTTGTGAAATGGATACCTGGCACTGGACTATTCAGATAATTTCACAGAGGCAAACAGTTGTCAAATGATCATTATTTCTGGCCACTACAGAAAAAGCCTCTATGGGGAACTGTAGAAAAAAGTCATAAGATGATGACATAGAAGGAAAGAGAATAACATGCGACATTTTCTTGTCAAAATGTTGTATCTCTTTTCTCCTTTAAACATGCATTAATAGAATCAAGAATAAACACATTTTATCTGGGATGGGACCATGAGAACCAAGGAACAGAGTGAAGCGTATGTCCATATGGTGAAAAGTGCTGTATTTTACTCCCTAGAATCAAGAATAAATATATTTTATCTGGGATGGGACTATAAGAACCAAGGAACAGAGCGCAGTGTAGGCCTGTAAGGTGAAAACTGCTGTGTTTTACCCCCAGACTAAAGAAATTCAGTCCTCCGAATTTTTATTTGAAATGAAAATGGTTTAAACACAATGACTTTTCAGATTTTTACTTTATCAAAACCCCTTGCATATGAGCAAAGTTCACCCTCATTAATGCTGCTTTAAGTGTACATGTCCTTGACATTTTGCCATATCTGTGCAATAACATTCATTTTTTATTAAAGTCTTGATGCCATTTCTCAAATAGTTGAGCCAGTTCTGTTCATATTCACAAGAAAGCCCTTTTCAGCATTATTATGCAAGATGATTCACTTACAACACTGTCTTCTGTTAAAATTATACAATTATGCCAAAACAAAACAAGCAAATAAAATCCCTCTAAAACACCACCCAAGCTATTAGCCTACATAATAGAAATGTTTTAATGAGAGCATCTCCATTTTTCGTCTGAAAAGGTTGATTATAGAATACCACATACAGTTCCCTGAGCATTTAGCAGATTTACAAGTTGTCCTTGGAAGCATCTTTTATCATTGTTTCAGATGTCACCTATATGCAACCGCTCTGGGGAATTCTGAAAGGAAATTTGCATTTGTGAAGCCTTCTGCTGGGAAACCTTTATGAAGGAGGTCACAGGTTAACTGACAGGTTAAGTGGAGCTGCTGACAACTGGAAAACATTGAATCATTTATAAAAAGACATGTAAAAACGCTATCTGTAAATAAAGATTTTATTACAGACTACAGAGCATTTCCTCTCTGTTCCTGCAATCTGTAGCTCTGCTAACCAAGGACTGCGGTACCATCTACCACCCTTTTAGTGGCTACATCCACGGTAGAACACCCTCAACAAGACGTGAAGTGGTTTAGAGCTGTGGAACGCTACAGCACAATGTGCACAATCGGCTGCTGCTGGAGTAGCTGGAAGCCTGAAATAAAAATATAATCCAATATGCAGAGGGTGAAACGGTACTGGGGAAAAAAGGCAGACTCATTCATATTCCCTCATGGGATAAGACACATCCTCTTCATAATTTTAAATTTTTCTACATATTCTACAGCCTGTAACAAAAGATCACCTGCAGGCACTTTCTGTCAAATGCCTGTCAAAGTTACGTTGTGTAAAGCAACCTAGAAGGATAGCAACTAAAATGTGCTAACGTTATTTGAAACTGTTACAGATTTGAGGCTGTATTGTAATATACTTACTGAATATCTTTCTTGCTATGATTTAAAGTGATAACAACTGACAGAGAAACTGCTGCTGCAAATATTCATTCAGTGTCACTTGCTGGTACTAAACTGGGAACATACTGACTATCCAATAAAAGTACACGCGAGGAAGTTTGGGAGGATCTAAGCCAAACACAAGTTTGGGCTGATTTAAAGGAACTTATTCAAATCCCCTTTTAATATCAAGAGATAATACAGAAGCAAAAGGAAAGAGGAAGAAATGCTGCCCTCTGTTTCAGCAGTGAACAAACCAGAACTCAAGTGGGAGACTGCAGAAACTTCTTGCCACCATCAGCCCAGGAGCACATACATGGCATTGCACCCTTTGTCTAGCTAATTACTCTCTAAATAGGCGATTGAGATTCTGTTCCACTCCAGAACAATGTTAATTTTTAAACTCTGGAGAATTATAATGTATATCACCTTATCTGTATAATCACTTCCTAATTTCTTCCACTCTGGGAAGAAAAATGCTATTTCTAAGAGGGTTTTTTTGTCATGGGTGTTGGCTTTTTATGGGAAAGGGTGGGGTGGGGGAGGGATGAAAAATATTTTGTTATGTTTATCAGTTATTATTTTATTGCTGGAGGAATTAATACTGTCAAGATTTTTCAGTTGTGTTTTGTAAAGCTGCTTGAAATACAATTCGGAAAACTCCTAAAGCATGTAAGTCTCACCCACTATATGCATCAGAAAAAACTCACAAATATTGACAATGTGGAATATGACCATTCAGAAATATCAATGTACACTTGCAACCAGTCTCTCTGAAAATTAAAACCCTGTAGCAGTATCCTGTATAGATAGGAACGACATAGGGGATGTGACATTTTAGTAACTGTACAGATCCTAGTGATGTACTTATCACAGAATCGACTGGGTTGGAAAAGACCTCAGAGATCATCAAGTCCGACCCTTGGTCCAACTCCAGTCCACTTACTAGATCATGGCACTAAGTGCCATGTCCAATCTCAGTTTAAAAACCTCCAGGGACGGTGAGTCCAGCACCTCCCTGGGCAGCCATTCCAATGCCTGACCACTCTCTCTGCAAAAAATTGCTTTCTAATATCCAGCCTAAATTTCCCTGGCAGAGTTGAAGCCCATGCCCCCTTGTCCTATTGCTGACTGCCTGGGAGAAGAGACCAATCCCCACCTGGCTATAACTTCCCTTCAGGTAGTTCTAGAGAGTGATGAGGTCACCTCTAAGCCTCCTCTTTTCTAGATTAAACAACCCCAGCTCCCTCAGCCTCTCCCCATAGGGCTTGTGTTCAAGAATATATATAACAATACTAATAAATAAATATTAAAAATAAATATTAAAAATAAAAAATATAAAAAAATAAATATTAACAAAAGAAACAACAGAGTAGAAGAATTATTTATTGTTGTTGTTAAAACACTGGGGTCAGATCCTGAAACCTCACATCTGGCTTCTGTAGATTTATGATGTTCAAATATTTTGCTGCAGCAGGTCTTCTTGGTGTTAACCTCCTCGTTGTGTTTAAATACGGAGGTAACTACGTGAAAGCCTGAGTTCTACAGATACCTCACTAAATCCAAGCAGATGCCAGTACTTCCAAACCCCAAAAAGCCTGGACTATTTTTGCTCAGATGCTTAAACACAGAATTCACACTGTAGAATTAGGCACTCCTTTTGAAAATTTAGACAAAGAGCAACTTGGACACACTCTACCTCTCTGAGTTCAGTCTCCTTCTGCCACTGGCAATGAAGTCACGAACCCCTTTAGATAAATTGATTAAGCTCTGTCTCAAAACTAATGAAGGTATTTTGTTCCCTGCTGGACAGGTTGCTCACAATTTCTCCACTGATGGTTAAGTATCTTCTTGCCAGTTTCAAGTCATTTGTGGCTACTTTATCTCCATTTGCTCCTGCGCCAGCATCACCCTCCAGCTTCAGCAGCTGTTCTTGCTGTTTACCTGCCTAACATATATCCAGAGAACAACGATAGCGTCTCTCTAACCTTACTTCTGCGGGGTTTAATCCTGCTCTCAATAAGTAAGCTCTCCCTGTTGTTTTCCAGTGCCAGTCTGCATTCTTCCTTAAACACAACTGATCACAACACTACACTAAATACAAGACCCGGTTTCTCTAGTGTCTTCTCCATCATGACCATGTCCCTACTTTTACTAGAATATTTCATTCTATACCTCCCCTACGACTGCATTTGCCTTAGCCATGGTGTCAGCCCATTGCTCATTCCCAGTCATTATGTGATTTAATAATCCTGAAGCTTTTTTTGTGTGTCCTTTCCAGCTACTGAACCCACATATTAACCACAATGTGCATTTGCCTTATAACTGCCCTGCGCATTTCTGTTAATCAATCTTCAACATTATTCGCTATTGTTATGGATATAGCAAAAGTCCACAACTTTCATCAATAAATTCAGTAACTTCATGTAACAGTCGCACTGAAGCCATCAGTGGAAATAACAAAGAAAATCAAAACCACGGCCAAAGTTTCTGATCCGTGACTTTCCTCTGGTCTACCACTTGTTGTAGGCATCTCATCACCTCCACAACCTGGGCCAGACAATCATACGGTTTTCTACAGATCTCTGCCTTCTTCAGCTAATGAAAATTTTCTACATAATATTGCGTCATGTGCTTTGTCAAAATGCAGGTAAGATCTAATGTCTTCCCTTCAAACAGGAAGTCAGTCCCATTATATATATATATATATATATATATATATATATATATATATATATAAAAAAGTATTAGGGAATATGTGAAACAATGTCTTTGGCAAAGTCACAGTCATATTTTATCCCACTTCTCCACTAACCTCTGCCTTTAATTATTCTTTATTTCTTTTCTCACTCAAAAAATCTGCATATTGTTCAGAACAGATTAACAAGTTTGTAGTGGACCAGATCACTTTGTCTTCCTTGGATTGGCTGTCCCTGATTTGAAAGATTTATCACCAGCCCTCGCTATTAGAGAAGTCATTTCATATTATCGGGTCTTCCTGAATTCTGGAGATTATGTCGGCTCCCATGACTTCAGGGTATTTATGTAAGGACTTCAGAGCTTGGCTTCCACCTTCATTATGATACTATTCATTTCCATACATGAATTCCTGTGAGGCATCCTGTCTCTGCCCTACTGAATGTCTTTATTTGAAGCGTATCTGTGCTAGCTTTAATTTTTCAGAGCAGCATATTTCCACGATGTAGTCAATATTAATAAGGGCAATGATGCTATGGATGTGCACACCAAGAATGCGTTACTTTGAAAGCGATGCGGATATCAGTGGGGTTTCTCACAGAAGAGAAAACACTTCACATGTACAGAGACGGCAAAAGGCTTTTAAGACTTAGTCTGAGGAAAAAAGCAGCTGAAGAGCTTCTCCAGGATTAACCTGGAAGGAAAAAAACATTCAGTCTCTGGGAGAAAAAAAACTATAAAGGCAGAAGTGTGATTGCCTCCACACCTCTGAGACAAGCGCCAGTAGAAATGGGGAGCTTTATGCCAGGTTATTTGAAGGAAGGGTCAGGACAAGGGACACGTAGCTAAATGAAAAGCCTGCACCTCTCAGCGATAGGATATAGCACAGGGCAACTGTCAGACTACATTGCTCAAGGGAAAAAAGCAGCATTTCCAACGCTGCCTTGCTTTGCCTTCTCGTGGCCACCCGTTTTCCTCCCAGGAGAGGGGAGAACAGAGTGTGACAGCAGCTGAGGACAGGCAGCATCTTGCTGGGTCAGAAATATGAAACTAATCTATACTAAGCTGAGAATGGGAAACTAATCTATACCAGGAGGAGAGCTGCCAACTTGGGCAGCTAAAATTGACACTTTGAGATAGCTTTTGAATGTGTGAACTAAGCCGGGATGAGAACCACTTTTATATAGCAAAAGGTGTGATCAGCCATTGCTGGGAAAGGAAGGTTGAATTAAGAACCAGCAAATACCAACCCATGATGGCCAGAAAAAGCGGTGTAAGATGTAGGAGGGCTCGGAGCTACTGCCACACGGGTAGGAGCGCAAAGCCTGGTGATGGGAGCAAGGACACGGAGCGAGAGGCAAAAAGTGAACTAACAAAGCCAGAAAGTCAGGAAGTTCCCCCTCCTAAATTAGGCAATATTGTCACATCCAGATATGGTGTTGTAAGATGGAACAGAGCAGGGGTAGTCAAATGAAACAGATCGCTGACGAGGGTTTACTATCCTGGCCTTGATCACGTCATGTCCATAGCAGAGGAAATCCAAAGTACTTTTCCCAATTTGCTGACACAGTTTCACGTGTCAAAGACATACAGAAGAACAACTGTATCTATATGTCAACCTACTGCCCCAGCACGCAGCAAATAGCAATGCCGTGATCCAGCACAGATCTGCTTCCAAAACATTGCTGGCCACAAGATAAAATTGCCTCTAAACTGAATCAAGCTGCACTATCTCTCTCCCACTTCATATCCAGCCTCAAGATTCACCTCTATTTTAAAGGCAGAAAAAAACCACAGCCAACCAATTATGGTTAAGCAGTAGCTGGTGGTAGCTGATTAAACAAAATAAAAATAAGATTTTTGCAAACAATCATAGCCACAGTGACAGTGCAATTTTAGTTTGCACTATTCTCTATTTTCCCTTTTTCTTCCTTTAAATCGTTGCACTTCAAATTAGAATGTTACCTCTTCAGAACAGGGACTTCTAGTGATCTACACGGCAAAGTGATCTACATGGTGATCATACTAAAATAATACATAATAACGTGCTCAGGGGATTAAACAGGTACTTGTTTAACATAAAGATGTCAGGAAGGGATTCTGCAATATCTCCTACAGTACCATGGTTTGTCTGCTATTTCTTTTAATCCCCTCAACAGCCCCCTGGGCTTATACTGTTACAAAGGAAAAAGCATCTCAAAGCCACTGTACTGTATGTGCCAATTCAATGATAACTACTGCTAAATAATTCACTGCAAACAAGGAAGGCTAAAGAGTTATCTGAAGGTGCCACAGGAGCTTTCTGTGCACTCTCACCATCTTAATTTCAGTGCCAAATGTTTTTGTTTGATTTTTATCCAAAGGCCGAAGGCAAAACCCTGTCACCAACAAAGAGGTCTAAAAAGTGCTGATTTCAGAAAACAAAGCAATCGCGATGATGACAGCATCTAGTTTTGGTCTACTGGTGGCAGATATGTCACTTTTATGCAACTTCATATAGAATACACTAATAAAACATGATAAAAGTCTGCTCTACTTATGGAGAAATGCAGCTGATGATAACCCGCAGTGGAGAGTTAATTTTTAAAAGTCAGCATTTTAATTCTGCTAGCAATTGTTAATTCTCCATTTTAAGAAGCACATCCTCAGGAAAAAAAAAAAAGATATTATTAAAACTATATAGTCGGTGTTGTTATTTGGGTTGAGGTTCTAAAATATGCTGTCATTTACAATCAAGCACTATGAAATTAAAACTTCCTCAACATTATCAAGTGTATTAAGATTTATTTTTGAAAGCACTGGTTTTGGAAAAGGCAGCACCCACTGAACTAACACCGTTGAAGGGAAAGTTTGTGTTTGAATACATTTCATTGTATCCTGCCTGACACAATATACAGGCACCAAAACATTCCAAACCTCTTCAAAGAAAATGACCAGAAGTTGTAACTTGTAGAATTTTCTGAAGGGAATGGAACAGGCCTGATAACGCCACTAGAACAGCTCTTCTTATGTAGTTTGTCCCTCCTGATTTGAGCTCTAGCCGGACCCCAGAAATGAAGAAATTCAAGACACGTAGTATAATCACATACTTTGAAAGCGAGACCGACTGCATGTCTTCCTGTTCGCCTGACGTTCCTTTTAATTTCAGGGATTAAGTTTAAAGACTATTCTTATTCTATGTGAATCGCATCTCTAACATTTGTCTACTCAGCTGAGGAAACAAACAGAAAAGGTAATAACATCTGGTAGTTTGGGGACCACTATCTGGCACAATTCTCTAGCTGGCAGCACACTGGCCATCAAGAGCGGATCGTGCACACTATACCTCAAGTATAAGAGCCCACAGGCCTCTTCACATTAAAATAACAGCTATGATATACTAAGTATAGTGGTGTCGTTGTCTTTTTCAGCAAAGCCATGACTGCAGAAGAAAGCTGACTGTGGGGTGCTTTTATTGATTTATACAGAGTAAACACTTTTTTGGTCACAATGTCAGAGAAAACTTTCTTCTCATACACCTTGGCAAGTGCTTTAAATAAATAAAGAGCTTTTAGATCACCACAAATATCAACTCTGACCTGACAACAACGGAACGAACTGCAGATTTCCTAAAGGTGAACAGGTATTTGTGATCATTATACATAAATACAGCACTTAATATTTTTCATTCGCTTGCTTTTTCTTTCCCTAGATTTAATCCAACTTCCCAGAAAAGTTCTTCTTTTCCCATCTCATTCACATCCACACTCCAGCATTCAGAAGCTGGAACGTATACTACACAGCATATGCTGATCCTTGCAGATATCAGCATTGAAAGCAGTGTACTACAGCGCGCGTCTCTGAAAAGAGCCTACAATGAATCATTTCAGCATGCTGATTAGCATTTTTACTACTTTCAAATTTCAACTTTCATTTTTTACTGCATCTTAATGCACTGTTCTTTCCCTCTTTGGCTGCCTGCAACTCACTGTTTGTAACTAAAGAATTCTTCCTCTGGTTTATCTCTGACTGTAAAGTAGTTTATGATGTTCTGCATGGCAAATAGCATATATAAAAAAAACATTGTATGCTAAATATGCTCGGAAGGCAATATGATAGCAAATCACGAAACAGGAAGATTTAAACCTCCCTTGCTGCCCAAAAGACAAACAGCTTAGCAAAGATGAGGGATATCAGCTTTGGTTCAATATTCTGCTTCCCCTGTAAAATAAATATTTATATTACCTATACGGATATTATGTTTTACAACAATAAGGAGAATTTCACGCCACTCTAGAATACCAAATAAGATAAAAGGCTGGACAGGCGGCTGAATTTTGATTCTCCAAACAAAGCTACTGGATTTGATTTCGGCTCTTACTGTGATCCAACAGATAAAGGAACGATGCAAGCCTGAAATTACACTGTGCAATGATTTCCATTACATATTCAGAGGGGTTAGCAAAAGGCATCCAAGCCCATGCTATAAGTTACACACGTGTTTTACTACTTTGTGGGGTGGAGGACATAACTGTGGAGTAATGCCACAGAAAACACCGACTTTCCCATAGTTATTCCTGAGCGCTCACTGGAGCAAAGTGTCCTTCCCACACTGCTCCATCCTCTCCTGAAACCAAACTGCTGAAGGAAAACTCTCAATCTCTCAGAAATAACTTCTTAGTGTACATAATATACAGTACAAAATCTTAGAAAGTATCTGTGTATCTATATACATTCTATTTATCAGATTAATTATATTAAGGAAAAAAGAGCATTAACTTTAAACCAGGTCTTCAGAAGTTAGAAATAGCTCTTACACTGTGCTGCACACTTTACTACTCAAGATCACTGAGGAGGAAACATATAGCCATAAATAACATACTACATTTAACAGGGAAACTATAAGAGGGCAGTATATCAAAACCTGCTATTTACTTGACACAACTCAAAGTAAGCTCATTTTTGTTGTAAGTAAATCAACTCAATATAAACAAGTACTTTAGAAAAACAAGCAAGATTTCATAGTCTAACTCAGGAGTACCATAAATCTGAATATCTCCTTATGAAAAAAAAAGAGACACAAACCCACTACCTGCATCAAATTTTCAGCATACAAGACATTTATCTTGTTAGTGTGTGTCATATCATTACAGCACTATTCATTGAGATGCCAGAGCTGAAGACTCCCCAAACGGTCTGAAATGGACAGATGGGTAAAGCTTTTAGAATGTTCCCAGAATGGCTGTTTTCATGACATGCCTGAAAGAAAACCCAGACGTATATGACCCTTTTAAATTTTCCTCCTTCGAGTCCGTATGCTTCGCTGAACAAGACCCAGTTCAACAGCCGGTCTCAAAGAGTGACAGAAGTGAGTGATCCATTTATGACTCCTGAGAAACAAAGATCAGGCGCTGGTTCTCAACTGAACCACCTTCAGTCAGAAACAGATACTTGTTCTCCATCTGAACACTCTACAGAGCTGTAAATATCACACTTGTATACCCAAATTAATTTGCAGAACTGCCTCGGGTCAAGAATTCCCATTGAGCAATATAAGCACAGGCCATAAACCTGAAATGCCATCAGTTCTCATCAGCATCTCACCAGACTTTTGATGCTCACAGTAATTTATTTTTAGCTAACCAAGCAAACCTCCCCGGTTATGATACCATCTTCATACCACCATCCAATAGGCTCCTTCAGTGCAATGACTTTTACATTAAATTGTAATGATATAACGTGGAACTATTAATAGGATCACACAATGATTTTGTATTTTGCATAGCTGGAACTACAGAAGCAGAAAACTCTGATGATAAATCTGCATTATTTAATTTTACTAATATTTCAATAGTTGGAAATGTTAACCAGAGCAATCCAACCCAAATTCTTATGGCCCAAGCAGGCAGTAGGTGATGGTGGAAAACATTCTCTGCCAATATTCATTCCAGGATACATTTCTTTTGTGCTCATTACCCACAAAAATCCAAGACACATGAGTTTACTCACACTGCTACCCACCAACAGCACATTTTGATCTTACTTGCTAAAACATTCAGAAGAAAATTATCTACAGTATGTTCACGTGCTGATTTTCTGATTCATGCTGAGATGGCTGTTCATTCAACCCTGTAAAACCAACATCGCCATGTGACGTACAACTCTAATTAGCACTCCACAAATTATGAACGGCAAATGTTCCCAGTGAACCGTTCCTAAATATTCTGAAGACTGAGAAATAAATACAGGAGAAGTTTTTTATGACTTTTCATATTTAAGAAACTGCTTACTTTGTTATCAGGGGAGAAAAGTATTCTCTGCTATTTATCAACTGAGCAATAGACTTGGTTACACAAACAAGTACAAAAATAATAAGCAACAAGAGGAAGAGATTTCTTTTCAGCTTTGCGACTGTATCTCACTTTGCCTTCACATCCCATGAGAGGTCAGCATCCTGTTGGGAATCAAAGGTGTGTCAGAGGAATAAGACCTAGAGTGGAAGGTTTTGCAATGTGTAAAGAATTGGGAAACTATATCAGAGAATCTACTTCCCATGCAGGAGTACTCTCCATATAACCACCAGACTTGGTGTTTGATAGGATTAGTGTTTGGCTTTTTACTTAAATTGTGTCAGCACTGCTCTCTCCTCTTGCCATCAGCGCTCCTTAAGCAAAACTTTGAAGAATGAAACTTGAAGGGTAAGAAATTTGTGTGAGGACTGTTTGTTCAATGCTGAATCAGTGGATATATAAGCAAAAGCCCAGCCGCCAGGAGAGAAGTATGAGCAGCTTCAGTGAGGCATCTGATCGTTCCGTAACAACATTAAACAAAAAATAACATTGAGGAAACCACAATAAAGTTCTATTTAGTCACGTAAGTGCGAAAACTCATATACAGATCCTGATGAGGCTGAAGGACCTATTAGTGTGAAGGGCTGCTTGTGAAAACAAACAAACATTCATAATCAGATGCTCTTCCCACTACCCAGTATTCACTGAGTAAAATCCCCTACAATTAGAGTAAGGGACAGAAGGAGACCCTCAGTTACACAATGTGTGAAGTGTTTATTTCCCCGTGCTTATCTAAACTCACATCTAGCTCGCCTATATCAAAACTCTGTGATTGCTCTGGCACATACACAAATAAACACTTAATATTCTGTTTACATCAAAGAAGCTTCATTAGTGGCAGCGAGCAGCAACAAATATATTTCACGCTGCCAACCCAATCCAAATACATATCAATCTGTGATTTTTGCAGACAGGATTGGGCCATGACAAAAGACTCAAGGACAATCTTAAGTCTAACACGGCACATCTAGTACTTTCCTGAAAAGTTAATTATCTTGTGGATGCCAGTCCAACAGAAGTAAATTTGAGAAAGCACAAAAAATAATGACTTAGTTATTGTGACCATTTCTAAATTCTTATATCACATTTTCACAAGGCCAGGGGGTTCCTTTCTGTGTCTCTGGCTTTGTTAGCATTGTACACAGTTTCCTTTATAGCCACTGGAAAACTACTGCATTTTCAATAAAAGCTAAGATTCTTATGCGATGCCAGGACTCGAGGCTTTAAGGCGAGCAAGCAGGGCAAAACTCACAATAAAATCGTGTTAGCAAAAAGCAAAATTATCAGAAGCAACAATTACAAAGTATTTTTCCTGAGGCACCAAGGTCATTTGGCATATATCTTCAGCATGTACACACTGGGTGAAATTCACTCCTGCGCAGATAGATGGCATAAAACCCGTGAACCACTTCAGTCTCATTTAAGAGTTTAAATTAGGACTTAAGTGATGCATAGGCCTTCAACTGGACGCTAGCATGGAGCTGAATTTTATCCACAATGGATATTGATCTCATCACAACTGGTGCTGCTCTTACATTAGGTGTAAATTCATGCATAATTCATTTTAGACAAACAAAATGATTCTGCAGCTACCAGGCATTAACTCTCTTGCTGAAAAAGCCACATGAAAATTTCATAAAAGAATGAAACCAATTTTTCAAACCCACCCTCACGCAGAGAAAACAAAGCACTGTGTACAACATTAGTTTCATCTTGTGATTCCTTAAAAATACCTGCCCATTAGCACACGGCGAGGCAATAAACCTGGAATTAGAATTTAGTAAAACAGTAAGATATTTCCCATTGACGTGCCTGTAACGACTAAGCAAGCATTTCGTAATAGAAAACATTTTCTGCCACAAGTAACACTGATGTGTGTATTACTGAGGTTAGTTAGGGATATCAAACAGAGCAGTTCAAGACTCTTTGTGCAAATTATACAGCAACAGACCACTTGAGGATTCATAGGAGAAAGCAGAGAAAAAGTATTTTTAATCGGGAAGTAACACCATGTAAAAGCAATGCAGGAATTCTGACGGCGTTCCTGTGGTTTTGAATAGATCTTTCTATTTATTTGTGCAAGGACACGAGACCTGAACTCCTGTGCCGTGCAACGTGATTGACAAAAAGAGAAGATCCCTCCTGAAAGTTAGACTCTCAAAAACTCACAATACAGCGCCCACAATTCATTGACAATTTTAAAGTTGCCTTTGGAAACTGCCAACCAAGTGCACAGCAGTCGAGAAGGCTAATGGAAGATAGTGACATGTTAACTGTGTGATATATACAGAAGCAAGTTCAAAGCTGCAAATATAGTGCCTGAGGAGAGTGGCGAAGAGCCAGATGCTGCTTCTGGCAAAACATCTCGGAACCATCACACTGACATCCATCAAAGGAGGATGGCACGTCGGGAGATGGCGAGTGTAAGCCGCGCTTCCTCACATCAAACATCTACAGCCGGTTCTGCTTTCAGAAAGATTAGTTAAGGAAAGGCTGATATTTGGATAAAGAAAAAGATAGGCAGAGGAATACCAAATTCAACAAAAAAGGCAGCGTAAACCATGGCGCAGGGACTACTCATGGCCACGGATCCCACTGATACCCCTCGTGGTGGCCAACCCCACCTGAGGAGCAGAGACCAGCTTCAGAACAACCGCCTCACACCTGCAGAGATATTGAACACACAGTCACGCAGTTGCTCAGCACTGCGTTAGGATTCAGGTACAGAATCGCCATGAGGGCTCTGCGGAGAGCTCACGCGTTATGATGACACAGAAAGAACTTGCCCTCTATTACTCAGACATGTTCCTGTAAACAGATAAACCCTAATAAAGCTCCTGATGAGAAATATCTGGTTGTTTCCTTCCTGGGGCCAGGACGGCATTTCAGTCGACAGTTCCATTTTCTTGTTTGTGTTGGGCAGGAGGGAGGTAAAAATGCTGCTGATTCCTTTGAGCAACAAGGGGTGGGCAGGAAAAAGCATCTGGCACTTGTGCCTTGCGGGGCAGCTCTGCGAGTTGCCTCTGCAGGGGACCGGGGGAAACAGGGTTGAGCTGAAATGTTAGTGGAATATATTTTGCATTTATTCTAAAAAATTTGGGGACATTTAAAAAGTTTTCTGGTTCCAGCTAAGAATTTCTGTGTTCTTCCATCTAAGAATCTGACTCATTTTGCAGTTCGGGGAAAGACACAAGTAGGAGCATTCGTATCTCCTCGTTCTCTGTGACACAATCTGTAGTTGAGTCCTCTTGGTGGCAAGAAACATTTGTCTGGAAGTCTGCCTGGGAGGAAGGAAGGGAACGTTACCTAGTCAGAGCTTTCTGTACGAGGCCTTAAACGCAGCATCTAGACAGAAGAAGAAAAACAACCATATCCAGGGTTGGTTCAAGACTCTAGAAGCCAATTTAATACTGTGCATTCTTATTTTAGTGCCATAACTTAAATTCAGTTCAAGATTTGTAACGGCTTCGAAGTAGCAAAGGAAAAAGAACTCGATACCAAAATGGAAGAGCTACTCCGACAAAGTCCAGATAGAAGAAAAAGAGAGTGAGAGAAACAATCTTTGACGAAGACTGGAATGCAGCTTCACTAACAGAAAGCAAATTCAGTATCAAAAAGTTATTTACTGAAGAGGCCAGTTAGAAGAGAATATCTTCTAAGAAACAATGCTCAGAAACAGAAAGTAAGAGAAAACTTAGAGGGTGAAGTCTAACACAAAAATCTATTTTATCATATTTTACAGATGATCATTTATATAATTGCTATGGATATTATTGGATATTATGTATTCGAAGACAGAGGACATAATTAATACTAATAAATTCATGAGGAATATGAAGTTGATATCAAGTATTTAGATCTAGCAGTAACATACAGCTTTGCTATGAGCTCTCAAAGAAGAAAAGAACAGTCTCTGACATATTAACAGCAAAACACTGGAGACGGTCACGCTTTGACACAAACTGCTAGGGCAGCTATTACGCTTACAGAGCTCTAAGAAATTCTGTAGCTTATTTAGCTCTCAAGCTAGCTTCCCGTATTTCATTTCTACCGATACTATCTAAGACTATGGCCATTTCTTTACAAAGCATTCACTGAAAACCGTAACTCTGCCTTTTACTTTGTATGTTAACATTTCTGAACTGATGTTGAACGCTAGAGAATCAGTTACTCAGCGTCAATCTTCGACAGTGACATCACAAATCAATCAAATCTTTCGTTCTCTGCCAAATCCAGAGACTCTATCAGTTTGAAAACATAGACAATATACAAAGACATAATCCAAATATTTGACAAACACACAGCTCCAAGTTACAAGCACATTTACAAAGACTCACAAACCTTTTTTCTCCTTTAGTGCGAGCTGATGGCGCACAGATTGCTAAATCACAAACTTTCATCATTTCCTCTGTTGCTAACTCCCAAAAGAGGGCCAATCCACATTTATTATCAAATATGAGGAAAAATATAATAACTTTGTAAAGCATTTATCCATCTACGCACACACAGTTTTCCCTCCCCTGCGAAACACATTCAGCAGATGGCTTCATCTAAGCTTTAAGGACCACTACAGAGTGATGGATTTCGATAAAAAATTAGAGAAGTAAGAGTTAAACAGATGCACAAGGTGACCACTTTTGCCTGCCCGAGTGGCTTGATCCAGCTGAGAAAAAGCCACAAGTGCCCCACGGATTCATGAAGGCAAGAGATTTATTGACTCAAGTTGTTGTGCATGTGCCCAGGAACCCCGAGGGGTCAGTTCTCTGAGAAACCCAATTTAGGACAAAAATACCCTATTATTTTCTTGCTTCTTAAAACTCAGGAAGAAGAGGCACTTGGATGACAGTTTAGGAGAGAGATCTGCTTAAAACTGACAGCTAAACAGTTTATCAGGATTATGTTAGATGATCAACAGGTGTCTCATGTAGCAGATTCGCAGCTTAATATTTACCTTGTAGCACTGATTTACAGGTACATTAGCATTAACTGGACTGTAAGCATATCATGCAATTCTTTAACTTTTCAATGTGCTCCCTGTACCTTTGCCAAAAGTTATAATTTTCCAGCATCCTGGAGAGTCGCATAGCCAAATGATAAATGGTTTCTCATTGAAGAGAACATCATTTGATTGGATTTCTCCTTAAGCTCAAGCCTGCCTAATAATAAATATATTGATTAAAATTCTCCCTGCTTGGAAACGAAGGACAAATTAAATAATTGCTTCACTGTGAGAATAAATGTGTGTGGGAATCTCCACTTCTATACGCAGCTTCATTGAACTTGTGAATGGAGACAGTCGGTTGAATGAGACTTGGTTAAAAAAATAAATAAGTGACAATATCCATAGACCGATGCCTCTGACATTGAGGAAACTTTAAATCAAGTAAAGAAACCTGGAAGCAGCAGAGTGCAATGGTAATACACTGTAGTTCATTAAAAAGTGTATTAGCTGTCAAATATTTTGCGTATGTTCTGCTAAACAGATTTTTGTCTCACAATAAGAGGGTTTATAGATATAGCTCAGCGAGCCGTCCTCCTCTAAGTCACAAACAATTCATTTTGGTTGAGTCAAATCTCCAGTCGCACTTCATTGTTAGGCACAAAAAAAATACAATATGCCACTTCGAAGTGTCTTTACTTGCAAAATAAAACGTGTTTGAATGAGTTGCTTCATATAAACAACGCTGACTGTTCTAGTACTGGAACTGTGGGTAAATTGGAAACAAACCTGACAGAACAGATCAATGACTTACACCTGGGATTCCTCTGAGACCATCCACGATCCAGTCACATCTGCTAGTGCAGCCCTACCTGCTGCTGGAAGCAGTCAATGATGATGAAATAATGCCAGCTTTGTGTCGCCGAGCGACCTGACTACGGGTGTCAACCTCTGCCAGGGCCAGATTGGTCAAGTGGCAACGTCCACCTGTCACCACAAAACCTGCTCTGGAAATTACAACTATTTTAGGAAAAGCACTTACTAAACCCAAACATAAGTTGAAAGATATGGAAAAATCCACCTTTACAGCAGCACAAAGTAACGACTGCCAACTTATCTTTAGCGGAAAGCCTGAATTTCTGACTCTGATGGTTTCAAAATGCCAGGTCTTGAAATGTCACTGATTCCACAGAAAAGCACCAATGTGCTTTGGCATTGGTTCAGCTCCGTATGGATACGTACCAGGTCTCAAACTGGTTTAGTTTTCATTACCTGAAATGTCAATTTTGAAGGGTTCCCCGTTTAACATATAAATGCCAGATGCCAAAAAGATGTTCAGTGACCTTCTAAAATAATAGTGCTATCATCTTGCTTTAAGGTACACTGATTTTTTCCTAGGCATGGTGCCCACAAACCAGCCCACAATGTAGTAACACCACCATCGGATGGTACGGGTGGAAGCAAACTTAGACTAGAAGTGACAGTGGCCATACGGTGACAATTACTCTGAGGCACAGTCTTGGCAGTTTGGATGTGTCTGGATTTCCATGCAAGGCATCTGAGTCTAACTGAAGTAAAACTGAAGTATTTCACTCTCTGGGACCTTTGGTTACATTTCCAAAGGTTACTCAGTCATTCAGGAGAACAATTCTCATGGGAAGCTTTTGAGATGTCGCACTGAAAGTTAATTAGACTCTGGCTCCTAGGTGTTAAGAGATGCACTTGAAGTAAGACAAACATTTGAATAATATAGGCACATGCAAAATATTCACCTGTATGCACCATCCATCCTGAACTTAGGGGCTAATGACAAACTTTCAATACCTCTGATAATAAATCCAAATTTCAATCAGTTTTACTGGGTCACTGATTCACTGTATTTTTATAGATGGTACTGCCTATCCCTTGCATCCTGGAAGACGATGACAATATTATAAAAGCATCCCAAACTGTTCAGAGAATGAACAGAGTAAAAACAGTAGGGATTTTACTGAGTGTGCTGAGGGTAGTGTTGACAATAGATGCTCTCTAACTCTATGCCTAAGAGACTTCTCTCCCAGATTTCTTCTAGAGTTCACGTTAGTCTCAACGTGGGGACAATTAAAGTATAAAATAAAAAAATCTCGCAAGGGAAGAAACCAGTATTTTAAAGTAAATCATCCCACGGCAACATTACCTACACGCTGCTTCTAAACAGAGGTGAAAGGCGGCACTACAGGGACAATTTTATTTGATCACCCTCCAAGAGCTTGCATGCCCGTCTAACGTAGCGCAATTCAGGAAAACTTCTGCAGTGGCCGCAGCCTTGCGGTTCACCTGCTCGGGAAAAAGGGCGGCTCTCAGGGCCATCCCATCCTCTCCAACAACAGGGAACCCTCTGAGAGATACGTGAAAATTGAACCCTCTCCCAAGAGATCATATGAAGCGTGGACTGATACAAAACGTCAACTGCAACTTTCTTCTCAGACACGAGCAATCACCTCCTTCTGCTGTTCTACCTGTGCAAAAATTGTCTTTAGCTGCAGGGAAGGAAGATGGGTGTATATCTGGTCAGTGCTAATAAAAATGTAACTGAGGGTTTTGGGGAAGAGCTTGAACTAGCGGGGAAAATAATAACGCTGAAAAGGCTATTGATTTCAAGTAAACTATGTCTATTAAAACTGCCCTCTGTCTTTGGGGCATCATGCCTATACACATATATTCTAAGAACAGACCATTTCCAGAGTTATCAAAACATATACACAACACGCTTGAATCCATGGAGACTTTCCACATCGAAAAATAAACTATTTTTAAACAAAGAACTGAAACCACAACATCCTCTGCCCTATACAATCCAGACCTATGTTTTATCTATATTTTTCAGATAGATTAACAAGCTGTACCCATTTAAACTAATGCAGAAAAAAGGGATAGAAAACTATCCCAGAACTTCAGCAGTTTCCTGTGGGTGTTCAAGGGACATTTTAATAATCCTACAGGAAATTATAGAAATGGTGTGACATACTTGTAGCTCAAAGAGAATAATTCACTCATAGCTCCACTCTGTTGTCCGTTTACAAACTTTTGTTACGCTGCAGAGACGTAACTACCAATAAGAAGACAATACTTGCAGAAAACGTCCTCTTTACCATTCGCCCAGTAGCACAAAAGTTCTTGCATGCTGTGTCTGGAAGCACAGAGATCTTCCTACAATATAGCAGTAATACCTGCAATACAAGTCCAGTTGGCAAATATGTCAGCCTTGCATCTGCATTCAAGGGGTTCTCTCTCAAAACCACACTCTTAAACACTGTTCGCAACCATCAGCAAAATAAGAGAAAACAGGCTAAGCTGTATAAATTTATGTTTCTAAAATTTATGCAGCTGTTTATTAACTTAAAGTAGAAACTACGCTGCTTTTGAACTACACTGCCTTTTGATTAGGAAAAAACATTACAGAAGATAAAACTAATCAGATGAAATTCATAAACGTTACTCAAGAATGGCCCTGAACACCTAAATATGCCTTGTTACAACTAAAAGGAACGACTTCAGACTGTTCATTCAAGTTGTATACTCCGAGATGTGAAATGCTAAATTATCTGTGCCTGAACAAAGATGGTTAAACTGAAAAAACCAAACCAAACCAAACCAACCAACCAACAAAAAAAACACCACACACACAAAAATACAAACAAAAAAACCCAACCAACCAACCAACAAACCCTACGAACAAACCAAACTGGGAAAAACAGCAAATCCCCACCCAATTATTAAAGGAAATTTGATTTCCAAGGCATAATCCAACAGTGCACCAACATGGTCCATTTCTCTCATGAAATCTAGTAGCATACAGTTCCGCAAAGGAAACCTGCAGAGATATAGACACTGCTGTATTCTGACAGGGGACAAAAGCCTCCAGCTGTATGTGTGGGCTATATATTAGATGACACACAGGGCCAGGTCTTCATGTACGACAAACTCTCCCAGCTTCACTGACAGGAGCTGAGAAGCGGCATTGATGTTGTGATAATACTTCGGTGGTGAGAAACCTTCTTCACTTTCGTATTGTCTCCACATACTTTTAAAACCCACTCTTTCATAAATTTTATCCTACAGTTAAAGTTCGAAGGCAAAGTCTTTTACTGTTCGGAAAATCTGCTCTTCTATTACAACAATTAGATGGGGTACATCTAGATTTAAATAGCTTCCTCATCAACAGATCCCTAGAAATCTTTGATTTTATCCAAAGAGACACACCCAGCACCGTATTTTTTCACGGTAAAGCTTGGTTTCTAGGTATGATTTTAAATTGGCATCTGCTAGGAATACTTCCTGTGATGCATCTAAAAGAAACCATATGTGAATTAAATAATTAATCTGCCTGGACAAGTAATTACCAGTTTGTTGTAGCATCCTTCCATAATAATGACAGCACAGGAGGACTTCATTTAGGATTTCTACAGAAGGCAGATTGCATTTAGGTCCCTTACAACTAACGGATTTGTTAAAGCTTTTATTATGCAAGTGTCGCTGCTGCAAAATGTTGAAGGTATCTTGTCCTACATAAAAAACTAATTAGAAGTGTACAGAATCAATAAGCTAACTCATAACTTTGCACTACATGAATCACAGTTTGTTCCCCCAAATACTTTTTAATTGAAGATTGAAAAGACCTTAGCTTGCTTAGACCAAAAAAGGAAGTTTTGAGATTAAGACCAACCACTAGACGCTCCCCAGATGTATTTACCCGTAAGTAATTAAGGAGTGCTTTACAAAATAAAATATTTATTCCAAAATCAAATGAATATTCTTGACATGTACTTTGCCTCATTGCTGACCCAATACTCCTACTTAACCATATTAATAAGGAACCATTTTCAAAAAGTCAAAATGGCTAATACATTCCTCATAATCTCTTAGTCCTGGAAGCCAAAGATAGTATAATTAATGTTCATGATGAATGTCAGAGAGCTGCTGCTTTGTTTCTTTACTCACACAGGGGAAAAATGGGAGAGGAGGGAGGTACAGAAAAGCACTGAAGAAAAGCCATGGAGCCCTTTAATATGTAGTAGTTTTCTTCCTTTTTAAGCACTTTTACAGACGACCAAGCTCTGAAACACTGGAAATAATTGACTCTTTTCACTGTTTCCCAAAATGAGGAACGAGTGCCCGGTCTTGCAGCGTTGTCATTGTACAGCAAAGACAGCCCATGTGGAAGAGATAAAAAGGCCAAACATTCCCAGTTCACCTCCGTGTGGATGAGGAAGAATAAAACCAGAGGGCGATGCATCTTTATCAACAACTGCCAGTCACTACAGTTTTGCCATACATAAGTACATTAACATTCATTTGTTGAATTTGTTCAAAGCAAAATGGTTCTGGAAACAGAAGTGCTGACAACTAGAAGGAGCTGTCACATGGAGCGCTTTGGCAGACCTGCCCTCAACTTGTTACCTGTTGTCATTTTTATTGTGCTTATAATTGCAATAATATTATAAACAATACATCATGTTCTTCCACTTCCATTCTGAAGATGCAATTTGCTATTAAAATTCCAAATTCCAGAGAAAAGCTTTGGATCTAATTTTCTAGGGCTGCCTTCTGTTAAACACTAAGTTCTTGCCATAATGTGCACATAGTAAAATGTAATGTTTTCATTGTTTTCCATTTAAGATGTAAAATTTGTAGGTGTTTTGGCAATAATCAGACTTAAATTCTCAAAACCATGATCCAGAGCCTTAGTACAGCAAAAAAACCCCAAATATATTTGTGTGTTCATCCAAATCCATGCAAAACTATAGGTTTTTGACTCCCTCTCCAAAAGGCTTTGCCAAATGTAATCGCCAATGCTGCACTGTGAACAAGCCTATGACTATCACTATATTTTCATAGAAAGTAAACATACAGTATAGCTAACCTATATCTACTGTATTCTAAATAACAGCTGAATATCACTGACCTCAGAGAAAACAGATAAAGAAGTTCACAGAAACAAAAAAGCCACAGAAATAATTACCTTGCAATATTGTTTTATTTATGGTCTGTTCTGTTTGCCACTGTCATTTCTCTAATCGTTCAAACATACATCTAGAACTGGTACTTGCAGACTCACCAGCTAGCGCTGCTTGATTGACTCTTACTGCCCCAGAAACAATATAATCTACAAAATTTATTGTCAAATATTCTATAGAGTCACCTATGGCGTGCATGACCGGTACTGCAATGATGGAGTATAAATCCATAGCATCATCGAGAATCGGGTCAGTTTAGTCCAAAAGGTATTACTGAAGTCATGCAGATGAATCCAATTATGTTTAGTGAACCCACAAATCATCCAAAAAGCTAATTTAACACATAGATGGCAACTGTTTCAGCCTTGCTAGGGCCAAGATGAGCTGCAATGTTTACTTTGGTGTGTGCAAGCCATTCAAATCACCTCAGTCACACCATCATTTGTATACAAGCACCAGCACGATTTTCACAAGTTTCGCTTTCCACTAGATTTGTTTCCTTCCAAAGTCAACACAAAATCCTCATATTTCTTCTCCCACACGACAAGTTCAGTCAATAGCTGAAAGACCCATGTGCCCACAAGAAAGGTGAAATATGTTCAACTGCTTGCAGTGGAAGTTATGGATCGCAGATCGTTTGTAATCATCTGCAAAATGTTTAGGTCATTTTTTGTTGTTGTTTTCTTGATACAGCTCCATGTTTTGTGTTTTATTTCTTTATCAGTACCCACAAATAAACAATATAATGTGGCTTTTTTCTTTTTTTTGAGAAAACCCTTTTCTATACTCTTGTGAAACAGGTAGTCTATTAGGGATTGAGACAAAAAAGACCCAGACATCCATACGGCACCTTTTCTCAAGTAGGGATAGGGGCTATGGATCATCACAGAGAACTTACAGTATATACTTAACAATATGTTACCCCCAAGCACTTACTAAGATTGATGAAATCATTATTTCTATTTGGGGGAAAGGGGGAATCATGTTTGATGACATATTCACTGTCATCAATCTTAACTCTTTACACGCAAGCACAAAACAGACTTCTATAAAGCACTGAGAACTCTTCCGTGGCTTTTAATACAGCGTATGTAGTGAAAATGAAAGAGATGAATCAAGGGTCTTCTTCACCCAAACTTCATATATATTGTGTAAATATATAGAAGGCAGCTAAGCTAGGAAGAGGCAGAAAAAATGAATAACACATACACAGCAGAGAATTAACCATATCCTGGAAGTGCTTCCCTAACTTCAGGACACAGTGGCATTATCCTTGCAGCAGAAGTAGCCTCTTGGTAAACTCAGCTCTAACACCTTTCCTTAAGCCTGAAGTTTTACCATGTTTTGCAGGGACACAGTTTCCCTGCAGAGGACCACGCAGGCCAGGGTCCTGCTGGAGGGCTGGGAAACAACCTGCAAGGCAAGTGGGGTTGCAAAAAGAGCAACCTCATTTTCACTTGGCAAGCAAAAGTCTGTAATGGACTGATCTGAACTAAATCCTTATTTGAGTTGTCCCCATACAAATATTGTTCATCTAGGGAAAAGGAGGATCACAGCTTCCATCTAGGGAAAATCAATCTTCTTTCTTATACTCAGTAATACTTGGAGCTTTCTATACTAAGAGCACCTTTCCATGCATCTCCCAGACCTTCTCAGCTTACAATTTTACACTCAGCTTTTCAATTAATCAAACAAATGATTAGCAAAGGGATGAGACGTAAAGAAAAGGCTCAGGTCAAGATCCAAGTTTCCACTTGGATCTTGATCTGCATTTTACATATGTTAGAGTGGAACCTTCTGAACTTTTGAAGGTTAAACAAACCATCCTGAAGACATTCTTGTAAGCCCGGCTTGATAGGATTTGAAGCAAAATGACAAGAAATAGAAGCAGCCAAGGCACCAAGCTAGACAACCAGTTTTTTCACATGCCACTTCCTGCCTTGCTTTTGTTCCTAATGGAAACGTGACCTGCGAGTAAATGAACAGGCAAGCGCTAATTGTCACCAGACCTCTGAAGTGACAAGTTTTTAATAAGACTGCCTTCTATAATAAACCTTTTTTGCAAGAAGAGATGGAAATTGTCCCTCAAAATGTATTAGTTAGACTGGATTGATTTATATAACAGCACAATAGAATAGCAAGTCATGAAGACTAAAATAATTATCTTAATAATGTCCACTACAATGATGAACTCAAGCAGTTTGTATATTAGTAGGCTATTTATGTACACTTGGATTGCATTAGGTTTCTCTCCCTATAGTTACCTCAGAAGTGCACCAACAGCTCTGTAATTCACATCACTTTGTGGTTTATTACTGAGAGTGTGGCAAGTAATATTTCACTTTCTTCCCAATTTTTAACGCACACATTTTTGCCTTTTTAGTAGCTGCCAGTGTGTAGTATTGCAGAAGCAAGAGGGTAAAGCATACCATTTTTTGTACAATATTTTGATATTTATGGCAAAATAATTTTTTGCTGTTTGGTTTTTAGCCCTTCCCAGATGGGTCATTTCCAGACTCAGCTATATAGCACCATCTTTTCTGTTGTTAATAAATAAACCCCAAAAATAATTCCTGGTAAACAGAGACCAGGTTTGGACTCGTGGCACCACTGAAACAAGGAAATGTCCACTCTCCAAACTGCTGTTCACATCACATCTTAGCCTGGGTGGCCAAGAATCTGAAATTAGCGGAACGTTGTCAAAATCCCACAGCAAAGGGCATTTTCCAGCCGACTGATTCTTCTAGCACTGACAACAGCTGAATACAGGCAAAAACCATCAGTGCTTTCCATTCAAAATCACGCCTGAGCAAGAGAAGTAAGAGCAGAAGTAACTGTGTCCTCTCTTGGTCGATCTGCAGCATGAGAAGAGCAGAAGATGAACAGATAAATGAACTGAGGTCCCCAGGATGAGGAAAGTCATGCAAGAGGAACTGTTGGATTTGCACAGGCTTTTGGGGGCATTTTGTTTTGGTGTTTTGGTTTATTTTTGTCACTGTTGTTTTAATGAAGAAAAGCATTGCCATCCGAAACTGCAAACTGTCCTGCCTACCAGTGCAGATAATACACATGGAGCACTTTGAAGAAACAGAGCTATTATGAAGGTTTAATCAAGTTACACTGAAACCAGTGAATATGTTTTTCAGTGGTCACTCAAGACTGTCTGTTGTCACTTTGGCTTTTCCGGTGTATCTCATTCCGCACTCAAAATGAACATCTCCCTTTACAGACTACAAACCAACCTCAATGTGTGGGAGTCTCTTGTATTTAGCGAGGCATTTAAGGTACATTTAGGAATACAATAGTTTTAAATATTTACACTGGCATCTTGTATTGCCTTGACACCACAGAAAAAAAATGGATATGTTTTGTTTAAAATAAAGACATACCTTCTTTGTAATGGTTTTATGATGATCCCATGCCTGTTTTCATTTAAATGCTACTAAAAGTGTTTGGTTTTAAACAGCCTTTGCAAAATGATGAGTGATAAAAACACTTAGATAATGGTTCATCTATTTTTGTTCAAACTGATCCATCAGATATGCCATTCTTTGCTGGATTGTGAAACGACGGAAGCAGTGTTACACAATATCCATCACCCCCTAGTCTTTTTGTTAATCATCCCTAATCAGCTGTTGCTTCACAAATCAAATTTTTAGTCCTTTTAGGCATGCAGTGTGATGCTAATGTGTGGCAACAGAATGTTGATTATAGACCACTGGGTAGCACTAGCTGCCCCATTAGCGGCACCCAGCTGTCCAGATTCATGCATGAGCGAGAAGGATTTAATAAGTTAAGATGAAGAGCAGTGAAATGTCTGTGATGCAAGTAAGGACAATACAGAAACATTCCGTGTGAGGCAAACCATCTTTTCAAAGCAGAATTAGTTCAGAGGCAGATGACTGCAACTTCATTAATCGCGCGGTGTATTGTAAGCTTTTAAACTAAACTGCTTTGACACTATAGAGGAATGTAGGATATTACAGAATTCCTGTACATAATTACAAAAGTTAACTTATTTCAAAAGTTGTATGAACCATTCTTACAAAGTGTAAAAGAATACAACTCTGACAAATGTGTTCTGAAACTATTAAGAAGCATCAGAAGAAATTACTATTTATGCTATACGGATTGATATTTCTTCTTATTCTGAAAGGAATGCCACGAGCACACCATTATTTGTAGATGCAATAACCTCAGCAGACAGTGCCAGAGTCAAGCACTGACCACAGTCTGCGGTTCTCATCCTGCCCAGAAAAACAGCAATTCATCGGGTGGAATGCTGAGAAAAGTCACACACATTATCCACAGAAACGCTACCCGGTGGATATTGATGACAAAGTCAAGCATCTCCAAGTCTGTAATTCCTGAATCAAGGTCTCTCCAAGACAGGACAGTCACATTTATTTCAGTTCAACAAAACAGGACTTTTACTCTCAACAATTTAGACACTGGTATTTTCTAAAATACACTTTATGCCCTAAAGCTGAACCTAAAAGCAGAGTGCAAGAAAGTGGGCACTGCAAGGCCTACAGTGCTAAAAATACCCATGAACAGCTTGATCACAATTTGCAGGATTAACTGTTTAAAGACATTTAATTAAAAGAGAAGACTGCTACTCTTCTGGGATCCCTGTGTTTTCAGCTGTAGGAAGCATCAGACTATTGCTGGCCTCAAACTTAAATTCTGATATTAAAAATAACAACCTTCCCATGTTATCTTTTAAAATCAGAATCTGGAAGCTTGTACGTGGAGAGTTTCTGAATTTTTCACATGTAAAATGCTTTGGAAAGAACAGAAAACATGAGCATTCAGAGTGCTGTTATTGTACCTTGGTTGTTCATAATCAACGACTGTTTCTCCAATTACTATTTTGTTCCTGTGTTACTCAGTGATAAAAGCTTTTCTAAAGGTCAGACTTTCCCCCCCCCCCCCCCGACAAACTTTCCCATGCCTGTTATTTTTTGCCTTGTGATCACAGCCTACAAAGACCAAAATCCCCCCTAAGTTTCCTTGCAAATTGCAAGCACGTCTGCAAAACATCATGGTAGTTCTTTACTTTCATATCCAATTGCTGTAAGTTCTAACAAGCTTCAAATAAAAGTGCTGAAGGTTGAGATTAGCCCATCATTACTTTAAAAATTGAACACAGTACCATCTTTCTTACCCTGTACATCTTGGCCTAAATGTCCTTAGGGTACAGAACTTGGCTGTGTGTTACTCTGGTGTAATAAACAGTCAATGGTTCCATAAATACCAATGTCCAGCTTCTCAGCTGATGCAAATTGACTTAAATAGAACTAAGCAGACTGACACTGGCTGAGGAAACAGCTCTGTATATCTAATTATACACACGGTAAAAAAGTCACTAAGAGCTCTATCTCAGTTCAGCCTATTTTACGTAATTAACTGTACAATAAAACGTCCCATGATCAAATAGCTCAGTTCCTTTGAAGTACACACTTTCCATTTGCTTCAGTAAGCATATCTAAGAAGAAATGCCTTTATATGTCTATGAACATTTAAAACCATTAGCACTAGAGGCTGCAGTTTTCTATTTTGTGCCTAATCCCAGCTACTCTGGAGAGAAGAGCAAAATTTCCAGCTGGGTGCTGTGACTGCAGAATCAGACTCTTCACATGCAATAATGTTCATCTGCACAACCAGAGTCACATCGATTGTGACAGGGACCCAAAGCCACATTCTCCATTTCATTCTACGCAGACCAGAATAGTGCAAAGGCCAAAAAGCTCTCAGATGTGAACAAAACGGTCTGGATTTGAACTGGTGACCTGTAGGTGAAAGGCTTGTTAAGTAACCTCTCCAACTTCACTCCATCTCTCTTCTTTAGCCCTTATTCTAAAAACAAAGATGCATTCATTTTAAGCTCTGTTAACTTTGGGAGAGGACGACGACAGTAATTAGCATGCCTCGCTTACATATACGGTTCATTTCTTAAACTTGTCAATTCATTACTCCAATTTTTGACAAAGCAGCCTGGATTAAATCCGTAAGTAAATGGATTTATGTCGTTTAGTCACTCAGATTTTGAAACACTCCAAAGGCTCAGTGCATTGCCCTACGCCTACAGGAGCTTATGTGCTATTCCCACTGACAAAATATATTAAGTCCATTACATCATTATTTTCCAAACCAAAATTCTCTACATATTTTAGTAAATTGCCTCCTAGAATCAAGGTACACAGAGTCTGAGAACTGTTAAGTTAAAATAACTTCTCTTTGGTATCTCTGCTTTATTTCTCCCTAGAAGCCTTTAAGCCATTCACAGCAGTCCCTGACAGAATGTGCTGGAATACAATAATATGTCAATTAACTACAGTCAACCAGCTGCTAATACTATTTCTCCAAAATGTCTTCATTATTAATGGAAAGCACTGCGGTGTAGCAACACCCTGGAAGACTAACTGAAAAAGAAATTACGACCCAGCTCTATGAATAATTATATTGCATCTCCTAACACTTTCCCATCACGCTAATTAGTACAGTTGTGGTTTTAAGTTCACAGATCCAATTTGACCTCTTTTAGCAACAGCCCACAGGGGCCGTCCAGCCAGCAAAACCCTGTACTTGTAATATATTTTCATGGGATAAAGCTTTATAAATTATATACCATCTACAGCTTTGCATTCATAGGTGTTTTTATTAAGCACTGAACATTTCTTCAAAACCACTTTCCAGAGCAGTTGGAAGAAAAGAATCTGGAAAAAAGGTAACAACCAAATCCTATACTCGTAATTAATTTTCATTTGATAAAGCTTTATATATTATGCATCATCTGTGGTGTTACATTCATAGATGTTTTCATTAACCACTGAACATTTCTTCAAAACCACTTTCCAGAGCATTTGGAAGAAAATAATCTCTAAAAAAGGTAACAGTTCTAAAGGATTGTGTATGGAATTAGTCACAGAGGTGCTAATTAATCTCATCAAAAATTGGGACGTGACGGCTCTGGAGACTATCATAAAATATCAAGCCCTTTTTTCGCTTGTAGATCATTAGGTCAAACACAGGCCGGCTGACACGTGTCTGAAAGCCAACAGCAGCTGGGGCCAGGGCTGCTGGGTGGTCTGTGTGAAATGCGCCAGTTGTCTCAATCCAGTTCCAAAGCGACACGTGTCACCGTCACAATAAACGCTCCAGGAGCTGGCACAAATTGACACCCTTGTTGGCAGCCTCAGCGGTTATGCCCAGGGCTGAGGGGGGTCTGTGATTGTTCTGTTCTTTCGCTCACAGACGTTGTCATTTCCGATAACGCTGACATCTCAACACAGCCACAGCCTGACACCCTTCAGCCCCTGTCTCCTCGCACCCTGCTGGGCAGCATCGCTACCTTGGGCGGCAAAACCAGGAAATTACCAAAATACCTTAGATAGTACACATAGACCATTTCTAGACATATACTCTAATTACATTCAAATCGCATTACTTTTCTAAACAAATGTAAGTTCGAGCAGTAATGCAGTGCATAATAAACAACAATATATCGTTAAAACGTAGGACTTGCTGCATTATAGTTCAGAGATAGCGAATGGTTTGATAGCATATCATGTTCAATTTTGGTTTAAATAACAGCTGTTCGTGCTTCTCGGTGTCCCTGCAGGAGGAAAAATCAAAGCTAATGCAGAAAAAGTCCTACTCCCCGCCTCCCCTCCAAAAGGAATTCTTCAACTATTCAGTCAATTCAAATCTAAAAATAACTGGAAAAAGAAATACTTGGAAAGAAAAAAGAATGCCTTCCTAATCGCATATTAATTGCTGTACCCAATTGTAACTTTCTTTTGCACTAGCAAGTAACATCATTTGTGCCATTATAAGGCTCTCAAAAATCCTGCCAACAGAGAACGTGCATGTCAAATAATGGATTCAACCTGCCACTTCCCACAGGGTCAATAAGGAGCAGCTGGACTTGAAATCCGTACCTAAAAACAACAGCTGCCGCACACAAGATAGGCCCAGAGCAGAGGTACAGTCTTTGTTTCCTCCCTCCTGATCCAAAGTGCTCAGTTAAGTGCCCAGGCAACAGCGCAGAATATAAAGAGACAAGTTCACCACTCACGCAGGGGGCAGGACAGCGAAAACTGAAAATAAAGAATTGCAAAGGGAAAGAAGGTACGAACGAGGGGAGAGCACGATGTACTGAACCTGCCAGATCCCTGTACCAGGAGTTCATTTGTACTCTATGCAACTGCTCTGGATATGTAGGACATCCAAAATCAACTTTTTCCACCACCAAGCTTCAGAAAGCCTAGGAGCTAACACTGCACTTTCAAGGTCTATTGCAGCTTTCCCTTTCAACTAGGTGATCTGGGAACTAAGAAACCGGATCAAATAGCTTCTCAGCACTGCACTCTAAAGTTCCTGCAATACTCTGGGTAAAAGACAGCGTCTGCCTACCTTGCTCCTGGCTTACTCCAAATCCTGACCAAGGGGAAAAAAACCACTCACACTCTTCATGACTGTCTATGGTTCGACATCTGCCCTCTTCTGCCACATCTTGGCCAACTGAACCACAGCAGGATCCCTTTTTCCCCACATACAAAACCTAGAAGGTGACCATGAATTGCCAATAAACACAGGCTACTGACCATTTACGTGGACTTCCCAGTTCACTGAGCAATCTGGCATTGAAGCAATATTTATGTGTGTTATTATCTGCCTGTAAAGAATTCTTCATTCTCTTAATAGCATCTGAAAAACCTTACAGTTACTTATTTCCCTCCCAGCTTCTGCTATCTGGAGGCATCACACAAGCTAGATTTCCTTCTGTAATACCACGGCTGTAAATTGCATGTGATGGGATTGTCCCTCAAATACAACTCTAAGTGAGCCTTGCAGAACCTGAAAGACCACGCTCACAGTACCACAAGTGCTAGCAAAAAGTCAACTATATTTTCTTTAAATACTTTCAACAACGGAGTAAATTCAGCCTTTTCATCTATACCCTGTAACGAACACTAATCCTGCCATCATTAAGGATACTGATGCCTGCCCTTCCTCGTCAGCAACTGGGATGCAAAAATTCTTTCACTATGAAAATGCTCTCCCTCCTAAAATTTAGGAGAGCTTTGAGGACTAGTGGTAGTCTATAGAAGCTCACCCTCTGGATTTATACTCAGAGCTTTGAGTTACAAGTATCTTTGATCATTTGAGATACTGCAGTGTTGTATATGTGCAGCTCCACCTTGCTAACAGGAGCTTCAGTACCAACAGCATCCCAGGCACTTTCCAAATCCCCATGAAGACTCAGACCCCATCCTGAGCAGCACACGGGCAAAAGTAACCTGTAGTTATAATGAGATTTTATTCTCATATGATACGCCCCATAAAAATCACATTGGAAAAAAAGAATGCCTAGGGTATTCCACAAATATAAGTATGCATATTCATTAGATATTACACTTATGCTACATAAAGCTGTGTCAATGTTCGTATAATCCAACAAAAATCAAGGGTGGTTGTGCCTCAACTGTCTGAAGGGAAATATATTTGCTTTGTAAATATTAATGAACTTAATATGGTGTCTGTAGGGAGAGATTTTAACAGGAAACACAGAGCTGTGAGGCAACAGAGTCACAGTCAGTAGCACTAAAGCATAAAATTTCTATTGTGCCTTTTATAACATTTCCCCATCATGAGGTTATCATCATACAGTTCATATATTATTCGTATGCAGCCCCAAAGGGAGATGTTTGTTTAAATGTCCACAGGGAAGAGGTTATCATCTGACGGGCGCCAAGATTAAATTCAGAGGAGTTAAAGTGCTATGTGATAAGTTTCTTTTCATATTAGGGCAAGGTTTGCATGTTGACTTCAAAACACTGAGCAGCAGCGCAAGTTCAAAGACTTTTTCCACACAAGGAAAAGACATTTGACGCGTACTCTTGCAAAACAAGGTGAAAGTAAAAAGAATTAATGAAATTAATCAAATATGCTGTATTTTAGCAAGAAAACAATAGTTATACATTAACACGTCA
This sequence comes from Patagioenas fasciata, assembly GCF_037038585.1. Taxonomy (NCBI): domain Eukaryota; kingdom Metazoa; phylum Chordata; class Aves; order Columbiformes; family Columbidae; genus Patagioenas; species Patagioenas fasciata. The sequence goes on along the minus strand of NC_092522.1, from coordinate 7,151,406 downwards.
ACTGAAGGATAAGACTATGAATACACAAATAGAAGACTAAGGTGTTTTAACCTTTTAGCTTACAAACCCAAAGGGACTTTAAATGAAAGGTGAAATTTCCAGCAGAAAAGGTTGAGAGTCATATATCAACCCCTTTCCCCCAACCTGAGAATGTGTAGCTGGATTGAGGCTTAAATACACTCCCTTGTAAGTGTGTGGAAAAGCTGGATGGAAAAAGGCAGAAAAGAATGCAGGACCTGAAAAATCCCCTCCTTGCACCTCATCAAATCCAGGACACTTGGAGATGGGCTCATGAAAGGCCTTGGTTTCTCGAAAGGGAGAGAAATCAGAACGACACCTACCTCCCTGGATTTATTGCTCATCGATCATCTGGAGGCACGTGCAGCAGCTGGTTCCTACAATTTTATTTCAGGCTGCAGTACTAAAGAGCACAGCAGCGTATTAGCATGTGGTATTTTTAGTCTAATAGCAAAGGCAAGACAAATATACTGGCTCAGAAAAGTTCAATACTCCTGGTTGAGAAAAGCATTCCGAATGCAGTTCTGGTAACATTAAAATGCACTCCTGAATCAGGACGAAGATGGACAGAAAAGCACAGAGACATGGGCAATGCCAACCTGGTTACTTACAAGGCACAACAGCAAGTCAAATCTGTGCTCTGTGTCATGGTGACTTTCATTTCAACTGTAAAATTAGACTGCTTTTAAACCTACTTAATTCTGGTTTAACCCTCAGCCAGCATCTGTAGTCTTAACCACCGATCGTTTTCCAGTTATTTTACTAGTCCCAAAGTACATTCATCATTTTTTTTAATGTAAAGAAAGAAAATGAGACTTCAACAAATGAAGCCAATTTAGATTTAGTAGCTGTAAACAGCCCCTGTAGTAAAAATTAACCTTCACTCTTAACTCATGAGAGGTCAGGTTAGGAGCAAGGTGAGAACCTGAGCAAGTGTTTTTGTGGCCTTTGTTCAAGTTCTATTCTCAGGAAGCACTGTTTATTCCCACTGAAGTAAGGAGTTTCATAGCTTACCCAATTTATCCTCCATTGTTTCATTAATCCCAAACAAATGAAAGAATCACATAATCTGTCCTGAAGTCTGAGGCGGTAACCTTAAACAGTGCTCGCATTTGAATTTAAGTGAGTTGTTCTGTATTAATTATGGGGCATTCTATTTTGCAAGCCCACCAGTCATTCCCATGTTTCAACAGTTCTTATTGTCAATGCTCCCCACATCCACAGTGCTCTTCTCATCTGTGCTGTCATTTCATATATAATAGACAGACCCATTTTTCACCTTCCCAGGAATACAGTATGATACAGAACCTATGAAGTATGTGGCCAATATCATCTAACCTATTAAATGTCAGAATCATATATCTCAAACTATATGTCAAGATGTGGTAGTCTAGCAGCAATAAACTCATTTTATTCCTCACAGGGAATGCACTCTGGATATAAGAATCCATGCGGGTTTCATTCTGTATAGGTTTGATTGTGACCTACTGTTGATGGCTAACATGCTCGGTAGAGGTTGGCCAGATAAAAGATCACATTAAAACTTAACAAAGTATTCCCTTTTTAGTCAGCTAAGTTTGTACCAGTTTGGTCCTTTGCAGGGTGATCCAGTGCTCGCTCCAGTATGAGACTTGCCCAACTTATTTTTACATTTTATTATTATTTCACCCTCACATGCCACGCCGGACATTCTGCTTTGCAGAAAATTGTAGGCAGCGGAACTGAATGCAAAGCGACCAGAAGCGGCAGCTTTCCAGAAGCGAAACAGCTACGTGAGTTTATTGGAAACAGAACACCAAAAAGCAGACGTCGTCCGCTCTGCAGGATGCCAGGAAAGCGCCAGCAGAACAAAGCCTGCACTCTTGGCTGGCGTGGAAGGAGCGCTGCCCGTGCCAGCAGAGAGGCTTCGCTCAGCTCCGCATTGTGGATTTCAGCCCGTATCTGTCTGCCCTGACCACACGCTGGGCTGCACAGCTCCAGCACCTCCAGGGCACTTGGAGAGAGGTCACACAACAGACACTTCTTGCCTGTGAAGACTGATGGATATGCCAGCCAAAAGCCAGCTCGGAGAACTGAAAACCCTGCAGCGGAAGGAAACCCCCAAATCAAGACATCCTCTGCTGACTGTGGAGCGGGAGGCTGGGCGCTGGCCAAAGGGACCCTCCTCTGCTGTCTGTGTGGGCGGCTGTGGCGTCCCTGGCATCAGGGACACACTTCAGCTGGCCACCTGCTTTATCCGCTGCCTGGCCATACCCATCCTCACCAGACAGCTCCCACTGTCAGCCTCCCAAAACTGTCTCCATGCAAAGACCCCTCTTGCAAAGCTCCAGAGATCCAAAGCCAAACCTTCTGCTGTCCCTCCTTCCTCTTACCCCATCTCAGCTCCATTCTGCTAAGATCCAGCTATAATCTGCAGCCGTGGTTCAGTCAGACATGAAAGTATAGCAAAACATAAATCACAACAGATTTATTAGGATGAAGAGCTCAGAAGCGACACAAAGATTGTGAGAGCAATTTCTCTGTTACTCATGATGTATTTTATCTGTGTATCTCACCAGAGCTGCATGGATTGCTATTCCTCATTTATTTGCTTATTTACTCCTACATACCCATGGGGTGAGGAGCACGAGCCAATTTAAAGAAAAGAGGGTCTGGAAGAGTAACAACAGTAACTGAACCTTCCCAAAACAAAGGCTGGGCCTCCTCTGCATTGGGCTGATTTGACAAGCCAGCTGAATTTATCAGGATTTCTGGCTGAAAGCCAGTACTGAAATAAAAGGATGTTAACGTGATCTTTTTTTTTTCTCTTGCAAGAAATAACAGGAAAGGGGGGGAAAAAGTAACATTGTTTCTATTTACTTTTAAGGTCTTTTTATACCGCTTACTACAGTAGCCAGGCCCCTCCAAACATACAGAAATAGAAGGGGGAAAAAAATAATCAAAGAAACAAGATAAAATCTCAACCCTGTACTAGCGACAATTTTGCTAATTTAGCAACATGTCTGTACAATTTTTGAGTTATTCAGCTCTTATCGTAACTGCCATTAAATTGTAAAGATAAAAAGAATAAATGCTTTGACAATTTTCAATTATTAGATAGATAACTACTGTAAACACAGAAGAACCCATGCAGAGCCCTGTCTTGTATTAGTGACACTCATTAGCTGTAATAGTTACAGGAGTCATTATTTATGCAGTTCAATAAGTGCGTATCAATCTTAACAAAGATGTATTGACTGAAAACATCTACGCTATGCATAGAGGTGGGTTTGCTTGATCCCCAAGAAATTTTAGGGTGAAAGGGTGAGAGGAAGCCACGTTTCCGACTTTCCCACCATCCCTTTCTTTTATTTTTTGGTTATAAGTGAGTAAGGTAGAAACTGGACACATGGGACCTCGGTCACACGGGACATCCACAGCAATCACATTTCTCCAAGAGGGATGCCTTCGTGCCTTTCTCTCCATAGCTGTAGCAAAAAATAACAAAGGCTTTTAAAGTTTAATAAATAACGTACCGTGTGATGAATACGGGCTTTGTCTGCTTTGCTTTATCAGCCTTCTACCTGAATAGCAGTCTGAAGAACATGTAAGGAAGCGCGGCTGCCTTGGCAGCTTACTTATCATTTCAGAAAATGACTTGTCTGTTGGGATGATAGTTCGGTTTGGGCTTTGGGGACCGCACAATCTCTTTGAGCCCAGGGAGAGAGCAGCTACACAGAGCAAGTAAATAATTTTAATTTTGTACAAGTTGAAAAGCATTTTTTCCTCGACTTCAGTGAGATGACAGTGGCATGATGGCTGATTTTCATTTCAATCAGAGCAGCATATGATTACCACCTAATTAGAATGTAGAAATAGAAAGGAGATCATTTTTTAACCTACCCAAGAGAATCGTGCGGGGGGAAGGGAGGAGATTATGTTAATCAAATGATACTGGCATATAACAGCTACCAAAATAGCCACCTGAATTTTACTGGCACCCTTACTGTCCTTGAGAATCTGTCAGTGGCTTCCATCGAAACCTGTATTTTCAGAGCTTTATTTCTGAGTAATAAATATACTCTAAAATAAATACACGCCACTGCAGGCCCAAACTTGTCATAAAAGATATCACCTTAGGCATAAATACATATATTTTTTTCAAAATTACACATACTTTTGTTGACAATTGTAAAACTGTAAGCGTGGAAACTACCCAAGCAAAAACAAAAGTAATACTATCTTAGGGGGAGTTGTTTGCATTAGTTAATTTTTCTTTTTTTTTTAATTTGCTTTCATTAATTAAATCTTGTCAGCCAGCTATTCCCCTATTTTTTTGAATAATGTAGAAACTTAGTTGATCTGCCTAGGGGAATATAACTGAAGTTACATTAAAGGAAACTGCACCAGACAACATCTTCCAAGACACACTGTCTCCATCTGCATCCTTCTGTAGAGATAACGACAAGACCTCATCTCAAGATGCCACTTTGTTTAATTGTCTCTGAAGAATGATGAGCCAAAATTAGGTTGCTGAGACCACCAAAGGGAGGGGAAAAGAGAAATTTAATAATACTAATACTACTACTAATAATACTACTAAATCTTTCAGTCAAGCAGTTTGCAGAACTACTGAAATTGGGTTGCCTTGATGTTTTCATGGGCTCAGGAGGTGAAAGCAACTTTTTGTTAGTTGTTCAACCCATCTTTTGAAGCATGAGAAACGTTCCTACCTTGCTCTATTACACCTGCTACATAATACAACGCTGCCTCACGTAGCTACTGTCAGATGAACATAGTACCCAAATGGATGCCATGGGGTGCCACACTTAGCTGCAGAGACCTGCACATGACACAAAGTTGTGATCGTGTTGCTACACCCCAAAATAAAGCTCTAGTGTTGTTAAAAGTTTATGAAGGCACACCTGCACTACGCTGCCCTGTGCAACAGAGAACGGCAGCGAAACCCTTTGTTCTGTCCTCCCAGGCAGCGGCTGCCCAGCAGAACATGGACCTCTCCAAACCAGCACCAGTACCCACCACCACTTTAGGTGCTCAGGACAGCCTTGCCTGGCACATGGATACCCCTCTGGAGGCCACTGGATCTCCTGAGGGTCCCACGCCACGTCTTCCAGCCCACACAGTGGTCCTGTCCTCCCTTGGGTACCTAAGACCACCCCTTAAGGAAGCTGCTGCCTTCACTGCCCTTCTCTGGTCTTTCCTGACCAGGAGGAGACACCTGCTTACCACGGCATCAGAGTGAGGAGCTCCATGGGGACTGGTAAACAGCACAATCCCTGAAGCTTTGCTTTCTCAACATGGACCTTCCCTTCCTCAAATTCCTATGACCCCTCCCCATCCTTGGAAACTCAATAGCGCCCGCAGCTTTCTATCAGCAGGATAAAAGTCCCCCTCGTCACACCCCCGGTCCCCATGCAGGGAGCATCTCCTCAGCTCGGCGAGACCAGCCCAACCCCTGCGTGCCACCAAGGCACATGTAGGGGAATCAGTGCACAGGAAAGGTAATTTCACTTCAACTATCTCAACAGTGGAAAATATCATCATGATTTGGATGAAGCGCTATACAAAATGAAGCACAGCTGCAGGTTGCTCATGTTGTGTTGTGCCCAACTTGACAAACCAGGTGTTTACTCCTGAAAATTTTTGTCACAAGGAATATAGCAAGTGGGATCCTGCCCCTCTCCACTGAAAACAGAGTTCCACTGATTTCAGCTGTGCCAGGATTTTGCTCATCCTGTTTTGCTGGAAACACAAAGATTTTTTTGTTGGCAGTGAGATGATGCATAACTGGCTCGCTGAAACACAGGGACCTAAATCTCATGTACTTCAGGCAACATAAGGAAAAGTCTCTCTTCAGTAGTGCTTCTAATGAAAAGGAATCAGGAATGTGCTGATTTATTTTCCAACTATGTGCTTTTAATTTCCATCAGTTATTTGAATGGAACATATATTGTAATCTCACTTTCCTGGTTGTTCTACTGGGGTGCGTAATAAATGTTGTGAGATATTGTGCAAGAGCAAGAACAATACTTTGAACTAAATGTGCTGTTAAATTAAAGTCTGGTCTTGAGCAGTGAAAAAGTTCTGAGGCTTTTCATGTCAGTGACATAAGGTAAAGCACACGTGAAGCATTTTTTATTTTTCAGCATTTTGAGAAACATAGCATAGTATTGAAATAAAGCAAATATTTCAAACATTGCAAATGTTTGAAGACAACCCACCACAAAAAACCAAACATAACCCTCTCCCCACCGTCCTCAAAAATGGGGGGGGGGAGTCCATTATTTAAAGATCGCACAATTCTTTTGTGATACCATTATGGGAGATCAGGTGGCAATCTCTCAGACCTTGCCAAATTATCCCAGAAAGAAACATTGTGAACTGCTCAAAGAGCTTAACATGCATTTTTAAATGAATCCTAGTGTATAATTTCCTAAAGGATGGGATCCAATTCTATTTTGTGCTCTGAAGAATTCTATTAAACCTCTAGAGCACATTGTGAAATGTGAAAATGCAGTTTGCTAAAGAGATAGCCTAGGTGGTCTGCAGTAAATTAACCCAGTAATGCTGACTGTGGCCATTCCTGTGAGTTTGCTCCAAAGGATTTCTACGCTTACAGTATAACACCATTTACCAGCTTCAAAACTAGATTTGCCCTCTGGCTGCAAGTCAGCAGACCTTGGTGTAAAACATGGTCAGAAATTAGTTTGGCTAAGAGTTCCATTTCAAGATCAGAACAGCGCTGCGTGTTACGTACAGCTAAGCCCAAACCATTACTTACAATACTGTTGTTTTCCCTAGTGGACTTTAGGTAGTCAAGTTTTAGGTTGCCAGACCATGATGGCTGCTGCCCTGCCAGGTTGGTGTTCCATGTTCAGTAAATTACAATAGATCTCTCTCCCTGTGTTGCTTTGTAACAATTAACCTCGGGAAGGAGCTAACTCCATTTGCATGGTAATGAGACATTCATCTGAGTGACATCGGAGTTAAGCATGCTAATAAGTTTTTATGCAAACACCTGAGGGGTCAAACACAACAATGGACTTGGACAAGAAAACCTTTTATTAAATGCAAATCACTTTTCTTGTAAATACTATGGCAGAGAACTTTGTAGGACTCTAACACAGCTTGCAAGAATGGAGTCGGTTAGGTTATATTTTCAGGCCCTCAGGCTAAGGAATATGTGGCTACTGATTTATTTACTTTAAATTAATATCAGTATGGATAAAATCTTCATTACAGCATCAAAGGAGAGAAGTACTACAGCAAGGTAGAGAGGAGAAAACAACAATATCGCCTTATCTTTCACAAATTTGTCACCGTTTCCTGGGATGCAGGAAGGCAGATAAGGCATTGCTGCTGCAGAGCACAACAAAAGCTTACAAAATTGTCAGGTTTCCATCCTACCTTCCGCCTTACCATCCTACCTTACCTTTTGCCAAGTGTATTTTTAAAGTAGGCCAACTTCCTAGCAAGCAGGCTATCACTTTGATCTCGGCCTTGCACTAAAACTTATTGAATTCAATCAATCAATTCACATCCTACACTCAAAGAGTTTGAGAACTTCCTTAGGACAACCAGTACCAGGCATTACCTAGGGGACAACTGGCTGCCAAACATCTTTGGGACTAAAGGAGCAGAACTGGACAGGATGTCTCAAAGCCAAGTCGGATTGCACGAGAAGGGATGGAGGGAAGGAGCTGACTTTGTTTCATTGAACTCTGTCACAGCCAAAGTGCAGGAGGCCTCTCGTAGGACACGCCAACTCCTTTCGACAGCACGGCGGGTCTGGTGAGCAATAACAGGAACCAAACAAGGAAAACAAAGGAAAATGGCAAACCTCATGGCAAATCATTAAAAGCTCTGCTCCCAGTCTAGAACACGTGAATTTAAATATCCAGTAAGTGTCCTGGGAGTCGCTCTGTCTTTATGACAGAATTTTATAGAAATGACTATGCTATACAGCGATCTGCAGTAAGAGTGGATTATATTGTCGAGACACACAAAGTCTCTTTCATTTCCGTTGCTGTACGATGAGCTACTTTTGGAAAAGTTCGGGTGATGTATAATATTACTACTCACAGCCCAAAATTTAATCCAAAGGAGTATGTGTGCACAATATAAAATGGATCAGATAGACACCTGGCACAGAACTACATTAATTCATTTAAACCAGACGAGCTGTGCTCATCTTGCTATATGCACTAAGCAGCCGCAATCCAACCACTGCATGCTTCTCAAAGACCCCTTTCACTGCATAAATTACTGCTCCCATCATTAGAATTAAGTATTTTTATTTTGCTTCTGACCTATTTATGACATATAAAACATGCTAGTGTGCCACAGTCTAAAATTCAAGCCAGCAGATTGCAGAAAAACCTTATGAAGAAGGAAAGCTTTGTAGAGGAAAATACAAAGCTAGGGATAACTAGATCTACTACTACTCTACTGCCTTCAAAAATTAACAAAAGCTCTTGGGGATTAGCTCTGAATTGTCGTTCTTGCTAATATGCAATAATTGCATCAAATGCATCACACGTGCATCTTCAGTGCATCAAACAGCACGACACCTCAGCTTGGTGAGTTTGGGATTCAGGCTGTTAGGAAACATTTAATGTAACAACTATTAGCTATACTAGTCCACATTCAAAAAACAGCTGTGATGTAAGCTCAGTAGGATTATTTTTTACAATTGTTTTGTAGCCAGGGCAGCCTGGTCTCTTTTCACTGTCCAAACATTGTAAACCACAGCTACTTATTTAAAAATAATCCAGATTCAGTTGGAGTTTGTCAGGATCAAGACAGGAGGTTTAGAGCTGGGAGGTCAAAAATTAGAAGGGAATACATTATAGAGAGTGAGAAAGGAGGAATCAGGCACAATTCAGTGTTTATAGTTTACATTAGTCTGTATGAACCATAAAGACAGCGACATTTTGCAAACTCAGGCCAAAATATAGAAAAACTATTAAAATACAAATAATAGTCAAGAATATGTGTGATAAACACTGTCACTTCATTCACCTTCTGCTGTGCACCTCAAGTCTTCTTCCAAAACAGACTCGGAGCTTTGCAAGGACAAGGGCAGGAACTCACCTGAAGTCTATGGAGGGAACCGGGAATACATGGGAGCAACGCGATAATTAAAAGCAAGAAAGAGGCAAAGGTGACACGCAGGGTGTGTGAGAAATTCCAGGGCAGAAGCAGAAAAAGGACATAAAGGCAAGACTCAAAGTGTATATTCAAAGTAAAAGCTGTCTTCTAGCTGAGAAGCAAAATACTTCAGAAAATAGTTTTCATTGAGAAAACTTCTACACTTTCGATGGGGAGTCTACCAAATGAAGTCAGGACTCTTGTAATACTACTAAGAGAAAAGTAACGAGCAGGTGTATGTCCAGTACATACTCAGCTTTTGAGGAAGAACAGCTTAACTTCTGGAGCTAAACATTGTTTTAGTCCATGTTTAAATGATGCAGTAAAAGTGCAACTAAGATAAATTATAAGATGTCAAAGCAGCGCAAACACAGAGGTTCTAACCTTCCGCTCAAAGGTTAGAATTACGTATTAACAGACCAGACTCCCTAAAATATAAGCCCGGAGCTTGGCTGACGACTCTTAGGCACCCGTACTGCTAATGAAGATTGTCCATCCAAAACCCATGCTCTGCTGCTTGGATCCCTAATTCACGGGAAGTTACCAAGAGCTCAGCACCACAAAGAACTAGTGTCCAAACACATACATGCTCCTTAGTCCACCTTTCAGAAATCAGGTTTGAAAATCTCAATTTACCATTCAAATCTCAACATAGTGTTTCCTTCCAATTCAAAGTTGGTAAAAAACAAAACAAAGCACATAAAACCCTCATGTACCACATCCTCTTGACAAAAAAGGCCCCCTGAATATACTACTAATTATGTCCCTGTATCCAGTACTTGTCCACTAGATAGTCTGTTAAATATTTTCAGATAAAAACACTGAACAACTCTAGCTGTCTGAAATGCTGGCTGTCATCATGAGGAAACAGGCTTATCTCCAGTTTAAGACCATCATGATTATTTTATTTGTTTTGTCACTTCTCTGTTGCATTTCATCAACTCAACACTAGGAACTATCAGCCTGCTAAGAACTCAGCCCAGAGAAAGACAAACGCTGGAAAGGGGAGATATGGAGATCATTCTGTTGAAAGCATTTTTTTCGTCTTGTACAAATAATCACCATCGTGTTGTCACTGGAAGACAACCAGTCCTGTTAAAAATTCACAGTTGTGTCACATATTTAGTGAGCATTACAGGGAAAACCCGTACTCGACTATAAGCAAACATACAAAAAAAAAGAAAGAAAAAAGAAAATACTACCATACTGTTCTCTACAGTAAAGCGACCCCTGGACACCACTGACCTTTGGTGGATCTTTCCACTGACAACTGCAATATACATTTCCTTTCCAAGGATCTCCTCCTTATTACACAAAAACTCTGACGCTCAGAAAGAGCTTAGGAAGAGAATAGTCTTCTGCTTTGCCAGGAAAGATTACAATGCACAGGAAACGCACAGTATGGTTTCAAACAAAGGTATTTCCCTTCAACTCCAGCGTCGCTTTTAAATATAACAATCTTTCCCCGGCTATATTGTCCCGACCTGATTTCCTTTGTCTTAGACTAAATAATAAATAGTAAAAGACTTCAAGGCTCAAGCCTATGTTTACTCTTTTCAGCATTTTGGAATCAAAGACCATTTGGGAAATTCATATTTTATTCCATACCTCATTGTAATTCTTGCTTAACCATTCCTTAGCAGTGTTAAGGGCAATGATAGCAGCAGGCTCATTTGGAAAACCTGAAGACAGAAGGAATGAGAGATAAGTAAAAGGCACACATTTTTATACACATATAACAAAAATCTGGATTTTAAAAAATATTTTTGGACTATTCTGGGATTACGTTTGGCCAACTCACTTCTTCACAGATTTATATAAAGGTTTTAGGTGTCATCAATTACTTTTTTTCCCCCGAGGTACACAAATTGTAAATAGGGTCTGCCATGTTTTACTGGGGTTTTTTTGTTCTGTTTTAAACTTTAGGAAAACTCCACAGCTCAAGAAAAGTAGAAACAATAGAGAGCTATACATGTGTCATACTAGGCAGGCAACAATATAACACAATATATCACAGTAACAAATACTAGGCTTACATTTCTTGGCATGCAAGAAAAAAATCAGACATTTTTCAAGCCCTAAGGGCTTTCCTAAGGCTTGCTTTCTTTAATCCATCTGTCAGCAAAACTATACAACACCATGACCCTAATGCCACAGGCCGTCTAAGGATAGAAATGTTTGAGTTAGAAATCTCTTAATTTATGACCTAAAATATAATTAGCAACTTTGGAAGTTAAGGAATTCATGAAGCATAAGCGTACAAATTTAAGGTCTGATACTGCATGATATACTAACAACAGTGACTCCCCCCAGCACTAAACAGTATCAAAAATCTTTCCAGGGATACAGGCTTTTTGCTTTGATGGTCTCTATCTATCAAATCTAAAGATGCTTTCATTACTTAGGCAGCCTTAATTTAATTTTCCTTTAAATTCCTAACTTGAGGGCAGCAAATCATTTTTGTGAGGATTTAAAAATAAGAACCCATAAGCTGTATGAATAGCGCTCAGTAGGTTAGATTAATAGAACAGTCTTTGAAGAGGTGGAGCTGCAGGCACAGTGTACGATCAAGCAACGGAGCTAGACAGAAACAGTCATGAAATTCGGCATACAGCTGTGTACATATAGCATTTTTTACATCATGCATCACCCCTCGCACCATAAACTGAACCGCAGACACTGCAAATGTTAGTGGATGTGTCCAGCTTTTTGACCTGGCACGTTAACCTGCAAGCTTGTACCTTCTTTAACCCTTTGTCAGAAATTAAGCTCTGCTAGATTAGAGAAAAACACAAAAAGGAACAAAGTCCCTCCACCCTGAGTCACATCCCTAAAACATCACTCCCTGGAACTGGACTCTGCAAAGGTTTTGTCCAGCAGCACGTGTCCTGTTTCAAAGTGATAGATGACAACTATCTAGCAAGAGTAGCACGTAAAATAGCCAATGTCTGAGTAATACTGACATTTAGCATGTGCTTCCTCTCCATATATTTCTCCATAAAGAATGTTTTTAAATCTTCTTTTTTTCCAGGTCTGAGATGGAAAAATCAGCAAAAAGCCTACAAGTGTTACTGGGGATACTTCCACTGCCACTGGGTAAATACATTCTTATGACATTTAATAATGCTGCTGATCTTATCAAAGCATATGTCTTATGACACAAACTAATGAACGCTAACGAAGCTCAAAGTAGGGACTTTCAACAGCCGCATTTTCATCATAGAAAATAACATATCTTTAAGGGGACCGTCTGCTTAAATTAGTAATATCCCATCTAGCAAACCAAGACTTTGTAACATAGAAATTCTGTATCCTGAGTGTGGTAGATCGGCCTGGACGTAAAATGAAGCCCATGCAGAGGGAGAAAAGCGTATTTCAGACAACTGATACACCATTGTTTATGTACTGAATGGTTTATTTTCAGAACAATTCTCCCTCCAGCAAGATTCACTTTTCAGGCTTGTTTTTCACTTCCTTGCAGCAGGGTGTTTACTCAAAACTGTGATAAAGCACTGGCAATTTTATAGAATCTTTCCATAAATTCGGCATTATTTAGAAAACTGCTGCCATACTAATCAATCTTAAATAGAAGCTTATCTAGAAAACTCGTGTGCAGTTACTCATAAGTAACCACAATGTAAAGGAAATAGCTCAGCAACCAAAATAAAAAGCTTTGAATTCTGTGTATTATTTCAGAAAGTGTCTTGGAAAAAAATTTAATTAGTATTTTACACACATTTCTGGTAATTTTCATGAAATATTACCTTATTAGCTTACACAGAAGCAGGACGGAATTTAGCCTCCTGTTCTGTACCCTGCACCAGTACAAAGGGCCCTGTGTCTTCAATTCTTGAACAGAAAAACATGTTGTTTTATAGGACTGGGTTGAAGGGAGATAAAGCCAGATGGGATATTTTAAACACATTTTTGCGTGGTTTTTATCTCTAAGCCACGTTTTGTCGGCCATACCATTTCTGGTCAGCTCCCATATACGCACCCATCCCCCTTCCACACTTTCTTTTTGGCGACAAAGCAATCTCAGCGAGCACGTGGGAATCAAATTACTTGAGAGAAACGAGCTCGAGGAGGCTCACAGTTAACCGGCTGCTGGAGCAGCAGCTCAGGCAATTCTGGCTAAAGGCTCAATTTCACAAAAGATAAAACGGGTAAAGTAATAAGAGTGACACTGGCCCACGTTACTGCAGTGAGTGCTCCTCCAGAATACTGAAAAGGACAAGGGCACAGAAAGGCAAAGAAGCATTAGCCGTACGGTAGAGGCAAGCGGTGCCTCTGAAGGACTTCACTGGGTTTATTGGGCTGGAGAAAAGAGGGGGGTTGGCAGGCTGTACGTCATGGATGGGTGAAGTGTCTAACTACCCACACAGGCCTCTAACTCGGGCTGGGCTTCCTTCACCCTTCAGTGGCAAAGCTGACATTTTGGCACAGCAAACCTCGCTACACCAGAGAAACGGCGAGTTCCTGAAGAGCTCCCCTGCAGCCTGTGCATTCTGCAGTGCCCGCTGACCACGGCTCACCATCCATCACCACGATCTACACCCCGCTCTTCAAGTACAGCAAACTCTAGAAGCAAGCAGCCACCGTCTCTCATGCCCCACTCACTTCAGGAGCCTTCCTTTACAGTACGGTTTTATTGATTACAGCACAGTGGGCGCAAGCCTGATAAGTCAATAGGAAGGAGGGTGTGCAGAAAGTCCTGCACAGTTTAAAAACCATGAAGGATGAAAGAGAGGTCCCATGTGCACGCATGGCTTGGCTGAGCTTTGCTCTGTTCATTCAACACTGACAACTCTGCAAAGTATGTCAGTATCGACCATCTCCACGTGTCTGTCCCAGCTGTGTTGCAGCTGTGTCTCCAGAAACACTTGTTACTCCAAAGGTTTCACATCTTTGCCCAGTTGCTTCACAGCTAAAATGTCAATCTAGACAGGACGGCTGCCTTTGCATACACCTTGGAATAGCGACTGCCAGCTTTAACGCTGACTTGGGTACCAGCATCAATCAAGCTACAGCTTAACTTAGAAGCTTCTTGTTACTAACAGATGTATCTACTACTGCATTCACTAAGATGAATATTACTTCATACTCCCCACTACAAAAAACTCACTTTACTACCACCACATAAAATACACCTCATTTGAACTCGGCTGCTTTTGGTGTGTCCTTGCACAGATATTACCCACCATGACGGTCTATGAAAGGACTTTACCATCTTATTCCTGGGAGTTACAACTCTGACCTGAGAAATGGCTGCTGAAACCAGCTGTGTGCTGTGTAAGTTCTCACAGTCATCATGGTCATCATTTTCCAGAGGAAGCATGATAAGGTCTGGCAGGATTATTTTAAAATATTTGATATCTAAAGAAATGTGTTGTTTTGGAGGTGGAGAGTGCAGAGGAGACTTGAGAAAGAATAGCAACTACAGAGATGTATGTTGAAGTTGCCCTTATATGTTGTATTTATTCCCTGGAAAGCAACTGGTGAGAACATAAGGGCCCCTGATTCATCACCATACAGAAAATCTGCGATCAATTCCCCATTGTTAGAAACTCCAGTGTAAATGCTCAGCCTTTGGTGCTTGGGGGATTTAGCAGAGAAACATCCACACTATTGTGTCTGTTACTGTGTGCCTAATTTGACTGTGTGGTATCTGAAAAGGATATATAGAAGTTTTTCGATGAATAACAGTGCAACAAAGATTTTGTGAGACAAAAATAATAGGAATCTATTTAAAGGACTCCCAAACTGTACGGAGATGCTGGTAGCTTTAACCGTCTCTTTTACTGTACTCAATCCAAAGCTGCACCTTATTAAAATGTCAACCTTACAATCAGGTAATGCCACGTCTCCAAGAAAAGCCCATTAACAAAACCTAAGTACTAAATAATCAACCTTTAATATGACATAGCTGAAGATGATGATAACAGATTGTATTGGTTAAGCTGTAATACTAAAAAGCAGATGTCAATCCAGAAAATCACTCCGTAGCTGCAGGGTAAGTGTTATAATTTGTCAGTTTAACTGAGATGCCTAATGTTTTCCGTAAATCAACTCATCCTGGTAAAAAAAGAAAAAAAAAGTCTGCATTTTTTTTGTTGTTAGCACAGCCTAAATGCTAGGCAGGTTTTTATTCATTTAAAATATGCTCTCTTCTCAATGGTTTCTGAAAGACTCATCACAATCTTAATATTCTTATTTGCCAGCTTTAATGGTTTCATTTTGAAGCAAATCATGAAAATAACCAAATGCACATCAACACAAATACTCATTATGTGTTTCTCATACTTTCTCAGAAAAATATCCACGCTGGCATGATTGTGCATATATCAAGATGCAACAGTTTACAGACTGTTCCCATGTTCTAAAAATCAAACCCAAGCCCCATTGTTTAATCAACATGACTGTCAAAATGTAATATTTTGCATTTATTTAGTTCTTCTAATTGTCAATGACGTTTAATAATATTTAAAGAAAGCTCTTCAAACAGTAGCTCAACAGTCACATTTTAAGCCGTGGAAGGGTACCAAAGGCCCTTTCTGCAGTCAGTGTGACAGGGTATTTCCATCATGCATCAAGTTTGCTATGTGGGAATCATGAGCACCAGATGGTGTGGAAAATAAAGACGTTTCTCAGGTTTGTTTAAAAAAAAAGAAAAAAGCACTAAGCCTTTATTCCATATATGTTCTGCAACCCAATATTATTACTGGTGCTACACAATGCTTTCTGAATCGCATCAGACATGTGAATAACCGCACTTCATCATGGTCACGTAGGTCAAGACTAGCTATTGACAGCAGACTAATCGTAACACTTCAGTCTCATCACTTTATGACAATAAAAGAAAACCAATGAGATGCACAGCCCTGCATGCCTTAGGTGGGGTTACTCGATACATTCACTTGTCCTTCAGTTGTGAAACTGTAATCTTGCAACCGATCCCATATAATCATCTTGTCAGAGAAATATTTTAGTAGTCAAAATGAATTCACTCGTGCTAGGTTGATTCCCACTGTCATGGTAAAGCTGGTCTGTTCAGTAGCACAGAGGGTAGTATCCTACCAATGAGCTTAGGCTGCTGCTGGTTTTGAGCTTTTTTTGTCTCCCCTGCCTTTTTTAAAATAACTATGGTCCCATGGTAACTGGGTAAACAAGTTGAGTTGCTAGCTTGATGATTTTTGTGGACACTCGCAACTTGGAAAGAAAGTGCCCTCCTTTGGATCGGCTGCACTGAACAGTCATGAATCTTCTGCTAAATAACCTACCTTGCCTTATTGAACTCAGTCAGCCAGAGAAAGCCTTATTTGCTGTCCGCTCGAGGAGTAACTCTCAGAAAGACAGTGAAATTAAGTACTGTGAAAAGCCAGTAACCTTTCTGTTACCCCAGTCATGCCAAGTAACAAAGCTTTACATATTTACTAGATCCCTTATAGACTATGCTAATTAATTACTGTACATATAAAACATCAAAAGAAAACAAGAAATTTTCAAAATGCAGAAACAAAACCATCGTTCTGAAGGAATGATTATGTGTCTCTGAATTCCTCTCAAGCAAGGAACGTGCCTTTTCATTTTCCTTGAGTGAAGAAATTGACCTGCAACAGGAAAATACATAGAGTTCCCAAACAATGATTGCCAATTGCGTTCAATCACTGAGATGATAAAGAGGCAGCTGGTAGAAGATGGTCAATAAAGAAACCCAAAATGAGCATCTAGCAACTAAGGAAAGAAACACAACGTCTCTCTGCTATGATGCAGTGACACAAAGCAGGGACAGTATTGAAATGATGGAGAGCCCGTCTTCATTCACAGAAATGAAGGTTCCAGTATAAGTTGGGGAATGACCTGTTAGAGAGCAGTGTATAGGAAAGGGACTTGGGGGTCCTGGTGGACAGCAGGATGAGCATGAACCAGCACTGTGCCCTTGTGGCCAGGAAGGCCAATGGCATCCTGGGGTGGATTAGAAGGGGGGTGGTCAGTAGATCAGAGAGGTTCTCCTTCCCCTCTACTCTGCCCTGGTGAGATCACATCTGGCATATTGTGTCCAGTTGTGGCCCCTCAGTTCCAGAAGGACAGGGAACTGCTGGAGAGAGTCCAGTGCAGGGCAACAATGATGAAAGGAGTGGAGCATCTCTCATGTGAGGAAAGGCTGAGGGAGCTGGGGCTCTGGAGCTTGGAGAAGAGGAGACTGAGGGGTGACCTCATTACTGTTTACACATATATAAAGGGTGAGTGTCACGAGGATGGAGCCAGGCTCTTCTTGGTGACAACCAATGACAGGACAAGAGGTAACGGGTTCAAACTGGAACACAAGAGGTTCCACTTAAATTTGAGAAGAAACTTCTTCTCAGTGAGGGTGACAGACACTGGACCAGGCTGCTCAGGGAGGTTGTGGAGTCTCCTACTCTGGAGACATTCAAACCCGCCTGGACACCTTCCTGTGTAACCTCATCTGGGTGTTCCTGCTCTGGCAGGGCAACTGGACTGGACAATCTTTCGAGGCCCCTTCCAATCCCTGACATTCTGTGATTCTGTGAAACGCAATGGGGTAAGAGAAGTCAGTTACAAGGAGGTGGCTAAGATACAAGAAAATCCACATCAATGCTGTTTCCCTGGAACACATGGTATCATGCCATGCTTCACTTCACAATCTACTACACTGAAATCATCAAGAAAATGCCTGCCACGTAATTGTCTTAAAAATGTCAGCTGAATATAGGCACATAATACAATTATTTAGGTCATGTGGTAAGAGGCTTGTGCTAACAAAGTGTTCGGATTCCATTAAAGAAAAACTAGATTTTGAGTTTACCAAGCTGTTTGATTTGTTAGAATTGAGATAAAAGGGGAGGGGGGAAAAAAAATTTAAAGAAATGAAAGAAAAAATTAAAAAGGGGGGAATAAAAGAAAAGAGGAAAAAGAAAAAAAAAAACCAAACACAAGAAAAAAGTTCAACAGAAAATGCGTTTATACTTGGGCTGCTGAAGAGGAATAGAGCTTCCCTATGAGTACCTTACTGCAAGAGGTATTATACCGGGATTCTGCCTATCTGCAAGAATTTCCTTTTTCTGCAGCAGTCAGTAGATTTGTATTGGAAGTCAAGACTTTGGTTTCATTCTTTTTCCAGCATTTATAGGGAGTATGCTTGCAGGGGGACCACATCATGGATAAATGGGTTCTCTAACAGTCTTGTAAAAAAATATAGCAAGCAATGCTCAGAGACTCTCTGGGAAGCAAACTGCTTCAGAGTTGTGCTCTTTATTGTGCTACATGATGGAGATTTTTCGCGTGTCATGGTATTTCTAATGCCCACATGGAACACTGAGGCTCCAAGCTGAGCATAATAGGGGAAACAGCAGAAAGAGACCACCGCAAGACTGAAAGGGAAAAGATCTCACTACTCTGGCAATTAAGATTCTCATATGGTAAGTGAACATATACACAATGCAAATGAAAGATACACAGGTAGTTTTGCAATTATAAAATCTACCTATGAAAGTGTGTATGCAATGTTTGCACAAATTGCACAGCTGTTTAGACACATGTATGCAGCTGTTTGTGAGCTCAAGTACATCATTCTTCTTAAAACACGCTACACACCATATCCAGAACTGCTATTCTGTTGTACAGAGAAACGTTAATTGAAAGAGGTTTCAAAGCTCCTTAATGCAGAGTATTTCCTCTTCAACTTATCCCTGTATAGCAAGCAAGTTGTTTCTTCAGGGTGGCAACATAATACAGCAAAAGTAATTTGAAACAAAGTGTAAAGCACTAGTCAACTGTGAAATCTCCCATCATACACTGAATTGAACAGCAATGGGATATTGGCTTCATTGCAGTTACAATTCCAACAAGGTTAAACATTTATGCTACCCACTGATTTAAATAAAAACGCCTTGTTGTTCTCCACTGAAGCAATGTGTAGAGAATCAATCCTACTTTCCTGAAGTGCCATGCTAATGCTGCCAGAGAGAAAAAACAACCAACCCCCCTACCCCACCCATACTCTCTGAATTCCACCTAAAATTGGTAGTTTTTCTAAAAAAAAGTATTCCTTTGCAGCGAAGCTTACACTTTACCGACGCTATCCCAGGCCCTCCTTGATGCGCAGTGTTGCTAAGCACTGAGGGAAACCTGAACATCCAGAGATGTATTGTTCGATAACAGGAATAAAGTAATGATCCTGGATCTCGCAGAGCCCAGTTCCCTTTGGAAATGAATCTTGCAATTGATTGCAAACTCTAATTGAAGGCTTGCCTGAACCTGAGACATTCTCGACATGCCTCTCCTTGCTGGAGTCCCTGATGTCTCCTAATGCATCTGCCACTACAGCCTGGGCAGGGGGAGAAGTCGTTAGGAGAGGTTCTTTCTTCTCCTTGCTGACAGGATCTTTGTGCAGACAGTGGGAGCCAGGAAAGAGCCCTGAAGTGCAGCAGGTTTTGGGGGGTGAGAAGAAGTAGAGGGAGGGAGCACAAGACCTCTTGCTGCAAGATTGGGTACAGGGTTTTGGGGAGAAGGGCTGAATCTGGTAGGGACAACATTAGGGCTGTTGGCTTCGCTGTAGCTCTCAGTATTTCAGCTAGAACAGGCAGCACGTTGTGACAGAAGTTACAAAGAGAAGGACTTGGGAACACACACGCATATATATATAAGGGACATGAGAGGAGACAAGCTTGCAGAGCAAAATGAAAGGAGAAGACAGTATAGAAAGTCTGGGAAACTTCAGAGGAATAAAACACACGCAGGCAATGGACGGAAATACAAAGTCACATAAAGAAAACAGCCAGCACTGCCAGCCCAGCGCTGTGCTTTAAATCTCTTCCACCACATTCAATTGCTCTGACAGATGCAACCCAAAGACCTGGCTGGATTATCTAAAACCAATGGAGTACTTGGTGAAGGCCATACGTGCGCAACAACAAACAAAACAATCTGACATTATTTCTACTGAAGCACAAGTCTTATCTCCTCTCTAAGGGAAATGTAAGATTTCCTAAGAGCACATAAAGAAAATCAGCTAAAAATACATTGTGAAACTCCTTGTGAAGAAAAAATAAAGGGAAACAAAGATGTTCTTTTATCTTTTTCCCCCAAGAGACATGTATGAAATAAGTTATAGGGTAGGTTGGGTGATAAAGCAAGATACTGTGCAAGGAATATTTGATCTACTTGGTTCATGCTTTTTAACAAATACATTATTGATTCTTGGTTTGTGTGTATTATTTACTGTGGATTTATTTTTGTTTCCCATTCTTGCCTCAGGCAGTGATAAACCATGCTAAAGGGTCACACAGACCAGCAGCTATTGTATTCAGGAAACCTACAACAGCTCACGACTGAAATATTTTCAGATAATCTGAAGTTCAAAAATGCCAGTACATTTTGGAGGAACTGGGAAGGGGGTGCGTTTTATTTTTGAGGCTTAATGACTTCAGTTCTTCACTATACAGCAGGGGCACTTCATACTACGTCAACACTATGTGAACACTCCTAAAACAAGCGCTTGTGCGGGATGTTTGACTTGGCACATCACTGCACTGCCTCCACATTATATGCATTAATTTTTTAAGAGGAAGCGTTTTTTCCTCCTTGCCCAGATGTTACTTCATTTCTGTAGAAGTCATTTGCCTGACAAGACATGAGCTCTGCTGGAAAGTATATTCTCTTCTTTTTGCCCAGCAAGGCTCACAGTGTGCTTTATTTGATTTTATGCTACTGTATATCTGAGCAACCAGCCAGTCTACTCTAGATACTTCATTTCAGGCTGTACTGCAGCAACTTTGTGAACAAAAAGTACATGGAAGACACCGACAGCTCTCCTATGCCTCCTCCCAGTGCTGCACTGAAAACTCTTTTTGCTTGTTTTGTTACGTCACAGAAATACACGCAAAAGGAGAAACACGATTAGAGTTAATGGGAAAACCAGTTTAAAGCAAGGAACTTGAAATGTAAAACCCCGATTCAGCAAACCTGACTGGTTACAACTGCGCATCTCGTCCTTCTGATGCTCTCAGCAAGTCCTCATGCTGAAGAGTATAGAACAAACAACTAATGGGTAAAATACAAAATATCATAATCTCTTGGAAAACCTTGAGTCTTTTGCCTTTTTTCTGTTTTTAAGGACTCATTTGCTCACATGCTGATTATATATACACCTGTGCTAGCACTCCCTTATTGCAACACTTCTGTTGACTGACAATTAGCCCCTTGCATCAGCTGCATTTTAAAGCCAACAACAGTCCTTGATCAACAGATCCAGATCTCATCAGGTTCTCCAGTGTGTCAAAAGATCGCAGGTTTAATTGTCAAACAAGTATTTTTTAAAAAATCT
The DNA here is from genome assembly GCF_037038585.1 of Patagioenas fasciata. Lineage (NCBI taxonomy): Eukaryota > Metazoa > Chordata > Aves > Columbiformes > Columbidae > Patagioenas > Patagioenas fasciata. The sequence continues at coordinate 7,129,892 of NC_092522.1, read as the reverse complement.
GATTTCTGCTAATATCACTAATTTGCATTTCACACACAATTATGCATTTACTCAGTCTTGCATACTTCAATCAAAAATGAAATTAAATAACTATGTAATGGCACTTCCAATCCCACAAATTCAAATCCAATTTAGTCTTGATATGAACTTTAGGCCCTATTAACATTTGTTTTAAATAGTATTTTCAGTATATATTCTCAGTAGTTGTGTCTTTTTTTTTTCTTTTTAGAAAAATCATTATACAAGCAAACATGTTCAGCTTTATTAGGTAACGGAAATTCCTAATGTTAACAGATGTCAACATTTCTGGTTAGACCAACATTGGTAAATAGGGCTTTAAAGTAAACTTATCTTATTTTGCAAGGGGCCATTCTTCAGGGGAAAAAAAAGGCAAACAAACATGGTTCCCATGTCATTTTGAACAACATTCAAAGAGAAATGCCAATGCAAATTGCAATTGCTGTAGTCAGAAGCAATGGCCACACTTGAAAAGCAGCAGCCTGTGCTATGGTTGGTTAGATCAAGCAGTGAAGGGGATATGGAAGACTACAACATTTCTTTTGTCAAACAACCCAGTACAAATAAGAAGCTGATCTGGACAATTTAAATGTAAATTTCTTCTCACCTGTCAGAAAACAGAGATTTAAAGACCTACACTTAAAAAAAAAAAGAACAGGCATCTCAAGTCTAAGTGAAAATTTACCTCCCACCTCAATTTCCTTGTAAACGTGGCCATGTGGCAGAAAAAGAGGTGGTTTATTGCAGCACTTTATTACATTTAGCTTGTGCATACGCTCAGCGTGAGATGACCCATGTTACACCTGGGGAAAAATCGCGCTTTTGGGATAGATCACCATGGCCAAGCACAACTAATCCCTCGGACACACGACGTCTCAGGTAGGTTAGCACAGGCATATGGGAAAGCATTTGAATTTATCGGACGGAGAGACCTCATTGATTATTAAGCAATGAGGCAAACCGGGGAAAATAAAAGGTCTTTAATTAGGGGAAATGTGAAAAGAAAGTAGGTCAGTTCAAAAGAGCTTTTTACATAATCAAAACCAAATGTAAGCGTTAGAGTCGATCTCGTCGAGCAGCTTCAGCTAATGTGATTTCCATTAATTTTATCAGATCAAAGGGTCCTCTCTATATACACCATTACATTCGAGATAGCTTGCATTAACACGACAGCTGCAAATTGTGAAAAATACCACGGCAATATTGACTCGGGCCAGGATTATTGCAGCAAATCATCTTGTCTTCCTCACATCTCCGGGGACAGAAACCAGGAAAAAAACCCAACACACACACACCTGCATGGATGAGGGAACATTATCACTGTGTGGAACATCATCTAGAGAAGCCAGGGCAATTCAGGCAGATTTATGGAGGTTTTACCTCAGCTCTCCTCACAGGTTTTACCCCTCAAGGAAGGAAATGGGCTCTATGCTTTAAAACTGAATAAAACACATTTCACGAACTCTCTTCCTTCCACTGACAAGAAGGCAATGAATGTGTTTAAATTAAAACAAAACTTCATGATATTTCCCGGTCTGTGAGTAAGTTTTTGCTCCTGTATTGTGTGCGGGGATGGATGTGCTGCCACGTCCCGGGCTGCCCCACATTGGTTCCAGCCGACACCATTAAATATGTCATAAAATAATCTGCTTATTCTATTTTTCTTTCACCAGAACACGCAATTTGAAAGACTGCAAAATGAAGTCACAATAACATGCAGAAAAAAAACTATTAAAAAAAGGCACAGAATGGAAAATTAAGGCATGAGGGAACTTATGGCGTTGAGACCAGTGTAAGAGTTTGTTAAGAAACAATCAAAGAAGTATTTTGGAGGTTTGGGGTTGCAATTCTAGTTATACTTTTCTAGTTAGATCTACAAAACTAATATGTATTTTATATATATATATCTTTAAATAACTGCATCCAAAGCGTATTAATATGATGTCACTGTCTTAAGCACTGAAAATTATAGACATATAATTCAGGGTTGGATTGAAGCACATCATTACTTCTTAGTGTTTACTAAGTGGATATTTAGATTTGTTGTGAAGGAAAAGGAAGAGGAAGACAGTTTCATCATCAGTTCTGACATTTTAGGGGTAAAAAGGAGCCTTATAATTTAGAGATCCACAGACAATTATGTATTTAGTAGGCAGTGTGGAAAAAAAAAAAGGCAATAAATACAGAGTAAGCTAAATAGCAGAGATCATACATTAAAAGTTACAAAATTAAGACTACACATGAAATTCAGGCAGAGCCATTTTGTTTAGTAAGTAGAAAACCAGTGAAATATGTTGACAGCAAGAGTCATAAAAACAAATAATAAAAATAAGTAGATTAAAAAAAATTGTGGAGGTAAGAGAAAACTTAAGATACCAAGAATGATAAAATGTGGAGCCAAGGCTGAAATATATTCAGTGCAAATATCAAGGTGACCTCTTCCTAGCTGGAAGCTTTGATACTGTGAAACTTCAATAATTTGCGAAAATTGGTCTATTACGTAAACATAATTCATTATCCAATCTAATTTTTTTTTTAAGTATAGAATTTCTTGAAATCATATGTAATTGAAACATAATATATGTTTATGAACTACAGGGCTATATTTTATTGGCAGAAGTGCTGATGGAGAAACATTTCTATCTATTCCTTTTCAGAAATTGTTCAGCTTAGTTAAGGTCAGCAAAATGCCAAGTAATCAAGATGGGAAACTCCGAAGAAGGTCAACCACTAGGAAAAGAAATCTTGAAAACATGAAACGAGCTAAGAAAGGATTTGTAAGTGAATTCTTTACCATCGAATGCACGAAACACCGTAACTAGAACATTGCTGACTGCCCTTGGCGAGTCAATTTTGAATACGTTGGCATTATTGCAGAAATTCAACCATAGAGCAGCTAAATATTTCCATGTCACTTGCGCACAATTTTGAGAAACATCAACTGAAAATACACATGGGGAGTTGATAAAAACTAGTGTAAGTTAACCAGCTGGAGATTCTTGTACATTCAGTTTGCCGGCTGTATATGCTCCAATTCTTGGTTGCCAAGTATAGTAAATACGATCGCTGCTTCTGATTACCTATATTCAGTACAATGCTGACAATTCATTAATCAGGCCACGCAACAGAGAGGCTTGTATAAGGTTCTACAACTTGAAATCCTCATGAGGGACAACACAGCAGCATTGCCAATGCACACCCTTGTTATCTGCATCATGGTTGGCAGCTTCTATTAGAAGGGACCTTTGAATCTCATGTCTTCCTTTGCAAAGAGCCTACTAAACATCAGCAAACTACCGCTTTACTGAAAACCAGTAAATTACAACTTGTGAAGTTGACAGCAAAATAAAATATAAGATTCCTAGGTCACTGACCAGCATGGTCAGCATGTAAAAGCAGCATCACTGTTTTCTTCTATATTATATTCAACGCTATGGAAAATGCGGTAACTTTCCTTTCTTCCTCATTTGGGAACTAGGCTTTATTTTTCTAAAAGGGACAAAAATCATCTTCTCTCGAAGCAATGCCTGCTTAGCAATGAACTGTTCTTTTCTCTCATTCCTAAAGCCAGAAAAAACCAAAACACACACCAAAAATACCCAAACAACAACAAACCGAAACAAACAAGCAAGTACACCATCAAAAAACCCCAGCAGACTACAATCAGCTAGCAAAACCAGCTCAAAATGTTGCTGGTCTTAGAGCAGTAATGTTCCTAATGGCACTTGGCTAAAGAAAATGTTTTGCACTCATAATCATCTGCTATATTTTGTTTACTAGCCACAACAAAAAGAATGGCTAAAAACCTATCAGCGGCATAATGTTTAGCACCTATTATGGACACAAGTGTAACTACTTCACAGTAATTAAAGACATAAGAAAATGATCCGTGTTCTGAAGCCGTAAAACTGCATCAGTTGAAAAGCTATTATGATTGCACTCTCTATAGGTCACAGCCTACACCGGGCAATTTACACTGATCTGCATTCTGCATAAAACTGATACTCATTTTTCCCAACATTGGATAATGAACTGGTACATAAAGCTTAAACTACGCACCACACACTGGTCATGCTGGAACGGTCCATTTACTCTTCTCCTGAGGATGCAACTGTTTTTTTAAGATTAGGTTCTACATCTTTCTATTCTGTATTTTTCTCATCAGAATGCCCAACAGCTCGCACTGTCATCTTCTCCATTTTAAAATATGCTTCTGATCGTAAAACCTGAGAAACAGGAAAATGGATGCAGAAAACAGGCTAGATGGGTGCCAGCTGGAACAATGTGCTGACATTTATCTTGGCGCTTATTTATCTCAGTGATGTCCGAACCAGGCCCTTCCCGGGCAGGATCAGCACAACGTTGTTCACATTGAACAGGACCTTCCTCAACAAGTGACCTCTAAGTGCTACTCAATTTGACTAAGCAAACCAAACTTTGGGGTTTTTTTGACAGAACAACTCTCAATGTGTGATGAAAGATGGTATTTTCCATATGGGATGCTTCCAGTTCCCTGAAAGCAAAGGTTTAATGTTCTTATTCAAGAGAAAAATGAAAACAGGAGGGGACAGAAAGTCTTCCCCTGCCACAGAATGACATACAGTAAATTATTACCCTATAAATAGTTTCCTACATTATTTCTCTTAAAGATTTCTTTCAAACATCACAGAGAGAAGGGAAAGGGGGGGAAAAAAAGAGTGATACACTGCATTGTCCAAAACTAAATTGGAAAATGACAGATATAGTTTATCATCTAGTAATAGATAGGAAAGCAAGCACTACACTCTTTCATATATGAGTAATACATTGAAAGGAATAAAAAGGGAGACACAAATCGTTTAGAAATCAGACAATAATGTTCCTTCCAAGGGGCTAGATACTCTTTCAAGGAAAAGATAACAAAGTCTTCTCTGCCTAAATTGAACATTATAAGAAAGGTACGATACGTTGCACCAGATCTCTCCTTTGCTGAAGTCAATGAAGTCAGAGTCAAAGCACACAGGCTAATTACAAGAAACCAGATCTATTCCTCTAAATTCAATGGAATATTTCACAGCTAGTGCAAACCACTATGGCTTCTCTGAAACCAAGGCATATTGACTTACTCCAGCATGAATTTTAGCTCTGTTTCCTTAGTTACCAGACAAAACCCTAAAATTATAGCAGTAGATAGTATAAAGAATATTATTGTTAATAAGACTGTTAAAATAAAGTCTCCTATTCCAAATATAACCCTAGAAGCCACACACTTTCTGCACCATCCCAAGATATACCTGAGAAGAAAGCTAACTAAAACATCTACCAGAAGATCCCAAGTTTTTTTCCATAGCTGACAGAGTAAATTAATTCTTCAGGCTGCTGGTTTTTCCTTTGTATCAGGAACCAGCCTAGGTCTGATTCCCTAGGACAACTTCACCGAGCAGCTATCATTGCTCAGACCTGCTAGCAATAATTGTTGCTGTTGCAAGCTCCTTGTGCAGCACCTGTAACACATCCACCCAAACCAAGGAGCCATTCCGGTTCCTATGGGATCGGACACAACATCACTCCTCACGACAGAATTTAGGTTGTGCCCTCTCTAGCAGCCACACAACAGCGACTCTTTCTCCTCAGGACTAATCCCGGTGATCCGCATCCCACAGCGGTGATGGACGAGGTGCCGGGTGGCACTCAATAACCTTTATCACACCCGCCAAACCCTCGCGCCGAGAGCGAACAGTTTGTTTATGGGTGGTGCCGGTGACAGGCGCACCAACAAGTCCTCTCGTTCGGTCTAACGTGGTGAATTGAAAGATTAGTCTGTCAGGCCGGCCTGAGGACTCATTTTTCTTCTGTGCTACCTAGGTCGCCCCCTTCCCGCAGCCTGTATTTGATTGTGATTAATTTGTCAAGCCTGGCTATAGCATGGAAATGAAGAAATGGATTGCCAATTACAGTTAATCTTCTCACAGAATACCCCTCGATCCGGTGCTATTCTGCAGTAGTGACAGCTCAGAAATAAACTGAATTCAGCTCTATTGAGCAGAAACCTGACCCAAAGTGTATTTTAAAGCAGAAGGTGACTTTTCCCATCCCCACTCTGACTGGCTCTTTGGTAAATGGTTGACTTCTATCCTGCCAGCCTGGCAGGTACACAAAAGGGCCATCCACATTTATTTTTGTAGTCACCTTGTTAAGACATACTGAACTTCTGACTTAACACTCTTCAACAAGGTGCACATTTGTTTCTGAACATCTCACCCTGAGTAAGCCTGAAGGCGAATTTAATATATATACCATCACCAGAGTAAACAAAACCAGTAACGATTCTGCTCTGCACAGAAGCTCTTCAAAGCATTCAAACGTTCTCCTGAACAATTTTCACAGAAAAGTAAATTTTGACTCTTTCTGCATTTCCTCTGCAGAAAACCTCCCATGTTCTCACAAGCTGCTTAGTATTTCATTGACATAGACAACTAGTTTGAATTGAATAATCACACTCTGATAGAATAATGGAATATGAAATAATTCCACGGTGACCTGATGTTGTATTAATAATTATTAATATGGCATTTGAGAAATAAAGCCTCAGTCCCAACAATGCATGGATGCAATTCATTTTGCTCACTGATACAACCACCACCAAATTAGTCAAGTTGCATAAATTCAAAGCACGTGTAGAAATCTAACTTTCTATTACCTTAGAAATTCAGTCAAAAAAAACAGATCCCTTTTCCTTCAAGAAAATTCAGACCACTGCAATAGATGTTTCCTTTTATTGTAATTCACTGCATTTTATACTATTCTCTTGGGTATCACATATTTGAGAGAAAAGAGGTGCATGTGTTTCCAATAGTCAGTGACACACCATGGGTCCAGGTACATTCTGAAGACAAAAGGTGCAACTCTCTCCTTAAGGCCCAAGTTCACCCTTCCATTAACACAACCAGCACCAAGACCTGCAGAACATGGCTTATAAACAGGAACCTGGCTTAGAAACACGGTTAGTCATTCATTCCACTAAACCATCCCACTTCGCTGTTCTTCTGCCTCAGCTGCTCTTTCCAATGACATAGGGTAGCATTCCTGCCTAACAAAGATGCAGAAAAAAGGACAACAGAGCGAATGACCCTTGGAGGCAGAGACACCCTTAAATTGCCTTTCAGATACTCCAATGAGACTCAGAAGAGCAAGTCTACTCTGTTGATCTTTCATTTCAGGAGAAAGCATGTGCCCTAACAGCACTACATTTTTACCTTTCACGGGCGACCTAAAAGCCCCAATATTCTCACACATACTCCTTCCATGCTCCTTGACATGACCTTCACACACCAAACATATGAATGAGAAATGATCTCAGTCATGTAAATTTATGTACTTGTGACTTTCTGTACTTGTCCTGAAGTAGTATTTAGGGTCTCCGACACTGACCAGGATCATTATGATAGACATTGTATAAATACACAGTAAGAGACAACGTATGCTACGGAGAACAAAAAAAATAGGACAAATATGAGGCAGCTCCACAATATTTTGTGGCCAGATCTATCACTGTGCACTAGAAATAAGGAAAGAATGAAAAAGAGGAGCTGTTTTCCTAAGGCATTTACTATCTAATGCAGTCACACAAGTTCATTTTTGATATAGCTAATACCTTTGTGGTAAAACTAACGGATATGTGTCACACCACAAGTCTTATTCCTAGTCAAATTTAGTGTCCCAAGGTTTTTAAAAGCTACCTAAGGACGCACAAGTACAGACTGACTATTCTGTTCCTATAAAGTAAGTTTTAAGCTGTGAGTGGAATTCAATATTAACTGAATACACTTAACAGTTTTCATTTGTAAACGTCAGAAAAAACAACTGCACAGTATTAAAATGCTTGTGGGTGATGATGCAGCACTAAACATCTTACCCTAGGCCCTTCTTAGATCTTTTTCTAGCTGCTGAAATACAGAGAATTTGTGTTGTATAACTAAGGTCACATACAAGACTAGTTAGGCCACAGCACATGGGTAAATTAAATCGCTGCTAATACAACACACATCAGCTTTAGTGCAAATTTTCAAACCCGGGAGTAGTTTTACAGCTGTCAAGATGACACATATTCTTCTTTAACTAGACTGATTTTATATTAAGTTCCTTCTTTCAAGGAAGCTCGGTTGCATCGTGAAATTTGACTTAAACCATTAAACTGTCTTTTTACAATGTGTTTAAAACTTAGAGGTAACGTACTTTGTAGACAGCATTTTCTATAGAAATGCGGAAGGCATGAAAGCGATGTTTTTATTATTACTAAGTTGTCACACTACATTTAATCATGAATATGGTTAAAAGACACTCACAACAATAGTGTTCTGCTTTTGCAAAGAAAACCTGCACCTGATGAGATCTCACCAAGGAACCTGAAGTAATCGTATGATTCCCTGATAAAAATCTCACTTGTCAAAGAAGAAAAAAAACGTAAAAAGCTTGAAATCACAAAAAAACTCATGTTGGAAGGGCCAAAGGTTGGAGGTCATCTGGTCCAATCTTCTGCTCAAAGCAGGAACCATTTCAAACTTGGATGAGGTCAGTCAGGGCCTCAGAGAACCCTAAGAGAGCACATCTTCGTCTTTGCTTCTGAATGCTGACTTGTCAAGATGAACTATAAATGTAGAGAAGTAGTCATGAATAGCAATTATACACACTTAACTGGTTGATTCAATTATATGAACAGGTATCCAAATGATTACACTAGTTGATAGTAGCCTCTTAACTCTTCAAGTCAGTAATTTGTAAGTAATACTGGACCAGTTCTTTCCCTTATATACATTTATAGATAAATAAAGTGAAACCACGTAATTTTGAACTTGGGTCTCCTTCTGGTGCTGGATTCTTCCGCGGTGCTGGGGTACGTTCCAGTCGTGCCAACGCAAACGGTGGAATTCGCTAACAGATTGGGCTCCAGGTTTAGTTTTAGAGACATGCTGTTTTATGGGGGAAAGGGCAAGATTACATCCAAGAAAAATTTTGGATTGTGATAGCTGGGCCTTCTAGCAGGAAGCCATTTATACTTCATGTATCATGCTAATGTAATGTCTCCAGGACAAGGTCCATACATCTCTATTTTCTTACTTAAATTCATTGCTTGATAAACTAGCTTCAAAGAGCTTTAGCTTTTCCTGATTGTAAAGCCACAGAACAAACACGTAAGATCATTCTGTTGACATCGGCCAGGAAAATTTAGAAGAGCGAATTAAGCGATACTGCTGGTATATAACAATAAAGAGTTTTTCCTTTCATCGTGGTAATTGAGACATTCTTAACTCTTTGAATGGAAAACCACAAATACCAAAACAAACATTTTATCTGACCAGCTGAAGCCCTGACTGTGATATCAGCAACATGTTTTCTGAACACCAACGATCTTTTCCAACTCTTTTAGAATAGTTTGCCTGGAAAGAAAAACACGAAAAGTGAGAGGAAATAGGGGAAAAGTGCCCAAAGTGCAATGTGGTTTTGATGCCTTTGAAGACGTTACTGGCTTTTCTTCAACAGTCTGCAGATATTTATAAAATTCACTGCAAAAGCAACCGGCCATGAACCTTGCTAGGAGCCTCAAGATGTAAGCCGTCATAAAATAAGAGCAAGAGAGCACACAAACTATTATTTCTTGCAGAGTAGAACCAAAAAGAGCGTGGGTAGAAGTTGCAAGATTGAAGAGGGCAATTAGTATCTGCAAATCTAAACTCAGAGCAGCGAGCCTAACAAAGGAGCCAGGCTTTCCAGGCTTCACAAAGCCTTAAGTTGTTCTTGCTTCTGCTGATTTTAAATGAGAAAAGTAACTACATAGTCTATCTCTTCCCAAAAAGCAAACAGAAAAGACAAAAAGCAAGGCCATGAGGCAACCGAGCATTCAGTGCTCACCAGTCTCAGCTTTCAAAGGGAAATTTTTAAGTACAGTCACTGAACGCCGCTTTAATGAAGGACAGAATTTGTCCTCTAGTATTCAAGGGAAATGCTGTAAGCTGGACCAGTCAGCAAGAACTTCAGAATAGATAAAATTCTAGATAGTCTAACTACAATATCCACTAAACACCAATTTCCACTGAAAAAGAGAGCTTATTAAGTCTCTTGTCTGGAATCAAGTCTGAGGTTCTCCTTGCTAAATACGTCACACAAATGTTAATTTTAGACTGTTGAGAGTTCATCAATTTACACTTTCCAGTAATATTTTTTTTTTAGTATTTAAAATATGCAAAGAGACCAATTAGTATCATGGACACTACACTGTCTGAAATAAGAACACTGTTAAATAATGCATGCAACAAATTTTTATACAAGTAGTAATTACATTTCTAGGATTACTTGACTATTATAATAGTCATTCCATAGCTGTTACTATTATTAATTTTAATAATAATCTCAGTTAACTGGTGATCAATCCCAAAAGCAGTGACAAAAAATGAGTTGTCTCTTCATTTTGACTAAAATATTACATTACACAAATTATCGAGTAAATAACAAAATAAAATTAACTTCCCGAAGAGTTTCAAAAAATGGCTGTTCAAACCACACAGCAGCATCAAAACAACTGACGCCGTCTGAGTTGAGGGATGAGGAGTTGCTGATCAGGTTAAAAAACTGGCTTAGTAATAAGAGACAATCTCTTTAATGGGAATATTCCTATGTGATCTACTGGATTTTTTCCTTCTCCATCACAGAGAATTTGTATGATAATATCGATTTTACCCAGTCACCATAATTGAGATCACAATGCTGATGATCACGTACAGCACCAGGCCATTGTGATGGTTACAGGGACTCAGAACACCAACTGGAGATAAATAAAAGACTGTTACATGGTTACTTATTATAGATTTGAGTATAGTGGCTCTGAAAAATTCACAGCTAACGCCTTTCTTGGAAAGAAGACAGTGCAGCCCTTATTAGAATTGCTCATGGAAGAAATACGTATCTTCAGAATGAAACGGCAACAGAAAATGAGAAGAAACAGATGAGAACGATGGAAATAGATTGCTTCAACCTTTCTCCCTGTGTCAGGAATTTATTCTGCCTTTGAAAACATTTGCTTTCGTCTTCTGACTCAGATTTTCAGAGGGCTTTTATAATCCTCCCGTGGCGCACCTGTCGGTTAATCCCTTGTTGTAATCTCTCCGGGATCACCTCACGGGGAGAAGAGCTGATGGATGCGCTCCCAGGCCTCTGTGCACGGGCAGGATGAATCGTTCCTTGGATATGGAGGAGGATGCACTGGGGGTCAGGACAACTGTGACACGAGCTGGCACTAGACCAGGGGACATCTCTCCCCAGATAAAGCCAAAGCAGCACAGAGGATCTGTGATACCTCCCTGCATCCTGCCTTGAGAACATTATATGCTTCTATTTCCTACACACACTGCATACATTTGTTTTTCTTTCCTTGCTTTCTAAGCTTGCTGTTCAGACTTTCCTTTAGCAACACATAATAAATTTAACCTTGCAATGTTTTGCCATGATCAGGCCAAAAGCTACAAGTAAGCATAAGTGGCCTGATTCTAAAAGAAACAAGGCTTACGCCAACATAATAGAGGTGTTTAAAATGTGGCGAATCTGTGAGTTTTCACTGCCTAACTCACCGCAGATATTCTGCATTTTTATGGCTTTTGGTCTTTTTCTTTCCCTTTCTCTGTGTTTTTAAAAGAAACTCAGATATACCTTCATAACAAAACCCAAGAGCTGCCATAATCATTTTTCTCAGCAAGGACAGATGATATATTTAATGAAAGTCAAGCTTAAGTAAAATGTACAGCTACACTGATGCAGAGACAAAACCAAATACCAGCTGGAGATCTCTCTTAAAGTTTATCTTTCCCCCTCTCTTTCTCCTTTTTTTTCCCCTTCCTTAACTTTAAAATAACATTTAAATTGCTTATGTTGCCAGAGAGCGGTTTATGTTGCCAACTTAAGTATGTAGGAACGGAAGCCAAACCCTACATTACTGTAAAATAAAAGGAAGAGGGTAACAAATAGGTGTGCATAGACCGTAACATCTTCAACTCCTTCCATATGCGGTCCACCCCATAATTATCTCTCAACAGAGTACTGTGACAAATATGAAAATTCCTGTCTTCTCATACCATGTGCAGAGCCTTGTTTTAATTTTGCAGCTCATAAGGTTTGTAGCACCACATCAAGACATTCTTGTTCACTTTGCAGGCTGCAAACACGAGAATTTGTGGATAGCTTCTTAAAGACACGATAATGAGGTGCTCTTCCATAAAATCTACTGAAGAAAGTCATATTTTTTTCCTTCTTTTCCTTCTGACAGTACCAAGATGGTAATAATGGGGAAAGTGGATGTGTAAACAGTGATTCAGTGTGAAAATGTGATGTGCTACAGCTTAAAATAATACATTCTACCCTCTTGACCACAGATTCCTCTGTACATTTATTTTTGTCACATTTCCCCCCCTCAATTTTTTTTTTCTATAAAGACAGCAAAATCACTTTGAAAAATGGAAAAGAGACGATATGTAAGAAAATCCCTAAAAATCCAGCTGGCCTACAGAAAAGCCGTGATAAGGCTGAGGCTGCACTCTCACTTATGTTTGAGTATTACTGAATGGCTACTGAGGATCTGGTGCTATGGGAGCAATGTGTGTTCTCTCTGCTCCTCCAGGAGCAGTTTTGTTTGTGAAACTTCATGCTCTTGATATAAAGGAAATCATTTATTGCAACAGACAAGAGTAACCCAAGGATCCATGGGGATGAGTCTTCATGACCTCTGCTTGCTTAGACTGATTATTGGTTTATAAGCGTATTAGAGGTGACAGGGATCTCTTGGGACAAGATAACACCTCTCCTTTTCCACAGACCCTTAATTGTTTTGCAGTCCTTACAAACATTCAGCATCGGTTGCTTTCTACCTCATTTTTTAAAGATTTAATCCCTCGTTCGAAGTTTCCAGACTTGTAAAACAAAGATCCCTCACGAATGAGTTTGTTGCCAGCGCTCTTTAAATAGGAGCACAAATAAAATCAACGTTTTAACCCCTGGCACGGTGCCTTAATGGCATCTGGCCTTCTTGGGGCTCTAACTCATTTAAGCTGGAACATCCACAGCGCTATGGGTGGAGATGAAACATCAGCAGAGTGTTTGGGGAGGAAAGACAGAACTCGAGTTGATCTCTTGCAAATTCGTCCACTTCCATTTGGAGGTGAAACTCAGTTCTCAGCCAAGGGTTTCTGAAGGGACAGTGTTTGTTTGGATGGATCCGAGGTGAGAAATCAATGCTTTATGTTCCCTCAATAACATTTTATTGGGATAGTGTCGTGTTAACTGCGCTATACGTAATGCAATACTAATCAGCCAAGCCACCAGGAATGAAGTTTATCCACTTGCTTGTCTAGACACTGACTTTATCTAAAGGAATGTGCATGTATAGATGGGAAAAACCCGACAAAGTCACAAAGATGAAAGCATAGCTTTGTGGGTTTGGGGGGTACATTACACCGCAAACACATCACACAGTATCATTTTAGCACAGCAACTGCTATCAAACATTCTTGAAAATACTGACACCTGAAGCAGGGTTGCCTGTTTAATCACTACTCTCAGGCAGTATGTCTAAGAGTCTGAAAAGAAGGTATTTTTTTCTTTGAGGAATAAAGGACTTATTAAAATATAAACAGTAAAAATCAATTAAGAGATCCTATTCCCAAAACAAACCAACAAACAAAGCAGCCTCAGAAAACCAGTGTCTTTTAGCAGAAATGTGTCTTAATTCATTTCCAAAGGTGAAGACAGCAAACAATTACTGAAACAGCATCTGCCACGCTAGATAATGTTTCAGTAATGCCGCAGCTTTCCAGTTGAAATCAAGGCTAACTTCAAGAATAGCATCTGCTACCTCAGGAAAACCCAAGATTCCTACCAGAGATCCTTTCCAACTCTTTTTATTGACTTCAGGAAACCATATTCCTCACCCGCTGAGACCTTTTCCTATTAACCAGGCCAATTCTAAAATGAAATGAACTATTATTATTTGTACATTCCACTTACTAGTTATTTCCACACACTTACACCATGTCTTGTCTGGTTTTGTAAACTAATAACAAAAATGCATCTATGGTAAGATTTAAAGATCAAAAGTTAAGCCCAGAAATCAAAAGCAGAGCCCCCTTCAAATTTCAAGAGGTGGACTTGAGGACCAAGGCAGAGATTTATCTGAAACTTGATTCACATTCAGTGACTTCCAGTGTTTGTGGAGACAGCATCTGCATGTTCTGCAACAATGAAAGCACAGTTTGCACAGAAAAGGATACAGCCCCCAAAGTAATTCAGATTCGACCTTCTGAAGCCTAATTCAGATTTACAATCCTCAAACAACCAATTTTAAATAAGAGGACCTTGAAAAAGAAGAAACAAGCCTAAATACTCCTGTCACTTTTTTTCTCTCCCATCGGTAGTATCTGATTAATCAAAGCTCCAATTAACTAAAAGTTACTCTGTTATTTTCATGCAGCAGCACCTATGCTATACTACGGTGTTGTTTTTTTAATTTATTGCTGCTTAACTTGTTTCTCCAAAACCCCTAAATCATACAAGTAATCCAATCTACTACCATTTGTATGCATTCACTGAGCTTAAATGAAAGAAAAATCAGCCTATGTTATTTTTAAATGATTTTTTTTTCAACTTGCTTGTCTTCTCATAAATTTCTCCATATATTTTTCTAAATATTGAACAGCTTGTCTCTTTCTTCCTTCAGATATCATGCCCACTGCTTCCAAAACAGCAACCAAAAAGCAGCTGATTTAGAGATGGATTTTCTTAAGATTACAAACAAAGCAAGTGTCAAACTTTCATAATAACCCTTTCCCCTCCAAGTTCTTCAGGCGGTATTAATTTGCATTTAAATTAATTAAACTAAAAATGTGGAAGCGCATCTCAAGGGAGTTAAGACTATTGCATGTTATTCTAGCACGTTTGCTTGAGGAAAACATTCTCTTCCCCCAGACTTGGGCATTGAGGAGACTTGCCTTTGGGATGGAAAATTTTGCCAAAAACCTTATTTTTCCCTGTTGAAGCCACAGGAGCGTGTTTAAGAGTTACCGGAGCCGCAGAAATGTAATTGCAGTTATGGGCCTCAATTCACGGGCTGACGGATGCGCCAAGGGCTGCACAACAGTATCGCATTTATCAGCACATGGGTATCTAGTCCTAGTCAACTGCTTTGTGTCTGTTATTTAACACGGTATAAATAGATTCCCAAGCCAAAATGACTGACGAGACAGCTGATATGAAGTAGCGCTGTTTAAAATAGTTATAATAGGAAAAAATGAGTAAGCAATAAGTGACATCTAAGGTCTTACTTACCATAAATTCCTGTTGAAATACAGGGAAATGCCTGCAAAACAAAGAAAAGAAACAAACAAACAAACAAGTGAGATTTCTGTTTGACAAAATTTTTATCAAAACCAAAGGCATCAAAACCAAATGCCTGTTTTTCAACACCCAGAGATTACATGTTGTAGCCTTTGCTGTTATGACATTCAGTTCACGGGCATTTTCATGTCATTATATGAAACATATTCCATATGTTTTCCTTGCTGCCATGTTAATAAAGCTGCATTCTTTTTCTCATCTTGAGCTATGAGCAACACTTGAACCCAGAATCATTATTAAAACTGCCTTTTGAGCTAAAAATTATTACCATAAGCTAAAAATTAACACCATAAGGTAGTACAGTAGGGGAAAAAAAAAAGGGTCATATTCTCTGGATAGAGTTAGACAATGTTTCTTCAGTAGTAAAATAACCTTGGCCAGCTTAAACCCTGCCCTCCACTGCCTCTTTGCCATGCCCTTGTTCACTATAACCTCCTCTTTTTTTATTTCAGAGCCTTTCATTTTTAACCTCAGCTCTTTCTTGCGGTGTGACTCAACACAGCTGTACTGGTACCACAGAATCACAGAATGTTATGGATTGGAAGGGACCTCGAAAGCTCATCCAGTCCAATCCCCCCGCCGGAGCAGGAACACCCAGATGAGGTTACACAGGAAGGAGTCCAGGCGGGTTTGAATGTCTCCAGAGTAGGAGACTTCACAACCTTCCTGGGCAGCCTGGTCCAGTGTCTGTCACCCTCACTGAGAAGTTTTTTCTCAAATTTAAGTGGAATCTCTTGTGTTCCAGTTTGTACCCACTGCCCCTTGTCCTATCACTGGTCGTCACTGAGAAGAGCCTGGCTCCATCCTTGTGGCACTCATCCTTTATATATCTGTAAACATCAATGAGGTCACCCCTCAGTGTCCTCCAAGCTCCAGAGCCCCAGCTCCCTCAGCCTTTCCTCATAGGGGAGATGCTCCACTCCCTTCATCATCTTTGTTGCCCTGCGCTGGACTCTCTCCAGCAGTTCCCTGTCCTTCTGGAACTGAGGGGCCCAGAACTGGACACAATATGCCAGATGCGGTCTCACCATGCCCCTTCTAATACACCCCAGGATGCCATTGGCCTTCCTGGCTGCAAGGGCCTAGTGCTGGCTCATGGTCATCCTGCTGTCCACCAGGACCCCCAGGTCCCTTTCCCCTATCAAAGGTTTGCAAATGGTGGGGGAGAGGAGCTAGAAAGTGCCGGGTGAAAAGAAAGGGGACATTTTTGGGTCAGCTTGGACATCAAAGAAAAAGCAATATGCAACAAAAGATGGTTATAGCCACGGTGCCAGGAAAAAAACCTTGACAATTTACGTTCCTCTGAGCTGTATACGTTCTCTGGAGATTTGCATTTCCGTGAGCCAGAGTCAGTTTTCCACCAGGAGAAACCAAAGCTGTACATGGTTTCACAAGAGAGACGATTTTCTTTGTGTGCAGTTGATATGTGATATCACCTTTGCCTCTCACCTCTGCACTGACAGCAAACACAGCTCAAAGGTACCTGAGCACCTGGGACCAAAGTCTCAAATATCCACCCTCAGGCTCCCCTCCAGATCCCCTGGCGATGAGTCATCATACAAAAGAAAGGAATTCTTCTTTACTTAATCACACAGGAAAACATTATTCAAAGCTAATGCTTGCTTTATATTTAACCAGGGAATTAATTAGGGAATGGTGATTAAGAAAGGAGAGGTCTAATGGAAAAATATATCCTCCCCTCCCCTCTGAAAATACTTAAGCAAAATAAAGTGGGGGAGAATTATAGTCTCGTTCCTTCTCGCAACTGCTACAACTTACATCCTGAAAAATACTTAGCTTTGTAGTTTGTACCCAATAAATCACAAAGAATCAGCTCTTTAAGGAAATGAGTAACGGAGTAGGGAGGGGAAAAAAGAAGAATGAAACCCAACCAACACACAGTTACAGAGCTCAGGCTGAGGTGGGAAAGAGATGCTCCAGCAACGAGAGAGAGGCATAAAGGACGATTTTTGTCCCATTTAGCAACGGATTTTAAAATTCCCCACTGTTGAAGCTTCACATGTTAAGAGATAATTGCTCCAAACAAGTGTTCGCTTTTCCATTCTTCCCACAACTTGAGTTACAGCACATGATTTAGATGCTCTGATCGGCCACAGGGAACAAATAACTGAGTATTCAAGGCTCCTTCTCTCACCTGCCACACAACTTTGGGCAGGGAGAAACAGTCCTGCAGCACCTCTGAATTCCTCTCAATCCTGCAGCTCCTTGGGCAACACCACACGGTGCCCATGGGCAGCAGAACCACCCCCAAGGACTTCAGATCATCACCCACCTGGGGGATCATGGGCTGGGGAGGTTCTGCAGCCCCTAGGCAGCCAAAGAGCCTCACGTGATCCCCCCATGTCGCTGCAGATTTAGCATCTGCACAAAGCAAAGGGTATCTGGCTGATACAGCGTCCAAGCAAGATGCATCTACTGAAAGCCCTGATGGCCATCTCAAAGGGATCTACAAGACCGGCTGCTGCACCACGGGACAGGCCCTGCAAACACCATCAAGACCTCGCACGGCAACTGGGGCGGCTGGAGCTGAGTGCCCCAAGGAAAACCTGCAGGCTCCAGGGGACCGGGCTTGCTTTTCAGCTTTGCTCAGGGAAGAGCAGAGGAGACAACCGCGTCTCCAGCGCTGCACGTCAGATGCTTGTCACATTCGTTCATCTTCATTCACAGAATACACTGCTCTCAGGCTGTTTAGCAAGCTTTAGCTAGCAATTTGTGTGTTGTGCCTGTTTCTTAATACCTGCTTTAAAATTACTGCGTAGACACATCATAATCATTATCTTGCTTTCAGTTTCTGTCATGTACCTGAAACATATCTGAACGGAGCTACAAGAGTGTGTAAAATCCCATCAAGCTCCTTCCGAACACCGGTCTGTGCCGTAACTCAGATGAGCTCTGCCGTTTCCCTCATTCAGAGATGCTCACAGCAGATGTAATTTCGTAAAATGTGACAGTGCTTTTATTCATTCAAGAAAGGTCCATGCCTGAGATCACATATCAACTGTGTTTCCTCTTGGCTCCCAGGGAGACAATTTAGTCTCGATGTCAGGTTGAAATTACTGGCAGAGCAGTAATGGGGAACTCACAGCATGGATTATCAACATACTACAATATTTGGCTTATGGACAAAAGACGTTAAGGTTTCTAACCTTTTCTGTGCATAATATCTTAATTATATATATGATTTCAATAAAAAATTCAATTTCACAGTAGGACACATTCATTCCTGTTTCCACAATAAAACGTTTCTCATCTTAGTTTGTTGCCAGTATCTACTATTGACTAACCTTTAAATTCTTTGCTACTGAAGTCGCGTGATTTCTTTTTACTTCGGGACTAATAAGAAATGCTACCCTGACAGCACTCAAAACAGACACAGCTCTGGAGTAGAACACAAGTAATAAAAGGAAGAGCTTCCTACTATGCTGCTGCCATCATCTAGAGAGAAGGAGCAAATTAAATCAGCTGTGTGAATACTGTAAGTGATTTAATTCCTGTAGGAGAGGATGTGGGCAACTCACTCAGCCTCTGGTACTTTTTAATCTAATGTTTCTTCACAAAGGCTACAGCAGCAGTGCTAATTAGGATGAAACGTAATGCAGTTCCATGAGGAAAATGTACAATAGTCACCATGTGGAGGCCAAGTCGGACTCCAAGACATTTCAATAAGAGGGACCTGAGTATTTAAATACTTAAGGGCTTGTCTACAACAAGGGGTTCTAGTTCACACTGAGCTGCAACGTATTAACTGTTATACATTAGATGAATACAATTGCTATGTCTACATGACCAGATACCTCCTACCGCAGTCCTAATAACTGCTACCACAGAGCAAGGACTTCCTTCAAATTAAGAGCTCAGCATTCTGCACCAGCATCCCAGTGTCGTTTCTGCCACAACCAAGCCCCATTCAAGGTAAGTACTTTTCTTCCAGCAGATAATACAGCAGACAAAAATAATACTGAACACAGATTTGAGCTTTCTCTGATTTCACTGCATCACCTCGAGAAAGCAGACTGAGCCTTTTCTTTGGGAGCCAATCCTTCATGCAGCTTTCACCACTGAATCTTCAGGAACTCATGAACTTTTAAGAAAGTCTTTATTTTTAATAAAATTGCAAGTAGAAGCTCCTGAACTGTTTGCCTCTATCTCCTTGACATTGTAGGGAGTTACTCATCCGCAGCCTCTATTTCTCACCTTCTGCCTCTTATTAACCACCAAGTGGGACGTTGCCCCAGGTCTTGGCTTTGAGTACTGCATTTTCCATAGCGGTCAAGAAAACGATATGCGGTCATTTTATGGATCAAAACAAATTAACTCGCCTACCACTTTGAAAGACTGTCCCTGCAGCACCTTAGCAGCATTAACAAATTGCAGAAGCACTAACGCTCAGGCTAAAAGAAGACCCAAAGCTCCAATAACTCTCCATGTCAGACAAGCAGATGCTGGAAGTCTTGCATCAACAGGAGGAGAACACCCCACTCCTGTCACTCATGGACCTGGCCCAAAACTCAGCCAAACCGTGCTCATGAGTTGCCTCATTTTCTTGTTTTTAAAGCTGGACCTAAGCTTTTGTTTTCCATTTCATTTATACCACAATATTGTGGGAAGATGAGTTCCTCTGGGCAGTAGGCAATCTTGTCTTAAAAACAGTACAGTGAGCACCTTGGTGAGATTGTTTGTCTTAGAGCTGGTGATTGCCTTACGAACTGAAGTGGCAGATGAGTGGGCAGAGAGAAAATTGCTTGTTTAAGAGCAGCCCAGACAACACCGCTCTGCTGCGATCCATGGGGGCCAATGCCAGAGGGATTCTGCAGAGGTAAAGCAGAGGGTTACGAGGTAAAGCTGCCTGTGCTACAATGAGCTCTGCTGGGTAGAGTTACAGCATAATACAGAAATGTTCACACCTTAAGTTCCCACGTATGTTTTCAAAAAGTTTACTGTAACGCAAATATATATTTGTAATAACTTTGTAGAACAACATGGATTAATAACACTCTGGTTTCCTTGTCCAGGAACTACCTCTACGACTTGTTATGTCCACCTTAAAGAAAAATACCACCTAAAACCTATGCTTTCTGCCACAAAAACAAACCACCCACAACAAACATGTTTAGATAGCAAGCTACGAATACCTTTTAATATGCAACACCAAAAAGCTGTGGCATGTACATCACGGCATTACAAAGTGCTGTTTATCTAGACTGTGGTACAGCACTATGAAAACTAAGTATCAGCGAAACCACAAAGTAAACTAATTTAAATGGTATCAATTGTTTGAATAATTTATTTTCACAACAAGATTTTGTTGGTTGAATCTAATGGGTGGTGAAGAGCTGTGGAGGAGAACATAATGGTGTACATTTATCACTTGGAACTTGTGGTCAAGGTGTTACAAAGGCAGGGAATGTACAGGACCTCAGCCACGAAATGGGAAGATGGGAGAGAGTTTGCCGTAGTTTGACATAAGGTGTTTTTCACTTCCCTTGTTCGGCTGGGAATGTGCATTTTGTAGTCCTTACCCCACCCTATGTGTTGCTGACATTTGGAGGTGAATTATGGTTGTCAAGCCAGAATATGAAACAGCAGAGAAGGTACGATCCTGGCTGAACATCGAGAAAACCTTTCAATTGTTTTAGTAGCAGCAAATGACATTTAACCACCAGTTGCATACGCTGCAGACCCATTGTAATTGTTACTTCTGATGTACAAGCAGAGAGATTCAAAACTGGAAACCCTTCAAGATCATCCATGCCCACCCGGGGAGCTGGTGGACACAAACCTAACACCAAGTGCCCCCAGCAGTACCACTTACCTGCTCAATCCCCACAGCACTTTAGCACAGAATCATAGAATTATTTTGGTTGGAAGAGACCCTCAGGATCATCGAGTCCAACCATAACCTGACTTCGGCACTAAACCCTGTCCCTAAGAACCTTATCTATGCATCTTTTAAACCCGCCCAGGGATGGTGACTCCGTCACTTCCCTGAGCAGCCTGTTCCAGTGCCTGACATGAAGAATTTTTTCTGAATATCAATCTAACGCTCCCCGAGCACGACTTGAGGCCATTTCCTCTCATCCTGTTACTTGCTACTTGGGAGAAGAGATCAACCCTCTCCATGCTACAACCTCCTTTCAGGTAGTTTAAGATAGTCGTATGGCATTAACACCCAGTACTCCCATTCTCCCTTTTTAGTCTATTATCTCCGTTGTGCAGACACCGGCTCTTGCACTACACAACCACAAACAGAGCTCAACAGTAGGATGAGAGCACAAGGAAGGCAGAGGGAGGTAAGTGCATTAACTAACGAGTTACCACCAGGAGAAGCAGCAAACCACTGTGCCTTTTCCCTTGCTGTTAGTCTGCCCTAGCTTAATTTCTGTGAGCCTAAACAGTCTGAACCCAGTTATAGCACCATTTCACAGTGTGTATCAACTAACTTCAGTATCAGCGATGCTGACACTCCTTGTTCATCAGCCAAAACTCCTAAAAAAAACTGGGTGCCTTAGATGCTTTTCAAAACAACGTGCTCTGTTACATCACCTAACTCTAAAAAGCACAATAAACCTATAAACTTTTACCTCTTAAGCTGCACAAAATATTGACAGGGTACATACATACACATTTAAGATATTGGTAACATCAAACATTCAGAGCCAAGTTTCACTACTTTTACTACATCAAACTTACAAAACAAACCATTTCATAAACCACTAACTATAATACTATCCTGCTGCCTTTTTTAAATCCTTATACTGCTATTTGGAAGGAAAATAAATTAAAAACTTCTGTTATTTCCCCATCAATTTCCCATCATAAATTCTGTATTTGTCATCACTCTCAATTGTAATTTAATGAACAACAAATTTTGCAAGTAACTATCATTAAAAGAAGCCTTATTAATAGAAAACCCTAGTGCAATTCTCTATATTTAAAATGAAGAGGAAAAAATAAATGAAAGAACTGAATATGAGAATATTTAAACTCGGTTTTCATTACAGAACATATTAGAATGTTTATTAATCTATCTTTCAAGAATACAAAAGTAATTATTGCCTCAAAAAATGAGTCCCTTGAATACAGCAGATCCCACACAAACCTTTAGGCATCCAGACCAGCTTCCTTATCCACACACCGGCTACAACATGAGCTACAACATCCAGCGGTTCAGCACGGTCAGAAACACGGGGCGTGCAAGTGCCAAAAAAGCTGGGGGGAATTTTCTGGCAAAAACATCAGCATTTGGCTATTTTACATGCCTAGAAGCTGACATGCGAGCTATGTGACAGTTCTTGAACGATGTAGATAGCTGACAAAATACTGGTCATGCAACTACGGTTGAAGTTCAGACTCGGATCCAATGTGAGACGTTCGTTCTATATCGTGGCTCAAGACTTTCCTGTGCACCTTCATTTACAAAAATGTAAGTTAATATTGTACAGTCATAGGACAAGTGGTTTAGAAAAATTATACACAGCAGTAGCTCAATTTTAAATAAACATCTAATAATTATCGAGACAGGACCTGTTGCAAAGCTGCTGAAAGTTGATGGGAGGACTCCTATTTAAAAATGAAAAAAGATGTAACAGGTCCATAGAGAACTTCATCATCACTCAGAAAACCAAAACAAATGTGTGTCGGTTTTTTACAGGATCTCCGCAAGTCTTCCCTGCTGGTTACACTTAAATACTGCTCCAGATAAATATTTACCATAAAGACTGTGGGTTTTCTTTAAGTCTGTTTATTTATACAAAAGGGCAGTTACTGAAAGAGGCCACCTGAGAGGTTAAAAGGGCCAGAAGAACATCTTTAATATTTCCTGTTAACCAAACTAAATAGATCGAGGGGCTGTGCGGGATTCTCTTCCTTTGATGATGTCTTTGCCACAAAAGCGACAACGTTCTCATTGTCAAATCGTGTGTCTCATTTTGCACTACGAGTGACAATTTTGCTTAATTTTTACTGAAATAATTAAAAAGTTTCAGCCAAAGAACATTCACCCAGCAATGAGAATGTTGAAAATACTGAGGCATCACTACCAAGATTCAGAAATTATTTTTAGCAGCTGTGTATTCTAACTTTATTTGAATTTAAAATAGATTTTTGAAGACACTGAAAACAGCTGCTA
The DNA here is from genome assembly GCF_037038585.1 of Patagioenas fasciata. Classification (NCBI taxonomy): domain Eukaryota; kingdom Metazoa; phylum Chordata; class Aves; order Columbiformes; family Columbidae; genus Patagioenas; species Patagioenas fasciata. Next base: position 7,106,314 of record NC_092522.1, on the reverse strand, counting down.
CAATGAACTACACAAGATTGTAGTATGTAGTATGAGGACTGAGCATATGAGTAGATTGAGCATTGTAGTACGGGATTAACTTAAAAAGATTCACTACTTGAGGAATCTCACCAAATCTGTATTTTAAAACTTTCAAATGTATTGTCTTCCAGTCAGTAAAAGTAATAACTCAATTAACTGCCAGATAAAGACCTGGACTGAAAGTTGGTCAAATAACTTCTTTGATTTCCCCAAGTATAAACTCAGTTGTGGGGTGGGGGTTGTCTGTTTTTCCTCTAAACTGCACATTTGTAGTTAGAATGAAAGATTAAAGGGGAACTATGGACTAACAGTTTGGCACACATTTAAAAAAAAATAAATCATAAACTATTCCTATTTAGAAATCCTCAGAAAGTAATTTGTATGTTTTAAACAGCTGCAGAATAGCAGAGGTTGGAAAGCACTAGAGATTGCCCAGTCTAACCCACTGGCTCAAAGCTGGTCACCCAGGACCATGGCCAGTCAGGCTGGAGCATCTCCAAGGATGGAGACCCCACAACCTCTGTGGACAACCTCTTCTGCTGTTTGACCAACCCTAGAGTTTAAATGGGAGTAGAGCGGAAGGATCATCTCCCTTGACCTGCTGGCAATGGTCTTCCTCATGCACCCAGGAGGCTGGTGGCCCTCTTCTCCTCAAGGACGCATTGCTGGCTCAGGGTCAGCTTGTTGCCCACCAGGACGACCTCTATTTTCCATCTGGTCACTCCCAAGCATGTACTTGTGCATGGGGCCTATTCCTCGCCAGGGGCAGGACTTTGCATTTCCCTCTGCTGAACTTCAGGGGGTCCTCTCTGTCTGATTCTCCAGCCTGCCAGAGGCCCCCTGAAAGGCAGCACGACTGTCTGGTGTATCAGCTGCTCCTTTCAGCCTTGGATTGTCTGAAAACTCCCTGGGGTGCTTTCTTCCCCATCATCTAAGTCACTAATGAAGACCTTTAGAAGTACCGGCCCCACTATTGATCCCTGGGGTTCACTACCAGTGACTGACCTCCAGTTGGACCTTGTGCCACTGACCACAACCCCTTATTCCCAGTAGCTCAGCCAGTTTTCAGTCTGCCTCACACACAGCAAAAACTATAGAGGGAAACATGACGATTGGATTTATAAGACAGCATCTGCCTAGGATGTTGAGAAGCCATTGCAGTTGAAACACCGATTAATGCAGCAAAAGCACAGATGATGAGGAAAGAAGAAAACACCAAATGAGAACCTAGAACAGATTTTGTTTTTTTCCTTTCTACACCAACCCATGCCAAAACAGGCTTGAAATGAATGATGAATTGATTTTGAACCACATCTGTTATGCACTTTTAGCCTCAGTACAGAAAAGTTATGAGCTTCCTTTGTGCCAAACAGCAAGAAATTACCCCCCCCAATCCCCTCCCTTGGCTTTTTCAAAAAGAGAACGGGACGTTCACCTACGCGCCCCATATGGCATCAGCCTCTCGGCACCGCAGAGCATGGAGCAGTTCTACATTGGCCTCTGGAGTCCCTGAACTACCAGTATCTAGTTGTTTTGTGAAAAAGAGCTTGAACGTGCAACTTCCTTCACAAGAACACCACAGACAGAGCCCTTATTACTTTCTAACATGGAGAATATTGACTATTTTCAGAAGACTAATAACACTGTTTAATTATCCTTCAAAAAAGAAAACAAACCTGTTGTATTAAGGGATTCCAATTCTTTAGCCTCAGAGGCCACCTTCACAGAGGTGGTTGGGCATCTCACCCCTACCACCATATTTCTACTCACAAGATCCCGCAGGATCCGCTGACCTCATCTTCCGTGAGTATTGCTAAGAGGAAAGATAAGATCCAGCTTCATCTCACTTAAGCCGTTTTGAGGCTGGACTTCAGGTCTAAGGTTCTCTCTACAGTTAATAAAGAGGGTAATTCAGCTGATTCTGGTCAAATGAATGGCACTCATGGGGAACTGCTGACTACAGAGTGAAGCTAGATACCTAAGCTAAATTTAGGTGAAACAAATCTCTCCCTGAGCACAGGAAATCATACATGTTTGCCAGAAAGCACATTCAGGAACTCTCGTTCTCTTGAGTCTTAACCACAGGAATATTCTTTCCATTGATTCAGTACAAAATCACTTCTAATAAAAAATGATGGGCCAGACTTCTCCAGCTTCATGAGATCATCTGTGGTAGTCAGCCTCATGGGTATGATGGCAAAAGAGAACCTAAAACAGTCCAGGAAAAGGTCTGTCTGGCACAATCCTGCCTCAGACAGAAATACACACATGCTAGCACTGAGCAGGCACCTCCAGGCCAGTAAACACACTCTGTTTCTCAAAAGGGCTAATTAAGAACCACACAACATCCCCAGTCTTGGACATAGGTCTCATTTCCAGCAGAGCAGCTGTGAAAATCAGATCTGCTGGCCACAGCACAGGCTCCTGGTAGCCCAGGGTCATTTCCACCCCACGGAGTACAAATGCTGAGACATCCATTGAGCTCAGAAGACACAGATATTATTATTGTAAGTCTGGCCCGAGCCCACACAGGCTGGTAGGAGAGGACATACCTAATGCAGCATTAGCATCTCCAGCATACAGGTTGCTACGCTTACTAACATATTCTTAACAAGCTCAAATTTAGTGCCCTAGGTCCCTGATGCACATCTACAGATCAATACTAGCTTTACGTTTATAACAGTATCAAATTAAAAGAAAAAGGAAGAAAACCCCGTAAGACTATATTAATATGAAAACATTTGAAGGGAGATGTTCAGCAGCAAGGAGTTGGACTCAATGATCTTTGTGGGTCCCCTCCACCTCAGGACATTTTATGATTCTAAAAGCATTTGCTGACTGCTTCATCCTTAACACTGGGTTAGCCTGTCCTTACCGCTTCACCTAAACCAACATACCCAGAGAAAAACCAGTGCACCTTTTCCTGTGGTCTGATTCACATTTGAGCCAACCTTGCAAGAAAAAGCCATTAAATGACATTAACGTAGTATTGAGATAATTCTCTGACAACTAAGAATAATGAGGTAAATTAAGGGCAGATGGAGGTTGAGGCTTTCCTCTAAATGTCCTTAATTTTGTAGGTTTTAGACATACCGTCTCCTGAACCTCGGTGCTATTTTAGCTTTATCATTTGTGATATTTATAGCTCCCATTTATATAAGTAATACGTAATTTTAATGCAGGTCTAATAGTTCCAACTGCCATTGACACAGATTGTAAAATGAAAAAGGGAGGATACCTCGTTGAATAAGAGGCTATTTTCTTTCCTTCCTGCCACCTTCGCCGCTGCGACAGAGAGGGTTAATGTCTTATTTGGATTCCAACCTTGTCAACACATCAAAGATCCTCCCAGGTGAAGAGGAGCAGGGCTGTGCAATTGATCTCCCCTCACCTGTAACGTCTGTGTCACTCTGGTCCAGGGTGAGCCACTGAAATGCGTGTTTCTTTTTGAGAGAGGTAAGAGAGCTGCTGATTGCCTTGAAGAAGTACATGATGATGAAAGGTATGAGACAGGAGTAGACCTTGGGAAATGTCAAGGGAGATCACAGTCAAAATTGCCTTCTTTAGCCAGAATAAATAACAGCAGTTGTGGATTACGCGACTGTAATTCTGTTGAGGAGGGCTGGTAACATAAATCACGATAAAGGGAACTTGAGACTCTTTTTAAAGACCAAGGAGATTATTTGTATTGTTTAAATTATTTTCTACTGTTTCCAGGCACAGTCTCTACAGATGTTTCTATGGCTATCGTGAGCCCCCTCAATGCAGTATTTTCCCCCTTCCTATTTATTCTCTGCTGTCACCCCAAATGTAGCTTTTTCCTTTCCGTCCCTCCACCCTGCCCCAGGTGACAGATTGCTGCCATCCACCCCATCCGGAATTCACTGCTTCCATCATCACTTCCCTTACAGCTGTGGCACATCTGCTTTCACATCCACTTCATGATTTTTCCTAAGGCCCTTCCTTGCTCCCAGCATCGCTGGAGCCTGTGCAAGAACAGCAGCAGCTACAGGAACCTCATCACCATCTGTGCCTTGATTCGGAGCCATCACAGGCAGCAAGAAAACCTCGACTTCGAGCGCAACCCAAATCTTATTTCTACTATTTTTTCCACTTTCAAGCTGCCGCCAAATGACACAAACAAGTTAAGCTGCACCGATATCGCCAAAAACGGGTCAACAACTCTGGATGCCTCATTCCTGGTGCAGTGAGGCTGGTCCAGAAAATGGAAAAGTGGCTGAAAAAAGGTTTTGGAAAAATCAGTGGTAATGTGCTCAGTGGGACATTCAGAAAATGAGGAGTCTCAAAGAAAGGCCAGCCCAGGTTTGCAGGTTCAGACCCGTTTCCACATTCTGAGTGACCCCAACAGCGTTTCTACCAAGTTGAATGAATCTGCATAATGCTTCACTGGGCATCAGCAAAGGTGTCAAGATACATCTCAATAGAACTTCTACGTCAATCAAGAAAAGTCAACATGTAAGTTGGGAAAAATAAAATATATATTTTTTTTCTCTAATATCTTCAAGCTTTCATTCTCTTACACACATTTATTCTTTCAATAGGTGCTGCTGCAAAAATAAAAGGTTAATGACTTTAAATGGAAGTGTGACTTTAATTTTCTGAGTCCTCCTGTTTAATATAATGATCCAGACACATTTTTGTATTGGATTCAAGTAAAACTTAATGCCTTGTCAAATTCTTCCAATTTTCAAATGTTTTGGATGTAAATAACTGGTACGTATATTTTTAAAATAGCAGCATAGAGTCATTGTGGTTGGAAGAGACCCCTCCAGATCATTGAGTCAAACCATAACCATAAAAGCAGCAAAACTGGAGAAAAGGTATAAAGATACGGATAGATAGATAGATTTTTTTAGAATATGTATTTCCCAAATGAAGAGAACTGCACAGAATAATCAAAATGGACCAGAAAAATATAGCTATCGCTTTGATTTTCCTGTCTTTTCTGGTTGAGTTGCCTCCTGATGCCCTTTTTCGTTTTTACAAAAAAGCATATTGAGATCCTTGTGCTGTTGCTTTGAATGTCTTCCTTTTTAAAGGCAACACAGACATGCGAAGGTCTAAACCAGAGACACATTATTATTCAAGAAACGTTATAAGGAGCAACCACTTGCATTACTAATACTTTATCATTCATGCAAACCATTTAGCGTGAGAGATAAAAGCAGGATATATATATATATATATATATTTCTAAACAGCTATGTATGCCAAATAGATATCGGTTCTGGAGAACAAATATAGCACGCAAAGGGAGGAGAGGAGGAAAAGGGAAAAAAAAGAACAAAAAAAAACACAACAAAAAACCACACACTAAAAAAACCCTAAAAGCAGTGAGGAAAATGGGTGAAATTAAGAACTTGCATCTGTGGACATTAAAGTTTTAAGACACTGGTTTTACAACTTCTTGTTTTCAAACACTTTTAAGAGAATTAAGAAATAAGTGAAATGTTGTGTACAGTGTGCTACGGTAAAGGACTGTATAAAAGATAAATCAAATGTTTGCGTTAAGGCCCCAGTTCATCTTTCTGTCTTTTTTCCAAGCTCCCATTGATTTCAGTGAGAGTTCAGCACATTCAGCGACTCCAAGACGGGGCTTGGATTTTTGTGTTTCCAGACCGATGCAAAGGCATTAACACAGAGAAATTTCTGCTCGTGCTAATGCGATCTGTATGGCAAGCGATACTTGTTTTTCTTCCTGAGTATATTCCCCTGGTTCCTGTTCTTCTGAGATCTGCTTCAACAGAAGCCTTCTGTCTTGCATTAAAATACAGTTATGAAATTCATAACTAAACAGGGCTTCAAAACCATATTGTTTAATCTATGACTTTTCCTCTGACAAGTGTGAAAACGTGTGCAATATGACAGAAGGTTTGCTATAGTAATTGCATGTTGTGATTGAATGATAGAGTAACAACCGCGGAAATAACTGTCTTGCCCAAATTGCTGCAGAAGGTAAGTTGCTCCTGTACAGTTTTAACTTATGCACCATCTGTTTTGCCAGTCCTTTAAATGTTCCTTTAACTAGAGAAGGGATTTTATTGTTCGTATAGGCATTGCCACACTTTCTCTGACCTTTTTGCACATTTTCCTTTGGAAGGAATGTCTCTTGGTCTTTCTGTGTGTCCCTCCCTTTCAGCCCTGCTCTCCCCACCTGAGGCTCATCCATCCACCACCACATCTAACACACCTACCAGCCATGGCTTTTGAATTGTTGCCACGTCAGCCAGCAAAGAGGAGATTATATATATATATATATTTATATATATAGGCAAAATGTGGAGGTCCTTTTGAGTATTTTTCCAGTAGATGGAGACACATCCACAAAGTGTTTATTTCCCTAAAAGTTGACGTTATTAACCCATCAGTTCAAGAATAAAGTCATCTTCCAAAATTACTACTATAGTCAAGACTTACCCAGTTGTGAGAGAAGAAATACGTTTGGATAATAATCACATCGTAGAGTTGAATTAAAATCCCAAATCATTTGTAATATAGCACTAAGTAACACTACATTAAACTTAACAGATTAGCAAGACACTAATTCTATATTAAAAAAAATTGAACAGATGAAGTTAAAAAAAATGAACAAAAAACCTCTTCAGCTGAAGTCTATGCATTGTCCCCTTTATACATCAGCAAAACCCTATGATGAAATAACCAACACTATAAAACTGTGGTGTTATTATAGCATGGCACACAGTGACAGTACATTACAGCAATGAGAACTAAGGATCCTTCGAATCAGACTTGCAGGTGGACAATAAAAAAAAGGGGATATCAATGAAAGCAGCGTGTTGCAAGCTCAAAACAAACAAATGGAGATGTTTCTTCACATAGAGCAGAGTGGATGCCAAACAAAAGAGAAAAGTTTATGGGAGCTGAAAATCAATATTAGAAATTCACCTAAGAAAAAGTCAATGAGGGAATTAAAGCATGAAGATAAAATCTGTGGATCATAAAAAGTCCCTGAGCAATGAAAAGCCAAGGCTGGGAAAGTGTTTGGAAAACTGCTATTAAATCCTTCCCCTGTCCTCACTTCTCACTGAGCATCAGCTCTTGGCCATAGCAAAGGCAGGACACTGAATGAGACACCTGGTCTGACCCAGCGTGGACGTTCATACAGTCTCTTCAACAAACTTTCTGCTTAAGTATCAAGAAAATTATGGATGAGGTAGCAAGAGGAGAGGGTTTTTTTTTCAGGGTAAAATCTGTGAAAATAACAAATTGTGTCAGAACAAAAACTCCCAGCTAGTAGGAGAAGCATGAAAGCAACAAACAGCACAGGTGGACCATGGGCTGGTGGCCAGCTCAGGTGGATGCAGCCCATGGAGCTGTTGATGTACCACTGACAGCCAAGGAGAAAGGCACATGTTGACGGACACCGACTTCACAGAGTCACCAAAGGTCAGAACCAGCCTAAAAGGGATCTCTCTGAAAGGCATGGCACTGTTGCAGTACCAAGGGGTGGGAAAGCCTCCATCACAGGGAAGCAGCACACGAGCCTCCTCTGTCCTGACTGAGACACAGGTGCTTGGAGATCAAGTCTTTCATCCTGATTTTGGCCATGGATGTTCTTGTGAGCAACCCCTCGCCTGTGAAGAACACAGCAGGCAGGGGAGTTTGCTGCACAACACGCTCTTGCTCTCCTATGACATAAACAAGGAACATGTATCACACTAGTCAATGGTAAAAGGGACTATGGACCCTCCTTATTCATGCTGGATTTGCCTCCAGCCCCAACCTTTGAAGATTCCTTCCAACCAAAACTATTCTATTATTCTATGATCCTCTCTTGCCCTGCGAAGATTGTCTCTCTCTAGTCTTCATCGCGTCTTCGCAAGAAGCTTCCCGGTGGGAGGCTTTAGGAAGGACTTCATCCCTGATCAGTGAATAGCTCTCTGAATCAGAAAAATAAAGTACTACATCGCCGTACATTATTAGTGTCCTCTTGCTTTATGACAAAATAAACACGAGGAAGAGGAACGTTTTACACTCTCATGTACATATTAAATACACCATTTGTCATAATGTTTTAAGTATCTGATAGATCTTTACTACTCCTGCTATATCCTTTTTTTCTGTAGCTCAGTGTCCCACCTGAGAGCCGCATTCACATCATTCACCCTCCTAAACAAAAAATACCATTCCTGGCCACATCTTAGGAGCTGAGAACTTTATTTCCCTCTCCAGCCAGCACTATTTTCAAGAAGTCATCCAAAAATCACTTTCAGATCATTTTTTTCCCCAAGGAGTTACAACTAATTAAGAACCCATCCATGTTTTAGCCATTTACATGATTCCACTGTGGATTTTGCAATTTTTATCTGAAGTCTTTGAAGTTTATATAATGTCAGTCATTCTGAGTCATCAGCAAATTACAGCCCTCTTTAGTGCATGGAAACGCTGGAAACGCTGTCAAATATATGGAGCAAAACTGGTCCTAAGACTGCCTCCCTTAATACTACTGTTAACCTCTTTCATCGGGAGAATGGAATTTTTTTTTAATTATTATTCTTTGTATTAATTTATAATCTGCTAATTGATTTTTAATCTATAACTTCTAAAGACTATTAACTTCTGTCTCAGGGTTTTTTTGCCTGCTGTCAATAACTGTGAAGGGAAGCACGCACTGCCCAGGACAGACAGGGAGAGCTGGGCAAAAATAGTAAGAGCATGCAAAAGTGAACAGAAAAGATGGAGCCAAATACACCTAATGTTTCAGTCAAGTTTGGACCTGTTCTAATGATAAATGAGAGAAACAGTTTGAACACTACGTGTAATTAACAGTGGTCCCTGACCGTTCCACAAGTGAGGCACAAAGGTGTCTCATTTCTCTCCTTCAAAATGTGCCTTAAAACCTTTTATTTTTACATCAGCATTCAAAAAATGTGACAAAACATAACCTGGTGTTACAATGAGCCTGCTTCAAATCACGACAGCCAACACCAGCTCTTCAGTGGGCTCCTGGTCTTCAAGCAGAGCTCTTAAATACACCAGCAATAAAAAAGCATCAGCTGTGACTGATTTGGTCTCTTGAACTGCTGGGATCAGTAAAGACAACCCATAAATTCTTTATGGACTAAAAATGCAGAACATTAAAATATACAGATTAAGCTAAACCCATTTTAATATAATTCAGGATTTTGGCTGCCACTTCACCCATAATTAACATCAACGCTAATACGTTTTACTGTATTAGAACAAGTATAGCCATAAGTCTTGCATTATGGTATGGAACAGAAAGCGGCCAACTCCATAATGCAACTCAGAAAGACCATATGTTATCTGGCAAATTGTAGTCACTTCTATGTCCATCCTGCAGCTGCAACACTCCCTGGTGAGGTCCCAAGTCCTGAGAGCTCCCAGGATGTGGCTGCGCCATCGTTCGGGATACTGAAGGGTAACAAATAATCATGTACAGAAAAGCCTTGTCTGGGAATTGTAATATTATGCCCATTGAAGGTAAACTGGGGAATGGTAGAGGCTTGAAAGGGAAAACCCATGAGGATACAAGTCTTGCTCTAAGAACACTACCCAGGTCAAAGAGATTCAGAGAACATTTGGCTGCAATCGCAGACACCATTAAACCATAAATTTATCCAGTATATTCATGTGAAAACTCCAAGAAAAACAAGTAACAAACCTAATTCATGCAACACTAGCATGTACCTCCTCCATAATGATTTTACTTGCTACACGTGTGGACAAATAAGAGGAGAAAAGTGAAAAGGGTCCATCCCCACCTCAAAGTTTTTTAGGAAATTCCCAGAAAACAGAGACTCCTGTATTAGAAATGCATAAGGGAAAAGACTGTTTCAAGTTTTACTTGCTACCTTGTGAAACTTCAGTATGAGATAATCTCTTTTTTAACTATTATAAACATTTATACTCTAAAACCATCATCCATTCTTGTGAAATTCTGCAATGCAGAGTATTTGTTAACTTTGAGAACTTGCAAATCACAGGGAGCGTGCCGCTTGCTACGTTACGCTTTGACCATCTCACTCCTGCTGACACACAAATTCAGCTGAACCACTGCACTGTGCAACTGCAAGTCAGCAGAACTCTTTACGATCATGGTTATTTCAGAACAGTTTGAACTTCTGAGACTGTTTGGTAAGGTTTGTTGGGTTTTTGTTTTGTTTTGTGCCTAAACTCTTCTGACGCAGCGTTGCAAACTCTCCGGTGCAGTTATAAAGCACCTTTAAAGACATGTGAGCATTTGCTGTGTCACCAATTTCCATGACAAAAAAATAACACAAGCTCTTACTAAGGTAATTAATAGTGTCTCCTGATCATATACATTTCAAGAAATCGATTAAATCCAAAAAGCAATGGGCAAAACCAACAGTTCCACTGTTTTTCCTTATCGTCATGAATTAACTACTCCCAAAAAAGACATGTGATGTCTATTAGCACAGATTTAGGAGACAGTTGTATACAAAACTGAAAATCACTTTTTTCCTCGGCATCATCTCTAATTTCCGAATCTAACAATGGAAATAATTTTACTGCCAATTCAAGTTACAGCACAACTTCAACGTTCTTCTGTTGCAAAATAATTCACCTCACTTCACAAAGGGCAGAAAGGTCCACTCTTTCGTTTTTCATGTCAAAAAAAGACAACATTCATCTACTCTGTTTCTAATTACTGAGATGCAAAAGGAAACTAGTAGATAAATAAATTTTATTCCGCAAATAAAAGCTGATAGACAATACTTTTCACCACAATGTAGATGCTGCCCTTTGCCATGAAATCCATATGTAATGGTCTAAATCCCAGATGGAGGCTATTAATTTCTCTGAGAAACACAGTGTAAACTGATCAAGCTTTGTCACCATGAACTAGAAAGACAACTCTTTGCCCTAAAAAAATAACAGGAGTGTACATTCTCTGCCAGAACTGTTCCTGTTGTGGGGACAAAGTCAATCCTGTCACACACAGGACTGCCAATGGCTGTGCCTACAATGGCAAATTCTGTTTCTGATACCATTAAAACATTTTGCTTTAGCTGCCTTTGTGTTGGTATCATGCTCATTTCATATGTATTGGATACACAGAGGTAGTTTAGCCACAGAAAATATGATTTTCAGTCTCACCAATGTATTCACTTCTTTCCTGAGAGAGAATAATTCAGGAAGAAACAAAGTTGAAAGTGGATTATGCAAGCTATAGGAAAATCAGCTTCACATAAGCATTGTTCTATATTCAATCAAAATATAAGGAGAGGCAGCTAACATTTTGTTAAAGCACAGTGGGATAATAAAGACACCAATCTTGTTGGGTGTTTGGAAACCCTGCAGAAAAAGAGCACACAAAAGTCATTGCCTGAAGTGCTTCCAGCACAGGTGTTTCAGTACAGACACTGCTTATCTTCAACCCAGACACATAAAAACCTGAACCTGACCCAAGACACAGTCCTTGGATAGGCCATTATTTTTCACATTTTAAGAAAAAACATATTCTGGGTGCTACCAGAACTGCAATGATAGGCTTAGCCGAACCTGCCCTAATCTAGGAGCCATTTCCTGGTGAGCGGCTGTCTTGAGTAGGCCCTTAGGGAAGGGGGTGGGAAGTCAACATTTCCAAGGATTTAAATACTGCAAGTATGCCACTCCAATGAACATATCTGCAGCATATCACGATAAGAGATTTTATTGGCCCCGTAAAGCCGGCAAGCCCCAGGAAGGCTGCTGCATATCCTTGACTAAGCCGATTTCTCCATCAAGTAACTATTTACATATAAACAGGCTTTGCTATAAAAGCATGCCATGACATTAAAGATAGAGGGGGAAACAAGTGTTGGAGAGACTGTTTCCAAACACAAGCTCATTTGAAGCCTGCAAAGCATTTCCTTCAGCACACAAAACAATTTCTATTCAGCCACTTCTATCTCACGCACATTTTTAGAAAGATAAGCTCTCTGAGCTACCAATTAGACCATTTAGTTCCTGGGAACTAATGTAATCATACCCTGCATATAAAGATAGCTTTTTAAAGTATTTTTTAACGCTGCCGGTACAGACGTTCAAAAAAGAAAAATCACAAAACTCTAGAATTAATATTGCTCTTACCGTAGTGCGCTCATTCACTCTCCCTTGGATATACTTTTTATTATTAAACGATTCTTTCTGCTGAGCCCTAACTCATTCATTTCACAGAAGCACAATCAAGTCACCAGCATGAAGTATGTCATTTTAAGCATCTTCTGAAGGATGTGCCTGAGCTTGTGGCTTTTCTGACCCTCCAAACCACACAACACTCACCATAAAGGCTTTGTGAACCCCTGGATCCATCAGTGGTACCACCTTGACCAGGATTCAGATGGGCTCACGGCTGCATTTCAGCTGAAGGAGGCAGAACGCCACACACAAACTTTGTGTTGGCTTCGAGCTGCTGATAGTAAAGCAGACAAACCTTAATCCAGCATAAAAGTAATGAGGTACAGAGGGGTAATACCTAATATGACAAGGTTTTTGCAACCCAGCCAACATAACAATTTTATGCCAGAACAGTGCTGCTCAGCACACGGCTGTGGCAGCCTCACCACAGCACTGAGAGCCCCCAAATAGATTTACTGTATCATCAAACCACAGTTGAAATAGGAGCCACTTAATTTCCCAGTGTGGGGTATTCACATGCGGAAAAAAATTTAAAAAATCAGTAGTTAGACATATAGCTGCTTGACTCATTCCCCCCACTTTTTTTTTTTCCGCTAGAGATTAGCTGTGGATAAATCTGTGTGTTTTCTTTTGATCACCGATAAGCTCCCCTTACATCCAGCCTTTTAGAGCTAGATCAGAAGAACAAATTTTGGAAATAGCACACACCTGTCCCTCAGTTTGGCTGACCTGGAAGGTAACCTTGTGGCCTAAAACAGTGTTGATAACACAGGGATGATTTTGTTATCGCTGACAAGCGCTTACGCAAAGTCAAGGCCTTTTCTGCTCCTCACATCACCCATCTGTGGGTGGGCTGGGGGAGCATAAGGAGCTGGGAGGGGGAACAGCCAGGACAGCTGACCCAAGGGATACTCCACACCATATGATGCCATGCCTGGTATGTATTTTGGGGGAAGAAGGAAGGTGGGGACATTTGGAGCAGTGCTGTTTGTCTTCTGAAGTAACCATGAGAGCGCCTGGCTTTCCTGGAGATGGCCGAACACCCGCCTGTCGGTGGGAAGTGGTGAATTAATCCCATGTTTTGCTTTGCTTATTAAGCTGTCCTTGTCCCAACCTGCAAGTTTTCTCATTTTATTGAACCTCTCCCTGTCTCACTGGGAGGGGCATGAATGAGTGGCTGCGTGGTGCTGAATTGCTGGCTGGGGTTTAAACCATGACACTTAGAGAGCTGCCTCCTCACAACAGGTAGTTTTCCCATTTTCTGCTACTGAAATAAACGGTTTCTTGACAATTTTGAAATGTTTTCTTCAAAACTATTTTCAAAAGAATGTAATTTTCAAAGGTGAATTCATAAGACACATAAATAGCTAAGGAATGAAAAACGTACACGAAACAAGTCATTCTGCTGAAATCCTCCTATAAGCACGTGCTTCACCCAAGTGCTTCCTCAAGAATTTGCTTTTCTACCGGTGTCAAGTCTCTCTTCCTGCTGCTTGCAAAGCAGCAGCTTGTACGACACAGGCTGGAATTCTGGTATTTGTGGTGATTTCGAACACCAGTGAACCAGTTTATCGGATATGTCTCCCACGGTATCTGTGAAGCTCTACAACCTTCCTGTTTCTTCAACAGTAACACTTAAGGTCCATCAGCTGCTCATTAATGGGAGCCACATTATCTGCCTTCTCTATTGAACAGCATCACACAAGCAGCACCCATTGTGGGGATTCTTTTGGTCAGACGACGTCTGGTTACAGAGCATTAAAAGAAAGCATTCTACTATTTACAAAAAGAAAAGAAAGGCAGAAATCTTCTCACCTGTTAGCAGAATACAGAGGCAAGGAACCTTAGGATTAATTTGCATTTTGGTGCACTCGCACATGCAAAATTAAATGGCTTTTGGTTTTGCTACCCTGATCTTTATTAAATCTTCCATTTCTATTTGCATCCTTGAAGCGATGACATCTTACTGTATACCAGCCTTTGGTTGGAGACAAATAAAAAAACCCAGAACTAATCCTACAGGGATCTAATTACCACAGCTGGAATACATTTTGCCAACAAATGCTTGTAGATTTTCTCCTTCACTATTTCTTTCTGGAAAAGACCACTAATACCCTTTTGGAAGTTCCCCACAGTAGCTGTGCTCTGCTAATTGAACTCCACAGAGTGCAGGAATAGCCTTGTGTGCTTTACCTGTGAAAGAGTTTTCTAAGCTTATAGATTTTGAAAGTACCAAAACGAGCAGCTTTTTCCAAGAGCCCTTGCTCCCAGCATTCTGCCCTCCCAGACAAGCCCGAGGCTGGAGCTCCGCAGAGCCATTTTCATTATGTAATAAATCAGCAACATAGAATCATAGAATAGTTTGTGTTGGAAGGGACCTTCAAAGCTCACCCAGTGCCACCCCTGCCATGAGCAGGGACATCTTCACCAGATCAGGTTGCTCAGAGCCCCGTCCAGCCTGGCCTGGGATGTCTCCAGGGATGGGGCATCCACCACCTCTCTGGGCAACCTGGGCCAGTGTTTCACCACTTTCTGTAAAATCAAGTACATCACTAACAATCTCCTAAAGCATTTTCCCACTGTTCTGAGCTCCAGACACAGCAGGCTTCACCAGACCCATCTTTGTCATCTCACTGTTCTGTGACATGACTTCCCATATAAAGACAGATCCATTTTTAGAATTATATCAATCAGAAATTCCTACAATTACAATTGTGCAAAGTACTATTATTAATATATATATGTGTGTGTGTATATACACAGTTAGCATCCCAAAAGACTTTGTGCTGGCGAGTGGAAGAGGACAGGGATTCACTGTGGCTGACCTACAACTCTCTGCACTCCTGAATTATTATTTTTTAACCTTGGGGAAAAAAAAATGAATTCTTCTACTGAATACATTTAGCAGAGAGTCAACTTAACGATCACATTAGTCCCTGTCTGTTCTCCCAATGCCCATTCACTATTTAATTAACCTATTTTTGTAGGTTACTTCTTGGAGCTATTTTTAGGTATTTTAATCTAAGTTCTCCCTTCTCTAACAACGGTTACACGAGTTACCTTTCTGCTACCAACCGTGTCATCGCCATTTGGATGTGAGCAAGAAAAAGGTTACGCCAAAGCTTGCTCTGACTTAATTTGCCAGTATACTGCTGCCAAAAATTCATGAGCTTTTTTTTTCTGGTTCATACCTAGGATAACAGAAATCATTCCTGCTATCTTACCAATCCACTAGAAGATAGATTTTTTTCATTAGGTCAATAACGCAATCATCATCATGGGCTGATTTAATTACAAGAGGTGAAAAATGACCCCACACACCATTTTCCTGGAAGCAAGACCCGCACAGATTGCAGCTGTGCCAGCCAGAGCCGTGTCTGGTGGTGGATGTGTTGACAAAAAAAGCTCATTATAGAAAATGGGGTAGTGACATGGATGTTCCTCTGGCCTGCAAAGGCTGCAGGGTGGACACGACTAACAAAGTCAGAGAGTTGTTATTGTGGTTGGTTTGCCACAGCTCATAGTCAACTGTAAAGCTAGAAAATAGGTAGGTAAAAAGATACCAGAATAACTACCATGGCAGAAGCCCAGCAAAGGCTTAAAAATGTTTGTGATTGTAGGTCAGAGCCTGAGATTTGTCTCAACTGTTGTAAAGGGAACCTCAAAAAAGAAATCCTCTTTCCCCAGCTGATCCACTGAGAGACTGGGCATCTTTTGGAAGGAATTTATAATTACCAGGGTAACATTCTGAGCAATTGTCATATTGGCTGTTGAAATCCCACATGTTTCCAGCTGTAGCAGATGGCTGCAGACTGGTTTCTCCCTTTGCTGAACGTATCACGTCTGAGATTTTAACTGGGAATAATGAACCTTTCGTTCTGTATTCTTACTGCACATTTGACTGATCTGCTAGAGTATCAGCCTTTCCATTCTCAGCCTCTGTCTATTGAAAACACCAAACAATTCCTCATACCTCTAATGGGTAAGAGATGATGATTAAGGCTTCCAAGCTCCTTCTCTAAAATATCTCATCTTTGTTTTAGTGAAAAGCAAGTTTTTTGGACTTGGAGGAAAAGGAGTATCTTTGCAGAAGACTCATCTGTCTTGACTATTTTAATCAAGTCAGTTGAAATCCATTAAAAGAGGGAGATACAATGCAATCTGTGCAGTGGGGAATTTGCCTCCTTATACTTCATGCTCTTCCAGCAAGCAGTTGAAGTAAGAAATAGAAAATAAAGTTAAGAAGAGAGTTTTCAAGTAGAAGTCAGAAGCGCATTTGACAAGCACAAAAAATAACATGGTGGAGACAGACAACAATAACGAATAGACTAAGTAGTAAAGAGATTCTTAGTGATTACACAGCCTCATCTGTAAGTAGATGCTTTCAAACTCAGCACGAACAAACATTTGCCTTTTCTAACCTTCATCTGAAAAATCTACAGTTTTGTTCTTTACTCCTGAAGTCTTCCTGGATATACATTTATATTATTAACAATGATATGTAATTGTTACCGTTATTTTCTATTACAGTTGACAATTATATATCATCACTAATAACATATAACTGCTATTTTATATCAATGTTACATATAATGTTAACAAAAAAACAGTTATAGTAAATCCTGCTCTGGCTTACTTTGCCAGTATACCACTGCCCATTATTAATGAAATAATATAAATTATTATATAAAATGACAATTATATATTCTTTAAAATTATATGTATTATTTTATATATATGTGTGTGTGTGCATATAAAACCAAGTTACTCATATACATAAGGTGAAAAGTTTGCTATATGTTCAAAATGCTGGAGATCTGTAAGATACGTAAGATCTTATCAAGTGAAGATACAATCAGCCATTAGGTTTTCTTTAAGTGACAGCAATATTTTGGTTAGTAACAGAACAAAACAGCTAAATACAAGGTAAATTTAGTATATAAAACTAAAATGTAATAGTTTTCTCTGGCTGGGAAGTTTACAGGAGAAAGACAAAATTTTGCACACTGTATCAGTTTCTTTTTGTATCGACTTTAACTTGCAATATTCTGCTGGGATCTTTTTAGACTGCCACCCGGATTCATCTTCGGAGACAACACACTCATTAATATCCGCAACGGGTCGGGATTTGTTATTCGGTTAGCATACTTATTAACTGCAGAAAGCAAGAACTGGTGCACAACCCGTAAAGCTCATGCTGGATAATTGCTCCAAGGTATTTTTATTAAGCATACATGCGGCTGGTTGCAGCTTCTTGGGAATCCGACTGTACCAGTAACGTTCTGCAGCAGAAAATGCCCTTATTAATGCAAGATCTGCCAGCAGATACAACTCCAGTTGCTTTCTTTTCTGTGTCTAGGAATAAAATTAGTTCTTCAAAAGGATGCCTGTGAGAATGAAGACAAGTTGACACAAAACAGAAGCCAAAACAGAATAGCAAATAATGGAAGGAAATTCTGGATTTTTGGGTTTTAAACTTCATGTTACCTTTACCAATATTGTTGTTTCTAAGTGCTCCTACCTCCTCCCCCTCCAAAACAATTTGTATTAAATTCAACGGAGACAAACAAGTAGTTCAAGAAAATGAAACAGCATCTAGGTAAGGAGCACAGGTGTTTTTTACCTTTTGTCCTCTTTTAATCATAAACTTCTTCCTGATAACTGCCTTCAAATACTGTAAATATCTTGTAAAATCCCCATTGAGCTGTAAGATTACCTTGCAGCTCTGCTGCAGTTTGATATGCTAACAACCAGCGAGCACATTAAGCTTTCTTGACCTTGACAGGACAAGCTAGTGCAATGAAGTGAAAGACTATTTCGCCAGAACCGCAAAAACAACTCCAAATCTCAGTTCTCTCAGCCCAAGCCCAGATCTCCGGTGCTGTCTCAATGAAATTTGGAAATTACATGTCAAAGGAACTTCACTAAGCCTAATGTAAAGACAAACTTCTCTTTCGTAGGAACTGACAGAGAAAAGATATAGTATCTGCAGCGCCAAAACTGATATACGCATTCCCCATGAAGAAAATCAGTTAATAACTACTTGTTGCTCATGTTTTCTGAGCTCTTCAGAAGAGACTTATTGAAAACTGATCTTTATAAAGGGGGAGAGGAAATCCTGAAAACAAGGATTTGGAGGTCCAGCTCAAAACAGCAGTGACGACAAAGAAATCTTTCATTACTCCTACTATAATGCATGTAAGTGTTGATCAAAATCCCCTATTCAGGGCCAGCCTGATGACTGTGACTATCTGTCTTCCTGCCATCAATCTAAACTGTGGAGAAGGTTAATGGGTCAGTGGTGTTGCCCAGGGCTCAGTATTGGGGCAGTTCTGTTTAATCTCTTTATCAATGATTGAGACGAGGCGATTGAGTGCATCCTCAGCAGGTTTGCAGATGACACCAAGCCGAGTGGGAGTGTTCATCTGCTGGAGGGCAGGAAGGTTCTACACAGGGATGTGGACCAGCTGGATCGTTGGGTTGAGGCCAATTGTATGAGGTTGAACAGGGGCGTTGATCCGTACAGCATCCACACTACGGAGTTTCATGGGGAAAACCATAGTCACTGAAGTAACCACACATTTGAATCTCTTCCTTTTTCCATGCCTTCAAGGCAAATTACTTTCATAAAGTTTACAGCAGTCCAAACCACTATAATAATGTATTCTGAGCATACTGCAACACATCCATGGTATTCTGTCAAGTAATATTTATTGTGTACTCAGTAATCGTAGCTTACCAGGAGACATTTCTGGAAAAATACTGCATCTTGCTTTAAAAAAATTCCATCGGCAGAGCTCTGAGAAACCCAAAACTTAATTTAAAACAAACAAACAAACACACACTTTGGCAGGGAACCATCCAAGTTCATTTTACACCGTTTGTCCCCCCTGTTTCCCTACCTCCACCAACCTGTGGCTTCCAATTATTGCAGTCACTCCAGTGGCAGAGGTCTGGTATGAGAGCCCACAACTGGAAGCTGAACTGGCATTAATTTCACCCCACAGGTTCTCTTGGTTTAAGGTTTGTTCTCAAAAGTTGAGGACAACATCTAATTTTTTCCACGTTGCTGCCTCCAGTGATTCGGGCTCATGTAATGAATGAGGGCTTAGTCTATAAAATCTATCAAAACAATTTGCAATCTCTATGTCAACCAATTTGCCCTATCTCCTAAAAGAATCAGCACAGGGG
This sequence comes from Patagioenas fasciata, assembly GCF_037038585.1. Classification (NCBI taxonomy): domain Eukaryota; kingdom Metazoa; phylum Chordata; class Aves; order Columbiformes; family Columbidae; genus Patagioenas; species Patagioenas fasciata. The sequence goes on along the minus strand of NC_092522.1, from coordinate 7,086,955 downwards.
TTAGAACGATACTGCGCTATTACAACAGCGAGAGTTTTGCCGCTAAGTTGAAGAGGGACAGATTGTACCTCTTTTTCTCATGTTTTCCCAGCTTCCCCAAGGGGAAAAACTCAAAGCTATGTAAAATTCCAGACAACTGGCTTATGTAGACAGCTAAAAGAGAGAGACAAAGGGAACAGATGTTGCACAAAAGAGTCAAATTCACCCTTAGTAATGCAGCAGCAAACGTATCCCTTAAATTTAAAAACAGGTGGGTGACAATAATTGGTTTAAATGTAAGGATTTTCAATACTCTCTGTTGAGTTGAAAACTTTTACATTTAACTAAAAAATAAATAAATAAAATACTCCAGTTGCAAAAAATATGAAAAGCAAAGTAAGTTCACGGGATGCATGCGTGACCCATGCATTGAATCATAAGCACCATTCATAACAAGACAAAACCAAGGAAAATTGAAGCGCCTTTTATTCTGCTTGAGTAAGACTTTACCCCGTCAATAGTCCTGCCAATATCGAAAAAAGGCAGCGTGGTGGAATCAGTACCCCAAATGGCATGTAAAGCATTGAATTTCCAGGCTGAATAGCTCACTACATACATTGTCTATTCTTTAAGATAATTGCCACAAGATCTCTCTGTAAGATCGCTGCAAGAAGCCTTTAGAAAGCTTACCAACTCTGACCAATACATTAGCTACAGTTTCAATTACCCTGTTAATGTGAAATGTTTTTCAGCATGCAGCCTCACAGAAACCAGTTAGCAATACTATTAACTTCGTGCTTAGTGGGTGAAGAATTGAAAAAAGATTAACATTAAAGCATAGAAATGCTTAGCTGACTTATGCAGGTAATAATCATGAGTGCATAATTATGCCAAATGAAAGAGAAGAAGAAAAAAACCCACACACACTAAAGCAATGAAAACGCCAAATCTTAAAAACAATCCTATAATGAATAGTAAGGCACAAGATCTACTATTTGTAAGTAATGCTGGCATACAAATGAAACACACTGAAAGAAAACTGCCCAATACAGAGTGCAATTGGACCTGTTGGTAAAGTGCACTCCATAAATTCATGCAAACAAAAGAAATCATTAAAAACAACCTTGTTCACCAAAATCAACATACAATAATACATCTTATTTTAGACAAATTCTCTTTTGGTATAACAAATGTTATTCAGCAATGCAATAAGGGAAAGAATCGCTGCAACCCAAACCCCACTGTTCTTGCAGAAGTAAATGTTCCTTTAGAATATACCTTATCTGCTCTCCATATTTGAAATAAAAGATGTTTTTATCAATTACAGTATTTTTATCAATTCTTGTGGTAAGTCTTTTGAAACAACTCTATTTACTGTAGCAGCCAAATAACTGTGAATTGACAGAAGCTTCTGTTGGTATTTTCCTTCTTTTGGTAAGAAACAACAAGAGCACTGATTGAGAAAATGACTGAAATTCCTGTACTACATCCCAGCACAGAACAAAACATTAAGGTTCTTATGCGAGTTGCTAAATTGTGAAGAAGTTTAGCACATACTTAAATACTTTGTTGAGTCCAAATGCAACGTTTTGCTAAGCCCAACTGCACAAGACTGTACACACTGCCAGTACAAGCTGGTGTATTAGACTTTGTCCATGTGCCAAATAAGGTTTGCTACAGTGTGAGCCTTAGATGTTTATTTAGAAAAACTGATTAGGTCTTTGTAGCTGCAGGCCCTTGGCTTTGTCCAAAGTCAACAGGACCAGAAGGTGTTTGAAATGAAGTCAGTAGCCTGTATATTGCCAGCACCAAATCCCATGGGCACAAGAACCTGTTCAAGGGAGACATTTCACCTGAAAGCCAGAGCACCGTTCAGTTCAGGAGATCCTGTTTCAAATTCACAATTCTGTCTGGGCACTTCACCTTGCTTGCTTGCCACAATCCCCTCTCTTTAATAGGTGGAAAACATCTCTTGAGCTACTGCTTTGATGTAAAGAGATGAAGAACAAAATATGAGACATCAGCAGCATTGCTTACTACAAGGCATTGACTGTCTAGGATTTGCTGTAAGACATGATCTCTAAAATATGGTTTGGACTCATGGCACTACCAGAACAAATTCCTGACATTTAAAGATAACGCAGGACTGAATTCCCTTCACCACTGAAGCCAAAGCTTTCGAGTCCTTGGCCTCCTGGGATCTCCTGCTTTTCAGAAGAACCCATCTTCTGTGGCACGTGCTGGCTGGATGATGCTACGGCTGCCATCTCCCACGTCATTTCTTACTTATCTCTCTACATCCACGTTTTCATTACCCCAATTTCTTAGCTCATCTGTCTGGCAAAAACGCTCAGCTCATCTAGAATTCAATCTGCTCTTTCGTTAATTAATACAACTCTAAGCTGCATGATCTCAAGTAAACCCAGGCTTGGCAACGCTGTGGAAACCTGCTGCCCATACGGCTGGGGGACAGACAGACTCCAGAGGAAGGAGAGCAGCCTACAGAACCATCCAACCCGCTCTTCACGTGCCTGCAAGCACACAGACACAGATATTTTTCCTTGGAGGACTTCCATCAAGAATGCTTAAATCACTGCTTTGCACCCCTGCTGCAGGCCATACGCTGGGCAGGAAACTACTGCACATTTCTAAGAGGCAGAATTCAAACAGAACTGTATCCCTTTCGAAAAAAAAAACCATCAAAAAATCCTTTCCTGTCAGTGAAACAGTTTTTAAAACGTCTTCAATGCTCCTCTCCCTCCTGCCTGCAGCTCTGTTTTTTGAATTGGACTTCCCAGATAATTTGGATGCCAGCACAAATTATTTGGCAAAGGCTGGACTGCTGGCAGGTGGGCTGCTACTTTGGCAATTCCTAGTGAAAAAAAAAAGTCTACAAAACCCCAAACGGGCAAACAGATTACTCACTGGCTGGTAAGCCAAATCCTCTTGGTGCTGTTGAGGGAGCTCTACCCCTGGCTGCCAGCCTGCTGCAGTACAGATGGAAGAACTGGCTGCTAAAATGCTTCTATCACCCACAGCTCAGCAGGGGAAGGGACCCCAAGCCCCACTGGAAATATTTCTTTGGTAACTTATCTTGTACTTATCAGTGCCTTCCCCCACAGCAGAAACAATATTGCTCTTCCTTATGCGAGATCTAAAGGAGAGATTAGTAATTTTCAGGTGTTTCATTCAAATCAGTTACTCGTTGCAGAACACTGAGCACAGTTAATTGAAATTGTTTCCTTGTTCAAATATTTCAAGTTTCACTGCAACACAACTGGAGACATCGAAGATAAAAACTTTGCAGCTGTTATTTTGTGCGCTGAACTACCTAATTTCCAAATATCATGTCATTCTCTTTCAGTTGTTTTGACAAGGTCTTCCCTGTGTTCACACTACATTTGAGGTCTTTATATCTTCCACACTACATGCACATTTCTATAATAAACAATAAGCTCAATCCCAAATACATTCTATATTACATCACAATGAATCAACAGATTTAAATGTAATTTCGTTCCACAATTCCCTAGGTGTACTTAGAAAGCGCACTATGGCTGGTTTCAATCACAAAGCTTTGCTTACAAAAGCACTGGTATAACATCATGTGTACTCTGCAGATGCTGGGGAAGGGAGCAAAACCAGTCCCTGCTTATGATACACCCCTGCCTTTATGACATGGACATAACTATGATGTGTAGGTATAGAGATTTATCAGTGCTTTTTCAGTTTTATGAAATCCTGCCAATTTAAACAATAAGTGAAAGTTGGAAGCGGTCAAGATCAGCACAAATAAAGATAACATTCTATTGAAATACAAGCCAATAAGTGAATTCGGTAAGCACCAAAAGGAAAATCTCATAGACTTCAAGAGTTAGACACGACATTGCTTTGTTTTTTACTTAATTCATATTGCCCCTTCCATTTCCTTAGCACATAGTATATAATACACAAACCACAAACGAGTTTGTTTTTAATTTTCCAGTTTAGTGAGTTCTCCTAACAATCTCTTGATCTCTCATCCCTACCAACTTGCTTCTCATCCAATCTCTGACAGCGTCCCATGGAACAAACAGCACAAAGGGGGCATTACGCAGGTTAAAATCCCTTCTTCCAGCCACACCATTTGTTCCCGTCACCTGTCAACATTCCATCTCTGTGCAGCTCCAAGGCTATGATATTAATCAGCTGTTTGTATAACTCTTGCTTCTTAATAATATTCTCTGCTTTCCCTGAACTGCTCAGCACTGGCAGCTTGAAGAGATGACAGCTGGGGGTCCCTCGGAACGATGTGACTGTGTGAGACCACCAGCCTGCAGTTTGGCAGCAGGGACAAGTCGGGATGTCGGGGAAGCCAGCAAAACAGCAGGACCCCCTCGAAAGCCTGGAAGGGACTTGTCAGTCACTGCGCTGACAGCAGCAGCACATCACGTTAACATCTCCTTGCAACTTCATTCCCAATCTCCTACCAAGTATTTAATTTGTACTGTAATCAAATCAACTTCATTTCAGACCCCACCTGGAGTCCTGTGTCCAGCTCTGGTTCCTCAGCACAGGACAGACATGGACCTGTTGGAGAGGGGCCAGAGGAGCCACAGAAATGATCCGAGGCTGGAACAGCTCTGCTGGAGGACAGGCTGAGGGAGCTGGGGTGGTTCAGCCTGGAGAAGGTTCCACAGAGACCTTATTGTGGCCTTTCAGTGCTTGAAAGGGGCCTGTAGGAAAGGTGGGGACAGACTTTTCAGCAGGGCCTGTTACAATAGGACAAGGGGTGATGGTTTTCAACCAAAGGAGGGCAGATTCAGGTCAGATGTGAAGAAGAAATTTTTTACAACGAGGGTGGTAAAATACTGGCCCAGGTTGCCCAGAGAGGTGGTGGATGCCCCATCCCTGGAGACATCCCAGGCCAGGCTGGATGGGGCTCTGAGCAACCTGATCTGGTGAAGATGTCCCTGCTCATGGCAGGGGTGGCACTGGGTGAGCTTTGAAAGTCCCTTCCAACCCAAACTATTCTATGATTCTGTAATTTGTCTTCATTTGCAAATCCTGAATAACAACAAAGATGTCCAGGGACAGGTGTAGAAACCTCAGATCCCACAGGAGTTGTCCCAGCTCCTCTTACTGAGGATGAAGAGGCAGAGCCCGCAGTGCCCACCGCTCCGCATATGTTGCAGGGCTCTCCAGAGCCCCAGGCATAGCCTCCCCATCACCTGCCCAGGCTTAGGCTGAGGATTGCTGGTACCAAGTGCCAAGCACATGAAGAACATCCCTAGGCAGATGTCAAGCTGAGCCCCTCTGGCAAAGAGCTGGGGAAAGGAAGTTTACAAGTCCAGGAATAGTCATATTTGGGATGAGTTTATCCCTGCCAAGAGTTACAAAGTAGAGGGACAGTCACTAGCAGAAGGGAAAACACTTTGATTTCTTGGCTAGCACAGGCATGGCAGAAGAAAACAAGCAAACCTACCAGAAATCACTGAGGAAGTGATGATGGAGAAAGTAACAGACCTTATTCTCAAAGGACAAGCAGAGGCGGGGGAAATGGAACTGTCATAACCAGAAAGGTGAGGGAGATAATAAAACACAGGAGAAAGCTGTTCCTGTACTACAGCCAAAACTAAACCCAGGCTGTAATAAATCTTTGGGGAAGGTGCCCAGGAATAGAAAGGAAAAATACTTCCTCAATCATCTTCATTAGGAAAGGCAACATTGGGACTGGATAAGGGTATTTTAGTACTATTTTAGCCAAACGTTATCAATTGTAATGAGTAGGGGGAAAAGTGATATAAGAAAAAAATAACATTCCTTAAAATAAGAAAGTACCAACAAGAGGCCAAACTATCAGTATGAGAAAAGCTTGGACTTCACGCCGAAGCAGAACGTAGTCAAGCCAGAAAACCATTAATCTCCTCTTTAACATTTTTAAAGGTTCGAAATCACCATAAGCACAGAGTTCATCAATAAAATTTGAATCCTTCCTAAACGGCAGCTTCACATTGAACTACCAAACTGGTTTTCTTACTCCTTGATATTTTTCTCCAGCACCCGCATTTGGCTCAAGTCATTGCAGCAAATACATGGCAAGCTGGGGGAAGTATTTTTGGCACATAACATGACTTGTAGGTATTTGGCAGGCACGGCAGACAGTTGCACTGATTGCCTCGGTGTTGCCTCTGTCACTTGGTAAAGTCAATGATAGATTTGGCCAAGCTGCTACATCCTCCTAATGCCGCATTCGGCTCGCTCACTCTCCATTCATTCTTGAAAACAACACATTCAAAAGCAACGTGTGAGACAAAATACTATATGTCACCTAATACATCACCACATACAACGTACTTCTGCTACTGAGCACAAATGTATTCCACCATAACCCAGCAACTAACAGTAGTTCTTGGTGTGCCACACAATTGAAATGCTGGAGCTGAACATGAAGTGGTGGAGGAAAAGCGGTTATTGGAAAGACAGAAAAGAAATGGGACTGTTATTATGAAGGTCTTTTAAAATAACTTGTAAACCATAAATAATGAAGAACCAAGCTGGTTTAGCAGCAGCACGAATTTAGTGCTGATTAGAAGCTGGAAATGCCTGTTCAGTCTGTCCTCCTCTTCTGTTTCAGATGCCAAAGGCTTTTCCTCTCCAATTATTCTTAAAGCTTTTGCTTTTTCCCCGATTACCCTTTTGCTTTTACTGCATGGTCACTCGGACGCCGCGTAGGTAGAACATAAATAGTTGTAGAAAAAGACTCAACAAGCTGTTCAGTATACTATCATTTCCCCTTCTTTTTTATAGAGGAGGAGAAAGGCCCAGAATAGCATCATGCAATCATGTGCTGAGATGCTCCCCAGGCAGCAGAGCTCCAGAACAGGCTCCTTCAACCATTTTAACACCTTTAACGAGAACAAAATGTAGCCGGCCAACACAGGCTTGACTCTTGGAAAATACATGCAGAGGATATTGCAGATTTTAATAGCAGCAAGTCAGGGTAAGTAGGAATGTCATACCAATGTATAGCAGCATTCCAACAGGGCTCAACATGTGCCATAAATCAAACTGAGCTATAAGAAAATAACAGTGAATTTAGACAATATAGGTGCTTTATGGCATAAAACAGTTATAGCAGCTGATTCCACATTCCCCAAATTTATTTTTTTCTTGCCAATACCAATTATTTGCAATATCCTATTAATGAGAAAAATACCACTTGAAAGAAAAATCCACTTATCAGGCACAGGTCTATTCTGCAACTAGAAAACACACAGGCGGTATCATCTCAGGTCTGTTCATGGAAAGTGGTGCTACGCAGGGAGAGTTTGTATAATATGTTTTGCATCTCCAAACCAGCACACACAACAAAACAAGACCAGGGAATAGGCAGAACAGTCTCTTTTAATTGAGCTGAATAGAGCACAAGTGGTTTCTTGCCTTAGACATGTGCCCGCGAGCGAGCCCTGCTGTTGTTTTCGACTTGCATACGTGACCCACGTTGCGTGCCAGACCAGGAATCGCTTTGGCTGCTCCAATCTGGTGCGACCCCTCTCTGATGGCTGCACTGCCGGGCAGCACGGGAGGCACAGGGAAAGATGAAAGCACGCAAACCGCAAGATGATATAAGAATAAATTACATAAGAAATATGTATTAGGAACTTCTAGTTCCTCTAGCAGATCAAAGTGGCAGTGAGTGAAATTGAAAGGTAGTTGAAAATGCAAAAGGAATCGGTTGTTTGGTTCATTTGAATTAACTGTGGAACTAACTCCAACAGAATGAAATAGAAAATAACAGAGGAACACTAGACAAAAATATCAAATAATAAATTTAAATGCAAGCTATCTAGCATTATGAACATCAGCTACGGCTGAATTCTCTGTAGAGCCTTGCTTGTACATCTAAATATCTAAAGTATACCCGTCATTGCAGTTCTCAATTGCTCTGAAATCGGGCAAGCAAAAAGTTTCTAACTAGGTGGTGGTTTTGCAGTGTCGCCTGATGCCAACTTGGGCTCTGGCTGACATCGCTGAATTAATTTTGTGTTCTGATCAAAACAAAATTTAGTTTCTTGTATTAAAAGACTAACAACCAACTTAAAGCCTCTGGAACACCTGGCAGGATTGCGTATTATTTTGGTAGCTTGATCCCCGCTGTCCTATTCTCTGGGGTTCAAAATTAAGCTAAACAAAATGGGAGCAAACTGATGACATCATTATACACAACAATTTTAAATGTAAAGCAGAAACCTGCACTAGGTTACTTCTGTCTATTGGACAAGTCTCACTATAATTTTACATTAAATGTGCTGTCTATAAACAATACAGATCTATCCATACATAAAAATCCATGTACGTGTGGATTGATAGCCCCACAGTAACTGAAAAGCCAGTTACTGATGGAAATGAGGAATTCAGGAGTTATTTTAATAATGTGCACTTCTCTGGCTGGCTTCAACAGGTTAAGCCTCTAAAAAAAAAAGAAGTAGTATAATTCTTTAACGAACTCAAAACAAAACTGTCTCTTTTGCTCACAAAAAAGCCATTAAGACTCTTCCTCTAATTCAATCAAAACTTTCATCACTGACAATGCTAAGAACAGCACACTCTTCAGATCTTTTCCAATTTCCTAAGCTATCAAAATCAATTTCTTTAAGACCTGCAACTTATCCTAATTAGGAACTTTGCTTTGATATGCCGTGAATGACCTCAAGGATTCATTCTAATAAACAGAAACGATTCTTGGTAGTCCGCGGTCCTCACAAGCTTCGCATCAGAAATCAATTAACTCGTTCCATGACAAAATATCCTGTGGTTGATGGTTCTGTCCCAAAAGGTATCTGTAACACACTGACATAGCCTTGAAAAGCAAGGCATGGGTAGCTCATCTGAAATTAAAGTTTCTCAGGAAGAACTGGTTTGGTAATTCCCTCTTTCAATGCAATTTTGACAAATAAAACGAATCAGCCTCATCAGTGGAAAAATAAACAAAACCACACCGCATTCTAAATTAAGTGTCAACTCACTGAAGTAGCATCTCGATTCATGCTCACGAAATACTACAGTGACTATATCCACCTAAGCTAATAGTAGCCTTTTTTTTTCCTTTCATAAAAATTCACTGATTACCTACTATAATAGCACTTATCGTGCTATTGGTAGGGATGAGAGTTGCCCAGCAAGGTTGTGGGGTCTCCATCTGTCAAGAAATTGCAACCCCAACAGGACACGGTCCTGCACAACCTGCTCCAGGTGTTCATGCTTTGAGGACGGTGGTTGGACAAAACGATCTCCAGAGGCCCCATCCAACCTCAGCTACTCTATGACTACGTGAAAAACATTCATGAATTACACTGCACTGTAGCGTAGGAAAGAGCTCATTAATTTCAGTCTACATGTGGCTTATTAATAATGAACTGTAATTCAAAATGTAGGCAGATTTCATGGGGGAAAACCCCACGGTTGCTGTAACATCTTCCCCCGCTCACCACAAAACGATTCCTTAAATCAAGGAGCTACTCTGTGTCACTAAAACTTCAGTTTGCTATTTATGCATGAAGGAAAAAAAGTCAACACTGAACACGGCTTTGTCAAACATATTTCGCACACCACCCAAAAGGATAAGGTTGTATTATTAAATAATAAATCTTATCTGCTTTTACAGATTCCAATATATTACCGAGCACTGCTATCAAAATGAGAGTACTTTGAGCTTCTGATAATGCACCACGCTACTGTGCTAGGTCAGCACAGTTCCCATATACTTTACTGAGGTGATTTTTTTCCCTCCATTTTAAAAAAGAAAACTCAAATAGTCTTATTTTAGCACAGAAAGACAAGACAGCACTAAGGAATCAGGCTTTTATGTAATCCCCAACCCCCGTATTATTATCAGGGGAGCATGCAAATGTGCTAATATGAAAAATCACCTCCATTTTCTACTGCCTCACAGAGAGAAGCAATTTTATTCTCAATACTCACTCAACTCTTGGACATGTCCAAGCGCACAAACGGACAAGAGTAGATTCATCAACTGAGTATAAGTGCCAAGAACTGCTTCTGGATGATACCACAGATCTCACACTTATAATGTGTTGGGGAACAAGGGGAATGCAAGTCTTTTACTCATTATTGCTTATTTCTTACACCCATCTCAACAACAACCATATTCTTTCCTCCAGTTTCGTGTTGGGTCACTGAATTCCCTTTTATAATCCTCCATTTTCATTAGTGACAGATATTTTACAAATAACTAATGTAATTGTCCCTTGGAGAGATGGATAGTTCCAATAGCTCTGCAAATACTTTTTCAAACTTTCAAGCCATTGCCCTCAATAATGATCTGTAGCAAATTTGTTGTAAAGTGGAGAAATAATTCAACTTTCTTAACGGCTCATAGCATTAAACCTCTAATGAACACAGAAACCCACCAATTCTGCACAAGTACGCGAGGTAGTTTAGCCAGAGGTCAGAGTTGTGATTTTCAAGCTCATTTAGCATGGTAATATATATTAAGACACAAACCACATATGTATCACTGAGCTAGGGTGCTATACAAGCCCATTTATCCTTGTGTCTCTGCGGGGCAGTTCATTTATTGCAGCTTTACCACGGACACGTAGGTGAGCCTGCCAGGAGCAATGGGAGAAACCAGCACCCTCTTGAATAATACAAAGCTCAAACCACCGAGCCAAAAATGAAGTAAAGATTTCTTTCCCACACTCTGACAGATTAAAACTCAGATTTGCTGAAATCCATTTGGAGATTTCGGCAAATCCGGTTATCTCTGTTCTCGCCCTGTCGTCTTCCCATCGTTCTCACGCCGTGGCCTGAGGCTGGGATGAGGAACGGGCAGACACCTTCACATCTCCACACAGAGTATTTATGCAACTGAAGACCCCAGCCCTGCAAGAAATGCTGCGGAACTGGATTTGTCCCAACATCTAAGAGATTGTGCCTTCCACAGCCATATGGGTATTTCTGAAAAACACCATATTCCCCATTGACCGTAAAAACATTAAGAGGATTTTCAGTAACTTCGGAGCACTATTCAGTTCATTTGTTACCAAGTCAGAGTAGAATTGCAGTGGACTTCAGTGAATTTAACATACTTTAAAGCCTTCAACCAGAGCCTTGACTAAAATTATTTTCTAATGCTGATCAAAAGTAAATCAGCATCCACTAAGAGCAGAATAAAACATGAAATATATGATAAAGTTCATGCATGCTCTTTTCCCATTCCAAGTACATTATTTTGCATTTTTAAGCTTCTTTCTCTACACCTTTCGTTTGTCAGAATTAGTAAAACACTGGTTAAAAAAGAAGAAAAAAAGAGACCAAACACTGATCTGCCAGGCACAATCTCATTCATGGTCAATATAACATTCAGATTCATATATCACACATAATGTGTATAGATGCACACACATCCTTTTAGCCTGAAAACACTAAAGGAAGAGAGAACACAGCTCTTGCTGATTTGGGGTTTGCGTTGAACTTTGTGATTGAAAAGGAACAGAACAAAACTTACAGCAACCTTGGCAGAGAAGGTCTCAAAATCAGCGCGGAAGATTTGGAACCAATTTTAATTCTGCAATGTTCTGCTTAAAATAGCATCCACGTCCACCTGCAGTATTAACACAGCTGAATTTATGGCTACTCCTTACGCAAATTTTAGCTCACCTCTTTTCAGGTTATTTGGTCAAGATTTGTCGTATTAGATAATGGTTAATAATAAAAGGCCTTGTCATGGCAAAAAAACCACCCTTTTGTAGTTAACGCAGATTGGTGATTTAAGTAATGAGATACAATTATGCATCTGATTCATAGTGTTAAGGTCGGAGCTAAAATATACAGTAAGTGAAGACAAAGAAAATGACGCTTGGCGTTAGAAACAGATGCGGTAACACCAGCAAAGTTGCCTCCGCAAGCAGAATAACATCAAATGAAACAGCCAGCCCGAGCGCTATCAACTGAGAGGGAAAAATAAGGTTACATTTCATTTGTCAAAGGCCCACTGCAAGCAGGTAATTGTTAAACATCTCTTAGCTGTTGGAATCATTATTTCTTCAGGTGTAACATACAAAAAAGAGCTAAAAAACCTCTAAATTATAATAACTAACTTCCATCTCGGATTTATGGTAAGAAATTTCACAAATAAAAAAGTGGATCAACCCTGTTAAATCAAGAATCTGAAGAGACAAAAGCACTGTCAGGGAGAACCACTTAAATATACAGTATATCAGCTCCATCTTCATATTTAAATGACACCACACAAGATGTCCCTCTGTCCCCAAAGCTGCTCCTGTGCTGGTCCACGGTTCCCAGCCAAGAGCTGGGAGCTGCTCTAGCAAATCACATTAACCAGTAAAACTGCCACGTCTCAGCTCTAAAACATATGACAATGAAGAACAATGATGTTTTTCCTCCAATGCTGTGGCCCTGAAAGTGGCCATTTCCTCCAAAAAGTTTGTGAATCACCATCTTGGGTGTCTATTATGTGTGTTAAGTCAAAAGCAGAGGGAATTAATGTACTTGCTTTAGTTTATTTTCAACTTCAGTGCTACCATCATTCTAAATTTGAACTATAGCTCTGCAGCCTAACAAAATCTTTGTTCCAAAACAAAGGTTTAATGCCTCAAATGAAGGTCATAACTATTTGCCTGTCTCTAACCCAGATTCAATATTTTCTCCATGTGATTTGAAAAGATCAGAACAAAGGTTCTAGGCTATATCATTAAAAAACGCCAGACATCACTAAGACATCTGCCCTTTACTCAAACCTATCTAATTTTTACTTGTGTACAATAATATCTTTGGGAATTAATGTTCTGTGACAACCAAAATAGAATCCTACCTTAATTGTTTAACAATAATCTGAAAATATTTGCCCAGAACCAAAAGCAAATGAAAGAATAAACGAAAATTGGATTCATTCTTCCCCTGAAGAAAAGGCTTTCTTAAATGTCAACAAAACCACTTACTGTAATCAAGATAAAACACCAGCTCCTCCCAAATTAGTAAAGCTATCAAGTATCACATAATTTTTAGTAATTAGACTCATTAACATTCCTTAGAGGCTGATTTGATTCACTATATGAAACAGACTCTTACAAAGCTTGTTTTTTCACCCCAAAGGAAAACTCTAAACAAGTACCACAGACAGTGAATGCTCTGTTTTTGCACCTTAAAACTAACCTTCAGTGTGAGACTAGAACAGTGCCGTGAATATGCAATAGTCTTCAATTAAGCCCAGATTAAAAAGCAACTCAATGTCGAACAAAAAACCTTATGCATACTTGATCGACACTGTACTGAACTCAGCAGACTGTGGAAGGAGAAACTGTCACAGAGCAAGCAATCATATTATATCCAACTTTGCCAAAAAATAGATGTATTTTTCCAGCCACAGACATAGCTGTAACAACAGATCAATAAGGTGGTTTATAGAAGCGAACCGATTTCATAGGTGGCCTATTTGACATCTCTTGCCAACTCATATTTGGTTCCTCCTCTTTGGTCATGCAGAGGATAAAGGTTTCTGCTATGAAGCTTCAGATACTCAAATACCATGAAGGAAGCATCGTCTAAAACCCGGTGAGAACCAACAAGCTATTATATTTCTTGCATATTCTCTTTGTAAACGTTCCTTCAGTAAAACAGAAGAGCACATACAGTGGAAGGTGATGAAAGCAGTTAGGTCAAATTCTTTTTTCCTCTTACTCCAAAAGCAATTCCCTACCTAGCAGATTGAGGTCTCTCAGTCCGTCCCGTTGAAGCTGCCCCAGTTGATATTTGTCAATATTTGTGTGTTCAGAGAGAACTGGACAGACTTACATGGAACCCAGGCCTCCCACATAATGAAAAAACCCCTAATCTTTGGCATCAGTCTCACTTTCCATATCCTTATCAAATATTCATCCAAATGAATATTTAATTATCTGTAATAAGTAAAACAGGGATATCAGGAGAAGCCGAGGAAGAGGCTGACAAAACCACCTGAGGTTTAGAGGACGCTGCAGCACCAAATAAATCCGCATTTCTCACAGCTCAGGAGACCGTCCTACCCGCGAGGCTCTTGCTTTGCCTAAAGCAGCGTTCCTGCACCTGGCTTGCTTTGGGGAAGAAGATCTGTTTGTTCAAAAAAAGGCTTTTTGTTTCATTCCAAACTGAGACCTAGAAGTTCTTTACAAAACTGGTCTTCTGAGCAATTTAATTATTAACAACTTTTCATTATCCAAATGTTTTGATTAACCAACCTTCAAACTTGGAGGAAAAGAGGAGTAATATCCCAGCTTTAGAGCTAGAAATTACTGGCAAAGAGGTTTCCACAAATTGTCAAAGATCCGTTGCCCAGTTATCCATACATTAAACACAATATTAAATCAGGTTTGAAGAAAATGCCCTTGCTCCTCTCCTTAAGAATAAAAAGTAAAGCATCATCAATCTCCTCAGCCTGATCTCCCAAGTCATTAGCAAATGGTTTTGCCTCCTTTCCAGTTGCTCAGTACTCGAAGTACCTTGTCTGAAGCACCCAGGGACACCAGGGTTAGTGCTGGGGATGGAAGGAAGTCAGGTCTGACACAGTTAAGCCAAGTCTTATCTCAGTATTGAATCTAGAGTGTGGGACAACGACCGAGCTACAAGAGCCTGGTTGTACATCAGTAATAATAATTTTTAAAATCTCTCAGGCATTGAAGATTGTTACAAGATCAGATTAGGAAGAAGTCAAAGTATGACAGAAAATACATTCAAAGGTTTGGGTGGGAAGACTGTCTTAACTGTCAAGACATCTGCAAATTATGCCGAGACTTATCTGGTGAAGCATCAGTAAGGTAACGCTGTTCCCAAGAGCTGCAATGCACTTTGGATACAGGCAGTCCATAAAGTCAGTCTCCTCCATTAAGATTCTGGAAACGCGTCTTTCTGAGGAAAAGTCTACAAAATGCGGGTTGACTGAACACGCTTTCCACTCGTTTCAAATGGATTTTACAGTAACATCTACAGTGAGGGAATGGTTCAGCACTGAAACCACGTGTACAGAAAATCGTGATGCTTTTCATAAATGTACTGATATCTAAAGGTGGGATAAGCAGTGCAGGCTCCTGTTGCTAAACATGAACACCCCAGGAGCTGGAAAGTCTCCTGCAGACCGGAGTAAAAAAAGAGAGTACTTTATAAACCCATTTTAGGGTGTAAAATCTACATGTCCCAATGAAGTTTCAGCTTTTGAGATGGATGATCCCATCATACTGTCAAACTTATTCCAGGATGTATAAATCATATTAACGATTACAAGAAACTATCGACTACAGAAATGGCTCTAAAAATCTAGACAATTTGAACAAGCAGAATCTGTACAGCCCACAGATCTGCTGTATCAAAGGGACACTGGCACTTTCATAGCAGGTTGCAACTGGCAGAAAGGTCAAGAACATTACAAATCGGAGTTTAAAAGTTTACGTCACATATGGCCCTTGTTCATTTTAAAACATTTAATTAAAAGAGTTAGTTTTACTACATGTTGGAGTCCCTAAATTAACAAGTTATTTAGCTTAATACAATCCCTTTGCAGACCTCTTGCTAAATGGATCTTTACAGATTAATATTACACCAAATTCTCTCAGGCTTCTTATAAGGGAAGGCGAAGCACGCAGAGCAGTACCTTTAAGATAATCTTAAATAGAAATGCTGGTTTTCTAGATAATTTCAGTTTCCATCTGGTGTGTCCTCAGCTGAATTTTTCTAGGTACTTTGAAGAAAGTGATTCAGCCATTTTTTGCAGGAACAGTAAAAAACCCATTTTTCATAAAAATATAATTTGAAAAATCCTTTAGTTCAACTTCTTCAGTACCAAAGCAGCTGGGAGTTGAAAAATGACATTTTTTTTTCTGAAAAGCATCCTTCGGTGATAAGTAATTAAGTTTTCCAGTGAGCAGTATTTTGATTTAGGTAAGCTTTTTGAAACTATTCTTAAAGGATTATAAAAATCTTAACAACAGTATGAAATTAAATCAAGTGATTTTTCTCAAGGAAAGGGTGCTATACTGCACAGGTAGCTATGCCATGATAAATAGAGGTACTTTTTGCTGCCTTGGACCTCCAGCCTTATTTCATCCGCTCCTTAGATGCGGACAAGAGGTCACTGGTTGGAAATCATGTAGTGCCCAACTTTACACAGCTAAAAGAAATCCATGGAGAAAAAAACCCCTGCATTTTGCCTTGATGTTACACGTTTTTTAATAGTTTCCCAGTAAATCCAGAAATCTGGTTTTGAGGTGAGGTTGTTCATTATTTTTTCTGGGTTTTGTTTGGGTGGGGTGGTTTTTTGTGTGCTTTTTGTTGTTGGTTTTTTTTCTTTCCTAAACTCTTCAAGAGAAGGAACCTCCACAATTCAAACATTAATGTCTTCTAGACCTGTGGTGACTAATGTGTAATTCTATGTCTCTAGCCATTTTATTTTGCTTACTATGTTTGTATTTATATGCATTATATAGGAAGAGCTTCCCCCTCCTCTTTTTCACCCCCTTCAAGAGACAGAGGAGAAACGAACATATCTGCCTAGTAAGAATTCATGCATTGTACGCCCAGATGGATCAATTGTGCTGAAAAGCAGACACGTAACAGTGACATGACTTTTTCATCTCCAAAGATGTCACTGTGGAACAGTTACCAGTTATGCCTACAGCAAACCACCATGAATTAAGAATTTATTTATGAATGTATGAACAGAAAATGTTAGAGGGAGCTTTCCCAGGAATCTAAATCATCATTCACTTCCCAAAAGCACTTAATTTGGTTCAAGCACAACTCAGAGCAAGTGTTTTGGTCATGACAAGGAGACCTGCCAGTACCTTGGCCTCAGACTCCTGCTACACTTGGCCCATCAATGTCTGACATCAGCATGGAAAACATGACCTAAATGATACAGAATTTATAAAAAGAAGGGTGGTTTTTTTTCAGTTCTCACTCTTTTCTTCCTGCAGATTGCCTAGGATATTGTGAAAATCCAGAATGAAAGTGGGAGGTAACAAGAATATTCCTCTTGGCTCCCAGCTTCAGGATAGCTGGTCTACATGGTGAACAGTCTCCAGCTGCTTAGATGAGACAAGAGAAACTAAAACAGGCATTTGAAAGGAAAAAAAGGGTTGGAGAAAGAAAAGGAGAAAAGCTGTAACATGCACAGAAACTTTTGTGGTTTGGTCCTTTCCCAGAAAGAATAACTGAACTACCTCAGCTTCTTCAGAAGTCCTCCCGTGTTACAGCAACCAGTCATTCTGTCCTCCTCTGTCATCTCAAGCTGTGCCGTGTTGGTATAACTAATGAAGAGAATGATCTATTCTCTCTAACATGTATCATCAATAACATCATGCCGATGCAAATCTTATGTTTCTCATATTGTTAAGTGGCCACAAATCATAATTAAAAGTGTAATTCTTCCAAAATACCCATTCGTAGGGAACATTGCAACTTCAAACAATCCATCCTTCAGCCTACGTATTAACTTTTCACATTGTTCTTCTATATTTTTGAAAGGTTCTGAATAGAAAGATCGATAAAGTATGTTTGGTCATGGAATATGCCGTACAGCATTTTAAATAACCTCATCTTCCACTCTTCCGAAGTAGTCAGAATACTGAAACAACGCTTGAGACGAGTCTTCTCTACCTATTCACACAAAATGCTATCTGATAATTTAACTGTAATATCACACCTTTAAAATAACCTGGTATTTTCTGAGTAACAGTCAATATATTGTAATACCTACATGCAAAAGAAGGAAGTTGGTGGACCATCTATTTGCTTACTCTTGCTGTATATTTTCCCCCATTACAAAACACCACCATTACATTTTAAGTACTTGTAAACGTATGTCTGAATAGAAAATCAATGAGTGCCATTATTTTTAAAGCACAAGGGAGCCCACCATCATCACTATCCCTCTTGGTTTGTAGAGTGGTAGTAATTTCTGAAAGTTTTGCTTTGGCAATTCTGTCCTCACTTAAATTGTAGTTTCACTTATTGCTTATTGGGAAACTGCCATTCAAGGAATACAGCAAATTGTGACAAAGGATTCTTCTGTATTTCAAATTTCTCTAAACCTTCAGGAAACCTAACCTCATAAAGATCTTCCCTTTGTTTCCAGTCCCACCCTACTGATTTTTGTGCATGTGTGAGCACTCACTGACCTCAGAGCATAGGAAAGTATCAGCTTTTCCAAACTATTCTTTGAACACAGCAGAATAGGAAAGAAAGCTTTTCCAAACTATTCTTTGAACACAGCAGAATAGGAAAGAAAGCACATTTAGTCTTAAAGAAGTGAAGAAAGCAGATGTATAAACTATCTGAGGATATTACACCACATTAAGCATTCAACTAAAGTTCACAGACTGACATTAATAAAATCAAGTTAACCCAGAGTTGAAGATAACAAATATTTCATAACAGTCCCTATGTATTTTGCTATTGCAAATATGTTAAAGAGGATCAGTGCCATAAGGAAAGCCCAAGATACTGGGAACACTGGGACGTGCAGGTGTCAGCATGGATGATGCGAGAGGTTATGAGCACACCAAGTATCACCAAAAGCATTTAGTAGAATTAGAGAGGGTTCAACGACTCCTGAACTGCCTAGAGAAGCCCTTGCAAAAAGCGACTGTAAAGACTGGAATGGATGACCTCGGGTTGCGTGTGCATCACACGGGGTTATGTGCAATGAGGCAGCGCAAGGCACCCATGACAAGGCCCATACGGCACTGTTGTCTCCATTTAAACTAATTTAAATATTCACCATACTCATATGGCATAAGGAAGGTGCATAACAAGGAAGAAGACTGAAATACAGAGTGGTTAATATACAGTTAATATTACTTTATTTCAATTTTTTTTTTCATATTGCCACAAACACTTATCAACAATGTAATATGGAACTGTGGAACTCGCTGCCACAGGATAGTTCAGAAATAAACGTATGTGACTCAGCCTTCTTGCTACTAGCTTCAATAAAGCTTGAATTTTCGTAATATTAAATTAGAGGAAATGTACATCCGATTTGAAATTTAGATGGGAGCTCAGAAAATGAAGCAGGGAGGGTGTCTCTATCGGAGGCTATGCAATCAGAAATCTCTGATATTGTATTTACAAGGCTTGTCTCAAAACGGCAAGGAACAATAAACTCTATGACATTTCTGAACAGAAACGGGACGGAGTGCTGACTGTTTCACATTTGAACAAGATAGAGAAATACATCCATATGAGTTTTCTCATTATTACTACAGAAGATCATTTTTTCTGTGATGCTTATTCATGAAATAGCACCATGTAGTATTTTCATTATATCTTCCTTACTCTGCTTAACAACCACTCTCATTCTCTGTATTTGCCTCAGTAAGAGGCCTCAATGGACTAGCATGACATTTTCAAGCACCATGTTTTTCCACCCAAAAACTGAATTAAAACTCAAAACAGTTGATTAAAAAATAAATAAAATTCAAAAGTTAGCATAAACCTCCCTCCTCCCAAACCTTTCAACACAGAATTGCAAATCTATCCATCACTCGAATCACGATGCACTTGATGCTCTCAAAGCTTTCAGCTGGACCAAAATAGGAGCCTGTAATGCAAAACCAGCAAGACACCCCTGATTATCCTGGTTCCAATGGGTAAAGCAGCAGTACAGTGTGATTAACAAGGCAGTTAAACTGCTGCATCTTTCTGTGGTCCTTCAAATATCTTTCAGAAATAAAGAACAGCTTTTCCCTGCCTGTGAGATCAAGTTCTGAGATTTAAAATCTTCCAATATCGCTGCCAACTGCTTTGTCACAACCTGTTTCTACTTCAAAACGTTCTGTCTATCACTTTCCGACAGCGAGCAAGGATTTATATGCATCTCAGAAAGCTGCCCGATCACCAGTTCTGCAAAACTTCTACGACGCAGAGACATTTAAAACTGTGTCCTTGACTATTAGCATTACACCAACCTCCTAATTCCCTCACATCGTTCCAGAACAAATTAGAAGTGGTAAGATTATGACATTTGCATTTAATTATCAAGAAATGCAACTGCTAATGATTAAAAAGGCTTTATTGGAAGTTTCCAGTAACAGGAGTAAAAACAGGAAAATTATTAAGACTATTATTCAAAACTGACATTTAAATTGTGTTCTCTAGCAAAAGATAAATTGTCAAAAAAAAGTATAATAATTACTGAGAAAATAAGTTGTCCCATGGCGGTCACTTAAATGACTAAAGCACTCGTCTTTTTCTTCCAAATAAACCCTCTGCTAAACCTTCCTTCGTATTTCCTGAAACAACACATGAACAGATAAAATCTCATATGATACCATGACAGTGTTTTGAAGCATCACTTAGCCTGGGAAGAGGGAGGACAGGGCTTTGGTTTTTAATAAAAAAAGAAGTTGTTTAAGAGCAATACATCATCAGACACAGCCCCAGGTCTCAGTCCCATCCTTTCTTACTGGTTCATATTTTATGTCCTGCCACCATTCATACACTTTCCTAACCCCCCTGTACAAAACTCCTTTAGGATAAAGTTTATTTGGAAGGCATATAATAAAATAATTAAAAATACAAATAGTCCTCACAGTCCTCATCAGACTAAAGGAGTTTTCTCTAAAGAGGTAAAAAAGTGCTGCTTGTCCCTGGGCACACATTGATCAAAACAGCCAGATCTGGGCAGATTTACACAGAACACCTAGACCATCTAAAGCATCATATTTAAAATGGATTTAAAATTAATTTTTAAATAATAATTAAAAAAAAATTAAGAAGCCCAAACCAAAACACCACAAACCAACACTCTCCTCCCCACCCGCCCCAAAAAAAACCCCAAACCAAATGCCAAATTAATGAGGCTGCCTAAAGCATGTCGTTTCATTTTTCTTCCAAGAATAGATCACCACAAATGTGTGGCATTTCTTCTCAGGAGACAAATAACTCTTTTAACAGTAATGTTCTTAAGACACTAGTGAAACACAAAGAAGTAAATGTTAAGCAAAACTCTTTTATTATCTTCACACCAGCTCTCATTTGTTGACTCGCGCTCCCCGCTGGGAGCCAAGCATCCCAATGTCTCTCACCAGCATCTATCTAAAGAACTGACAGCAGTTTTGTTTCATTTCCTACGACCAAAATGTGCAGCCTGTTTGCAATAAGTAGCTCACCAAGGATGCTTTAGCCAGTGTCATGGAAGAAGGATGAGTCGAGAAACTTCTTTATTTTTGCAATTCAATTGAATGGGATCATTTGTGAAAAAAGCATGGACAACAATAACAGCATGAACACTAACAAGAGCAGAAAACACATGCTGAACTTTCAGAGGCAACAGCAGAGCAACTGGGAGTACGATTTCTGGAAGTGTTAAATTACATAATCTGACCAATTCGGACTATGACCTGGTGAAAGGAGCATCTTGTATCAGACACCTTAATCCACACAGAACCACCTGCAAGGGTGTACTCTTCTCATCCTCAATACTTTTCCTATAGACGTGAGATAAGATTAAGCCAGCAGCCAATTCACACGGGCATGTCCCATGATGAGGACTTTACAAAGCCAGCGAGCCACCTCTAAACACCATAAGCAAGCACTGACAAACTAAGTCAGAAACTTAAACCAAGAAATGAAACCAAGCAAAGGAAGTTCCACCAAAGCTCACAAGCATTTCTAAGAGCATTAAATAGAATTCAGGCCTTACTGAAATATTCTGAAGAGTTACAATGCTGAAAACTAATGTCTCGAGACAGTCACCACCACCAACACCCTTCTTTGTTGATTCTTCCAAGGCCCAGCACAGATGACCAGCAGCCACCAAGAACTTAAAAGAAGCCTATAAGAAGGATGGGGACAGACTTTTTAGAAGGGCCTGTTATGACAGGACAAAGGATGATGGTTTTAAACTAAAGGAGGGGAGATTCAGGCCAGACATGAGAAAGGAATTTTTCACACTGAGGGTGGTGAAACCCTGGCCCAGGTTGGCCAGAGAGGTGGTGGATGCCCCATCCCTGGAGACATCCCAGGCCAGGCTGGACGGGGCTCTGAGCAACCTGATCTGGTGAAGATGTCCCTGCTCATGGCAGGGGTGGCACTGGATGAGCTTTGAAGGTCCCTTCCAACCCAAATTATTCTATGAAAACATCTTACACCCACCAACAACTCTGTCCTTTGGCAGAGACCAGAGCCTGGGCAAAGCTATTCAAGACAGCTGAAAAACAAATCCCACTGCAAACAGCTGCAGAAAGATGCCACAATAATTGACTGCTTAGGTGATGAAAAGGCAGATGAAATAGCATGTTGACAAATGTAAATTAACATGCATTGAAAAAACATTCCTGACTTAACTTACACAATGATAAGCTGCAATTTAGCTATTAGAACTCAGAAACAAGAGCCTGGAGTTATATGTAATTCTGAAAAACAAAAAAACCAATCCTCAGTGCTTAGGCAGAGATTAAGAAAAGCAAACAACAAACAAAAATATTCATATTGCTGTGTGCTTCTCCTTTCCTCATATTTTTTTTCCAAGTATTTGCTTCTGGTCACTCTTCCAGAGCACAAATTGAAAGTCAGATCAATCTCTGATCTGATTCAGTAACACCCTTCAGATGCTACGCCTATGCCACTTGATAAAGAGAGTATGAATTAAAACAGTATTAAATTTACAAGAATTTCAAGTTAATAGCGTCAACACTAGGTAGGCTAAAAATGCCTTCCTGGTTGTTACATATTTTATTTATAGGATGAGTCAGATGGCTCAAGAAAAAGTTATAGAAATTTGAAGAGTTTGATTGTTGTATATTGCCATTGCATACCTAAGGGAAGCAAAATGTTAAGTATGTTAAATTTCAGTGACCCCCAACACCCTATATAAAACCGTGACCAAAATAAGGAGTTTATAAAGAGGGCAGTTCCAGATCTCTTCAAAAGCACTTTCAGCCTAATATAGACTGAAAACAAATCCCACTGTAGTCAGTAGCAGAATCCCATTAATGAAATGGGCTCCTACACCAGCTGACATTTGTTTAGTTAACAGTAATGGAATCATGGAATCATTCTGGTTGGGAGAGACCCTCAGGATTATCGAGTCCAACCATAACCTAACTCTGGCACTAACCCATGTACCTAAGAACCTTGCCTACGCGTCTTTTGAACCCCTCCAGGGACGGTGACTCCACCACTTCCCTGGGCAGCCTGTTCCAGTGCCTCACAAACCTTTCCATGAAGAAATCTTTCGTGAAATCCAATGTGAACCTCCCCTGGTGCAACTTGAGGCCATTTCCTCTCATCCTATCACTTGCTACTTGGGAGACAAGACCAACCCCCTCTGTGCTACAACCTCCTTTCAGGCAGTTGCAGACAGCGATAAGGTCTCCCCTCAGCCTCCTCTTCTCCAGGCTGAACAGCCCCAGGTCCCTCAGCCGCTCCTCATCACACTTGTGCTCCAGACCCCTCATCAGTCTTATTGTCCTTCTCTGAACTCTCTCCAGCTCCTCCATGTCTTTCCTGTAGTGAGGGGCCCAAACCCGAACACAGGATTCAATGTTGGGCCTCACCAGCACCCAGTACAAGGGTCAATCACTGCCCTGGTCCTGCTGACCACACTATTCCTGATACAAGCCACGATGCTGTTGATTTTTCATGGTCACCTGGCCACACTGCTGGCTCATATTCAGTCAACCATTCAATCAACACTCCCCAGGTCCTTTTCCACTGACACCTTTCCAGCCACTGTTTCCTGAGCCTGTAGCCTGGGGTTGTTGTGACCCAAGCACAGGGCCCACACTTGGCCTTGTTGAACCTCATACAATTAGCTTCAGCTCATCAATCATCGATATCATCGATAATGACATACAGGGAACAGGTAACTTCACCAACAAATCCATCCATCCCATACTACACAATAACATGACACCTCAGAATGTCTCAAAAAGGAGCGTATTGTATTTTTAGGGGCAGTCAGGAAGGGAAACCCATAGTAAAATAACTCACTCTACAGTGCACAAGTGACAGTGGTATGTCACTACTTGCTTAAAGGCTTTAATTCTAATAGTAGGCATTCAAGTGACCAGAAGAGAACCACAGCGAGAATGAGTACGCATCCTTGTAAGTGTTCTTGCTATGAACTCAAACCAGAAGCTAATTACACATCAAATATGCTGAGCTCTTACTACGGTAGGTGCAAGACTTTTTTCTTTTCCTCCTGAAGTCACTCTACCATAAAATCCTTCATTCACCTCTATGGATTCTAGACCCCAGATACACTGAAGGGCAAAAAAAAGAAATGAAGTAAAACATTAACATTACAAGTGAGAGACTAAATCAAAGTAAAAGATATCCAGGAAAACAAAATTTTTTAAAATGGAGGAGGAAAGATTTAAATGCCATTTACACAGAGCATGAAGTCCAGCTCTAAGTTCTGTGAATAATGTTTTTGATTGTTATCTTTCAGTAGAAATAATTCTGCAAGTGAATCCTAAATAGGGGCACTCTCTTTACAAGAGAAATTTGATCAAAGCTTTCTTTTCAGAAAACAGCTAATGTATATCTTTAGTATTATCTTGACTTTAAAAAAAAAAAATAATAATCTCAGAGCAATTATTTCACTTAATCCTAACATTAATTCTCATTACATTTACCTCTGCCCCAAATATTCTACATCAGGATACACAAGAAAACACTTTGGAAGGTAATAAGTCCTCTTAGAAAAATTCACATACACAAATGATCTGATTAAAAAATCTCTCCAAAAGTGAGTTTTTTCTGGATGTCTCAAAATCAGCATTTTAAAGATAACATGGCAAACAGCTTGTGGTCATCATGTTGCTACAGGTGCTGTTATTTCTTTGTTCAATAAATTGCTTTCTTGTTTCCAATTTTACGGCACACAAATTTCAAATTACAAATCTGAAGTTCCACTTCCTAATGCAATAAGAACAAAGACTCCACAGCATCACATGAAAGTTTTGACTAGTTGACATTTTTTCCCTTTACCACATCCAGACATATTGAGAACAGTAACTAAAGCGTATTAGGAGCTACAACTGTCTAGACTGAATAAAACAGAGGGAGAGGTTTAGTCCTGCAATATTGTCTAGGAAAATAAAGCAATCATGGAAGTCCTCGCACATTCTTTAACAGCAGAGCTGTTCTGAAAAGCTATTAGATTAGATAATCTTCCCTGAAACCACAAAACTGCCTTTCTCAATGCATGTGAGAAATCAAGCAAAGTTCCTAGGTAGAAGTTAGTCATTCAAAGGGTGTGACTAAGCCTGATTAGATTTCTGCTCAAGTCATTTTGAAATGTACACGTTTTCTTTGGAGGCAATATTACCAATGGCTGATTACAAGTGGTCACTTAGCTGTGTCACTATTTATGAGCTCAGGAATTCCTTTACAAAAAGGAATTAGTCAAAAAAGTCAAAATAATCTTAAAAAAACCCACACAGATCCATGGGTTAGGACAATTTTTGAAAACTTACCATTTTTTAGCCTTGAAAATCCCCAATTTTTCCTTTCTTGTAAAAAAATAGCATACTAGTTGCCCATTTTTATTTTGAGGGAGTCACAGTCACATGCAAGTTCTTTATTCAAATTTTACGCACTGCAAAAGGCAATGGAGATCAGAAGGTAACGCAGGCAGTCACACAAGGGCAATCCTAAGAGGAAACATACTAATTCCTTGC
The DNA here is from genome assembly GCF_037038585.1 of Patagioenas fasciata. Taxonomy (NCBI): domain Eukaryota; kingdom Metazoa; phylum Chordata; class Aves; order Columbiformes; family Columbidae; genus Patagioenas; species Patagioenas fasciata. The sequence continues at coordinate 7,061,294 of NC_092522.1, read as the reverse complement.
ATGGGTGGTAGTGCTCCAAACTTTGTGGTCCATTTTGTCTCTTGGCAGCCTCCTGCAGTTTGACGACCTCACCCATGTCCATCTGCAACTCTAACTGCCCTTCCATGACGCAGAAATAAGCCGGGCAGCCAAGGCTGCATTCATCACAAAGGGAACTTTCTAGCAGGGTTTTTGGTCTTGTTCTAGAGAAAAGAATCAGAGCTAGGGTAACATAATATCCTGGCAGCCCCAACAGACACCCTGTCTCCCAGATTTGGATTTACAAGTAGGCTTGACTGAAACCATCCCTTGCAGAGTGCAGAAAGCAGAGTTCCTTAAATAGCCGATCTGGCAAGCACCGCTCATTCGGGCTCATCTGGCAGAAATAGCATCTGCAGAATCCCTGGGAGTTAATAACGCATTCATCGACCCTGAAAATGACTCAAAATTCCCTTTTTGCTTATTATCCTACCTCTCTAATATGTTTTAAAAGGAGCTGTAATTAGCACCGTGCGCTGTTGTCGGGAAAGGGGAGATCAAAGCCGCTCCAAAGCAGCTGCGCGGTCCCGTCTCTGCTTTGCTCTCTGCTCAGTTACAAACGTGTGCCTTGAAGTGATCGCTCCGCGGCGAGAAGCGACTTGTGGGAATGGATTGCAATGACCTTGGGTTGTTTACAGGGGAACTTATCAGAGCCACCACTTAGGCGAGTGCAAAGGAGATTTGATGTAAGCAAACCCAAAGAGTTATATCTAGAACAAACAACACGGTATCTTCTAAAACGCCTGTGGCACCCCTAGCAAATACAACCTCTGCTTCCAAACTTTATTATGTTCACAGGGATGATTGTTTGATCTGATTCACATCTGATCAGAGAGCCGGCAAGATCTTTCCTAAGAGGAATGTTAATGTCGAGCCTGCTTCCACTTTCCAAAGAAAATAAAATAAATATGATTTAAAAAATAACCCAAACTTCCCCCTCCAGGTTCCTGCCACAAAGACTTCACAAGTGCAAATAAAGAGGGTGAAACATGGAAACGAAACAACACACCAATGAAAAATACTGCTGCTGGAAGGCTTTAAGAAATGTTAAATGTGCCACCTATTTGCAAAATTTTAACAAAGCTGTTGCTGATGAATGGCTATAAATATAAAAGAATAATGGGACAGAAACAAGAAAAAGAGCCCTAAACAAGAACAGAAACATTGCCTGGCTGGATGAGTAAATATAGCTTAACATGGTTTTGATTCACTGGTAATGTATGGGTCTTTTATCTTTATGAATATAATAGCTAATACGAGCCATAAATAAAGATAACAAATGTTAAGTACGTATTACTACAAGTTCTGCTATACCAAAAAGAATACATATATAATAATGGTAAATGGTCTGTATGCCAAATATGCTTTAACAGCTTAGCAGCATTTAAAACCAACAACAACAGAACAGTCTCTCCTTTTCTTTTAAGCACATATAACCTTCAGGGCAAATTAGGGCAAGACTAAATCACCGTTTCCTTGCTGAAAAACACAGGAAGAACAAACTTTTGAAGAATGAATGCTGAATGTAATTTAGGAACTGAGAAATGCACATGGTATTATTATAAAGTTAATAGCAGGCAAAGTATCAGTAAGGAAATGATACATGCAGCAATTTTTTAATTTCCTCATATGCCAGAGGGTAGAAGGATAAAACGGATCCCGTTTTCACTGTTTAATAATAAACTGGCGAGGCACAGCTCAAACAAGCCTCATTAAGGTGAGTAACTTATGTGCTGTCTTTTCTCCTTTAGTAGCCTGTGTGGTCTGTTGCTTAAATCAAATTACCAGACACTGTGTGAATTATTGATTACTATTACATACGATTACACCAAAGTTGGCCCCGCTACGGACAATCTGAGAAGTGACTCACAGGCCAGAAGTGGAAGGGTGATGATTTGAGAGCTAGTTAGTAATTAATGGTTTCTAATCAGCCAGCTGGATTCCTTATTTGATGATCCCTAACTAGCCTTTTCCCAAAGATGAAACAGCTAAGAATATCACTAGATGGTACATTTCCTACACAGCACAGCTGCACAACAAACTAATGCAATAAAAACAATTGATTGCCCATGTGGTACAGCGTTACTCCCTTAACCTCGACTCTGTTCACCTAGAAAATGAATGAAGAAGTGTGGTTTCACCAAAAACCTCGGAGGTTTGAAGCTGTGTTTTCCTGGAGGAATAAATTGGTACCAGCATCTCCATATCCGATTCGTAATTCTCCACCTGGCTCTAACTGCCTTACTTCGAATTACAACTGACCGAGATTCAGCGTGTGATTTTCCCCACAGTGTTTAGTTCTCAAAGATACTGATCTAGAACATATATTGTTATTTAGCCTTTTTCCCCTGAAAAATGAGGGTTTCTTTTTCAAGACACTCCTTCGAACACTAAGTGCCTAACCAGGCTTTGGTGTGTGGTGGCAGCTGCTCTGGAGCAGTGGGGGACATGAGGGGACCTGGACTCACCCAGAGCAGAAGGAAAAACCCACCCTGCAGCCAGGGCAGTAGCTCTTGTCCACACAAGAAACTAAATCTACATGCTAATGGCAGGGCCAGACCCCAAAAAGCTGCTCCCCACTGCTGCAAGCCATTTCCAGAGCTCAGCCCCCCTTGCACTTTCATCAAAGATGGAGCTGTACAATAGCACCTCATAAAACAGTGTTCTGGAAATGCTTCCAGGCTCTCATCTCTGTTGAAATAAATTATGACCTCTAGTATTTCAATACACGTGTGACTAACACGGTGTTTCACACCCCGGTGGTCAGTGGTTTAAATGGCATCGCACCGGCATTCAATACTGTAAAGTTTTTTACACCCTAAGGAATAACAAGAGATGTTAAAAACATCACTGGTGGTTTCATCTCAGCCTCGCCTGCCAGAGCAAGAGAAAGTTCACAATTACATTTTGCTATCTATCAAACTACAATAAAAATAATTAAAAATACAAAGCATGTATTATACACACAAAAAAAAATAATCTACCTTTCTAAAGCATCTATTCTAACTGCTCAAAGGCTTGTGGAAAGGAGAACTGTCTCACAAATAGTCCAAAAATAGAAAACTTTCAACAGTGTTTACCAAAACAACTGACATCAAGTGACGTTTTCTATTTTTATTTTCCTCTATATACATCTTCTGTAGAACCTTTTTACCTCTTTGACACAAAAGCTGCTTTAAAAGAAAAAAACAAGTGCAGCAACAGAAATCAGTAATGGATAGTGCTTCCATCAAGAGTGAAATAAACATTAAGGGGCTAGGCATTATAAGTTTTTTCACCCTTTCCCTTACATATCACAGAATCACAGAATGTCAGGGATTGGAAGGGACCTCAAAAGCTCATCCAGTGCAATCCCCCCGCCAGAGCAGGAACACCCAGCTGAGGTTCCACAGGAAGGTGTCCAGGCGGGTTTGAATGTCTCCAGAGAAGGAGACTCCACAACCTCCCTGGGCAGCCTGGGCCAGTGTCTGTCACCCTCACTGAGAAGAAGTTTCTTCTCAAATTTAAGTGGAACCTTTTGTGTTCCAGTTTGAACCCATTACCCCTTGTCCTATCATTGGTTGTCACCGAGAAGAGCCTGGCTCCATCCTCCTGACACTCACCCTTTATATATCTCTAAACACTAATGAGGTCACCCCTCAGTCTCCTCTTCTCCAAGCTAAAGAGCCCCAGCTCCCTCAGCCTTTCCTCTCTCGTTTTCCTCTATTAAAACCAGAACATGAAAGGAAGTATCCAACACCATCACACGAGAGGAGACACCAGATAATTTTGTGAGGAAATTCATCAGCCAACAGTTATCATGAACGGTATTACTCATACATCAAGCATCTAAATTTTATATTGTAACCATATAACTGCTCTTAGAATGATCTACTTTTTCCAAAATGTATTGGCAACGTATGCCTTTAAAAGGATTTCTTTCATATTCTCAAATCATCATGCAGAAAATAGCAGCTATACAAATTTATAAGGACTTCAGTCTTTCCAATGACTGGAACTAACCAAATGTATGGCATACTAAATGAAATGATTTTGCTTGACAAAGGCTGCAAGTTCTTTGAACAGTGAAACCAACTGGGATTGAATATTATAATTCTCAATCATATAAAACACCATGATGGACAGCTCTGTCAAGCTCATTAATACTGAAGTGACTGCTGATAACTGCTCCAGGTTTCAACCTCTAATTAAAGCTAAGTGGCTAGATTTGCATATAGTAAACAATAGACTTTTCTTGCAACCGCACTCCCAGAGGCCTTATCAGCGTCACAAATACAATATCATTAAAACTTGAATGCTAATTATGGTTAATTTCTCAGTGCAAATAGGAGTAATTCACTGGATATTTAGGTCTTTCTTGCTCAGGCTTAGCACTGTACTTTATCTAAATGCACCCTAGACACTTACCAAAAATAACACGCCAGGAAGAACAAAACATTCCACCACTCTCCCTTCTCCCTCCTGTTTAATAAAACGATGTCAAATGTTATCAAAAGCACTCTGACAAAATGAGCAAGGCAAGTCAATCAGCCTTTCTCCATTTGTTCTGTCTATCTGGTTAACAATATGGAAAAAACCCCAATTCCTAATTAAAAATACTTCAAGCTGAGCTACTGTTCTCATGTTGCACACACTGGTAATATAATACAAACTTTTCAAAACTATCCGTATTTTAAACATTGTCTATTTAATGACAAAAGTAACATTTTGGAAATACGCAGCTGTTGGGGAAAAGCTTAAGGTGCATTAAAGTGTCATAAAATAACACACTTGTATTTCTAATATCTCCTGTGTAACTGCAAGAAAAGAGAAAGCAGGGGAACAAGGAATTTGAAAACATTTTTCCCCCAAAAAACCATAGAATCACAAAATAGTTTGGGTTGGAAGGGACCTTCAAAGCTCATCCAGTGCCACCCCTGCCATGAGCAGGGACATCTTCACCAGATCAGGTTGCTCAGAGCCCCGTCCAGCCTGGCCTGGGATGTCTCCAGGGATGGGACACCCACCACCTCTCTGGGCAACCTGGGCCAGGGTTTCACCACCCTCATTCTAAAAAATTTCTTCCTCATGTCCAGCCTGAATCTCCCCTCCTTTAGTTTAAAACCATCACCTCTTTTGTGTTGTAACAGGTCCCGCTAAAAAGTCTGTCCCCATCTTTCTTAAACGCCAAATACAATGGAGTAACAAGTCACCCAAGAACAGCTCATCTGTAGGTGCTATAAAAATACTAGTGCAACACTGACAATGTCACTGGCTAATTACTGGCTCCAAATGTACCAGGGAAAAGTTACAATCTTCTTCTTGCTGCAACGAAAGCTGCATTAATGAGTCAGGTTATGATTTCCATTGACAGTCCCTACTATTTTTACATGCATCCCACATGTAAAAGGACATCCACGCAACTCAAGCCCACACCAGTTAAATTACAGGTGGAAAGTAATTAATTAGGATTCAGAGATAGCTGTTTCATGACAGCTGTGTTATGTAGAGAGTAGCAAACTTCACTTTCCTTGCCAATACATATTTATGTGTGTGGCCTCTACAGGGTCACCAAAGCACTCCTGCTACTGCTTTACATGGAAACATCTCTGTTGTCCAGCCTGCTTCTGCCCATACACACCTATCTGCTTTTCCAAGGAAAAAATAAGCACCCAGGTTTATTTATCTGGTAAAGCCTTATTGTCTTTTCCCCATTTCCCTTTCAGGGAACCTCCACTTTTCTTCTTTCTTCACCAGTCTTTCATCTTGGTCTCTTTCAGAGAGGCAGCAACCTTGAGGTCACCTCCCAAGGCTTCTCCCAAAACACCCAAGCTTTTGTTCTACTTTGACCTACAACTCATCCTAAAAATAAAAAAATCCAACATTTCCTATCTATTTTGCCTCCTTCTAGTTCCAAGGTACCATGACTCAAATTATGTTCTGCAACCACATCATCTATCTAATCTGACAACTGAGTTTTATTTTTTTTTAAATTACATTATCCTTCACTCTTTCTATCTCTGTCAGTGATCCCATAATCAGAGCCCCTCTAGATTAAATTTCCTACCCCCTTAAGCGCGTCTTTTTCCATGCTGGCCATTATTACAGGAATGCCTCCAAGTTCATAGCGTGCCAAGGTTTTTACCCCTCCCTCAGTCAATCAAAACAGGACACAAACCTCTCTCCTTAAAACCAAGGCAAGGAAAATAAAGCAAACCTACCATCAGCCTTGGTTCTCAGTGCACAGTGTAGGAATCTGAAACCTGCCCATGTCAAACATTTCCCCACAGACAGAGCATCACACTGAACCAGACAGGCTGAACTCTCCCGTTAGTACATGTCCAACTATTTGCAACGCTTCCACTGCTAGAGATTTGTCCCCTTTATGGCAAACATTGCCTATTAGCTTTCAAAGTATACCAGCATTTTTGTCTTTTCAATTATTACTTTCCATGAGCCTTAAATCATTTTTGTTATGTTGAACTGATTGGAAGCCAGGGACCACGAGCTGCACTAAGCAGACTCGAACTGCTTGCAGCAACAGCTGAGCACTTGTGCAGTGAAACCCCAAGTATACTGTGATTCATGTCACACCAGAAATCAAAATTTATACAAAACCGCGTAAATCTTTTTTGTAGGAACTTAGTTTTTTGACGCTTTTCTGCTGCAGAATATTGCCCCGCTTCAATCGCTTCCACTGATGCTGTTTTCTGACATTAACATGGTGATGTGCAATGTACCAGAACATTTTCAGAGCCTTCCCTTCTCAAGTCTGAAAATTGATTATTACTTATAGATTGCAGTCTTTATGCCAGCTGAAATCGTTTCAGGCACTGAGACTTTACCTTCTCACTCAGAGATTTACTTAGATACAAAACATGCCATCTTAATGCCAATAGCTTCAGCTGAGTCCAAATTTTTCATCCACAACAGCTGGGGAAAACATTTACCATCAGTCTATTTGAAAGTCAAACCATTTCATATTTTTGTGGTGTTTTGTTTTTTTTGTAAAAACAAACATTTCCTAATGTGCACCCAGCAAGTGCTCCATGCCATTGTTTTCAAGAGCCCTTGAAAAGCTGTATTTCTCCTGATAATGCCTCAGAAGAGGACAGCAGTATACGCTGCAAACCTACTCTTCACCATTAAGAGAGCCTGCTGCATTAAAGGGATTTGATTTATTTATTCTTCAGCATAGAACATCTGAACAATGTATTCTGGAAGAGCTAAATGAACATGTCAGAAACACTCTAGAAAAAACTCGGGGAAAAACAGGCTAGTGGTCCCTTGGACACACACCCTTTTACTTACAGATTTTGGGTTTTCTGATATTTTAGCATAAGAACGTACTTTTATTTGCAAGTGAGCTATCACTTGGTGTGAACGTAGCTCATTGACTCTAAATCTTTCCGGATGGTGCATTCCTTGATGCCCACAGAACCCAAAGAATTTACAAGATCTCCTGAGCCTCTCAAATGAAGAAGAAAACAAACAAAACCAACCCCCCAAAAATAATGATAAAGAAAAAACTTACAGTTTAGGGGCATGAAAGGCTTCCAGAGACCTTTTTATGACAAAGGTTTGGACACACATTCATAACCATTAGTGTTTTTTGGCAATACAAACCTGTTTCTCCTACTGACGGAGGGACCTTGAGATTATTAATAGTACCACTATTGAGCATTAATTTTTGGAGGAACACTTAGTCTTGATCAGCTATTCTTTCTCTGCAGTGAAATTCCACATCTTTTGCAGACCAGAAGACACCAAGATGAGACGCACAAACATCTCAATGAAAACTTTCCTGCTGCCCTTGGCGTTCTGCCATGAGTCACAGTCTCAGTACACACCAAAGTGAAAAACCACATTCAAAAAGCCCCCAACAACTCATTCTAGGAGCAGCTCAATTAAACATCACCACCTGTATGTTCACAACAATACATGGTTATATGGTTGATGTATTTCATATATGCTTTTAGGAACTCTCTGCCTTCATCCTTCCCAAGGCCTGCCCCCAAGTCCCACCAGAACTCCAAAGAACTCAGCATTTGCTTTTAATTAACCCCCTCCATAAGCGTTCATATAATTTGCAAGTCTGCCTTGAGTAGGACTTTACTAGCTCTTGCATTCACGTCTGAGCATCCCTTCCTATTTGCTATTCTCTTAGATTTAACCACTGAAACGGGTACTATTCACAAGCCAGAATTACAAGGGAGTCTTTATCTAACAAAATCTTTCACGATTTAGCCCAAACTATCTGATGTTTTACACGGCTAGAAACGGTTTTATTCAGTCCAGGATATTATTAAGGTTCTAGTGAGAATTTAACTTCATATTTTATACTCCAAAGCATTTTCTCGAGCCTCTCATTTCACCAAAATCTCCCTGACACTTGTGTAGCATTCCATTATTCTCCCCAAACTACCTCATAAACACTTGCAAGGTGCACGCATTTGTTTCATAAACCATCTCAGCTCTCCCACCTCTGGCAGCACTGAGTACAAAGGGACTTGGTAGAATGGCATTTTGTGAAATGATACTTTGCATACTTATTTAGAGAAACCCTACACTTGTGGAAAACGCAAGGGCTGTTTGTTTTTAACAAGGAGATAATAAAGAAAAATGGTTTCATTTACTTAAAATACCTCAGCACTGCAAAGGAAAGGGATGATGATAAATCGTACTAACACATCGAGGCTACCCAGTTCAGGGACTACGCATGGTGCAGCTATGACAGAACTCTGTTTAGTTGATATTCACGAGTATTTAGCCAAAGGGTTAAGTTATTTCGATTGTCTCTGGCACCTGCAGAAATCCTGCTGCTCATATTGATGATGCTGGACTAGGCCTTTTAGAAATGAATCCAGTTTAGGCCAAAAACATGAGAAAACAGCAAAGTATTCCCCCCCCGAGCTATAAATGAAGGAAACAGACATACCACTGAAATGATGCAGAATAAATGGTGATGAAGAACACCAGCAGTTCTTCCTTTTAAAAACATCGATCACTAGCAATTTTAATTAAAGCCAGCAGTGCGGTAGGTGACTTGGCTCAGCATCTTCGAATTTATCAAGTGGGTTGTTCCTAATGCCCAATTACAAGCTGTAGTCACCACCACCATCAGACTTAAGTAGAATTAGCTGTCATTAATGTCATTAGCCTCTGAAATATGATAGATATACATCCTCTCTCAGACAGAAGCTTATTTGAATGAACCAATGTCAGACAGCGTCACTGCCCTGCAGTTCTTTAGCAATATGCTGCTTTGACCACCAAATGACCGGTGGTCTAATGAAATTATTTTTTATGACTCTCATATTTTAGCAAAACTTTTATACCTACCTTTGTCTATACCTATACATGGTCCTATAGGTTTGCTTCCCTAAGGAAACAGGGAGCTGTGTTTTCTGAACTGGTGTTTTACGAACTTACAGGTATTAACATTGCATCAAAAATTCAGCTTATATACCACACTCCTCATTTCTGTTCCAGGGCGACAGATTAAAGATGCGTCCATGAGATAAACGAGAATATTTCTGTATCTGCTGTCATTGGTCTGGAGACAACTTTTCTTCTATAGAATGCAACTCAGCAGCTCTGAGAGCCAAAGACCCTTAGTAATTTTGCAGATGATTTAAAAGGAGTGAAATAATGAAGATACATGAGAATATAGAACAAAAAGGAGATGGGGAAGAGATTAGGGAAATGGATAAATAAATGTCCTATGGAATTAAAAATTATGAAACACACTTTGAAGGATCAAAGGAGGGAAGTATGTAAATGCTTAGAAGGGGGAAAAAAATCTATAGACAATGACAAAAACAACTCAAGATTGCAGTAATGACATGATGTTTGGAACACAGCATTGGTATGTTAAATAAAGCAAATATGGCACCACAGTACGTAAGTAGGGGATCTGGAATGCAAGGAAGCATTAGTTCAGTAGAAAGAAAAAAAAATGACAGTTTGATGACTTAAATTTGTCTTGAGCTTGCTCTGGTCACTTAGTCTTGGTGTATTTGAGAATGTAAGGATAGAGACGAAAAGGTCAAACAGGAATGCCTGAATGTAACAGGTGCATGAAGAAATGCTTTGCACCATCATGTAGTTTGCTTTGAAGATCACGATTCTGATCTGCAATGATCCAGTTGGAAAAGATGCTCACACAAGGACTTAGAAAAGGACATACATAAGAACTGAATAGGAGATGAGGATTTAAGACCAATATCGCAAATATTTTGGTGATCCAAAATCATCAATGGCGATGTTTTCTCCTGCTGCAGGAGGCAGGTAGGTACAAAACTTTCTGTATCATGCGAACACTCAGATATTCAGCTCCAGGGACAGGGGAAGGTTGGGGGGCACATTTCAGTTCCAACACTCCAAAAACGAAAGAAATAGGTTTTCAAAGGTGGCCAGGCAAAAATTAAAGAGCACAGAGAGGTCCTACTGAAACAGCATCATCTGCTTACAAATCAGGAGGATTAATCCCATCACCACTATGCCCGCAAAATTTCTTGTCATGTGCTCGACTCAGGGAAGGATGCATTCCACAGCAAGGAATACCAACAGGTAATAAATGTAAAAATACGTTTGGCTCACGCTGCTCTCTCACCTTCCATATGGGCTCTGACACACTTGCAGTTTCCCTCTTCACACAAATGGAGGAAGGAGTTGTGCTGTGTTTATGGTGGTGCAGTCAGGATCAGCTGGCCAGGGAGGACGTGGTAACAAATAATTCCACCCCAACACCATCTAAGTTTTCTCAGTTGAGGTCATCATCCAAGGTGGCTGTCTAACCTGTGTCATTTGCTATGAAAAAAACCCCACTGTGTCATGCCTGCTCCTCTTCTGGAAGCGCACGGTTGCGTGGAATAGACATAGGTTGTGATTCAAGATTTAATCCAGCCAGTTTATGTCAGAGAAAGTTCAGAAGGGTATGGCAACTCATAAAAACTAGCAATAGAGTCATTTCTTAGAAAAATATTTTCAATATTATTTTTTCTATATACCGATATGAAAAGAATAAATACTAGATTTTAATAAGACCACTCAAAGTAAATGCTCAAGCAAACTGCAGTCTACAGAAACGTGTGTTACTGGCTTATAGCTTTCACTTGAGTAGTCATCTTTTAGGAAGGAAAGGCATAACAAGGTAAAATTAAAAAATAAATCTACTGGTAATTAACCCAGTTTAAAAATATTCTCTCCCCCTTGCGGCGATGGCTTTCTGTGGCAAATCACGGGAAGTCATGTTACAACGCACATCTTCTCTAAAATAGTTTTCGTTACCAAAACAACTAACACTATGTGCTGTATTTGCTGTCATCTACGCTATGAACCAATTTCTAAATCCTAATTGGCAGCATCACTAGGAGTTGATCAGCGAGTCAGCGTTGAAAAAAATAAGGCTGTAAACTGTTTACTTCAATACGGACTGCGTGTAGTTGATAGTTGGTGACAACAGTTTTTCAGATTAGAGAAATGAATATTCCATCAGAATAAAATACTGAAGTACCTGTCATATTACTTTAATTAGACCATTCAGGTTATACTGGTTTTACTCTGTACAGGCCCTAAAAGATAATGTGACATAATCATACTCAAACAATATTAAAAACCTCTCAGGTCAGGGTATAAATTTTGTAGTTAATCACTGATCATTGCTATTTCTTTATAGGTAGCTATGACATACTATATCAATTCTGTGTGATGTATGTGGCTCCAAGTGATGAGTAGCAATTCGGGGAAAACACATTTAATGACCTGCAAACAAGGCTCATGAAAACATGCCCCTTCTGTTTATTTTTCAGAACTGCTTTCCAATATATTGGCTCTGCTCCTAAATAGATATTATGCTGTAATGAATTTTATTTTTAAATCTAGTTAAGTCTTGTGGTGCCCATCTGATACACAGAGTAATTTATACTCTTACTTTTATTTCCTGTATATTAGCTGTATAAATATATATGAAAACATTCAAAACAATTTTTTTTTTTTTAATTTGATATTTGAATAATGGACCAATTTCACGTAAAAAAAAAGCAGACACAAATTTCACATGACAGCTCATTCTTTGTACAGGTAAATTAAGGCGATGTTTAAACAAACAGGAGGTGCAGAAGTCTCTCAAAATTATTAGATGAAAAATGCCAACAGACAGGGACCTCGCGAGCACCACACAGTGTTAAATACAGCATCACGTGTTCTTTGCTTCACCATTAAATTACAAGGAAAATAGCCTGGTAGTGGCAAATAGGTGTCTGCCAGACAGCCCTTCATACTTCTCTAGCAATCATGGTGGGTACCTCCAGCAAAAAATGAACAAGCCATTTCTAATTCTAGCACAATTTGACTCCACTTCTGGTAATGGAGTCAATGGAGTTTGTGTCAAAAGAAAAGAAAAAGACCCTGTTGCAACTATTATTTTCTGTTACTGCTATTGCTGGTGAATCCCATGAGTCTTAACAGGGGTTGCACCTTCACAGCATGTACAGACTGTCCTTTAGAGCAAATACAAGCCCTCCCAAAGAGCCTACAAACTGCAAAGAAGATGAGAGGGAACAGGTCAGCAGAAGACAAAGTAGAAGGGCAATGCTGACTTTGGACACAGCCTGATGGCCACAGTCCACCAGCTCCATGAGCTTTGCTAGGAACTTGTACATGCCATCAACTTGCGCTATGAATTTCCACTACAAATAAGTATTCCTCTAGTCTACTTTAACATTTTTTTTCCTTTTCAATCAAAATGAAGAGCTTTTTTTTGGCAGTACAATTTCCTCTGCACTGGCACATAAGTAATTTTCTTCCCCTGTACTTTACGCTGTAGACTTTCCAGCAATCCCTAGATTTTATGAGCTGTCTCATAGAAGTAGCATCTTGGTCCACTGTCTGACAGGTTCCTACTTTGTCCTTCCCTAATGAGACACTTCCCCAATTATCGAGCCAACAGGCAGTGTTTTCTAGAAAGTTTCATCCTTTCAAGCAGAGGATTCCCACAGGGTGACGGGCAAATTATCACACGTTAAACCCATCACATACACAAACTTGCAGAATTTATTCTTCAACGAGCCATTTACTTTTCATTCCACCAGTTCATTTTTTTTTTAAAGTGTAGATTCTGCATTTCATTAAACTTAACAAAAATAACTAACCTTTCTCCCTCTTTCCATCACAAAATCACCATGGTGCAGAACAACTACAAGACTAATATCACAGAATAATAAAATGCATAGCTGAGACTCCCTAGCAATGCAGTGTTTATTAAAGCACTGCTATTATTTCTTTATACTATCTAGACAGTTATTTGTTGTCAGGCAGAGGATGAACCAGGCAGGTAGAAGGACCATAGTGCCTTCAGTCCTCTGATAACACCACTTAGTGCAGCATCCAAGCCCCAGCACCCTGAGATGAGTCACTACAAGTTCAAGCACTTGCTCAAGTCTGTACTCAAATCACTTCTAAACACCTGGGAGGATGGGAAAAAAAAAAAGGATATCCTTATCCAGAAGTCATCATGTCATATTTAGAAGGAGGAAAAACCAGCATCAGGTCACACCATCATTACCACGAATAATTTCCATGTGGTACGTGGCTATGAAACATTCGCAACTGACCCATGTGTCCCTCTCAGCTGCTCCTGACCATAGAAAAAGAATACCACAATATACCTCAGGCATCCAATAAAACAAATCCACTTCCTCCTAGAAAATACATACTGAATGGATAAATTTATAAAATTTAAACAGATAATTAAGAAAAGCAAACAAGTGTACACGAGTGGTTAGAACATTATTGCACGAGTTGTATGTGCGCCCCAACCTGGGTATCTCCTCAGTGTCTGTACAAAACCCTCTGTGGTGAAATAAAAGGAAAACCAGGTAGCAGGAGAAACAGAAATCAAAGACATTTATCTCAATGGGAAAACCATTCCCAGTGGCACATTGGCAAGGTGCTAAAAACAAATTAACAAGAAGGAGAAAAAGATAAAAACACAACCACGCAACCAAAAAACCACCAAGAAAACTCCCCACCAAAACCACAAACACACAAAAAAAGAGAAAACCCCCCAGAATTGTGCAACTGTGTGACCAAAACAAACCAAGAAAACACAACTCCATTAAAAACATGTTGGTTTTAAAGGAATTCTGTCTGCAATATAAAGCAATCTGTCGGCTCCCACCATGACCGATTTCCACAAGGCTGCAATGGACTTGTAGCTGGAGCCCGACCTTTGGGCTTTTGGCAGCACTTACCATATTAAGAATCTGGGTTTCAATAAATATAAATATTATATTTTATATATATATATATATGTTTTCTGTCACTCTGCTGTTGGTGCTGTTTCTAGGTCTCTAACCATCCCTGGCTGAAAAATCTGCCTCCGGTTCCCCATGCTGGACACAACAGTCAAGTCAACTTCATTGAAGTCAAGCAATAGATAAATTCACAGATTTAATTGTCACTCTACAGCTGCTCCTTTCTCAGTTTTCCCCACAACAGGTTGTCAACTCACTCCCAGTGCATGATCCACTACAAACTCCGGCTTAACTCTCCGAGGAACCTCTGCCTAGGGCTACAATCATCCCTCAACCCTTCTCAGTTGAATGAGTATCTCTGTTTAGCTGTAACCATTTACACTTGATCTTGCTGGATACATCTTACTTAACAAAATCTTTATTGAAGAAACTGGCTTGTGATTCAATCTGCCAAGATCATTTTGAAAGCAATGGTTGGGAGCACAAGCAACACGCAGCAGCAGGTTCACCTTGGGTTAAGAAAAGCACGGCCAGCTATGGCAATTTCTGTAGCCAAAAAGAAAGATCATAACCTCCTCATCTGAGGTAGATGTAAAAAGCCAAGCTAGATAGAAAACTCCCTTTGAGAAAGGAAAAAAATCAGTCATATCATAGCTTTAGTTAAACAAGTGCTTCAAAGAAACAAATTAAGTGGATTTATGATGCTGCAGAAATTTCCTTCCAAAGTAACTCTTCTGATTGATGGATATGAATCTATATCAGAAAACCAGATGATAAAATAAAGTCAAGGCTTAGGAATTTCAGACTTTAACTCATTGCTATGGCAACATTCTCAGCAGGAAATAAGTTTCCTTAAAATATTAGAAAAAAATTGCCTTACTTTTCCCTAAAACAACTCCACATCATGAGAGAGCAAAGCAGGTAAAGGCAAGACTGTAAAACAATCTGTTAGACCAATACATTACAGTGCACTATTCCAAGTGTCTTTTTACAATCCAAGTAAAATTCCTCTTTGATTAATTTTATAATTTAGCACAGGAGTTGCTAAGAACACTCTGGGTTTGAAATTGATATTAACAATTTAAGCCTATGAGTAAAAAGGTGAAGATTCAGGCATGGCAGTGGCTAAATACGTCTCCACTCAAACAAATCTCAAAGAAACAGGGCAGCCTATCACAAGTACACCTTCCTTTCAAAGGTAGATACAAATACCAAGAATATCACTGCACAGCTGCGAAGTCTACTTTAAAAATCTATAATTACAGGTGACAACAAATATTTAAATCAATTAAAACCACAATTAGGTTATTTCTTAAGTGCTATAAACACGTACCTTTCCTGATGTATTTTTTACATGAATAATTAATACGTTGTATTTCTGTACAAATTAGCTATATTAGTATTGTTATTTATTTGAGCAACAACAGAACAAATAAGGTTAAATGACCCTTGTTTGTGAAAAACCCCTATGAAAATATATGAGTTTGAACTCCCTGTATATTAACCTAATGTGAAAGGAATAGTTATCTCACAAGGCCTCAAATAATACTTTAATTTAAAAGGACTGCATACGCAGAACTAGTTATATGTCTTGTGTACACTGATGTAAATATAGATGAACAATGTGGATTTCAAAAAGCATGTCCCAACCTTATTTAGCGTATTTTTCTAATAGCCCTAACCAAAGTGCAACATAACCTGTGTGCACCAGAGAGACCCATTTTATCCAGGGTCAAAAGAGACAACTTACCCTCCCAGAAATATCCCATCAGCCACCAGCTGCTTCACTGGAAAAGCCAAACAGTGGCTTTTCCACTCAACCTGAACATGAGCAAGTCAGCCCCTAAATGGGTTCTCTCAGTTCTGAGGGATTTCTATATGGCCTTTTGCCTTTATACACTTTAGAAAGAAAGAACAGGGTGGTTGTGCTGAGAAGTGCAGTCCAGTGAAGAGGCTTTCCCTGGGGCAGGACTAACCTTGGGCACTTATAACATACATCCGTGGCTGAGAGAGTTGGGGTTGTTCAGCCTGGAGAAGAGAAGCTCGGGGGAGACGTTATTGCGGTCTTTTCGTACTTAAAAGGGGCCTGTAAGAAAGACGGGGACAGATTTTTTAGCAGGGCCTGTTGCAATAGAACAACGGCTGATGGTTTTGAACCAAAGGAGGGGAGATTCAGGCCAGACATGAGGAAGAAATTTTTTAGAGTGAGGGTGGTGAAACCCTGGCCCAGGTTGCCCAGAGAGGTGGTGGATGCCCCATCCCTGGAGACATCCCAGGCCAGGCTGGACAGGGCTCTGAGCAACCTGATCTGGTGAAGATGTCCCTGCTCATGGCAGGGGTGGCACTGGACGAGCTTTGAAGGTCCCTTCCAATCCAAACTATTCTGTGATCCAGGCAGAAAGAGGGACTGTTTTATTTATATATATATATTTATTTCTTTTTAATGCAAAAGCAAACCTAGTAAGTCTCTAGAATAGCATGAGCTCTTCCCTACCTGACTCTAGAGATCTGATAGGAAAAATGTCTGTATTTTATATTTAAGTCTGCTAATACATTTGGTGGCAGTAAGGAGGTCTCCTTCAGCAACTCACAAACCCCCCCACACCAGCCACAATCCTCCCAAGAGGTGGAGGTCACAGAGCGCTGTCTAAAGAAATGCTTCTTATAAAGCTTTACAGTTCACCCCCTGCCAACAAGAAGCGATCCTGAAGACAGCAACGCCAAACACACTCCTGAACAACAGCGGAGCTGCTGTCCCCAACAGAACTTCTCCATTTCTGCCCCCATGGCAGAGGAACCCGGTCTTGCCGTCTGAGTGAGGGATCAGCATCAACCTCCCTTCCCTGCAAATACGCTACAGCCCTTCAGACTTGGTTCCCAACCACAAAAATGTCCAACTTTTTTTAAAACTTTCTGTATAATTCAGAAACGCCTGTTTAACTGCAATTTCAGCTCTGACTGACCTCAATTGATGCCGATTTTTTTTTCAACCACAAGCAAAGTGTGAATGAAGTATATGGCAGGGAAATGTTTGATGTTCAGAAAAGTTTAGGATATCAGGTGGCTTCAAAGCAGTGTATGCAAAGAGAAGCAGGACAGAAGGTCCTCTGAGAAAGTCAGAACACACAGAGTAAATAATTTCAAACAATGTGTGAAGGGGGAACCAACTTAATCCCTGAATACAGTGATTGCAACTCTTCAAGCTTGATAATCTAACAACTATTTAGCCTATAAGACTCTTATTTAGAAAAGCAATACAGGAAACAGAAGACTAACAGAATAGTTTTAGCATTTCTTCTTCAGGGAAGATTTGGTGCCTATAATGTATTCCCAGTGTTTCAGGCAGCAGAGATTTAATTGATGCAAGACAGCAACTGCCACTGCTGTGTTTAAGAGACCAACATCAAAATACAATTTTTTACATTATGAGGAAACTATTCTGAACATTTAATAAACTTAACTTGCTTAAATTCCAACTATTTACTCCTGAAATAAAGTCCTCGGATTACCATTTCTTCTCTCTCATTGATCTGTACTGACTTAGGTGGAGATAAACAGAAACGACGTCTCAAGTGTCCTCTTAACTGTATAAATAACAGGCCCATCCAACACAAAAGGTTCACCCAGCACCGATGACCACACAAAGTGTCTCAAGTGTCTGACAGCGGGCACAGCTACATAAACAAGTGCTAAGGAAAAAGCAATGCATGTTTTCAGGAATGCCAGATAACAGGAACAAATACAAACATAAACTTCACTTCAGTAATCTAAAAGATGGAATAGGTGACCTGAGAGAGAGAAACTCCAGTATGAAAAGAGCTGATGTGGCATTCGAAACCTTATATTGAACATAAAAGGTCTGAGAAAGCAGGAGTGGGAGACAAATGTCGGGGGCTATTTGATTTCTCTCTCAACAATCCTGTGGGTGATCAAATTTGTTCCTGAGGCTCTTCTTTCTGCCTTAATGGCTATGGAAATCCTCACCCATAGCTGGGCTGCTGGTGAATTATGAACCTTGGCAATGACACTGACTGGTGTTTCATTATATTCCCTCATCTCATTTCACTTCTTTTAAAATACTGAGATTATAACACTTTCCAATGAGATTTGAGTGCTCCCCCAAGAGTTAGCACAGAGTTGCTCTCATCCATGCCTGGTTACCTCACCTTGGACACAAACACAACCCAAATTAATATCAGCTACACCATTTATTTCTCATTCTGTCATATACACAATGACATTCTTCCCTTCCCCCCTCCACAAAGCTGCATCTCACAATTTACACAGTATTTCAAGATCACTGCTTTCCTTCCTCAGTATGTAAAACATCTACATACACAGATAAGCGAGTTTTGATCTGTTTTAAATCTTATTCCTGTTCTCCCCAGTCCATTTTGAACAGAAACTACAACCTCTATGGCATCCATCATTTATGGGCAGCTCAACGATACATATAATACTGAAACAAAACAAGTGACTGCAGTAAGTATATCTAATTTGAGGCTCATTATTCAAGACCATTTTCTCATTATGCTGGTTTCCAGCACGCTCATCCCTTTGACTGTTTGTGAACTGAGTTATTTTTCCCCACCAGATGCTATTTCATCTTTTCCCGTGCTGAGTTACTCGGTAGCTGTGAGCTCTGGTTCTGATCTGCCTCCCACTGAAGTGGAGGCAAAAACTCCCCTCTGGTGTGGTGGCGGATGCTGGATGAGGTTATATTCGCAATCTCAGTAATCAATTGTCATCATACATCTCTGTCCCTTTCTGGCGTTTGCAACACTGCCTAATGTAGCATCATTTGTAAATGTAATTAATGAGCTGTTTATGTACGCTTCAAAAATCATTAATAAAGATGTTAAATTAAACTGTGTTTAGTGGTGCACCCTGAGTCACCCTGCACACTTCTGCCCAACTCGATACATGGCCATTCATCACTACTCTCCATTCATAATGCCTCCAGCAATTCTAATTCCTATGACACAATTCATGATCTAAACTGAATTGTGGTGGGTTCCCCCCCCACCTCTTTTTGCATAATTTCCTAAACTTGCTGTCCTTTCTGTTTTGATGGTTAACACCTTCACCTTGCAACAATAATTTCAGGCTTCCTTGTTTCCTTCTCACTTGCTACAACTGCTAGTGCCCCACGCTTTCTAGTTTAGTTAATTCTTTTAGTATTCTACAACTTATTATCATGATTACCTATTTAATTATAAATAGGTTGCTTTTCCTGTATTTACTCAGTACCTATTTAAAAACCCTTCATTTTCCTCTTTCCCATGCTCATTTCGTCTCCATGTCACAGAGGCCACCACAATATATTGTCAACCAGCACAGGTTATTTTCTCTTCCTTATTTTACACAGGTAACTTCCCTGCCCCTCCAGTTTTTATCTTCTCCCTATAGCAAATATATCTGTTGTCATAATCCAGTCCACACTCAGATGTTGCCTATTTGAATCAATCTGAGCACTTCTGTTCTCTCTACTTGATCTCTACAAGCCTCAGAAGTCTGCAGGTATTTTTCTTTCCCTTCCCTTGATGTCTGCTACGCTAGATCTTGCAAAACCCACTTGCACTTTGTATTCTTTTCTTCAGACTCACAGTAATCTACTGCTCCTTAACTGAATGAATTATACATTTCACTTTGCTCCAGGCCTGATTTGTTCATTAGGGCCGGTGCTCAAGTGGCCTTCGCTTCCCAAAGCATCACTGAAATCACTGAACTTAGGGCTTTTCAGAACAGTCCGTGATCTGTCAATGTGGACTTTAAAATCCATATTGCTTGCTAAGCTTCTTAATGCCGGTACGAATGAATGGCTCTTGGCTCCTGTTCAGCTTGGGCAGCTGTGTTCTGCGAGTCTGGGTGTCGAGTATTTTTTATCTCAAACAGGTGCACAGTCAACAGCTCTTAACCAGAAAGGAAATAATCCATGGATGATTTCTCCTGTGGTCATCTTTTATTACTAAAATACCAGGCTAGTTTTCATGAAACCCATGAGTATGACCATTCTTTATTATTCCATGTTAAGACCAAGCTACCACCTAGAATGTTCTAAAATTACAGGATCCCTACAGACGCAAAGACTACCAGCATTGACTGTCTGCTCTCACCTTTTCCTTTATTATTTCAAGATTCTTTTTTACACCATTTCATTATTATTTCTTTCTTTTCTTCCCCCCGCCCTGCTCCACGTTAGAAACATTATTCTCACTAAGCTGAATACCCCAGAAGCAGCGTGTAATTGCCCAGAGACTGAAGGCAGGAATGAGGATGAATGCAGGAGCAACAGCACAGAGATCTTACTGGTTCCAACGAGAATCACAGCAGGACAGAAACATCCTTGTGCGTTTAAATAATCCCACAGAGAAGTTCAAAACATGACCCCCACCCCAAGGTTGCTTTCAGTTCTGACTTATGTGCCTAGCATTAAAAGAAAAAAAAAATCAAGTAATAGCTCAATTAGGTACCATCTCTCTTTCAGGGCTGGGTAATGACAAAGATGGGGACCACCGGAGTCCATGTTTGAGAAGTATAGAGACCATCTCATCAGCAGAAAAAGCGTGAAAAGAGCACAGGTTACTCCAAAAAGAAACACATAACTAATATTCATCACTTTTGGCTCTGAAGGGTACATCTAACTCAGGCTCAAAGCCCCAGACCTGTCCTGCCCCCTCCTCTAAAAACTTTATCTTCCACTTCTGATTTTTAATGTTAATCGCTTTTCCTCACCGAGTGCTGGAGCACCATATAATACTGTTGGTTCAATTAACATTTTCTAGATTAAACATACATTAAACATACTTTTTAAGTTGCTGAACACGTGTTATCACACAACCAGCCGAACTAACCCCTAAGGTGTAAGTCCTTCCCAGATGATGCCCTTCTTCTTGGTTCAACATTTAGGAAACTAACCAAAAGGACACCTCCCTCTCTTCTTTATTTATTCAGCTGTTTTTAAACCTACTACCGGGCCAGCTTTCCTTTTCTCCTAAAATAACCATATCCCTTTCTCTAACAACTATTTTTGTCAAATGATATTTAATTTCTTGCTTTTTCACATTACCTACAGCAAGAAACCCTTCTGGAAGCCTACCATTGTATTCATTATTATTCTACAGCAAGAAAACAAAGATCCAAATTAGAATAAAAACAATAATGTGTTCTCACAGAGTACTTACAATTGATCTGATGTTGTTTTCTTTTGCCAGTTTCAGAGAGGATTTATAGCAATTTGCCAAGTTCTCTTTATGAGTGTCGGTGAGATGGCCTCTTGCGATCGGCCCCACAGTATGGATCACATCTGCAAGAAATTTTAAAAAAGAAATAAAAACTATACTTTAGCTGTCTTAATGTGGCCTGTTTTTGATTTATTGCAAGTCAATTCATTCTGTATAATACTTAGAGATAAAGGTAGGAATAATATTCCAAGAAAATTATTATAACTGGAAATCATGTAAAAAGATGCAACATTGATAATTAAATGAAAATTAAAAGCAGTACAGTCTAAATTTTTAAGTATTTGGACTGAAGGACTAGATGAGGAAAACTGACTTAATGCTTGTTTTATGTGCCCTGCAATCTACATGCAGGATAGATGAAATGTTCTCATAAATACCCTAAATCTTCAGGGCTGTACCAGTGTAAATATTTCACAAGTGTTTGAAACCCCCAGTTGTTTTCAGCCCTTGAAGGTCCCTTCACTGGGAAAGTTCACTACACAAGACCTCAGAACTTTGATGGTGATAGCCAGGTCACCGTTTTTGTCTCATACTTTAAGTCGTGACCTATGGATGTGTTAGTTATTCAAAGAATGTGCTTTCCTCTCACATCAGACCAGATGGAGACACCATGCAATAACACAAAATATTTTGTTTGAAGAAACTTAATGAAGAAAAAGAGAAGGTATAGTCAGGAAATATCTCAGGTGTGATGCCTCTGGACTCATCCAAATCAGATGCTGCAAACGAAGTCTCCAAAGTGCTGTAAGAAAAATGAGTGAAACCAAAACCAACCAACAACAAATAATCACTAACCACCAGCCCCACAACACCCAACTAAAACAACCTTGAAAATAAATCTACAAACTAAAACGTGTTCGGATTTTTCCGCACCCCTCGCTTAACTAGAAGAAAGCACATATACTTTTCGAACATCATTTTCCAGAGCATGTGTGAACACACTAGAATGAGTTACAATGTTGGATACTTTGCCCCCTTATCATCCTCATACAATATACAGCAGCAGCAATAAACACAGGTACTATTTTTTGCAACTTTGCCACAAAAAAAGGATTAGGCAAACGCTTTCAATTCTGGTACTGCTGGTTCTATTGGCCAGGTTGTGTTTCTGTCCAATATGAGACAGGTTTCCAAGCAACATCTGCTGTTATTACAATCCAAAGTATTTTAATTTATTTGCAAATCCTACAGAACTCACACCATTATTCTTTTTCCAAGCTGTTTCTGATTATTTCCATCCAACCTATACCAAAGTGCAAGTGAAAATGGTCAAACATTTAAAAAAATCTTGAGATCATCTGTTGAATCTCTACTACTTAAAAGGTGACTTATGTTCTAAGGTATATTTTGAAATTTCCAAAACTTTTTCTTTACATTAGTCACCAAGTATCAACATTCAGCAAAATAAATGGAGGTCAGAGAATCCCAGTGCCCAGAAACACACCAGCTGTGATGGGAAACTCCAGCCCACAAGAGCCAAACTTCCCAACCGCTCCAGAAAACCACCCGACTGAGAAGTAAATAAAAGGTTAACTACTCTATATTTCCAGTGTATTTCCATTTTGATCCCAGTCATTTTCGGATAACTTCTGTTGAATATCACAGCTGCCAGACGGCAACTCCAGCAAACCATGAACCATCAAGCCGGTGAGTCTTTGTCCTTTTTTTTATTTGTCTGCCTTCTTAAATTTGTTTTTAACACGCATTTTAGCTACTATAATAAACAGAGAACTATTAAGAAACACCATAGCTAGTTTAAAGTTTGCTTCTGCTTGCGGAGATAAGGTTATGTGAGCACCACCATTAGGAAAGACGGTAATTTCAGCCCACGACCACAACAGGTTCCTTCAGGTTGAAACTTTGCAAGGAAGGTTTCTGTTTGGAAATGTTGGCACTTGGCAACTTCAGAGAAAGAAAAAGCTTCTCTTGGCTTCTTTTTCTTAATTCTTATTTGTTTTTGCTACTGAGCAAAGGGAAAGGAATACACCAGTGAATGGGACCTCAATCAAGGTCTTTTACATTTACACATGCTAATATCAGAGGCATTGTGATGTGTTTCAAATTCACAACACCCAGCAAACAAAAACCAAATAAAACTATGGCCATAAAATCAACTTGAAAAGAAAGTGTAAATTATGAATAAAAGAAAGAATCATAAAAGATTTCCTTCTTTCTGCTAAGGCTGAGTTAACTTGCATTTCAAGGTGCAGCAGTTTAAAATTGAAGCCTAATAGCTTAAAATATTAATTACTTAGCAAGAAGGAGTTTTGGGGAACAGCCCAAGTACCAAACCCTTGCTTGAGTCTTTGTACAAAACTCCCCTTGGTATAATTTCTAGATGCATTTCACTCATTAAATGTTGCGCTCCATTCCTTTAGTCTTCCATTATTAAACACTAATTTAAGAAACTCTCAGCTCAATGAATGGGATATGTTATTATTATTTTTTTTTCCCCAGAACTTCCTAATTTAGTATTTTTATGGTGCTTCATCACCAACCCTCTACCACTGCACCAGACACTTCACATAGATAGGTAACCTTCAATGCGATTATTAGCTTTTACATGTTAATTTTTACAAACTTGTCATAGCTGGATCTCTAGACAAGACACTTGAGATGGTTATG
This sequence comes from Patagioenas fasciata, assembly GCF_037038585.1. NCBI lineage: Eukaryota > Metazoa > Chordata > Aves > Columbiformes > Columbidae > Patagioenas > Patagioenas fasciata. The sequence goes on along the minus strand of NC_092522.1, from coordinate 7,037,170 downwards.
AATTGGTTTATAAAACATCAAAGCTTTTGCAGTTGTTTACAGAGTAGCGTTTGCAAAAATACTTCGGCACATTCTTACTGTGAAACAGACGATAGAGTAAGATTTTACTAGCAGAGCAGCATTAATAAAGTGCCAGTTTAATGGTCAGCAGACAAACAGGGAGGTAATAATTTCATTGTAGTACATTGTCAGTAAAATCAGTGTATCCATACATTGTCTAAACTATTCATTACTCTGCTCAGGCTATTCCACAATATGTTAAGGTTTGTAAGCAGGTAAAACCCTTTGAGATTAAACAGGCATAAAGCAAACAGACCAGAAAATAAAACAGCTTTTCCCCCTTCAGCCCATACAGTTAATATACGAGGATGAGACTTTACAGGCTGAAGCAGAGCCATTTATTTTTAATATTATCTACAAAGACTGTGTCAATCTTGCAGCTTGTCTGTCACAATAAGCTCTGTGTAGATGGGTGAAGGGGGAATTTCTATGCTATGGAGGTGGAGAACGAAGGAGGGTGGGTGTGCTGGAGCATGAAGGTCTACAGGCATTTGTCTGAGAACATAAAGGGGCCGAACTGCTATTCTGGCCACTCGCTACAGCTGCATCACCAAATGCAAACCTCCAGCACTGCCAGGCAAGGACAAACATGGACGTGCAAACCCTAGTTGACCACCTTCCATACGAGTATAGCCAGGGCCAGAAAGAGCATCCACCCCAAAGAAGCCTTCCCGAAGCAAACATGACTTCCAAGTTGGGCTTTAACGATGGCAACGGATCATCACGGGGCATGTTGAGGGATGAGTTTCACCGCAGAGGAAGGCAACTGGACTGCAGAGGGAAACCAAGATGGGAGCACCAGTCATGGGGATGAACATGATACCGGGCTGAAGATGCTCTGCACATATGCAGAAGCACAATGGCGTGAACAGAAGCTGTCTCATCACCTGGAGATTTTTAAACTGGGGAAAATGCAGAGAAACTCCAAAAAAGATTTCGTTTGGCTGGAAGAGCCTGGTAGAGATCCCTGCTACCAAACAGCACCTATTTCTTCTTGGACCTCCTGCACCCCTTTGCCATCGGAGCTTTTCTTAATGAGGTCAAGCAGGAGGAAGGGATATGAACATTTCCCCAAAGTGTCCTCTCATGTGTTTTTTTGTTCTTGAAAATTACATAAACAGACAAAAAGTTGGAACAGCCAGCTCTCAGAGAATACCACATTCGCCCTTTGTAGTATTTTAATTTTCGTGTCAAACGAAGCTGCCAGCGCTGCTTTGAAGCTTCTGATTTACTACGGTCAGTCTTCCAGCCAAGCACATTGATAAGAAACTTCATTAAAGAGAAAGCTGCGATCCGTGTGTCCGTAAATCACTTTCCCTGTGTACCCAGCGCAGAGCTGTTTGCTCGCAGCTCTAACAGCACAGCGAGGCCCAAAATAAGGGAGATCCTCAGCCGGGAGCTGGGCCACAGCAATGCATCAAACTGCTTTAATGCTAACCAAGCTGCTTCGTTTTAAAGTGATATTTATAAGGGAAGGAGATATTTTTTCCTACAGAAATGCTTCCAAAGAGGAGGCAGAGGCGGTTGAATAAAAGCAGCAGTATGGATCTACACTGTTCAACTGTGTTTTGGAGCTCTTTGGGGGCTGAAACGTGTTATTTTCACACTGGCTTTCTGAAGAGTTGTGTTGCAACACGTGCTTGCTCCACAGAGAGCTTATAGGATACAACCTTCTCTTTTTGCTCATTTGACTTTCAGGCATTTGCTTCAAAATTCTGGCAGCCAAAGCAGGCCCAGGGCAATCACAAACCGATTTGTGTGTGCAAAATATCTGCTTGTTTCTGTTCAGCATCATCTACTTTTCCCCTGAAACACTGTAATGGAAGCAGACCACTGAATCTTGTGTAAGCCACAAACTCATCTGGAGATGTAACAGGCGCTTAAGCATTTAAAAACATCCCTGTCACTACTTCGCCACCAGTGCAAATAAATGTAATTCGTTCATTTAATCGACACTTCGAAAGCACAGCGACTCTCCCATCAAACTTCCGTATAGACCAGCCAAAAATGAAAACACCTCTGCTCTACATGTAAGACCACCAATGAGGCTTCTTTTCTCTGGTTTTCTTCATTAAAGAAGTCAGTCGCTACACCTTAACATGCTGTTTGTCACACCAGTTTTTACCCTCACTCGTACAGATAAAGAGCAGAGCAGCGCGGGCCAAGACAAAACAAGGATGAAGTGACTGTGCCTCAGAAACCAACCTGGAAGATCGATGCAATTTACTTTTGGTGTAATTTACTCTTCCCTCATTCTTCGTTAAAGTGACACTAGATGGCAAAAGTATTAATGCAATGAATTTTTCCGAAACAACTGAAAAAGTACAAATCGGCTTATCTAATTTCTTCCCGTCCAGACGTGAGCGTGGTGCATTCACACTCCGCTAATGAACCAGCTGACCACAGATAGAATCAATTACACTTTTCTCTCATTCATCCCTTTCACGCGTTCACAGCCATAATCGGCCCATCTAGCAAACTGCATAATGAAGCTGTACCCTGTCAATCACAGCAGGGAATGAAGGAATTTTAAGAAGAAAGCTACCACACTGCGTGAATTGAATTAAAATTTTAAAAATCTGCCAAAAAGTCAGATGATTTAGGGCTCAGTCTGTAAATCTTTTCAATTGATTTACACAATCAACACCCACCATGTTGGTGCTAAAAGGGGCAGCTGAGGTTCAACGGATGGGAAATGGAATTACCTCCAGATATTCATACACACTGAATATCCGTGTTCTTAAGGAACACACGTAACCTAACGCTTTGGTATACAGATTTGCTCATCTTGTTCATTTTCTATTTCTAGTTACATGCACTTGCACATAAAATGTGCATTTTCAGTGTGTAACAAACAACTGTTAATTTAAGTTCAGCTTAAATGAATCCCCCAGGACCGCAGCCTAATTAAAGTTATTTACTAACATGTGTCTCCAAAACTAGATTAGCTCAGTTGAATATTTTAAGTGCAAGATGACATCTTTTATAGATCACACAATGCAAAACTTGACTACATATCACACAGCTCCTCAGTTGGCAAGTATTTTTTTGCTTTGTGTAGATATACATTGCATTTATCAGCAATTAAAGAGACAGTCTCCATTTTTTTAGGCTTGAAGCACTAAGCACTGCTCAATCTGAAGTTTGTATCTTTTATAGCTGCTTTCAGTGATTAAAGAGCTGACTTGGGTGAACCAAAAAAATGTTTCATGAGCCACAAAACTATGATATCTACAAGTCATTCATGTATAATATTTAAGCCATTTTTTACCTAAATAGCATCGTCTTTCCGAGAAAAGGTAAATAGTATGTTTATTGTAAATAATTAAGCAGCATCCCTCCTTGTGGGTTAGGTGTGTATTTTAAGTAGGAGGCAGCAGAGCCAGTCAGAAAACAATATTCCCAATGGGAGAGACAAAGTTCGCAATGATTGCACCTCTCGTCTCGACAGCCGGCCAGAGAATTAAGTCACACAAGTGAAACCCCCCAAAAGCCTTTTTGACACTTGTGCCCGTCATAAAATACAAGGCCTGAGCCTGCTCGTGTGATCTCAGAGTGGTTTCCCTCCCAGCATCGTTCTGCCACCAGGGCCTTGCCGATAATGTCTGAAACAAAAGTCGGCTGTGTTCAGGCAGGAGAAGCGAGCGGTGCAATTAAGAGATGCTATGCTATATCCCAAAGTAATAGGTTTTACAAAAGCAATTTAGTGCGACGATGACAGATGTCAAAGCAGTGACTGGACAGACGGCCCCACAACTTGGATGAAAATAATTGCCTATGTGTAAAACTAAAAGGCAACAGCTCCATTTGGGATATTCATAGTGTGATATGATATGGGTGAACATGAAATGAACACGGGACGACTTAACGTGAAATTGTGACATCCATGATTTGCTATTTGTTTTCTTTTTCAATCCGGACTTCAAGCATTTGCAGCAGAAGTGCTTCAATGCCACCCTCGTTCCCCTCTACAAATCATCTACTCAAATCAAGACCTTAAGGTACCTATGAAAACAGAACATGAAATGAAATTACGCTCCCCTGAGCAGATTTTATCCTCATCACACAACAGCAAACCTCATTTTGCTGTAGCAGCGAAGGAGCTTGGCCAAGCACCCTCCTCATTGAGTGGCTGGGGAAACACATCCCAAGTGACCCCCTTGACCCACGCAATGCTCTCCACCGCTCTCCGACTATTATTCTTTGCAAGTGGACAAGGCTATAGACAAAGACGCCCTTAATCTGTCTTTTGGTTTATGTTTGCTGCATGTAGGAAAGCATGAGCCACAAAGATTCTCTCTTTATTGAGCAGTAAAAGGATGTTTGGGAATGAGTTTGTCTTTAATTCGTCTCGTAATTCAGTCAGTCGGCTTTTCGGCATTCAAAAATAAACTTGTTTGCCCTTAAATTGAAAGTGCTTATTCTTAAGACACTCAGTAATAAAGAGTTTCAGTCGGCCATTCCACAAGAATTTCAAACCAAGATACACAGCATGGTGAAGGATATAACACTAGCCACATAAATTCAAGGTCTATTTAACCAGATCTGATTCAGAAGAGAAGCTTTCAAATATTACTCTACAAATCATACAACACAAATCAAGTCATGATATATGCGAAAACGCTTCAAATATGTTGGGGTTTAACTTAGCCTCAGAGTTCCCATTTTGGAACTGGATTAATGCTTGTTGCACTTGGGCTGTTTTCAGGATCCAACCCAGTTCCATTAAAGCTGATTTAGTCATCTCTGGTGCTGTAGCACACAGTTAAATTATAGATATGCTGGGGGAGAAGTGGGGAGAGAGGGGCTGGGGGAAGGTGGAAGAGATGAAAGAAAATAAAGAGAAAAAACCCCACACCACATACACAGAAGTCCCACTGAGCCTCACTACAAAGCTTAATACCAGACTAATTTTATACAGTGAAGATTTACACTCAGAACCTAAATTCTTCCACTTTCCTCTGAGTGCCAAACAGTGTTACACAGTGCTCTAATAATTCAACAAGAAGTTATAGGAAAAGCCCTTTATTTCCTAAAGATTTTTCCTGTGTAAATTCTGTTTTGATAACATTACTAACACTTCTTATTAAACCACCTTTCATTATTCATTTGAGATCTTTGCAGGGATGCTGAAACAAAGGAAGGCATCCCAAGAAAACGACAATAAAAGGACTAACAAAAGCCCCCTAACATTTAATGTTTGCTATGGACATGGGAAATCTTGAAGTGGGTCTTGAATATGAGCAGATCCGCCGATCATGCACAGGGCAAGTGTCAAGAAACAGGGCTTGCTGTGCCAACACTTCAAAGCTTTCTTTCCCTTTATCAAATTATTGAATCACTCAAAATATTTCTCCTTCACGTGAGATTTAAGAGTATCAGCATAAAAATTTACTACACTTCATTTGAAAGGATGGGTGATGATGGCAAGAAGTTTTCAGAAGACCAAACTAAAGAACCGTCAATCACACATTAGCAGCAGAATAATCTCAGGTGTGAGGAGAGGAAAATGCCAACACCATCTCATCTGCCTAGTAAAGAGATACAAGTTTTTAAAATCCGGGTAAAAATCAGACTGAAAGAATTCTTTCCTCAATAAGAAGTTTAATGGGCTTCTTAAAGCCGCAATAAAGCATGATTTCAAGCTTTAAGAAAAATTTTAGTATATTCATAGCTTCACTGCGGTACATCTATTCCTTGATGGTGGCATGATAAAAAAAAGTTACCACACTTTTTCATTTATTTTATTCTCATGAAATACATATAAAAAAAAGCTTCTTCCACCGCCAAAACTGGAGCACATCTTCTTCATGCGACACTTCTCTAATCCACATAACCTTCACACTAGAAAATAGATGCTTTGCTAAGAATTGTGTGCATCTTCTTTAAGAAAGAAAAGGTGATATAATTACAGGCTCTCCACACATCTTCTAGAGAAACCAGCAGTAGCTCAGTCAGTCTGATTAACCTCAAAGTTTGAACACTTAAAACTTAGGCAACCATGGTAGGAAAGTTTAGTATCTCCCTTACCATAAACACTCTGTTTTTGGAGTACAAAGAGAAGAGCCTCGTGTAGGCTGTTGGTACCATTTATCATCTCTCAGAGCAGACACAGAGGAAGAAGAAAGTTAGGAACAAAAAAAAAGACTTAAACCATTACGTATTTCTTAAAATACGTGTTCTCATTTCAAAAAGACAGAGCTAAGGAAAACACGTGAACCATCACTTCATCTTTTAAGTGTCGTCACTGAAAAAAAAAAAAATGCATCTCACTTTTAGTACTACTTTTATTATAACAAGAAAAATATAGCTAATCCCTCCAATTCACTTTCAATATTCCTCTTTTGTACTTTCAGGAAGTTGCATTTTGCAGACCTTTGTCCACAGTCAGTTCCTTTAGAGATGGTTTCCCCTGTTGTGCCTGTGAGTCCATCATAAAACAATGGAAATAAAAGAAAATAACTATCGCCACTTCTCTCCCAAACTCACACAACAAAAATAGTCAATGGAAACAGGGACACATGTGGCACAAAAAGTCATTTTGAAAAGCTGACTAGATTTCAGGTTGGCAATGCCACTTTAATTGCTTCATAGAAGCGCGATAAGTGAAATAACTGGATGGCTCTTTGAAGCGTAACATGAAACTTCATGCCTAGAAGAGGAATCTGGCTTTCCATCATCCATTTTATTTTAATTTTAGGTGGCTGAAACAATGCTAAAGCACCCTCCCTGATATCAACATACTCCAGATACCAACTTGTGGGAATGCAGAACATGCCGAGTATCCGTCATAAATTCCTTTGACCGTTTCCTCCCGGTGTCTTTCCCAGATACACTCGCTGGTTTGAAAGATAGTTCCAACAAGACACACATTAGCACTTGGAATTCACTGCTCTGCAACCCATCTTAAAAGCAAACCCAGCAGACGTGGGGGCATGAGCAAGCCTGAATGTAAGAGACAGAGGGAAAATGGAAAGACACATATCTACACAGACCAGGCTATACTGTAGATGTGGACTAATGAAAAAAATAACAAATTCAGAGAAGAACTTCAGCGCCTCGACCCTGCTACCTTAAGGCTCGATTAATAAACAATTATTGCTTCAAACAAAACAAGCAAACAGGGTAACTTGTATTATTAATAAAACCAGCAACTATTTTAGCAGAACTAAATAAGCGTAAGGCTCGAACCGAGACTGAGAGCAGATCCTTGGCCCAGGTGGGGTTGCCCCACCTGCCCCCTCTGTTCTGTGCATCTCAGCCAACTGCACCCTGTGTCCAATACAAAAAGGACACCAGCGCGTGACTTCCCAGCTGATACTTGCTCAGTTTTCAGGTTCCTTAAATTTGAGCCCAAGCTTACAATTTGCACTTCAGTCTGTACCTCTGCACATGGGGTCGCAAGACAACACTATCCATCTTTAATCCACTTGCTGTCTGGATTGAATTTGTGTCACAATATTTGATTCAGCAGATACTGGATTTCACATTAAGGCACATCCACCCTGCTACAGGCTGAGACCAGCTCAGCCAGGCTATTGGCCCACTGTGCTACCAAAGCCACCAGCTGCCATCACAGCTCAGTTCACCAACAACAGGCCTGTTATGATAAAACACGAGGTACTGTTTTTAAACTAAAGGAGGGGAGATTCAGGCCACACATGAGGAAGAAAGTTTTTACAGTGAGAGTGTTGAAACCCTGTCCCAGGTTGCCCAGAAAGGTGGTGGATGCTCCATCCCTGGAGACATCCCAGGCCAGGCTGGACGGGGCTCTGAGCAACCTGAGCTGGTGAAGATGTCCCTGTTCATGGCAGGGGTGGCACTGGATGAGCTTTGAAGGTCCCTTCCAACCCAAACTATTCTCTGGTTCTATGACAGGGATGAGCACTGCTGAGGTGGAGAAGAGCTCCAAATCTCTAGCAAACATGCATAGAAGCACTGGCAAGATACATGCTATGCAGAGAAACAAAATGCATCCAATGAGGATTATTTAATGGAAATTGTGGTATATTATTTTGTATTTTGTAATGCTCGTGTGGATTTAAGAGAAAAACAAGCTTTGACAAACATCTTGAGAGTGTTTTGCTTCAGTGGAAGTCGCAAACAGCTGAATGTGAAGCAGCAGCAAGCATACTGTAACAACAAGCAGAGGAACTTTTTTTTTTCTGTCAAGACAAAGCCTATTACAAAGTAAACCTTTAGCAACTTACAGAGGCTTATTGCCCTGCTAACATCCTCCAGCCGGAAGATGCCAACTCTCCTTAAATATGAAACATGAGGCTAACAGGTTGGAATATTCTTATTGATCACTCTGGATGTCAGTCACGGTCTGGCCCATCTCTGCCCCCTTCCCAGCTGCATCCCACCTGTGGGTACAGAGCTCTGAACCATCCTTGGCTCCCAGACAACAATTACAAACTTTAATTCTGTCCCAGGATGTTATCTTCTCATTCTCAAACTAAATCCAAATAATGACCACACTATCTACGAAAAAGAAAGGTTTCTAACTGCACAAAGTCAGCCCAGCACAGGAATCTGGGATGATGATTTCACTGTGCTCATGAAGTTCTAAAACAAGGCAAAGCTTCAGCATAAGCACAAAGGCATCTTTCCATTGGCATGAAAACTCAAAAGGAAACTTTTTAGAAAAGAAGTCATTTAGTCAATGTTAGCACTGTTTATATTTTATAATTTAAATATTTGCAATACTTGGGCTTAGTAGAAACTTCATTTTTCAGGGAAGCCGGGATTTTTCTGCACCTTTGCAGCAAAATCTATTTCAAGTTACTAATTCAGAATCTTGTAACCTTTAGTTACAAGATTGTGGTTTCATCTATAACTATCTTCAGTTGCTTCAAGATAACATTTTCTGAACTGATACACTTGCTTTAGGGATGGGGAAATGAAAAGCAAAAAAAAGGACACCAAACCAATCCTTCTTCCCATTTTCCCCCAGATTACAATGCTAATATAGCTGAGTGCTCAATTTCTCTCTCTTCTCATCCAATAAAGTTTTTGTTGGGAACTTAACTGCAGAGTCTTAATCATCAAAATAATGTTCAGCAATCACAAAAAGCTCTGCCATAAAGCTTTTGATAGATGTCTTGCAGCCAACATCAAGTCAGGATTTACAGGAACAACTTGGAAAAGTGAAAAACAGCGCTATCTTTTAGCAGAGAAATTACAAATGCAAGTTCAGAGGAAGACTATATCCTTCTCTTCATAAAGACACATTTTTAAACTAGATTCTGCAAAGTGGGACTTCCAATAGTAACATTAGGTAAGGAAGGAAAATTACAATAGGCCAGGTACCATGTCAGCCCTGATATACTACTACACTTCTTTATGAGCACATTACGATTCAGAGAGCTAATAATAAAAAGAAGTGATGCTGAGATGATGAATTGATGCTATGCAATTAGACCTATTAGAATTCACAAGAGTCGACAGGCAATAATCAAACCACTTTCATGCTGCCCATTGCAATTATCTTTGCACTTAAGAATCAACAAAGCACATAATGACTTGCTCTCGATTAAGGAATTCATGAGAAATGGAATTTTAATTAGTGTGTAGAAAATTTGGGCCATTTATTACTTTGCAGGACAACAGATTGTGAAAAGTGTTCAACGGTGGTTCAGGACCAAGAACGTCACATTGATGCTTCCAACAAGAAGTTCCTATATAACATCCCTTGAAATGGGATTGCCAAAATAAGTGCGTGTTCACATCTGCTAAATTAAAAACAACCAACCAACCAAAAATACCCAAAACCAACAACAACAAGAAGAAACCCAAACAAAAACTCCACAAACAAAAGGAAAGAAAAAGAAAACACAAAACACCACACAAACAGAAAATGAGAAACCAAATCACAAACCAAACTACCGGAGACCTAAGACTAAAATGGCAAGCATTGCTGATGTTTTCAATCACCAGCTGGTGAACAAGTCAGGTAGAATTACATTTATTGGTGGTACGAACCACAGATACCAGAAGGCCTAATTCTACACTATCATTGCAATATGATTAGCACAATAAGACAATGAAAATCCATAATCAGTTAAAAGAAACAGTATAGTAACTTGAATGCTGATATAATTCTTCTTTTAAAAACTTCTAAATAGGGAGATTGTTTCAAATAAAAGTACTTCTTATATTTTGCTGATCTTAGGACAGAACAATTTACTAATAATTTGAACCGAAGCACCAGTTAACACGTTCTGGAAATGCAGATCCTCGGGTAACATGAAATAGAGATCCATGGGGAAGTTAAACAATTATACTAAACTCAAATGCTATAAAATGCACTCCTCAAAAAAATGCAAACAAAAATCCACGCTACAAAGGGTGAATCCTGGCGATGTAGAGATGAATCTAATATTATCTGCTCAAAGAAATGGGTATTAATTTAATATCCAGTAGGATATTAAATAACACATCGATTTGTTAAAAACATAATATTTACTTTAAAAAAAATACTAGAGGTCCAAAAGAGCTAACAAACAGTAAATACTGGAAGCACCTGGATTATTCACAATCAAATAATGAACAGTTGGGATTACTGTGTGATTATTGTCTGAAAAAGTGTTCCTATGCTTTAAGCCTTCCGAATTTCCTAATTTGCTATGGCTAAGTAATTGGATATTTAGTGCCTAAAATCTGCCACAATGTTATTTTTTTTTCCCCATCATCAGGTAGCTACTCCAACATTTCTGGTTCTTGGTTCTGTGGGGGAGCCCTGTATTTCTAATAGCCTCATCAAAATAACATTCACAACAGCTTGAATGGCTCCTTGTGATCACACTTTTAAAAAAGAGTCATATAGGGATTCACTCCTAAATGGAGCTCTGTGAGGGCTCTGGGAAGCAGTGGGAAAGCAGCAGGGTTGCTGCCCCAGGGCATCCCTCCGCAATGGGAACATTTACACACGCTGCCGAGCCACCAGCTCCACCCCTTGCAGCATTTTCAGGGCAAAGGCTCTCATGGACGGGTCTTTCTGTCCCCAGCATCTCCAGCGCTGCCGGAATCGCCCCTTGGGAGCACGAGAGCCTGTCACAGGTTAAGCAGCTCAAGGTGCTGCTGTCACTTGCGATCAGATCAGCTGAGGGCTGGAGAGCGGCTGGCTCAGACACAAGGACAGAGAAATCTGGCACCAAACCCTCCCGCCTCACTTCCCACCTTCTGGGCTAACGTCACGTGCAGCGTGTTCCAACCGGAGCATCTCAGCCAGGGTATTAAACACACCGCTGAGAACTGCCCTTTCTCACCGCCCAGCACTCGGGGCTGTGGTTGCAAGTGGAAGAAGCTGGGGAAGCAACAGAACCTGTTTTCTTTGATGCAGCTTTTAAATACAAGTCATTTCTGTGAAAATAGCGGAATTTGACTGGCCCAGGCAAGGCAGCAAAGCTGCTTTTGGAATGGATTTGAGAGTGATGAATCCCTGTCCTGGGTTTGGCTGGGATAGAGTTGTCTTCCTAGTAGCTGTGCTTTGGATTTAGAATGAGGACAATGTTGATAATAACAACTAAAACATGAGGGTAAGTACTCAAGGACTTTTCAGTTTTTCAAGCTGTGCACAAGAAGCTGGGAGGGGACCTGGCTGGGACAGCTGACCAAAGGGATTTTCCACATCGCACTGTGTCAGGCTCAGTACATAAAGCAGGGGAAGAAGTCAGAAGGAGGGCATGTTGGCAGTGATGGCATTTGTCTCCCCTCAGCTGGAGACAGCTGAGCACCTGCCTGCCCGTGGGAAGGGGTAAATTAATCCCTTGGGTTTTGCTTTGCTTGCGCGTGCGGCCTTTGCTTCACTTATTAAACTGTCTTTATCGCAACCCATGAGTTTCGTCATTTCTTACCCTTCTGATTCTCTCCGCCATCCCACCAGAGGGGAGTGAGCGAGTGGCTGCATGGTGCTGAGCTACCAGTGGGGGTTAAATCACAACAATCCCCTTGGAGTCCTGCGGTGGACACAGGATGAATAGTTCAGACGTACCAGAAGTTTTTGTTCAGAAGGCAAGCAACAGTATCATTGCTTGAAAAATATAACACAATTAATTCAAAATATGCTTACAAGGCAAAGAACACAGTCACCCCAAAAAGGGCTCCTAGATTAACATCAAAATCTGTTAAACAATGTCATAAAAAGAAAGCACCGTGCTGCTGAGGATTGCTGCAAGTGAACCTGAACTAAGTGATTCTCTGTGCCACAGAATTTACAAGATGATGGCTCAGTACCTCATTAAAATTAGGGTTCTGTTAATTAAAGCCTTCTTTCAAGTGATAGATGACTACTGTGGATATAAGCTGTGCATACTGTTGCAACTTCACATTAGGAAAAGCTAACGCACATAAAGCATAAAACCCTGGGTGGAAATAAATTTGGGGGACTGCTCCTATGGAAGCAAAGATTCCTTACACTGTAATGCAGAGAGGGGAAAGTGGGGGGACAAGTAGAAGGTTTTGTAAAATTCATGAAAGGCTTATTAGCACCCAGCTTCATCTGAAAGTCCAAGAAGTAATAACATTTCCAAATATAACTTCTTGTTAAAGGAGGCTTTTATTTTTTTGCATATTCGTAACTTCTGAAAGAAGACAGTGTTTGAGTGTTCAGTACTATTTGGATATTCAAGTCTAGTCATTATCCAGCTGACCCTTCCAAATGCTTTATTTGATTCTTTAATGGTTTCTGTGAATTCAAATTCCTTATTTCCATGACTAAAAGGTAAATTCAAAACCTAAAGATTAGGATTACATATAAATTAAGCACGTGTAGAGTCCAGATTGTGTTGCAATGAAACAGAGAAATTATGGAGGCCAGAGCATACTTTTTTCTTCCTTCCCCATATCGGAAAGAGTAAAAAACAAACCATTAACCATATTGATAGTCACTAATGGCTCTGAACCATGAGAAGCCTCCCTACATAGACATCAGATCCATGAGCACCTTCTGCAAGTAGGATACAGTTCTGAGAATTAACTACAACTGAGGAGACTCAAAACCCTGAGTCTTGCTGCCAGTTTTGGCGCAGTAAATGCAAAAGGTGGAAAATGGTACTGACCTCCATTCAGCATTGGCTCAATTTTAAGCCTAAGCATCATTTTAGTTCTCTGCAATGTTTCTGCTACTTCAATGGGAATAAGCTAGAGGGCAAAAGCACAACTGCAGCAAATTCTTAGCATTTACTTGCTTTTTACACCTAAAAGTGTCAGCGCTGGCCTATGGAATAACTAACACAGCCATCACAATCAGCGTAGCAAAAATACAGCAAACAAACTGATGAAATAGTGTAATTATGTGAATTTTCTGCCTCTAATGGAGGGAGCTGTTCCCAGATGGGACTAAGTAGTTTTTGTAGGTTCACCTGGAATCAACCTGATGAGAAGTTGTTTCCCCTGTTCTCCCGCAAAGGAAAGTGTCCTGGCTCCAGGGAGCCCATTCCCTGCTATGGCTCAGTGCTGTGCAGAATGACACTCTCAGCAATTAGGCACAGCTACACGAGTCTTTTCAAAGGGATGATGCTTTCCAGAAAGTAAAGAGGCGATTTGGCCTTGTTAACCAGAAACCAGGACAGTAAAACCCTAGAGACTTCATACTGATTGGCTTTTCGTTATTGTGTGTTGTTGCAAGGAAAGTACATGAATGAAATGCGGCCACACGTTTTGACCGCACAACAAATGCATTTAAACCCAGAATTTCTCCCTTGTATTCATCTCTCTTCTGTATAACAGCACCTCTCTCTAACTCTGCCCCTACCCTTCTTCCCCGACATGCTTATATATGATTAAGATTTAAGTCAAACCATATTTTAATAAAAATAAATGGAGCTGAAGACAAATCAATACTGAGTAGCATTTTTTTACAACTTTGCCAGAAATAAAACAACTAGCACATTAGCAGAGAATGTAGTAATTAAATTAGCCAATTAGGATATTTAAGTGATTACCTCATTGAATCAAAAGATTAGCTGAAATAAACACGGATAAGCTCTGAGATAGTGAAAAAAGAGCATGCACTGTCCTCTTCCTTATCAAATGAAGAGTGTTTATGCAACGCAGTAGATTTATTGCCATACACGCAACTTCATCTGATCCGTTACTCTTAGCACATGAAGAAGATACCTTAAAAGCAAATGAGATCATAGCTCTGCCCACATTAATTGCTGCTGTAATACTACTTGAAGCATCCTTTGACACCAAAATTTACTATGGAGCTATAATCATTTTTAGGAATGCTACCAAGTCGAAAACAAAAACCAAAAACCAAAAAAATAAAAGGTTTAAATATTAATAGCACTTCAGTGCTCCTCTCCCAGATGGCAACACAGCTGACTGCTGTTCTCTCCTACAATTCAGCACTGTTTATCCTCTGAATGTCCCCAATATAAAACCATTTTAATCTTTTGTTGCTGTTGTAAAACTTGATCTACTGTGGGACAACATAATTAAGTGTCAACTTTTTGATACATGGTACAAAAAGTAGATAGAATAATCCAGCCTGTACATCACCAATAATTCAGTTTACAGCTCTGTGATAATGGGATTCCAGATTATCAGCCAAAAGACACTACTTTACCCCTCACGGTGTCGGACTAAGGTGTAATTCTGTTGCACTTGGCACCTTTTCAGCACGTTTTCTTGCTGCCCCCTTATCTCTTCCATTAGCCTGTTAAAAGTGTTACAATACTTACAGAATCATTCTGGTTGGAAGAGACCATAAAGATCATCGAGGCCAACCGCAACCTCACTCTGGCACTAAACCACATCCCTAAGAACCTCATCCACACGCCTTTTAAACACCTCCAGGGATGGTGACTCCACCAGTTCCCTGGGCAGCCTGTTCCAGTGCTTCACAACGCTTTCTGTGAAGAAATTTTTCCTCTTATCCAGTCTGAATCTTTCACGGTGTAACACGAGGCCCTTTCCTCTCAACCCATCACTTGCTACTTGGGAGATCCCTCCCAGCTCCACAAGCACTTTCTGAGGCCCTGGAGCAGCCCCACACGTCCCAGGCTCCCGAGATGAGCCCACTTCATCGGCCCCTCGCTCACCTCTCCCTTCCCACTGCGCTCGGCCGTGTGTCCACCCGCGGTCACAGCAGCTCCACGGCTCCTGCCGAGACTCCTGAGCTGCGATGCTGCGCTGGCTCCTCTGGCTCCAGAGGCAGCTCCCCCAGCAGTGGTTTATGGAGCCACGTGCATTGTTGCATCAGCACGTTGCTGCGGCACCGCACTGTTGTTGTGTCACCGACCGGCCACCCCCGGGCCCACCTGGAGCCCGTCTGGACACATGTGTGTGGGACACCTGCTCTCACTGACCCTGCTCTGAGGAGGGACCTCAACTGGCACTGACTTTGTCACTGAAGCAGAGAAAGGTATTAAAATACGTAGTATTATGATAGGAGAAGGGGTGATGGTTTTAAACTAAGGAAGGGGAGATTCATGCTGAAAAATGAGGAATAACTTTTTTAGAGCGAGGATGGTGAAACCCTGTCCCAGGTTGCCCAGAGAGGTGGTGGATGCCCCATCCCTGGAGACATCCCAGGCCAGGCTGGACGGAGCTCTGAGCAACCTGATCTGGTGAAGATGTCCCTGCTCATGGCAGGGGTGGCACTGGATGAGCTTTGAAGGTCCCTTCCAACCCAAACTCTTCTATGATCACTAAAGAGAGCTACCTCTAAAAATAGTAATCTACCCACATATCACTATTATTAAGTAGAGTTCTATTATATATAATTAACCCGAAATATTGGAAGAAAGGCAGCAATGAGCAAGAGAGGCTTCCAATAACGTGACATCCTTACAGTTGGATGAAATTCTGAAATATATATTCTTTTAGCCATAGATCATAGAATCATTTTGGTTGGAGAAGAACATCAAGATCATTGAGTCAAACCATAACCTCATTCTGGCACTAACTCATGTCCCTAAGAACATCATCTACATGTCTTTTAAACACCTTCAGTGATGGTGACTCCACCACTTCCCTGGGCAGCCTGTTCCAGTGCTTCACAACCCTTTCCATGAAGAGTGTTTTCCTAATATCCAACCTGAACCTTCCCTGGTGCAACGTGAGGCCATTTCCTCTCATCCTATCACTTGCTACTTGTGAGAAGACACCAACCCCCTCCATGCTACAACCTCCTTTCAGGCAGTTGCAGACAGCGATAAGGTCGCCCCTCAGCCTCCTTTTCTCCAGGCTGAACAGCCCCAGGTCCCTCAGTTGCTCCTCATAAGATGTTGATCAATCTTTGCTCCTGAAGGGCCAAACAGCCAAACATTGCACCTGTGAGGAACCACCACGTACGTAAGTTTCCAGAAGGACAGAAGGGTTTGCCTCATCGGCCCATAACCTCTACCTACAACAGTTAATCTAATGTATTTCTTTTATCACCCACAATATGCATCCGTTGAAAGACGCTGCAGTGTGTTATTTAAACACAAACCATTATGAATATTTCCATACGCTGCTATTCCCCTCTAGCACACATTATTTCCATTTTAGCTCAGTAGTTTTCTCAACGAAGGCTCCTTCGCATAGGTCCATGTGGGAACATCAACTGCTAAGACTTTAAATCAACCTCCTTGTTAGTGGAAGCACACAACACTATTATCCAGTGACTTGATATTCCTGCTAAAGAGCAGGAGGTCAATTCTCTTTGCCAAGTTAATACCTCCACAGAATAATTCCCTGGCTGGCGCATCGAGAGGAAAATCGCTCACTGTTTGTGGCACAGCCCTGGCCACCGGGACTCAGCAGGGACCCCAGGCACAACCAACTCTCTGGAGGCCACCACTGTGTCCAGACCTGGGCCTGACGCTCTGCTGTGTGTTCCACCAGCTCTTTAAGCACATCAGCCCAAAAAGCTGTTGCGGAGAAAATAAAGCTGAGTATGCTAGGGTGAAAACAGGGCAGTGTACCAAGGAATCAGGCATGTTATGCTTTTCTTTGATGCTTTGAAGCCAGCAGGGTCATGCATTTTAAAACATTGTTTCTTTGCATAGACCTAGTATTCACAATATAAATCTAATTAGTTTAAACAGCTTCCGTATACCAAAACAACTAAAAGAAAAAACCCTTTACTTTTCTTCTTTTGCTTATGTGTAAGAAAAAACAAAATTAGACACTGCGAGAAAGATGGAAACCAGTCAGTTCCACAGATGTCATCCACATACTGAAATACGTGCCCAACTGTAAATACACACGTACATCCAGCAGAGCCAGTAACCCTGTCTTTTCATTTAAGTTCTACTAGAGTCAATCAGATGCAAGGAGGAGTATCTGCCAGTAACATTGTTCAGTATTCGACTGGATTTTAAACTCAATATTGAATTTCATTTTGACACTAACTAATAGTATAGAATTCCCACCAATTACCAAGAGTCAGACTCTCAATTTTTAACTGAATGAACCAAGATCAATGTGATAGCCATCATCTGATTTATCAGACTATGTATACTGAGAATGTTTATAAAAACTTCTTTAAAACTCTTTGCATTTCTGTTCTCTTCAAAACAATATGGTAGAATAGTATTATTAAAACTAGTTACACGGCAATTTCATCACGAGAAACAGAACTGTACGGTTAGAAGAACGAGGTTTAAAGATAAAACATTTTGAGCACATGGAAAAGAATGCCATCCTAGAGATGATGACATGGTTATAGGGTTGACAGATGCTTAATTACAGGGTTCAGACATCAGGGACTGACCATGGAACACATGAAAGGTTGCACATATGGTAACTATGCAAACCTTTTTCAAATATCATCACATAAAATCTTGTATGCCCAAAAAATCAAAGAGGAGTTTCCTTTCCCTTATCTCAAGGAAAATTTGCAATCGTGAACTTCAATGTTTGCAAAAGGACTAAGGCATTTTGCTGAATCACAGCATGAACGATCGCTGACAGAAGATGTTTTGCTTTATTATCATGTCCACATCACAGCTGGGATCACTTGAAGCACCAGAGTCTCAGCTCAATTCTGGACCAATTCCTCTTCGGCTTTCTGGCAGCATTTTTGCCAGATGTTGTTGGCTTTGAGGGCCCTGCGCATGAGTTGACATGTTCACGTGTTGTCAACATGTGCCACTTGCGAACCCAGCTGGATTCATCCCTCTCTGACTTCAGTTAGGCATTCACAAAAACATCTGGTATTGGGGAAGAGCTAAACATCTGTTGAGTTCGAGCAGAAACAGGTATTTATGCTATCATGTATTTGAAGACATCCTCTTCCCCCTCCAATGCTTTGGCCATCCCTTTGAAAGAACCTAATATTTAGGGGAAAGAAATAATATTGCCTACTACAAAAATAAGCCAAACAAGATAGTTCTTCAATGCAAGAGTCTAGAGTAGTAGTTATTGACCGGTTTTATATTCTATTACCATGAACGACTGCGCACCAGCAGCACTGATTTTAGCAGACGTGTTTAGAAACATTCCCGTGCCCCATCCAGCCACATCCATTGACTCCAGAATTTTTTAAGTCATTCCCAGAGAACAGACCTGCCTGCTGTCAGGAGCAGACTTTGCCTTTTCATTTTAAAACTCAAAAGCACTGCAATGAAAAGCAAATTTAGAGGACCAGCTGCCTTGGTGCAAATGAAGAGCTTGTGCTTCTGTCCACATTGGAGGAAGTTTTGTGGACGTTTCCAGCACAGATGGATTGAAGCTAAGACAATTTATTTTGTGAATAAGTGGAAGAAATAATGACTAGAGCAAGTCCCTGACAGCACTGCCATGAAGTACATACGAGGCTCTCTGGATGGCTCACAATTACAGAGTATTCATGTCTTGCACTGTTTCCGCTCAGTACAGAGCTCAGTGCCAAAATTATTGGGAAGAGTTACACGACAGATGTTAAAATCCCCAAAACCCCATCACCGGAGCTGGAGGGATGATCATGATTTTTGATTTTATCACTGTTTTACTCTGAAAGATCCCAACATGCAGAGAAGAGGGTTGTTCTCTACTTATGGAAAAGCCTTTTTGAAAAAGTTGGTCAGTTAAATAAACCGAAATCCCAAGGAGAGTTTGCAAATATAACCATAACAAGGCACTCACATAAAGAAAAATATCAAGAGTCACTAAGGCCAAAGAGATCCCTTCCAATTGAGGTATCATGTAAAAAAACCCCAGTGTCTTTGCAAATCCAAGGCCCCATGGCATTCTGGCAGTGGCGTAGATTTAGCAAAAATGCCACTAAGCTCCAACACAATTAAAAACCAACTAATATTGCTGTATTTTGAGCTCTGCATCTACATCCTGACCCCATCCCAGGCTTCTCTTACAAACTCCATGCCACATGACAGCAGGTTGGTAAACATCACGTTATGAACAACCTAGATCCAAAATCAGGATTTAATGGTCAAAGAAAATGTGTCTAACCCAATTTATACTCCATGTAAATTGCTATGCTACCATATTCTGCAATTATTTGATTTTCATTTTTACATGGAATACTGAAGTCTTGCATGGGAATATCTCCTGCAAGTACATCTCTTACTTGTTAATGTCCCTAAATTGCAGATATCATGAATTAATGATTATTATCAACAAAAAGTATAGTTTCTAGGCATAAAGTCAATACAATAGACGGATAAATTTTTCAATAGAAAGGAATGTGAATTACAACCACAATGCTAAAGGCAAACGATGGTTAATACTTTTTAGTACCTAATGACATTTATTCTCCTCTTTTTCTCACCAGCTAGTACCATCATAGCATTATTTCTTTTGAGACAGAGCCGACCTTATATATTTATGAATAAAAATGGATTTTATTTCAAGCACAAGAAGCCAAAAAAATGAGTCTTGTTATAAGCTGGGGGAAGTGGGGTTTGTTTGTTTGTTTCTAATAAGTGACCAAAAACCATCAACAGGTAAGCACTGGAACACTAAAGTGTTTTCAATACTGATTCATCAGACTGTGTGAAGTCTTTTTTAGTAAGTTTCTCTAACAAGATGAACAATGTATTTACCAATCTCCATTTGCTTAATGCAAAGAAAGTAGCTAAGTAATTCATAGACAACACATTGTGCATAAAAATGTAGTGTGTCTTATGACCACTGAAGGCTGAGCTACAGTCCCTTGAAGATACTAAATCATTCTGTTCTGCGTTCTTCATTCGATGAAAGATTGAACTACATTGTTTCCTGTTACTAAATACTTTGATTGGGCTTTATATTACCTCTGGTTATGCCAATCCAACCCAATCCTATCATGTATTCATTATCTCTTATGTTACATAGTGTTTCGATTCTCTGCTTTGCGTTTGGCTAAGTTCAATTCTTACATCTTACAAAAGAAACTTAATTTGCATTTATAGTAAACTCAGCTGCACTAATTTGATAACATATGAACCAAAAAGGTTAATTGTGTCTTATAAATTGAAATTAAACCCAAAATTTCAAAGCTTGCTCAAAATAAGTGCATTTTAGTGAACAAAACTTGAGTTTGTCTTGCATACTTCCAAGCACAATAAGATACAAGAGGTCTTGCAAGTGTATGTATTGCATAGAATGGCAGATGTTCTGCAACACAAACTGAAACTGGAGTCAAAATAGGGGTGGGGGAAAAAGAAATCAGAACAAGGACTGTTGCAGAACACAACCCACATTAAATTTATCAACATACAGTTTCAAAAAGGAACTTCCCTGGCAGACCCTACAGTAAACTCATAATGAGGAATCCGCAATTTCTGTGGTGATAAAGGATCACAGTCTTGGTGCAGAATTGGAAACCGAGGGGCAGAGCAGGACAAGTCGCACACCAGCAGGTATCAACAGGCAAGAGGAGTCAGTCAGCTAAAATCTCACCAAATAAATAAACTGGCAGCCCCTGTCTCCCCACAGATGAGGTTTTGAGGAGTCCCAACATCTACTTGCCAAGTGACACCTGATGAAAGCGCAGGGATAATGAAAAGCGCAATATGAGGCCCAAAGGGTCCAGAGGAATTCAGACGGGTGATCACACAGTTGGAGGAAGCAGCGAGCGATGCTCTGCCAACCTACCCAGCTTCACCATGTTATTTCTTTAATTTGTTCTACCTGTCTGCTCGGATTATCTAATGCGAATCTCAAGCCGCAATTACACTGCTGGCCAAGCCATTGGGTAAATTGCTTCTGACGGTATTAGGAAATTTGTGCTGTAATTGGATGTTCCTCAGTGATCGACACAGGGCTTTGCCTGATCACCACGCTGAGCCGGGAAGGAGATTTCAGGCCTGGTGGGTTTTCTGTGCCATAAAGAGAAGATTTCTGCAGCTCCTTGAAGCTGGAAGCAAAACTCTTCCTCACACTAAGCTGCTTACAAGGCTTCCTAGAAAACAGACCTAGCACTACCTACAAATGCTGGGGACCTTTGCGCCAAAGGCTTCAATGGGGAAAAACAGTGAGAATTTTAAGAGTAAAACTTGGTCCAATTTAAGATTACAAACCTACAGAGACCACAGAAGGTAAATGTGTTCCCCAGAGGCCAGAAGGGAGAGCAAGACCTCACCACTGTAGGTTATTCATGTCCCGCCACTGCTTTTCCAAGTAAGAAACTAAGTCCATCCACAAGATTGACCTCAGTATGTATTTTTCTAGCCACTTAACCACACAAATTTCAGATAAATGTGCTTCCACAGACAGTGTCTGGGCTCACATGGGCCAGAGCAGAGTTTGGGTCAAGATTTCCTCATAGAGGAACTAAAACAGTATCGGAAGACCCAGCTAAAGAGTTAGAGCGTTATATAAAGCGTGCAGATCTATAGTACCCATCAGCATGCACACGGCAGATATACCTTTTCTTTCCCATTAGGCTGGTATTGGAGGGAAAGGCGGGGAGAAATGGAAACCAACCCAGTTTCAAGTGCACAGAGCCTGCAAGTGGACTCTTGAGTTCTTCTAGTGATTTGTAGCTGATCTCTCAAAGGAACAGAAACTAATGAGAAAAACAAAGTCCCTCTAATCTGTCTTTGCTTGCAAATTCTTTCCTATAATCCCCATCTTTGTTCCCCCCTGGTAGGCTGCTCACCAAATTTACATTTCAGAGTGTTCCCAAACATTCCTTTCCTGCTGCTACTCACACAACATAAAATCACCCTACCTGGGCCTGCTACTTATAAACAAACAGAAGGATTGCCGGCTCTTTTTTTTGTGCCTTTGAAAAAACCTAAGTGATTAAATATTGAGAACATTCAAATATTTAACAATACACTCAAGCACACAGAAAGAAACCTGGAAATTTACTTTGCCAACAGGGAGTGTCACCCATTTTAAGTGACTAGGATGGTGAAGGGCTACAGGTGGATTTTAGCATCTTGAATTATGCTTACAGAGTAAAGCAGAAGCAGTAGGAGGTGACAAAAATGTTAACTACCTTATAAGTATTAAAAAGTAAAGGGAATAACCAGATCTGCTCTGAGCAGACACAGTGAGATTGGTTTAAAAAGGGAGGAGACAAAGGAGAACATGAAACCTGACTATTTATATTCTTGCATTGGTTCTGAAATTTCAGGTTTGTTACAGAGGAAAAAAATCTTGTGAGACAATATAAGAAACTTGGATATGCATAGAGGACAAAAGGAAGCAAAGATGTTTTGATATGAAAGCATTACAGGTGCCATCACTTGAGCTAAATATTGCTATTAATTTATGAGATAAGGTGATGGAAATTAAAGAGCTCAAATCACACTAATCCACAAAAGAGCTATAAATCAGCTAAGGAACAGACTTAATTTTGTACATGTAAATCCATGAGGAAAAATTACCCCATGTAATCAGATCCCAACTAAAAAGGGGCAAAGAATCCAGTCTTTGCTGTGCTGGGCTCCCTGCTGGGACAGGTCACTGAACAAATCCAGCCCTGAAAACACACAGACCTGAAACGATTTCCTCAAAACAGTGACACTCAAAGAGCTCATGTCCTTTTGCCTCCCATGTGCTTCAGCATCACTCTATATATATATAAATATAAATATATAGCACATTTCTCTGCATAGTAATGGTATTGTAGAGCTACATTTGAAATTCTTCTTGGGATACCTTTAAGAGTGAGGGGGTTGGAAGAGCTCACAGCGATAACGCCCCTATAACCATTCCAGTCACAAAGCTGAGAATAAGTGGTGGATGAATTTCAAAACCTGACCCTTGCTGAAAAATAAGTTTTCCTCTCTACAACTGCATTCATTTTCTAAATTCACTAATTAGGACTTTCGCCCTCCTCCTGGGACTCAAGTGCTAACAAAGGTCACAAGGAAGTTTGCCAGACATATGGCCCAGCAAACTTTATGGACAAGGCATAAGTTATATCAACTTTTTGTCATCTACAAATCAACTACGCCGACAGTGTCTTTTTTAGCATCTAAGTGTCAATGTACAAGAGTCATTAGCTACAAAAAGTTACTGATTAAAAGCATCTCTTTATAAAAGATATTATTATCTTCTAGAGATGACTTATTAATGTGAACTGCTAATTTTAAGAAGGTACAAAAACAGATTTTCAGGGAAAGCTCTTGTTATGTTAAAAATACAGTTTAGAGGGAAACGTGTAACATACACTAGAGGTTCACTTTGTTGTTGGGGAGTGAGGGGGAGTGATCCCTAAGGAAAATCATCAGGTCTGTTGGCCAGGATGAATATTTAGATTCAGTGAGAGCACTAAGGACTGCTGGGGTTGTGCCACAGTCCCATGTTAAACCTATTAAATATTTATAACAACTGGCATTAGCAGAAGCATTTGATTAATAGCTTAATGAATACACTGGTACTCTCTAGTACCCTGGTTTTAATCATCAAAAGCTAATTCTTATCCCAATTCCCAAACTTGCGGATACAACTACATTTCAACATCAGTGCTGGTGATCACAGCAATATCAAACAAAGTCAGACAGCACCATAAGCTTACAGGAAAAATAGAATAATAATGAGATATATGTCAGTGTTTCTCACCATGGTTTCAATTAAAAGTACGCAACAGTGGTATCGTCAAACTAAAATTGGTTCTGCATGACTGAAACCAAGGCCTACTGCACGGACTGTATTTATACTCAATTATTGAGCAGTGACCCTTGACTTGCCAAAGAGGCAGACAGCCAAAAAGTTGCATTAAAATATAGCTTGAAATCCAGCCAGTTTTCAGAATTCTCCTGAAAGGGAATAAACTCCGTGTTGTGCAGAATTAGATTAATTTGACGACATTCTTTTCACCCATATTCAGTAGTTGTGGCCCTTTTTTCTACTGAAAGATCGTTTTTTTGAGTTGCCAGCTCTAGTAACGTACTGTCTTGCACATAATAAGTAGAAAACACACACACACAATTATCTCAAATCACCCCATCCTATCTCGCCAACATTTTGCCCCCTTTGCCCTCTCCAGACTCAAGGGATGGGCTGGCAGACTCTCAGTTTACTTTTCAATGAGCAGGTTACGCGTGAGTGTAAAATAAGCCACATGTACAGAAACCATTTTTATCGCTACCAAGGTGTGATTCAGGAATTAAGATCCAGGTTTCCCGCACAGCCAGAGTCCAACAAAGATTTAACGCACAAAGCGTACACTCTATTTGTTATTGTCATCCTGACAATTCATACCTGAACGAGGGTTTTAACTGCGACATAATTAATGTGAATTGTGTCCCAGGTTTATAATTTAGCTGTTACAATATAAATTAAATTAGCACCTAGCACTAAAAGTGTCTTTAACTAAGGAAACGCATGTAGGTTACATATCCTGTCAAACTGTATTGTGCATTTAGCCACTGTTGGGTTTATAAAGCCTAAAAAGAAACCTGGTCGCTTTTTCCATAGCCTCCCATAGTTCCGAAATGTTCCATCTTACAGTGTTATTGCTATTAAAGGTGAGCTTAAATAGCATCTAAATTAAACGCTTTAATGTCATATTCATATTTAATTCTCACACTAGACACGGGGATTGGATGTTTGCATTTCATTAGAAATTACCAACTGAAATCAGTGGGAGCATTGGAAAAAACGCCACGCTTCTAATGTCACAAGATTTTTTTTCTTGGAAAGGAACAGCCAAGCACGTGTATTTAGAAAACTGTCATTAAAATAGCCTGCCACATAAAAAGCTAGTAAACATACAAATAAATACTTAGATATAATTTTAAAACATCTTCCAGTGACTACATTTATAAGTATGCTTAGGACATTAACAAAAACATCATAAAATGTTTAGTCTAGAACCATGCACGTGTCTCATCCAAGAACGTAATGCAATGACACCAGAACATAAAAGGAAGGATATATATGCATAAGTACAAGCCTGAGCGCTTACCTCCAAGCGTGCCTTCATCCTTCACCACATACACAAACACATATTGATTACAAAGATACATAAAACCGTTCTTCCTAAAAGCCTTGTTGCATAGGATCGAGTAAACATGACACAAGAAGTTCACACAAAACGTTTCCCATTAAAGTTCTGCAGAAACAATAATAAAACATCAGGCTGCCAAAATTTCAGAGCAGTGAGTTGGGTGGCCCAGGGTGCTGGAAGGATTGAACTATGGCAGGTAAAACCTGCGCTGGGCTTTGCAGGGAGGTGACAGTTACACATGGCCCAAGGCAGCTCGGTCTCAGCTTTACCCCTTTGCCTGCATTGGGGCCAGAAATCCGCAGTTTCGTCAGGATAAATAACCTAAAAGCTTTATGATGGAGAGGCAGTTATCAATAGGACAAGGGGGCATGGGCTTAAACTCTACCAGAGGAAATTTAGGCTGGATATTAGAAAGCAATTCTTTGCAGAGAGAGTGGTCAGGCAATGTGATGGTTGCCCAGGGAGGTGCAGGACTCCCTGTCCTTGTAGGTTTTTAAACTGATATTGGACATGGCACTCAGTGCCATGATCTGGTCAATGGACTGGAGTTGGACCAAGGGTTGGACTGGATGATCAATGAGGTCTTTTCCAACCCGGTCGATTCTGCGTGACTCGGCATGGCTGGGAGCTACCAGCCAAAGTGGGAGCATGCAGAATCCAGGGGTGCGACGTCCAAAAACACAGCAGGGTATTTCTCTCCTCTCTTGCTGTGATTCTTACACAGACACAGGCAGCTGCTGTGTTTTGCACGGGACTCTGGGCTTGGTCTGTGTGCCTGCAGAAACACCAGATTTGTGCCTCTGCAGTGGATTTAGCTCTAGGAGAGATCCTGAGTTACTGGGAACAGCTACAGGGGTGCTGCCTCCCAACAACATACCAGCAAGTGTGCAACTTTATGCACCATCTAGCCAGAAAAAGAATATATATTTGTTTACAGAAACTACCTCACATTAGTTATTTCAGGATTTGTGAAATCCTGATACTCTGATCTCCTTCAAACTACACCTAAAGCTGCAAGTATACCCAAGGTTTTACAGCCAAGATCTGAGGGCTCCTTCTCAAATGAATGTGCAAATTACCCAAACTTGAATTATCACCACACTGACTGTTTATTACTTTGAGTCACTCCAACACTGTATTTTAGCCTGGCATCCAAAGAGAGCATGACTATAGCTGCTTTTTTCTTATTTCACTCAGATTAAGATTCAATGGAATGGCAGCCTGTTCAGTCTTGCAATATAGAAAGGGTTAGGAATTCCTTCTCCTGAATCAGAGAAAATTCTTGTTGAAGTAAGGTCAGCAAAGCTTTTGCCAGTAGTCCCTGAAGTTCACCGCGACTGTTCACTTTGCAATGCAGGAAAGCAGTTTTGATAGAGGTGGAGATGGGCAGGGGACATTTCGGCAAAGCAAGTCCAGCTCTGAGCCTCACAAGGGGATGGGTCAAGTCTGCTCAAGCAGCTGTTGGCACAAGGAGCTCTCACTCAGTCAGCTTCGAAACAGAAACTCCCACTTAAATGATGCTACCAGCAGTGCTATAATTTGTTTTCATATATTTCAGAACAGATCCGTTTATCCTATTACTGCTGATCCAGCTTTTTTTTCAATGTACGTCAGCAAAGATAAACCTTTTCCTATAAACATAGTAGGTAGGCAATACTAGAACAATCACAACTGCGTTACTGATAATGAACACAAATCTTATTAAACCTTTTTATAATTGTATATTATCTTATTCAAAGAAATACACAGGTATCTCAACAGCAGACACAGTTATCCCTGTTAACCTTGCACCTCACTGTTGTCTGGCTTATATCCTCTTCCCCAGCTGCTTTTTGTTGCTGTGAAATAAAGCAGATGTCTCCCACAAAGTTTAAATCTTCTAAGCCAAAATACAGAAGCCAATCAAGTCTAGTCCTTCCTCCCTCCCTCTCCACCCAACCCCCTGATGATAATAGTTGCAGATGAAGCCTATACATATAAAATGCCAGATGTGAGTCCAAATTGCTTGTGGTTACCTGACCGCAATAGAGTTTGTTCATGTACATTCTTCTTCCTTGACATGAAGCCAGCCATGCCTCCTTCCCCTGGGCACGCTTTATTTGAAAAATTTATTCTAACATTTGTCTACGGAAGGGGGATGGAAAAGAAAAGACTGTGGACCCCTTCGGAAGCTTCCAGTGCAAGCTTTGAAAATATTATTTTTGATCTTCTGTTAGTGTTATATCTTGTTACACTTGTCACATCTTATTCAATAAGGTCAGGCTGTGTTCAACTAGGAGGCAAAGCAGCGTGCTGCAAAATAATACAGCTGCTCTCTTAAAAACACAGGATTTGGCCAAATTTGGCAGAAATCAGACATGAGACCGCAGTGTTTGCCTGTGATGAGTGGGCAGCCACAACTCCTAGCACAGGTCAGATCTTGTACACAAAAATGACTGCTCAAAAATCATCCTACCATTGAAGGTCATCTTTCCTTGCACATAGTTTCTAAATTGTTTTGTAAAGTTTGTACATGGTTTCAGACATGATTAAAACATACAGACAAAAAGCATATTAAAGCACTCATAAGGCTAAATTTTAATATTTGAGTTATAAATTGCCTGCACAAAATCCAAACCCATATAATACTTCAGAGACAAATTAAGGAAGCAAAAATACTGTGAGCGCTGCACATTTTAGCACGCATGTCAGCTAAAAGCGCTCTCTGATTCGCCCCGAGTGTTGTGTAACTTACCATGTAACATCCTTTAGACCACTGATTTATTGTAATTTCATCAAACGAGCACACAAATCAAATAGCCTCCAGATTTTCTCAGTATTAATGAAAAACCATTTGTTTCCAGGCACATACAGTATTAACTTATTAGTATCAAGAGTGCGACGTAGAAGTGACAGTTGATTCTAAGAAAAGCTCACATGTCTAAAAACACTCGATTTTCTTTAAAGCTTTAAAGAAAGCCCCTGTGCTCTGTGGCAACATTGATAAGGAAAATGCTTTGCCTGTGGAGCTAAGCCCTCCACAGGCAGCAATTAGCAGTGACTGACAGACCCAAAATGCTGAGGAGCCCAAGGCTTTTTTCTTTTTTCTTTTTCTTTCCAGCCCATCTTGGGGTTGAATTTTAACTTCTTTCCCACACTCACGTCACTCTTTGTGGAGGGCAGAGGGTAGTGGCTTGCGTGATTGATGCATTACTAGATCCCAGGCAATGCCGACCCAACAAATGGGTCCGACTGAAGCGCTGGCTACGTGTACGAAGATTTCAGATCCACAGGACAGACAAACGCCACGGTTCATCACCAGAAACTGGGTGGATCTGTAGGGTGACCACTGTCTACGCATAAAAATAGAGAGCTAACAAGCACTCATGCTGCAAGCAGAAAGTATCATTCCTATTACACGCTCAGAGAGTTCAGATGTTTGCTCAGCATCAAGAAAACAATCCAAAACGCATCAAACCAGGCAAAACCGAAGCCTGCGCAACCAGCCCCCTACAAAATATGACATGTAAATCTAGCCCTTATGTGGACTCCAGCAATGACGTATCTTAGTTAATTCACTGTAAAGCATCCTATGCACCGGGAGCCAGAGGGTACGATCTGAGTCTTTGTGCTCACACCCTCTGGCTCCATGTTCTGGCTGGAAGCGAGTGCCGCACGTGCTGACGTGAACCCACGTGTGGCACAGCAGATGAGCCATGGCCAGCGGTCCCGGCTGGGGAGCTCACTCGGGCAGAGCTCATCCTTCTCCCTCCTCCCCGGCTCTGAGATTCTCTGCATCTTTATTCAGAGCACACCCTGCAACTGAAAGACCTTTCACTGCCTGCCCCAGCTGGCCTCTCTCTTTTGAATCCCCAACAAAACATCTCTCCCCCCACACACACACACTTCTCCAGAAGATTGTCGTGGTTAACCCTCCGCTTACAGAACTCTGTTATCTCTTCAATGAAATAGCAAAATTTCTTCCAGCCTGAACTGTGATGGAATTGTTTCATTTCCTGTTCACTCAGAGCTGATTTTCACGAGTCTGGAGCACACGATCCAATTGTAAATTTTAATAAAAATACCACATTTTATTGGAGCTCAATTCATAGACATACCTTTTTTTTTGTACACTAGCTTTCAGGGGTAGACCTAAAGTATTTCGGTCGACAGGTCAGTAGCTAAGAAGATGGGAAGGCTGGACTCAATTCCATCCACTGTCTAATTTTGCAGCTTGCGATGAAAAAACTTGCCCTGCTTGACACAGATCAGAGACTTGCAGTTTTGCTTCCCAGCTCAGTAATGTAACTGCCCATCTGTAAGCCATATACATCTTCCACACACAAAGACACTTTTGTAGTTCCTCGGAGGATGAAAGCTAATTGTGAAAGCTGGAGAGGCACTATAGGAAACTCTCCTCTGGTGCTGGGTTTTGTGGAGCACCCCAGGCCCCAGGTGTCCAGTTATACAGCCAGAAGGGTTCCGTCCCATCTCGCATGAGCTCCCACACAACGCAGGTCACAGCATTTCTCCCTGCCAAGCCTCCCTTGTCCAGCCCAACCACTTGTGATGGCAACAGAGCGTAAGACGGGATTTAAACACTTGTGGTGATGGACAGTTTCGCCACGTCCACTGGCAAGTTGTTCTAAGGACTAATTACCCTCACGTAAAAATATGTCTTGTGTTTCCTGTGATCTTTGCTGACTTTAACTTGCAGCCATTAGAACTTGTGTTTTCACCTGCTAGCTTAGAGTCCTTTGCTTCAGACATCTTATCCCTCAGTGGGTATTCACAGACCATGATTAAATAGCCACTTAACCTTCTCTTCACTAAGGTGAGTCCTACGAGAGCAGATGGTGCTGAGCACCTCTAAAAATTAGCACCACAGCTATTTATGTCTGTAAACTGCCAGACAACTGTTTCGTAAGGCCAGTTACGGAGAGCTGCTGGCATCTGTCTCCCCACTGACAAAAGCACTGGTGCCCAGCATTGGATTTTCACATCCCAGTTCCTAAAGGCAAAGGGCACAGTCTCCTGATCCAATACAGCAAGAAGCATCGGAGATGCACGACAAACAGGACTAGGTCCCTGCAGGAATGGGATGGCTTTATCTGCATTGGTATCTGCAATGTTGGTACCTAAATAAATACCCAAACTCAGACTGTTGCCGATTTTGTGCACTCTAAAGAAAGAGAAAGGGTCTCCTACTACAGATAGGGGGAACCAGGTCCTGGTGAAGCACAGGCAGGAGCACTCAAGTGACCGACTGACTGAAATACAGCAACAGCTCTTTCCTCTACCCACCAGAAATGTCTCTGCAGCAAGTGAAGCCTGGGGAAGGTGTCACTACCAAAAAAAATTGCTCTGCAGCTTTCAAGCTGTTCAGACTTTTTGGGTCTCTTCTGCCCAAGCTGCTGTACTTTGGAGAGCAGTTGAAAGAAGTGTCCCTCACCCGAAATGGCCTTTCATCACAGGGACATTCCCATTGCTCCTTGGCTTCCCAGAAGTCATCATCATACTACAGAGAACACATCACTTCTGGTATGCTAAACTGTGAGACAATAACCTGTGTCTTCTGCCCAGGCACTTTAGTAGCAAGATTCAACTGCTGTAATTCCTTCATAAATAGGCTGTGGATATTGATGTAAAATATATTAAAAAAATCTGAGTCCTTTGGTGCTGGTTCATTCACATCTTGCAACTGCAATGTACTCCGGATTTGGACCTCAAAAGCTCCAAAAGAAGTAGATGGCCCTAAAGAAAACCTGTTCATTCACACCATACTATAAAGACAGTCTTCTTCCTAGGTCACGAAGGAAATGGCATTAACTCCTGGCCACACAGGGACAGGACCTGGGGAGATTTTTGGGGTGTCAGAACCTTCAACTTTGCACCAGACTGAATATGCAACCTCCCAGTCACAACAAATGAGAGCACTGAAAAATTTTAATGGATACATAAAACACATCACACTGACTCCTAAGTCATTCCCCTCTTATTTTTACCTCCTTGTGGAAAATAAGCCCAACACTTACAGTTTTCTGACAAGTACCTTAATAAACACTCAAGCAGCTAAGAGAGGACAACACTACGTACTTTAAACTGAGAACTTTCCTCCTGCCCCTGCCATTTAAACCACAGATAACCAAAGACACTGAAAACACATGAAATGTCAGAATAGGGCCCGTACTGTTCTCATAATTGATAATGATTTCCAACAAACTGAATTCAGTTCTAATATGAATGAAACAATCTTTTTACATCCAGTGAAAGGAGAAAGAGGGTTGTAGCTTTTTAAAGCCATCCCCTAAGAGAATACACATGTAAGCGTGTGTACATAAAAGGCGCAAACAACACCAGAAGACAGTAAAGAGAAAGGCAGAAAATGCGAATAAGGAGGAGGCCCATGAAACACTCTCTAGATTTCCTGCCAGTAACCATCAACTGAATACAAAGCTACTGAAGTATAATTACCTCCTTGTCAATCCTGACATTAACGTTTTTCTAACTCTTCAATGACAATCACTTCTTTCAGCACTTCTTAATAACAATTCATTTACTCATCCTTTCACAGATGTGTAAGATTGTCAATAACTTCACATCCTTACAGTAAAACTGGAGATCTGTACATCAGATGTGGCTACTGAAACTGAACTTCTGAACAGCCACGATTTTTCAGAGGACACTTTCCACTTCTTTCAAAGACCAAACACTGGAACGGCATTTTTCAGAAAGTTACTCTATTTGTTCTTTTCTCTTAGATAATGAAATGGCAAAATAAGTACTCAAAGGCAAAGATTACTATGTATAAACAAGTCCATAAGACCCCTGCCCCGTCCCTCATTTCCTTAAAAGCGGCTTAGGAAGTACTTCTCATATATATATGCACACAAAGAATACAAAATCTTGCAGTTATTGTTCTAGACTTTAGCACTGACAGGTTGCACGCACATCTCGGGCAAGTCACTTTGCATATACCTGCTTATTTTTCAACTAAATGAAACGCTATAGTGGTATTCACCTTCTTCAAAATACCAGCAGGAGTAGGGAGAGAAGAACCCAACGGGTTTCCATAGCATCAAGTCCTGCTGATCAGGTCACAGCAGCGATAGGATACAACACTCAATGCTTTCTACAGTCTGAGCCATGACAAACACGTTGAAAGGAGACTACTTTGAACAAGAAACATTAGCATCACATTTTTAGGTGTAGCACAGTCCTGCGATCTGCTTCCCATCCCTTCCCTTTTTTTTGGTTAAAATCATGTTCTAGTCCTTCAGATCAGGTATCTTCAAAACACAAAATTAAAAGACTATATGGGGCAACAGAGTTGGCTTTTCCCTACATTTTCTTTCTCCGAATGCAAGAGTCATCCTCACAGACTGCAGGAGCTCCTGCATCCAGACTAGTACAAAAGGGTATTTTAATCACAGAAGATGGTGATTCACTGAGGAGCCACCCTAGTTGGAAGTGAAGGGGCGTACCAAGGAAACAAAAGTGAAGCAAAGTACAGAGGAGACTGCGTATTAAACCTTCTTTGTAATCACTATACACTGAGAAAGGAAATGCGTATGCAGACAAATACAAACAGAATATGGAAGTGTGAATTTCACCTAAAAAAAAAAAAAAAAAAAAATCTCGTGATACAAACAATATTTGCAAGTCTGGACCTCATACATGGCCCCATACGTCAGCAGCAGGATAAGGACCAAGGAGGAATCATGATCTCATTACAATTATCCTGCTCTCAATTCTGTCAAGTCTCCAGTGGCGCATTTAGACCCTTAATGAACAACTGCTAGAGAAATACTACAACACCTAGCCAGCGCTCAGCTCCTCTCTCAATGGATCATATCTGTGCCAGTGGTTTATCAGGAAAAGGAAAAAGTAATCTTGGTTCTTGCTGCTTAATAGGCCCCTGCAGGGTCATATAAGAAAACCCCTGCTAAAAGGTTAAGAAGTTTCCACAGGACTGCAGGGACAAAGCACTGGGAGTAAGCCTGTCTTCATAACCTGAAGAAAAAGAAAAGAGAAATCTTTAAAACCCACTACAGAAAATGATTTCTGTTCTTGATGCCCAGCTCCAGGGCACAGTCCTATCTCTGATTCATCTGGCTACTTAACTTGTTTGCCATAGTGATTGGTCTGTTTACAAGGAACACTGAGCAATCATCAGTGCTCAGCATCTTGAAAACCACAACTAATACTATGTTGTTGGTAAAAAAGCTTTCAATAAATCTCACGATTTGTCCACCTACTTCATTTGTCACACCTAAAATAATAATGTCAATTAGTAAAACCCTTATGAGAGCAGCCAAGCAACGTTATGCAACAGTATGTAACTTAAACTTGAGTCTTGCAATGAACTCCCGCAGGGAAGAACTCTCTTTTCTGTGTAGATGCCAGAGAAAGAAATCTAAACAGTTAACTAAGAAATCAGAAGTATTAGTCTTATTCTATTAAAGATCTGCAGCCAGTTTTCTCACCTTGGACTCGTGCTCTTGCTAAGTCAACAGCAAAACTCCCATTGACTTCATCAAGAACAAGGTCATGGTTCTTCCATGCTGCTGACTGGGTGATAGAATGGTCATAGGTTCTGAATTTAAGGAAGAAAGAAATCAATAAAACCAGCCTACAGCTGTCGGGTTACATCTCCCAGCTACCTACAGACTCACATTGGGGACTTTTAGTAGTTTTTACTTTCTGGACAAAAGGTTCATCTGAGAGTATATGATGCTTTAGGGCTTTATATTTGGACTCTCTAAGGGGTTGTAGCCAAAACACCATTGAGATAAATGTGACTTGCCAGTGTCCAGGTGCCCTGTCAA
Source organism: Patagioenas fasciata (assembly GCF_037038585.1). Taxonomy (NCBI): domain Eukaryota; kingdom Metazoa; phylum Chordata; class Aves; order Columbiformes; family Columbidae; genus Patagioenas; species Patagioenas fasciata. The sequence goes on along the minus strand of NC_092522.1, from coordinate 7,002,979 downwards.
TGAGGCTGTTCTGTGTATATTATATTCGACCCACTGTGAACATACACACAAATGTAACGCTGTCTTTTATGGAGCAGCTCATGTCAACAGTGGCACCTGCACCTCATGATTTTATACATCAGCGAAATCCAACCCAAACAGCTTGCACAGAAGAGGCATAAAAAGTCAGAGCAGATCAATCATTTTGGTAGCTGCTTCCATTCACATAAAAGTAAGCACAAAGCTTGCCCTCGGTATGTTCACATACAAAACTACCTTGTCTTTTAAAGTAGAAAAAATAATAAAAATAAAACCCATATGCATGAGCATTCATAGAAAGAAACGCAGGTCCTCTCTTAATAAATATACATACTTTCATTTGCACATGTACAAACAGGCACATATATATGATGACTCTTCTGCCTTAAGGAGAAGTGAACTGAATTTTATTTACAGGAACTTCTGTTGTTTTCAACCACTTTTAAAAATTTCTCATTACATTTAGTGTTTCCTTTGCTTGGCACCAGAAGTAAATACTACACAACCATTAAAACCAACAGCGTAAGAGCATTGCCGACTGCAATCTAGAGATGCAAATGAATCTTTTGCATTGCCGGCATCGACTACTCCTTGCCTAAAAAAAAGCCAAAAACTGCTTAAAAAATGAGTGTTAAACGTGCTTTTACTAAACTTCAGCAGAAACTGTGCAGTGTACATTCAGTAAAATTTGCACTGAGATTTCAATTAAAGCCCAATAAAAAGCATTGTTTCTACATCTGTCTTCCCTATATTCGTCAGGTTTCTCTCTCCCCAGCTTGAAGTGAAGAGGCAGATTTGTTCGAAGCTACAGCCAAAGCCCCCAAAAAAGAGATAAATTTTAAAAAGACATAAAAATCAAAGCAGTTTCCAGTTCCTGGGCTGGCTGTGAACAGGCTTTACGGCGAGGAAATCCACCCACGCGCGTTACGGGCGACCTTGGGAGCATCAGTTCATTGACGCCGCTTCTAGCGGCTGAGAGCTGGATCATCAAAAATCCTCCTGAACATGGAAACGCGCGGCGCTGGCACACACAGCAGATCCAATCTGCTCAGCAAAACAACGCTCAGGGAAAGGAAAAGAAAGGGCAAAAAGAAAAGCTCATGCTTACAGTCCAAAGCAGTCGCTTGCCTCTCGTTCAACTTTGCAGACTCTCAGAAGCAATGCAACATTTATCTGCTGCTTTTTTCCTTTCTATGGAAACTTTCACTGTTAAGCACCGCAGGTAAAAATACAGGTATAACAAATACAGTTAGAGAATCCAGGACAGCTGGCAGAAGGGTGGTATATGACAATACTATATGAACGTTTACCCCTAGATAATTTGTGACAGACTAATAGCGAAGTAAAACTTGCCAAAGCTACCCATGTTAAACACAACATTCAGAATTTTAAATAAGCAGCTACAGAGGCAATTTGGGGAAAAAAACCCATAAAAACTATAATGTTGCAATGCACTAAGAAAATAATCCTTTGTCTAATTAGAAACAGTACATTTGATTCTTTTGCAAAACTGTTAATTAAATGTTAATCACCCAAGTAGCAAACCGTTTGCATTTTTGTCAAAAACTGTAATATATTGCCCAAAACTTTGAAAAGTCTATATTAGCAATACCCAAGTCAAAAGACTTGAACTTTCAATCAAACACTGTCTACAGAGGAGTGATGAGGCAAATTACGCAACAGTAATTTAACGATCAATCCTTGTCATTTCAGGATGACGGTACTATTTGGAAAAAAGCGCAAGGAAAAATGGATTAAAGTGCTAAAATAAAGACGTTTTGTTCATCTGAATAAAACATTTGTAACTCTGGTCTGAGAGGTTACTTTCATTTGCAGCCAGTCTGATTTGCCACTCATCTTCCTTTGGGAATCATCCTGTTTCAAGTGCATTAAGAGATGATTTATTTGCATAAGCCAACAGAGGGTTATTCTTCCCTTAAAAAACAGAGAGTGACATTGCTGTACAAATGAAAGAAAATGTTGACAACTCCTCAAAGTTCTCATAGGTGATTAGAGGAATCATGCCACGTATCACAAAATGATTAGCACCAATGTGGCATATATTACATTTTAAGCATAGTCGAGCTTTTTGCGCTGTTTCCCTAGCTACTAATAAACTTATTTTGAAGACACGTTTGAATATTTGATCTTGAGAAGCATGTTTTGGACTGAAAACAGAAATTACTATCCCTCATTTAAATCTTTTTCACATATAAGTAGGAAATAAGTAGCATCCCTACACATTTATGTTGCCATCCATCTTGAAAGAGGAAAATCAAAGCTGAAGATGGTCTCTGGTATTACGATGTCGTCCCTTATTTCTGGGGGCAGTTGTGTCACATCGTGGCACAAAGGTGATTGTCACTAATCTCCTGTTGCCGTGCCTCCTGTCTGTGGATGTCACTATTGCACTTTGTAATTGCAAATATTAAGGGTGCCGTTCTGTTTCCTGTGGTGGTGGTTAATCCCATGGTGGCCCCCAGAGCGATCTGGTGTCACTGGAGCAGATCTGGGCGCTCTCTGCCAACATCTGCTGCAGTTCCTACATGAGTCCCTCATGGAAACATCAGGTACTCGCTTCATGCCAAACAGGCTTTGAAAGTCAATATAACAAAAATATCTGTTCGGTGCCTTCTGCCATCCTTCCTCTCACCTCCTTATAACATCACATCTTAGAACTGTTTTCAATTTCATGTATTTCATCCCTTTCGCTTACAACCCAATGTTGCAAACAGCATGCATGTAGAACAATTTGACCATTAGCTTTCACAGAATCACAGAATGTTGGGGATTGGAAGGGACCTCAAAAGCTCATCCAGTGCAATCCCCCTGCTGGAGCAGGAACACCCAGATGAGGTTACACAGGAAGGTGTCCAGGCGGGTTTGAATGTCTCCAGAGTAGGAGACTCCACAACCTCCCTGAGCAGCCTGGTCCAGTGTCTGTCACCCTTACTGAGGAGAAGTTCCTTCTGAAATTTAAGTGGAACGTCTTGTGTTCCCGTTTGTACCAATTACCCCTTGTCCTACCATCGGTTGTCACCGAGAAGAGCCTGGCTCCATCCTCCTGACACTCACCCTTTATATATCTGTAAACATTAAGGAGGTCACCCCTCAGTCTCCTCTTCTCCAAGCTCCAGAGCCCCAGCTCCCTCAGCATTTCCTCACACGGGAGATGCTCCACTCCCTTCAGCATCTTTGTTGCCCTGCGCTGGACTCTGTCCAGCAGTTCCAGCTTTATCATGATGCCAATCATTCCTCTACTTCTACCCAACAGCCCTCCAGAAAACCTCACCTTACCAAAAAACCCCTCGCCAGCATCAGAGAAAAGTGGCTTTACGAGCACATGTAGAAGGAACCATTTCCAAAAGCAAAGGTCTCGGCAGAGCAACGCATTACAGAGCCCTCGCACACTCACAACCAAATCCACACCGAAACACAAACACCCTGCAGCTGACAGGCTTCTGCCCAGTAACAAATACTAAATGTCATCATTTTCTGAGAGAAAGGGAGGGATTTATAAGAAACTCACAACACTACTTATTTGTTAGAAGCTGAGATCACGCCCTCGAGGTTCTTTAGGAAGTCTACGAATGGCAGAACACAACATTGTGCAGAACAATACTGTTATCTTCAAGAAATAACTGATCTTCTCTCATTTCTACAGGTGCTGGCCCCTCTTTTTTCATTTTTCTATGCCACCTAGACTACCATTCCTTTCCTGGTAAGCCAAAGAAATTGGGCTCCTCCTTTCAACTAGGGATTTCTTTATGGTATAAGCTTCAAGGTAATACCCTCCCACTTTCAGGTCTCTGACTAGAGAGGTATCATCCTTTTTTTCCCCCCTCTGAGTTTCACATGGAAAAACATGGTTGTTCACCCACTAATTTCTCTAGGGCTGTTTTGCACACTGGAGAATAAAACTTCTGCTTTATATTGTTTCCTCTTCCTCATCATTGTCACATCACAAGCAAAAAAACCTGGGAGACAGTGGGGCACAAATAAGAGCTCAGTGTAAACCATTTTGAGAGACCAATTTCTTCGCAGCTATGAGGAAAACAGAAAAGGAAAGAAAAAGGGGCACAGGGATGAGAATATTCAAAGTCACAGTTGTCACTTCCTAACTCACCCAGAGCACAAGCCAAAAACAATTATGGAGAGACATATGTTGATAGCAATAAAACAATTACTTGCATTCTGTGCCTATTTTAAATATTAAGTGCTAGCAGCATGTTGTTTAGACATTTCAAAGCCCACAAATTTTAGTTTCAGATTGTGGTAACAAAGCACTGCATACAGAGGTAAACCAAACCCAAACGTTTTTTTGTTTGCGTATTGAATACCTATAATACTATGTAATCGAAAAATCACGGTTCAGAGTTAGTTTAACGCTGCAACTGATTTGGCATTGAAGATGACCATTTATATGTTAAAGTCTGACTGTACGCTAAAATATGTAGATGCATAACAGCTTGTCTTTTAAAGATAATATACGGTACATATAAATGCAAGTGCTGGATCTAATTTAAAAAGATTTGTGGTTATGAACACACGGACACCAAAAATCCAGAAACGAATGCTAAGCTGCAGTCCAGCGCGGTTCCAGCTGGCTAAGATAGAAATATTTCTTCCCCAAACTGCAGTCGCTAGTAAAATTTGTATAGAAAATCTGATCATACCTACAAGCAAATGCTAGTTTTATATTTTACTCTTTCTTAAAGTAATGCAAGGAAGCTCAACAGCATCCCTTCAGCTTTACTCCCTCAGCTACAGAGACAATTTCCTATCAAAACACAACTGCTGGACCAAGAAGACAAGAGTCTGGAGATCAAGTCTGAGTGAGTTTTATTTCACTTTTGTTCTTCAGTACAGCATATATATGTAAAACAGAGGTGGAAAACCACTGCAGGAGGACTCGTGTAAAAGAAGAATGCGTTATTGTAGCAGTAAAAGCACATTAAAGCAGCAATCAAAGCAGCACCACTCATGTATGTAACAGGCATAACTCACACTAACTTGTCTTAAGGTAATGAATAATAATTAATTTGCACATTGTGGTCCATGTTGAAGCAAAATTCAAAGGATTACAAAGCCATACTGCCCAGCAAAACTGATGTCACATTGATCTTCTATTCAGAGAATCTTAAGAAGAGCAATAACCCTCCAGCTTACAGTTCAGGTTTCTTTGTTGGTATCACTGTAGCTGTGAAACATGGCATGTTGAACATTAATCACAGCAACACAAGTCACAGTAGCTGATCTTTGGTATTGACTTCTGGCTGTTTCAATAGGTATCTTAATAATAAAAAAAATACAGCCGTATTTTAGAAGTTTTACGGTACTATTGCAAAACATCCATGCGAGTAAAACCACCAATAACTCAACCTATAAAACAAATTAATTTGCGTTTCACGCTTATGAAAAAGATGCTTGTGAAATATTGCCTAACCCAAATTTAACAAACAAAAGTTCAATATTTATAAACAAGACACACTGAAAGCACAGGAAAAGCCCTACAGAAGATATGCTCCAAAATGATTGAGTAGTCATGTATAGAGTATGACATATGATGGAAATGAATAAAAAGTAAACAACTTACTCCATTACTTCCAACATCTGCAAAGCCTATTTTAAACTTCCTAAATTACACAGATGTAACAGCATGGAGCTCTTAAGCCTCGAGTGCATATTGATGAGATCGCGTTTCTGTGATCCTGAAGTGAACAATTAAAGAACATACATTTCTGTATCGCAGCTGAACAAATCCAGAAGGTCAGTATTTCTATTTGCGAGGCCAGCTGACATGCACATCCAAGAGACAAATCAGCAGCTCGCAAGGAATACCTCGTTTTATTTTTTAATAAAATACAGAGTGTTTCAAAGAGATGGACCCAATTTCAAAGATACAGTCATTTCAAATGGGGTCCATCTTTTTGAAACATGCTGTACTGTGGCTAACTGGGGAGTATAACAGATGTGTTCAAACAAATGCTGAGATTTTTATTCTTTACAATACACACCATCTCACCTTAACAGGGCTAAGGAAAGTCTACGTAAACAACATGGAACAGCAGAAATTCAACTAATAACACCAACTTCAAATGCAACTTATTCAACACTGAAAAAAATAACAAGCTTTACCATCCCATTTTACCCCCCGCCCCGTTTTCTCTCACCAGAGCCTGTGTTCTGGACTATCTCATCCACTGTCCTCCAAGACTGAACCTCATAATCCTGCCCAAACACTGAAACATGCCAGAGAGGAACAGGAGTGGATGGTCTCTGTGAACTCTAAAATAATTGTATAACTGCATGGGTGAAAAAGTAAACCCTGCAGCTAAAAACCAACTTTTATAACACCAAAAATCACCCATCAAGCAAGAGCATGCGAACATATTGACACTTTTTTGCATCTTCTGATTGAGGTCACTAACATCTGAGGACTCCAAAAAAAACTCTGTGAAAAAAAAATCATGCTGTTATCACAAGGACATGACCACAACTTTCAGTCCTAATAATGTTCAAATGAGAGCAAAGCATGGCTTTCACCACGAGTACATTCCCTCCTCCTCTTTTGCAATTCTCCCGATGTTAAGTCTGAAAGAAAATGAGCTACTGAAAGAGAGGGTGACATGAAAGCAAATCAATAGGAAAAAGAAAGAGAAAACACTGCTGACTTCTGTGTTCCTTCGTAACAGAGTCCAGAGCCAAGTGCTGCACGTGTCTCCCGCCAGGAATAGATGCGATGGTAAGGAATAGATGCGATGGTAAGGAGCGTATGGCAGGAGGAGGAACAATCCTCAGTGGAAACAAGTTTTTGAAAGCCTGGGGTTCAAGCCCATGCATGAAGATGACTGAGGTTCAACATGCCTGGAAGTCTTGATGAAACAAACTCTTACAGAAAAGGCAAAAATTCCCCATCTGTCAGTAGTTTCAGGCTCCGTCGTCTTGAGGAAGCAGCTGATATATTGGCATCAATAGCCACAGAGCCAAGTTAAGTTTATTAATACTATATTAATATTAATATTATTACAATATTAATACTTTTTAAACAATATTAATACTATTACAAATAAGCTATATATGTTATGCATTACGGTTAAAGATCAGTGCAATAGCTTTTTGATTGCTTTGTAACTGAGATCCAATGACAACTTTGATTGGCAACACAATTGAATCAATTGTCTTTATCCAAGTATTACCCCTTCCATTTTAATCATTGATTCAGCTCAATGTGGCTCCAAAGACAGATGATGCCAATATTAACAGCTAAAGATATAACTTCTGCTTATCAAGTACTTACCACTGTAAGCCTTTGCACTTAAAGGAAAGACAACAACCACATGACAAAGATAATACTATTATTTTTCCTGTAAGAATCACTCTAAAACTAAATGTCTAAATATGATAAGAAAATTCAACTTTTTTAGTATGAAAATTAAGGCTTGGAACTGAAGCTATTTATTTAAAAAGACAAAACACTGTAATTCTTCATTACCAAGGCTATTTTAGCACTACAGAGGACTTAGTGCCCAAAAAGCACTACAGTACTTGGCAATCAAAGTCCAAGGTGGTAAAAACCATCAAACCACCTTTAAATCCAGTGAAAGCGAGTTTCTCTCGAAGGGCAAAGAGTCTTTGTTCTGTGCTTCTGTGTGCTGCTAATGTCTCAAATGTAACGCTACCATGATGTCAGTGTTAACATCAGAGCTCCATAAGCCTCACAGAAACACTGTTTGCTGTTTCATCGGGGATTATTTGCAAAACATTCAGGAAAATACAATGAGCCCAACAGAAGGTTTAAAATCCAACAGATCCTGTCATCTGCCTTTTCAAACCTCAACATTTTTAGCTCAAAGCTACTTGCCTTACACTTTTCACCTTTTTTCAAAAAAATATTTTCTCATTTTCTATATTCCATTTCTTATCGATAGATTTTTCCATTCAGTAAACAAGGAAGCTGCTGGTTCCTTAAGAAGTGACCGTCAAGGCCAACAAGAAAACCTACAGCCACTACACACACAAAAGCAGCACCATCCAAATACAAGAGTACTCATCAATTTTTTTTTTCCCCAAGAGACATCTCTATACTGTAAATATCAAGCATAGCTGCAATGAGGTTGAACAGAAGCCAACATATAGGTTGACCAAACCATTCCAGAAAACCCTATACAGGATTGTTCCTGCTCTAGATCCCACATGTACACGAGGAAGACTACAACTATATCATGAACATCTTCCTAAGTGACTTGACACCAAGTAGGTCGTTTCAATGCACGTGTGAAGGCAGCGCGATCTTTCTGCTTTACAAACCCACCCCATGCACGTGTTTCTGAATAACAACGTGCTCTGACATATCTGAGAACAGGTTTGGTCATATTTCCAAGGCCTGTAACCGGCTGATGAACGGCAAGTTCACTAATAACAACAGGGAAGTGAAAACGCAAGAATGACTCAATATACAAAACTAATAGTGTTCAGAAAATGTCGTTAGCCTTATTACTGTCAAGGGAAACTACAAAAACAAAAGATACAAGTGGACTCGCTAACTTTAAAGGAATTAAAATTGCTAGATGTAGCACAGGAGGAAGAGATGTTTTATTTGTCTTCTTTTTATTTATTTTACAAATTTTATTACATGAATGGGAGCCAATAATTGAAATAGTTTCATGGGCAAACTAGACAATAACATTTTATTCTATAAATCAAGCATCTCACACGAACGTGGAAGTTACTTTTATACTTCAATACAATCTGTACTGCAAAAGAAATGTCATCTTGCAAGAAATTCAGGGGCCACACAGTCAGTGCTGTTTTTGCAAAAAGTAACTTCCTGTTAGATCAAAAGCAATTCATTACATTTATAAATACTGCTTCAAAAACCCCAAACCTAAAGCTTTTAACACAGAAGGTCCACTGGCAATATCTGCCAGCAACAGTTTAAAAGGCATAGCAGAGCCCAGGAATTAGAATACCTAACAATTCAAACATGAATGGTCCAGTGTCCTGCCTTGCGATGGCATAACATGCCAATGTGGGTTTTTAATGAAGGTAACGTATTATTACGGATTCCCAGGGGAACACACTTAAGACAGACATCTAACTACGCTTTCAAAAATGTAATTACAGGATTTCCACACGTAACAAGTCAGGCAGTATTCCTTTCAAAAACAGAGCCAGTTTCAGCACGCTGCAGCCAATTTTCTGTTTTTTAAAGAAAGCAAACAAACGCCCTGCGGTGGCTCGAGTTTGTCACAGACTCTCATTTCTACTCCTCTATAAACACCGAGTTACTCGAACTAAACCAGAACAAGACCATCAGAAATGTCAGTCTTGAACTGCAACCAACCTGGCTGGTTTTTCCTTTTCTCTTTTATTTTTCCAAACCGTTCACCGGACTGACCCAGGGGACAGGGCCCAGGCACAGGCTCCTCCAGCCCTGCGCTGCTGGGCTGGGATCTTTACCTTGCACAAGTACAACGCTACTAGTCCATTTACAACGCGTCTGTCAGAAAACCAAACCTAAAAAGCAAGCAACAGCAACTTTATTAGCACTTACTGATCCCAGGGGTGATAAATACGTTTGTTTACTTCTGCGGGAGCAAAGCTGGTGGTAAAAGGGAAACGGATCAGACTGTTAAGTGGCTGGAACTCGCATTAGAAATCAAATGATAATATAGTCCCAGGAAATTGCCAGGATATAGAGATCCAAAGTGCTCTAGTATCCGGAGCCTCGTGGGCATCTTGCCAACAGCCTGAGGGTCAAAGCTATTCTGTGTGCATATTTACATAAATTTACATCTATTTTGCATAACAAGTAAACATAGCATTAAATGCTCTTCATAGGGGAACCATCCTGAACTAGCTCATCCACTCTCGCAAGACCACAAGCCTAGCGGTTCCTTTCTTTATTTTTAACTTCCCATACAATACCTACTTTATTTTTACAATGTAATCACGTGAGAAAACTCAGGTCCTCACCAAGTTACTCCTTGGCTCACAAGGCTGTGTACAAGAGGATGGGTGCAATGGTGAGGAATTTACTACCTGTTTTACTACGAGCACAGATCCCATTCTCCTATTCATGGCACTAAGAAAATTCTTAACTGCTTTTTTCCTTTACTCCTGTGGTTCTTCCTAAATTCAAGTTGTAGATTCAGATTTTTCCACCTCTTTTTGCAGAAGAGGTCAAGAACCTCCTTATCAATAGTCAGGTTGAAAAAAAAAAATAAATGGGAATATTTTTTCTCCGTCCTCCTATGCTTAGGAACGCAAACCTTACTACGGTATTGATGGTCAGATATGATCACATATACATGCGCTGTGAGAGCCAGAAAGCACTTCCAGACTGAGAGATGAAAAATGTAATCGCAAACATACTTTCCTGGAATAAAACTGTGGATGTGCCCTCACATTATGACACATAAGCACAATCAACTCCTCTTGCAGCTACAATCTGAGTAATTGCTTTCAACTGGTTTTGTGGGATGTTTTACTTTATGAAACTATCACAGCCCAAGTATGTCAAACTGCAAACTACGCAAAAATGTGAGTTCTATTATTGTTTGCAAGATGTTGTACCGTTTCAGAAAGGAACTAAACCTGACCCATGCATAATATTGGCTTCAAAAAAAATTGCTCTGTGCCACATTTCTAGATTTTCATCTCAATTCATATCTCGTACTGTTCAGTCACAGATTTAAGACTGGGTGTTTCATAAAGCTGTCCAGCTACCTCAGATGCAAATTTCAAACATATAAAAGTAACCTGATACTTTCTGATTTGATTGCAAAATAGGAACTAATTATTTGGAATGATAGAGGCCAAACTTGCACAAACAGCAAAAAACCCAGCAAAGGAGCTACACTGAACATGCATTGGACTATACACATCAAAAATCTGGACTTCAACTATTATCCCTTCCCAGTTTACATGTTTGTGGTACACCTCCAAATTATAGGATATTAGAACCTTCTCATTATGATGAAAAATTTAGTCCCAAAGAAGGATCAGACTGCCTTTACAGTACAGAAGTCAGATTTCTCAGTGCCAGGTCTGTCCTCTCTGAGCCTGTTCTGCCTTCTGTCCTAAAAAACCAGAACTCAAATGCCAAACAAGCATTACAGCCTCCAGGATATTAAGCCTAGGCTATCATTTCTCTCTTCTTTTTTTTCCTGGAAGTCTATCTGATTTTGTTTAGAGATTCTTTTGAAAAGCTAATGTTTTCACACCGCCTTTTGCTTTGTAAAACAGTCAAGTGACTAAGTCACATCTCTTCAGAAATCCTACAATAACAAACTATGCACACAGCACAAAGGTTGGGAAATTTTGTAGAGTAACTGATATCACGCTTAAACTTCCAGGGAGTCCGATTAAACCCATCAGATTTTTTTCTTAATTTTTAAAGGCAGTTTCAGATGTCATCTGTAATGAAGTAACTGAAATACTTCTCTGAACCCGTTGCTGCCGGGAAATGCAACCAACGCATCGCCATGCAAAACCACTCTCTTTGTCATACTGCCATACGTTTCCATCATCCCTCCAGTCATTTTCTTCTCATCTGTCCAGCCATACTTCTCATCAGCATCAACTGCCAATTTGTACCGTCATAAACTCAAGCTGTATTACTTCAGCGAAGTTTATAAATTCCTTATGCTTCCTTACAATCTCTGCAAAGAATTAAAATGAGATTTGTCTGGACAATCATCACATTTACCACGTTAACACAGTTCTGCTCAAGACAGCAGTTCATCTTTTCACTTCCAGACCTGCATTTTAAACAAGAGAAGATGTCTTAATGTGACTGCAGAGTCTCACAGTGGCTTTATTTTCCTTTATGTCGATTTAAGTAAATAACGCATAATCTGCGTACTTAATTTTCTTCTGAACGCTGCAGCTGAATGCAAGGAGGGAAAAAGAGGGGGGCGAGATAAATCCTCGAAGGGTGACGGCTTGTGATTTTCTTTTGCTATTTGCATGTACGTGGCAAAAGACACAAAAGGCAAGCTCGCTGGATTTAATCTTATTACAACCCGTTTCCACCCATACTTCATAAATCTGGATGTTCAACAGACACTTATCCAAGCCCTGCCAGTCCCTTGGGGTCTGTCTGCACTTAGAAAAGTGGCAAACGAGCCACTCTGGGATCCCGGAGGAGCCTGACGGGCTCTGCGGTGCTTGGTGACAGCAAAGGCAATGCTGGCTTAACTACACCCACCTAACTTGGGTCTAGTTCTTCCAGCACCTGACTGCTGAAGCGCTCGAGACCGACCTGAAATATTTTTATCACTATCTGAGGGAGTTATCATAGAATTACAGATCACACTCAAGGATGAAATGCGGGGCGCTTCAATTGGCGTAAAAGCCCAACAGACTGTTTGGGGAATAGTTTGTTCTTCTAATGTTGACGTTATATCATTTGTTTGGCAGTTCGACACCATTGACGAGTTTCATCTTATTCAAATTGTCTTGAAAAGCTTAATAAGGCTCTTTATGTGGCATATCTTATAGAAGGAAAAGAAAATAGATAACATTATTTGTAAAGCAACATATGTCTAACAACTTTGATGTGTGCTGATGTAATACTCCTCCAGGATAAAAGCAGACCTGTTTAAGAGGACGAGTCATCATATGGATATACTCTTCCTAGCAGCTTTTTGAAAATATATTTCTACTCAATTAGCACTTCCAGTGATATCTAATTTTAGATATTAAAGCACTGAACTTTCTGTTGTCACGCTTTCATGCTACAGTCCTCTCCAATCAAAGCAGAATTTTTTCAGAATGTATTTTCTCTGCTGTAGCAATATAGTCGAGCCAACAGCTTTCGGAACACAAAGGCTGAAACACAGGTTAGTTATTCGGTTGTTAAATTCCTACAGAAAAGTGAAATCACCGAATGGTGTGGGTTAAATGTGTGCTATAGAGCTATAACACAGCAGGGGACACATTACTGATCTCACTTTGCTTGTCTTGAGCCAGGAACTTATTATGTGATTCAGCCTTTGGTACATAAGTGGCTATTTCAATATTTCTGACTATATTTAATCTGATGTCAACTTTGCATTGTTTACTATGCAAATGTATTTATACTAGTGAAAATAAGAGCTTCGGGGTTAAGGTTTTTTTAGTGTTGCCGTTGTTTGTTTTTTAATAAACGCCATAAAACCACATAATAAATAACACATATTCCTGTGAAGGATACAATCCAGCCACACATGTGCTTGGCATTCAAGTTTACACAGATGCTGACCCTTCCTCTGGGTTACACTTTGTCTTACATTTTGATCATCCCAGACTGTTTATATGAAAACTGAAAGGCATTTTTAAAAATAAATCCTGACACATTTCTCCCCAATCTGTGGCTGTGCAGTTTATGTGTGGTGCAAATGAAGTTCATTGTTAATACATACAAGATCAAGAAGCGCTTATGAAAAACAGAAGCGGATCAGCACTTGAAAAAACCTGGGGCCCCGGGAGGCTTTTGTGGTGGTCAGAAGAATGGCAAACTCAAACACTTCAGAACAATTATTTCTTTCCCAACTGCAATTAAATCTTCCCTTTAAAATTCAAACTTTAGTCATAAAACCACCTAAAACCTCTAAAATAGTCTAAAGCCAAATCACAAATACAGTAGGTCTCTCTGGCCGTAGTCGCTGGATGTGACTTGACAGTAAGATCCAGAGACACTGAACAGTTCACAAAAGCACTGTTTTATTTCACCACCTTTTTTCATGCCATGTGTATTTAAGCAATTTTATGAGTGCATGATGCTAGCCTTTTAGCAACTGGGTATAGAACCATCAGTATCATTATTTCGGGTTAAGCTTTTTTTGGTCATCGATAACTCTGGGTTTCACCTTCCCAATCTCTTTATCTACATATTTTGCTACGTGTGATACTGAAGTAAGAAAATTCAGTAGTCTTATGAGAGAAAGTGAACACTTCTTTAATTTTTATGCTGACAATAAAAATGCTCCTCTGACTGTTCCTTACACTTTGACACCTTTTTCTGAAAGGTCACTATAACATGTCCCCTCTATGGCATCTCTTACATGAGGGCCATCTTCCCTCATCAGTTTCCATCACTGTGCTCAGCATTGTCCTTCCATTGTTTGGTCAAGTTTGCAGGAAAACTCTTCCACCCTTTTGCACATACAGTGAGACTGCAAACGCAGAAGTACATCTTGAAGAAAGTACGTGTGATCCACTCATCACGAGAACTCATTTGCCCCAAGTGCTTAGATGCCATGTCAGTTTTTCCTATATTCCACTCCAGGAAAGTCAATAATATTTCTAAAGGGCATCCTCCCCATAGCTAAATTCTTCACATTCTGTAAGCCACATATTCACGGGTAAGTAACAAGTGACAGAAATTTGCATCCTCTTTACAGCTGCCTTTCAACTATTTTCAAAATTTCTTCAGAGTTGACATTGTTTTACTGTACCCAGCCATACGCTATAATGGACTTCGATTGCATTTGCCTTTCAATACTCATTGTCATCAAGCAGCACGTTCACATCCATAGTTTGCTCTTAAAAACACTTTGGAAGTGTGGGACTTCCAGTCATTACACACTGAAGAGTGTTTTTTGCAGAGAAACCTCAGGCATTCAGTTCCTGCTTTCACAGACATGCCAGAACACTTAAGTTTATTTGACTAACCACTAACACTTCTTTTTCCATAAGAAAATGTGTCTTGTGTACACTCAAGAAGTCACAGTACTGGAGGTATTCCTTTCCCTTATGGTTTCTTTTTCTGCATTGTTTGCATTAGCATTTCTTTCACATGAACGTTCACAGCCAGGCAGTTCATTTGAATCAGTTCTGCAGCTTGTCTTTTTGTGCTCTGTTACTTTTTCCATCAGCTTTTCCACTGAACTTTCATTTCGAGATCAATAGACTTAGTTGACTGCAATGCAAAACTTTCCTGCTATCACCACTGTCATTTTAGTCACCTTTAGCAGCTTGAAAATCCTGTTTCATTTGCTGAAACTCAAATGGCTTAGCAGGCAGGATATGAATATAAAGTGTTATTTTCTTTTTAACGATATATTATGAATACAAGTCTTAAAAGGGGCAGAGTTAGTAGCTGTGACCCACAGTAAGAAAATGGATTAATCTCCTGCATTCCATTATGCATCACAGCTCCAACACAGTAGCCTTGAGTTCATTTGATGAAATCTAATCAGGACTGATGCTACAACCTGAAAAGCAATACAATTTAAAGATAAAATTTGAAATCCTTCTTCTTTTCTTTATATGGAGTTTTTCTCTGAAATCATACAGCAGAGTTTGCCAGGAAGCCAACCTAATTATAGCACAAACTTTTCAAGAAACCCAAACCTAATCATAAAAAGCAATGGCACTGGGGAAAATCAACATATTAGGTAAGTCATCTGTAACAACGGTGTAACAGAAAAATTCAGCCTTCACTTGGACCAGAAAAACACTTTTTTCTTCATTTTTTTTTTCTCTCCCCACTCCATCCCTTGTGTGGAACATAATGAATGACATAACATGCTTAGCAAATCCCTGACAGTTAAAAATCTAATTGGAAATACCACCTCGCTAACAGCAAAAGTGCTGCTAACATACACAAATGCCTACTAAAAATCAATCAGCTGAAAATTAATAGGGATCCATTTAGTTACTAGAACGGGTTTGCATTGATTTTTTCCTTTATCATCTTTTGTATGTTAGTGTATGGCAGGAGTACATTGAAGACAGCATCGCATATGCAAAATGATTAATTTGGCGGACATTGCACAGACATGACGTTTCCATGCTTTCCCCAGCAATTCTATTTCAATAATGATCAAGAAACAGAACAGAGAAATAGGAGAGGGAGGAAAAAGAAAAAACCCACCACCAACCACAAACCAATGCGATGTTAAAACTCCTCAGCATAAGACAAGGGGCTGTATTTAACCAAAACTGCAAAAAACCCCTTTCCTAAACAGTGGAATTCATCCATTATACAGTGAATGCCATTTTCATGAAAACGAGGAACAGAAAACTTTCCTATTTATAAAACACTGTAGGAAAAATCTGACTAAATGTAGCTGTTCCGGCCTACCCACCCTTAAATTTCAAATCCAAAGTACTATAACCCCTTAGGATGCACAATTACTTTACCCCTATTAACATAAACAGAATTCTTGGCTGATAAACACGATAGGAACTATGATTGAATAGAGCATGTTGCACAGTTAAGCAATCACGAATCACTCTGAATTTTGGTTTTAGTGGGATGTCTTGAAAACAGAAATTAAATATCTGCAGCTCCGGAGACTTACAGCCAGATTTCATTTCAAGTAATGTCTGCAGCTGAAGAAAACACCAAGACAACAAATGTCATTTCATAGAAAATGTATTTCAAAAATTTTATGTTTTAAGCAGCTGCATATCTCTCAGTATATTTTAGAAGCCTTTTATGCTTGTTAAAGAAATTTTAAAGAACCAACTCACATCAAAAAAAACACACTGGATTTGCTGTTCACATTGTATCTGAGTTAGAAAGAAGTTTTATGCCATGTTCCAAACAGTAAATAACTGTGACACTTCAGTGTCTTAATTTTGAATTAAAA
Organism: Patagioenas fasciata; assembly: GCF_037038585.1. Classification (NCBI taxonomy): domain Eukaryota; kingdom Metazoa; phylum Chordata; class Aves; order Columbiformes; family Columbidae; genus Patagioenas; species Patagioenas fasciata. Next base: position 6,986,375 of record NC_092522.1, on the reverse strand, counting down.
TACTAGCACAACTCACAGTAGGGCTGGGCAGAACAAGAGTAAAGAGAATCTGAGCCTCAAACCCTTCCCAAACTCTTCCTCCTCAGCTCCCTGTTGGGGTAGATGTTTATTGATCCTGTTTTAGAGAATCCCCCATGGCAGTCAACTGATCCCTGAAAACACTGATATTTTCTTCGTAGACATGAACCAGTTGTGCTACCACCTTCATTGAGCCCAACCCCCTGGTTGCCAGAAACCACCAAGAGGTTCTTCCAAGGTAGCTACTACAATAGTTTCCAACTGAGCCCTTGCAAAATAAGGAGTAATCAGTTGAAAAACAGACCAGGACAGATATCTATCCAACTTAGGAGCAATCCAAGGCCACTACATTTCAGGATTTCCAGTTGTGCGATAGGTGTAACAAAACGCCATTTAGCATCAAGTCTCAAGTCTCAAAACCATTCACTGAATTTCAATTTTCCAACCCACCTTACGTACTGGATCCACCAAATTGGATGGCTTCCCCTTGGGTTAGTCTCAGAATTACAGAATCACAGAATGGTTGGAGTTAGAAGGGACCTCTGGAGATCATCCAGTCCAACCCACCTGCTAAAGCAGGTTCACCAGAGCAGATCACACAGGAATGTGTCCAGGTGGGTTTGAATGTCTCCAGAGAAGGAGACTCCACAGCCTCTCTGGGTAGCCTGTTCCAGGGCTCTGGCACCTCAAAGTACAGAAGTTTCTCCTCATATTCAGATGGAATCTCCCGAGTTTCAGTCTGTGCCCATCGCCCCTCATTCTATCCACTGAAAGGAGTCTGGTCCCATCCTCTTGATACCCACCCTTGAGATATTTATCAACATTGATGAGATCCCCTCTCAGCTTCTCTTCTCCAGGCTGAACAGACCCAGCTCTCTCAGTCTCTTCTCATAAGAAAGGTGCTCTAGGCCCCTCATCATCTTCCTAACCCGCCAATGGACTCCCTCTAGTAATTCCTTATCCTCTGTAAACTGGGGAGCCCAGAACTGGACGCAGTACTCCAGATGTGGCCTCACCAGGGCAGCGTAGAGAGGTGGATAAACCTCCCTTGACCTGCTGGTCACACTCTTCTTAACGCACCCCAGGATACCGTTGGCCTTCCTGGTCACAAGGGCACATCGTTGACTCATTCAGTCACCTTAAAAGCTTATGCATACCAGGGCAGTGAACTGCAGGAATAAAACACTATAAAAAGTAAATTCTGAGCTCTTGTCATTAATCCAACCACTACAGCTACAAAGCAACAGAAACCTGGCACCACGAAATCTCACTGCCTATACAACCACCTTCCCTGGTGCTTGCACAGCTGCCAGCACAGTCTGTTCTTCTGACCACCTCCCACACCAAGACCTTTAAACATCTTCACATACTTTCCCTCCCTAAAGAAACTGGCTTAATCTAAGCTATACCTGACTTAAACTTCAGTACAAAAGTATGTTCGCTGTTTGAAATCCTACTGGAATTTAGCACTGTTAGATACAGGGGAGATAAAAGTTGTAGAGCTGGAAAGTTGTGTATCTAACCCACCCACTGTGGGCATAATCCCTAAACTATGGATAAAGAGCTCACTGCTTCAAAATCCCTTTCTCATTCTCCCTCGGCTCTTGTAGGGGGCCTGTGCTCAAGGTGGTAACTTATGCATATTGAGCGGCAAGCAAAGAGCAGCTTCTATGCTCAAAATGTTCCTTTTGGATGCATACAGCAGCTGCAAAACCATGTGTTGGCCAACCCCACTGGATGTCCTGCACTTGGCAAACAATCACAAACACATGGAGCCGCTGGGGAGCAGGAAAAAGCCAGGGTAGATGCAACAAAACAGGGAAAAAATGCAAAAAATAATAAAGAAACAACAGAAAAAGGGTGAGAGAGAGAAGACGAGAAGGTCATTGCAAGGCAAAGAAAGAAAAGGGCAGGAACGTCTGGGAAAGCAGCGGAGCATATGAGGAATTGGGCTGCAAGGAAGATGACCGCTATCAGCACAGAAAACAAGGCTCCTGCTGGAAGATAACTGGGAACAAATGACCAGCAGAGACAAAACCAAACAAACAAGACACAAAGAGAGCTCAGTCACACGTTAGTAACCAGAAAACCTTTCCAGTCCACAGCTACTTCTGTGCTGGTAACTGAGACAGAAACACACTAAAAGGTTTGGATGTTGTCACTGGCTGAGTAAGTAGGTTAGGCTTGAGAAGAGATGATGCATATCAAATGCAAAATGGATAAAATTAAACATTTATTGACAACAGAAACAAAGTTGGACTAAGCTTCCAAAAACACCGAGCACTACCAAAATACAAGTCCAGTCCCGAGACAGAGAGACAGCCAATTGAGCCTCCTACAGTTTTTAGCTTAAATGGCTTGCAAGCTATTCCTTCAGGTCTTTCATATTGCAAAATTAGTGCTTTGGTTCCTGCTGACTGGTTTAACTGCTGCACCTGTGACTCTGTATTTGCCGCTGCTGGCTGCACAAAGGCGGCATTCACCGGGGAGGAGTGAGCACAGAACACACCACATCACCTCAGGGCTGGAGAGAACACAAAGTGCTGCTTCCCAGTCAGGTAGGACAGCGCTTATGTCCCCACGGTCCTGTTCAGAAGAAGCAAATTAAAGCTTTGCTCTCATTTGGTAAGAGACACCCATCTGCCTTCCTAAACCCGGCAATCTTCAAGCTAAGCAGGGCAAAGAAAAAAGAAATGAGGAGAAGGCAGAGGAAAGAGCCACTTCTTTTCTCTGTGGGAAAGGGAGATGCTGTGGTTTATAGCGAGGTAGAGAACAGGTAAGAAAAGACTAATTTAAAAGCCGTATTCACACACTGTTCATATTGCATTCTCGTCTACATTTATACCGACTTGCAGTCACAAACAAACCATAACCCCAAATCGCACGTTTCCTGGGCCCAAGAGGATGGAGATAAAGCTGCTCCCAGTCTCCACAGCATTAATCCTGCTCCCAAGCTACACAGCACTTAACAGAACCATCTGGGTAGGAGGTAGCACAACATTTTTGTTTGTTGTTGCCTGTTGGGCTTGGCCTAGAAGGTATTTTGTTGCTGGATTTTTTTGAAGTGTTCCTTACCAGAAATAGTTCTGTCTTTATCGCTAGGGTTACAGATGTGGTTGCACTGTAAAGATCCATTACACTGACACAGCTTATTCCCCTTCCTGCCAGTGCAGGAACATCCATCCTGCACAAGTCCAGAGGGTGATGTGGTTGTCACCACACTTAACTGAGCTAACAGATACGCCTTTTTTTGTGTAGACAAGGCTTCATCTGTAAAGGAAGAGTAACCTCCTCACAAAACCCCACATTTATTTTGAATGTCATTTGCGAGAGAGGATTTCCTTCTATATAATTTTTTAAACTGGGTGATTTAAGCGTACTTACAGTTAATCCATTTTTCTAATTACGCTGTTTCTCTCACTATAGATCAACAGTTGATTAATCAGACTCTTCAGTGAAGCAGCGAGGTGTCTGACCTTCTTACTTGCTGTATTTGTAATGAACTTCATCTCTTATTCCTTAATGAAATAATACTAATAATAATAAAATCTATTTCAAGCTATCTTTAGAATACCTGGCTGACTACAGGGAGCCCATCAGGAGCTCACCTATGGGCACGGCTATCAAATTTATTCTCTGTCAGCACTTCTTCACAAGTTGTGTAGGTTACTACACTCTCTTGGTGTCACCAAAGATGTATTTCAAAAGCCAGTTTTTCCTAATTTAATCTGCATTTGCATGTGGCCAGTTTGTAGATCATCAGGACTACTAAAGACACCCAGCAGCACTGTGATCCACTGCAGCAGAAGGTTCCCTTATGGAGCTCCAAGAAACCACCTTCATTTGTGAGAAAAGCTGTTACCTCTTAAAGAGAGATGGTAGCATTCGCGTTTCTTCTGCATCTAACATAAATACCTAAAATCTCAGCGAACCTAAGCCCAACCATTGCTTACACTCACAGGCATTTGCCAGTGCACAAATCATATTCACACAAAACAGGGGCAAAATGCAGCACACCCAACTCTGCAGTAAGGCTGCCAGGGATCTTGAGAAGTTATTTCCCAGTTTCAAAAGATCAGCTAAACAAGATGTTTTTCTAACTATCCTTAAAGATTCCCAAGGATGGAAACTCCACCACCTTCTCATGTTGCTTTATTCCACCAATTTGCTACAATTATAAACAGGCAGTTTTTCCTAGGCTTTAACTTATCATCATTTATTCTGTAGCTGCTCAGCTTGTACTTCACAAAGCAAGACAGATTATGCCCTTTTTCTTTACTGTAAGACTAAATATTTAAAAAACTATTAAGTCTCATTCATTCTTTTCTTCAGTCTGAACATCTCCTGTTCATACCCAGCAGAGTCAGGTTTTCTAGACCTCCCACCAGTCTCCTTCAAGTTTTCTTCAAATGGTTCTTGTCTTTCCAAACTGGCACAGTATCTTGAAGCTTTGTCAAAGCTGAATGGAGTTTGGTAGAACTACTGGGTATCTCTGTCAGGCCATTCTCCTGTTGACACCTTGAAATCAGGTGTCTTTTTGTGTAACAACAGGATTTCACCTTGTTACCTGCTGTTATACCAAACCTGTAGCCCTCCCACCTATCTGCTACCTGGGTGGCCAATTTCTGAACGGAACAAGTTTACACATGATGATACACATTCAAAAATCAGTATGGAACAAGGTATGCACAACTCTTGGCTCGTTATCAGTTCATATAATCAAATCGTATGACATCTTTTAATGTCTCACACAGAAAAAGGATTTGGGTGTCATAACCAATACCTTCTCAAGCATACACTATATAGCCCTATAAAACAGTAAAGAAACACAGTATTGGCCCAGTATCTACCGAAAAGATGCTATGCGAAGTACAGATTCCTAAAAATTACATGGAATTCACATCCCTTTTCCTCAATTTTAAACAGATTTCAGAATTTCTAAGTACAAACCATACATAGGGTCAAGCTCTTGTAAACGTCCATAGTTTGAACTGACAGCTGAGATGATGAGTACTGCAAGTTAAAAAACCTACAGTTGGAGCGCATTACATTAATTCCACTTTTAGAAAAAAACTATATTAAAGTTGATCTTGGTTTTGGCAGACTTATTTCCAAACATACTAAAGGAGTACTAACTGTATACGTTATTTAAAACTGAAAAATTGAGATTATTCTTCCCCCCCTCAAAAAAGATACTGCATGTGTAAGGAAAAAGCATACTGAAAAACAAGTCTGGCCGAGCCTGCTGCTCCATTTGGAAAAGCTGTCTTACTTACAAACTCTGTTCTTCCCAGGGGTCCCCATGAACATTTGGCTAGCTGACTCCCTCAATGTTCCCTTTAAACTTACGTGGTAACAATTCCTAGATTATAGGAACCATTGATTTACCTTTAAAGTTCTAGTTTATGATCTCTGGGAAGTGAGTGTGTATCTATGTAGTGACAGCTCACATCTTCAGCAGCCTACAGCAAAGGCTGACCTTGCAGTCACTGAGCTAAGACTAAGTAGGACAGGGAAAACACTACATGAGCTTCAAGTACCTGGTTTTCTAACAAGCAGCTGGGCTTGCCTAAAAACCCCTTGATCATGGGCAATTTGTTTAGAAAGGCCAGCGACTGTACTGCTGAGGTGTATGTTGAAGCGACAGGAATATTTCTGTTGGCTCGATATTTCAAATTCACAATCATAAAAGAACAATTTGCAAATAAACTAAAACCCCACTAAATGGAACCATTGGTGGACTAAGTCCAAACCAGACCCAGGTTCAAACCAAAGGCTTCCTGAGACATCCAGTCCATTGAAGACACTCCAGCACAACCACGCTGCTTCCCAGTCAACACCTGCCCATGGGATGACCAGATGTTGTTCTGGACCCTCATGCTCCCACAGACACTGTGCCACCTCCAGGACTCAACAGTTACCAGGCTTTGCGACCATATCAAGAACAACATCTCAGTGCCCTCTGCCAGGGGAAAATAACCTCTGAAAGTTAAAGAAAGGCTGTTTGGAAGTGGGAGCAACCCGAATGCTAAAATGTAACACAATAAAGTGAGTATTCTAAACGATGCTCTTTATTGCTCTTCTTCGTTATTACTAAGCACCTGTGTAATCTGCATATGGGCCTTCAGCCGACCTTTCAACTTCAGCTTCTTGAGCCAGGCTTGGCGCACTGAAAGCACAAGTTTGCACCAAATCCAACCACAATACAGAGCAATACATCTTAATATCCTGACATTTTTAGTCACTTATTAATCTGCTTAAATCATTGCCCCAGCTCACATACCATGGTTTCTTCCATAATGGTGAGCAAGCTCCAACTGGTAATCTCCTGATAAACTTAAAAAATACCATGTTTACTAGTTGGAAGATTAATATTTTCAAAATCTTTGTCCTTTAACTGTAAGTTTGAAAACACAATGAAGCATTTAGAGGGATGCCACGTAGAATGGAAAGGCACTGAACAATGTTAGCGTACCAGGAACCTTACTGGACTGTAATGAAGTGACTTAGTTATTTTTAAAACTCTTCAAAGATACAGAAAGGGTGATTTACCCTTTTCCTTCAAATTCCCATCTGCTCTGAATTCTTAACAGCTTCAAAATAAGCACACAGTTCTAATTAATTTTAATGATCCATGCTGAATTACTTACCGTCTAAACAAAACTATTTAATTTGTTAGTGCTTTTGGATTTTATTGTTTCATCTTTGCTAATTTATAAATGCTTTTCATAAACAGAAGCTACAGTTCACCTTGAAGAAGATACTTTCAAGTGTGATGTATGGCTGCATATGTCTATTGTGTTTAGGTACGTTGGTAGGACAATGCTGGACGCAAATTAATACACAGAATTTAAATACAGATCACTTGGTGCTCTTTTTGAGGAGGTTCCCAAATGAATGCAGATCTCTATGACAGAGCAGGGATATCACAGCTAAAAGGACAAATCCACATTCAAGTGAACTGAGGGCAAGGAAGGAGAAAAATCAATGTTCAGCCAACTTACACACCTTTCTCAGCTAATTTAATCTTCTATCATCAAGGAAAGCCTGTTTTGTAATGGTTTCATTTTAAGATATGGTTTATGGTAGAGGGATACAATGAAAAAAATCAAGTATGAAACTTTGACTTCAGACTTGACACCAATTTTGCCATTTAACTCAATGGGGCCACGATTTTCCCCAAATATGCCTGGTAAAACAAGGAAATAGCTCTGAAACTTTACAGAGTTTACTTTATATTCCTGACCTTAAGAAGCTTTTATCCTGTTTTACTCCAAGGTTTTTCCTCATTCAAGGTAATATGGTAAAGATTATAACCAGAACATTCACAAGGTGATCACTAACAAAACACTGTCTTATTAGCCTGGACAAACATGGAATTTTGACCTACAAGTCCACCCCCAGAAACGTTCTTTAGAGGTCTATGAAAACTTGTGTTGAGAAAAGGTATATAATGTATATATAAAAGTTATATAGGGTATATAAACTGAGCTCCCAAAATAACATTTCTATTTTTCCCTGCCTTGCACAATTCCATTTTCCCCCCTCTCAACACCCTCTTTTGCTTCTACACTAAAACACGCCACAAAGCACAACTGAATTCCACAAATTAACGTAACATCAAAATACTATCAAACAACGGTCTTTTTTTCCCTACTCCCTTTCAACTCGGGGTTAACTTTCAAACATCTGTTGTGTCCTGCTTTGTGTTTTTTATCAGAATCCTGTTCCTCTTGCACTCTCGGAGTTTGCAGCAATGACAACTGGCATTTCATAATTAGTTTCCAAATTTGCACAAAAGCACTCGGGTTTCAGAGAATATGACCTGTGGGTAATTTGCATACAGACACTTCAGTGTCACTGATGCTTTCTGGAAAACGAATGGCTCATTACAATGCAAATTAAGCTAGCCCATGTCATGGGCTATTAAAAATTATTTAAAAAACAAAAATCCACTACCACCAAAACCCATAACGTCCTCATGGGTCTGTGAGATTCATTGCAATGGACACAGAGTGGAGCCCTATGTTTGACAAGACCTGTCATGCTTATTTCTGGCACTAAGAATCCAAGTTTCCAGGCATTACTAGAATTTAACGTATTTCCATTTAACCTATTTCCATTTCCACTCCCCCACCAAGCAAATGTATTTAGCTTTCAAAAAGGTTTCTTCTCCACAACTCGGCTTCAGTGTTTGATCCAGGCATAGAAGAAAATGTAGACATTCCTTTGTTGAAAACACACCAGACACCCTAATACGGGTACAAACCTCTCATTTCTCCAAGTTTATTTGTATGCTGCAAAGGGAAAACCAGATTAAATTAAGACCATCAGAAGACTGGGGGAAGAGATGATGTTTGTATAATAAAATGTTCCTCTGCTTTCAAAATATGCTATGTTGATAATACATTACTCTATTAATAATCTATTAATGACCCTCATGGAAGCTTCAGTCACTGAAGACAACAGTCAGAATGAGGCAGGAGTCAGCAACATGGTTTCCATAATGCCAGTTGACTATGCAGGCAATAGTGTAAATGTGGGTGATGTCTTATTCATAAGAGTTATTCTACGGCACTTTACAATAGGAAAAAAAGGCTTGTTACAATTTGTTTGTTGTCTGGACAACCTCCCCAGATACACAGACAGGATTTATCTTATTGCAAATCAGCTAAAACTCTCCGCATTTGTAGAAAACTGGTTTAAACTGATATATATATATAAATAAATACATATATAAAAATCTATATATAAATATATATATATAGTTTTATATATATTTTATATATATATATATTTTCTACCTCTGCAACTCTCATTTAACAAGACTATCACTACTCTTCTCCTTTGCAGGTGACAAGTCTATGTGGACTTTGATTAGAAAGATTTTGGACTTGACTCTCTAAGCATTAGAGATTACAGAATAAGTCTGGTCTACATTTTCTTTTTTCCAAAGGACTATGAAGTAGGTCTGAAAACAGATACAGGGCCAGCAAACAAAAATCTGAGCAGTAAAAGACTCCATGCTGTATTCAATGAACTTAACTTGCTAAGTGTGTGCTCATTCCAGTATCTAATGTACTGCATATCACTATGACTTTCTTCCTTTCCTTTTTCTGGTGATTTTTTTCCTATTTTTTTAAAAGCTTTTCACGTTGGAACCGTGATCAATTGACTATTATTTCTCTGGTGACTTGTGCTGCTCAATTATGACATTTCATTTCAACCTTACTCTCCCAACACCTTGCATTAATCCACCCAAATAACTACTGGAGACGTTTTTGAGATGATTGATTTTTCACATCTGAAAGACATTTGTTCTGGTATGCTAACAGTAATAAATGAGAAAGGGGCCTTCAAGAGTACAGAATGAAACTGAATGCCAAGATAAATGTTACATTTCAAAGTATAATGACTGAAAAATTTCATATAAACATCCTGCTTTTTCTAAAGAGACGACTTTTTATTCGTCTTCCACAATGTACATGTGTGTTTGTTTGTCATCAAGGATTTGAATTCTACATTATCAGCATGATTAGAAACACAAATTGATCTATTCATCATATCAATAGCAGCTATAGCCAGAGGATCAAATATCTGAATTTGCCCTTGCACATCAGAGAAACCTCAAGACAGCAAACTAATATGTCAAGAACTCAGCAGGGAATACATGACAAATTAAGTCTCCAAAATAATTACGACATCCCAAAGGGAAAATGTACTTCGCTTGCAAATTACTCCTAGACTTTTACATATCTTTTAAAACACATTTTAAAAGGGCAGTCCTGTCACAGTTTATAATAGATCATGTTTCCAGGATCGAAAGGCTCATTGTTTTGAAGACCTAAACCAGATCCCAACACAGGACATACTTGGAAGTAAGATCGGGATTCTTTGCTCTGAAAGGCCACCTACCTTCCCAGGAAGGGAATTTTCTACAGGGTTTATTTCAAATGCTATAGTCTTGATATTTATAGTCTCTTATACTTGTGTTTATACTGATAATTATTAATACTGGGGACCAGTATTAAGTATTGAGAATGGGGAGACAGGAGGTGGTCAGGAAGGGAAGATAAGATGATAAGAGTACAGAAAACACTAGAATTATGGGGGAAATTCCTAGAAAACAATCCTACTACTTCAGATGGTGGCAGAGCCACATAAAAAGCGATGACAAGCTCGCTGTCTTCCCAGCCCTCCAGCACAACTGTGGCACAGATCTGACACTTAATAGTTACCTGGGGGAACCATATACATCTTTCAAAAGAGAACCATTAGTGCCCCTGCAAGACAGGTCAAGCAGTATCCTCATTTCTTCAAAATAAAGAATAGAGAAACAAAATAATGTGGTTTTTTTATTTTTTTTTTTTAAAAAAACCTAATTTGATAGATTTCACATCTATACACACACACGCAACTACAAACTGTTTTCTCTTATTCAAGCTAGTTGTCTGAAACTGAATCAGAAGGATGACATGTTAGCAAATTTTCAGTCAATCACTTCTCTAGCTTTATATTACTTTTTACTTCAACATAGCAAAGAAAAAAATTCATTTGGCTGTGCCAGAGGCACCTTCAAGTCCAAAAATAGTTAGATCTGAAAACATCTTTTTCTACAAGGAAGAAAAGCTGAAGAAAAAAAACCCATGAAGCCCACCGGCAAAATACTAAAAGCAATGAGTAGGCTGAAGTACATTAGCTGTTACTAGGAATGCACAGCCAGACAAAAGGTTGCAGTGGCTTTCATATGTTCTTCTACTAAGAGACTTTAAACAGTGTTGCGGTGCCAGCTTATAAAGAGCAGTGAAACCAAAGTTTTGGAAGCTATAAAAATGAAGCAGGTGAAGCACGGAAAATGTTATCGCATCTGTCAAGTTTTTTTAATACAAAGGGATCTGACAACTGCCAAGGAAAAAAAAGGCAATATATGTAACTGAAAAGCCATACTGATTTTTCCATATAATTCTATGGCTTGTTATGCTCATCTCTCTCCCCATTCTGTTTAATGAGTTTGTGTTTGCAGAGAAAACGCTTTTCACAGAAAGATCAAGTATGAACACAACACCCACCAAAAATAGCAGTCTTACCAATAGATTGTTTAGGTATCACAACTACATACACTTCTTATGAAGGTCGAGAAGCTTCTTTATAGCTTCGGCACAATAACGAAGTCTTTAAGGAAATCAGAAGGTACCAACATAACCTAGTAGTCAAATTCAAGCATGCAAGCGCCTCACAGTACAGGAACCCAGTATCTTCTGAGTCGGATTGGGGATTTTATCCTGTTTTCACAAAGGATAATCTGTAGAATTGACACACATATCACAGCACTGCCAGCAGAGCAAGATTTTATACCTGCTAACTGAACCCAAGCAGCTCAAGTGGGACTCCAGCAAAGTCTCCTGTTCAACCACAGGTGCATTTTCCCAAAGGACAGAGATTGGAGCCATTGCAACCTGAATCAGAATACATTTTGGCATTCATTTTAATATGTTTAACTGTAAAAATGCTATAAAATGTAAAGTGAAAACACACTATTTCTACCACTTAAATATCCTTTAAAATTTGGAAACTGAACCTCAAAATATTTGCAATGCTCTCAGCACAGGAGTATTTTCTACCTTCTCTCAAGCTGCAGCCATCCAGGTTTCTATTGGGTTATACTGTCTTGACAACTCCACAGACCTGTTCAATTTATATTACAAATCATCAAGTAACAGTGAATAAAGTTGAAAAAGTCAAGTGTGTCAACTCTTAACATCTGCTATTCATAGCTCAAAGCAAGGTTTCCTGTATTTCTTTTATATATAGGCTTAATTTCATTCATTCAAGCACGTATGGAAAAACAGTATCTGATAGCATATACGCCAGAAATGACAGGGCACATAGTCAAACTGCCTTTTATTACAAGTTAAAAGCTGCTTCTAAACACAGGCATCACTTCATTTCAACAGGCTTAAGCACTTGAGAATGGCAGGACTGAATCTGATTGGTACGGTAGGAATTTTATATAAGATTTTTGAGTTTTTTTGGTCATTAAGCACACATACAATCAGCAGCAAAGCACGGTCTGACTGCGGGATGAAAGAAGAACTCAAGAGAAACTATTGTATTTCACAGTTCTGAGACATAACTGCTTCATGCCCCAGGCAGGTGTGTTATCCTCTACCTTAACTTCTGCTCTGCACACAAATGAAATAAGAAATAATGCTTAAACACTTCCCAACCCTTCTTTGAGAATGGATGTCCTAATGTTTTCTAGATGCCACATCTCCAAGGCCATGAAATTGAGAAGAAAGAGCCAGAATTTGTAACACTGCAACTGCTGCACTGATTCCGAGCCTGTAAACCTCCTGATGCTACTATAAATACCACTATGTTTATCATCATGGGTATTCATATCACACAGTTCAGTCAGCATGAGGGGCAAAAAGAAGTATCAGCAGTGAATATAATGTATTTTGTTTGTGAAAGAGTTTGTCATGGCCTCAGAGGTCTGTTCTTCACCATACGTGTGCTTAATTCCCACCAGAATTAGTGAAGCTTAACACCGAATTTATGGAGGAAAAACGAAGGGTTTGTATTAGCCCAAGTGAATGGGTTGTTTTATCTTTTGGTCCCTCTTAATGAAAAATAGCAGTTGCTTTTAAGCGTGCTTTGTAGTTAGACAAGTCTTTGTTCCTGCAGAGCAATAGAAATTTATGGGAGTAACAAAATAAATTGATTAGTGGCATGTAAACCACTTAATTCTTGCTCCCCATATAGGAGACTGTTAGGCAACCATTTAACCTATTGGTATTTTATAAGGAAGATCCTGCAAAAGCCTCAAGCTGAGGTGCTAAAAACTCAAAATTCTCATCTTTTACTTCATTTGCCTGCAAAACTACAGCCTCCTTACAGCTCTGCATGGGGCTGATTGTCCAACTCCGCTAGGAAAGTGGGCACAAGTGCCAAGATTCTGATTTAAAGCAGTTACTTATGATTGTTGTTGTACATGACCCAGTCAGCTCAAGGTGGATGAAACCACCTTTTTGAGTACAATCTATGCAAACCCAAACATTTCTATAGTCCAAAAAGCAGATTAGCGTATGCAAACCATGTGTGTCTCTAGCTATGGCATCACACAGTTGTGTACAGCACCTGCTCCCCGGTTTTACATACAAACCCCACACACCATGTATGTGTAACTTCTAATGCAAACGCAACCTGCAATAAACAAAAAGGCTTAATTCGCATTCAGATACACTTCCACACACTCTTTCCAATACATCTAAATATGATAAACACATATCAGCCACTCTGCTTCCTCATTTTTGCCATTTCATACAAGCTATAAAGTAGACTGAAACCACAGGCATTTTAGAACACAATGCAGAACTACAGTTTAGAGCTAATTTTACAAAATGCCAATATAAAACTGTCCCTTCCTGGCCAAGCTGCTATATATTTATCACTCCCCTACAAAAAGCTCAGTATTTTAAAACAGAAATACAATGGCAAAATATTGAATCGACACTTATGATAAAATGCATTTGATTAAGACTTAATAAAGTAGTCTGTATATTACCAGTGAATAATGCATCATAAGATAAAGCTAGACATAAAGCAAATAAGAGTGTCAAAGCTAATTCCAATGTGCATTTTTCAGCCATATTACTTATTTTATTACTGGATTTTAAAACGCTCACTGAGATTCAATAGCACTCCTTTTTTTTAAGCAAATAACAATAAATCCCTTGAAGAAATGCACCTGTTTTAGTCACGTTGCTAAATTAAAATCAATGCAAACTTTGCAGGAAACTAGTTAGTTCCCTGTCTTCATACTCTGAAAAGCAGAACACTTCAAGTAAACTTCCAGAAATAAATGTGGACTGTGGTTTATTTGTTTTGTTGTTGTTCTCCTCCGTGCATCAGGAAAAACAGAACAACAGGAAAGTGCATCATAACATGCAACTGAACATTTTTTAGCTGAACTGAATTTTAACTAAAATATTTTCTTCCTATTCAACATGAGCCTTCCCAAATCAACAAGCCATAAACTAATTGTATCAATAAATGATATTGTGCACACTGGATGTCAAAGCACAGAAGCAAACACAGAACGTCAGGGATTGGAAGGGACCTTGAAAGCTCATCCAGGCCAATCCCCCTACTGGAGCAGGAACACCCAGCTGAGGTTACACAGGAAGGTGTCCAGGCGGGTTTGAATGTCTGCAGAGAAGGAGACTCCACAACCCCCCTGGGCAGCCTGTTCCAGTGTCTGTCACCCTCACTGAGAAGAAGTTCCTTCTAAATTTAAGTGGAACCTCTTGTGTTCCAGTTTGTACCCATTAGCCCTTGTCCTATCTTGAGGCTTATGTACATGTATGTTTTTCGATACTGGTATTGGGCTGGCCTTACCTGAACCACAACAGTAAATCTAAAAAATACCTTTCCAATAATTAAGATATTTGCTAAGGCAGATATTGGTATACAAAGCCAACAGCACATAGCTTGGAATATACATTTTCTATCCAAGTTGGAAGTTTCAGAACGTCTCTGATGTCACCAAGACCCGTATACAACTCTCCCAAGTAAAGTTTGCACTGAAATTTTCACTAAACCCTCTCTTCCATCCCGTGTTTATCCTCCTTATTACAGAAATACTGTCACCATACACATTATTACCTTCCTTGAGCCACATTCAAGAAAAAGACAAGAGTAGCAGTTGAAAAACACTTAGAATTCAAAAAAGTCCCGAAGTTTCGGGATAAGCCACAAGGCCTATTTATATTTCCACTGAATTAACAGTGACACTTTCTGCTGCTTTTAAAAGTTGAATAATTGGATATTATGTTAGAAGGAATTCTGATGCACAGCAGTATGCAATTTCTAGAAATCTTACTTGTAACTCTTAAGGAGGTTTGAAAAGGGAATACTGCAAATGTTTAAGTGTTGTTCAATAACATGTTGTCTCACAAAAAAGTTAACTTTTTTCTCAGAATACATCTCAAAGCAGTAAAAGCAGACGATTGAAAAACAATTATCAGGGCCTCTGCTCCTTTGTTTCTTCAATATTTGTGTAATACAACATTTTTTCTGGTCTTTCCTGGTAAAAGGAAACATTGCCTCCTACCTAGAAGAGAATTAATTAAAAGGGAAATTGAAAACATTTTGTTAGAGACTGAGGCTTCTCGAGAATGGGCCTCTTGACCCAGATGATGGATGAGCACAGGCTCCTCCTTATGCCATTTGATTCCACGTACAACGGCAGAGAAAACCCCAGTACAACACTTTTTCTGCACACTGTGTTCAAACTGAACCTTTTAACGATGAGCAAACCTCACTCAGGCTATTTACACATTTTAGTAAGAAAACTTCCTATTGGTGTGCTTTAATCTATATAATGAAGAAGTAAGAACAGCCCAAATGTGTGATTTATAATCTATAAACGACTGCCAGTGCCATAAAACTCCTTAGGAGCAACCAAGGCATCTTTGTTTAGAATGATGGGCTCTGTAGCTTCTAGCTGGTCTGCAAGGGGTGCTGAGTGCTACAAGGGTTTCTGGTCACATCCTGGGGAATCCTGCTCAAGCGGATACTGTCTCATTTTAATGAAAATTTTAAACCATCATCTGAAAACCAGACCAAAAAGAAAAAAAGAAGCAGCTACGTTTTCAGTGAGCTCCTCTAAAAGATTCACTCTGAAGAAATAACGGGATATCCAAGAGCTGCATATGTAAACTAAATTTGATTGCTCTATGTTAATCATAGAATGGGTTGGAAAGGAGCTTAAAGATCATCTGGTTCCAACCCCCCTGCCATGGGTAGGGAGACACCTTCCACTACATCAGGTATCTTCCTTCCACTGTTTTTCACAAGCACATAAAGATCTTTTGAAATGCAACGACATGTTATGTTTTGGCCACTAAACTCAGCCTACAAACCAGTAAACACAGTATGAAAACCACCTTCTTCCCCTCACCTCAAATGCCTTGAGTATCGGCCTCCGAGAACAGTCAAGTATAGCCCGAGGTTCCATTTCCACACACAACCCTTGGAACTGCTTAAATCCCCAAGTTACCAGGTCCCCCAAACTTTAACAAGGCAAAAATGCAAAAACTGCAGGTTAAAAATCCTAATATGTTTTTTCCTCCTCCTAAGATTTTTGGGTGAATCACAATTCAGTCAACAAATAACAACTTCAGCTTAAAAAAATTAAAAATAAAAAAAATCTTATTTAACAGCATCATCTTAACCCTGCGCTGTCAAGATTTACATTCAGAAAAACATTCTTTTCAACTGGGAAGATGAGGAAGTTTTTGCTAACATAACACATGGCTCTAAACAATTAGTATTAAAAGATCTTTTTGTACATGAGATCCCTCCTCAAGCCGAGCAACGATCATTCTCCTCGCTCTCCAATACAAGTTGACTTTCCATAGCAGAGGAGGAGGATGTTCGCTCACTCCCTGGAAGCAAACGAACACGGTCCGAGAGCTTCAGCTGGCTCAGAATATAGGTCAAGCTTGTCAAGTTTGCCTGCAAGTAACCATGAACACAACCCCTCCATTCTATGGACCTCAGACCACTTGGCAGCACTCAGAAAAATCTGCGAAAAGCATCCGTGGACCAATTCCATGCAAAGCATAACTGAGTGCAGCTCAGCCCAGAATGATCTGAGCAAATATATTTAATTCCCATTGTATGAATGGTTGCCAAGGTTCTCAGGGAAATATTGGGGTGTTCTTAATATTTTAGGCACAAGAAATGTTTCAAGGTATGTTATTCACTTTCTGCTCCATCCCAGATTTATTAGAGTGGCAGAAGAATCTCATAACTAGAAGATGATGGTTCACCAGGGTAAGGAGGGAAGATAAAACACAAACAGAATCACAAAATCTACTGGGTTGGAAAAGACCTCAGAGATCATCAAGTCCAACCCTTGGTCCAACTCCAGTCCATTGACTAGATCCAATCTCAGTTTAAAAACCTCCAGGGACGGCGAGTCCAGCACCTCCCTGGGCAGCCATTCCAATGCCTGACCACTCTCTCTGCAAAGAATTGCTTTCTAATATCCAGCCTAAATTTCCCCTGGCAGAGTTTAAGCCCATGCTTAACAACACACACACCCCTAAAACCACCACCAAACAATTAAACAGCCAACTGAAAACAGCCAGAAAAAGGGTGCTCAATTAGAAAATACGCTGCACAGGAGCCAAAGTAAATGCACATCATGACTGCTTACAGCAAGGCTTGCTTGAACGGTAGCCAGGACACTGTCAATTCTTCTTTCTATTAAGAACTACTTTTAAAGTTTTATTATTTACTCAGGTAATCTCAGTCAATCTGAAGGCTAGAAAGTGTGTTCAGCAGTAAATCTCTCGGAAGAAGACTGGTTTGCTTCACTATAATTTTGTCTTTTAAAACAGACTGTTAAACCAGTTCTTTATTAGGATACAGCAGAAACTACAATAGACTTTCAAATTGCAGATTGTAGCGTCTGCAGCTTAAAATGAATTTCAGTGCATTTTGTCAAGAACCTACCACAAGAAATAACTACTAACACTCATTTCAAGTAGATCTCTTGGTCAGAGCAAGAAAAATAAAAATTGCCAGAGGATCAGAGAAATACAGAGGTGAAGGAGATTATATAGTCCCGAGTCTTCTATGGAAATACATTTCCATAGAACTTCTACAGAAACACATTTGCATATCTACAAGGTTGCTTTAGATAGATAAGTATATATGAATTCTCTTTTATAAAGGAAATTCCATTAAAAATTATTTCAAGCCTATGACTTAGAAAAGGTTTTCTGACATCCAAAGAAAACCATCTTCGCTTCCAATTAAAACAATCGCTTCTTGAGTTTCCCCCACAGATACAGAAAATGGAAGATTGCTGTGTTTTTAAATAGAAACCTTTTGAAACAAAAGACCTGCCATCCCACGGGTAGTCTTGGAAGCATCGAAACAGAACCATCACTCCTTCCCCCCTCCCACCCTCAATTTAGACATGCAGTTCCTAATAACTTGCTCTCCGGTGCACTTTTTTTGCACCTTCATCATACTGATGACCCTGCGGTCAGCAAAACATAATTCCAAAAATACTGTTTATTTTAGAAGCCTTTCCACGCTGGTACCCTAACTACAATGACTTCATACCAAAGTAACCATTGAAGAGATAGCTGGATGTTTTACGCTTTACATACTCACTGCTTTTGTCCTCATAGCAGTTGCTATGCAGTTCAGTGGCTCAGCCAAAATCACTTCTTAATAAAATTGTATTTTATATTTACAACAAATTCACAAAGGTGATCATATTTTGTTCCCAAGTCTGTCCTCAGACATCTTATTTGGGGTCCCAAAGGAAGCAGCTTGGATGTTTTCTGAGTTTTAACTTATTTACGTGTCGTTCTTTATATAAAACGGTCTGAACATAACATATTACTTGCTGGACAAGATGTATGTTAACCAATAGATAATAAACATTTTATTCCCCAAGTGTACCCTGTAAGTTGCTGCTACCATACAAGACTAACACCAACCATCACTTATCTGGCTCAGAAAGCCAAGAGAAAAGCTATCCTCGTAGAAATACATATGCATTTGAATTCCACAAAAGGAGATTGTACTATATGGTCCACTGTAACCTGGAACACTTTCCAGCAGTGCAGCTAATCTGTCTAGCTGAAACTTAATAGAAAATTATATAGTATTTCCCCTCCAACTTTACACATAATTATGAAAAAATAAACCTGCTGCTTCCAGCCTCACCCACTTTCATCAGGAGGAATTTTTCAGACATAGGTGGTCAATCTCTTTAGCCAAACACTCCAGCACTGCCCCAGAAGCAGGAGCTGCAGAGCTGCTTCAGCTCCCATCAGTTTACAATGGAGTTGGGCCTGGAGGGGACATGGAGACCCCCAAACTCGACAAGAGATGTTATCCGGAACAGAACTAAAGCTTTGCCATTGATTTTAAGCTCCATATAGTATAATTTACCCTTAATATTTCAAACCTTCGCTAATGCAATCAGATAAACACAATATTTAATTAATCCCATTCCTAACACAATTTCTTCTGAGTTGTCAGGAACAATTAGCAAATTACAAGTTTTACATCATTAGTCTTTCTCGCGATTGTTTTCAAAACAACTAAATTGTCATCACCAGAGGCCTAAAATACCGCTGGTCTTATTGATTATTGCTGTGCAAAGACATTTTTCTTGCCTGTGTTCTTTTTCCAGCCTTGCGCACCAGGATAATTAAGCAGCGAGACAGAGCGGTGCTGATAACACACATCCCCAGTCAGGCAGCGAGGCGCCGGGGGGAAGGCAAACACCTTCTGTGTGCACAACGTGTGCTCAGCACAGTCCAGCAGGCCTCCTCTCACACTGCAATGGTTTATTCTCAATAATAAGGACAAACACCTTTATTCCTATGCCAAAAAAATGCCTAAAAAAACAACAAAAAAAAGAAATTGCTACTGCTGGAACCAGCGCCCTACACCTCCAAAGTGCTTTAAGAGCATTAATTCTTCAGGTTCTCAACTATATAATTAAACTTTTAAAAATCAAATTCTAACAAAAATTGTTTAAAACAGTAATTAAAGAATTGGGTTTTAATAATCTGGGAACTTGTAGTTTTCTTCCTAAAATGCAATTTCTGGCTAGACACTGTTCCTACTCTGTTGACTGATAGTTTTAAAAACAGTCAAGTAACCACATAGAAATGTCATTGCGATGTTCCTTACACACAACAAATACAAGAATTACAGTGCAATAAGCCAGGCGTTCTATGAGCTAAGAGAGGACAAGCAGGCCTAAGATTTAAAAAATGGCTTTTTGTAGGAAATATTTTGGTGTTTTGCTTTTTAACCTTCTGCTTCAATAATGAGTTGTGGCTACATTCATCCCATTTATCTTCCATTTTATTTCTTAAATTCATGTGGGAGCTGTTTAATGTCGCTGCGCTCCACAACTCAGAAATGGAGAGGCCACCTCAGCGGTGTTCCCACATTTCGGATCGGCACCAGCCTCACCCACAGGTTTTTCTTCTGAAGGTCAAACAACTGCTTATTTTCCATAATCAGAGAGTTAATTAGGAGGAACGCCAGCAAGATGACCAAGAAGGGTTCTTGTCCAGACCTGGCTTTCTACAAACAGTAATAGGATTTGTATATCGTGTGAACTGCACAAAAATAATAATGCTATAAACAATTCCACTTGTCTTTGCAAACTACACCAAAAAGGATGGGAAAATCTCTCATATAGTTCAATGCACATTGGAACCTTCACAGTTCACAGACCCGCTACAGGGGACATTTGTGTAGTACACAACAAACTGCCTGACATCCATACCTACACATTTTAACTAGCAGCTCATCTAAAATGGATTTGTGTTGGCAATGCTATTTTCATGCACTATCTAAGTGTGTATCTGCTATTAATAGTGTAGATAACTTCCCAAAATTATTCTCTTGTGCATTTAACAAGCAAATAATGTGGCTGAACAGGGAATAAATGTGACTAAGTATAAAAGCAAAAAAAAAAAAAAGCAGCTACTTAACAGACCCAATTTGTAAATTTCCAGCATCTACAACTAAATATTTCAAACCAGTTTCAACTGTTTTGTTGAAATTTCATACTAGCTTTAAAAATTTAGTAGCATAATTGTATACACAAACACTCGCCATTATGGCATGACAGCATCAGAAAAGATTCCACCTCTTTCAGACTGGTATAAAAATCATTAATTTGCAGCTTCCCACACGTTTTTATGAAGTAATACACAAATTTCACTCATGATACTACCACCAAAAGTTTCATCATATGTATGGAATCACTAAAAACATGGGACTTCACCTGTTGAGGAAAGCAGCTTGATACTTTGTCATCATACAATATTACAAATAAAGTAAATGTACATTTTACAAAACTTGTTCATCTACAAAATAAGTTAGTCTACTAAGAGGCTAATGCACGTTGAAAATACCGGGTTGTCAGAGAACATATTCTTCAATGGAAATGTTGCTATTTGCAATATCTTATCTCATAATGAAGAACATTTCCTGCCTAACAATTTTCTTTAAATATCATCACCCGTTTGGAAGAATGTCGATGAAGACCGGCAAAACCAAAAGAAACAGAAACAAAACATTATGCATTCATGCAAATGAATTCTATGCTGGAGATCTTGCATGCTTCCACATACTTTTGTCACTAGGTATAAATATATTAAAAAAAAAAAAAAAAAAAATCAAGAACACAGTGTAAGCTGTTGTCACAGAGGCACCCCAGATATCAACTTAGGTGATAAACTCCAAAGAGACTTTATTCTAACCACAAATATTTAGCAGAAAACCAACTGAAAACAAGGTTTACAGAATCATTGAACAGTTTGGGTTGGAAGGGACCTCCAAACTCATCCAGTGCCACCCCTGCCATGAGCAGGGACATCTTCACCAGATCAGGTTGCTCAGAGCCCCGTCCAGCCTGGCCTGGGATGTCTCCAGGGATGGGGCATCCACCACCTCCCTGGGCAACCTGGGACAGCGTTTCACCATCCTCAGCGTAAAACATTTCTCCCTCATGTCCATCCTGAATCTCCCTTCCTTTAGTTTAAAACCATCAACCCTTGTCCTATCATACTACTACGTATTTTAATACCTTTCTCTGCTTCAGTGACAAAGTCAGTGCCAGTCGAGGTCCCTCCTCAGAGCAGGGTCAGCAAGAGCGGGTGTCTCACATACACGTGTCCAGACGGGCTCCAGGTGGGCCCGGGGGTGGCCGGTCGGTGACACAACAACAGTGCGGTGCCGCAGCAACATGCTGATGCAACAATGCACGCGGCTCCATAAACCACTGCTGGGGGAGCTGCCTCTGGAGTCAGAGGAGCCAGCGCAGCGTCGCAGCTCAGGAGTCTCGGCACCTAGAAACAAGGTTTATGGAACCATAGAGCAGTCTGGGTTGGAAAGACCTTCAAGGTTCATCCAGTGCCACCCCTGCCATGAGCAGGGACATCTTCACCAGATCAGGTTGCTCAGAGCCCTGTCCAGCCTGGCCTGCGATATCTCCAGGGATGGGGCATCCACCACCTCTCTGGGCAACCTGGGACAGGGTTTCACCACCCTCACTGTAAAACATTTCTTCCTCATGTCCAGCCTCAATCTTCCCTCTTTTTGTATAAAATCATCAACCATTGTCCTGTTGCAACAAGGCCTACTAAAAAGTCTACCTCCATCCTTCTTATAGGTTCCTTTTAAGTACAGAAAGGCTGCAATACAGTGTCTGTGGAACCTTCTCTTCTCCAGCTGAACACCTCAACTCTCTCAGCCTGTCCTCACAGCAGAGCTGTTCCAGCCTCTGATCATTTCTGTGGCTCCTCTGGCCCCTCTCCAACAGGTCTATGTCTGTCCTGTGCTGAGGGCTCCATTATTCAGCACTCCAGCAACATTTAACAAACTGCAGCTTCAACACACCAGTTGAGATTATTACCATCCAACCACACAGTAATAATGATCCACGGCGCACACACTCGCAAAAAGAAGAGGCCTCTTTCACTCAAGGGTACCCAGAAGAAATAACCACTTGCTCAAGGTCTCACTCGAGGATACACCAGAAGGAAATCACTCACCGAAGAGCAGGTGATGGTTCCCAGTCCCAGGAATTCTCCTCAGACAGAGTCCCTGATCTCAGGGGAGGGCTCAGACCACACCCCCACAGCTCTGAGAGGATCACTCAAGGTGGGTCTCCCACAGGGGCCTGGTTTTATAGCCTGTTCTGATCTGGCTGTGGTCATCACCAGCATGGTCTAGAAGCTTCCCTATCTATTACCAGAGGTCACAATGGTGGGGATGTGACCGTGAGGAGTCACTGTGCCCTGGGGCGGGGAGACAGGGACTGTCACACTGATCACAGCACATCTGTGGGGACAGGCACAGTGGGACACACAAGGTGCTAAAGAGCCATCAACTGTCCCATTGGCAGCTCCAGACCTCACAGCGACGGAGAGGTCTGCAACTGCCACACATCTATTATTAATACACAGTAATAGGTCAATCCAATGCGATCCTTCCTGGTGCGTTAAGGATGCACCACGACAATGAACACTTGTGCACCCATATTTTGCAACAGGACAAGCACAAGAGACTCCTTCATTTGAATCACAGCACTGATGAAAAATGCTCAGGGATAAATCTGAAGGGAACATATTTAAGACAAAAATACTCAATATTAGATGATGCTCTGCTCAAACAGCCAGCAACAGAATGAGACCTTGTTCAGCAGATGATATAAAAAAAAACATTGAACATGTTCTCTGCCTCCTTTTTAGCTACTTGCTTTCTTCATTGGCTTGACACCATCTCCACCTGATGAGGCCTAAAGGCAAAATACATACAGCCTTTCAGGGAAACAACCTTCAGAAACAGCAACATATCCCACAGCATTCTCCTTGTTGTTTTTACTATGTAGAAGTAACCACATGGGCACAGCTCATCTTTTCTGTATAAGTACAAACGTACATACTTTTAAGTGTTGCAACATTGTACCTAAAAAAATCCACACGCACAAACTAAAAGGATGAAGAAACATGAAACACCACTTTGATGGAGAAGACAAAAAACGATCGTCCACTAAAGACCAACATCACAAGGCACAGTTAATGAGTGCTGAGAATAAGGGAAAGTGGAAAACAAGCCAGTGAAGAAGAGAATTCCCTTAGGTACGGAACAAACAAACATGCAGCAGGTGAGATCAGACTACTTTCTACCACATACCTGACATCCCTGATATCCTCCACAATCTGTATATCTGGACTAGTTAACAAAAAACAACACACACACAAAAACCCCAAACAAAACGCACACACCACAGAAAAAGTAAGAAAAACCCCAAAAGAGAATTCGATCTTAAGTTATACTTACAAGACGGAAATGTAAGAGACAAGTCACAAAACCCACTGGATGTGACAAAAAGTTACACAGCAATTTCTGTTGTATTCTATTTAAAATATTTACTGTATTATTCAAAGCCTTAAATGAAGTTTGGGTATTATACTCCTGAAACGTGATCCTACAAGACAGGAAGACATAAAATCTACCTTTCCCCAATCGTTGCCTTTAAAAACCTTTTATCAGGGAGGCTGTAAAACAATTGACTGTATTCACATGCAGGGAAGCAAGAAGCCACGTGCAGACGGTATCGCATCGCCTCACCGTCAGTAACATTCATATGCTGTACACTTCAATTATTATGCCTGCCCAGAAAACTGCAACAAAGAGGAAAAAGCAGCAGCAGTGAAGAGAAGAAAAGGGATGAAATCCATTTGTTGTCTGTCAATAAGCCTATAAACCCAGGCACCTTGTTAGCGTCTGTTTAAAAGTGCATTTGGAAGCAATAGAGCTGATATCACCTGGTTTTAATTTTCTTTCCTTATACAAGCAACTGAAATAAAAGCCTTCCTTGTAACCAAAGAATATAAAAGACATGGCAAACAGATTTTATTTATTCCATTTCTACTTTCCTATGATAAAAAGCACAAAGAAATGAGAAACAAAACACTCAAGACTTGAAAAAATAAATTATCAACAACTTGAAGCTCCTTACTTCAAGGTTAATGTCAGCAAAATTTACTCAAGTTGAACATCACACCAATTACAAAAGCAAAAAAAAGTGTAAGCTCGAACAGTAGAGGTAGACACGCTGTTTCCAGAATGCTCATTATATATAGATTTAAGTTGCTCCAGGGACCGATTAAGGCTAGAGAAGTTCTATCAATACCATTAAACTCACTAAAATGCAGTTCTCCCCTCTAAATGCATTTATACCTTAAAAAATGAGGACACAACTACAAATGTTTCCAAGTCTTATATAATGTCATGGTTGCTCTTTCTTGGCATCTACAGAGAGGCTGTGCTCTTTCAGAATGGGAATCGGCCCAAAGTTGTTTTTTAAATTATTTTAATGATTATTTCATCTTACACTGATAGAGACTTTCACACACAACATGACTACCCCAAGGTTAGTCTATGAAGAGAGACTTCAGAGATTTAAAAACAAAAGTATGTCCTTGTGCGACTTAAGATTAGTTCACCTTCATGTGCGCTAAGTTCTCATTACTCCTTTGCAATGAAAAAATAAGGCAAATAATATTATTTTCCTCTCCATAATCCAGTTGAAGACCACAACCATTTTGGTAGTGACAAAAAGTTTAGTAAAAATAAACCCACCGCTCAACTTTCACACTCAGCAGTGACATTTGTGGCAGGTCAGAATATCACCTCCAGTTTCCCAGCCAGATGTTGCGTTGAAAAACTGGGTAAATCCTCTTTGTCAGGAACTATTGCATTTATTCAAGAGTAACTATTATTTTTTAACAGTGAGATAACTTTTATACAAAGTTTTCATTATATTAAAAGAAAACAAATCTAGTCTTCCCAACTATTATACGTCTTCAAAAGGATCCACAGACCAACATACGCACACATCTAGAATATTGTGTTCAGTTCTGGGCCCCTCAGTTCCAGAAGGACAGGGAACTGCTGGAGAGAGTCCAGCGCAGGGCAACAAAGATGCTGAAGGGAGTGGAGCATCTCCCGTGTGAGGAAAGGCTGAGGGAGCTGGGGCTCTTGAGCTTGGAGAAGAGGACACTGAGGGGTGACCTCCTTAATGTTTACGGATATATAAAGGGTGAGTGTCAGGAGGATGGAGCCAGGCTCTTCTCGGTGACAACCAATGGTAGGACAAGGGGTGATGGGTACAAACTGGAACACAAAAGGTTCCACTTAAATTTGAGAAGAAACTTCTTCTCAGTGAGGGTGACAGACACTGGACCAGGCTGCCCAGGGAGGTTGTGGAGTCTCCTTCTCTGCAGACATTCAAACCCGCCTGGACACCTTCCTGTGGAACCTCAGCTGGGTGTTCCTGCTCCGGCGGGGGGATTGGACTGGATGAGCTTTTGAGGTCCCTTCCAATCCCTGACATTCTGTGATTCTGTGAGATTCACAAGTCACTAGTTCAAGTCACTTTTTGCATTTATCAGATCATACCACTAGGATTGCCCAATTTAGACTTAATTCTTTGCATCCCAATGTAAAGATGCTGCTACCAATTTATGAGGAACAGGAAAAGTTATTTGATCTCTCCAGGGCACTTGCCTCACTCATCTCGAGGTGCCAGCACAGGCAACAGCAACAAATCACACATTTGTCAATCTGCCACAAACTACTATCCACCTACATGGAGTTTAAAACATCCTAAATTGATGCAGCAGGGATTGATAAGTGAAGATTCTTAATTCATGCTCCAAGTTGCTGTATATACGTCTCTCAAAAGCTGCATGTGCAAGTCCAAAAAAAATGTTTGGCATTTGAGCTCTGTAGTAGTTTCAGTAGTGATATATACCCTTACTGGGCACAGGTAACTGGTTTTAGTTAGAGCATCATTTCCCTGTTATTCTTCCAAAAAACAGCATCATCTTAATCTTTATGGCACGCATGTGAGAAAAATCCGTAGATGCATTAAATCTAACTGCACAAAAAGCACCGTTGCCCTGGGATCCATTCCAAGCCAAAATGTGTAAGTGCCATGGGGAAAAGCAGAAGGGAAAATTCATTAAAGAAAATTTAAGTATTTTAAGCCCAGAGAATGGTGCAGTGAAGTTTTCCAGTTTCACTAAGCTTCTGTTTTCTCTAAGAACAGACACAGTTACCTCAGATGAGCTGCTTCCCATTATCCCCAAGAAAAATAAAACAGGATCAGCTTTTAGCTCCTGATATTACTACTGTTTTCTTGTGAATGTTTAGTTTATTTAGTGAAATTGGATGTCTTCTTGGATCTTAAATCAGTTTAAAGACATACAGATGGTCTAAATGCTTGCTTTCCTTTTCATCTTCTTGTCAACTGAGAAATGTCAGCCCTGTGATGGCCAGACTATTATTGATAGCATCAAACACTTAATTCCCCTGCATTTAAATAGTCTTTCCTGGCTATTTTCTTTTTCTACAGGGCTCTGATATTCTACAGTGTTTCGATATTCATCTGCTAAATGATTTGTTCACAAATAATAAGCGGTAGGGCAGCTGGACGAAAGAGCATTCATCTAAAATCAAATGGGTATGGACAGCACTGTGAGCATCGATAGGACAAGAAACACACACAACCAATTAAAAACACTGTGCCACCATCTCCCTGCCTTCCCCTTCAGACTGTCAGGTTGCCATCATGCAACGAAGGGTAGTAGTTAGAAAATGGCAGAGTTCAATATATTTAAATAAAAATGACAAGGATTTTAAGTTGGAAACAACAAAAGTACTCATTTTCTTAGAATTATGCACTTTACTGATTAGAAGATCGCCTCCGAGCACATCAGGAGGGGCCATTCCCATTAAGAATAAAAAAGCCGGTCCATTAACTACTCGTGTAAACGACCAACACAGACTTCCTAAAAAGCCTGGAAAATAAATATAAATGAATATGTATATTCTGAGCAGTACCCGGCGCTACAGACATCGCAAACACATCAACTAGTGGTTCCGCCCCCGCACGACTTGCCCTACCAGAAGAGGAAAGACATTATCGTTAACAAGAAAACTACTGCAAAATGCTGATGTAGTCAAAGGAAATTATACAATCATTATTATTAATAAACAAGCACATTCCTCCTTTTGGCCTCTTCCCAAAAATACTAATTAATGCAGATACTACATTTTATTTGCATTAGGAAAGCTGGAGAGGCAGCAGAACCCTGCAGAGGTGTTCAGGGCTGCTCGGGCTGGATGAGCAGATGAATTAACCGCATCTGCTGACTAATATGAAGCGAAACATTAGTCATCTGACAGCCAGGCCAAGCAACAGGCTAAATAAATACACACTGGACATTTACATGCAGTTACCTTAATTCAATATATCACTGGCTACACTCCTGCATTTTTTAGCAGTGAAAACGTCGCTTTTACATTTTTAACTTGCCAGAATCATCCAGCTCTTATAACTTCAGCATAATCAAGACAACCATTCTCTCAGAGCAATAAAACTGCAAAAGCACAGTCAATGATGCATAACTAAAAATGCAAGGCCTATGGCTGCATCGTGTATTCTGCATTTATTTAAAATCTGGGTGTCTATGTACACATGCACCCATTGCGCTTCAGAACCAAAATTCTTCCAAATTTCCATGTCCTTGAGGAAAAGGGCAAGGAAAATATGGCTGCATCTCCAAAATGCATCCCATTTACCATACAATAATTACAGTTAAATTGAACGATGGGATGCAGCTGACAGAGACAGATTTTCTCAAGCAAGTATGTTAAATCAAATACATTTTACTGCAGAATTCAGCATTTTATTATCATATATAAGTGAAAAACTAAAAAAAAAAAAATAAAAAAAAAAATCAGCATTTCTGTTTTCACATTCTAATAGCGATCTATCCTTTACTTAAACATTGATGTTTTGTCAAACTGGGGAGCTTACCAAAGGCATGGGAGTATCCTGAAAATATTACCTATGCTTGTTAAATATCTCCATCCTTTTACATTTAGCTTATGACTTGTGCATTTCTCTATGTGAATTACAGCCGTCATGAACTGATTAAAAAAGGAGGGAAAAGAATTAGTCATAAGCCCCAATTTAGAAAGACATTCATGTTCTTAAGCAACTACGAATAAATGGGGGCCATAGGTCTTGGTAAGAGATACATCCCAAGGAGTTTTTTTTAACATAAGATCTCGCAAATTCTTCTTTTGTAAATATGCCAGAAGTTACAATGCCAACTATTACTCCTGCTGAAGTAACAAAGAGCAACAACCAAAAACCGTACTAAGCTACTACCATACTCTTGTGCATCTACTCTCCTACTATAAAAGTCTAAGCTTGAAAGTGTTTTTAGTTTTCCTTTCTGTTATTAGGAAGACAATATGAAGCTGAAACCTGAACACACCATCACAGGAGGAGCACATACTTTCTAAATTCACTCACAGTCAAAGAGACCTGTTTCATCTATTACTACACTAAAAGTAGAACTTCAAGCTCGAAAGTAAAGTGAAACTCTTCTGACTAAAGTACTTAATTCTCCCTCCTGACACACCCTCACAATAAAAGTCTGGGAGCATACCTATGAATTCTCTACCACTACTTGTCTTCACAAATATATGTATAAATTTAAGTACAGATCAGGACATGGAAAATGAAACAACTGAAACACCTTCCCAGTGTAACCCAATTGTGACTGTGGAATGCTCCAAAGCCCGATGGGAAAAAATTTAAAAGCGTTCACGGGCATCCAGTGAGCTTCCTAACAAGCCAAAGACTCATTAGTACAGGATATTATCAGGCCAAATGGAAACCCTCTGAAGTTATTATTTCTGAGGTGCGATTTCTGTCTTCTCTTGGGAGCTCATTGCCTCCTGTCTTCAAAGTCCTCTTCTCCTCCCCTTCCACCTCTGCAGTGCACTCAGTGCAGAGGGACACACAGAGATGTCGAACCCGATGCTTTCCCTCCGACTTCATGCAAGCACGAGCCTCACAAGTGCTTGCCTTTCAGCGCTTTTCACAACTACCAAGGCAATTCCAGCACTTCACAAGCCATCTCTGAGATCTGTAACTCTGATCCTAAGAGCTGCTTGATGGCAGGCAGCCCTCCCCCAAGAGGCATTCCCAGCAGGCACAATTAATCAAGAGGATGAGTGGCAAGCAAGCACATTCAGCTGTGCTCAAAAGCAGGTTTCAGAATAGCTGATCACACAACAGAAGCCACAGCTTGGGCCTGAGTTGGGAGAGCCAGAGCTGCCATCAGCATCCTGGAAAAATAACAGAGAAGAAAAACTGAGTTCCCTTAGAAAAGCTCTCCCTTAATACTCATTGTCACCCCACCAAGGTGACTTGTCCTTGGAAGAGATGGAGGTACACGCTGGGAGAGGGAAGGTGGTAGAATTCTTAGCAGGCCCACACAACGCATGTTCCCACACTGAGAAGTCTTGGAGCTCTCCCCTGCCTTTGCTGTTGCAGTTTATCTTCACCTCAACTTTATTCTTCTTCTCCTCCTCCATACTCCTTCAAGTTTTCCACCCCTTATTAAGTTTACTCCTTCCTCCTCTTTTATTTACTGAGCTTCTCCTATTAGTACTAAACAACAGTAACAAGACAATCAAGCATCCACCTGCCTCATCTTTAGGTCACTTTGGGGTAGACATCAGCCCTTACTTTGTGGTATAATACTCATCTCGACAGAGTTCTTACCTTGTTGACTTCCATTAATCACCATTAAATAAGCCAATGAGCAAACATCCACACACACCAGTGTATTTACAGATTTTACTACTACTTAGCTGTCCATAAACCTAGAATCATATAGTCATTTTGGAAGGGACCCTCAAGATGATCGAGTCCAACCATTAACCCAACTCTGGTACTCACCAATGTCCATAAGAACCTCTTACTGAGTAGTCACTTCATGCAAAATTCTTTGCCTTCTGTTTTTTTTTGTTGCTGTTTTTTGTTTGTTTTTAAGCGAGGTGGCTTCTTAAAGAGAAAAATCAGCTTCAGGACAACATTTTTCCCATAGATTCCCCTGAGAATTCCCACTCTGCTTGCGAAGTGAATTATTTAACTTATTGTAAGTAGCAGGAAGTCAAACAGCAGCAGCATCCTATGGGCAACACCTCTGGTGTTCTAAAAACATGCTTAAAATAAGTAATTGAGAAATTAAGATATTTATAGAAATTTTCCTAGGAATGGCATGGGGAAGTATTACTAAGGTATAGTGTGTTCACAGAGCAACAACACTGCTGAGACACAAACTTTTCTGAAAGGAGTGAGCAGCCTAATGGAAAAGTGCGTACTTGATGATATATTCTTGTATAAAGTAATTTGGAATAATTAAAGATATAATAACCTCTGACAGTTGTGCTGCTGTGTAGAAGAGAGAAACACTATCTGGGTTTCGCCCCCCTCACACACACATATAGATATATAAGCTTTATTTCTCACTGGATTTAAAACAAAACTAGGCTTGTAACTTTTTTTGGCTTTGTTTTACTGTAGGAAAGAGCCTCGCAGAGCAGATTTCCAGCACCCTTGTGCTGGCTGACATGGGGCAGTGCCGGGGACACACGCCAAACAGCCAATGCATTCACTTCATGCTGAACTGCGGCGTCCGGCTTAAATAAGCAATCACTTAAAAATCAGTCGAGGAGGATTTTAAGTGCTTCCTTCTCCCTCTCCCTGTGGGAAGCTCAAGAAATTAAGTCTGAAAAAAGCCTCTCGGCAGGACAGGGATGTAGTTCAGCCACTGCGCTGTGACCGACAGAGCGCTGGTGGCACCAGCGCAGCTCTCCCTGCCAAGCCACAGCCAAAGGAACCCATTTGACATCTTTGTTAGCGTCACCTTTTCAAAAGTAGAAGACTATTTTTTCCTTTTCTTTCGCAAATTTGGGCTAGCCTGACTTTTTTCATGAGAGCTTTTCTCTCCATTGCAGGAAAAAACCCCACAAACATCAGTTTAGATCCCAGCAGCTCATGAAAGCTGTGTTTTCTCAGCTCTCTTTTTATCCTTCATCTCTTCACAAATGCCTGAAAAGGACCTTTGTGGTCCCAACCACCTGAATCACTTGTGCTGGTCACTCCCTTGGAGACGGTGGAAATTAAGAGGCAAAGAGAAAACAAACAAACAAAAAAAACAAACAAAAGGAGTTTAAAAAATAAAAGACCCACCAAGTCAACATGCCACCTTTCCTCCACCGTCACACACAAGCCAAGTAATTCTGATGCCTCAGAGCCTCCTTGCTGGCCCACTGAGCTGTGATGCACTCAGTTCTCTTAGTGGCCAAAGTAAAAACATCAAAAATAAGTTTAACATCTTTTTCTTTTTTTTTTTTTAAGTTAAAAAAATCTTTTTTCGTTTGCATTTCAAATACCAGTAATACCTCAGACTTAAAGAATGCACTCTACTTACATGATAATGACCACAATTAGCGTAAGCAATCATTTACTGTCAGAAACTAATATCTCCAACCAAGTATATTAAATTCAATATATTTTCATTAGTTATAATAGACAGAGACTTGGCTTTTAACTGACATCCACAATTTATTCATTGTTATTACTCACACTATACAAGATAATGGAAAAGTGGGTGGGGAGAAACGGAAGATTTGACAAACACCATGAGAGAAAGGTCCCCGTTTCCTATGCAGAAAGCTGCCCAAAAAGCTGCGTAAATCACCTCTCGCAGCCTGACAAGCCCTCTGCATTTTTAATCAGGCCTCCTATTAGCTATTACAGAACATCCAAGGAACTTGAATATACTGTAAGCCAGAAGACTTAGGCTTTAATGAAAAAGTGTCATCTTCAGCAGGCTTAAATAAGCAGACTTACTTCAAACAATTCTCATGATTTCCAAGTGAGGTGAAAGTAATAAAAAGCCCAATTATTTTGTGACTTGGACCCAAGAAGCTCCAAAACCATCAATAAAACACACCTTGACCAAAAGCACACGACATTTCATTGGCGTTATTGCCCCTGCAAGGAGCCATTTCTGTATGGATCCATTCTCTTCAAAGAACTGAAGAATTAGCCATTTATATTTTCCAACAACCATCCAGAATATTTGTCTGCTTGTGTAATATGATATAATACAGTAACGCAATTATTGGAAATTAATTATATGAAATAGCTCCCATGAGGGTTACTCCATGCATCACACATTTAATTATGAATATTTTTATAATGCCACTAAACATGGAAGACACTCTGTGTATGCTGATGCATTTCAGATAATAATCCCCTGCCACAACCCATTTCTTTCTAAAAATCTCTTTATAAAGATAACTCTGTGCTTTGCACTCACTTCCCTTACACCACGTAATGACTGCCATATAATAGAAATGATTGCATACAGAAAGAAAAATACAGAATTAAGGGCATAACAACACACTTAACTCTGCTGGAGTGGTTTGTGTTGTTCTTTTTGGTTCTTTTCAAATCAACACTTGTCATATTCCATGATTCGCTGAGAACTCTAAGTACAGTATGAAAACACAGATGAATCTGCATAACTGCACTGAACTACATGATATATCATTTATTCTCATCACTATACCACAAAACATGAAACAACACCTAACAAAAATACATAAATCACCTTTTGTTATTTTTAGTAAATATTCATCTTATCTTTTGTTCACTGAACTCCATTTTACTGTAGTATCCAAACCAACTGAAGCTTGTTTCCTCAGCAAAAATAACCACAGGAAAACAAACCTGAAGAACACAGTCATTAAATATTCTTCAGTAAGAACAAAAGGCTTCTCAGATTATTTTCTCAAAAGCAGTTTTTCCTTAACAGCACTGTAACTGGTAGTAGTAGTAAGTACTAATATCCAATTAGTACCCAGGAACATAGAGAAGAGTGGCCTCTAAAAATTGGCTAGTTCAAGGACAATATCACATAAATCCATTCAGAAACTTTGCAAGTTGTATCTTCATTCCCTCCCCAGCCCCCCAAGTGAACACCCTGATCTGATTATTTGAGTCTCTGCCCAGTTCAGACAAACAAAGGCGACCTCATGCCCTCATCATCATCTCCCTACCTGATGTATGGCAATCTCTCTCTCCACCTACAGTCCAGCAACTCCAGACAGATCTCTCTTGAAGGCAAGAAGATCAGGATCACACCCAATATTTCAGGATTCACAGTGGATATTCTAGGATCTCCCCTTCCCCACACTATCCTGTGCTCTCTGAAGCACTACAGCCCATTCTTGCCTTGTTTCCCACAGCTGCACAGCATCTGCTGCTGATCCTCAGCCCCTCACCTGGAAGCTCACACACCTGTGTCCTTTCTCCTTAACACTCTTACCACAAAATGGCAGCAGCTTTTTTAATTTCCCTGTTCCACAAAAGACCCGTTTCCCCCCTTTATCTCCTCTTACTCGCACAACTGCAGAATTCTGTGACAGATTTTGCCAAGTTGTCCCCATATTTAGGTCGTCTCATCTAACTCAAGCACACACCTTCCAAAACTCCCAGGGAGCTGAGCTGCACAGGTATTGTGCAAAATGGTTATAAGCCCAAAGTAACAAATCAGAACTTGATTTCCCCCTATTTTTTTTTCTATTAACAGAGAAATCCTGTGATAAATACAAAAAACCCTCAGCAGTCTCTGATTTCACAAGATCTACTATGCCATTCTTTTCATCAATGCACATGAGAAAAACCTATTACTGATTTTTTCAGATCTATTTTTTAAGAACCACTGAAAATCAGCCCATGTAATTACCTTAAAGAGTGGGCCTTCCTCCACCTTAAAATTCTTCCAATTGTTTTTCCCTCGTAAGAATGGCAGAGATGGTGCTAACTGAACATTTGTGCAACGAAGAAATCAAACTTCTTTACATGTTAGCAGTCAAAATGAAAAATGCACAAGCTCAAAAAGCAATTACTTTTACCATCATGAATGTAACATGGTAAACTATGGTACACAACGTCCCTGTGAGATGCATTTTTGGGGCAAAACACAACCAGTCCCCAAAATAATGATGCTGGGGCCACAAAGGAAGGAAAAAAGAGACCTGAGCCAGCACTCAGGGTGGTGCTGGTGTGGCCATGAACCGGACTGTACCTGTGTGTCCCCACAGAGAGGACAAAGCCATGGTGTCCCAGGCAGACACTGCATTCTGCAACAGCAATGCTGAAACACAGTCCATGCTTATTTCCTGAAAAGCGATTTTTCATACCGCTTATTTCGGATCAATCACCTCCCTTAGGTATGGGGGGCCCACAGTTTACAAAATATCCCTACTCAAGAAATATGTGAAGTTAAGCAGAGACACTCTTACATGCTATTGCTGACTGGATGCCATTGCTCAATTTAGCGAAGCAATTAAAGACATGATTATTCAGAAGTGAACTCATATTCAAACCATCTGAACTTCCCTTATGCTTATTGTTGCGCAGATTCTAAAGAGGCTTTCTGAAAGAAGTCATATGGATCTGATTCTTTACATCATTTGCAAGCAAATGTGTAGGGCTAGCTGTCAAAACAGAGGAAACAAACATGTCACATGTAAATCAATCTAAACAGTCCCTGATTTGCAAAATCTTTGCAGTTTTTGCATTTCTGATCATAATAAAATTCAAATCATGGGCCAGGATGATGATGTTTCACACAAACATCAAGATTATCTTTTGTCATTCACAAAGTTGTCATATATGTAAAATTTTATCTTCCATCTAGTAAGGATTTTGCAGTACCCCGAATAGTACATTCAATGTGCAGTATCACCAGGTGGCAGGTTGAAAGACTAACGTGTAGATCTTCTTCAGGTGCACGTTTTCATTCCACAATCAAGCTACACCAAAAATTCCTCCCACTAGAAACAAATCAGCTTCTATTTGCCAGAAGTAGTAACTAACAAAAATCTGTATTTCTACTTTAGATGATATTTTCTATACAAGAACATTTACTATTTCATTACCATTTGTTAAAGTTAGTTACTAATATACAAAAAATCGTGGCCAAAAAATGTTCAAACTATATGGAGAGTTTGAAAGATGAGAAAGGCAGTTTGAATCAACTCTACCAGAAAATGGATTTTGCTACTAAAAATCACTCAACCTGGAAGCCTCTTTTTTGAAGAAGACAGAGGAAGCAGGATAAGGAGACCACTGTGGAAAATGTGTTTACAGCCCTACCCCCAGGTGTCTTTTTTTCTTCTACCATATAGCAGGAATTATAAGAACTGCAAAGACATTGTGGGAGATAGAGAAGAGTAGCGCTATTTGAGTGAAGTTTGAAAGTAGGATTGGTGAGGAATACGGGCGCAGGAGAAATGGTAGGAAATCACCGTGCTGCTTAAGGAAGCAAGGCCGGGTACGGGCATGAAGAGCTGTCAGATCAAGGGAAGGAGCAGAGCTCATTTTGCATATTCTCTAGGTTGTAGATTCAATCTGTATTGGACAGAAAAACCAAAAAGTTTAAAGGGACTGTGTCCTGAGTATTTGTTTACAGAAAACCTTCTATCACAGATACAGATTTCAGGCCTGCATTGTCTGTTATCAGGTAATTTTACAGTCCTAATGGCTTGAGTCATTTGGAATCTTTAGTAAAACATTGATACCAAATGAAAACATAACAACAGGCTCCTCGTTTTACCGGCACACTTCGTCGCTGTCCTGGTTTTGTTAAAAACAAGTTTCTCTTTTAGTGAATTTGCCTGTCAGCTAAAACCTTCATATTAGCTGCATTTTCCTGGAGAACCAGATACATGTTTTGGTAAACATAGCAATGGAATGCGAGGTTATTGGTAGTAATTGATACACCTCTCACAAGAGGGGCAACGAGAAACAGGTGACCAAGAAACTGACCAAGGGAGTATAACATCCCATTCACGTGATACTTCATATAAAAGTGGGAGATCACGAGGATCTCGTCCCTTTTCCTCATGGCTGACATTAGGAGAGGACCTTGCAAGTCATCCCTGTGAACTGAGGCCTAGTGCCAGACTGAATCCAGTTCCGGTTGGCTGCAGAGTCCAGTCCAGGACTTCGGGTGCCAGCTCTGCAGTTGCTGGGACTTTCAAGATTGGTTTTGTATATTTTGTATTATTTTCTCTATTTTTATTAGTAGCATTAGTAAAACATTTTTAATTTTTCCAACTCTCTTCTCTCTGTCCTTCTTTCCCTCCTGACCCCCTGTCCTTAGTGGGAAGGGGAGAGAGGGAGGGGCAAAAGGGGGAAGAGGGGGAGAGGAGGTTAACAATACATCTGCCATGGTTTTACTGTCACCCCGCAATCAAAAACTCGACAGTCGCAAAGGCAGAGAAAACCTATTTACATCAGATTTTCCAGTGCATTAAGCAATAAAAGACACAGGATTTGTGCTGTATGCCTCCTCAAATTAAACACAGTTCTATAAGGAAAGTTAGTTTCAAAAGAACTAAAAAAGAGAAGTTGAAAAACTTCCTTTACCCCCTCCAAAAGGTTTCATGGAAATCTAGTCAGGAGAGTCACCCAGAGGATCATCAACTGGTAGAAGCTGAGAGAAGATATTTAAGTTCAAGACCTGGTCACCTTAATTGGGAGAAAGTATTAAAACTTAAAAAGTCAAAGTCACTTAAAAATTTTTAAAAGCCCCGATAAATGTTGGATGTCAAACAGGGTCAAATGCAACAGACAGGACAGTAATGGAGGCCTCTTCAAAAGCTGCTTCTAAATTAATTTCTTGCACTTTGTGCTGCTAGAACAGACTGGAACTGGGACTACACTGAAAAAGGCCACTTATTTTTGCGGTCCCCTCCTTCCGCATCTTCAGTCCACTTGAAGGAGGACCCTGAAATACTTAAAGCACTTGCACATGTGCAAGGCAGCCTGAGACTGAGTCTTGAAATTGAAAATGAACACAATTGGCCAATGTTCTCGGGGCACCCAGGGAGCAGGGAGGGACAGGGCAAGACCCCTGGGTTTTGCAATGTCTGTTACAGATCTTGGCATCTCTCCTTTAAAGTATTAAAAGCACTTTAAAAATATACAGGTTAATAACGTGAAAACCTTTGTTATGCCACAGAAGCCCACACCAGTCTCTTGAAAACTACCTGTTGTCACTTGGATTTTACAGACGTGTTCACAAGTCTAGAAAGAGAAGAGCAATTCTCTGGCTGTTCGTACCCTGTGTCTTGTGGAGGACTTCCCGAGAAACCTTTTCCTTTTTCAGCTCATCCCTCCCCATCCTTCCTTCCAGAGTGATGGGAAGCTTAGAATCATGCTTAAATATCAATTTAATTAAGACGATCAACTAAAATAATTGCCTACAGAAAGCTATTCTCCAGCCTGCAGATGGCTTAAAATTCAATGTAAAGGTTTAAGGTTGCGCAAAATGCAGCTGCTCAGAAACATTCAGCAGCATTTCTGCAACTAGAAGTGATGAATCTGCTTCGCAGTCCCTCATGGACATCATCTTTCGCTCCTAGTAGATTCCAGTCCACATCTATTCAAGCTGAAAACCTCAATCCTGATCTCCGAAGCCATTCGACAGAACAACTCCCATCTATATCCATCAGGGATAATATTAATATATCCTTTCCTACATGCCAGGCCGCTGCACTTCTTGTGGAAAGCCCAGGACAACTGCACGTACCATTCTTGTTCGGAAGGATTTGTCAAATGAATTTGGTGGGCCCGAACACCTTTGCAGCTTTCCTAGCCGAAAGAACGCTTTCACAATACACAGTAGGTTTCAAAATTATTATTCCCCAAGTGTGGATTCCCTTACACTGCCTCAAATGCTAATAGCAAGTGAGAAAACATCATTTCCTTAAATAATACTTACATATAGTTTTGGAAAGAATAAAAGAAAATGGCAATATTCTAAGATGAAATTAACCAACCTATTTACATATTTACGTTACAGAAAAAGCTTATAACTTATGTGGCTCCATTTCATGTGCCTGGATATACAAATCTAAAAGACCTTGACATTAAAAGTTCATTTCCGACAAAACATTATTTATCAAACAATAAAAGCTGCTACATTCAAAGCAAACATCAACGGCATGATTGGATTAAATATACTATGCAATTTCCCTTCCTAAATTTTGGCTTGAATGCTGTTTGACATAATTCCAGCAAAACGCAACAAAATTAATTCTCCACTTGTGCCCTGCACAAGCCATGTGATTTACTTAGAGGAAATCAAAGTTTTCACAAAGTGTTTGATAATGGACCAACTCCATCCATCACTGTGGCAACTCCTCACCCGTGA
Organism: Patagioenas fasciata; assembly: GCF_037038585.1. NCBI lineage: Eukaryota > Metazoa > Chordata > Aves > Columbiformes > Columbidae > Patagioenas > Patagioenas fasciata. The sequence continues at coordinate 6,947,619 of NC_092522.1, read as the reverse complement.
CTTCCTGCGAAGTCTCCGAATGATCCTCCATCCAAAAGGCAACGTGAGTTTTGTTTAACCTCCCCAACCATAAACCACAGCTCTTCTGTTCATCTCTCATCCACTAATCAAGGTTCCATCCGGAAGGGCCCTGAGTATCCATTAGCAGCTGGAATGTTGCATTCAAATCCCAGCACAAAAATGACAGATTTGGGGACTATTACTGGTTTAGGATGATTCTTCTTCCGTAGATGCAGGTGCTTGTGTGAGTAATTTTTAACAGTTGTAGTGCAAAATACAGATAAATCCCACAAGTGCTAATGTAGAACCATCCCATATGCTACTCTGATAGGAAAAAATTCCCAAACACATCTCTCTATTAAAGTCAAAACTTCTCAATAAGTATAAAGTGTATTTATAACAATGCATATCTCTGGCATAACAATATTTCCCTTTAGTTATCGACATAATAAAAACACTGCTTTTGACAATGAGGATCAGCTTGTTTTCTGATGGTTACAGATAAAATATTGCGGGAAGCATGCTGCTGTTCCTATGACAGATGACAGAAAAGCCTTAGTATGATAAATTACAGCTCAGCATGTACTTTAACGCGATTATTTACCCATATTTTTTAGCAGAAGAAAGCAGCATTTCTTAGGGTGGCTACGCAAATACCACGTATTCTCAAAATCTCTGCATATTTCACGTGTTTCTGAAAGTTGGCACAAACTAATAAATCTTTTGTAATCTTTATTATTAGTATCTTATTTGTAAAGGGCTAATTTTCTCTGTTCTGACATATAACAGACAAGGTAGGTAGTGGGATAAATTTTGCTCAATTCAGACTTTCCTTGCTGTCTGTCCAATCCATTCAGAACTTCTCTTAGGATCTTTAACAGCTCTCTGTTTTTTAAAGAGGGAACAATGAAATTTTGCATAGAACTCAATCTCAAAACATGCCGTACTTTCCACACATTTCAAACCCAGTTTTTGCTGGTCTCGTTTTTTTCAAACCTGTTTCAAATAGCTTTCCTAACAGTCATGCTACTTCATAATGGAGAAGCAGTTTGGAACATACATTTTACTACCTTCCATAAATTACCACGAAATGATGGCATATGCTAGAATGACATTGATGTATTTAATGCTTTTTAACTTCCAAAACATCAAAAATCCACCCCAAGCCCCCTGCTCCCCCTCCTGCAATTTCATCAGCAGGTAACAGGCTGAATTATGGATATAGAATAAAGTATATATGTATAAATGTAGCGACTACATTTCAGGAATTTTATCCATATGAAGATTTATGACTGACACTTTACCCTGAAATTCTCTGACATCAAAGAGCAGTGTTAAAGCACGAGTGATAGCTGGGACAACAGCTGTACGGGTAAAATACTGTTTCTGTAACACATACCCTCTTAATGTAAAAAAGGTCAAGGGATGCTACTTTCATACTAAGGTGTTCATCAGTAAAGCTTCTTAACTGTGACTGTTAACTGTGCAGAAAAAAAATATTTTAGGGGTGACACAAGGGAAAAATTAAACATCTGAGCTTGCCTTCACTGACATTGTGAAGGTTTAATATTGGGAAAACCTACTGTCAGAAGTTCCTGCTCACCGCAATGCCACACAGTAAAACCAGGAGCTTTCTGGAACTATGGAAACTTACTCCTAAGTTCATAAATGGGCACATGATATCACAGATGAAAGACTGACTGCTGTTTTTAGTTTTCACTAAAACTAAAGCATAGCAAATTTGGACTAAGGAAACACTTTTAGGGAGAGGTGAAAAAGGATCTGAACTCATGAGAAAAATATGAACACCTCCTGGTTCTAAAGCATTATAAAGGTATGTCCTGAAAGCTAAAGCACAAGCTAAACGTTTGTGCATGAAACTTAAAATAAAAAACTGATTAAAGGGTAAAGAAATTATGCTCTTGTTTTAGAAATAAGAGCAAATGTCAGCCAGTGAACTTATTATACATGTTATTTTGTCCTTGTTGCATCTGCATTGCACTGGTCAGAGTTCAAACTTACTTTGGGAAATAATATCAAACATAGGTATGCGCAATTATTATGTGGCCGAACAATTATGGCATCTACTCCAGAGCAACTGGATTAACAGCATTTGGTATCTAAAGCCTCCCCCGGTCTCCAGTGGGTTGAAGGGTGCTGTCTGCTGGCAATGCCTTCACCTCTGCACGTTCCGTTTGGATTGATAAAGTTTTGGTAACAGAGTTTTGTTTAATTTTGCTTTTGTGAGCTACAATTCAGAGACTTCAGAGGTAAAGTAATTTATAAGCAAGATTCTAAGGCTGGAATTCTCTTTGAGTTTTGCTCATTTCATGCTGTATACTTTCCCTTCTTTTCTCAAATAAAAACAGTTTGTGCCTTCTTGCTTCCAACTAATCCTGCCTGCCTGTTAATGGGAATGAAACGCGAAATGAAACATAGTGAGCTGAATATTAGAGTCAGAAAATCTGAGCATGCTTCAGGAGGAGATTGATACTGCTCATTTTCTTTAAATATAATTCTTAGAAAACTTTAGAAGAAACAGCTGTTATTGTTAATGACACCTCACAAGACACGTATATGCCACCATATGCGTACACACGCTCCATAGCCTTCGTGCATGTGTCACGGTGAAGACTTACTGACATAAAGGCACTGATGCAATCAGCCATGTAGCTCTTTGTACAATATTTCTTTCCAGTCTTTTCATAAGTCTCCCACTGTTATTTCAACCTGTCAAGTTTTCAGGGAAACAGTGTCAGCTGCAGTTCTTGTGTTATAACTAGACATGGTGTGCACCCAGGTGCTCTCAAGTTTCCTTTGGAGTAAGTTAGTACCAGCTCAGTCTCTTTTTTTCTGGCAAGAGTTACTGAGAGAGATAATCTCCAGCTTCCCTACTCCTTCACAACACCTCTCATAAAAAATTAACAACCTGATAGCTTAAATCTACCCTTTTCTCACAGCTCCTTCCTTCTGAGCCCCCTGGGTTACTGGATGACGTATGTAACATAAAGCTTTAGTAAAGAGGTCCTGTGAACCTCTATGTATACCAAGAGAGAAAAAAAATCTAGGCAAAAATAAAACAAACATCCCTCCATCCCCAAGCTTCACTTTCTTCACTCTTGGAATTTAGCAGAGCCCTCTCTGACGTTCTTTGGCACCAGCCGTCCCTCTGTCCTCCAGCCAGAGAGCTCCATCTCTCCAAATTCCACCACTAACCCTGGTTTCTTTGTTCTGCTCCTGTCTAAACTCCATTTCTCCTCAAGGCTCTGCAAGGAAGAAGACATGGGAACCTCGGGTTTTAAGCAGAGCCCACATTTTCGTTTGTTCTAAGTAAATTATCACCGGCGATTGAGAAGACATCTGGTAACGGTCAGCAGATGAGAGGCTGACAGCCTGGCCCCGCTCCCTGAGTGAGCGGCTAACTCAGAACTCGCTTTAAAAGCCCAAATTAATTATATACAAGGCAAGGAGCAAAGGGAAGAATGACCTACTGAGAGCTCCTGAAGGAAACTTGGCTGGCCCAAAAAGCAGCACAGGTGAGTTTTCCCCTGCCCTTGCCCTTTCTTTCCGGCTGGGCTGTAATTGCTAACGTAGTAATGCAACAAAGTGCTAAGCACCGGTGCTATCGGAAATACCTACAGGAGAAGGAAAAGACAAGTTGCTAACACTTGTTTGTCCCCATGTTCACTTGCCCACGAGTGGCAGCCCCTCTTTCTCCGTGTAAAATCGTCCTATAAAAATAAAATCCCAACCTTTTAAAAAACATTCTCTAAAAAAAAAGCAAATCAAATGTGTCCTTGGGGAGGCCAATGGAAAAAGTAGGATAACTGATTCTTTCAGATTTTCATGGTACTCTGCTATTGCTCCTGTACCTAAAAGCAATATCGTTCAAATTTATACAAGAGCTAACACTGCAGGATAGATCCCCACACAGAAAATGTTGTAAGATACATATAAGACTTATTTTCACGTTATGTTTTTCAGATCCACCTTTTAAAAATAATTCTCTTAAATCTCAGAGATCTTATAGAGATACCAGGTCATTATAGAGCAAGTCAACTGCCTATTGAAAATACGATTAATTCACAATATTGAGCAAACCCTTGCTCTCTTATAAAATTCAAAAGAAAGGAAGAAAAGAGGTACAAAAAGGAAGAAAAAGTTCCCACCACCACCACTGGAACACACAACCTCTTTTCTCTGTACCTGTCACGTAGGCTATGAAGTTACTGGATAGGAAATAGTTTTGTAATCACCTCCTGCACACATCGAAAGCCATCTAATTATTGATAATAATTTATTGACGGCTGACAGATAACTGCAGATGCCCAATCTTTCTTCTCAACTGTCTTGCAACCTCATAAACAATTTTTCCTTCTCCCTTTGTATTCTTTCTCCCATATTCAAACCAGAACCAGTCTGATACTTGCTGATATCAACTGTTCATGCATTTTATCACAAACTTCTATGGATATCGCTCATCCCTGGCTACTACAAGAGATTATAAGCCCATCCCCATGTGCTTCTACATTACCAAGCAAAGCTCGTCTTTAGGCATTACCAAAATAAAAAGTATTAGCAACAATTAAATCTACTTGATTCAAATCCTTCTATGTCTGGTTACACAATAGCTTTGCTTATATCACACATGCAAAAGAGCATAAACATTTTCTTTACTTTTAGTGATTTAAAGCCTCACAGCTTTAAAAATGCCATTGAGGAAAAATCCCACAAACACAGGTCTGAGGTTAAATAATGAGGTCCAAGTAAACCAGGCTTAAAACAAAAAGTTGGCATTTTAAAGGCTTGCAGATAGAATTGGATCTGCCCAGTCTGTATAAACATTAACAAGAGGGGCTCCTTTCAGATCTAATGTCCCATGAGGATCAGCATGAGCTCTACTTAATTTCCAATCAGAAGGTGTGAAGGTTGAAGCAGGTAAAACAAGTCCACAGAAAGGTTCCCTAGGACGCAGATTAGGATCTCACACTTTCAGCCCCTGTTTCTGTTTGGCTGCAGCTCTGTCTGACCACTGCTGAGCATGAGCACTTGTCCACTTTACATCTTTAGCACTCTAAACAATAAAAATGGCATTATTTGTTCAAGATGCTTCTCCGTTTTGGATTTTAGATTTGTTTGTCTAGGACTCTGGCTTTTTTTTATGCTAACCAGTGAGAAAACATACAGTAAGGATCAAAACCCTGTCTCTTGGTTTCAGTTTGGTTCCTATTGCTGCCCTTTGGGCAGCCTAATAACACTGTATTTCCACATGAGGCAAAATGCAAGGCTGCAGTCTAGACTTCTAGCAATGATATTCCCAATGTGTATGGGACCAAAATAAATGAACTATGAAAACTGAAAAATAAAACTTAGCTTTTGCTCAGCTGTGTATGCCAGGATACAGCATACAATTTTCCATACCCTATAATCTTTATGCAGATGACCCTATCGTAAAATGAGGATTGACCCTTAGAAAAGAGCGGCAAAAGTTCAGGAGTTAACAATTGAGCGGAATTCTATAAAAGTGAAGTTTAAATATAGCCTGCAATACATAATGTGAAAACTGACAAAGAGATGGTAGCAATATACCATCCAATCCTTTGCCAAAGCAAACGAAAAAGTCACCCGGGCAGATAACATCTGGATATGTGCAATCTCAATTTAGTCCAAATCCCAATGTAAACAAGTCCACTGATAGCAGAAGGGTAGTTAAACATTCCGCTAGGTTTGGATAATTGAAACCATCTTCCTTTTCTAAAAAAAATAATAAACCTTTCAATTATCAAACTCTGAGGAAGAAACTGACAGCTATTGGAAGGATTCCATTAAAATTTCAGTTTTTCCCTTTGCAGAGAAACATCTCTGCAAACAACCTCTTGTTTATACAGGATAGAAACTGCAATAGCTCTCGAATGGCTTAATACTTGTAAATACTGGTAATATACAGCATATGGATTATATATAATATAAACACAATATATTTTGATCTGATTTACGAGACTGAGAAGGATGTTCTTCAAGCTCTATAATGATATTATTTTTCCAGTGATATGAATATTAAAAGAAAATTTGAAAGAAAAAATGTGTTTGTAGCTGTGTAACATGGACTTTCTTTAACATATGTAATGTCCACCCCACCCACCCCCCCAATTCTAAAAAAAGAATGGTACCAGTCACTCTGGGAACAGTAACAATGTAGCAAGAGAATTCAGTCTCAAACTATTTTCATTTAAAAGCTGTGTAGGATCAGTGGAAATGTATCACATTACACCAACCCCCTTATATATTGCAACAGTCATCCAGTCAGTCCCTATGTCAACTTACTGCATTAGTACATTATCACTGATAATGAAGTTTTGACAGTAATCTGAAACATCTGCAACAAGTACCATCAAAGCCACTGAACACTGAATAGCATTAACAAAACACTTCCCCCCCGCCCCCCCAGGGCTAACAACTTAATATAGTTCTGGGGTAAATGTCACATTAGAAATAACTGTAATCATATACAAACCAACTTTCTATGCCTACCGCTTGAATGCGCATGAAATGGAATAGTCTATATATTCCAGCAGCATCCAAGCAGTTTTTAAGTGACAAAGCTGAAACCTGTACTATTGTACTAAGTCAGACATTCAAGAGCACTAAGCAGGTTAGGAAGGACTAGGGGTTAAGTTCTATTGTAAAAGGTAACACCTAAAAGGAAAATATCATCCATGGGTGCCCCAGGAAAACCTAACAGCAACTATCTAATTAAAAAATAAATTCTAAAATTATATGTTCCTGGAGCTAACAAAGCTAAAAAGCTCCTTTTGAAAAATAGGTCAAGTGTCTCATCTCCATGTAACAGTGACAGAAGTATTAAACTGGTTGATTTAAAAAGAAGGGGATTATCAGAACACTTATTTGCACACGGCTATGCAGAAAATTCACCTCAAATGAAATTCAACAGAGCATTGAGTAGAATACACAAGTGAACCTGATAAACAACAGAGACAACCTGAAAATAAGCTATGAAGTTTCCAAAAAAAAAAAAAAAGCAATCAAAGAGGAAACCGCATATTTGAAAAGTGAAAACATGCAAAACTAAAAAGCTCGCACACCAAAAACTACCTAGTTTACATGAAAATAAAAAGGGTACACGGTGCGATGTTCACGGATAACTTCATTTTAAGATACACCATAACCTGCCTGAGAGAACAACTGACTGACTCAACCCGCACGTACTGCAGAAGGTAAAACAAATATGAACTAGCGTTCGGGTTAGGGCTGGAGATGAACTGCAAAATATGGAATCCCTGAATTGATCTGCACAGTAAAAATCACATTCCAGTGCTGTTTAATAATGAAGGAATCTGGAAGAGATTATCTGACTCTTTTTGAGCACACCATGGCCAAAAATCTACAGACAACATTTTCGTAAGTGCAAAGATACAGGGACTTAACTGTCAAGACAGGCACTGGGACAGCCTCAAAATTAACCGTTTTGAAGGTATTATTCTATAAACACAGCCTAGACATGTTCTGCTTTACCGTATCAATTCGATATGGGTGTGTTAACCGTGCTTCGTTAGATATGAATGACATAGTTCCATCAATCTTTGTGCTTGGATCCCATCCTTCTATTACCCTCTAATGTTGAGATGCTTATAGATATTATCATTCCAGCCACAGATACCCAGGAAGAGGTCTCAGGGTGTGTGTTTCCATCATTCATACTCCTGCTACGCATTTGCAAGATAGGACTCATCAGCTGCCACGTATGGTGAATAAACTTGGGGAATGGTTTCTTAATTTTGAACAACTTTTCTTCTACTGAATAAAATGAAACTCATTCTGAAGTTATTTGATTGTCCAAAATTGCACTGTCCATTAAAAAATGAATGACTTATTTCTACTAGAATGTAAGTTTCCCAATAGAAAAACTGAAACTGAAAACAGTAGCTCGGAATTATCTGATTAGAAGACCTATCCATCTCCTGAAACAAGATTTGAGAAAGAGAACACATGCAGAGTCCACACTTTTTTTTTCAGATATTACAATCCAAATCTTTCAATTCCATTAATCTGTATATTGATTCTTAGTTTCCTGCGAATACAAAGGCATGCTGGGGCACTTAACCTGCTGCATCACGTTGTAATTGAAGCAGCTGACGAAGACTTTCAAGTAGCACCCACAAACCAGCATTTTTCTGATAACTGTTTTGTTCCACTGCAGTTTGCCCCTCTAGGGGCTCCTCTTTTGAATGTACATTGTGAAACAAAAACTTCAGAACTTCCTCCAAATGACGTGCTTCTAACTTAGAGATTCAATATTCCAGAACTGGAACGTCAGTTCTCAGCAGTAGATGCTTCTCCCTCCTCAAATTCTTCCAGAAAATAGTAAAACAAAAAAAACACCATGCCATATCTGAGATACATCAGTCTGGAGTATATTCATGTACCACCGAACTCAGTAGTGTCTCTATGAGATTCTTGAATAGCTGCACTGTTCCACTTCAGAAATACCATCTCTGGAAGGTGTTTATACTACGTTAAACTTGGCTCCCCTGAGCAATGCATTGAAGGTAATCACCGGTACATCTGTTTCTGTCATATTTCAATTCATAGCCTAATTCAATTGCAAGTCATTAGCTATTTATCACCATGAAGTTCACATTATAAAATTAGAAAGGGCCAATGTAATCCTAACCATATAACAAAAGATACAGGCTTTAAAGGGAGGAAAGGGGAGAAAACCAAAATAAACCCTAGCCATCAGTCCCCCCGTAAATCACACACAATCAGTTCTGCTTGCCCATCATACCCCTGCATAACCCAAACCCCTTTGTTTTTTTACACAGACTTACAGAATATATTGCCATCCATATCAGTTAAGTCCATCTTTCATTTTTATAGTCTGGAGAGGAGAATTATTTAGTCAAAATAACATGAGTACACAGCTCTTGTAATACTGTTGTGACCTCGGTTTCTAACACCTACTTTGGAACATTACTATAACTCAAGAACTTTTTTTCACTTGCAAGGACATCTTAATTATCCCACCCGTGACATGAATGTTTTTGGAAGATAAAGTCTGTAATTAACTTGTTGCCAAACAATATGTTTACTGTCCTTGAAGGTCAGTTCTCATATAAAGACATAAGGACACTTAACTTTGGGGGATGTGTATTGTAACTGCCGTCAAACATTAACCAAGTGGTCATCCATTATCTACAGCAGCAGCAATCCAGAGGATGAAGATTATTTCAAGCACCGTAAAATGGCTGCATTAAAATAAACCTCTACTGAGGCTTGCAGCAAATAAGTACAACGAGAGAGACAGCGCTTGACCCATTGTAACAGGATTTGTTAGAAATTCCACTTCATCTCAGTAGTCAGTTGGTAGTGGGAGAATTTGCTCAAGGCAGGCAAACAAGATTGCTGCTGCGCTGTAGGAATCTGTCTTTACCGATTGCCCTTGTCAAGGGAAATTAAATTTTGAAACTGGTTTTAAAGATTTCACCAAAACAAGTGCAAGGGTTCCTTGCCTTGTTTAGGTCTGAATTTACACCAGAAACGTGCACGCACCAGTTTGATGTGCAAAGGGTAGTGGGGTGGCTATGGGTATAACGAGGTTTCATTAGCCTTGCAAAGCCATGGAAGGCAGCTCAGCGCTCCTGGTACAATTCCTACGCCTACGGAGCTCCCTGTTCCTGCCAAATGAGAAAGTAACTATGTTAGATTAAAGTTCTCCTATAACACACCTATTAATTGTACATTTGAGCTAGCTAGGAGAGGTACAAAGAAAAGAAAAGGATGAAAAACAGACTAAAACCCAGCAAAATTATAATAAAGAAACATATGTCAAGTACTTCTATGCTGTTGTGCCCAGTGTTAGTCTCTGACTCACATCCTCATCATTCTTCTGTATTTCAACAGGAAACATAACAGACACTTGGCCCTCACTTTGCCTTATACTTTGCTTATAGGCAGAGACAGATGGAGGGAATGGAGGGCAAAGAAAAGCAGCTAAGAAAATCAAGGAGGAATAAAATCATCTTTGTCCAACAAGAAATGCTTTTCTCCTCCTAAGCTCACAGCACACACTCTTCCATGTAGAGGAACAGGTAACAGCTGAGAACTTGTGTTTCTCTGCGAGTGTTGGACAATATAGGCACTACTTGTGAAGAAATGGCATATGGGAGAACCTAAACATGGCAAACAGGCGGGAGTGAAAAAAGTAAACAGGCAAAGAAATTCAGATGAGAAAAAAGGCAAAATGGAAATTATGAATATTCAAATACATGAGGGAAAGATTCAGCTACAGAAGGGAAAATAGTAAAAATTTAGAAAGGTAAAGACATGAGAAATTAGGAATGCCAATATCCCTGAACATAAGAACTGTAGGAGGACAGGGAGCCTGGAGACATCCACATGCAGGTCTGGCCACTAGCACTGCAGTGACCTGGTAAACAGGAAAGTTCTCCTGGCATATCACGGTCCATTAAAGAAGATATTTTGTATTTGTACCTCTCATGCAGAAGTATTTGATTCACAGTCTCTGCTATTCAAAAAACTCATGTATGTCAGCACTTCGGATACTGGCATCGCTTGTTCATGTTGAAACACGTACTATTTGCTGCTTTTCCCTTGAGAATAGATTAGATTTCAAATTCCCCCACTTGGTTACCAAAAGCGTTTCCATCAGCTGGAAACACTTTTCAATCCGTCTTGCCAACTTTTGACCTACGCTCGTTTCTTTTGGAAGGTGAAACCAGTCAGGATCAGGCATGGATAAGCAATTCTCCGATGAGAGCACGTCAAACAGACACACAGCCTTCCCGGGCCACAACCCAGCAAATGAGTATTTCTTGACAACGCTCACTTACTCGGAGCTGTTCATATGGAAGCAAATAACAAGAACCTATGTCACTCTGCAGTTTCTCTTGTAGATGAGTGTGGGCATCACATGTGCTATTCATTTTCTGAAATAATACTGGAGAGTGCTGTTTATATGCAGCCTATAGACCACCTAATTTAAAGAATACAGCATAAAGTAATTGAAAAAGGCATTTGTTTCTCCAGCACAAAATGAAGAGTCTGATTATTAGACAAAATAATTGACATACAGTTACACTATACGCATTTGCCTGAATACTATGTTATAATAAGCCATTATATGGTAAGAGAAGACTTCAGCTAATCTCAGCCAAGAAACATTATTCCTTCCCCACCATCAGAAGTACAAACCACATGCAAGTTGATTTTCGAATGAGCTCTGCCCTTCCTATGTGAAATAGAAGGCAAAGATCTGTTGCTACAGCTGGCTGGCAGCTCGTGGCACCTGATACCACAGCAGTATTATCTTTACAACACTGCAGATGGAGGTAAACCTACATCCTTCCTTGCGTCCTTCCCACCATTCCCTTTCACCATCCTTCCACACTTTTTATTTTCTTTTTTTCTTCTTTAAACAGGTCGTCACCAGTCCAGCTCTGATGTCTCTTTAATTTCCCCAGATGATCTGCTGACTTACTTGCGGTTTGCGGGAACGAAAAGCTTCGTGCAGGCTGGTTGCACCCAGCAGAGAATACAGATGCCTTGTTGCAGTGGGAGGAAGAAAATCAGAGCTGAAGTCATTATCCCCTTCACCACCACCACTCTCCATCCTCTGTGAAAACTCTCTGACAGCATTCCCCCCTTGTCTTCTTCTAGAGTGTCAAGTAAAATGAAAAGGTTAAACTTCAAGGCTTGTATGTGGCCTGTGGGTTAGATATCCACTTTGAAAAAGAAAAAAAGCCCTACATACAGCAAAATATTTTTTAAATCACAAAAACATGGAGGTTCAAGGACTAAATTTGATGCTTTAGTTGAATTACATGCAAAGTCTAGTACTACTCCCCAGAGAAATATTTAATATCATGCCTCCCAAACTGACTATCGGAAGCCAACTTTAGAATCGAAATCTTGTACCAGCATCTAACAACATGTCATAGGTTCTTTGAAACCCCATATTCCTTTACGTTGCTCTTCATATAAAAATATAGGGATAGTAAAACAGGAACAGGTAAGTATTTTCAACTTCAATCTGCTTGAGGTTTCCCTTTTTACTTTCTATATTTAGCATCTCCCTTTTCAATCCTCTTTCACATGCATTTCCTTTTCTTGTTCTCATGGAGAATATTTGGATGATCAAGCAGCCAGTAAGAAGTGCAGACATAGCGCTGTGAAAGCCTCTAAAACTCAAAAGCCTGCTGTGAACCAGACTTACCGGGATCACAGGCTACTGCTCAATTTCCCTCACAGCAAGAGCCATCGGTAAAGCTCCACGAGAAAGAAATGGGGGAAAAAAAGAAAAAGGGTGTTACTAAATATTCAGCTTCCAGTGCTCCATGCCAGCAAATGTCCCCTGGATGATGGATTGCCCTGCGTAGTCACCCATGGTTGTCACCCCAGGCTGAATCTGACTGAACGGAGCAACTTCTGGAGCAGTTTAGAAGCCTTTGCAAAACATCAGCTTTCAGGCTTTTCCAGTTAAATCAGGAGTATAGGGTCAAAATACACGAGCCTTAGTTTTGTGTTAACACCGTTAATGATCAAAACAACTCATTAGTTATGATTCATCTGTTTGTCTTGAAACACGTAAATGTCAGTACTGTCAGGAAAAGGAAAAGTTTATGATTAAGCTCCGGCCATGTTCATTCCTCATAATATCTGCTTGAAGATCTTACTTGAAAGCATTTTCAAAAGATTCAGCACTTGATATTCTATCCGCTTCATTGAGATAATATTGCAGAGAACTCACACAAAAGAACATTTATGTAGAAACATACACCTTTGCATTCAATATTGTTCTATGAAACTGCTTTGCAATTAGTTCAATTTTAGGGCAGAAAAATAATTCAACAGAAAATGATGCAAGATGACTCGAATAAGCATAGAAAGCAATAGCGTTTAAAGACATGCAAACATCAAGTCAAGGACCTTGTACAGCTCGATGGAAAGCTCGTGTGCAGTGCTCCATTGCCTGACTGTTTCAAACACAGACGGTCTTTGACATTTCCCCTCAAAGAGAAAAAGGAAATCACCTTTTTTTCCAGAATATACAGAGTAACTACACAATTCATATCATGATCCCACGGATAAAACCTCCAAATACGTCCCGACCATCAGTAAAGACCATTGAAGGAACTCCAAACAGTCATTTTAGGATGTTTGATTTCCATCACGTTCATCTGCATCTGAACACAGAATTAAGTCCTTCACATAAAGCATCATGGAACAGCTCTAGAACCAACAGGCACTGGCACTTTATTTCTTTTTTTGATGTATGAATGAGTTTTGTGTGTAGACACCTGGTGTGCTACCACGTCATGACTGCAGAACAGCAGCAGACAGTTATCAGCTCAGCCTTAATTAATTTACTCCCAAATGAATACAGCATTTAGAATGAAATGAATTGTAATTTTATCCTGGAAGACCACTTCACACAAATGGGACAAACTGTTGCCTGATTTGTATCTATTCTCCAATCATGCAGAGACTTAACTATAAGGAAACTTCAAACAATACTAAAGAATATCCAGCTGCTACTGCACATAAATATTGCATCTTCTTCTTCGGACAAAATCCTTTTGAGGGAAAGAGTCTAGCTGCTTAAGGCTTGTTTTTCTTACATCTTACATGGACATGCCTCAAACACTCATATCACTGTTCCATCAAATTTTAAATCACCTATGTGGAAATATCTACAAGTTCAACAAGGTTTCACTGCTTCTGTTCTGCTATTTTGGTGTTTTAATTGTGTTACTTCATACAGCAGAACGAAGTTTGACATTAGTACTGAATCTCATAAATCGTCACTTTAACGAAATGCATTCCCTAGAGGGGAGATAATAGAGGCCATATGAAAGGCCCCATTTTAACTTAAAACCTTCTCAAACAACCCTGACTGTTTTTAGAAAATCAATAGCAGGATTATGCTCTGTCTGAGGCACAGAAGAACTGAGGTATATTTATATGTTAGGTCATTTTTGTTTATTTTTTGATTGTGCTGGATGTCTAAAAAAACAAATATAAGGAGTCAAAAAGAAAAAATGAAATCAAATGTGAATTCAACATCAATTCAATAGTACTGACTTTGGGACAGAAGTGTGTAACTTCACACTGGAGATGTACAGTTAACGTTGGTTTAGGGATGTACAATCCTTATCATTTTTCTTCATCTCTTCAAAACATTTTACTAAGGAAATGGCCAATGCTATAACACAAAGACCAGTGTACAGCACATAAGTTTAAAAAAAAATAGTTTCACAATAATATCCAGTGATTGAGCATGTTAGAAACTTACACAGAATTTAACAAAGAGGAAAGTTTATCATGTTACAATGAATTCCACTAAACCGATTTCTTATAATTGTTTTTATAATTGTTGCTTTTATAAATAGTCAATTCAAGGCACCATAGGTATCACTCTCTAAAGGGAACCCAGCAATCTTACCTATATGGTCTAATTGTTAATTGACTAATGGAAGCTAATTTTTAAGTCAGAGCAGTGGAAATTTTGCTGTTGCGTGACAATTTACAGTAACGTGGGCTTATGTTTTGAATTTGCTAAGGACGCAGACTGGTATAGAACATTACGATAGCAAGAGGCACACGCAGTCATCTGCACAAAGGTTCAGATGTTTCTGCCCCATCCCAGGCCAGGTTGGACGGGGCTCTGAGCAACCTGATCTGGTGAAGATGTCCCTACTCATGGCAGGGGTGGCACTGGATGACTTTAGAAAGTTTTTCTAACCCAAATCCTTCTATGATTCTCACAACAATGTCTTCTTAAGAGAACTGCAAAGAGGAGGAAGCAGAAGCATTCAATTCTTTCAAGAAATCTGTCCAACTCTTCCCATGGCTCTCACCATTTCTTTCAATGTGCATATCAAGAAAATGCCACTGAGCCCCTCTTGAAGGATAAGCACATATGTCCCCATCAGCTCAAAGTAAGCGATGGATGCAGAGTTTTGTAAACACATTTCCATGCATTATCTCAATGTATTCTCTCTTCTGTGCTTTCTACTTACACACAAAAGCAAGACTTGGCTATCGCAAACCTCTCTACTTTTCCCCCAATGCATTTCTGCATGCTGAAAATCAGCACAGCAAAACACAGATCTTTATGTTTCTCCCCTGGCTGCCTCTGGAAGGCACAAATGCACTAGTGCCTTTGGCTTCACATAGATCACCTGGTTTTGGGGTATAGAACCACTCAGAAGTGGGGGAAGAGGGCAGGATGGATTCTACGCGGTTTTGGCTAGAAAAAAAGAAAGCCTGCAGTCCTATTGCTGTAGACAAGTGGGCCACGAATCCTCCCTTGCTCTGCCCCAGGAGACGCTCTTCAAAAGAACCAGCACGTATGTGCTGACCCCGGGGTAATGAAGATGCTCTTGAATGCCGGCCCATGTCACAGGTTTAAGTAGCCTGTGGGGTCCTGAGCTGCCCTCACCTCACCTGGGTGAATATAACTCACACTAAATTAATTTTCTCAGAGAGCGAAAAGAGAGAATCAATATTTATTCCAGGTTCAAAATGGTTTTCGCTTAAAGAACTCAGCAGTCTAGAAAAATGAGGAGCAATCATTTTGTTCCCATGACAAACAAAAGTTTCCTCGCCAGTAGACACCGCATATTGACAATAACCTGTGAGCGTCGTAGCACACATAGTAATAAGACGGTATTTTGCTGCAGTGGATTTCTATCTTGTAGACATTATTTTTTGGTTCCAAACAGAAATTTTAAATTTATCATTTTCCATTAAATATCAACATTAAAATAGTTCAATTTACAAACACTTGATTTATTCCCCTCCCCAGAGCATCAGCTTTAACATGTCCTAATTTAAGTACTGAGAACATAAATAATAACTAAGAAATCATCAGCTGATTCAAAATGCAAGGAACAGAAAGTTTGGGGTTCTTTTTGGAAACTACTATTCTATTGCAATTAATTTGGTTGCTCACCAAGCTACCACCAAAAATGTCACACCACATTAACTTTCTTTTTATTAACCATGGCAGGTCAAATAATTAAAAAACTGAAGGTGTCTTGGTAATGAGACTTAACTCAAGGACACTAATTTACAATGACATAGGTTCCTTCTTTCTGTATTACCTCACATATTTAGTAAGAACTCCTTGAAGGGTCAAATTCTTATGTCACCTAGAAATGATTTTGATCACTTTCTATCTGAACTACATTCGTTTTGCTTCCAATACAACTTCCAATTTTCACCCTGTCACATCAGCTTGCCATTTAATAGCTTGATTCTGTTTCTAAAGATGTCATAAACCACGCTTGTCATCACCTGCTGCATTACATAGACCTCAGCGGTAACTATGGTACAGGCCAAATAAAAGCAAATTGGTTCGCCACCGATTGCGACACGTAGGAACAGTTCTGGACCTCCAGTTTGTAAAACAGCATAAGCTGGGGTTTCTTCCATCAAAAATGTTTGAGTCAACCCCAACTCTCCATAGTTTTGGGGCACATTTCAAAATATGTTTTAAACGCTTGTGACAGCAGTGTTTCCTCAAAGGTATCAACTGCATCTATGACTTTCCAATGGTCTTTCATCAACCCAAATAGAATCCTACATGCACCATTCCACCATGATGTAGTAAGTTTCTTCTTTTTTTGGATTTTGGGGTTATTTCTGATTGACATTTTATCTATTTTTTCAGAAAAACAGCATCTGTAAGAGTGGTCAGTGAAGATAAAGAGCAATGGTGATGCAACACTCTCTCTTTGCCAAGGATGGGGGTAACCATATCGGTCAGTGCAAGGTAATGCCCAGTCCTGAAAGTGATACCCTGATGTTATAGCACTGGATATTACAAAATATACTAATATGGATTGAGTAGACAGTGAATGAAAGATTAAAATGCAATCAGAAATGCTATTTTATTCTCTTTTCACAGGGGTTTTATTGAGGCTCAGGAAAACCCCTGAGCTGAAAATAGGTGGAGATTAAAGGAATACTTTAGAGAAGGATAATCTATGCTTCTGGCTCTTCCCTTTGCACTCATCTATGCTCATTAGGGGCCTTGTTGCCTTTTTTTTTTTTTTTCCTTTTTCTTTTCATACCATTCTAGAAACACAGCAATAGCAGGTTTCATGCATGGAGAGGATGGTGTAAGCTCCAAGCACATTTCCCAGTCCCCAAACTCATTTAATATAAAATCCTCAAGTTGAGGACATGACAGATATTAAACTGATAGAAACATATGCTACGCTTGATCTTTGCCAAAAGGTCAAGAAGCAAACATGAGTCAGCGGACTCGATGGTTTGTTGGTCTGACTCGGTGAGCGCACCGAGCCTGAATCATCGCAAGAGTTTAACACCGCGGTAGCAACAATTATGTAGCTTTATCACTCAGATTTATTTCAAGAAGCTGCAGACAGAGTCCAAATAACTCACTGCAGGATTTCAATGAGCTCATGATTTCGCACACACAGTAACTGTTCCAGGACAGGAACTGGGGAAAGCTAACGATGCCACGTTCAGCCTCCCAAAATATTCCAGTCTTGGGCTGATAATTTTCTCTATGGGAAACTAAATAAGAAGAAAAAAACACCCAAAAGCCTTCCATGTAGCCTCCTGCTGCCTCCTCCACCCCCCCGAACACTCACACAACCTTCTGGTTTCTGAATCATTATGGGGTTATTTTAGAAACTTCTCCCCATGGGTTAGAGAGCAGCAAATCTCCCCTACAGAAAGTATTTCACAAGATTCTAAAAATTTGAGGGACTTTTTAATAAACAACATATGAAGGGCAGAAGTACATGCTGCAGTGCATTTTCCTAATACTTGCTGGGCTCATTAGAGCATCTTACACGCTAATTCAAAGACTACATCTCAGTCTTGTCAAAGCATAATTCTTAATTACTCTGTATCAAACTCCACCATAAATTAACACTGAAAATGTCCACACACAAAGAACGCTAAGATAATATGGCTAGAGCTTCAAAAAAATCATTCCTGTGTGTGGAGACTAAAAATGTCTTCGAAGTTAATGAGTAATAACAAAAGATGGTTGAGTAACTTGGAATAAGACAACAATTCCTGAAAAAATATTGTCATTTTCAAAAATACTTCATAAACAAGCTTGGAAACCTTCTTATTCCCCATTATGTTTTCAGTCACTCATTATAATCACCAATTATTTATAAGAATAGAACAGTAGGTCAAAAGTAAAAGGAAATGTATTGTCACAGCAGAAATACCCAGCTAATATACTGATGTTGGTGTTCTGAGCTGCACAAGAGAGCCAGCCAACTATAAGGTAATTGTTTTACTTTAAACACAGAGTATTCAGTGACCCAGGATCAGAAAATCTACTGGATTTCAATGAGTTAAAATATCTTAATAGCATAGCTTTGTTCTTTAGTTTAATCACCTTCCCCTAAGGCTCCGAACAACATTTAAGCATGTGCTTAATTTGCTCCTGAAGTCAACAGAACTTTCAGTGAATACTGGAAGTGAAACACGTGCTTAATGAGATTTACTGAATCAGAACGCGTGAAAACTGATGTGAGCAGAATCAAAGCCCAGAGGCATTAGTCAAGTCCACCCTGCGTCTCCCTAAAGATATAGGACCTCCAAAACAAGAATGAGAATTTTGTAATTATTACGACACGTCTACTGTACATCCGTATTTCCGAAATTCTTATGTAGCAAAACACATGTCAGACTTTATAGATCTTTAAAGTAGGAAAAGGCAAAAACCCTTGAATTATCCTAAAATATTAACTGGAATCTTTTGTGGCATTTTGTTTGGTATCAGTATTTAAGCAATGCCCTTTGGCACAAGACAACTGTTGATTTGTCTCATGGTTCCTCCAAAAAGAAGATGTAGTACAATTAAAATATTTATATTTGGGGCAGGAGGGAATGGAGGGATGGAGTTACCATATACTTCAGCTATCTGTTCCTCAGTGGAAAAGAAGGAATGTAATCCGATATTCCTATCTCACCTCCTCAATCATTCAGGCAAACTGTGTAATCCTCTCAAACCTGCATCTGAACCTGCATTATACCAGATGCTCCTCATTCTCAGATTAAATTAAATTACTTGCAGGCCTTTAAGCTCCCTTTTTTATTACTACAGACTACCATTTCTTCCCCGTGTAGAGGAGTTCAGTTTAACAAATAACTCAACAATCATTGTACGCAGCATATAAAATATAAAACTATTCTTTACTATTGTGTGACATTTAAATGGTGTTAGCATTTAATTGAATTGCAACTAATAAATATTTTCCTTGACAGTAAACATTAGAAAATAATATTTAACTCTAAAAGAAATATTATTTAGATTCCACACTTGCTATAAATGGTCAAATCTGACTTGGCAATATTGTAGTTATACAGAGGAGCTGGTTCTGACATCAAATGTCAAAAAGGCTTTTCTTTTTTTTCCCTTGTCCAGAAAAACAGTCTACTGGACAAATATTTATTGATTTCTCTTAACAATATGCTGCCACCAATTCTTTCTCTAAAATACTATCAAAATCAGCAAATCTCTGAAGCCAAAAATCTGCAAATTTAGATTTTGACTGTATCAATTCCACCACCACTATGGCAGCCA
The DNA here is from genome assembly GCF_037038585.1 of Patagioenas fasciata. NCBI lineage: Eukaryota > Metazoa > Chordata > Aves > Columbiformes > Columbidae > Patagioenas > Patagioenas fasciata. Next base: position 6,927,998 of record NC_092522.1, on the reverse strand, counting down.
TTAGCATGGAAGGAGTTAATCTTCCCCACTCTTTTTAGGAGCAAAAAAGGCTGCAACAGCTGTCACTCAGGTGATGAATACAAGCTGCCAGCCTTTTAAACAGCAGGTACAGCATTTGAGCTCTGAATTAATTAGCATTCAGAAAGCCTAAACACTGCTTGATAACACCGCAAGATAATTTTTGTCCCTTCCTGCAAATTAATACTGCTATTAAGATGAGCAAGGACACAATGCAGATCGTAATTGTACCCATTAAACAAAGTTTCACAAATAACAAATTAGAGGTTCTAGCCAAGAATGCATTAAGGCAAATAAAGCATCTTCGCTTTTTCACGGCATTCACAAAAACACACAGAGTATGAATTCTTGTGTAAATGCATGAAATGTGTTCTGCGCATAAGCACAGGCTTCTCAAAAGTTCCAATTTCTAAATGCTTAAATAGTGGCTTTGTCTCAAAAAAGCATTCAGGCTACTTCCACACAAGAGCCTCTTTGAACATATGCATGTACACCGAAATTACAATTTAGCAAAGCCTTGGAGATTATACTCATAACATCTTAAAAAACAAGGCCTCCACCAAACGCTGTCACAGTGCGGCATCAAATCTGGCATGAAAAGCCTTCCTCCTCTATACATCATTTCATTGAAATGGTGAACATATTTTAAAAAGCACAAAAATGATTGATGTCAGAATTTAATGATGTTTAATAAGTGGCCATCTGTCAACAGTCAGGGAGTAAAAAAGGAACACATTATTGGTTCCCAAAAGATTAGAAATATTGATGCTAATTAAAAGGCACATTATCATTATCTCAAAGCGATGTCTAAACACTAATCAGACTTCAAGTCCAGACCTATGGATATGGATATGAGTGATCATGAGTGATCATCTTTAAACAGGGCTTGTAATAGCGTATGGATCAGAACTGGGCAAGCAGCAGGTAACTCCTGACTGGGGGGCAAGCAAGTCAACCCTGAGCTGATATATGAAAAGATTATTTACTTTTTAGCTGAAATCTTTAGAAGAAATCTCCAGCGCATTTTCACAAAGAACTGCAGAAGAACTATACTAGACACTGCATTTCGCTATTTATGTTTTCCAATTTTCTGCACACAGTATTTGAAAACAAAATAAAGGTTGGCATCAGGGTGTCCAAACGTAAGATGAATTGCACCATACTAAACTGCAATGTCCTACGTATTTTTAGCCAAAAAACGGATTGATGTCACATGCGAATGAGGGACGCGCATGGGAAATTACGACTGAAACTCACGCACAAAGGAATAAAATCCATCAATATAGTGTCTGTGGAGCATTTTTGACTATTTATGTGTTTAAGAACTCCCGTCTGGGGTCCAGGGCTGCTTCGGCTCATCGTGCTGAGTGCTACGGAGGAACAAGGTACATAAAGGTAGGTGGTTCAGGCTGCGGCTAATGCTTGCCTGGAGCTCTGCCTTCAACATTAATATTCAGTTTATTACCTTTTAAAATGTGGTATTTATTGACATTTTCATAATTCATCTCGATCGGAACCTCTTTTAAGCAAACAGCCCTCTACTAACCTGAAAATCCGCACTCGGTGTTTGAACAGAAGCAGCCAGCAGCCCATAACATGCTTTTTGCCTTAATATGTAAAAAGCTGACAAGACTCTTGGCATTTATTGCTTGCTGAGAGGCAAAGTTATAGGCCATTGGCAAATGTTTCCCTGCCCTAGGGATACAAGATATGACCCCACCTCACACGTCATGCAAACTACATGTACAGACCCAGGTACGGCAATTCTGACTCTCTGAGTCTTGCTTGTCAGCTTAACAAGGCCAGTTGAGCACTTTCGTGGTGCCAGAGGAAAGGGGCAGGCGAGTGATCCAGGATGCTCCAACGCTGAAGATAAGCACACACACAAAGCAAAAGTCATACTGGGAACAGCTGGAGAAACTGGGGATGGGAGAACCACACAGAAAATACAAAAAAATGGCAAACAGAAAGTGTCACAATGTCACTGCAGAAAAGTGCAGTGGCCCAGGGGCATGAGTACCCATATATAATTAAGACCAGCCATTTTTTCCACCATATTTTTAACAGCAAACTTTCTCACCTGTAACTGCCACTATCAAATTACCATCTCCACAGCGCAAAGCCACCTTTAGTCTTCCTCCTCAGGTCAAGGAACCCATTCATCACCGCCAAGTGAAGCATATTTCTATTCTTACTTGTCATTTTCAAACCATCGCTTCACACAGGTGTGACCTCTGATCCTGATTTTCCTTCCAACACTCCCTTGCCATACTCTGACAGTTCTCCATTCTCTCCTCCCTAAGAAATATTAAAAGACTTAAGAAAGATGGTCCCTGGTTCTGATTACCCTATTCCAATCTAACTCCTTGATCTGCAGCACAAACACTTCAATCATTCTGGCATTTTCATTGACTCAAATTAAATGCAGAGCTGGTAATTATTTCCCAATCCCCATGCCCTTTCATACACAAGTCTTCTGCCTTACACAATGACAAAGTATAGGATGTTTCAAAAAGATGGACTCAATCTGAAATCACTATATCCTTGAAACCAGGTCCATCTTTTTGAAACACTCCATGTTTCCTCTCAGTTCCTTAAACAGTTCAGATACTTCAGATACGCTTTGGATATGAATCTGATGCAAGGGAACTCTTAAGTAAACCTTGTGAGGCTTACCCAGTACTAATTATTAGAAATTACAGTGTTTTTATAATGTTGAGCTCCATATAACCGTACGACTGTTCCACTGATTTACAGGTTCCTCAGGGTGATGATGAGCACCAAGTACAAGATCCCTCATATCTTGCAGCCTTTTAAAAGTAAATTCAGTGGAGCTGACACCAAATGGGAAATTCACAGTATTGTGAAGGTAAAATTTGAGACATGTTTAGACAGACATACAGAAATGAAAAAAATACCATCAGTATTCCAGTTTCACTTACGTTATTTACTTCCATATTCACTACATTTGTTTTAAACTGTCAGCAAATTCTTTATCCTTTGTGCTTCACAGATTTGCCTTCTGCCTCTGTGCAACTGTGGTACATTGTATAGCTGTCAGAGCAGAAGTGGAATGTATTAAAAGCTGGATAATTGTAAGTTGGGGCATATGGCACTAAGGAGACTGTAGGAGTTAGAGGGAAGAAGGGGGTTTTGTTTTGATTTTTTTCAGGAGTCCGGATATGACTAAAGCTTTTTCCGGTGAGCAAAGAAAATACCCCTTGTTTCTTTGTTTCTCCACAATTTTTCTGGGGGCGGGCATGAGGAATGGGAGAGAGTGAGAGGAAGAAGAAGAGAGGAAGGGAAGTTTAACATTAATTCTAATTTACAAGAAAAATAACAAATACTCCTTCTGGTTCTCTTCTTCTGTCCCCAGAAAACACGTTCTGAAACAGCATGCATTACACTGAGGTTTTGCAAAAGCAGCACAGAAACGAGCTAGCTGCTGTGTAAACATGTCAGACTTCATAGCCCACACACATTTAAATGACCAGTGCAGTTCGCTCTTCTCAAAGGTATCACTTCAAGCTGGTTGCTGACTCAAGACAAGAGCGCAACTCTGGTCGCACTGAGTTTCTGAGTATTTTCTCTGCAGCTGCAGGTTTTCTGTTTGTTTTGCTTTTTTCCACCTTTTTCATATGAAACCTGAAGTACAGTTTGGCAGCACCGGGCTGAATTTGCTGCCAGTTTTCTAGGGTACAGAATCCCTAGTAACACAAAGCCCTGACTATCTCCTTGCACAATAAATAATCAAAATTTTACACCATGATCTTCCTTTAAAAATACGACTATACCTTTCTATCTCTCAGTTCGAGCTGATCCTTTCTGTCAACTGTGTTTCATCAGTAACAAGTCTGCCTGCGACACGTTAGGTCCCGATGCATCTCTTAACAAATCCCCCGCGCACGGCGCATTTCACAGAGTGCACAGGGTGCAAAAAGGACCAGAAAGGCTGCGCTTTCACATGGAAGACACTCATCAAACGAGAGGATGGGAGAGACACAGCGCTGCCAGGGAAGTCCAGGTTACGTATTGCATTTTGAGTGCATAAGCAGAACAGAGCAGGCATATTTGTATTCTCCAACACCTCTTCTGTCGGCTTCAATTATTGGTCACGTGCTTATTGCTGTCATGCGGGAAAGCTGACCCAGGCGATCTGTGCTTCATACTCAGCAATTCTAAGCAGCTTTTTTTTCTAGGCTTTAAGGGCTAGCATTGTGTAACTTGCTCTCTAGGACTTTCCTCCTCCCCTCTTCTTGTCCCTACTTCAATTTTACGCTTGTTCACTTTGCCCAACACGAGGCAGTAAAAACTAGACGAATGTTTTTGCCAGGAGTAAATGATCAGAGGCTTCCCTGGGTTTTGCAGAAGCAATAATGGGAATAAACTCAGTGACAGCTATTTGCTCTCCCCACTTTCAAAACCTGCCTGTATCGCCGTGCAGAGCAGCCCATTAACATGCAGTTGTGCAGGGGGATGGCGACGGACACCAGCTTTCCTGCTTCCCGGGCACCTTCACCCACCTCTCCTGCAAACTGCTGCGTGGCCACCGTCTTCCACTTTCTCAGGGCAATAGCTCCATTTTAATCTTGTCGACAAGGAAACAAAAAGCGCACTTAAATTCGCCATAGGGACCCTTGACACCTAGAGGGACATTTCTTCCAGTAACTTTGGATTTTAAACCAGTTCCCACAGGGCTCTCTGGGTTTCTCAGAAACATTCTGTCAAGCCAAGAGTTTCATTCACTCAAAGACTGAAAGCGCTGCAGAAGTTGCCCCTGATGGGCGCAATACTGAGAGATTACAATGGCCGTGTAATCAAAAATTATAGGTACATTATATGGTAGAGTAGCACGACACAGCTAAGCACAGCAACACATTCACTCATACACTGCAACGTTTTAAATCCTTTCAGATTCAGCATCTTATAACACTTCAACAAATACAAATTACACGACTTACCTATAATACCTTTTCAAATAATTCTATTACTTAATTAAGTTCTATATAGTTATTTCATGTTATAATCAGCTGAAACATCCAAAGTATACTGTATAAAATCTGACCTTGGGCTTTCTGCTGAAATGCTGGTATTGCAAAACACCCACAGGACATTCATACTATTGCAGACACTTTAGAAAAATTCATAAACACAAGTCTATTAATACTGGTTCGTATATACAAAACTCTCATATGAACCAGAGGCATTCACTAATAATGTGCATTAATGGGCAGAAATTTCTTCACATGGAATCTATAAACCTTCGAATACAAGATAAATACTTTGCTTTTGTGTAATAAGAAATGACAAAATTTTGCTTTTGTTGAAACACTTGGACCTAATTTTCATTATGAGTATCTCAATGCTTGTACCAAGCACAGATGGGAAGAAGTATGAATTTATTTTATGCTCTCTTTCATACAGTCATAGCAATATAAATTTAATTTATTGTATTTTTGCTAATGAAACTTGAGATCCATTCATCTGGGGAAAATATGGGAAGAAAACCCAGATTCCTGAATGGATGTTTCTTGTTTTGGTAAAAGAAATTAGGCCACAGGCACTTTCCACACACCTTGAAATTAGGTGAGATCCTGAGGGCTTAAAAAATGAAAAAGAGAAAAGGGGCTTCTGAACAGGTTTTCCCATCTGCTTTCAGAATGGCTGGTAAATCAGATTTCAATGACAAAATCAAGGAAAAAAAAAAAAAGATAAATGAAGAAGTCAAGTGACATTATTTACTAACTGTTCCGAAAGAGCACAGAACCAAACAACTCCTCCTCTTTTCCCAGTAGAAAAGCCAGCCATGCTATTATTTAAGGGGGACACTTGTCTCTCTGAACAGCAAACCTACTTCACCTAATAAATGGGTTTGAAGTGCTTATACCCAGTAACTTTAGCTGAATTTAGACACCTGTTTAACTTTTTTCTTAACTGAATATGAAAGCAAAAAGACCTATTTAAAGAGACCTTAAAAGCGAATCAGATCTGCTGGAGGAAGATAGTACAAAGAATAAACAGAAAATTGCCCAAATTCCTTATAACGGTCAAAGACTTTGGTTTTTCAAGGCACCTGGTGATCTAAACGAGTCCACTGGGACCACATGGCATGTAAACAAATCAACATTTTGTTTAAATGTCAATCACCAAGATCTTTCCATTCAAAGCCAGGTCAGCTGCAGCGGCAGCTGCTGAAGTGGTGACACCCCTGTCTGACATGGAGGCCAAGGTGTGGGTGGAAATGCCATTCGACTTCTAAAACATCTCCCTAAAACCTTACACTTTACACTTTTCAAAATTTACACAAATAAACGTTATATTACAATTCCTGGGGACAACCTCCCCAATTCCTTCCTCCATCTTCTTCTCATTCAAACTGTTGGAGGTTAAAACCCCAAACCTTTCAACCAGTACAATGTATGAAACTTCACCCTCTATTGCTCATACTTATACATTTGACCCAGTTTTAGTGACATAATGAAAACTCTTTGAGAAAAACACAAAAGGCATAAAAAACAGTTTTCCTGGTCATACCTTTAACTGGGCGGTCAAATTTTATGTAGCTTTCTTTAATGAGGTTTCTTTTGGTATGAAGAAACAGCACTGAGCTTTGCTAAAAACAGTCTCAATTTGTTAAATAGATTATGAACTGCGAAGAACACAGAAAAACAGGTTCTTCCTCTTACCCACATATGAACACATGACCAAGTTGCAGGTGATAAATAGTCACGAATAACAAAATCCAGTCTGCTTCACTGCGAGTGAACAAGTTATGCACATAATCCCTTTCCTAGATACTCCTAGCACATGGCACAAGAATTTTAAAATGTGTTGCATGTGATGGTTCTCCTAATAACTTTAATTAAAACACTACCAGAAGTTATAATGAAAAAGGATTATATATCTTTTTAATACACTAAAACCTCAAGTTCCTGTTCTTTTACATTCCGGTAAAAAAGAAATGAACAATGAAGCCACATTTTGGGATTTAAGATAATCGCAAGATTTTAAGTTGAAGGGCAGGAAAGAGGCTTCATTTTAAAATTTGCTTTTAACAGATACAAGCTCTATGTTCCTTTACTTTTACAAAGACTTCATCCAAATTTTCACCCTTTTAAACTCCAACATTTGTCCACAAGCTGCATTTTTCTTCTGCCCCAATGTAAGTGACAAACACGGGCTCCCCCTGAATGATAGTTAATAGAAAGTTAATAGCTTTATTGTAATTTCTGGCTGTCTTGTAACATACTCTAGATTTTGCTCTGAATGCAAAATTCTTAATATCATCCTCGTTTTCATGGTCAAAAAAATCTTTTGGGCTCTATGATCACATCACTAAAAACTGAATGGTGATACCCATAGGAGAAAAACTTAAGCAAAGGTGTGCAAGTGATTGTAACTCTGACTTTCTTCTAATGCACAGCCTCCGTATGCAATTTTTGGAGTTTGGAAAAAAATATAGGAATTGGTTTGTTTGGATGATTATTTTTTTAACATAAATTGGTTGTTTGGGTTTTCTTTTTTTAATTGTAAACAGGAGAGCCAAAGTGATATCCCATTATGAAGCAGCCTGTTGATGCCAAAAGGCATATCATCAGTTCCAAAGATTCACTTATCAAAAATCTGGTAGTTAAGCAATTGAAGTAAAAGACAGAGGCAGCAGATTATCCTCTGTGATAACCAGACAATAAATATGTATCTGTTACTGTGTTTCATAAGCTATTTGCTAACAGCAGAGCAAATTCCTGAATTCAATTCCAGATTCGTGATAAAGGTGCTGCACTTATTACAGATCCGTCCCACCCAGCTCCATTCCCTTGCAGATCACAGCTCTCAAACATTAACACCTCCGCTCAGCATCAAACAACTGGGGTTTTCAGTCCGTTGTAACTTTGAACAGCTTAGACAGATGTTTTACAAGAAAAAAAGAACAACAAACCTTAAGAATTTTCAAACCCTTGCTCAAAGCAAGAGCTCTGCTTCTTAATGAAAAACCTTTCTGTTCAAATACGGACAAACCAGCATTCTACTTTACTCTTGGTCTCACAAATGTTTCAAGTGTTTTCAAATGGACTTTTGGGGGAGAAAAAACTAAACAAAACAACAAAACACCACCACATGCACATAATGGGAATAAAAAATGTCTCAATTCAAACAAGTGAAATATGAAAAACTTATAAGCAGCTGACAGAAATAATTCAAAACTAAAAGTAATAAACAACGCAAAGTAAAAATGTACCTGCTCCACTCACAATTCTTTATATTACCGGAGTGCTTGGAGACTTAAATGGCACACAGGCCCCCAGCAGGAACTGCGGGATAACAAAGTCCCTCTTCTGAAAAGATTTCACGGATGCTGGCCTTAAAAATCATACCGTGATAATACCGCAGTGCAACTCCAATGACAGCTTGGGTATAACTGTGCCGCAGGAAGAACTATTTTCCACTTAGAAAAACAAAACCTCATTTAAGATTTAACAGATTGGAATAAATTTGGGATCTAACTATAGGGCAGAATATGAATTCACTGCTACTGCCAACGTATTTTGCCCAATTGTTCTGCCAGGTCATATTGACTTGGAATAAGCAGCACACGTACGTGTGCAAATCTGAGTGCACTCCTCTTTGAGAAAGAACATCTATGCAGGATTTATGGATTTATGGCCACGGACAGCATTTCTAATGTCCTTTTTAATTGGCACTACGATGATTAATTGGTGCCTTCACAGATCTCCAGGAGTTCTCATTACCAAACAGCGTGGTGTCCCGGCACACCGTGTGGGTGACCGTTATTGCTAAATAGTCACCAGATCGTGAGACATAGATAAGATAAATTTTATACACGTCCACAACCCCAGAATTTGAAGCCTACTACTGAGACAGCGGGAAAACTCTGTTTCCCTCTTAATATATAATTTCAGCAGCGCTTACATGCTCCAAGAAAACAGAACAGGCATTGCGAAAGATATTGAAAACAGGCTACATATGTAATAAGGATTAAACACTCCGTGCAGCATTTCTTGCCAGTACAGAAGTTTACATTTGCTCACAGCTGCACGCAGGATATTGCAATGACCCCCGCAGACGTAGGCAGGAGCTAACAAAGCTAGGCCTGGTTAGTACACACCAGCAATTGCTGGGGGAAGAGCAGGTACCTGCAGGAATGGCCTTACCTGAACTACACCTCGCTGCCTTTCATGGAGAGAAATGCCCAATGAGCTGCTTTCTGCACAAAATCCCATTTCTGGGTCCGCCGGGGCTGACTGACCTGCCACTGGCCCTTCCCTGCGTGCCTGCAGCGCCAGGCGGGAGCTGGTAACATGGAGAGCACCTCGAGGGTTTCTTCTTTCCAAAGGCATTTAGAAAGTTCTCATCTGGCTTCCTGCATCCATCTTTTAGCTATTTCTCAGCATTACCTGAGTGTACAGTGCTCAAGCTGTGTTTGAGTCAATAAAACCCACCTCCTCCTCAGTGAGAGACAGGTGAGCCTTGGAGGCCATTTCTTCTCCTGAGATGAAAAGGCAGCTGGCACACTTTTAATGGCCCAGATATGACACAAGGCAACATGATTCTGCAGAGTTTTGATGAAGAAACACCACGTATCTCCTATTTGAGTACAAATTTGGGTCTCAAAGTTCAGTGTGAGGCCAGGGTGATGCAGGACCGGCCCGATGCAGCACAGAGCAGAACGAAGGTCCCTTTCCCGCTTCCCTGCGCGGCTGTGGCGCCACAGGCAGCAGGTGCAAACCTGGAGAGAACCTCCAGGGCTTCTGCTTCCCAAAGACATTTAGAAAGTTCTCACCTGGCTTCCTGCATCCATCTTTTAGCTATTTCTCAGCATTACCCAAGTTTACAGCGCTCAAGCTGTGTTTGAGTCAATAAAACCCACCTCCTCTTCAGTGAGAGACAGGTGAGCCTTGGAGGCCATTTCTTCTCCTGAGGTGAAAAGGCAGCTGGCACACCTTTAATGGCCCAGATATGACACAAGGCAACATGATTCTGCAGGGTTTTGATGAAGAGACAGTAAGTGTCTCCTGTTTGAGGAGGAATTTGGGTCTCAAAGCTCAGTGCGAGGCCAGGATGATGCAGGACCGGCCCGATGCAGCACAGAGCAGAACGAAGGTCCTTTTCCCGCTTCCCTGCGCGGCTGTGGCGCCACAGGCAGCAGGTGCAAACCTGGAGAGAACCTCCAGGGCTTCTGCTTCCCAGAGAAATTTAGAAAGTTCTCACCTGGCTTCCTGCATCCATCTTTTAGCTATTTCTCAGCATTACCTGAGCGTACAGTGCTCAAGCTGTGTTTGAGTCAATAAAACCCACCTCCTCCTCAGCGAGAGACAGGTGAGCCTTGGAGGCCATTTCTTCTCCTGAGGTGAAAAGGCAGCTGGCACACTTTTAATGGCCCAGATATGACACAAGGCAACATGGTTCTGCAGGGTTTTGATGAAGAGACAGCAAGTGTCTCTTGTTTGAGGAGGAATTTGGGTCTCAAAGTTCAGTGTGAGGCCAGGGTGATGCAGGACCGGCCCGATGCAGCACAGAGCAGAACGAAGGTCCCTTTCCCGCTTCCCTGCGCGGCTGTAGCACCACAGGCAGCAGGTGCAAACCTGGAGAGAACCTCCAGGGCTTCTGCTTCCCAAAGGCATTTAGAAAGTTCTCACCCGGTTGCTATTTTGTTTTGTCACTGAATAATAATTATTAAGTATTAATACTGTGGTGAATGTACCCAGCACATCTGTAACAGCGAAGGCTAATGGGCTTGGACATATTCACAGCCCCAGTTGGTAAGACCACATATACAAGGGCGCAAACATTTTATATTATTATGAAGAAGCATTTAGCCATTTATAGAATATTCTGTAAATAATCTTGGATAACATTAACACCATCTTAAATTCTGGGAATGATTTGGGATTTTGTCACGTGCCGACAAAGGACTCAGATTCTCATTAGAATTATGTGAAATCTTCTTACACAAATCTCCTGTCAGCTTCAATCCATTAAAAATAATGAAGGTATGCTCAAAATTAGGGACCAAAGCAAATTTTGTCTAGACCTAACACATTCAATTTACTATGCTGTTAATCGGATAGCACCAATACACTTTTCACTTTGCCTCGATGACGTGATCTAATATGACATTTTACTCCATTTACATCACATCTGTAAAATGCTGGTCACAACCTAACGTGGATTCAGCCCCAGCTGCAGGTGAAAATTCAGCCCTTGAGCTGTTAGCAGGCGAGCTGGTTCTCCCCAAGCAACGTCCATTGTGCTGAGCATATGTGCTCTGGCCTTTGCAAAAATCCCCTCCAAAACCAGAACCTGCAGTAACCATCGCCCACCACTCAGCGCAGGACAAAAGCTTCAATCATCTCTTGCTCAATTAACTGGCTTTTCATTCTCTTCCTTTCTTTTTCCCACTCAGAGTCTTTGCTGCATCTGAAAAGGCTCTCAGCCTAACTGGAAGAAGACGTGGGATAGATATAACGACCAGGAGAATATAAGCCCCATAAAGAGATGGGAGTAGCCCCCAAGAGTACACTTCTTAAAGTAAAATAAAATTGTACTCTTCTCATGAGGACAAAGTTGATGGCTGCCGGGGTAGTTGGCTGCACACCCCAAATACTCATGTGGCACACAGCTGTGTACAGGCTAGTTTGGGGATTTACTTTTAGTTGCAGCCTTCTGTTAGGAAACACCCCTGTTCTCTGAGAAATGTGCATCTCCAGCAGACTCGCACCAAAAAGATATATTGCAGTAATGTATTTTTCCATCTCATTTTGTGAGCTATGGAAAGGCAATGCCAAGACAAAACATTCCGAGCACGCAGTCAGTTGTCAGGAACGTGTGTGTTTTTAGCCACGGCAGTAATGCTGGAGAAAACCGGCTTTGAAAGATCTCTGAGCTTTGTGTTTTTGAGGAGTTTACGAACCAGTTTTAAATGTATTTGGATCATTAACAATTAGTTTAAGTTGTACTTCCCTGGGAAAGAAAGTACTGTAAATCAATCTTATTTTAAATACACATGAACAGCTTAGAATTGCATTGTCTGCCATGACTAACATGCAATAGCCTCCAACTCCAAAGTAGGTTTAAGTTGCACTACAGAGCTGAAGATATCATTCAGAAACAGATGTTAAAGTGTCATGAAAAGCGACTATCTTACAGAATAAATCAACTTCTTTACAGCATTTAAAAAAAAAATTAGACAGATTAAATAACAGATGCCCTATTCAACATTTTTAGATGGTGTAAATAGCCATCTCTGTGGATCACAAATCATGAGAAACAGTCGTGTTTCTGGAAATAGATACTAATCTCCTTGGAACACGTGTCCTTGCACTCATGACATGCAGCAAGCTTACCCAGCAGAAGCCCATGGAGAGGAAAAACAAACCAAACAAACCACACACGAAAACCAAACCCCACCACAATCAGAAGAACTTGCACATCTGACACATTCAGAAGAATAACTGAGCTGGTGAATCCCAAATCTTTTTCCTGGGAGCACTGCTTCTACCAACAAAACAAAACAAAATAAAACAAAACCAAACCAACCAAACAACCAAACAAGCCCCAAAACCAAACAAAACCAAAACCCACCATCACCAAAACATGTCTCTGTTTTGAAGTGATCTAGATTTTGTCATTCTAAAGATATAAAGGTGATACCACACTAACCATTGTTAAAATGAACCTTACTTCAAGTTTGATTTAATAAGGAGTTTGTAAAAATGCTGCAACACAAATGAACTCAATACGTTCTCCTCCTTGGCCTCCAGTAGACAGAAAATTGTATTTTCAAAATCCATTGACACGAGTCAAATTGTCTGCCTCTAGACTTTTTATGGTTTCAGACATATCTGACATACCATTTTTGCTACCCCCTTGTAAACTCTCTCCAGTCATTAGCAGCGTTTCAGTGTACAGGCGGAGAATGCTAAATTAAAGAGTAGCTTTCCGTTTTTAAGCCCCAGGGCAGAAAAGGTTGAGCACATCACAGGCAAAATGTATTTTACTTCCAACTCAGATTGCCTGTGCTCTCTTTACATTACCTCAGCACCCCTTCAGCTTCTGTGGGAAGCAGAGGTATATTAAGCTCTGAAGGGAGCTCATTCTTCTGTCCTGTAAGCTAAAGAAAGACATTTCTGGAGTGATGAGAACTGCTTGAGTCGGATGGAGGAGACACTTGAAAATGCCTCGTGGGGTTCCAGCCATACAAGCCGAAGCATAATAGCGGTGAATTGGGGGTGTGGCGCAGCAGAAATTTATAACCGCTGGTGGACAAAGCTTTTATGGCCTTCAGAAACACTGAGATGAAAGGGAAAAACAACTCTATATTAGAGAGAGGTGGGAAAATCAAAAAGAAAAAGGTGAATGCACACAATGTGGTTTTTTTATATATTACCCAGACGGCTTTTACTGCTATGAGACTTTTCTCATTCATTGAGCTAAGAGGATAATTTTGTGGTGTGTCAGCAGAACAACTGAAGGACTTAAGGGCAGCGAGGAGGCCGGCTGGTTGACGCACACCGTGACAAACGGTTAATTGCAGCTGTGGGATGCTCTGAAACGCGGAGCGTTCGCGTGTCAGTTAAAGAGATCACAAATGAAATCTGGGAGAAAAGGAGAAAGGAAAAGCGCAGCATATGATGGGGAGGGAGGGTTCATTACACAGAGGAACTACAACAGGATGTGCATGAAGAGCATCAATGTGTGACCGGTGCCGGTCATGAGAGGAGTCTAGAGGAATTTGGCACGGAAAGCAAAACTACAACAGAAAAATGAAAGCAAGTGTAGCTTTTTATACACTTCCTCAAATTACAGACTTTGGTTCCAAGAAAATGGGGATGATGAAAAAATCAAAAAAGATAAACCCAACAAAAAGCCCACACACCGAACCAACCAACTTCCTTTCACCCCCATCTCTCCTTCACTTTTCCAAAATCAGCAACTCCAGAAGGAAAGGGAAAAGAAACCAGTTCGGTTACACAATGGCACGGATAAATGAAGCTTGAATATGGTGAAAATCAGCAATAAGATGACTGTGTAGAAAGCTAAAGACAGCTGCACTAGCAGAGTAAAAAACATCACTCGCTGTGAGAAACATGAGTATCCACAGAAACCTCATTGCTCCATCTTCTCGTAGGGCCTGAGCTAGCAAAGGGAAACTGTTGAATTGCCTTTCCCCAGACCAGGCCCTCCATGTGCACCTTCATCCATGGCTTTCACACCTGCACATAATCATTCCTCATTCTGTAACAGCTGAAGATGCACCATGTCATTTTGGGGGCGGGGGGGAATAATACATTACAAGAGGCAGTTGTGAAAGAAAACTGCCCCAAATGTTTCAAATTAGTTTCAAAAATATCCACTCCATACACTCTGCTCTTCAAAATACTGGCTTTTCATGCAGCGTTTTCAAGTCTAACTCCTCTGAAGAAATAAATTCAATTTAAGAGGAAAAAAAGGTACAATTTTCTATAACTGGAAAAGGCAAATCAATACTTCATAAGTATGGTGTGTGCGAAGATAATTAATTTTCCACAATATGCTCAAATCTCAGCAGTGAATGCAGTATAAAACCAAATTAATGACTAAATATTCTACATACTAAGAGCAAGAAAACACACTTTCATTCTTAAATAGATTAAATGGAAAATGGTTTCTATGGCTGTCAAACTGCAGCCAGTCTGAACACCTTGAATTCTGAACCCAATGGATAGTACCATAATTGTCTTTTCTTAAGGGTTTGTTAGAAGCTCCATACTGTATCAAAAGCCTTTTTGAGGGAAAAGGCAACCTTTAAAGGTCTCATTCATTTTGGCCATTCCTCATTTCCATTATTCCCAAAGCTCGCGTAGATTTTATCCCTCTCATTCTTTGCAAGGTCAATATTCTTCTGTCATTTTACTCATTACATCCTGAGCTTCAAGATCAGCAAACACAGCCTTAAATGCTCTTCACCCTCACACTAAAGCAAGAATAAAATTCCTGTAGAAAAGGTGATTTTGCCATTGGCTGCCTGAAGTTCGACTCCCTACCGCTTCACAGTGAGATCAAGAATAATACTTCACTTTATAATGCTCACCTTGAGATTGCGTTAGTAATGAAACACTCCAAGCAGGGATCAGTTAGAACGGTAAATGGCTTTAACATTTCTAGGGAGCAAAGGAATTGGAACACACCACACTCCATTTTTTCAGAACAAAGAAGGGACTAAAAGACACAGAAATAAAATAAAAATTAAATATTCTTGGTGGAACATCTTGAAAGAGCGAATGTGTAGAGCTGAAGTAGCTGCTGTGTTGTATAAGACACTATGGTTTTGTTAACCACAGCTAAAAGTCACAGTAAGCACAACATAAGTTCTCACCAGAATATTTTCTTTAGGTATTTCAACCTATTCCCACTTCTTCATAAAAGCAAATACGTGACCAAAAAGCCTTCGTGAAGGAAAGCGTTGCATTGCGATGGTTTCATCAAGATGAGTTGTGAATTTATTCCCACATTTCTACCACCACACACAGATACGCAAAGGAGCTGCAAAAATACAGAGAGCAAATGCACAAGCAGAAGCAATAAAATCAAATCCAGTCATAAAATCTGCCCCCCTCTGAGCAGGATTTCACGAAATCTCAACTGGAGGGAAGGAGGCAATAAAAGCAGATCCGGCGGTGTTCGCACTACACACAAGAATGTATGCAGGCGGATCTCACTGCACCATATACAAGTTATTCCACTGGAAATTTCACATCTTCTGACATGTCATCCCTACAGACCAGGAATCTGATCTAATTTTCATCATTTCTGACAAAGTATTTTGATATAGCAATTCCCGGACAGAGCCCAGCGCCAGCCTTACCCCATGGAGAGACTGTTGCCAGCACCTCTTTTGGGGTCAGATTCTCTGTACTGGACACAAGCCTTCTCCCCTTCTTTGAATCAAAGCAGAAACAGTAATTTAATTATCAGGTTTACAACATTTTTAACTGTGATTTCATCCTAAAGGGTGACAAGTTGAAGACAGTTCCTCCTATTTTTAGATCTCCTCCATATACCTTCAGTATTTCATCTGAAGCTGGATAGGGAGATGATAGTTGGTGAGAACGCATGAAGCCTGAACTGCAAACTCTTGGAAAAACAGCCAGCTACGGAGAAATATTTTTGTCTGTACACACTACATTTAATCTAAGCCACCGAGACCAAAGAAATGCATACATTTACAATTACACTAAGCTAAACTGTGCTTTCTGGTGCAGTTCTAAGCCTGTGTCTTTCGGGGACAGACTCATGCTCTGAAAAGTGAATATATCTAGTGAGTATAATTGTAAATAAAGTTAGTAAGCTAAAATGGAGCGGCAAGGTATTTGGTATTTGCAAATTTGAGCTCATGCAAGCACCAGTTCATATTGGCAGCCACTCGGACTTGCCAGTATTCTTAAAAGGCATGTAAATTTTTTAACTGTAGCATGCTGATGTAATACAGATGCATTTTCTCGCTTCTGTGTATCTCTGTTTCGTAGTTAAATATTTTGCCACATTTTAATTTTAAGATAAAACTGAAAACATACTAGCAGGAGAGAATATGTAATATTGGAAAATCTAATTAAAAAAAACCTTTGGAAAGTCCACAAGGATTTTAGTTCAAGGCTTTCTTATTATACTATTAAATGATTTAACGTCCACTTCGTGTACGAAGCAACGTTATTTATTACATATCCTCTTCCAGAAGAGCACTTGAATATTTGCAGAGAAATAAAAATGCATCATAAATTTTCCCGTAACCAACATTAAAAATGAAAACAACTGCTTTGTATTAAAGAATTACACAGTACCAATCAATTACTTTGGAAGAAAAACATCAAAATCGCTTAAACTGGATTTTGACTGGAACACTTCAATTGCATTTTGTCCAAGGGTTAGTGCCAACCACCTTAGGTTATTTAAAAGTTAAAAGCTACGTTATTTTCCATTGGTTATGAGAGAAACGAACATGGCATTGCTCACAAGAGTGACCCAACTTTGTTCAAGGAATTCAGTAGGATTTCTTCAAAGATGCCGTGGGAGTTTGGTTTCCAGACCAAAAGTGAACTTCAACAAAATAAAACCTGTTAGTTCACACACTACAACACTGCTGAATCACACCAGCTACAGAGTTAAAACGCAGCTTTCTACCACTCAGATATGATTATAATTGAAGAAGGAGGAATAAGAGAGGTAAAAACAGTCGGAAAAACTCCAAATGGTACAAAAGAACGCTTACAACAAAACCAAAAAAAGTTATGGAAATATCTTAAATTATAGAATTGTGTGTTACAGTATCAAAATCTAAAGCACCATGTGTAAACTTGCAAGGGTGAGGAGCAGCTTCATGCAGGATTCCCCCTTGTGAAATAATCGCTTATAATAATAACGATAAAAATAGTAACTTGTACCAATGCGGGACAAAGAGCAGCCCAGAGAGCAGAGGTGGCACGCCAGCTACCTGGAGTTCAGTGGAAGACGTCGGTCTGTCCAAACCCAAGGGGAACGTCTGGAATATTCTGGTACATCACACCAGAGCGTCTCCTGGAGAGGTTTGGAAAGGACAAACCTGCTGGGCAAGGAGTTGGATTTCGGGGCTGAGCAGGAGTCCAATCCGATCCCCAGTGAAGCAGTTTGGGTTGACTCAACTTGGAAGTGCAAAGCAGTTGGCAAGAGGGACCATTCGAGCAACAGGAGCCTGGATCGAGACTTTCCAGCATACAAATGAAAACCAGGGACTGCAGCAAACGGTTCTCAAGAAAGTAGATTAAGAAAAGCCGTAGCCCTTACCCAACCTCTGTGATCAGAGACCAATAAATGGTATAATGACACTGGGGGAATTGTGAATGTTGTGTTACTGTTGCGGAATGTATAACTATATCTTCCTAAAAGGGCTTTGCCTGGTCTCAGGGCTTATCCTGCTTAGCTAAAGGGATTATTTCACCACTCAAAACAGTCCCCATTCATAGAGTTAACTCTTGATGTTTTAAGAGGGCCGGGTACTTCAGGACGGACAGTTGGCGCTGGGGTGGGCGATTACCAGCTGGGATCACTTAACCAGCCTGCTGAGAGCCCTACCTGACAGAGGTATCAGCACACAAAACCATGGCCAAATGCATCCTGGAAAAAAACCCCTCATTAACAGAGAGAAAAATGTACTAATAAGGACTGGGGACCCTAGACATTAACTTTTTAAATTAAGATTTTTGGACGGTTGGAGTTTTTGCTCAGTTTACTGCCTTCTACTCTGATTTTCAGGAAGACAAATTATAAGCAAAGTTTCTGATGAACTCTCAGAACACACTGAGTCACTGGAGGGAATCTCTTTAAGAATAATAATAACAAAAAAATGTCATGAAACTTAACCTGAGGATTTGATTGGGCTGTAATTATCCTCTCGAAAATCAATTTTGCCGGCATCCCACCTCAAAGATGAGCAAAACACAACATGATTCTGTGATTGAAACCTGTCTGCCGTCAATCCACATAACTGCCTTATACTTCACGTGGACCTGCTCATCTTGTCAAGCAAAGAAAAATCTCATAATCAGTTTTAGCACCCCGGAGCCCTTCCAATTCTCAAAGTAATATTCCAAACAGCTCGAGTAGAGCAGAGTAACACACAACTCGGCAGCCAACCTATTGTAATGCTGTTGAAAGAGCAGAACTTCGGACGGTAGAGGCCATAAATTTATAAAATCCTTTTAAGGCCATCCATACTGCAATATGAAACTCAAATTTGTGCTTCTCCCACCTGTTTGTTACGGGGTTTTGTTCCCTAAAAGAACCAGGAAGCAACAAAAGGATAAACAAACAGTTACCTAGCACTGGAAATCTGTACGTTAAAAAAGACATCATATACTCTTTTAGGCTATGCAGCACGCTATAGAACAGGCTATAAACAGCTCTCGAATCTTACTTTACCTGAGTGTATGCACATGCATGAGCACAAATGTGCCCTTGGAGTGAAAATAAACCCTATTTCCTATTAGACAGTCCCCCAAAGGATCACCAAAAGAAGGAATCTGTAGTCTATACTTACGCTATGCAAACAACATATTTCCATTGGTTTGGGGAAAATCTGGGTAATAAGTTCTAATTTAGAGCAATCTAATATGTTTCTTATTAAATATAAGTATTCCTAATGTTTAATAATAATTCAGAATTATTCATATTAAATTGGAGTCACATACAGTGAACAACTCATCCACAGGTTTGGGAGAACCATCATCTAGGAAAACTCTTCAAAACACCTGCCTTCTAATGCTTCTGATACTTATTAAATCAGCCTGTACTGCATTTTCTTAATTGAGCTTCAAAAGCATTTTTACAGCAGAAGTAGTAAAGGCACCTGATTGTTGAAAAGTGTGGGGCAGAGAAAAAGCTTAAGTTCAAATTGCTAAAGAACTGTTAATTTTGTGTATAAATACAATTATATCACAATAAGGGTGCTGGGACAGGGCATTGCTTACTACCGATGATGTTCATGAATCAATACATCATATCTTTGAAGAGGAGATGTAGTTCAAAACAGATGAAATGAAACTCAGAGGGATGCAAAAGAGGCAGCGCTTTTTAACACATTATCTTCCACATCTGGAATCCAGCAGTGGGAGCCTGAGGAAGGGATTAGGAATTCATAATTCTAGATCAATATTTTGGCATAACAACAAGCTATATCATCTGGCTAAAGAATGTTTCATTTAGGTAAAGCTTAAACATCTGTCGCTAACATTAATTTCTGCACATATCTTGTAAAGCTCCCTCGAACTTTCATCTAAAACGAAGTTTAGCAGTGAATACTTTAGATATTTTGCTAGAAAATAAACTAGCAGCTCTCAGGCAGAGGGAGATAAGGGCTTGGGGGGTGTTTGTTTGGGTTTTCTTTTCTTTTTCTCTTTTTTTTCTTAAGACCATAAAGTGGCGCCAAACTCAGGCCCAGACGATGAATACTCTGGCCTCCTTGTCACACTTGGATTTCTCTGTATCTCAGCGCTGCCAGCTCTTTGCATGCTGAGTCCGCTGCAGAGAGAAATGGATTTGCCAAACCCGTTTCTCTCGCCAGTGGGTTGTGTGAGCTTTACACATGAAAGGGTCGCTGAGGGGAACTCGCTGAAGCGGCAGCCGGTGTCCTTCCCGTGGCATTTTCATGTGTAGAGCCACTTGTACTGCACGCTGGAGTCCAGGAACAGATGAAGCTGCACGGAGTGTAAACACGGGAGAGCCGTGGGATGGGGTGAAAATAGGGGAGAATAATAAAAATCACTGCTCAACGATTCACAGTTATGAAACTTCCACGATCATGGAAGAGGGATGGGCAGAAAGGGAAAAGGGGTAAAAGAGAGACAAGTCAACAAAAAAGGAAAGAAAAGGGTGGGAAAAACGGGGGAAAAAAATACCATTTCTTGAGGACACACAGTTAATAAGGTGTAAAAACCTTTACAAAGAATAAGTTGCCCATTTGCCAAGCATCTCAGTCTCCTATAAATCTGCATTTCATTCCTGTGAAGGTACAGTCGATCTGACTCAAATGTTTACGCACAGTCTGAAAAAGGAGGCGAAGGAGACTCAAAGGGGAAACAGAGGCTGAAAATTCCTGTGGTGCTCACAGAGGAGCCACAGCATTTTCCTATGGAGTAGCACTGAATGCACAGGTTATCTTTATACAAATAATTCCACATGTGCTTAGTGCTTAATTTAGATGCCATTTCAATGCTGTTCGCTAAATGATGATACTTCACCTTTGTTAGCAGTGCCAAAATCTAGATTAAACCGAAACAAGGTTCTTGACAAAGACTGAATTTGAATCACAGGCTCTAAAATCATTCCCACCACTAACTTTCCAGAAAATCAAAGCTGAGAAATCATTTCAAATACCAGAAAGCAATGTTGCAACTTACTTTTATAATTCAAAATAAAAGCATGCTTCTGCTTTTATAGCACTATGCTAAATTTAAGTTTAGCAAAATAAAACAAGAATGATGCTAATATTACACAGCCATAGTATTGCTCCAAACAATTACCATTTACCTGTTAAATTAATTGTCTGAACTTTTAAAATGTAAAGTCTTTTGCAGTATTTCACAGTTGAGCTATTAAATCTTGCAGGTGTGTCATTTAGCGACAATGTGATTTTATTTTAAAATGTGTGTGGAAAAGACTCCCTAGTCCAGTTTATACTGAGGCTTTATCTAGATAATCATATTAACCAGTAAGACAAACCTGTCCTGACTGGAGACAGGACCTCATTAGGTTACGTTGCATTATAACAAATTCATAACAGCTCCTAATGAAACCCTTGCCAGCCAGCAAAGGCAGATGATGAAGTAAACAGTACTGCAGCACGAGACCATGTGGTAAAATGCCATGGGGAAGGGTTTAATTGCAGAAGTTTGCATTAAATTCTGAGCTCTAAGTGAGTTGATCTGCATCCAAAGCGACAGGAGAAAAAACAGAGCAGTCTTAAAGTATTTCTGGACCAAACATCTAATTACCGGTGGACGGAAATTAATCATGTCCAAAATACGCATGGCAAAGAAGGAAATGTGATGGTGCACACATGCACTTACAGTGTTTTTAAGCCACAGAAAATTCACGTCCCAAGGCTGCCTATATTATAGAGTGCATATGTCCGGTCATATACATGTATTTTCACAGGGGTTACCAGTCAGGTTTTCGTTTTTTGCATAAGCAAATGTTGAAAGACTGATCTGATGAGAACCCACACACAAATAAATACCTGCTCGTCAGGCACCACGTGGTGATGTGGGAAGTTCGTGTCACCTTCAGGCACACACTGGCTCGATGGAATTAAACTCCTTGCTTCTCGGCAGGACACAGCCAAGTTGTTGTCTTGTCACCCTGCTCTCTATCCACAGTAGGTCAATGTAGGTCTCTAAATACTGAGGCTTCCATGTGAAATTTTCAGAAGAACCCAAATGACTTGGCCCTTTCTTCCAAAATGATACAGATGCCAACACATCACTGGAAGCCAACAGGATCTTAGATTCTATAAGCTCTAATCACTTCATGGTTTTAAAGAAATGAACATTTTTCCTCTCAGAAGAGAAGAATCTTCTCATTTTCAAGTCATTTGATGACCTGAAAACTTGAGAGTTCATTGAGCTCCCCAACAAACTTCCTCTTGGTATAGAAAACATCAGAGCATCTGTAATTTTCTGAAGCTTTGCAGGACATGGTTCACATGTGACGGCTCAGCTATTGTAGGTGCTGCCCAGCAGCTGCCCAGCTCTGATATCGTTTTCCCTGGAATCCAGAGCCAGACCTACAGACTTTGAGACCTTCAGACAGACTCAGCCATTGATACACGCAGATTCTAGACAGTAGTAAAGGAAATGTTCTTTGTTAAATGAAATAACAGAGCTTGAGAGGGATGTTTTAAAAACCAACAAAAGACTGAAGACCCCGAGCAGCACCATGGTTTTAGAGGCTGAACACTGGGTGACAAAATCTGTCTGTCCACCTCAGCAGCCCCAGCCGCGGTGAGCTGAAGGGTTTTCAAGCCTCGGCTTTAGGAGGCATCTGAAAAGGATCTGTGGAATGGTCCTCACAAGACGTATGGACTGACCACCCAAAGAGGAGCGGTGAGATGGATCCATGCTGCCTGCAATCCTGTGCAGGCAATAAGTGTTGGACATGGCAGAGTTATCCCAGGGGAGCAGGGTGCGGGTTGTCCAGTCTCTGTCTATTTTTTAAGCATAGTCTGGGAGAATAAAACATGCCACAAGCTAAACAATTAGCCTTCCAAGCCAAACGGTATGGGTCAGACAGATATTACGGTGTAGCTTCTGATCTGCCAATGAAGTGGGTTACAGCTGCATGTCATTACATTGAAGTGAAAACAGATTAAACTGAGTACATAAACTGCCTGATCCTTCTGTAAAACTGAGCAGAGGATTTGTGGGATCTGTAATTCTGGTATTCAGGTCTTTCCTTATGCTCGGCAAAGACATCTGAATCTCTTTCGGGCCTGTCACACAGCTATTTTCAGTTGAATCCTCTAATGCTGGAGATTTTTAAAAGAGGTCTTTGTAATAATATTCAGCTACACTAGACATGAACTATGATGGAATTCTAGGCAAATGCCTATACATACTGCCATTCCCCATAATGCAGTATATACAGTATTACATACTATGTGGGGATAGTACTACTGTGACATTACTGTTTTCTGAATGTCACTTTTTCATTTCAATTTGCAAGTGTTTGTCTTTACAAACTAAAACTGTCTATATTATAGAAATAATAAATGTTTTGGGGCCATCACTACTTTGATGTTAAAAATGGAGATATATCCACATAGAAGGTAATGTGAATATACAGTGTTTGTGCGTATGTGTATACAGACAAACCTAAGTATGCACGTGTACATTTAAAAATTCACCACAATAATTATCTTCTTAGAAATTAGAATGGAATTTTGCAAATGTTTCACTAAATCTAACCAGTCTACAAATACATACAAAAGAACAAAAACGCAACATCACGAAACTCTTCAGATGGTAAAGGAACCTGTAAGTGGTGGCTCAAGCTCTGGAACCCAAACCAGGTCTTCAGTTCACCCCACAATGAAGGCAGCAACAAGTGTGAGAAGCTCCCAATAACATGACATCCTTACAGCCGCATGTTCTAAAACACATATTCTTTTCTCCGTAGATCAGAGAATCATTTTGGTTGGAGAAGAACCCCAAGATCACCAAGTCCAACCATAACCTCACTCTGGCACTAAACCATGTCCCTAAGAGCCTCATCTACACGTCTTTTAAACACCTCCAGGGATGGTGACTCCACCACTTCCCTGGGCAGCCTGTTCCAGTGCTTCACAACACTTTTCATGAAGAATTGTTTCCTAATATTCAATCTGAACCTCCCCTGCCATGACATGTGGCCATTTCCTCTCATCCTGTCACTTGCTACTTGGGAGATCCCTCCCAGCTCCACAAGCACGTCCCGAGGCCCTGGAGCAGCCCCACACGTCCCAGGCTCCCGAGATGAGCCCCCTTCATCGGCCCCTCGCTCACCTCTCTCTTCCCACTGCGCTCGGCCGTGTGTCCACCCGCGGTCACAGCAGCTCCACGGCTCCTGCCGAGACTCCTGAGCTGCGACGCTGCGCTGGCTCCTCTGGCTCCAGAGGCAGCTCCCCCAGCAGTGGTTTATGGAGCCACGTGCATTGTTGCATCAGCACGTTGCTGCGGCACCGCACTGTTGTTGTGTCACCGACCGGCCACCCCCGGGCCCACCTGGAGCCCGCCTGGACACGTGTGTGTGGGACACCTGCTCTCGCTGACCCTGCTCTGAGGAGGGGCCTTCACTGGCATTGACTTTGTCACTGAAGCAGAGAAAGGTATTAAAATACATAGTATTACGGTAGGAGAAGGGGTGATGGTTTTAAACTAAAGGAGGGGAAATTCAGGCTGGACATGAGGGAGAAATTTTTTACAGTGAGGGTGGTGAAACCCTGGTCCAGGTTGCCCAGAGAGGTGGTGGATGCCCCATCCCTGGAGACATCCCAGGCCAGGTTGGACGGGGCTCTGAGCAACCTGGTCTGGTGAAGATGTCCCTGCTCATGGCAGGGGTGGCACTGCATGAGCTTTGAAGGTCCCTTCCAACCCAAAATGATTTATGATTGCTGAAGGGAGCTACCTCTAAAAATAGTCACCTACGCTGGTCTCGCTACTACCAAGTCAAATTCTGTTACACATAATCAACCTGAAATAAAGGAAAAAATCTGATTAAACACACAACACTTACACCTTCTTAAGCATATTCATACTTCTATCGAAACTCTACCTTAATAGTCCAAAATACTCTCTCCTGGACCTTCTAGAAGAATCAAAACAACCCATTCAACAAAAGATATTTTTTAATAAAAAACTGTTTCCTTAAAACACACAATTTAATGAAGTACAATGCTATATTTTATAAAACTATAATCTAGCCTGAAATCTTTGTATTCATTAACACGCTATGCATGAATACGTGGGATAGGCAATTCATACTGTTAACCGATTATTTGACAGATTTGATTGAAAAAAAATCAGCATTTTTTGGTCCAATAGTAATATTTCTATTTTATTTAAAAACCCAGCATACTTGTAATACCAAAAACTACAGTTGTAAGCGACAATCCATTTTTCTTATGCTGTTAGCTTACAGTAATATTATGCTCCAATTCCAAAAGCAGTGGATAAAAATGTGCATGAGAAGCTGCAAATGGACAAAGTTTTCTTTGAAGAAAAAGGGAATAATTAGATTATCACGAGGAAGTGACAGTTTTTGAAAGTATCTTTGTCAAGTTATTCTGAAAAGTGCCACTTCCAGCTCATTGTCAAGAGAGGGAGCACATACTTACCTGCCAACCAGTTAATGCAAACTAGGAAAATATTTTGTGAGAGAATTTAGACCTCCTGCCTCTTTGATAAAAAAATCCATGCATGAGAAAGCCCAGTGTCAGTCCATAGTCTAACATCAATATTGTTTTGGCAAGTAATTATTAATCCATTCAGAAATAACAGAGTTGAGTTAACATCTGGCTGCCACTTTGCATGTTGAAGAGCGAACCTGACACTTCTAAAAGACAGGGATACCCCAACTATTGGCGCGTGTCATGACTGAGGTATAAATTAGCTGCTCTCTTAATGGGTTTTGCAAGAGTATACAAAAGAACTCGAAACCAATTTCCTTTGCTTCTCCATCAAACTCTCAGTTGTAGTCATTTTCTTACACAGAATAATGATTTTTTGATCTAAAAAATGATTTTAAACAAGTATATTTTAGGAATTCTGGCATGCCATAGAAATATGTGTTCTTTCTTTAAGGGGTGGCAAATTTTTGATAAATCTCCACTGCAAGGTCATGGCAAGATCAAAACCAAACTCTATTTTCCCTCTACGCTCACTTAATGTTGTGCTCTTGACAGGCTTATGCGGATGATCAGTTCTGAAACTTGCAATCAATTATTCTGTATGTACTTGGTATGCAGGCACCATGAAAGGCAGATACACACGAAACCACCAGATCTGTAAGTATCTTGGGTCCATTTGCATCACTGAGAAAAAGTAAATAATTTTTTTACCAAACCAAATCCTTTGTTTTCTTCTTCTAGTTGTTATTTATTGCAGCTCATATAGTATTTCTTTCTCTCCCTCTTTCGTGATTTTGCTGCTACACTCAAGCAGGACACTCTGCTATGAAAAAGGACCCGTTTGCTTTTGTTCCACCTCATGCCTCAGCCCACCTCACCCAAAGCATTTTCTATACTTTTACGCATCAGGCCTTTCCACTCTGCTGAAATCCTTGAAACCTCTGCCTTCAGACAGGACTGCAGTGCGGAGTCACTGAAGTTATTTGATCAACCATAGTCGTAAGAGTTATTTGATCTGCCACGCATGTTAAAATAAATACATTCCCTTTGCTTTGATCTGGAAAATTTATGTCTCAGAGGCAACGGGAAGATGGTGGATCCCATGTATCCTGGAGCCTCCTGGAAGATGTAACCAAAGTCCTGAGCAAAATCCCTATGTGATATACAGACTCTGGTTTCATATACAGGTCGGCAACTGAAGCATCCTACTAAGAAAAGTCATTCCCAACAATCTCCTGTGGTTTCATTTATTTATCTTTCCCTCTGGGAGAACAACAACAACAAAGCAACAAACTAACCAAACAAACCAACCAAAAAACCCCCACAACGCTATCATTATTGCAAACTATTTTGTCACCTAATTGAATGTATTTCCTCATTTTCTTTACCTTCTCATATAAAATAAGCAAAAAACCCCACCAAAACCAAATTGAAAAACCCAATCCTACCAGGCAGCTTCACATCTTCAAGCATAATCCCATCTCACAGGAAAATATCTGATTTCTAAAGCCTAAGTAGAATTGTAAATGAAACACGGTGTGAAAGCACAACTCCTTTATAGTACAGCAAAACAAGTGGCAGGAATCATGAACATAGACACTAAAATTAACACAATGGAAAATAAATCAACCGCTCTTTGGTTAAAATGGATCCTGTTCTTTTCTGAGGGTGATACTGATGCCACAGGTCCACCTGCATCTTACAGGACTTGTGTGTCAAACCAAAATAAAATTAAATATTCTGTAAAACTGGTGCACATTTCTGCTTGAAAACTCATGGTCTGAACTGAAAACAGCGCTTGTGCATTCAGAGATTTTTGAGCCTACATTCATATTTTTTTAACTATTTTTGGTTGTTCATTTGAACAACGTTCAAGAACAGTGTATCTAAATATATGTATCAGAAACAGCGAAGTATTAAAAGAATTTTAAAATCCTCAGTTTTCAGTAAGGCTGCAGTAGCTACAGTAAATAAAATCTTATTACTTGTGAAATATAAGGTCAACAGCTCTGGTCTTCAAGTTGCTTTCCTTTTTCAGGCTAGTTTAATAAAACTGAACATGTCAGTTCCTAAATATAAATGACCACCAAGAGACTGGGTCCACAGAAAACATGTAGAGTTTCATATATGGCAGATTTTGTTTTTAAACGTCCCTTCCAATGACAATCAAAAGAAATGAAATAACCCAGTGGAGTGGATGTACCTGCTGCAGGCTCTGGTAGCTGCCTCAGGTAGGGGAGAGGAGCAGCTTTGGACACCAGTAATTAATGGGCGGTGGGTCATTAATCTTTGCTGTCAAAGCCAGAGTTCTGCTTGGGCTGCTTCTGCCGTATACAACTTGCTGGATATGCTTTAAACCGAACCAGCTCAGTTCACCTTCATTCTGCTCCAAAACTTCTACATGCACCGACTAATTAGCATCTATACAACAGGAACAATTAGAGAAGCAACTTTGCCATGGATACATATCTTGACACCTTTATGCACACACCTTTTATGCTCAAAATGTCAAGATGCTAAACCACCTTCCACCACTGCTGGTGGAGGTCATTTTAACGGTGTTCTTTGCTTCTTCATCCAGTCTAACCTCTGAGGCCTATTATTTCATTCTTCTCACATGCATTTGCTAAACTATGGGGGGTTTTTTAATTAATGCTAATTAATACAATTATTACTACTCCAAAGTCAATTCCTCAGTTACAAGGTGCTTCCATGTAACCATAACAGTTTATTCATCAGACCCAAAGTTCACTGATAGTTCCAGCTTTCAATAACCGACTCTCAGTAGACAACAAACCAGTTCAGAATAGATTCCCCACCACACGTGGGACACGCTGAGACACTGCCAAGACCTGAGGCTACAGCACCTGTGTTCAAAATCATTGAACAGTCTGGGTTGGAAGGGACCTTCAAAGCTCATCCAGTGCCATCCCTGCCATGAGCAGGGACATCTTCACCAGCTCAGGTTGCTCAGAGCCCCATCCAGCCTGGCTTGGGATGTCTCCAGGGATGGGGCATCCACCACCTCTCTGGGCAACCTGGGCCAGGGTTTCATCACCCTCAGTGTAAAAATTTCTTCCTTATGTCTGGCCTGAATCTCCCATTTTTCAGTTTAAAATCATCACCCCTTGTGCTATCACAACAGGCCCTGCTAAAAAGCCTGTCCCCATCTTTCTCATTGGCCCCTTTTAAGTACCAAAATGCGGAGTCGTGACACAAAGGTTCCAACTGGGACTGTCGGAGAGGGAAGTGTCTGCAAGGGACCCAGCCCTAGACAAGACTTAACAGCTCCCATCTGTTCTACTGCATCACCATTAGTCTTCAGCTGTCTTGAGCGGAACTTTAACAAGGAGAGCTGCTGACCTGGTTTACTGCCCATTTTGTATAACCACTCAATGTTAACCTGGTACTCCTCTAGATCTCTATGTCATCTATTCCTCTTTTGTCAATAGTATATGAGAAAACTGGAAAGGCAGTATGAATGTATACATATATATCCTTTACTCCTACACAGCATTAGTCCCAAAGCCTAGATTAATTCTTGTAATGCATACATCCTGGCTCCCTAAAATAAATAAGGCCCAGGCAATTCCCTCCTATCTACCTGCCTCTCCTTCCTTTCCTATGGAAATTGTCTCCTAACACTTTTGGAGCCACTGGGCAGCTTCAACCAGACCTGAAAGAGGGGTGGAAAATGGTAGGCAATTAGTTTCCCTGCAATTTGGGAAATGGGCAGCAGGGAGGCCCCTGAATTCACAGCCATACTGAGGCAAGATGCTCCTGCCATCTCCAGTGCTGCCAGGCAGATCCCACGGACACTGGAAAGCTGCTCAGACGGCTCCTGCCTTTGAGCTGGTTGCAGAACGCCAAAGGCGTTTAGGAACCAACAACAGAAATCTTGAGAAAATGTGGGGTTTTTTGCTCTGCTATCCACAAGACTCTTTCACCAGTTGTCAAATTAAGGACACTTTCTGAAGTTGAAGGTTATGGATCACACTAAGCACAAGCAACCACTTCCATCCACCCATGGCCACCGTTCATCACAGCCAGAATGGAGCTCGATGCCCCCATCCCATGACATGCCAATCCATTTCCAGTTATTTTTATTAGCTTACTTTCTGTATCTTTCCCTGTAAATTATACACAAAACAAAGCAGATTGGTAGAAGAAAAAAACACTTTGTTTCTCGCAACACATCCTACCCCCAATATCCAGATGAGGGGTTTTTTTGCTAACTAGTTTAACAAAATGAGGAATGGTGAATAATTAAAATGGTAAAAACATTTTTCATCCAAATCTTTCTAGAGATGGTGTGTTAGTAGTTTGTTGCTTTTTTTTTCTAAATTGGAAGGAAAGATTAATTCTGATTTGGCATCTATGGCCTGGGGTTGGATTCCAAGTTTTATAGTTAAATAACTCTCTGTTCTATTGCACATGTGTACATCTGTGAAAATGAGCATTTGTGTATCTGAAGAGATATTAATAAACAGATTAACTTTCACACTAAAATGCAAAAGACAGATTAAATATTTGGAAACACATTGAGTCATGAATAAAATTATTAAAAGGACGTTCTGACAGTATCCTAAAATTTCCTTTAAAAGATCAAAGTATGAATTTTGGCTGTTAAAAAAATACAAAATCCAAGTCTCTACATATTGTACACAATTGTCAATGGAAATTTCAGCCTTTGCCAGTGGGCACAGGATCAGTTTAGTTTTGCAGCTGAGAACACAAAGTTCTTCATGAGCCTTCTAGTGCAATTTGAACGTTACGGATGCAGCCCTTAAAATAAACAGCAAATCTGTACAATGACATAATGAAAAATATTGCTGGCCATTGCCTCAGACAGAAGATGCTGAATTATTCTCATTTTTTTCCTTTTTATTACGTTATGTTGTGATGCAAGCTTATTAAAAACAACCAAAAAAAGAGCTGCAATCTCAGCTCAGTACTTAAAAGCTCAGAACTTTTTTGAAAGGAAATCTCAACTCTCTCCATGTTGCATGTAGCACTGTGTGGGTGTTTTTCAATGTGGTATGAAGAGACAATAGAACTAGCGAAAAACCTGCCTTACTTGGTGTTCCCATATTCTGATGTAAAAGCAATTTAAAAAAAAAAAGCAGTAAAACTTTAAAAATTCTGAATATTGTGTAATTAAAAAAAACCCTACCCGCAGCATCCATACCGCAGCAAATCAACGTATTACATTCCACAGGCTTCCCAACAACTTCGCTGTGATTAGCTTGGTTTGTATAATTACTGTTATTTTAGTAAACACTTCACATTCCAACTACTTAATACATTATTCACTGCAAATGGTTCCATTCTGCTCTTGGTAAGTCAGTATCAATACTCAGCAACTACTTCAGATTGAGATTGAACTCTAATTATATTTTTGTATTATTATATATAAATCTCTCTATCTGTCCTTCTCTCTACAATGTTTTTATATCAAATCCAGTATGTGTCAGTGTGGGGGCATTTCCTAAACTCATTTGCCCAACAATTCTCAGAATGTAGATGACCGCGGCAAGTGAGATCTGTAATCCCAGCTTCCAGTGATTCCCAAAATAGGACTGCATTTCAAGTCTGGTGAAATGCATAATAACTTTGGTTTCGAAAAATGACAGAAGCTTCATCTTTCTACTAGATTTAAGATACTTTTTTTTTTCCCCTTGATCTGAATTGTTTCAAAATTATTGTACCTGTATGCTCCAGGGAAACCAAAGCATCACATCTTTCTTTGCAAAGCTTATAGGGCATTGTCTGGATCAATACCTCAAAGCATTAGACTTCTCTCCAGTGCCAGCTTCTATCCTTCAACACATTTCCTTTCAATATTTAATAATTTTGTTTATTTCTTAACCAAACCGACATTCTTGGTCATTGTTTGCCTTGCCTTCAGTCTTTATTTTCTGCCCCGGTTGCACACATCTCAGGACTGGGTAGTTTTGAAGAGAAATTCTCTTCCCATGGTTTTGTGAATGCAAATGTAGGATTATTTGAATTCTTCCATTTTCCGTCTGCCACCTCCAGCTGTTCACACTGAATTGCAGTGGTGAACGCTATTTGATATTAGCAGTTATTTTTCTTCCTTCTCCACTTAAAAATGCAGTCTCCATTTGTCTGGCACATCTGTAGCATTTCTAGCTGTGTGGAAGTGAAAGCACGGGATGAAGGGAGGGAGGGACTGAGCACTCCCAAATGTCCACCTACCACCAACTAAGAGTAAATATAAACTCTTCGCTTGTAAAACCTCCCAAACATAAATCAAACTCTGCATCTGTGGGAAAAGATGGAGCCTTGGTTTAGAAAGGATAATTTTCAACAGAACTAGGCTTTTGGGGAATTTTGCACATGCTAGCAAGTGTTTGAATACGGAAACAAGCAGGATGGGAATAGTTTGGGGGAACAGCAGAGCAATCTGAACCAGAGAACTTTGCACCTTCCCCAAACTCTGCTGGGGCTTCCAGCTCAACAGGATATCAATTGATTTCCTCCAAATTACACCACAGCACTTACCACTGAAACATCCAAAAAATATTTATTCAGGTTGTTTTAACAATAGCTTCCAGAATATTAACTTTTTCCAAACCTCAAATACCAAACACTGAGCTGCCTCTCTCAATATTCCCTTCCCTCGTCCCAACACAGGTAAAATGAAGTCAATATAATTTTATGATTTTACAGAGAGGTTGGGGTGTTCGGTTTTTGTTCTGTGTGTGGGTTTTTGTCTGTTTGTTTGTTTTTTTTGTGGGGGGTGTTATGGGGACTGTGTTTGGTTTTTAAGGGACAAGAACCCCCGCTGACTTTTCCAATAGAAAAAAAAAATACCTTTATGTGAAAAACACACGTCATTGGGACAAATCAGTTTCACTTGCTGACTTCAGCTGATTGCTTCTGTCATCTCCTCTGTTTTCTTCCACTGTTGACTGTAGGTCTTTCTCTCCATGAAACAGTCCAACAGCTTGAGCAGCAGGAATCCCCCTACCCACATACACCTGATTCTTGTCAATTCTCCAGCTCCCCCACAAGACTCCAGGAGCACTGATTTATCTATTTTTTTCCCCTGCTTGGGTAGGTTATAAGTAAAGAAATATGGGAGCCATTTGTTTGTGGATGTTTGATGATAATCTCCTAAATGTAAGCCTCCACAGAGCTATCTCTGGGCAAATAATTTTATTTTAATTGAAAACTTAATTTCCTAAGAATTTATAAAACGGATCCCACTTCCTCCCATGCCCTTCCAGATACAATTTCCTACTCACCAGTAGCATACTGAAAATTAAAATGAATCATGGAGGAAACTAATTGGAGGGGTTTACTTTGCTTACTACAATCTACTTACCTGTAACCTACCATTCCTGTAACTTCAGGATCAAGTTGGACTAGAATTCAGTGGCCTGCACAGGACACAGTCCCTTGGGTCCTGGGCCAAACTCTGTTGCAGTGTCAGACACATGGGGTGTCATATTTGGAATATATGGGAACTGTCTGGCTTTCCTTAGCCTTTATACCTGGAAGCAAAGCAATGCTCCCTGGAGGACAGCTAACATAAATCAAGTTAGTCCTGTTCCCGAACACTGAACTTTCTGAAATTTCACCTTCATCAAACAACGTGAGCAAAATTTTGAATGTGTTTTAACTTCAGAATGAAGGAAAAACAACTGGAAACTTGTAATGATGGCAAAAAGTACCATTTCTGCTCCATTACTGACAAAGGACAGAGGGCTTTTACCATTACCAGAGAAACAGTCTCTCTTTTCCTTTGTTCACTGAAGATTTCAAATTAGCCATATGACCAAACCATTGCTAAAAAGTGGATGTTAATAACTTGGCTAAGATACCATCCCCTCAAGGGTAATTTAAAACTTGCCATATTTACATATTCTCCTTCTTTTTAGCCCTCCAAAAAGCCATTCCGAGTCAAGTTCTGAACATCTAGCAAGAACTAATCAGGACTTTGAAGACCTTCGGAGCTTCTCAGTCCACCAGATGCCATACTGATCATCTTTTGGTTCTCTCTGGCTTTTCAGGGGAGGTAAGAAAACTTCCTACCTTGGACTGTCAGCAGCACTACCATCACTTCGTAGCAGGTTTGTGACCGAATTCATTTTTAACTGTTACAATAAATTACTGCAACTACCTAAGAAAAAGTGAAGTTGATTTTTCACTTTATTACAAGTAGCCATGCTAGCATTCTAGCTGCAATTCTCTGATTACATCGTATTGAGTCTGGCTTGTGATACGGAAAAAGATCCCATTAGGAACTGACCTAATCTAATCATGCAAAGAGCCCACAGGCTTAACAGAGAGGTTTGGCCCCATATCATCCATCTGTCAAGAGTCCTATGTAATTGTTGCCAAGTAACACAGGGCATCGATAGAGCCGCGGACTCTGAAAGTAGTTCGGGTATAAGGCACTTCAAGATAAATAATTACTGAAATTATTTAGCCTTAAAAAATATAAATAATCTTCACCCCCCAAGGCACCTGACAACACATCGCTATTACATTTTGAGTAAAAGGACGGGCAAGAGCAGAAGCTCAACCACTGCTCCGTCCTGGTCAGGCAGTGGAGCTGCTGTTGCAGCTGGGCAGTCCTGAGCTAGATGATCTTTCCAGAGCTCTGCTGCCGGCTGTCCTGCCCTAATGTGGAGGGCTGCACAACCCTGTTTCTACCGAGCAAATGCATCCAGCTCTCAACTTCATAAGTGATCAAAATTTTGACAGTATTCACCTGTAACATAATTGTTGACAGAGCTGCGTAAAGGCTGAGTTTGCTGCCTATGACCCAAGAAAACCTTTGTAATGAAGGTGTTGCAGGCAGCAGCAGAGAATAAAGAAACACTGGGTATTTAGGGAAGCTATGTAGTGCGTCCTCTTGCTTCCCCCTCTCATTTGGCCTCACCAGGCAATAAGTACGGCAGGTCTTCCACAACAGACTGGAGATTGCGTGGTGCCCCAGCCCAGGTGGACTCCCCATCAAGTGCTGCCATTGAGCCCTTGGGCCCTGCTGAGGAAGATGAGGTGATGCTAACGCAGCCCATCATCTCTGGCTTTGCAGATGGGTGCTGGATGCCTGGCTTGGAGAACAGGCAAGGCGAGCAGGTCAGCTTGCAAAAAGAGAGAGAAAGAAGCCAGACAGGATGAGAGCCTGGCAAGGTCAAGATTCTGCCAACAGCACACCCAGCAGCAAGCGTGTGAGGCCGGGCAGGCTTTTTTATCCAACACAAAAACAGTTCATGCTCTTACAGTATCTTCCTGATCAAAAACCAGATTGCTTCTGTAAGCATAAAGAAATTAAAATACCATTTCCCTTCCATTAGTGTCAGAGCACTGAGGTGAAGGGGTGTGTGTGTCTGTACACGTCCCATCTGCCCTCCAGAAGACACACTTAAAGTAATTCCCCCTCAGCACCTCTCACTGCAACGATCATGACCCAATACAACCCAACTCAAAAGGCTGGAGATGCCTGTAGGTGCAGATGAGAGTTGAGTGAGGGCCCAGCTGTACAAACTGGACATACACAAGTCCATAAAAGAGTTCTGCAGCCAGTCAAGGGATGTGACTACTCTATTCAGCATCTGTTAGGGAATGTCTGGAATACTGTGCCCAGTTTTGATCCCCTCACATTTCCAGAGAGACACTGAAAAATGGGACATGGTCCAGCAAAGGGCCATCAGAATGGTTAGAGAATTAGAGAACTTATCATATGAAGCAAAGCTGAATGAACTGGTACATAGATAACAACCAAGGCTAAACTTGGTCATGTCCTGGGTAACCTAAACTAAGGCCTGAAATAGCTAAGGCTTGCAACAGAATGTTAGACCACAAGTGTCTTCCAACCCAGACTTATCTGGGGTTTTAATTCAAAATCAAAAACAAAGGAGAAAAAAAAAAAAAAGCAACATTTTTCTCTAAGTGAAGGTATTTCCACAGATTAATTTCCTTCACTCAATTCATTTAGCAACAACCTTTTTTTAATAACACAACTCCCTCTCTCTCTCTAATCAAATAAAGAGGAGAGCAAAAGCCATCGATGTAACCTGCTGCGCACAAATTAAACTAAACTGCTGGGTTGTAAAACTACACAGCTTGTTGGGGTTGCATTTATTTTTGAAATGGTTAAAATCCAACTCAATATCACTGACAAAGCGCTTAAGCAATCGTCAATAGCACAAATCATTGTTTTATCCTAAATGCCAAACTTAAGTGACTCCATTATTGAAAAAGGAGAATTCTACATGACTTTCCTGCAGTATTGCATGGAAAATGGGAGGATGGAGCTGCCCGGCACCCAGTGAGCCCTGCCTGGATTGCTGAGCGGTAACCCACAACCGGATAGCACGACGAGTGGTTGGCTAAGACGGAAGGCCTAAAAGACAGCAAATAACAGGCTTTTGATCAATTATCTAATCAAAATCAACACACATGAAAGGAATAAGATTGTCAAGATGATTTACCAACAAAGATAGGACTCCGGGACCACCTTAATAAGAGGAAGTGCTATACATTATTTCTACATTCGAATTTGGAGAAGAAAAAAAATGTCCTGGAGCGTCTTCGAAGAAAAAATATATTGAGTTATTTTACATGGTTACACAGTCTGATCACAAGGATCCAGCCCCACTAGCAAGACAGCATTAAGGTGCAAAAAACTAGGACAGATTAAAGTATCTCTAATTCAGTGCTTTTCCAGGGACAGAAAACAGCTTCAGTTCTTCCACAGCTTTTAAGTTTCCAAGCTCAGTTGTACAATCTGAGTGCTTATCATAAGTTGTATGTATTAATTAGATACTGCCCAAGAAAATTCAGTCTGTTTGTGCCTTATGCAGTTAGCAAAAGAAATCTGACCAGCAAAGTGATGCTCAGCTGGAGTTACAACTGGACAGAGGCTTTCACTCACCAAGTGCTCTTACTGATGCTCTCATGTATAATGCTCATACAATGTCACTCCTGTTTCTCCTCTAAAATCAAAGCAGCACAACAAGCATTTCACTCTCTGAAGTCTCTCTAATGGGAACAAAAACGGCAATAGAGATAGTAGCTTCTCATAGGTGTTTAGACGGCAAGATGCACCTGGTGTGGAGTATGAGACATCTTGCTGGGTCCAGAAACAACAGAGAAAAAGGAGAACAAAAACACACACTGGGGGAAAGCAAGATTGGAAAGATAAAAAGAGAATAAGTTATTTTTAAAATGAAATAAAGGACAAGAGGGAACAGAGGGAAGCTTTGGCAATTACAAAGAAGATGACAAAAAGTAATTAAGAAAAAGCCTCAATGACATATAAGGAGGAGAAGGCAGTCCTTTTGCTGAAGTTACTGTGTTGCCATGGCCTCCCGTGCAGTAGCCGGGGATGGAAAGCAGAGCAAAGGAGGTTACTGAGTGACGGGGAACGCTCTGCCCGGCTGACGCAGCCTGTGGGAGGAACCGCACAGCAGCTCCGCGTTTCCCCCGGTTTGATCTCTGAAAAACAGCGCTAAAGTCAATATATGCCCCTGTGGAAGTTCAGCGATGTCCCTGGAGCTCATTCATTTTCTAACCTTTTACCAGCTGCTGGCCTGAAATGGTAGGAGTTCACTTTGAGCCAGACTGGGTTTCAAAGGAAAGGTCCCAGAGGTGACTAACTGCTCATTAATTCACTGCAATGCTTTAGTGCTGGAGGAACTGTTTTAAACGCACAATCTGAAACTATTTAGAGCCACCAAATAATTATATCACGAGAAGCCACTGCACACTTCACATTTACTAATGTTAAAAATCTAGCTCTGTAATCTGCTGATAGAATTAATGAAGAAAAAGGAGGAGACTGGCGTTTTATTAAGAAATGCTAATCAACCTGGTTTTGAAGTGTCCCTCATCTGCATTACAAACATTATTATGAAAATTCAGCATTATGCTTCTCTGTGCAGCATTGTACTGCTCTACTGAACATCAAAAATATTCACTTCCTTAGAGCAGGGAAAAAAAGGAATGAAAAATCACGATCAAAGATAACTTCAATTACTTGTTAATTTCACCTTAATTCCACTCATGGGATAATAAACCTTCCTCATAAGTTTCCTTTCCTGTAACAAATTCTGATATATGCTTATAGGTCCCTGAATATATTCCCACAAGAAATACCTGAATAAATATACATCACTGTAATTTACATAGCCTTCACCACAAGCGTGGTAGGACTGTTCATAAACTTACTACTGTTTACTGTGTGAAAAACTCATTAAACTCCCCTTTGAATACAGGAGTGAAACTTCTTCTTTAATTTATTAGACATACTCTCATTGGTCTTGCATTTAACAGCATCAAGTGAGGGATGCACACAGACACTTTTATTCTCCAGTAAAAATAAAATAACAGCGCAGAAAAATCAAGTATATACTTTTGATCGCATACCAAATTTCACACCTCATTCCCAAATAAAATACTTCATTTGCTGTTCTATAGATTTGATAAGTTGATATCAAGAAAAACTGAAGAATTTTTAAGTTGGTCTATCTATGAAGTATTTATCCTTAATTTATTACTGAATATTCATTCTTCCCTTCTCACAGAGCGCTGAAACGTTAACTGCAAAGATTCAGGGAAACAGACCTGACTCACTGATCAATTCTACAAACAGGTAGAAAATTAATAAAGTTGAAAAAGCAGGCAATTAATCGGCAGATCTCCGTCACTTATTCACCTCTATCAGCTGCATATGAAATACATTTCTTGAAAATATTTCTCTTTTGGGGAACTGGCGAGCTCTGAAGGAAAAGCTTTTTCTTGGAAAATTCTTGACCAGCTCTGCCTAAAAACACAGACTCTCTAATGTGATTTCCAGAATTTTCGGTAAGGGCAGACAAACTCTAACTGGAAGAAAATTTTTAAAAGATATCTTCCCATCAAAGTAATAGATCTTTTCTGGTTATGACTCTGAAACTTAATTGATCAGACTTGGCCATTCACAGGAGCAGGACTGAACTTTTAAGGCTATCAAATGTATTTTGAAGATACAAGTAGTGCTTTGAGAATGAGTAAACCACAGGGTACACAAGGGGACGTAACTCTTCCCTCTTCTCCTCTGTCCCCAACCTCTATTTCCCCACTATTCTGATTGCACCAGTGAAATGACTGACCTAATGAAG
The DNA here is from genome assembly GCF_037038585.1 of Patagioenas fasciata. Classification (NCBI taxonomy): domain Eukaryota; kingdom Metazoa; phylum Chordata; class Aves; order Columbiformes; family Columbidae; genus Patagioenas; species Patagioenas fasciata. The sequence continues at coordinate 6,889,430 of NC_092522.1, read as the reverse complement.
AGCCAAAATACCTGGTGTTCTGCTGTTAGAGATGCTTTCTCTGCACAGTGAGAGTCTGCAAAATTTCCCCCCTGCCTGAAGACCAGGCCAAGGGTGATTTGGCCTCAGCGTGGTAGGGAGGGGTCTCACTTGCAGCCTAATGAAGTGACAGACTCAGCCGCAGGCTGCTGTGACAAGCGGGTTATAGATTTTCCTGACACAGGAGGGCTGCCAAAGGAAGAAGGTTCACAGGACAAAGGCCATGCTGTGTAAAAAAAGGGAGAGGGAATCATGATGGGGAGTATGTCCCTAAAATGCATCCTTCTCTTTGGTATTCGTGGCTGTAGATAAAAACCTACCATATCCTCAGTGAGCAGAGCTGTGCTGAATAATACGTTCATTACTCTTCTTTCTACCTGGACTGCAATTATAGTTGTCCTTCAAATTTGCTTTTATTTTACTGACCAGGATAACTGAAATGTCAAACACCTTAAGGGATATATAAAACATTATTTACTCAATTGCAAATTAGTTTCTAAATCACGAGCATTGGTCTATCCAGTCAACGTGACTTGAAACACAGCAAGCTTGTGCAACAAAGTTTCGTGATATGTTCTCCAGATTTATATTATTTTTGAGTTGTTTTCTCTGCTGCATAATCCTCCTAAGGATACAAAAACTCAGGTAAATCACCATATGATTTGTCAAACAGGCTGCATTCATTTTATTCAGCAGTTTCTGCTCATGGTATTTAGATATGGCAGACCTTAGGGAGCTGTTTGAGAACATACTCAACTCTATTTTCCCTTTTCCTTTTAAAAACATGCATTTGTATCACTGAGGACTGTGATTTAGGAAAGACAGGAATATAGCAGACACCTTGAACCATCCTGATTTTCCCTCCATATTTAAGTGACAATTATGGTTCTTCCAGTGGGCATTTTATCTTTTATTGGGGTGCTTGACAACCTTCACTACTACGGGATTTTGTCCTTGAAGGTTCAACAGCTGTAGCAGTCCTTAATTAAATTTCCTCTGTTCATATTTTTTACTGCATAGTACTGTAATAAATACTAGGAAAACAAAATCTATTAAACAGTAGAGTTATTAGAAAAGGAATAAAGAGGAAGAAAAAAAGCATTTGGGTAAGTACAGGCAAAGCCACTATTTAGATGGTTTTTGAATAAGCACCTGGAACCAGATTCATCAAATCCAAGGAACAAATTGCATTTGTGGATACAATCGTTCCAGAGCTGCCCCCCCTCCTTTTTTTTTTTTTGCTAATTCATCGTATTCACTGTTTTAATTCTCTTGGCTTCCCATTCATATTGAGTTTCTCTTTTAATCAATACTTTAAACCAAGCGCTTGATCCAAAGCCAACTGGGACCAATGAAAAGTTTCTTCAACTTCAGTAGAGCGCAAGCACCAGAATTACATTAAGTAACTGGTCTTCATTGTAGATTGACCGTATGTGAGACAAAGCATAAAATATTTGAAATTACAGCTTTTTAATACCACTTTAATCACACAGACATTTGCTCTGGGACTCTGACTTCATATACCAAAATTCAAGCAGCCGCTATCATTTTTGTCTCATTTACCCAACAGCGTAAACAGGAAAACATACATTATAGGAACTATATTAAAACTATTCCGCAGCACTTCACTAGACAAGTCTCAATTTAAACCTCCATTTCTTAGAGTCTGGATTTCAACAAGGATACCTGGGGCTAATAATTAAACTCCACGGAAACTACAGAAAGGGAGCACTGAAAAAGAGTCAATAAAGAAACCTTTTAGAGGAATATATCTCTGGAACAAATTCCATTCAACTGTACCTGAAGGAGAGAAGACCTTAAGCTGGTCCTTAGCATAAATGCTGCAGGGACTACAAAACAGTTTCCTATCACTTTGCAGATGCAGCTTTATTTCAGGAGACTTTTCTGCCTTTTAAGTCACCAACACAAAACAAACCTACGCCAACATAACAACACCACCCCCGAGTTTACTGAAAATCATGTCATTAATGTTTATTCGTGACACTGCAGTGCAGTAACCACCAGTGATGGATGCTGAACATGAAACACAAAGATTTCCCTGTCCTGTCTGCCTAGAAAACTCCTGTTATATGTTATATTGTTCTAAAAATAACTCTTCAAATTATAATCTCAGGGTGGTACCTCAAACTTGCGTGAAACTGCACGGAGCTAGGATAACTATTCATCCCATTCATCATTCTTTTGTTTCTTGCTTGACAAGCATGATAGCCTAATTTTTCCTTTGCATTAATAGAACATTCACGTCACATCAAATTCCGAAGTCATTAGTTAGTATATTCACCAGATCTAGGCTAATAAAGCAATAACTCAATCACTGGCTTTTAAAGTGCCAATTCAAAATAGAAAAACAGGTGCTGTTTAAACTGCAAAATCATCATTCTAATTGATACGTTATAGTTAACACTACAGAAGAGGGAGTAACTACAAGTACTGAACTCCCACATACGTTTCAGTTTAAGCAGGTATCTCTCACCCAGCGTTTAAGGCACAAGAGTTACTGGCATTGGAACAAGAACTGCTCCTGCTAATGCTTGCAGACCTCTATCCTCATGAATGTCTGCTATTGATTTAGCTTCCAAACACTAAAATATCAGACTTCCTCGCTGTGGGAGGGCTGGAGAGGAACAGGAACTCCAGCCAGGGACACGATCATTAAATGAACCGCCTCTGAACGGACCTGGTGCCAAAAATAAAAGCTCCTGCCACGATTCTAAAAGAGAAGAGATTCAGGTTAGTCATAAGAAATTTTTTACAATGAGGGTGATGAAATACTGCCCAGCGAGGTGGTGGATGCCCCATCCCTGGAGACATCCCAGGCCAGGCTGGACGGGGCTCTGAGCAACCTGAGCTGGTGAAGATGTCCCTGCTCATGGCAGGGGTGGCACTGGATGGGCTTTGAAGGTCCCTTCCAACCCAAACTGTTCTATGGTTCTGTACTCCATAGTTCTCAACCTGCTTCATGAGATTCAAACCCCTGGGAGATTGTAAGTTTGTCAATCTAAATCCCAATGCCTGTGAAGCAGAGAGAGAACTGGGGTAAACAAGAGGCTCCAGCACATGCCCTGGAAGGTGAAGGGTTGTAGAAAATGTCTAAACCTGGAGAGCAGAACTTAAATAACTTCTCTAGTAATCTCTCATGGACTCTGTTGATTAGGCCTGCAACTCACAACAGGCTCTGGACATGTAGTAAACATTTCTGCAAGTTGTATCAGGGACAGTACGGAGGGCAGACCCAAAAACCATGAAGTCTGAAGCTGTCTAGCAGAGGGGAGAGATAAAAAAAAAACAAACCAAACCAGAACACCTATTTCACAGGAACTGCTTGACTTTGCACCCCCTTCACTGAATGACCAGGAACAAGGAGGTTTTCATCTCTAATTCTGATTCATCTGTCCCTAGGTAGCATTAGTACATTTTAAATAGGCATCTCCTTATTTGAAATGAAGCATAGATTCATCTCCTTAAATTCATAAATATTTGGAGTATTGTATTCTATCATTACAAAATTAAATACAGGGAGAAGAGCCCTAGATCTATTGCAAAATACCTTTGAAAGATGGCAGTTCATGTCCCAAGTAAAATGCACGACAAGAAGCAGAAAATCTTACCGGTTTGTCATCTTAGCAATCTACTATGCACAATAAATGTACAAATTAAAAGAACAATAATACTCAAATTTCAAGCATATTCATTTTCACACAATTGTTTTTTCATCTGTCGTTTACATAATCCTTGTGACAGATGCTCCTGGAGGAACGTAAAATACACGTTCCCTGATGATACAACTGCACAATGAGTACTTTTTGAAGCAATTCAGGTATGTGGGCATCTCTGCTCTACCTCAAAACTTAAAAGGTTTTACTTTGTTTCAGAATACACGTGTATTTTTAAGAAAGTGATTACTACTGAACAATTTATTGTTCCCTACCTGAGAATATAGTACAATTTCTTGGTGATGCTTCTTACACCAACATGAAAAGGTTATGTAAAATAAAAAGCACGAGTATGAATAGAACCACATCTTTGAACCTTTATATGAAAACAATGAGGTGGTACTAACAAAGCAGGAACCCAATACAAAGCTACAATTTTGCAAAGCTTGGACAAAAAGCACCAAAAACCTGCAGTATAACAAAATGGTCAGAAGACCTTAAAAGAGGAGAGTTTCAGGATGACCCACACAGTGACAGATCACGAGCCACAGAGCTTTATACCCTCCACTATGGAGAAAATGGGATAGAACATGGAGAGTGATCACTGAGAAAAGGGAGAAAGAAAAAAAAAGAGACACACACCAAAGTTCAATATGGAAAAAAGCCATCCATAATGAGCCAGAGCAAGAGGTCGAAGAGCTTTCAAACATTTTAACTTTACAGCGCCTCTGAGGTAAGTAAATATTACCTCTTTTTGCTTCGTAATTGAGGCAATAAGGGTAAATGATTTATCAAGATCACACAAGAAGTCTGAGGTAGTGCCAGGAACCCAGATTTATTACCCAACCTCTACACTACGCTGACTCCTGTGAACGATGTGGACAAACTGCAGGGAGTTCAGAAAGAATAAACCTAAGACTCCAGGCTGGCCAGACTGAGATACAAAATGAGATATAAAAAATACAGCACAGGTTTTCAGCGATAAAGTGAACGAACTCTTCACTGCACACCAAACCCAGCACTTCATTAGATACTTCATTGTGCACATGAAGGAAAAGCAGCAGAAGACCCAACAGAAACAGAACTGTATCCTGCACACATTCCTCCCACTGCTGACAGACAAGAGTGCCAGGAATCGGTCAGATTGCTCCATTCGGTGCTTTAAGAAATGCTGGACATTTCTGACATACTTTGGTGTAGCGCAAGACCTAGACAGAAGAGTGCATCTCATTCTTGACAAAATTCAACCCACTCCTTGGCTGAGGAATGACTGAGTATTCATGGGGCTTAATTGTTTCCATACTGGGAAGGCAATCGGTAGACAAGACAGAGCTAAGTGATTCAGTTTTATCTGAGGGTAGGTATTATTGGCCGCAATGGGGAGAACAGAGAAACATAAAATTTAGGTCTAATAAGAAGTAACAAATCACCTATGAATTGAAGCACTCCTATTTTAACTAATGAGGAAAAAAAAATAAACACACCAGACAGAAATCCTGTTATTTAAATAGTTTAAAGACCTATCTCAGATTTAAAAGGTGTATTTACAGGGAAATATACCAACAGACTATTTAGGGAGACCCAGTTTGACTTATCCAGAAGCTGCAAATCAACAGCCCTCTAATTTTCACTTTGAATGTAATATTTTTATGAGGGAGGTGAGTGTTATATGGAAGAGGAAAACTACTGCTGTTGAAGCAGTGACCTTCACTTGAGAGGACCTGTCAACACATAGAAGATTCGAACATCAAATGGGCTTGAGGTCAATTTTAGCTGTAACCTTTTAACTATTCCTTTAGCTTGAACATACATAACTGAGATCACAGAATTGTCATCTATCCTCCATGTCCTCCAGGAAAATTGATGAAAACAAGCCTAACCTCAGCAAAATACTCTGAAGAATTCTGTTTCTGGGAAGTCACTTCTAAGGAGTTACTCTACTTCTTTAATTTTAATTAAAACAACACTTAACACCACACAAAGCTGAAATGAGTAAGTATCATTAGCACAGCCTCAGAAACGGGGCAGCACTTGCTGGTCAAGCAGGATCAAAGAGGTCACAGACCTTTTTCTGGTTTATGGTTTGTGTCCCCAGGTCCTTTTTAAGTTAGTTGGTTTTGAAAGAGGTCTAAGCAAGGCAGGGCATCATCTGTCCCAACTGACAATGTCTATGATACAGACATATTTTCAAGTGTAACCCACTTGCATAGCCACAGGTTCACAATAAGACACAATTTAATTGTGCTGGATAGGTTTGCCAGGATAGGGAACGATTCTTTCTTGCATATTCAATTTTCTTTCCCCACCATCACCAGCACCACCACTGCTCTCAGTGTCTGTCCAGGCAGATCAGGATGTTGCTGCTTAAATTAAATCAATTAGCAAGTGGCAGATATCCAGGGTGAGGTTCTTTTCCATGGAAGTCTGGCTCCTTAAAATCAGTTGGAAGGTGAAGACGACAGAAGCTGGAAGCGTCTGCCTGGGCTCTAACGCCAGTCACAGGGTTGAGACCAACCACAGACAGAACTGAGATCAGATGAAGGCAGCCCTACTAAAATCATCAGATACCAAAAGGAACCTGCAGCTACGCAACTTTTTGCCAGATACCTCTCTAAACAAATTAGCTTAGCAAAGCTGACATCTAATTAAATCTGCTCTTTAGTGTGTGTCATTCTTCTTGCAAGCCCATGCGAAAAGGGTTATAGGCAACTTTTTGATGACATTAAACATTAATTGCTAGCTCTATTCTTATATCCTCATGCCACTTTACCAGCTCCTAAATAAAAATTTATGCCACACATAATACTATGCAGCACATGTGAACTCATCAGGATCTTGTGTTGCAAGCAAACCTAAAAGCAGATCTATAAAGATCTAGTACATGTTGGGAAAAACATTATTTAAAGTTAAGGGGGGGAGGGATCAAGACCTATTCTTTTGCCAAATACTGTGTGGCACTGAGGGATTTGAAAGCATTCTGTGTTATGCCGCACACATACTGCTGACAGCCAAAACCCATCAGGAAAGCCAACCCAGTGCTATTTGATGACTGACAATCTCCATGCAGCAATATTTTCATTGGCAGGAAAGGAACATCCAAAGGACAGAACGCACAACTTGAAATTTCCATTGGTCTCTCAGATTAAGATGGAATCCTCATATTATCAAGCACATTTTTTAAAAAGCTGGACGTGAAGTAAAAGGGAGACTTCAGACTTCACAGGACCTAAATCCATTCATAGTAAAAAAAAATTAACATATGGGTCTTGACATCACACAATGAAGACATGATATAGCAGGAAATCATCACCTTCAACCATCGTTACACATCTCTATACATTTATCATTTAGACATAAAGCTCTCCAAAATTTTTTAAAAGTGCATTTTAAAAGGAACTGGAAATACAAGGCTATGAAGATGAACACAGAGCTAGAATTGCGTCAGAGGAGTAGAAGGGTAAGGCACTCCTTTTTGTGGTGGATTATTTTCACATTGTGCGACTGTTCTTCCTTGAAAATCATGCCCATACAAAGGTAACAAAAAGATAAATATACAGGGTATTTTTAAAAGATGGACCCAGTTTCAAAGTAGTGGTGATTTCAAATTGGGTCCATCTTTTTGCAACCCCCTGATCTGAGGGAATGAGATCTGTACGGAGTTCATCATTGCAGAAGTGACTGCGTTTCACAAAGCACTTTAGGTAGCTGGAGAATTAAGTGTTTGTCGTTTATTTGACCAAGTTTACAACATGCGTGTCCCTATCACTGTTGTATCTTTCTTCAGTTCACATTTACTGGCCACAAAGCACTATGATCACCCTTAATTGCACCATGGTTATCTTCTCAGCAGGCTGCCACTGTCACGTACTGTGACAGCTTTATGTTTTGCTACATTTATGGTTTTCAAACATTATGGAATTGTCCGTCATTACATAGACAGGCGCACAGACTGCCGTGTTTGTGCTGTTGATGGCATGGACTCTAAATCATATACATGTTTAGCCAACCACAGGTAATGTTGCACCTAAATATTCCCAACCCAGCACTGGACAATTTTTTAAAAAATAGTATTTCTTTTAAAAAGTCTTTAGAGAAACCTCAGAATGATCACATATGCAAAATTTAAAGTCACTGACTTCACTGATGTTAGACAAGTCATCACAGATATAATTCAGCGCAGTACAATGTGATAGCACCGTTTAAACTTCATCAGTTTTCCAAAATACCACTTCAAGCCACACACACACAAAATATAAAATCAGAAATTCTGTTTCAAATAGTTTTAGAAAATATACCCCAAAACATTTCTCTATATGGTGTGCAATAGAGAATAATGTTCCAGGTGATGGACAGAAATCCTCTTCCAACACTAAAACTGAAAATCTTTCTCTATCCTGCTATTTCCATACTATACCAAGAAAATGCATCTATTTTCCTATAGTACTATATTTCTTTAGGTTGTTTTCATCAAAACAATAAGACTCTTGGCCCCTTCTGGGCTATAGGGTTGTGAGCAGCCCCAGTTTGCTATAACATCCTTGACAACCTTTGAAAATCTGCAGGTTATTATGGGATGCAGAAATGCCGCCTGTCCCACTCACAGCCAAGCATAACCTTGGTGTCCTGACCTATCAAAAAGACTTGCTCAATGCATGTTTAAACAGTGGAGTGTTGAATAAGACACAGCAGCAGCCAGTCCATCTTTGTTGCTGTTTCCCCTGTTATTAGCACAAGGGAAATCAAGACGAAGGCAGCAAGACCAGGTTCACAGCACTGCAAATGTCTTCTGCTGTTTTCTCCTCTCTGTAGGTTAACACAGGATTTGGTTGTTTCTTCAGCAAGTTGGTTTCCTCATTAACAAAAGCAGACCAGAGAAAATGTAATTCCTAGCTGGCCCTCCCTTCTTTTGTTTAAATCACTTTTTCTCTTTTCCCATTTCATTTTCCTGACAATAATCTTCTCACTTGTATTACTGCATGTATTTTCTTCCCCTTGCGAATGCCCCCAACAGAAATGTGTCACTTGTAAAAGATGAGTCTGGCTGAAGTAAGTGCAAGGGTTCCTCTGACTCATGAATTTGGCCTTAGCTGTAAAGAACTAACTGGGTCCCAGTTGAATGTCGGAAGATACGAAGGCAGTGGATCTCCAACTAGCTAAACTCAGGCAAAGAGTTTAAGTCAGCATGTCAAAAGTTCACCCTTCACTCAGCAAAAAGCAAGAACCATCCGTTTTCCTGGCTGCTTTCTGCTTGTTATATAACCTCCAATTTAAAATGTTACGGTCTTTGGGGAATAGATTTTTTTTGTACTTCCTACTTATTACCTTACTTACACAAGTCACATTTTGAACTGCTGCAGTTGATGGAAATAATCACAGCTCCAGAGGAGACACTTGTTATTTTTGCTGCTCTGATTGTAAAATTGATTAATGAGCCCTGAATTTAGACGCATCTATACTAATAAACTTGGTTTTTAAATAGTCTCACCTTCCTCAGCTAAGACACAATATGTTGTTCCTTCCTGATGGTGAAATATGTACTTAGAGTTTTAGTAGATAGAGATTTTACGTCCACAAGCACATCTTGTTTGGTAAGAACAGCGTAACCTCCTGTCACACAATTAAGGTAAAGATGTTGGTCTACAGACACATGGACTGTCTAAAACCCAGAAAAAACTCGATGACTAAGCCCAAGGTCAAAAGTAAGTGTTTGATCCTCAAAACTTGAGAAGTGGAACTAATTTTAATTCTTATTCAGGAGATGTCAGCCTTGCTCAGGTAAGAACACTTAGGCTGGCTCCAGTTGCTAGCACAATGAATTGTTTACTACAAAATAAATGTAGCTTTTTATATTACACCAAAAGCCACATCAACAGGTATAAAAAAATATGGCAAATCTTTGATAAATATGAGAAATCCTTGATAATATAAAAGTAGAAAAAAAACCCCACAAAACTATAAATGTAAGGGAAGTGCTCAAATATATTTATCAAAATATTCTTGGCTTCTTCTGCAGATTAACTCCTTTTACAGCTGAAAAATCTACTATGTATTTATTTGCATGCAGATGTAATGGTCCATACACACAAAGTCAAGTCACTAGTTTTAAAACCATTCATTTAAAAGCAAAAATAGAATATACGAGCACTCAACCAGCATCTCTTCAGGCAGAATTTTGTCACTAGGGAGCATGACTGCAGGAACCTGTGAACTTTCCTATACCTGCCTGCTCAGCCATGAGCACCAGCATCTCTCAGCATCAATAAGAGCAAGTCCATCATGGGGAGATATGATTCTTGTTATAATACCGGCATCACAAACTGAAGAGGGATGATCAATATTAATCATAGCTAATAAATATAATTAATAATTACGAAACGACATGAGGTGAGAAACACTTTTTCCAGAGCAGCAAGACTCAAAAAGTCATGATCAAAAAAGAAAGCGCTTTTCTGACTGAACAAACGTATTGACTCCTCGGTACCACAAGACCAAGATGTACCGCAATGCAGTATTTCCAGGAAAAAAAAAAACAAACAACCCAAAAGTCACCCCGGCAGCTTTGGAAGTCACTCATGAGGCAGCACTGACAAAACCAGAAATTCAATATCTTGTTTTGCCCTTAATGGGGGACTGAGCAAAGAAGGATTTCTTCCTTTTTCAAGAGGCGAGCAGTTGCAAACAGAGCTGACCCTTCACCCCTGCTGAAGTCTGTGGGAACAGGAATCCTTAATACTGAACATGATTTATTGAAAGGGCAGGATCAATTAAAAACTCATATTTCTAGCTGAACATTTTATTACCAATAAGTCTTAAGGCATTATCATTACCAAGGGGTAATAAATACTTCTCCTGCTGTGTTGTTTTTCTCCAGTTCTCTGCCCACACGCACGTGCCAATTTTGCCAGGTAGCTCCCAAAAGCTCATATGAGTATTTCATGTTTTGGAATGATAAAACCAGTCTGCAACTACGTGGTTTTTAAGGTTAGAAATGTCCAAGAAAGATGTCATCAGTGAAATACCTGAAACTACTCAAAGTCCCTCTTTAGCAAATATGAAATATATAGTCTGTATTTAAAGAGAATAGATGTTCAGGTAACCTAAATACTACCTGATTGCAGAGATTATCTACAGTATAATATATTGCATGCAAAAACCATAGTTACTTATCAAAGCTTTAAGTATAGCAGGTTTCTCTTCTAATATTAGTATCTTTTAAGGCTATTTCAGGTTCTATGTTTTATATGCACCTCTCTCATCTATTTGTGTTATTTCCAATGCATCAGACCCCTGTAGCGAAAAAGTTCTTTAACAAAGAAGTGAAAATTTTGCTGCCAATCCTGACAGCTCCTAAGATGATGCAGGTGACATGTTTGAGGCTGTTCTCAGAAGTAACATGGTATTTTTTCCACACACTTGTAGGTGGTGTGACACCAAGTAAAAATTCCCTCAAAACTCCATTCACAGCCAGGTTCCTTCAAGTCTTACCTGAGGGGTTATCAGCAGAATGGGTGGCAGCATCATAACCACAGCAAATCTGGATCTTGGGATTGCGACTTCTGTTTAAGCACGGTCTGGCCCAATGTGGGAGTAGTTACATTTCTACAGTCCTAAATCACATTCAGCCCTTTGAAGGGAACAGCGAGGCTGACGCGGCCCCCGGTGAAAATGAGTTTGACACCCCTGATCTAGCCTATCCACATCACAGATGAGAGAAGAACTGGAAAAACGATCTTTGCTGCATTCATATTTCCACTCAACGCAAAGTAACGCAAGGAACAAACCTCAGCTCCCAACCGCACGGTGCAATCCAAGCGTTACTTGCTCCAGAGGGAAACACAAAGCTGAGGCTGGAGATACCCAGCAAAAGGTCACCAACATCCACCCACCAGCACTGAGAGCCTTGAGACACTTCTGCGTATCTCCAAAGCTGGCACATCAGTTTACACACCGCCAATACGCGATGAAAACATCACAAGTCGCTCAGGTACATGTTGGGCTGAACAGCAGAAACTTCTCAGGTGTCTCGTGCTCAAACTGAAAAATATGCGTGTTCTGAGAGAAAAGAGCTTAAACGTGTGCATTGGCAGTTACCTGGAGTATTTTCTTAGCCAAACTCCTTGAACTTGTATTCACGCTGTAGAGGCCAAATATCTATTTAAAACTACACAAATGGTAGCAATCGAGTAGAGCCTGAGCGCTAGTTGTAGCATTTTACTGATTTATAGTGTTTTCACTATATATTTTTTTTTTGATGCCTCCTTCCAAGTCCAAAAAACAAAGCAAGAATCCACTTGAGTCAGGACAGAGGTCAGCAATCACCATTTCAACTTAGAATATCTCCATTTAAATGCAAATACTAGCCTTTCTTCCTGACCTTTAAATGCTCATTTCATAGAAATGGAATAGAAAGTGTAAATTTTGTGTCTTGATATCTCCAAGCAGCTCCCATGTCATTTAGTCACATTTTTTGTCACATAATTCCTTCTTATTAAACATATTCCTTCTGATTAAATATGTCATTGTATCAGTGTGCTCTAGCTCTTTTGAGACAAAAACCAGTAATTTTGCATGATGTTTCATTTCACAGAGTACACAGATTAAAATGGAGATTATCATTGCTTCTTGCTCTCTATTATTTGAGATAAACCCAAGTTTGTGTGATCCCAACAATAACGGTACAATATTCATTCTGAGGCTTGCTAATAACAAATTTAAACAATACTGATGTTCATAACAGAGGCTTGCAAGCCCTCCTCGAACCGGTTCATCTACCTCAAAACTGCACTCCCCAGTTTAACTACAGCTACGTAGTTAAATTTCTTGGCAATTAACAGATTATTATGCGCATAAACCCAAGAAAACATATGGTTCTCTTCCACTGAAGTTGTTTTGTGGAGGTCCTCTGCACGTCCAGAGACAGGCAGGGAACCTCCTTCCTTGAAAGAAGGTTTAAAAAAAGAAATGATGCTGCCATCACAAGGATCAGTAAGTTCTTAAAATGTCAGATTTGTAGCTCTAGGGCAAAAAGGAACCAGTTCCCAGGTCAAACATAGTCACATCATCATCACTTCGGAGTAAAGCTCAATTATTATCTGTACCATCGTTTCACATGTCATGGTTTGCCCTCCCTGTTCCACCAGCAAACCGTAAGTACAATTGCCCTCCCTGGGGAACAAATGTGCCTGCATATGAGAAAACGTATCTTTTGTCGCTGATTTCACCGATTCAATTATTAGTTACTGAACTCAGACCCCATTCCTTTCCATATATTCTACTTCACTATTTAAATCAGGACAGACTTAATTTTGTTGTCAATGAATTACACATGCAGAATCACACTGGTGCTCTGGCAAACGTGGCTCTAACTTGCATTAAAAATAGCAAATTATGCGTTATTATTCCATTTATTGGGGGACGGGGAGAAGAGGTATAAAGATGGATTTTTCATGATGGCATTTGTTCCTCTGACTATCAATCTGGCTAATGGCAGCAGCAAGCCCATGGAATTGTCAGATTCTCATCTCTCAAAAAAAAAAAGATTAAGAAAATGCAGCTTGGAAAATTACTATTTTGTACAGATTATCAGACTCATTTCCAAAAACTATTTCATAATGAAAGAACATTGCTTGTATTTTTTGTCATCGTAGAGTGAACTTCTCTGTCAATTTTGAAATACGGAGTTTAACCATTAAACAAATTAACTCCTTAACAAATCGTGTGGAGTGTAGAAAGACACATGCAAAGGACGTAGCACAACGTCAGACGATTACTAATCACGGCAACTAGAGAAGCACGGCACAGTCAAATTGATTTTCAGTGATGCCTCCTTAAGCTCTAATGAACCATGGTGCCCTAATGAGAGGTTTCACTGAATCTCAGCCAATCAAGCAGAAATTTTATGGGGAAAAGGGAAAAGCTAAGAAGCAAAACCACTCAATCGCTATATTTTACGGCGCTGTAGTCAACCATGGTTTAACGGTTACCCTTTAAATCTGTAAAAATCGGTCATGATAGAATTTTAACATTGCAGTGTAGGTTTGGCTTGTTGCTTCCAGCTTCGTGCCCTCCTCCCTCTCCCCAGAAGTGGCTGTATGGAGAGAAGAAATAAATGCTGAAAAACAGCAAAAGGAACCACGATACCCTGGTTTGTCAGACACTGGCAGTATCTTAGGCTGCCCTCATAACTTGAAGCACTTTGATTTATTGGGCCATTAAAGCTCTAGTAACAATTCCGGCGTAGTTCCACAACTAATGGTTACTGACAGGAAGAGATCCTGCCTTTCCTCTTAACAGTGTTAAAAAAAATAATGGATGCAATCCCGACCTCGCTGAAGTCAATACCAAAACTTCCACTCCGTTCCAACAGATGGACTTTTACACAGACATGTCTTCCTTAAAAAAAGAGTAATTAAAGCACGCCAAATGAGAGTTGTCAGCTGGTGAATTCTGTGCCAAAATGAAAACATTGATCAGAGGGACGGGTAGTCTTCTACAATGTGAAGGACAAAAATGGGTGACCTGCTAAGTGTTTGTCTTTCAAAATATTCTTCGGTTTGATTGGGCTGCACGACGAGATGTGTTTCCACAGTGGGTATCTGCATCTGCTGAGGAAACATGAGCCTTAGCAACAGATTAACTTTCATCTTAGTAGAGCCAATCAGAAGAAAAAGAAAGGAAGAAGAGTAATCAATACCTCTGAATGCTTTCTTGTTGAGAGGAAAGAATTTGGATGCTGCTGACTTAGCACAGGTTATTTGCCTTATGAGAGTTCAAGTTGGGATGGAGGAATCGCTCTTCATGAATTTCAAGACTATATAAGCTTTCTCTTCAAAGGATGATGATGAAGGACAATATAGGAAAAAAATAAATCTTTATGGCTTTAAGAATTACAGTAAAGCTTAGTGTGTCAGCAAATCTCTCCCTCCCGAAGAAGCAAAGTGGGACATGTCATACTTACTCAAGCTCAAGAGTAAATTAATGGATTTTGGGCCTTACTCTTTGAAGACTCCCAAAAAAGCTCTTCTACTTCTACAGAGCACTTAGCTGAGGTTTCCTGAGCAAACCCGCACAGGAGATTCTCTGAGGAAAGGCTACAATAATCTGGCTTGCTTGGCAGTGGAATAAATCAAGAAAGTCAGGTAGGTCACCAATACACCACCTTTCGCTTTTACTGTATGTTCACTAGGACAAACTTGCTTTCCATTCCTCATCTGCAAGATCGTAACATTATCAACAGAACAATATCATGGAATCAAGAATCAAGGAACTACTTCTGATCCTCTAGGTTCAGTCTCTCACACACGGATCGTAGATCATCTATGGATATAAGTACATCTCTTCTGTTGTAAAACATGTTTCACTGTGAAGCTGTAACTGGTGGTGTTTTTTTATAAGAAGAGAGTGTCATATGGCTGCGATGCTTCTAAACCACATAACCTCATGTTTGAAAATGTGCATAAGATTCTAGTGCTTCACATTCCAGACTAGAGACAAATGTGTGAACCAGCGGAGCAAAAACCGATTCCACTGCTTTTATATGAGAAGCTAATGAAAATCTAAGTGAAAAAATATTGTTTAATAAAGGTCCTGAAAATTAATAATATCAATGAGTTTTAACAGACAAATGTGGTTATATAATCTATACGCTTGGAAGCATTAAACTTAAGAACTGAATCGAGAGCTGCTTTATAGTTTTTCGTGCCAGAAAGACACTGACTAGATCCTGCCCATTCCAAAGTGATGTTTCACCTTTCCTAGCTTTTTGTTTAAACTTCTAGGAGTTTTGTTAAAAAATAAGAATATTATATAGATGTTCCATGTGAAGTGAATTATTTTCTCCCAAATGTTCGGTGTTTTTTGCGGACACCCAAGTCCATACACCCTGAAGAAAATCAAAGATTTAACAACAGCTCAGTTTAGTATGGTCTAGACAGTATAAAGGACTGACATCGAAATACAGACTTGTTCACCGCTAGACCTCCATCCTGCCTCTGACCCGAGCTCATAATTACCTTCATGTCAGTGAATCAATTCAGCTGTGCTGCTAGAATTCATAAGTACTGACCTTTGATAAATGTGAAAGCAGATGGCTCTGTTGGATCACTGGAAATTTGGCACATATCACACACCACAAAAACTACGCTGGCCTGTCAGCATCTTTTTTAGCCCCCTCCCTTTTTTATAAGGCTAGAGAGTTGGATCAACACAGAACATATGTTACGTTCAAATGTCAGTGACTGCTGTTCCAATTTGCTCCTGGGGCACATTTAAGTAGGAAGGGAGCAAGGCTGCACTTTCCCATACCATCACATGCCATTCCTGCTCTGAAAGGCAAGAGCATTTTAGTTTGAAATTTACCTTTTAGCATCTTCTGGAAGGAATCAAAATGCCTTGACCACACAGAAAATAAATTAGCAATATGTACAACAAAATTACTTAGAAAAATAAGAATATTCATAAGCTGTATGAATCAGGAGAACTCAGGACAAAGTGGCAGATGAATGACTTAGCAGTCTAGGAATCGCCAGACAAGATCATCTCCCTGATTTGACTTCTTCAGTATCGTTTCACCAACTGAGGCCAATACCAGATGTTTCTGAGGAAGATATAAGAAATCCAGATGGATACAGTTAAGGGATAACATTATGCTTAAAGGTAAATGTTTTCTCCACATTGTGAACGAAATCTGAGTTTGTCTTTTACCCTGAAGTAGTGTTAAATTACTTCCAAACCCCAGGTTTTCTCATTTAGGTCTAATTTCACACAGCAAGAAGGCTTACGTGACCATTCTGGCCATGACACTTTCCCTTCTTCCACCACCAAAATGTGACTTTTGAACCTTTTGGCCAATTTCATCAAAACTAAAATGAAAGGGCATGGAAGTCTACCAGACAATTATATTCCCAGAGTGTCATGGCAGGCCGTTGGCACACCTAAAGTCACTCATCTGCTGTGGCAATGACAGGCCATGGCCTGCAGATACACAGCCCGTCTGGCAGCACCCAGCCCATCAATCACATCACACTTACAGGTTGATCAACCAAACCATGTCCAGCCCAAGCCAAAGCCTTTTGACCCAGGAGAAGTAAGGGGCTTCTGCACGGCCCAGAGGAGCAGAAGGAAAGGAGCTGTTCTTAATTCATCGGGGATATTCAGGTGACAAAGGACACATACCCAGAGGAAAAGTGGTTTCGTTCATTTGACTGATCATCGAGTATCCTGAGAACCTTTTCTGTCCATGTGTATCTACTGACCCTACAAAGTTCTAATTACAGAACCTCCCATCCCATCTTTTGCTTTTACTTCTTTTAAAAGCTTGACCTAATACATTAGAGCTGTAACTAATCAAACATTACATATTCCTGTATCACCTTTTGCTTTCTGTATCTTGTTCAGTTTCAGTAAACTTCTCCCACCTTCTTCCTCATGCACCACAAAGTTCTCACCTCCATGTTATATATAACAACTATTCAATGCTCTCTGTGCCTTCCTTAACAGAGGATATAATCTTTTGAGTCTTCCTCTATGAAAGATTCTTTCTGTGCCCCTGAATTATTTTCACTGCGTAAATGTGGATCATTTTAAGTTCTGCAACAGCTTCTGTCTGAGAAAACACATCTAGAAGCATCCAAGGCGCAAGCACACCATTCATCCTTACAGTGTCTTCTGCACAGACTTGCAGTCCATGCCTTAGTCAAGTTCATGTTTTCTTTGTTTTGGTTTGGGTTTTTTTGTTTGTTTAGGTGTTGTTTGTTAAAGCTGCAATCATACATTGGTCAACAGTCCACATTAAATATTATTTTTAAAAGGGGGGCATCTGAGATTCAATACATGTTTATATAGAAAGGCACTATATCAGCAATACAAACCTGTACAGGATAAGGAGTTTAGACATGTTTGGAATGCTGAGATTAATTTCATCTGCATTCCCTCATAGGTGTTATAATATATACCAATACAATACTAGTAACACATACTATCTGTTTAAAAGCACAATAAAATTATTTACTAAAAAGTGGACTAAACTTCCAAGGATGAAATAGTCATTGGGAACCCATTTTATTTTAGAAGATACACATACATAAAGTTTGCACAGCAACAGAGAGTAAGAAAAAGGCAATTAAAAAATAAAACCAGAAGCTAACAACGCCACTGCGTTTTATTGTCATCAATTCTAGTCAATGAAATTTCTATTATCAGCCCTACAGGTAGAAAAGGACCTGGAAGAGAGGGAAATAGTTCACCCATACTCGAACATAGGTGAAACTTTTCATATAAATGTCCTTGGGTGCCTGCTGGGCACAGGGAGCAACTTCACAAAGCACCTGAATTGACATGTGTGACACATCCAAGCAGACACCACTGAAAATACAGCAGAATTCAGAATGCAAGGGAAGTGCTACTGCACCTCTTGATCATGAAACAAAGGGCTGATGAACACGTCCTAGAAAAAATAACTTTTTCCAACCTTCAGCTTTGACATTATTTTCTCCTTAATAGCCTAAATAATGAGCATTGATGCATTAATTTGTTCATTCAAACAGAGGCTTCCGGATCTATTAATGTGATGCTCTATTTAAATAGTCTACTGAATTGCTAAACTTGACTACATTGAATTTGAATTTTAAGTGATTAATTTAAAACAACTTTTTTTTCCTGGAACACCAATTGGTATTTAAGCTTTTAAATTGCTGTCAACATTAGTCATATATAAATGTTTCAAGCTGAAGGGGCAATAAAGTAATTAGGATTCATTTACTATGCCTTATCAAGAGCACATGTCACAAATGTAACCTGTTGATCCCAGGGCAGTATTTTAATACTTGAAGAGAGAAAAGGAAAGGCTGCAAAGCAGCAGGTGGTGAAACAACATCAACATGACACAGGACAATTGAGAGACACCAAATCTGCCAAACCCAGAATAAACTGTTAGAATAATGACAAAATGGACAGTGTGTGTGTGCATGTGATAAGATCCAGGTGGATGCAGCGTAGGTAGTGCTCAAAATATAACTGATGTAACACAGAATATAATTGAGGATGGAGCCAGGCTCTTCTTGGTGTCAACCAACAATAGGACAAGGGGCAATGGGTGCAAACTGGAACACAAGAGGTTCCACTTAAATTCGAGAAGAAACTTCTTCTCAGTGAGGGTGACAGACACTGGACCAGGCTGCTCAGGGAGGTTGTGGAGTCTCCTACTCTGCAGACATTCAAACCCGCCTGGACACCTTCCTGTGTAACCTCATCTGGGTGTTCCTGCTCCGGCGGGGGGATTGCACTGGATGAGCTTTTGAGGTCCCTTCCAATCCATAACATTCTGCGATTCTGTGATGGAGCAAAACCCCTTTGCCCTGGCAAGAACTAGACTCGGATTTTCGTGGAAGTGGAAGACTTTTAAAATGCCTCTTTATGTATCCTTACCTTCATAAGATTGTATTCTTTTGAAAGCTAAGCCAGGTTATGTAACTTTTTTCCTAATCAACCAACTAACTACTGTTTATTGTGGGACACCGATACTCAGCACAAAAGTATCTTCTCTAAATCATATCGTATCCCAGATTAAAAAATAGTAATATGCAGATCAGCAATGACTAGTGATATAAAATACTTAATGACCATTGCTTATGAGTCTACGCATAAAACAAGCTGAGCCCAAGCAGCAAATACAAGGAAGCCAAATTAACCATTGCTAGTATCCCAAAATCCATCTCAGACAATTTGTCAGTTTTATTGTGAAATAATCGTGAGAGCCACCTGGCAAAGTAGCAGCAAAACCCCCTTCACCTTACTGCCATTTCTGCAGGAAATTTGTTTAGGAATACTAAGGGAAAACAAATGTTCTCCCACAGTACGAAAACACAACAGACAAAAAGCAATTGAGGAGAGGAACAAGTGACAACACCAGGGCTGAACAGGGCAATGAGATGGAATATCCAAAGGTCACAAAGGGAAGGAGTGGAATGGAAAACATGATTTTCTCTAATGGAGTTTTGTGTGTACAGGTATGTGTAATCTAATTCCAGGCTGCCATATTAAGATATTAACCCAATTATATTCATTTTATCACCTTGTAAAAGTGAACCATCATTTTATTTAAATTTGTTCAACCGCTAAAGGCTAAAAGAGTAATATATTCCTGTGTCAATACAGTGCCAAAATACATTTCATGCAGAAAGCATCTATTTATATGAATCTTAATCAGCCTAGACAAGTGCTGAAGAACTTGTTAGTGCAGCCCCAGATGCACAGCGGAGAGTAAATTGAGTGGGCACAGGGAAGATTTACATTAGTGAAACCGAAAACTCATTTCCTAGGCCCATTCATAATGGGGAAATTATTGTCCCATTCCCTACAGACTCTCCATTATCCCATTATAGGAAAGCCAGAACTTCTATCCTTGCTTCCCCGCCCATGCACATGCAGCATGAGGAGAGTCTGTGAACTTAATCTGTCTGAGGGCCATAAATTCCCTGTGAAAGGCAAATGAAGAGTCTCTCAATCTGGCCACCATGGCATGACGTCCTAAAATCCAAGTAAGAGAGAGCTCAAAAGCCTTGTTGAATACAGCATGTTCTACCTAGGTGGTAAAGACCAACTGTGCTCTAACAATGTGCACGTCCCAAAATTAACTGAGTAAATACATATCTCCCCTCAGGGCCTAATGACCGATTTTCAGACTGCTAAACACAAGTAGATTGAGAAGGAAAGTGCACAGTGCTGCAGTTTGGTGACACTAAATTCTTCTAAATTGTGTCCCGCGAAGCCAGCCCAAACACCAGTTCTTCTAATGCTGCAATGTTATATTGAAGACAAGGGAATGTTAGTGCTGAAAGATGGCAATTCACAGGAAAACAGGATACTAGCGAAAGGGAAAATGGATTGTTTAAATCAGACCACCAGAGTACTTTCTATATCAGCCTTTGGTTCACCAGGGCTCTAAAGCCCATGCTTAAGTGTTTAGGCAAACTGGGGCCATGTCATCTTATCAATCACATTCATGTAAAAAAAATTCTTCAAAATATACTGGAAATTTTGAAAAAAATTAACTATGAAATAACACACCATATTCTTGTAGGGGCTGTCTGTTATGAAAAGAGAAATATCACAGGATGAGGAAGACAACCATGAGAACTTCTGAGGTCTGTTTTATGAACTGTAGACGAGCATTCTCCTTTTTGTGTTTCGTGTTTTGTTTTTGCTGTTGTTGTTGCAGTTTTGGTTGTTTCTCCCCCTTCCTTGCTCTGCCCACCATCCTTCTCAAATAAGCCACCGCCATCTGTTACGAAGGTTTTATGAAAACCATTGGTTTATGCCTTGTTTTATCCTGTCTTGTTGCCAGATTGAGTCACCTGCAGGTGACTAAAGTTTCCTCTTCAGAGACTGATTCTGAGCAGGTTATATTTGCACCAACGCTGTCTAAACACGCTGGGATGGTGAAGCACACAGCTCAGAGGCACACATGGCACTGACCTCTTTGCTATGACTGCTGATTAATATGCATTTTATTAAAGCAGGTTCTTACAGCAGTTATTCAATCCCAGCTAGAAATGACACCTTTGCTGGTAACAGAGGTTTCAGTATGTGTCTACCAACCCTCAGAACCACCCCATCCCACAGAGCACACAACTGGGGTTTACTACCCCAAGAGACGTGCCATAATTACATTAAGAAGGAGGTCTGCCCCTCTTACAACCAACATATTAAGGCAAATGTAAAGCAAAGCACATTAAGGCAGATGTAAAGCAAAACACACACATGATGTAAAATAAATGGAAATAGTGCAGTGCCCTTTGAAACATGAGTTATCTGGCCACATGAGCAGCAGCAGTGCATTAATAAGGAGAACAGAGCGCTGGCTCCTTCTTGGTGCAACAGAAGCCACGGGAGCACATCAAAGGAATTACCTTGGAGTCGTAAAAAAAAAGACAAATCAAAACAAAGAAAATGCAGCTCTAGACACCTCTTTGGCAACCTCATAATTACCTGTGTTTGTATGAAGGCACGGACACCACCCTGTTCTCATAACACGGGACTGCAGTAAGTTTTCCTTGAAACCCCGCTAGGGTCTTCAGGAACTCAGCATGTAGCCCTAACCGATATGCAGAAACTATTAAGTATATAAAAATTCCTCACTCTCTTTCATCAGTTAACATAAAATATCACTATATTACATATCAACTATATATATTTTTTTTAAATTGTGATGAAGGATCATAGTAAATTGAGTGGCCTGGCAAAAGTGATTAAGCAGCAGCTGTTTGCTGCCTCTTCACATGCAAGAACTGGAGTAAAAAATAACAGGCAGCAGGAGACTGAAAAAGAATCCAGACACAAGAAAAACAAGGGGACACGGTGCTTCATTAAACATGCAGTAAAACAGTGAAAAATGTGAGAGAACGCTGCAAATCTGAAGCATTCTGCGAGTTTAAAAGCAACAAGAGACATTCAGGAAACTAAAATCTCGTAAGAGTTATTAAAAAATAAAATTAACAGTACCTGGCTGAGGAAGTTTCTCTTACAAATACCCAGAAGATGGGAGAATATTCTGAGATTTGGGAATATTCTTCTTGGGCTGACATGACATCAGGCTAAACGCATCTCCAGTCTGATCCAGTACAGCCAGCATCGTTTTCTTTTGTCAAGACTGGTAACATTTGCAGATGGTTCCTGGGGACTTGGACCTTTAAACTCTGTGTCTGTAACTGTGACACAGGCACTTTGATCCAAAAGGCTCCGGACCTCTGGTGAGCTGTTAGCTCCTATCTGACAGTTTTTCAGGCTCCTTTAAAATTAAAAATTAGTAGCCTCCCAATAGACTGGATGTCCTCTATCAAATATCTTCAAGTAGAAGCCTACTCAGCTTCATGGATTTTCTATTTAATCAGTCAAAACACACTTTTTTTCTTGTTTACATGCTGCAATTATTCATTTGCTTTATCAGTTTACATAACTTAAATGAAATTTTGTTTTATCAGAAGGTATAATAGAAAGATCACTCTAAGGCCAGCACCCCATGTAATGTAATTTACCTCCATTACCCAGCTGGCTTAAAACATTTCGTCTGGGAACAGTCTATAATAAAAAGCACTTCAATCCATCTCATCCTTGAGCTATGCTGTAATTTTCAATTCAGGGTGTTAACACCACGAAAAGAAAGGTAAGCTAAAGTCTATTATAAAAATATCAAGCCTATTAAAAAAAATATATAGTGGAAGAACTTGAAAGATTATTCCCTTACCTCTTCAATCATTCGAACAATTTCAGCCTGAACCCAACTTAAATATATTAATACGTGTGTTTAAACATCTATTTCATTACATGCCACATACCATTTTAAAGGTGCCTTTTTCAAATGCACAAGTCCAACTGACTTTCAACAAAATTCATAGTCTGACCTCACAGAGAAGTTGTGTGTTGGGGGTTGTTTTAAGTCTCGACTTTAGGACAAGAGTCTTCAAAAGCTTTCTGCTTCCCTACTGTGCATCTTCACTTCCTTACTATCAGAGTTACTTCGATTTCATACCACTACAGACACTTTTTTTGGATACATCAAGGATTCTGAAAGATAATATTTGCCCTTTCCTATTTTCTGACAAACTTCGATTTTCTTAGAAGGTGAAAACTATGGCTGTATCTCAATGAGAGTTGTAGAGATACACCCCTTCCCTTTTTAAAAACAAAGAGATAAGAGTACTACTAGAAACTCTTAAAAGTATCATGCAATTCTATGACCTAATTCTATGCTTGCAAGATCTTTCTCCCATTATAAATACATTAATTGCAGAGGTAGGGGGCTTAACTAAAAGCCCCACAAAGTGTGAACTGCTGAAGAGTGATACCTTTGATACTCAAAAAGCGACGTCCTCCCACCAAAACTGAACATCTTGGAAGCGCAAGATGGATGAGAAGTGAGCCTACTCAAAGGAGATTCAAAATACAATACATTCAATTTTAAAAAAATCACTTTTTGCCAGTGTAAGGAGACTCACAGCGTTCCTCACCCCCAGAAAATAAAGAATAATGGCTTCACTGACATCTGATCAAAATAATGGAGCTCAATGAGGAATTGTGACAGTAAAATTTTAGAAACAAAAAAGGTAAACAATGCTACAAAGTGCAAGATGGGCAAAAAGGAGAAAAGGTCAGGCTTGCTCCATATTACACATGTCAAATAGTCCCTATTATCCACTCGCCATCTCTAAAAGGCAGCTCATAAGGTATAAACTTACACCAGCAGATGTAAGAAAATTCTAACATAGATTGGTTTTTTTCTATATGCACCTGAAGTCATGCAGAGACCATCCAGGATTGCAAACACACCTGCTTTTAAAGCAGGTAAAAAGAAAACACACCTCAAACGTAAAGCACTGTGTCCCTCTGTGAAAGATTTGATTCAGGAATTGCTTAAGAGGCACATAGCTGTGAAGATTTATTCAATAGCATATGCTATTTCCTTTAAATAATAATCCTAGAATGTTTTCTTCATTTTCAGTATTTTCCTCTAATTTATCAAAAAAAACCCCATGTTTTGTTTCTTTATTTTTCCCCCAATGAGTTTCTTTTCTTGATGTGACAGCTATTGCAATAAACTAAAAAAACCACAACATTTAAAACCAACTTACGGACAATATTAGCAGCTCGATATCAGAAAGTCACGGTTAAATTCAAATCAAGAGTTACATAAAAAAAATCTAATTCCTAAGAAACATTTGATAGACTTTGGAGAACCAACCCAACCAGCAGAAAAACTCTTGCAGATCTGCAAAGAAGTCATTAGTTACTTGCAAGTGGATTATTCATTACTAAGTTGTTTGCTCTGCTCCTCTCTTTTTCCATAAGTCAATACATCGTATTTCACTCAAGAAGCCGTTCTCTTTTCCTCCTAATTCTTCCTATGTCTCTAATAATTAATTCATTTTGCTTACACTGCAGCAGCCTCAAAATCAGGGTTTCAGTTTCTCAGTAATAGGACTCAGCCAAAGGCAATCTGCCGTGCCATAACCTCAATTACAACTTACACAGGCGAAGGCTCCACTTATTTTCTGCCGGAGTCACTATTTTGTCCTAAACTAAATTCTCTATGGGTTACCGGGTGCCAAAGATGTACAGCAAAAAAGCATAGCAAATAATATGGGAAAAAACATTGCAGAGACAAGATAAAAGATCCACGTCAGAAAATACAATTAGAAAAGTCCATCACTATTAGTATTTATCCTGCTAGTTGCTTTCGCAATGACAAAATTCAGCACCTACAAAATATTTGGGATTTAGCCTGTGACAGACATTAAAAATAGTACAGGTGATAAAACATTTTTTCCCAAACCATATGATTCTTCTATAGGAACATATGACAGATAAGACTTGTGTGAAAGGATTTATTCATAAGCTAAAGTTTTAAAAATACATAATGGAGTAATGGTTAATTCTGAATTTCCTGAGGTCTTAAGAATTACATTTCAGCATTTAAAGAGCAGTGAATTAAATCCCCTGCCTGATCAACATTGATCTACCTCATTCATGCCCTGTTTCCCTGAAAATAAGACAGGGTCTTGTATTAATTTTTGCCCCAAAAGATGCGTTAGGGATTATTTTCAGAGGATGTCTTATTTTTCCATGAACAACAATCTATGTTTATTCTTGAACAAAAAAAGTCAACATTTATTGAAAGACAGTCACGTCATCGCATTCTGTCACATCTGTCCTGGTGTATTCTATTGCAAATTAATTTTGCTTTTTTACATGTATAGCTGCCCGGACACTATTGAAATTGATGTTTTTATGAACTGTAACTACGGCTTATTTTTGGAGTAGGTCTTATATTTCAAGTATCACCAAATTAATGAAAAATCACGCTAGGGCTTATTTTGGGGGTAGGTCTTATTTTCGGGTAAACAGGATAGAAATTCCCCGCAGCCACGGCCTTTTCAAGCCCCAGTTTTCTCCCTCATTTGCCCAAGAAAGGCTCCCTTTGGTAGCCACACAAATACTCTTGACAGACTTAGCAGATGTTGCTCCCTCAGTCAAAAAGGTCGCCTGCTCTCTACGAACAGAAAAGGCAACTTATTGGAGACTCGTGGCCAATATAATTGAAGTAGGTAGAATTAGCTGTGCAGTTTTCAGAGACATTTATTGCCCCAACCCCTGAAGTAGGGCTAAAAAAAAACTGAGATTCCCTGAATGAAGTCTTTTTAGAGATCTGACATTCCTAAAGAAGTTCAAAGACTTTCCACAAAGTGAAAAATCAGATAGAAGACTTTGAAATGGGAATGAAGAAATGCTTGGTCCAATTAACCTCCGGCCTTAAAAAAGACAAAGTCTGCTGGCTTAAGATCACAGAAGCCAAAATAAGTGAGAAAGGATCTTCCACGGGAGAATGGAGGAAACGTTTAAAATCTTTTCAGAGTCAAGAATGATGCGGCGTGAATTTCATTTGTGAAATCACCAATGTAGCTATAGGAAATGATTTTTTCTTCACTGGCAATGAATAACAGTGAGCTAATTTATCTTAATGAACAGTATTTATTCACCTGAAAAGACAGAAAATTATTTTGTTAGCTAAGTTTATGCAACTCCTATTGGACTTGCATAGCGAGAAATAACTCATGGATGCAAATATGACAAAAAACTCAAGTCCATTTTCCCTTGAACAATTAAGCTAAACAGTTATTACAAGGTATGTGTTTTTGTTCACAAGCTGTATGTAATTTTCTGTCAAAAGCAGCATTATGAATCAAAATACTGAAAGGACTAGCGTTCTGTTATAAATTAAACAACAAAACAACAGCAGCAGCAAACAGAAAACTGCTCTAAGACTTTGCAGCAACTTTTTAAAAAATGCACAAGTGATTAACAGGACTCATCACAAAGTTAAGTTCAGTTCAGTGAAGTAAGAAGTCATACGATGAGGGTCAAACTGAAGGCAGAGATTTCAACAACTTTAAATTGCACAAGTTTAGTCTTCTCTCTCAATTGCAATTGGAAATGGTCTCATGTTTTTCCCCATGGTGCCTTCCGTGCTTAGCACAAGCGTAACATGTGTGGCACGTCCCTTTAATCACCATATTCATTGCGCAGCAATAAAATAGTCAAGGCACTTGCAATGTTAAGATCTGGAGTGTTTAATATATGGGAAGTGATGCATTGGAAATGAAACAGTGTAATTTGAAAAGAAACTGAAAGAAAATCTGACAGGTGACAAAGACAATAGCAGAATTTTGCCAAATAATTTCCACAGTGGGGCTTTTACAAACGAGACGGTGGTCTTGTTCACTAATGCACCTTACTGTAATGGAGGTGAAGAATATAAATGGGAAACTGAATTACAAAGTGACTCAAAATAACTAAAGCCAAAAGGGAAAAGGATAGAGCTGTCTGGGATACCATTAAAGACGACAGCAGTGTTCCTTCCCTTTATTTTATCCGAACCCGGTTCTCTTGTCAGAATTAGTGAAATGAAGTGACAGCGGTAACCGATGCTGTCAACAACCTCGAGCTGCCTTTCAAATCAGAGCTGAGATGAACACCACAGCTACACAGCTGGCCACAACACATTATGCCCTGGGCATAACGCCGGGATTTGCTTTGTTACCTGTCCATCAGCCTCGGCGTGCCCTGTGACCGCGGCCGGATTGATGTACAGAAAGTATTTGTAGCCAGAAGTACCAAAAGGAGACTTGCACTTCAACTTAGAATAGAGCTTTGTGAACAACAACAACAGTGATGACTCCAACCTGGCTTAGGCTCAAAAATCTCAAAGGACGTGCTCCTCTTTTAGACTCCTCTTGGTAATACGCTGTAGATAAACCCTCTCCACGTATACACAGATGCATATATGCAGTTTTAAGCAATGTATTATCATACACCTTTGTGTGTGCATTCTAATCTGAAGTTACAATCTATTAATTTACTCCAAATTCAGTTCTAAGCCAGCTTTAAAATATTGTGGAGACAAATACAGGAAATGCAGTTCAGTAGCTGAACTAAGGCTATCAAGACTATCTCGATGTTTAGGACAGTGTTAAAAATTCCATTAAAAAGTGCTACTTGGTATCCTTCAGATCATGAAACTTAAAATTCATGCACCAATTCCACTTTTCACATCCACACTGAATCTCTCTCCCATGGCTATTAACTCAGTTTGCACTGGCTGTCATAAGCCAATCTGATTTACAAGCCTAAAACTAAAGAAGCAAAAAACCACCAAACTATCAGCATTACCACCTCTTCAAACCTTCCCTTTGGACTCTCCTCTTTCTTTTTTGCTTTTGATCCCTCTGTCGTTCCCCTTCTGTTACGTGGTTAATCTAGAATTGATATAAAATGCAACGTGGATGTCAAAAAGTGAATCTCATCTTTCCTGCATAGCATCTTCTCCAATTTTCTGATATCATGTCACCTTAGTTATGTTCCACTCTATCGGTGTGTGACCTTTTTATACAACTTACCATAGACTACCTTTATGATTTATATTTGTTTCTGCCTTTCCAAAAGACTAACCAAGCATCAAAAGTGAGGTTATAAGAATCATTAATAATTAATAAAAGAATTTATAACACATGAAACAGTTTCATGAGATTTTTGAAGAGGAATCCTTCCCAGAGGCAAGATATACATTTTCCTGTCTATTTAAAGAACCACAAGTGTATCTTAGAGAAAGCTACACGTTTTGATTTTAATGCTTTCAAGTATTGGTCAAGCTTTTTTTTAACAGTATGGAAGACTGTTTAGTTGATCAGCATATCACTGCTGTGATAAAAAGCTGATGTTTTCCTTTCATCTGTCTCCATATTCTACCTTGCATATAGCGAATCCCCAGAGAAAGTAAGCACTCTTCTCCTGGAGCACCCAAAAGATAATGACATTGCATACAAAGAGAAAGTTGGGCAATTAAGCAATACAATCTCTATGACCTTTACCCATCTAAAAAGAATTTGACCTGATGCTACCAAAGTGGTCATTTAATGGAGTGTGGCTCTCCGCTACCAGCTTGAGCAAGTTTGTTTCTGTTGGCCTCTGTATTTGCATTTAATCTTTTATTTAGTTGCAGAACACCGAGGTCACCTTTTAGAAACCACCTACAGAAACAGGGGAGCAAGTGTTATCTTTCCCCAGTTCCTGCAGAATGTTGCAAGATAATGGCAAGTGGAACTGTTTCTTCCATTAACCCTTTGACCCTTCCAGTTAATGGTCTTTTGGTTCACAGAGATACAACTAACAAAGCTCCCTCTGAGATCCTATCCTATAGGTAACCTAAGCAAGTACGAGATCCACAATTACTTGAAAAATATCCTTTGTCTATACACTGAATATAGACCACCCCAAACGCGCAAGTTGGAGGTTCTCAAGTTGGCCCTTTGGTTTCATCATCTCAGGCAACAGATCACTCCTGAAGAAAAGCTTACACCAAAACATTTTAGTTTTGTACGTTACAAAGCACAAGTCGTCAGATCAACAAAACGCACAATGAAAACCGTCTCTTTCCAAAAAGTGGTTAAAAAATGGTAGCAGACCCTTTTCACTCGAAAAGAATGCACGGTTTAATATCTGCAGAATATGTTTCAAAGTTAAAAATAATGTCCTTGTGATAAAAAAGCTAGTCAAATTAATACAAAATCTTAATGAGGTGATAGAAGAAATTATTTTCACTGATTTCATGCGTTCTTATTACTGCTTTGCAAGGGGTTGAACAGGAAACCTTTCACACAGTGAAATACTTTAGCCCATGAACAGAATCACTGGAAGAAGAAGGTGTTTCCCAAGGTCAGTAATATTTTTAGCCATTTGGTGCTGAACACTGAGTTAAGGTGTGTAAATATTTCTGCTATCACCTTCCCTAACATTTAACTTGTGACACTAAGACTGTGCCTGAGTACAAGAATTCAGCTGCAAGTGTCACCTGTCACATTTTGCACAGGAATTAAGAAGCGCTGCGTGGACTTGGGATTTTGTAAGCCCAGAAACTGGCATTCTTGTGATGAAGAAATCTGTGGGAGTCTGTAATGTTCTGGCTTCTGTAATGATTATAAAAATAATAATAATAATACTGTATTTTAAAACAAAGCTACACAAACATACAGCCACAGAAGGAGTGCCAAAGTAGCCAGAGCAGACTGCAAGTAGAAGCGCGTAGCAGAGGTGTAGAGACGGCTCATTCCACAGCCTGAGAAAGGAAAGAGACCTTTCAAGTGCCAGATTTCATGGCTACAGAAGCACATGGAAGACAAAGCACAGATAATCCTATTCTGATTCCCTTTTTCCTTTATACATCTCCATTCTTCTACTGTTTTCCAGCTCACATCACATCATCACAAAACGATTTTACTTTTCCTCTGCATGAGTGGTGTGTAGAATTTGTGACCAGAGATAGGCCCAGCTACCTGGCCCGCCTCATCCATCTGGTACAGCTACGTAACCTTCGGAGTCATCAGGATGTGGCACATGGACCTGTTCCCACACTCGTCCAACCTCAGGCTCACCTCATGGGAATTGGAAGGTGCTATGGAGGACAAAGCTGAGAAAAACACAGAATTCCAATTACATTTTGCTGCGGCATGTAAGGAAGTGAACTTCACCCCCGATAATCCTCATTAAAAACCAGTAAATTAAGATGGATATCAGATCTAAATTTCAAAACTTCGTAAGATTTTTGTGGGCTTTGGATCGGTTTCTACGCAAGGACAAAACAGATGCTGAGGCCCAGTCTTATGCCTGAGAAAGACTGAGGGCAGAATATCTGTCTAAGTGGATGGAAAAACACATTAAAGCTCAGTAGCATTTTCAATATTAAAGTTGATGACAGCGTTTATGTCCAAGTTCATTTATATTTTAATTTGCGCAAAAATGGTTATTATTTGCAGACATTCCCATGGTGATTTTCCAAATAGCATCGGGGTTCCGATTGGCGGCATGCTCTGAAATGAGAGTCCTTAGGATTGCCTTTTCCATAGAGAGACACATGTACTACACATGAAGCCGCACTGTATTCAAAACTTGCTCACTTTCTCAGTGAAACACTTCTTTGCTAATTTATTCGAATTGTTTGCCATTTCCTATTCTTACAGTATCTTTAAGGAGACTAAATACACTTGTAAAGCTGAGACCTGTGGTAAAACGTGGCCCTAAATAAACTCAGAAGGGATCCCTTTGTTTGGGGTGACAGCTGTTACGATTCCTTCTGTCGGACACACGATAGCCGAACCACTCGAGTGCTACCGAAATGTCATTCAGTTATCGTTTTCTCAATGAAAAGCACTTGTGAGACACATCGCCTCCCATGTTTTAAAACCGGATCAATTTTCCTTTATGGGTTCCAGTTGTTTCAGGATCAGAACACTCCCCAGGGCTACGTAGATCAAACACTGTATTTAAACTGAAGATGGGGCAGGCTAGCAGGTGATTCATCTTAGCCAGAATTATCGATTATTTTCATTCTTGTTTTGTTTTGGTAACTGTCGCTCATAAAAATATCTGAGAAGACCACAGCTACTTATTGTTTAAAAAAAAACAATAAAGAACAACAAAACACAACCCACTTATAAAGAATTAGACCTTTAGGAGACACCAAATTCCTTCTAGAGCCAAGAGAAAAGCAGACTGCCTCAGGCAACATGTCTCCTCCTTAGTTAACACACTGTTCTTTTTCCCCACCCTTTTAAGTGAACTGTTGGAAACGGTTTAGATCGTGTCTAGAGATAAAAGTTAATTTTACACGGTGCATCAAAGACACAGCATAAACTCATAAATGAAATAATATTTTTCCATGAGCCGTCTGCTGGTAACACAAGCGCCTGACTTTGCACTGGTGTAAAGTTTCCACAAATGAAGGTTTAACTTATGTGCCTATCAGCATTATTCAATAACACAAGTTCAAATTTATTAAGTGAAGTTCATCACTGTTTAATATCAAATGCTGTCTTCCTCTGCTAAAAAGGTATTTAAAGTTTTAAAACTATCAAAATCATCTCCCATTGCATGAGAGTAGAGCACATATTTTCCTCTCTTGTACCGAGAATAAAACAGACGCAAAACCAAAATGTACTATTAAATAGCCACTGTGTTAATTATTAATTTAGTTATTATTTAATTATACACATAAATTAGTTATTATATTTTTCCTTGCTTCAGTAGATGGGTTTTAATTTTTGCTTTCCCTTGCACAAAAAAAGATGAATGCACCTTTTGTGGCACTTTCTGCATGCATTATGGATTTATTTTGACTGAAATTATACTTTTGGGTGAGCCATGAAGTTCCAAAAGATATGTGGCCCTTGTTTTACAACCAACACGAGCTACCAGTTACTATGCACTGAATGAGCTGTTCTTGTCAAGAGACTCATTTATCAACTAATGAGGAAAACCATTTAAAAGAACGTCCAGAGCAACCTCTGATGACGTATTTGTAAAATGATCAGAAAGAATGTTAACATGACCACAAGGATTCCAATACAAACGTTTAAGACGTCAGGACAAGTTTGTGATGCAGCCCAGGTAACCCAAGTGTTTGGAGCTACAGGTGTCCCGAGCTAAGGACTCCATGCACCCACAAGAAATGCACAGGAAACCAGTTTATCTGAGAGGCTCTTTGGTTTGACAGCAAAATCTGGCACATTACCAAATGATCCTTTCACAGCCAGATAAACAGTTTTAATCCTTAGAGGCTATGGAAGGTGATCCTCTGCCAAATATAATGAACACAAAGTCTTACCCTACAGTACTAAAGCGATGACCTGTCATTGTGAGAAAAAGCCAGCTGAATACGCATAATAAGTATCTTCACCTGCACATATTAAAAGCTGAGGCAAACAGCCTTCCCGAACAACACTCAGGTTCTCTGCTTTCTTCATGTTTTTTTTTCCGGAAAAAAACAAACCAAAAGAACACACTATCAATATTATATCGTTTCAAATATAAGCACACAAACTAAGTTGTATTAGTTATAGTAAATACAGAGCAATATGAGAGGGCCTGGTGATGAACTCACCAATATGACATAATAATACCAGTAAATTGAGCATAGAAAACATCATGACAGTCATACTTAAATATTTCTCATGTGTACGAACAGTTTTTGTGCATTAGTAGCCTATTGCCTCATCACTGACCCACAGAACAATCTGGACTTCTAACTCTTTCTGACAAAAACCGCCATTTATTATCCATTCTCACAGCACCCAGAATAGCGGCAGCCCATTTATATTAGCAATAACCAAAAAGAAAACATCCCATTTGTAACGCAGAGCTGGTATCCAAGCAGGGTTGCAATTTGCAGCCCATCTGCCAATAGAGATGGACGTAAGAATCTCTGCTGCAACTTCACACAGGCATCACTGGGCACATGAAAGGACACATGGAGAAGTAGCCTGGTGGCCACGGGGCCATGAAGAAGATGGTCTTTACTTTCTTAGTATAGGCCCTCTGTTATTTAAGCTCCTGACCCAAGGCTGGTAACATGCCCCGGAAGAGGTTGCAGCAGGGGGACAGAGCAGATAGGAGAGATTTACTGGCATTTGCAGTAAACTCAGACCAAGGCAGGGGAGAAAAAAATCATGCAAGCTTTTGGTTGTGCCCTAACTCTGCTCCCATTATCCTGAACACTGTACAAAAGAATAAAGAAGGAAGAGAACATCCCAGAGTGGTCAATATGGCCAGGACACAGAGAGATATGCAAGGGTCAACTCATCAGTATGTAAGTGGGTAAAAAACCAGAATTCCTATGTCTTTGCCTCTGTCTTATGCTAATCTTCACATTACAAAATGGTCGCAACTAAGATGAGACCTTCTTCAAAAAAGAGATTTTAGAAATGGTGTTTTTCCAAATATATAGTTTCTTTTTTTTTAGAGTAGATACAGGTTGACAACATAGACAGATTAGTTATAAATACAGTTACACAGCCAAAGGATGGGCCACCTGACAAGACCACTCAAATCAGAGTGCTAAGAAAATACAGCTCTCCCAGCACACAAACATTTTAACACGTTGCCATTGTGAAATACACTGCTTTGAAACAGGGCCAATCTTTTTGAAACACCCTATAAATACCTTGTCAAAAATGTGGAAATACTCTGTCACTAACAAAGTCTGAAGTGAACCACTTACACAAAACACCACCACGACAATTAACTGACAACAACTGGTTCTAGTTTGAAGCATCTCAAACTCACCTTTAATTATGCTTAATATATCACTTTATTCTCCTAACATAACTGGTTAGCATAAGCGCACAAAGTGCTGACAGTGACCTTTCTGTCTCAAATATGCTATTCACAGCTATTTAATTAATCCCTTATGTGTAGCGGGACATCCAGCCTAATGTACTACAGAAGGGCACTGAATTGGCCTTATTGTCACCATATGAGATGGCATTCATCTCCAAATGCCAAAGCACAGCACAAGGAATGCAGAATAAGAACAGAAAGTATTCAAAACAACAAGAGAAGAAACTCTTGAATAGCTTGCTCTTTGGTTATCATTTCCATATCAACTTTTTCAATGAAAAACGTCCAAGAGATTGTTTTCCCACTTGTGCAGTCCAAGTCTTTACATGCAGTGACTGCTTTTGCACTTCAAAGGGAGTGTTCCTTCACTAACCAGCAATTAAGAGCCCAAGGTCAATCAAGGGAAAATTCATCTTCTCCAATTTTGTCATTTTCCCTCTTATCAAACTGTATATGTGCATAAAGCACAGGCTGCAACGGCTGTCATGGAACGGCTTGAAAGCTTCAGAAGCAAAGAGAAAGTGAACTCTTCTTTAGCTGCTATGGCTCAAGAAATTTTAAGAGATTCTACTTCTCTCTCTTTTGATCCACAAACCTGTCAAAAAGCAAGTTATTTTCAGTGTGGGCATTTTATTTTTTTTTGTTTCAGTCTGAATAAGAGTACATTAAAAACATATTTTAAATAGTTTCAAGTACAATTTGAAGAAAATTTAAAACCCACCACTTCAGGTTACAAAATGTACAGAGTGTACTTAAGGTTAGTAATATGTTTAAGACAAAACTGCCTTAATATACATGGAAATATATTTAGATGTCCAGTTATTTTGCTTCCAAAGCACCGTCTCTAAACAAGAGATAAAAGTGCTAAACGCTTCTTCACCCACTAAACCTTCTGCAGCTCTCCTAGCTCTCCTCTCATTTCACATTCACGCAGCTCCTGTACTCAACTGTCAACTTCCAACTTTATCAAGAAAAACAACTTAAAAAGAGGTCACATATTTCTTAATAATGACAACCATATAAGGCTGCAAATATCTATAGATAATAGAGCAGTTATTCTAACTCCTATTGAAAAGAGGGACTGCTCTGGGAAGTTTTAAGCAAGCTTCTTTCCATGGAGCACTACGTAAACAAAATTTAAAACAAAACAAGTTTACTCACAAAACACCACGAGATCGATAAACATTTAACTGTATATACTTTAAACAGTTCTACTGAACTGTTTTTACCAAATACAGTTGCCCATATCTCCTTCTATGTCACAGTTGTTTTCAATAGCATGTGGTCCTTATACACACAGACTAAGCCATTAAAACAAATGTATGCTGTATGGAGGATGAGTTTTTATTCATTGGTTTTGAAAAGGCAAAATATTCCTATGCTTATGTTACTTTCCTCTTTGTAGAATTGAAAAAAATACCACCCACAGAGCAGAAAACACCTCCATGCTACATTACTAAGAGAAATTCTCCTTTTCTTGTGTGCTCTGTATCTAGAGAAAGGTGAGGGTAGGAAGAAGGGTGAGGGGTTGGGCTTTTTGTGGGTTTTGTTTGGGTCTTTTTGTTTGTTGTTTTTTTTTGTTTGCTTGGGTATTTTTTGGTTTTGCATTTGTTTTTTTAAAGTTTTAGACACTTAGTTTAGTCCCAATGTTTAAGTTGAGCCAAATGTATCTACATACCTGTTTTGGCCCATCAAGGAGAGCGATGTATATTTAGTCTGCAGTCTGTTGTTCTGTGAAACACCTGCTGATGTTTCCAACATCAGGGTATACATTTAAACTCAGAATTGTGTTATCCAGAACGCACGTTGCGTTCCTAAAATGAAGGGATGCTCTGAAAACCCAAACAGTTCTTTCAGAAAGCGCTATGGAAAGTGATGGGACACCAAAAAAAATGCACGTACAAGGCCTTTGATTCAAAGGCAGAAGGAAGAATGAAAGTAGCAGGCTTGTTAGGACAACTGATACATCATGAAATATATTCACTCAGTACTATGTGCTGGGGGGGATGTGTGATCATACACTTTATCCAGAACAATTTGAAAAACACTGTCACGTTAAAACACAGGACTACACTGTACTAAGCCTTACACTATGATTATAATTATAATAAAGATTTTGATCAGCTCACTTGCATTCACACTCTGTGTGCCAGAGGGATCTTCCCGGCATTTTTGGATAGCTGCTGTTCAGAATTGACAGCTCATTCTCTATTAATCATATTGTAAATCCCAACAGTCCCTCGCCACCTCCTGAGGGCCTTAAAAGTATTTTTTGAGTATATTATTAGAAATGACTGCAGAAACTCAAGTCAGGAAAGAAGCAGGTGTATCACTGAGAATTGCAATCTAGTCCATGTAACAAAATGGAGCTTGTGTTTCAGAGCTGCTAAGCTTCTACACCTTCCTCTTCTCTTCTGAATCAATTAGCTTTTACTTTATTCTTCTTCAAACTCCATGCTGATGCTAGTGTCCTGTTTGGACCATTTCTACTTTTAAAGGGTCAAGTACACCTGGCTGGAAGAGTATGCAAAGGGATAGAAAGAAAGCCCTAAGGATGGCTGGAGAGAAGAATATAGAGTATAATTCTTGACAGATTTAATAGTACTTCGAAGCCTGCCATTCCCTGCTTACACATCTTTTTAGCACTAGTCTTTCCGCTGCATCCTGGATTTTAACAGTAATTAAAGCCCCTTCTCAAAGGCTGCAGATATTGACTTTATATCAATGTTCTATTCCCAAATAGCCTCATAATCTCTCTCTACTTTCCAAAATTAAAAGTGGCATGTTTTTCTCAGAATTGCTGTGCTTTCATTGTTTCCAGTGGAAAATGCAAGCGCTCAGCTTCTCTAGACTCTGGCTGTACAGCGTGAAAGGCTTGGCTTGCGTGACTCTGAAAATGGTACAAAAACAAGACCGTGCCCGAGACAAAAGTAATCCTTTGTTCAGTCTACCAGATCACACAGCTTCATGTTATCAAGTCTCCTCTCACTGCGAGAAACATTAACTGGTGTTTTCCAAAGAAAATTGCTCACTTCTAGACTGTCAAGTTGTACAAAACTTGAAGCACCTCCTGGACCATGAGCAATCAATAATGGTCCATTCACCATCAACATGGCCAGCAGGGGAGTGGGAAAAGCAGAGGAGGTACCTGCATTCTTGTCGCTTCAAGAAAACGAACACTGAACACCAACAAACATCCTATACTTATTCTTACACTGAAGGCTAGCAAACTAATGAAAGGAAGAAACTTCCCCTGCTTGTTTTATTCTAAAATATGAGCACAGGTAACAGATGCTCCTTGATATTTCCCACGTTGTCTCAATTAGTGGCCCAGAAATCCTGGGTTTTATATTCACAGCAAATTCTCCCTTTACCAATCTGGCACACAGCAGGCACCAAAGGAAAAGATGAGTGTGGACTGGTACAAAGCAGAGATTCAGAAGTGTGGATATGGTCTACCTGTCTGTTCAAGCTAGGTGTGCTTTCTATATCCAGGCATTCAAGTCTCATAGTCATCACATTCAGTGCAAAACAGAATACTTGCTTTTACCCGCAACCCATTCAGTATACAGAGAATCTATATCCACATCCATCATATCCAGTGAAATAGAGTCTATCTGCAAGTGTTCAGCTCCAATTTCCCTGCAGTGATCTGAATTACAATATGCTGCAGGTGAACATGTTAAATTTCTGAATTGATAGATGTGAAAAAAGTTCTGCTGGAATCATTAATAAACGCGGCTAATGTGGAAAAAGACTCATTTCATAAAGTATCTCTGCGCCATTGAGGGTGCTGGAAAAAGTTCTTTTTCAGCAAGCAAATATAATACTCATGGCAGATGTCAGTGTGTGTAATAGAGATAAAGATGAAGCATCTGCATTTATTACTATAACACGTAGAATGCTGGTATCCACAGTGTAATCTACCCAGGCAATGCAGCTTCTGAACCTTCTGAGGCAACAACACACACTTTCAAATTCATTTATCATGTCCACTTTGAACTCCTTTTTTCTCACTGACAACTTATCAGCAATGACAAGCACCAATGATGAAAACCCAATTTTGGAGGCAAAGTGTATGCAACACATAAAACAGTGAACACGTACCAGACTCTTGCAATACTGTTATTTCTTTTTCAGGCACAGCTGGGCACTTCCATGCCATAAAAAAAAAATGAAGGAGAGCTTCAAGTGAAACACATTGTCAGTGCACCCTTGCTGCAGGTTATGCAAATACAAATAAGGAAACAAGAAAAATACAACTCCACGTAAAGACTAATTCAACTCACAAGTCATGACAATGTCCGTAAGCCCTCTGGGTACGTGAATACCTTCTAACAACAACCTTGAAGAAAGAGATTTATGGAAAGAGTTTTCTGGAAATGAACAGAATGAATGACTGAATACTGATGAGTTAGGTAAGAGAACCTTGGTCTCACATCAATGTGCTGGTTTGTTTTCTTTTCAGTCTCTCCTGTTATACTGTTGGGAAACAGAGTATCTATTGGTTTCAATGTTCGAAATGACTTTTCAGATTAAAGTAAAACCTCCTAATGTATAGAGAATTCTAAGCAAGTGAATCTACAAAGATAAAAATCAAAATAATCTTTGGACAATGTGTAAAGGACTAATAGACACCCTCAGGGCGGGGAGAAACCAACACCCTAGCGACCATAACCATGGCAGGTGTGGTGTTTTTTGAATAAGAATCAGAGAAAGGGTAGCATGAATTGACTAAGAAATTGGAAAAAAATCTCATTTATAGAAAAAAATTTAAAACCACAAGCAAAGAAAAACACAAACAACCCCCAAACTCAACAGAGAGTAACAGAAGTGAAGATTCATGGACGATTTCAGTTTCAACCTACTTAACCCAAAATCCTCCCCAGCCAGGTCCTCCGCAAAGGTTACATCACCTTCCCCTACACCAAACATCTCTCTTCAATCTACCCTGCTCCACACCCTTGACTCTTGAATAAACCCTCATGGCCTTCAGGAGGCACCACACAGATGCACTTAATTCTGTTGATTATTCCCAGCTGAGATATGGAGTCATAGAAGAGTTTGGGTTGGAAGGGACCTTTAAAGTTCATCATTCAGAGATGGGAACCAGCCCTGTCCCACTGATGGGCTCTATTCACTCTCAGTACGTGAAAATAAAAAATATCGCTTTATTCTGCTTTGTCCCAGGCCAGAAGATTGTTGGTTGAATAAAACATATTATTATGGCAAAACTACCTGATGCAAGACATTAGACGTTTCTCTAACTGCTAGAGAATTCCTAACACCCCTTTTCCATGATGGCCTAAGAATCTGACAAGTTCAAGTCTACTGATCCTGCAGAAACGCACAGACGCACCCAACTTTTACTGGGCTTAGCTTGAGAACCTTCTTAACCGTGAAATAATGAAACTAAGAAGGAACAGTACTGAAATTGTCTCAAATGGAGTGTGGAATGAGCATTATATAAGAGCAATTTTCTTGTAATAACAAATCTTACTTATTTTTATGGGACTCTAAATGTTTTTTTCCTAGGCTTTCTATATGGCTTTTCAGCACTGCATAGATGAATATCAAAGAGCTATTTAAGGTCTTTCCCATTTCTTTTCTAGTTGCCTCTTGGCAACTAGACTTCTTTAATAGGAATATATTTGATATTTGTATCTAATATGGCATTTCTGTGATATGAAAATAACTGAAAACCATCCATCTAACAAGAGAATGGGGTACGAACACACATACATGCCTAAAACAATCTCTTCGAGACTTTCATACAAGTTTTTCTCATTAAGTTTTTGTGTTTGGAAAAAGCATTATTAAATATTGTGTTTTAGTTCACAAGTCAAGTAAGAACATCCTTTTTATATTTCCTGAACTCCCACTGGTGTCACTGTATTTAGTGATCCAGTTAACCAAGACGTTCTTCATACTTGCATGGTCTAAATAAGTCACTTCTATAATTTTTCATTCTTTAGTAAGGCTGTAACAGGCTGCCATCAAAACATCACCTGGAAACCAGCAGCAGAAATGGATCACTTAATATCTGCCTCAGAAAGTACTACGCAGATAATATTTCTCACGGTCTCCTGGAATCCATGGCAAGTCCCATTTGTTTGTTAGTGGTTTATTACTATAAAGCTGACATTTCTCTCATGGGGAGCACGAGATTTCTGTCCTTCAAATAAAACAGAAGGAACCATCCTTTCTGTGTTAGGTCTTCAAACTGAAGATGGAGGAATTCAAGGTTTTCTCCAGTTCATAACTGCCATTATTACCTTGCATTTCTGACACGGTGTGTTCGGGCATGCGAGTGATGCTGCCCACTGAGCTCATCTGCTGGGTCTCCTTTTTATGTTCTGTGCTGCTGTATTTCACTAAACATTGCTTCAGTGTGAATTTGATATTTACTTTAGTATATTGGATGCTACAATTCAACAGATTTGTGCTTCTGTGTTTTTATTCTTCAAAAACAGTTAAGGTTTCCATCTAGTGTTTGCTGAAGACAGTCGGTGTCATGACTGACAAATCTAAGACTGCAGGTAGCCCTAAGAAATTTGGGCATTTTCCATCAAAAAAGTTTTGCATCTCTTCCTTTCTGCTTGGTCCCCCCTCACCTCTCCCCTTCACCTCCTTCTAACCTACATCTACCACATCACTACACACCCAAACGGACGGCATTATTTTTTTAATATACTCCAAAATTAACTATTTTCTGCTGCTCTCTGAATGCACTGTAACCTTGTCAACCTTTCATCCCTTTCAGTTTTGAAGAAGAGGCTTACAAGGAAAATTTCCGGACTCACTTAAAGGAGAAAAATAAGATTTTCTGTTCACTAGCAGAACTTTATACTCTTCCATAGGCTCCACTACCTAACCTGCCATTCTCACCATTGTCACTACTATAGCGATGCCTTTCCTCTTGGTATCTCTGCATCCATTGCTGCATCCTTACATTATTTGCTCTTCCTGTTCTTCACTGAAAATGTGACAGTTTCCAAGTAGTTTCTGACCCTGCCTTTTGATCAAATATTTCAATGGATAATACAGAGGTATGTCCCTCATGTTCATGTCATCGCCATTCCTCCATCACTTCCTTAGGTTTCCATCGGAACTTTGCCACTGGAACTGAATTTTTCATTAAGTATATACTACGAATACCTCTTCGTTCTTGCATTTAGTTGTCTGTCTTTCCCTCCCCTTTCTTCAGACTGCCTTCTTCTTCTAATACATAGAAACCACAGACTTCATCCAGGTTTCTCTATCTACCCAACACATTTTCTGCATTTCTGGGTCTCATTCATTGGCTGTATTTCTTAAAAGTCACTAGTTATGATGAGAATTAAAATATTTATTTGAGGCCCTTAGACGAGTAAACCTCAGAGGCTTAATACCCAGATTCAACAACTTTAAATGTCATCTAAATTTGACTACAAAATTATGCATTACCACTTTGTTGTCTCCGTTTTTTTAATTATCGTTCTTCCTTCCTTGCTTAAAGTATTCGAGGCATATGTAAAACATGTTACAATTACATCCTTATTCTTTATTCTATTTAAAAGAGATAGAAATCTAAACAGAAACATTATTATGTGGATATTAAAATACAAATTATTGGATCAGATATGAAAATCTGATGAGAAAAGATCCTACTTGCATGAGAAAGCAAATTAATGCTGGTTCCTTTTAATACACAAGGCACTTCCAAGATTTTCTGCAATAAAAAACAACACTTAATGATCCAGCACGTAAGTATAATTTGTACAATGAATAATGAGTGAACCTCAACTATATACATGCTTTGAAATCTGAAATTTTTCCTCCCAAGTATTACTCCGTATAGATGTGAACGTAATTTGAATTTTAGGTTCAAGGAGGATGTTCAGGCACATTAATTCCAAAACTACCTGTCTATTAGTTAACACATAGTAAAACAGAAGAAAAGCAGAAAAATCCAATGCTTTATGAAATCTTTAAGCAGAGTATCTACTTAATTTCTAGGACAGAATTTATTAAAAAAGAAGAAGATTGAAAACTAAAGAGAAGGTCACCTCATAGGATACAGCAGCATAATTGGTGTGAAGACAGCGTGCTGCGGCTGAACATTCCAAGTGTGAAAACATTCATCTCTTCTTAGATGTCAAACAGCTTTTAAAAATTAGGCACAATTAGACCTAATAAACATCACACTTCTTTTCAAGCTACTGCACTTTGACTGTGGGCTACACATACCCTAACGGTGAAGTGTTGGAGAGACATTTTATAACGTCATGGCATGTAGAGATAAAATCATTATGAACTAACAGTTCTGAAAGCTACAGATAGTTGGAAGATACTTTTAACTGTAGATACCATATTAATAAATTGCTTTAATCTGAAATACAGACAGTCATACCTTAAAAGAATTCTGCTTTTATCTACATATTGGTGGTGCGCTGTACTCTGCCATGTATGCAGAGTTTGTATTGGACTCTTTACAGATAGAATTATTTACGCTCTTCACCACGCGGTATGTTCATCTCTGGTTAGAGCGTTTTTTTCAGCAAGCACTCACTCTGCTTTATTCATGAGATACTAATACCTCAGATTTATACTACAGACAACACTCAGCTCCTGCAAGGAAACTTTTCTTTCTCTCTTCATTTCTGAAGAACATTTTGAGAGGTAAAATTAGACCTCTCAAAAATCATTCCTACTCACTCAAAATTGTTAAGAGAGCAAAGAATGTGTTTTCTGTCAACGTTTAAAATCAATTCCCTTTCCTTTGTTAAGATTTCTTTTTGAGATTGATACTTAATGATTTATCAGGGACTCGAAGCAATCAAACAACAAACCCTACCGAATGCGTTTAGCAGAACTTCTTACTCCTCCATGTGCAACAAATGGAGCAGATGGTGAACAGGTTAAGTCCGGCTCTCTAATTCATTCCAAGGAGCAAGTGTGATTCACATGAGGTTGTGATGTGACCCCTGTTGTAGCCAACTCAGTTCAAAGAATACTAGAAAAAGCAGCCAAGCGGTGGGAATGACAAGAAGAGACACCACGAGAATGGAAAGATTAAGATAAAACTCGTGATAATAACAACAGAGGTTGATAACTCGAGTTTTGTCTGAGCTGCCACCTCGTGTGGATGCTCCAATGTGGACAAGCACAGTTCTTACGCACTTGCTGCTTTCTGTCCGATTAAGGAGAGGTTTGTATAAACAATATTCATAAATGACAATTTGTACCACATTCCAAGCCAGCAAAGACTTACGAAAATCGAGGTAAAATCATCTTGATCAATGAGAAACGTAACACACCTTGTTTTTAAAAGACTCCAGTGTAGCAGCGTGTGGTACTGATTTGGTTAATACTAAATACTCATGCTTCATATAAGAAGTTTAATGCTTCTTAGTAAGAAATATTTAAGCCGTATTTTTTTTCTGCCAAAAATGATTTCACACTTTCAAATAGGTGACAGAATAAGAACCACATTGCCAATTTACTGAAGTTGTGAATTTTGTTTTCTACCAAAGCAGAGAAAAGGCCCTAAATCACAGGTACATTGTAAAAATAAAGCACTGTAGATCTACAAAAACAACAAAAAGTGAAGTCATCCAGTTTTCCTGTGAAACCATGGAAGTACAAACACCTACAGTGTCTTTGATTTTATTGAACATTTGGGTTTTGAAATGAGCTGGGCAAAGCATTTCTGGAAAATATCATCAAAAACTCAGAAATTTTCCACTGGAAATTTGCTTTTCAAAAATGGAGTATTAATGCTAAAGAATTACGCTCAGTTGACACGGGATATTTTAATTAAAATCACGCAAATCTTTTCCATTCAGGAATTTGGCAAAATGTTTCAGTCCCCAGCTTTATAAAGCCAAGTATACACAACATCTCCTTGGCTGTGTAGAGCCAGAGAAGAGTGTGCTGGTGAAAAGCACATACAGTACTTACTTGTGATTAAGTTAGGATTGTAGAAATCTGAAAGAAAGTC
Source organism: Patagioenas fasciata (assembly GCF_037038585.1). Lineage (NCBI taxonomy): Eukaryota > Metazoa > Chordata > Aves > Columbiformes > Columbidae > Patagioenas > Patagioenas fasciata. Next base: position 6,845,540 of record NC_092522.1, on the reverse strand, counting down.
ACCACCTACTTTCAGAATTTGATTTGAATACCTTATACTATCCAGCTGGGACTTGAGAGGACTCAAGGCATTGTGGTGGGAACAGCCACACCTTCTCCCCACCTTCGCATTCCCCCAGGTACCTGAGACCCGGCAAAGGGAAGGAGCTGGGCCAAGCAAGTCACACGTGTTACAGAGGGATAAAGTCGAGAGACACAGGCTGCTCTGATCATATGGATAACAGATAATCTGGCACGTGTCCATTTATTCTGGAGATAATGCCTGTGGCATGGGAAAGAAGACCTGTATCTGAGGAACCCCTTTTTTTCTCAAACAGAAATTATAGAGGACACCTGTTAGCCTCCAAAGACCAGTTTCTCAGAGAACTCACTGTATGCAAGGAAGCTGGTACATAGTAAAATAGAATAAATCAATATATCTATAGTATATAGGGTCCTAACTGCAGTTGCTATGGCTGTGAAAAGAAAATTATTATTGAGCAACATAATACATATATGCATCTGCTTTCTAGTTTATTATGTTCTACTTCGGAAGAAGCTATTAGCATTGGTTTACTATGGAAGAAAAATGAGTGTATATCAAAAAAAGTACATCAGTCCAAACCTTTATTTGAATATCTGGGCCTCAGCCAGCGCTACTGTTTATAAGACAATAGCAAACTCGATGTGCGTTCTGGGTGTGGACATGCAAACAGCCCAGCAAATGAGCTCAGATAGCCCCATATTGTTATACCTGGGTCTGCCACGAGAAGTAGCTTTTGAACTACAAAATGTGGAACCATGGGAGCACATATTTTCTATTATTTGGAGGCTCATTAGCATATTTCAACAATCTGCCTGGGAAAATAAGGCTTGCTACAGAGAACAACAGCCGAGCCAAGAATGGGAGATACCTCCACAATTCTGGCTTGCAAAACAGACAGGAATGAACCATGTCATCCACCTGCACGCCCAAACTTGTTTGTTCCCAGAGCTGAGACAGCAGCACCGCTCAGCAGCAGCTGTGAGCGGGGTAATAACATGCAAACGCCGAGCAGGTTTCATTTCTTCACAAAGCAAAGGAGATATTTTCTGAATAATACATACTGCCTTCGTATCTTAGGGTATCACAGCCTCAGTGAAGCAGTGATTCTGTGAAAAAACTTTATAGAGGGTTAGTTTTATGAAATTTATGGTTAAACACAGAGCAACCAAATTTATGGCAGCGCATCCAGTTTGTAGAAGAGACACTCTCAAAGGACTCTGTTGGGAAAACGGCAATTTCTGATTCACCCGATCATTCCACTTTGAAATATTTAATAATAACCAAGAAACTTTGTGCTTTAATAGAGAGGGTTCTTTAAGCAGAGGATGATAGGAAATCTTTTGTAAAATCCTGCAAGATTTGATAAGACTTAGTGACTAACAAGCCAGGATTGCTTAATTGGGCATGCTTCTTCACAAAAAAATATCATCATGTTTTATCCTAAAGGGGAGAAGTGAAGAAAACTTTTGTCTGTGCTTTACAGTAGGAGTGCAAGAATATATTCTGAATCTTGATACTCTCGCTCTAGATTTCTACTCATGCTACGGCACCAGACAGGGGAGAAGTCCACATGAGGGAAGATCTCCTTGACTAGAACATGTACAAGCCATGATGTTGACACATACATAGCATCTACCTCTTTAAACAGGGAGTGATTACATGTGATTGCACCACGTGATTACATAAACTACCTTTTGGAAATGTAGTTCTCACTATGGCACAACTTGGCCATATCTGCCAAATAAGATAAAAGACTGCTTTTGAAAAGATTTTTGTTTGCATTTTAGTGAAGCAAGAAAGCAGAAATGACAGGATTTTCCCACAGCTTAGATGAAACTTGAGTTGTATTTTATTGAGTTGTAGGTGGTGCAGAATTTCCTTTTCTTTCAGAGACTTGGATGGGACCCCACTGAGCTCCATTCCCTGCCCACAAGCCATGTTCAGAGATAAGTCCAACACGCTGTACACTGCATCCAAAGCTTTGGAAGCGACAAAATAGAGGAGGTCTCGTCAACCAAGTTAAGTCAAGGCACCACCTATCAGAGGGCCTTCCTAAAATTCATTACATGCAGAATTCTTCTGCATAAGCAGATATGTACACCTTGCAAAAAATTTCCCACATCATGCCTTTTACTGAACATGCTTGGTAGTCTGAGTAACTCGAGGTTTGCATGGTTTTGTAGTCTCGAACACACAGAAGATTCTTTGTTATGTTTTAATCTAGGAAGACATGCGATTATAAAATTAACACAGGCAGAGTGTTTTTTTGATATAAGTTCATGCCTTTGATGACTTTAGACGGCCAAATAAGATTAATTACAAAGGCATCTGCTCAGCTACTCTACGAGTGCCTCCTCAGTAAAAGAACTCATGATTGGATCTCAAAGAAAATGTGTGGGTAGTCTTCAATGAGAAGAGTCCCAAGTGATATCCGTTCAATTAGAAAGGATCTGACGCTGCAGCTAAATTCCTGTGTGATGCTATCTGATGGAGGTGACATGAGGTGTACATAGTTCCAGGGCCATTCCCATTCAACTGCAGCATGAGGCCTGTTTGTGGAACTCAACTCATTTGCCCTCTACCCCAAAAATACCACAAGAGGGCATGTCATAGGGTAGGGACTAAAATATTTTATAGTATCTGTGCTTGGCAGAGTTAAACGAAGAAGTAGTAGAGACTAAGATAATCATAGCCAGTCATAAGTCATATGCAGTCTGCAACACCTTGAAGAAATGTGATGACTATGACACAGTCTGAAAACAGGTGACACGCATCTGAAGAGGCCAGAACGGATCAGCAAGGCAAGAGGGCAACAGCCCTTTGAACATGCTGAAATGGACTTGTTCTGACCTATGAAAAGAGCAAATAATCCTTTGGACAAGACTGGAAAAAGTGTCTATAAACACCAGTGATGCACAGTGGAGGCTGAGGAAGAAAGGTGATCTCATCAAAGAGCTCTCGTGCTGAGCCAGCTCAACCTCAGTGATGAAGAGTGGTCATCGTCTGCAGCCCGCAGAGCCAACAATACAGCATCACACCTATGGTACTGTACAGCTAAGGCTTGACTCATACCTTCCATTAATGCTCGACTTGTAGTTGTTAAGTGATAAATGGCATAGTAGTTTAGCATAGACAAATGCTTCTCTGTGGCTCCTGAAATCCGCCAAAATACTCCCATCACAGTGGTCCCCAATTTCCCGATTAAAACAGCTGCTGTACTTCCTAAATCACCCGTGTCTGAGCCACTCGTTTGCACACTAGCTCTAACAATTTACAAAACTTATATTGGATTATTTCCAAAGTTGAGCCCAACGTACCATTTCAGAAATCCCCAAATTCCTTGTTGCTGAAAAGAAATGAAAAGCCATTCATCTACTTCGGAGACAGGCAGGATCAGCTAACTACCTCTGGCAAACACGCTTGAACGCTGGATACCGACTCTATCTACAAAACTACTATCTCACCCAGGCAATCAGACAAACACATCCTCCAAGAACACAAACATACCTGCTAGTCTGGATTGCACTACAGGACAAGCTTTCCAACTCTTGCATTCTCTTGGAGCAACTACGTGCACAGATAAAGACTCTGGATCAATGCCCACGGGATCTCATGAGTGCAAAGAATCCCTTTCATGTGGTAAGATCACAAAACTGAAGTAAGCACAGAAAAGCTTTCTATTTAATGCATGAATTAAACACCCAAGACACAGAGGTCATTACTGTAGATGGCTGTGATTTCAAACTGTGCAACACACAAGCAGCAGTCAGCCTAGTCACTGAAGCCAAGGTTCACTGCTATCTACGATAAGGAGCATAAACACTTCTTTTCTCCTGAGGCTGGAAACAACCCAGGGGACAGCAAGGCAAAGAAAGCTGTGTCATAAAGACGTGGTTGGGTCTACACAATGCCAGGCTGTGCAGAAGCTCAGAGAAAAAGAGTCTATGGAGAGAACGGAGCTGGAAACACAAAGCAGTACAATGATATGTAAAAGGCAGCTAAACCTGAGTTCTTGGTGTACTGAAAACAGAAATGTTACTTTTCCATGCAGGTGGCACTGAATTTCTGTCAGTACTGGAATGCCACCCCAAAAGGTAGTGGCATAACAGTCCTCCAATGTAGGGGGTGTCTCTTTTTGTATTGATGCAACAAATTAAGGCTGTAACAAACAAATGAGAAAAACTGAGACAAACCGCAGTGGCCCATGTTGCATCTTTCCAAGTGCAGACTAAGTGATGCAGCTGGTTGACTACAGGGAAGCAAGATGTCATGTAGCTCATGTTCTTTGATAATGCCCTACTTTAGAACCGAAGAGCAGGTTGGTTGTGTTTTGAAAGCTACATGATCAAAGGAATGCAGAAAAAGCCTTTTGAATCATTTTAGTAGATGCTTCTATCAAACTGTATTAGGCCAAATCCTCCCTTTCAATTTGAGCAGTTTGAGCCATAGCATTACTCTTCTGCTCTTTAAACCTATTCATAAACAAAAACTAAAATCCTTCCCCAAAGAAATGACCACAGTAACCCATTATCTTGTGTAACCGAGTGCAATCAAAGAGCTTCATTTACTTTATGTAAATGTCCTCTCCCTTTCCCAGGCCTAATGTTTTCTTATTCTCTGTTGTGTCACCTCATATCTAACCTAGATACTAAGATCGTCTGGGTGGAGACTCTGAGTAAAATAGTCACTACTGACTAAAAAGATTCAGCACCTTAGTAAGTCAAGATACTTCTAAAGTAAATACCCTGGTCCCTCCTTCTCTGTTTATAACAATTTTTTAGCAGTGTGCATGCAATATATCCAAATATTTCTATATTAACGGCAATCTATTTTCTGCCAATAGAAAGTTTACTACTCTTTATGATCTAAAATAAAGACTGATTTTCCATTGTCTAAGATGCTTAAAGCAGACACACATGCAGTATGATATTAAATATAAAATCCCTTAATGCTTACAGCATTTCCTCTGTCAACATTAATAGAGCAGGTGTAGAAGTCAGAATTGTCTCCTCCCAGCAGCACCACTCAGCCTCCCATTGTTTCCAGTTACGTTTCTGATTCGGAGACCAGTAGCAGAGAGCCAGCAAGTGACAGCTGCTCCATTGTCAAAGTGTCCCACCGTACACAACCACGAGTCGTGGCATAGAGCACCTGAAGTGTGTGATGGCAATGACAGGATTTTGGGGGGATAGTAAAGCACTCTGAAGCTTTGGCAGTCTATCGCTGAAGTGTAATGCATTGCCATGTTTTGTTCTGCAGTTGGTTACAACAGTGTAAGCTATTTAATTGTATGGCCATTCTTACTTCTCCTCTGCTTCTCTCCTGAAAACTACAGCATAGTGGTGGCAAAAATAAAGGGTGATAACGTTTTGCGGACCAAGGTCTCCCCTAAGATTTGAACACTAATGTTCACTGAACAAATGTGAGATGAAGATTTGCCTTGTATGATTTGATACAATAGAGTCTGATGGAAGAGATTTTATCTCCGTTTTCCCTTGTTCTGTTTTCACTTAACAGGAAATCTTTATGCACCGGTAGTCAAGATTTCACAGCTAAAAAAATAAAACCTGCCTTGAAAATCTGAGAGTCTTTCATCTATTTTCTTTTAGCACACATCAATGAGTGTTTCATCTGAGACGCATCAGGATATACACTAAGCTCTTAAACACATTAAACCAACTGGATCAAGTCCTTTAAATGTGTTAACTTATGTCTGCCTTGCTCTTTCGTTTTATATCATGATTTCCTTTTCGTTTATTAATTCTACATGTACCGTACTAAAGCAGACTAAACTAGCACTAATTTTTTCTCAGACCATTTGATATTCTTTTCCTCTTTATCTCCTTGTCACTTTACATATTGCCAGTAATCATAACTTGGATAGGCGACTAGTATCTCAAATACACAGGCAGAGAACAATTCAACTCTTTCTCTTTCCTGTTGAATCTCCTCTGGTTCCAACTATGAGTGACATTGCCACTGCTCCCTATCAACCGAAATTCATACTTTCTTGGTTTTCAGTACTTATTTGTCCTTCCCAAGAGTCTCTTCAAAGTTTTTCTTTATTTACCCATTGCAGAATTTGTAATAGCTCTCTCTTCAACCCTTTTAAGTCTCCCATTCAGGTCCTAGGTAACTCTTACTATGATGAAAGGATCCTCCTATTCTTGAGCTTCCACATATCTGCTACAATTCCTTTTATATACCTCCAAAATATTGCTACTCAAGTCACTTCACCTCTCCTTTCATTTTGCCTATGGCCATGTGCTTATCCACATTTTGCTATTAACTTCTGTTTAAACAAAGTGCAGCTAATCATTTTAGTCATCGAATATTGCAGTAAGCCATACTATCATTATAGCTGAAAGACAGAGATTCACTGTGTCACCAACCTGTCAATGTACTATTCAATACTGGAAGTTGATATTGTTGTTGCTGTTATTATTATTAAAGTATTTTTACTCTAGTATCCAGCAAACATTGTGCTAGAGCAGTAGCATGTGTACTGATGACAACAGGGTACAGGAGGATCCAACCTGCATCTGCTATGTAGCAAAGATCTGCTGACTTTGGGGAAATGCTTCTTTCCTGCTCTGAACTCGAGTAAAGGTGACGTAAATACGCTTCCAATGAAAAGGAAACTCTGAATCCATATAAAAAAAAGAAAACGGAGTGCAGGTTTGTATTATAATTTACGCTGGTAGCTTCCAGAAGCTTGTCGTTTTCAACATTATAAAGGGTCATAGATCCGGCTTTCCCGGTGAGCTGGGTCACATAATCTTTATTATCTTTGTTTCACAGCTGCATGCTGCACACAACCAAAATAACCAGCAAGAGAGGCCTCCACCCTGTAGTGGAACCACCATGTGTGTTTCAGCGAGTGAGAAACCACCATTTAAACAGCCAGGAGAACAAACTGTAGAACTTCCAAAGCTATTTCAACACCTTCTCTTTAAGTAGCATTGCAGCAGAGGGCAAACAGCCAAAACAATTTTATATGTGTTTCACATAAACTTCGGTGGACCTTTTCTACCCAAAAGCACTTGAACGGAGTAGAAGGAGGCAATTTTTTTATTATACATTGATTACATAAGTTGGTTGAGCTGCCAGCTTTCAGCTTTATATACTCCCTTCTCTGGTGAGATTTGAATATCCTAGTCCTTTGCCATTTTTACGCTCTGTCTCCAGCATTTGACTGAATTTTAAATGTCTAAACACTTCAAAGGAGTAGAAGGAGGCAATTCCTGTATTATACATTGATTATATAATTTGGTCTATTTGTTGAAGGAGAGGAGGAGGAGTTGATGAGATGGCTACCATTGGTGCGACTCTTTACGGATGTAACTCAGAAGACCTTCATGTCTCTGGGTCCCTGCTAGCTCCAGCCACGCTATCAAAAATGGGAATAGGTCAAAATCTTCAACTAAACAAGAACCCCGACATACTGAAACAGAAAGAAAATACACATATGGATGGCCAAACATCAGCCTCCACTGCAATAGCCCTGTGCTTCACTGTGGATAATCCGCAACAGAGGAAGAAATCAGCACCTCAGATTAATTTCTGATTTCATCGTTAAACGCTATGCAAGTGTATACAGGCTGCAAGAGGCCAGAAGATGGGAAGCTTGTGCATAATACTTTGCTTCCTATTTGCTACTACTAGGGATGACTTGTATCAATTTTTATTTCAGGTCAGCTTATATAGCATACAAACACCTTTTTTTACTACATACACACACCTCCCCTTCCATTGTAGTCCGGTGTGACAAATCACTGGATTTTCCATTCCCAAGGCCATACTCAAAACAAGGAACTGGAAGGACAAGAAACAATCTGAATTTGAAACCTCTTTTTCTGTTCTAACTAGTTTTCCTAGAAACAGCGTTAGGAATTTAAAGTACGGCAAAAAACCCAAAAATGCAGCTTTCTGCATAATAATTTTCCAAACCAGTGCATTCTACGGTGAGCACTAACAGGTGAGTTTGGGACTTAAGAAATCATTTCCCCCTTTGCCCCAAAGAGAGCCACTGATGGGTCTAAGCTGTAAAAATGACAGCACACATACACGTTATTTGAACAGGAATATTTGATATGAATGCAAATTGCACGTGGTGAAAAATGCTAAAAAAAGACAGGGGAAGCAGGGTAAATCTCTAAGAGGGAAATACATTATGAAAAGATATCTTTGTAATATATGCAAAGCTGTCTTTTTGACTAAGCTATTGACCAGGGAAAAAGGACTACAGGTCTTTGCTATTACAGTGAGCTGCCAGTTTTCAGCTTTATATACTCACTTCTTCAGTGAGATTTGAATATCCTAGTCCTTTGCCATTTCTACCCTCTCTCCCCAGCGTTTGACTGAATTTTAAATGTCTAACACATTGAAATTCAGTGAATGAGATGGAATAAAAGTGTGCAGTGAATAATCAGCAGTGAATACATCCAGAAAGCACTTGTGTGTTTCTTTCCTACTGAGAAAAATGTCCTAAACAACATTTGATTTATTTAGCCCGATGTTCTCCTTACAGGGACTGACATTGCTTTTGACTGGGCATTTATTTATGATCAGTTGGTACCAGGCTCTGTGGGTTTCGTAGCAGGAAATGTGAAATTCAGTACTCTTATCACACTACACAGTCCATCTTTTATGTATTATATAGTGTACCGATTTACCACAGGTGTAGACTCAAAAACCTGAAAAATGAATATTTAATGATTATAACATTATATATGCCCATATTTTGTTGTAAGGAAAATGTATCAGTGTATTTTGCTGCATATATTCCATTATATTTTTCTAACAGGTCAGTATTTGTCCAGGTCTTGGTATCAGACATTTATTTCTACTCTACCTGGCATCACTTCTAGCAAACTCTAGTAAAAGAGGTTCTACTAAAGAGTAAGATGACATCTTTTCAGTGAGCAAAATGATTGAATCTGATGAAACAAAAGCGACTTCCCCTGAATCAGAAATAGCTTATTTCCCTGTCGTCTTGCTTAAATGGAATGAGCATTGGATTCAGAATATGAATTTAACAGCTGAGTTCTGAAGGAAATCCTTTTCAGTAAGAAGCATTCAAACAGTCTTTCCAAATACAAGTTTCTCTCTAAATTTTCCTTCATAATAAATGTATTGTACAATATTGTGGCTGTTGGCCTCAAATGCAACTTGCACATATTCCTATTTATAAGCTAAATAACATACAAATATATACCAGAGATTATACTCTAAATCTTGAAAGTACATAGTCTATCGTATTAACTCAGCTTAATTCACTTTTTTGTGCGTTATCACACGTTATTAAGATACATAAGACTTCTGCGACAAAAGTGAGCAGACTAACACTTCACATACCAGACTTGATGTCAAGCATATAATGGCTCAGCCAACCCAGCATTCTTAATTTGCTAATCTATAGCAATGAAATGAAGCATAAACGAGAAAAAGAAGGGAGTAAGGGGAAGAACACACAAAACCTCAAAAGAAAACAGCAATTCAGTTACAAGATTTTCTATGAAACCATAAATATTTATGAAAAATATAGTTGGTTTTTTTTTCACTTAGCTTCAAATATGTCCCTTAAAAACTCTTCTCAAATATTAAGACATGTATTCAAAAAAATAAACTGTGCATATAAAAGGAGGCCAAAATGAAAGACATGCAGCTTTTAAGATAAGCATGCTTTCAGTGCAAGCATCTGCACTCAGAAGAGCATTTACACAAATTAACATATTTTATCCACTGTAAGGACCATAAAGCATTTCCAGTTCAGCATATAATTTTTATTTGAATTGTTATGGCAAAACCTTTAAGTGCAGCACTAGTAGAAGATATAAGAAGCTGCAATGACCAAAGGCAACAGTGAATTTCCCTACATAAAGACATGAATAACAATCAAAAATAGAAGGTTTGGATATTTGGGGCAAAGGGAGGGTGTCATTCTCAAATTTACACAATCAGCTTCTCGTTACTGTGATGTTTTAAAGCAAATATCATCTCTTCCTGGGTGAAGACAGAAAAGAAGATTACATGACACAGTACAATCCCTTCTATAGACACATGGCAATTTTGTCATCAACGCATGGGTGAGAGATGTCATTTCTCTTGGAAAATAAAAGTAATGTAAAGCTACTACAGCTCCCAGGCCCAGCAGACAGGGTCACTCCACGTTCAAAGCTCCACGTCATTTGCAGATTAACGTCTGCTAATACTATAGCTCGCTCCTTCATCTACCAAAATTCAAATTGTGATGCTTTGGTACATACCACAGATAGGGTTGCTATGGTACAGCACTCGTAAAGGCAACGACTGCTTCCAGCACCTTATTTCATGGCTGCAACGACTTGTCTTCCTTGATCAATTTTAAGGTAGGGATTAAAATACTAAGAAGCCTGAAATAGGAAAAGCAAATTTAGGGAGCTGCACTGTCTCTTGGACTGTGCTATGATGTACATCTCTGCAGTAAAACTTTCAAAAGAGATCATTACTTCTCAGGTATGTGTAGGAAAAATATTGAACTACTTTCTAAATATCCAGTATGTTTATTTGTATGCATAAAGCACCAATAGAGTGAATAATCAGTTACCTGTAAATTAGCTTTTTTCACTTTACTCGTGCCTTGATGCACATAAAATGTCTTTCCAAGCCGTGTTTCTGTTTCAGAAAAGATATTTTATTCCACATACGTGATTACAGAAAACAGACTGGGTTAAATACATCATGTCCAACATGTTCGGTCATCCTCTAAAATGATTTTTCCAATAACAAACTTTGTTTTGCCCACATTTATGGGCAGCATTTATCCCACCCTACCATCACACACTTGAAGAGTATGTCTGAATTACCAACTTAGTTCTTTGGGGGACAGGGAGACGTGTACCCTCTTCACCCCTATCTGCAGATATAATATCTAAACTCCAATCCCTCAGTTACATGCTCAAAGACATGGATTTGGCCCTTACCAGGCCAGGGTCACCTCACAGGACTCCAGGTCCTCACCTGAATATTTTTAGGGAATCAGGACCTTCTTTGGCCCAAGGCAGACTACAGCAGAGCTCCCTTTCACAACACTGTTTCTCAAATGGTTCTTAGTCAATCAGAACCAGAATTATTTTTATTATTTTTTTTTTAATAACGCTGGTGCATAAAATAAGGCATGTGTACAGTAATGTGTATAAAATCTCTTGCAAATTATTCTAATGCATGTTACATTTAGCATACTTCATTGGTCCATGAGCACCACTGTCCTACAGATTTAGAAATTGTTACCTTAATATATAAACTGAGAGTCGAGGTAAGTACAATCTGCTCCAGAATACGTGAAAATGGTGCAAAGAAGCTGCAATGTCTACCACATTAGAATCCTCAAAACCAGAACCTCCACCTTGAACCTGAAGTCAGAAATCCACAGCCTGGTCCTGCACAAGAAATCTCGGCAGCTGCACTGTTCAAGAAAAATTTCACTGAACTATGTCTGAAACAACACCAGTGATTTGTTATCCTTGCTTAAACAACACATAGGAGAGGGAAGGCTCCCAGTGTCTCAACATGCAGGCGAACTGGCACTGTATTTACCCGTTGCCACTATCTGGAACTCCAGAATAATAAATGGATGAAATGCAGCTCATAAGAATATTCATATGATGAAATTTATGACTTACATTAAAGCATGTTTAACTTGAAAAATGAGTATGTAAAGCTCAACTGATCTGTTCCCCGTGTATATTCACGGTCAGATCTGTTTACTTTGGAGCTGCATGTTTAAATTTATTTCCACTTGTGCATATCCCAACTTTGTGCACATCCCGAACAACTGAAACTTTTTTAAAATGACATGCAGGTACTATATTTAGAACAGAGTCTGGTAAAATTTGATCTTTTGGATCATAGACACAGCCAAACCCTGAGATGGACAATGCAAAACTCTTCTCCCTTTCCCTCTGCAAAGCCAAGGATGGGCGAGATTCCCTGCTCGCAGCGGAAAGAACCAGCCCTGCAAAGCCCAGCTTACTGAGAAGAGCACCGTACCCGGAGCGCAGGTTCCCTGTTCTTTTATCACACCGTTCGCATGGGAAGAGACCCAGCTTCTCCTCCCCACACAACACAGCTGCCTGGGACCAGGGAGAACCACCCCTGCCCACCTCAAAGGCTGCCGGGGCAGGAGGCAGCAGGAGGAGGTTGGCCACATGAATCGACCTGCAGGGGCAGAGCCACCTGGCTGCTGGTTAAGCAACCCAGCCGAAAGCTGCGACCAGAAAGCTGCTGCGCAGATGCCAGTATAGATTACATATGTCTTCTTATTTATACCTCCATTAGCATAACTAACAAGGAGTAAGCAGTATTCTCTTCCAGCCTGTATGTAAAACAAGTGCCTCCTTCAAGCGTTTTTCACTGTAGAGAAAGAGCAGAAAAAATGCTTTCACATGCTGTTAAACTTCTCAATTTCCAGCAGCAACAAGACACTTTTTCTTTTTTGAGGGGGCAGCAGAAATATAATCATAGAATCATGCAATCATTTTGATTGGAAGAGACCCTCAAGATCTTTGAGTCCAACCACAACCTAACTCTAGCACTAAACCATGTCCCTAAGAACCTCGTCTAAACGCCTTTTAAACACCTCCAGGGATGGTGACTCCACCACTTCCCTGGACAACCTGTTCCAGTGCTTCACAACCCTTTCCATTAAGTATTTTTTCCTAATACCCAATCTAAACCTCCCCTGGTGCAACTTGAGGCCACTTCCTCTTGTCCTATCACTTGCTACTTTGGAGAAGAGACCAACACCCTCCATGCTACAACCTCCTTTCAGGCAGTTGCAGACAGCGATAAGGTCTCCCCTCAGCCTCCTTTTCTCCAGGCTGAACAGCCCCAGGTCCCTCAGCTGCTCCTCATCACACTTGTGCTCCAGACCCCTCACCAGCTACGTTGTCCTTCTCTGAACTCTCTCCAGCATCTCAATGTCTTTCCTGTAGTGAAGGGCCCTAACCTGGCCCCAGGATTTAAGGTGCAGCCTCACCAGCGCCAAGTACAGGGGGACGGTCACTGCCCTGGTCCTGCTGGCCACACTATTTTTGATACATACCAGGATGCTGTAATATATATAACATATAACATATAATATATAATATATAATATATAATATATAATATGTAATATGTAATATGTAATATGTAATATGTAATATATAATAATATCAGTACTTCTCAATTTAACATCCCCTATGGTTTTATTCTGTGGTATCTCCATTTGTAATATACTGAGGGAAAATAAGTATGAAACTTCCACAACGCAACCTGCGCACGGCCTTCAAACAACACACCACATTCACAACATGACTGAGTGTCATCAGGGAGGCATCCCAAATTCCTTCCCAACCTACTGGTAAAAGCAGCTGGTAATGAAATATATATGGTCAATGCTACTCTCTGGACATATTACAAAGTGTATGGGAACATGAAAAATTATCATTCTAAAAATATTGATAGGGTAGTAGAAGGATGAGGTGCTTTGCAAATGGACTTTCACTCATGAGGATGGTACCGAACCAGAATGTTCTCAGTATGGAATTATTTTCCCTTTGTTTCATTCAAAAATACAGGTCAGCCTTACAGAAAGAACACTTTAAAGACAGAAGTACAATCTCCATTACGTACGGAACAATTCATGCTACAGGGTAATTCATGGTACTCATCTAGTGAACTTCTTTTAGTTGAACTGTTTTGTGTAAAGAACGGTTTTTCCTCTGCCTTGAAACGAACCTATCCCTCCCCCCAAATATACCTGTAAGAACATGAGTGCCATTTCTTTTCCTCTACCCTTTTTTGAGACAAAGAAAATGCAACAAATTAAAAACCAAACCAGCAAGGGCAGAGGAGAAGCGTCAACCAGGGAGACCTGGGAACAACAAGATGACTTCACAAAACTATTGTGTATTTATATACAAATATTTGCAATTAAATGCTATTAAAATTGAATAGCATGTTCAACCTTTTCAAAACCAGCATCTATTCCTAATTCCATTACACCCAGTTTACTAAAGAACGGTCTGAGTGACTTGTCATTTACAGAATGATTATTCCTCAGAGACAGACACATTAAATGAGGGGGGGGAGACATAATTTAGAGGAGACACATGGATTCATGGATTGAGAACCAAACTCTTCCTAAATCTTCTCTGAACTGTCTTTTATTGCTCAGTTGAAAGGAATCTGCAGTGCAAAATGATAAGAAATACAAACCACCTTCTTAATACACATGCCAAAACATTTACTTTTCTTTTTAATGTCACTTTAATTTCTGGTAAAATTCCAAACCAAGGGTTTATATTTCATGATATTGTCAACTTTGCATAAAAATACTGGTACTACTCATGACTTATACAGCCTCAGGGAGACTATTGATTTTTTCCCCTTCATAAATCTGAAAATGCTCTGTCTCTTCCCAGTGGACCCATTATATTTATTGGTATCTATCCCAAAACAACTGCTCAAGGTTATAGCTATGAAAACATTTGGGGTTTTTTAATTCACTATACAGAGGCCAGAAAAGCCCACAGATTTTGGCTCAGAACTCAAAATTTGCCCTGAACGCAAAAGATATATATATATATATATATATATACATATATATATATTATTGTGTGACAGGACCACAGGGTAAAACAACTTATCTGGATAAGGCTCATACCCTTAAGCAAAGTATAAAGGAGGGTGAAAAGTGAAACAAGCCCTTCCTTTATAGGCAGTGAAGATCAGACAATGACGGTTACCAAGAAATATTGACATAAATAAATATTTTGTAAGTATTTATATAAATATTTATACTTATACATAAGTATTTCTCCTAAAACTTGAATTTCCTTATGGAATAGGTAAAATACGGAAGTTATTCCGGACCTCCAGAATAGTCGCTCAACTTTAGAAAACCATTTGAATGTCTGACATCTCAGGTGGAAATAAAATATGTAGAGGTGTGGTCAAAAGATGAAAAAGAAGATTTAAGCTCTTCAGGTCATTAAAATACAGTACGCTGTAATGACTGATTATGTTGCTATTGCTTTAATTGGCGTTTGAATCTTCAAAGATAACTTTGCATCACCTTTTAAGCTAATTTATGGAGGAACAAGGGCTGGCATCGTGCAATGATGTTCTACTCCCTCTCCCTGTCTTGAACCCAAACAGAAGATTTGCATGTGAAATTTTTAAAAGCTGTACTACGCCACATATCCTATGCTATAATGATCTTCCAAGAGAGTATATGCTGACTATACCCTGTGGGATGTTCCCCTCAACAGATGAAAACTGTTGCCAGCATCCACCAAGGTGCTTTAATCTGAGTCATGGGACTACTTGTCAACTTACTCACGGCCACCCCTCCAGCAGGTGCTAGAAAGACATAGAAGAGCATTAGAGGAGAGATGCTGATTTCTTTCCTTGTGTTATTAGCACGGAGCAGTTTCCTGATTCACAAAGCAGCTGTGAGGGAAAGAACGCTGCCTCCAACCTCAGCTCCAGCGATGCCATTTCATTTTAAGGCATGTAAAAATATAGTCATCACACTAAAAACTGCAGCCTTTGCCAACGGATTTCATTAAGTGGTATCCGAGATACCATAATTTTGATTACATTTAGAACAAAAGCATATGCCTACTGTGCAGTTAAAGTATGCAAATGCTGACTATAAATGGCTTTGCACTACACTTTAATAAATGAAATACAGAAATTGCAGTATGTTATCCATATTCTACATGAAAATACCTAGAGCATAATTTATAACTGGCAGCTGACCAGTTGGCAAGGCAGGGCCAGACTCTGCATATCACATGAATACATAGGCTTCCATTTGTAATATAGCTTTCACAAAATGAGCAGTAGCAAATTTTCAAGTCTGTAAATTCTATGCTCAACCAACATACTCAACTATAAAATCTTGTTTCTTAAAAGTATGACCTGTTCCACAAAAAAAATGGGTTTACTTTAGATCCTTTTACAGTGTCAGCCTTTATAAACATGTTTGGTAAATATATATCACAGCACATACTTCTGTTTTGTTGTAAAACTTTGAAAGAAAACAGCATTCGATAACAATCCAAAAATTAGGGGTATTTCCAATAAATTGTGATTGTCAAACATTAACACCACGGCTTCACTTGCTTTCATGATGTCCTGGTTATTTGTTTAACAGCAATATTTCGTAATGTTGCTCTTTTCCTTTACTCTTCATGATATTAAAGTTATTATCATCTGACTATTGTAATAAGAGAATCATCAAACCTTTCCTGCTTTGCTCAAGTTACGTATAACAGATTCAAAATGGGAAAAATGTTCCACGTGTATGTACCTCTAACTGTACATGGAGTTTGTTACAGACACACAGTAAAGATGGAAACAGCTTTCAGAAATTATTTACTAATACATTATTGATAAAATATGTCATATCTACAACTAAAAAAAGGGTTCTCCTAGTAGGAAACATTCTAGCGTATCATCACAGAAAAACTGTACTCCTACCTACTGAGAAATGTATGCACTGTATTTTGACCCACTCACATATAGAATTAGTTTTTATATGACAATCCACGAGAGGAAAATGCAGAATGTAAATTTACAGATCATTAAAATCTCTCCATATTTAACAATAAAACCTTTACATAAGTTACTGAAGCTGTGGGTAGGGGGAAAACACACATAGAATCCAGGCTGGTTTCAGGATTCAAGCGAGTGACTTCAAAGTAAATAAAACCACCTGTGACAAGCACAAAACATGATAAAATGCACCTTTTTTCTTTTCTAAACAGGACTCATTATTAAATAAAGCCTCTCTCTCCCAGGCAAAGCAGCCACACTGCTTGTTAGAAAAGCACCGCACTTGGGCCAAAAGCCACCAACACTGTGCTGCAGCGTTTTTCTTTCGCTATTAGAAGCAACGACATCGTTATGGAAAACATTGAGCTGATAGGATCTCTGTGGCAGGTTTCAGTGCAGTCATTTGCATTGTCTTTAGGGCCAAAACGGTGTTCTTTGGGACTGGAGCTATGTTTGGGACAATGATGAAATATATTTGGTGTTGTCCCAGTATGAACATGCCAGTGAATATGGCACGGTTCGTTTGGTCCTTACCACCTGGTTTCTCCCAATAGAACTCAAGTTCCTCGCTGCTTTTCCTTTTTTCTGCTGAGCACAAGGAGAAAAATAATGCCTATAATTTCCCATCCTACCCTCTGCTGATCCCAACATAAAAAACCATCAAGCAGATTATGCAGAATTCCACACTGAGATTTTTTACATAGATCTGTACGGCAAAATGAACATGTGATTTAGCATTTGCTAGACTTGTTTTACATGTCAGATAAGTTACGCTGTTCTTTCATTCCCTCTGCTAAGCAAGGAAACAACAAGCAGTGGCGCTACCCACAATAGCATCTACCTTCTGAAATCACACTCACTGAAACAAATAGGACAGTCCTGGTTAGAAATATCTGAAATTTCAAACAGAACTGACCGTACAAGTTGTGTTTGCTTCAAATTTACTAAGTTTTCTTTCCAACTGCAGAGACAGAGACTCTCTCACCCCTCTCTTTGAGTGAAAGATACGGCTCTGAGTAACACAAAGTTATCATAGTACTCAATGTGGGATGGAACACCACTACGTACTTAACCATTTCTCACTGAATACCAGCCTGTGCAATACTGTTAAGGGAAAAGATGGAGCTGCAACATGTTTTGATTACTGAGAACGTGTTGCTGTTGTAAGAAAGTGCCCCAAGAGGCCAAGTAGCAAGTCATGACACTGTGATTTTGCATTGATTTTATGGAGAGGGTGTTCAAATACCGCAGCAGTAAGTGATATATTCATATCTTTGAGCCCATAAGACAAAACCAGAAATGGGTTAGCTACTGAAGGTAATTAACTGTAAAAAGATAATTTGAAAATGGAATTTGAAAACAAGATGTATGAGGAGAAATGTAAGAATTTTAGCAAAGAAAGCAAATATTATAAAATGCCTCAAATGGTACCTGCAAAGGTAACTCGGTCTCCCCTACACAGAGGTTGCATTTCCAGAGGTAAGTTAAAGCATTTCACTGAATCGCATTTCCTGCTTTCCTGTCTCTGTCCTTACCGCAGTTTCAAAAGAACGTGTACGAGCACCACATGAACAGCAGCAGGAAATAAAATCTATTTTTA
This sequence comes from Patagioenas fasciata, assembly GCF_037038585.1. NCBI lineage: Eukaryota > Metazoa > Chordata > Aves > Columbiformes > Columbidae > Patagioenas > Patagioenas fasciata. The sequence continues at coordinate 6,827,330 of NC_092522.1, read as the reverse complement.
ATGGGAACTACTGAAATGAAGTTTAAAAATAAGGTACTTATTTTCAAAACTAGATTGCTTAATTTTTTAAGGGCTCTGGCTCTGCAATGTACAAGGGTGCTCTAAGATGCATATACCCAAAACCTCAATTCACTTTAAAATTAGTGCTCTCTTAGAAGTATGAATTGCTCCATCTGGAAGTGATTAGGGTTCCAAGGATGTGCAGCATTAAGTAATTTAAATTACTGAAGTACTTCTTTTTTAATAAGCTCTTCAATTTAAAAATAAGAATAGTTTAAAAAAAATATATACCCAAACCTTCCTAGTACAGCTGTTTGAGTCACGTGAACCACTTTATTCATTTAATAGACTGAAAGAGGTGGGGGAAGGAATTACTTGAAGCTGACAGTAAGAATTGTTATAGCAACGAGCTAGAGGTACAACTGTACAGGAAAAAAAGGTCCAATACTTGACCTAAAATGTTCATCTGTGTTTAGTCACCAGGTTACCCCTTCCCACGCTACCACCTGGATACTTATCTTCATTGGAATGACTTGCTGGGAGAAAATAGGGACAGCATAATACCTACCATGGCTGTTTGATCGATCAATAACACGTATATATTGTACTTGATAAATAGTAAACATAATGGGTGCAAGTATGCAAAGGCTAATACGTGAGCACGGAAATCAAAGCACATTTCATAGGTGCAGAGATAAAAAAACGGACTTATTAACTTTGTTGTTTGCTTTCACTCGTCTTGCTAGATTGTTATTTGAAGAAAGACACAAAAAATGCACCAAAGACCACGCAGCTCAGGGACAAACGGCGCAGCAAACGACTGCAGAGCTCGGTGTCGACTGAGCACTTTTCCTCCCTCTGAAATGTATGATCTCTTTTCACGTCCTCCCGCTTTTGTCACAATTCGTTTCCTAAAAGTATCACTACAGAAAGGATTCTCTGCAACACCTGAAGACTCTTTTGGGAATACAGCCAAACTGGTATTTAAGGTTTGGAATCTCAGTTCACCAAGTAAAACAAAATTAGTAATTTTGTCTTCTGGTAGGAACTTCTTTCTGACTTTCCGGCTGTGTTGGAAATTTTGTGATAACTATTTCTCAGATGTTTCTAGGGGGTTTTAACAGAAGGGAAGTTAAAGCTGGTATTTGTCAATCGTGATTTGGAATTTTTCAGGTTAAAATCTCTTTGTAATTTTGCAGCATTGAAATGTTAGAGATCCTGATTTCACTGGGGAACATGAAAATTAAAATATATTTCTAACTTGAATGAACTGACATGCATCATCAGTTGTATTTTCAATTAAGGTTCTGCGATGCTGATTAATTCACTCATTTGAAAACAATTTACATACAAGATGGTCAGGGAAGTGGAATGTTGCCCTGAGGGAACTCAAGAGAAGAGTCAGGGATCAAAGTTTGAAAGCAAATTGACATATTTGGGGAGCTTTCAATAGCATGATAGCCGTGGTTGAAGATCACAGCAGTCAGATGAATGTTATTGGCTTAGAAGCTGGTTACTGCCATCACGGAAGATCTGAGCCTTCAGATTGTTCATAAACACACAGCTTTGTACTTCAAACTATCAAGAAAATGCCAGCCATCAGTCTAGGGAAATATTTGAATACTGACATGGAAATTAGCTTTACAATTTGCATTTAGGAATGTGTAAGCGTGTGGATGGGCTTTTAAGTTATGAAGTGATTTCCTTGTTTAAAAAAACCTTTGCCAGCGGACTCCAGAAAAACCCTGACTCTCCCTCTGCACTCAGTTGTTAAGACTAACCAGGTACATTAATGAGAAACTGACTTATTTATAAATATATTTGTAGAAAAAGATTACCAATAGTTGCTACAGTATTTCAATGGGGCTCCCCAAGTTACACTTCAATTTGTTATGCTTAATTTGCAAATACAATTCAAATTGCAATCAACTGCATGTTCTCTTTGAATTGTATAGAAACGTCAGAGACGCGGCATCAGAGGAAATTAATGCAGCTAACATTTTAAAAGCAATTCAACCAATTAGGAAATTTACTCATAATGCTGAAATACCATGCCAAGACTGTTGTCTTCACACTTCCCACGTAGGGGAATGTTTAGTAAAAAACACATATTATCTATAAGCTAAACCAATGTCAAGCAGAAACAAAAAAATCAGTAAATATTAGTTTGAACTTAGAGACAAACTATGAAATATAAAACCACGTGCTTTTTTTTTTTTAATCAATTTCATAATGAACAGCTAAAAAGTGCCCCTCACCAGCTGTTGTTGGAAAGCTTTCAGTTCATTTTTAAATAGAGATGTCAAAGGTCTGCAAACCTGTTATTGAACAAGACCGAAAAGCATATGACTATGAACAATTGAAAACGACTGGGGTGATGGGGTTAGGTGCTGGGACAGATGATTTCAGGCAACCTTTTGGCTTTGCTGTGTTCTTTGAAACTCAGTCCTCTGGAGCTTTCAAGGCTTTAGTGGTATCCCAGTGATACATAAATTCAGGACTGCAAAACGTACCTCAGCCTCTCTGCTACAGGGGCTCCTCATGAGTTAAAAATGAGAATGTCAGCACCAATGAAGTTTCAGAAGAGAAGACTTATGCTATACATCTCTAGGGGCAAACAGGAGACCTAGGAGTAAAAACTGAAATGCAACACACCTCTGCTTTAATAATACATTCTACAAACAGGAAGCATCCATGTAAAATATCATTCAGTTAGCGCCAGATACATAGAAAGACATTTAAAAGTCTTACCCTTTATGACAAAACCCACAGTTTTTTATTGCTTAAGTATTTTTTCCTATGACAATGTGAAGGTACATCTTTTTACTGATGCAGTGGTACAATGTAACTCTGATGTAGACACTCTAAGCGGAAAGCTACATTCACATAAAAGTTTTACCTGTGCCAATATATGGCACAGGAACAAAAACTTCACTATATGCTTCAAATATCTAGTGCCACCAAAGTGATTGTGCCCGGGAAAACTGAGCATCCAACCTAAAGAAAAAAAATGTATTGAAATATATCAGCAGGTCCTCTTTAAATGAGAAATTAATAATACCATCTGTAATCATTAACAGATATCAAGGATAAGTTTCCCCCACCTGCTCCATTTAGCAATGGCATCAACGGCTCATTAATGCAAACAGTGAGGAACATATGCTCTCTTCTCCAGCGAAGGGGAAAAAAGAAGTATGAAAGAGACAAATGCATGAAATGCAGAAATAAGTTGTTATATCTCATGCCACTGGTATCGTGCAGATAAATGAATAAAGCACAACCACAGAGAGTGGTGGCTGAGCTGGGTGTCAGCCAGGGCTCCTCGGGCTTAGACCTGGGATTAGTGCTGTCGTGTTCTTTACACGGGGTTTGTGCATGGACCAATACCCAGGCCATGGGAAGGATGGCTTCCGAAGATACAAACCCAGCATACGGTCAAACACAATACACGGTGTTTCAAGAACGTAACACAGTCTGATACAATTGTTTAAACAATGAAAACGCCACCACTGAAAGCACACACATAGACCAAGGGATTATCCAAGAGACAACCGGGCAGTCATGAAGAGCACACAGATCAGGACAAACACTTTTCTAGAGGTGACAGGTAAATGTAATAAACTATGGTTGTGTTATCAGCATCTTGCACGTTCTCAGCATCTCCACAGGCACAGCCAAGTCCTTCCTGTGCAGAGTGATGGATGAGGACATGCGAGCTGTGCAGAAGGGATGCTGTTACAGATGCTGTCACCAGGACCTCGGTTGCTAAGCTTAAACTGCGGGAACTAGGGACATGAGCTCCTGAACTGCCTGGTTCAAATCAGAGTGTGCTGGGTGAAAAAGCAGCCGTGAAACCCACTGCTCCCTGCGGGCTGCTCTGACCTGGCCTCCCATGCAAGCGAAGGGTCGGCTGAGCCGACAAAACCCATCCAGCAGAAACCCCAAAGCAAAACATTTCTATTATTTTTTTTAAAAATAGGAGTTGATGGAGGTGTCTGTCCATTGGCAGCTGACTCTGGAACCTGTACATGCTTCATTTTTAATGCTGTTTACTATGAGTAGCTGACGGCACCAGCAAAAATCATTGCTACTGTCTTACTCCACACAGCTTTGCAGGATCAGGGTCCATGTGAGTCATGCCACCCAGGCACACATCTTTCCCATAGCAAGAATTTAAAAGAAAATAAAAGAAACAATGAACAATGGAGAGAGAGGGGAAGGGGAAGGGGAAGAGAGAGAAGAGAAGAGAAGAGAAGAGAAGAGAAGAGAAGAGAAGAGAAGAGAAGAGAAGAGAAGAGAAGAGAAGAGAAGAGAAGAGAAGAGAAGAGAAGAGAAGAGAAGAGAAGAGAAGAGAAGAGAAGAGAAGAGAAGAGAAGAGAAGAGAAGAGAAGAGAAGAGAAAAAGGGGAAAGGGGTGATGTTACAATTGGAGGTATTTTAGCCTTTCTTATTTAATGAAGGCAAGATGACTCTAAAAGACAGAAACAGACAGACTACAAATTTGTATGTAAACTAAAAGGGGAGAGCAAGCAGTTGTACGCTTGGATATAAACCTGAAGTAAGGCAATGAAACATGGCTCCATTTTCAATTCTGCTAATGCTATTGTCAGATTATTTATTTTCAGGGAAACAAAACAAAGAGTTAAAGCCCATTTAACAAAAAAATCCCATGTAACTGGATGACTGTAAGGATTCTTCTGTAAAAACATCAAAAGCATCCAACTACTTGAAGAGCATACAGTTTTAAAAGCCGCATTAGGCAATGAAAAGAATATGTCCTTTTCCCTTCAGCAGTCCTATTTATATGCCTGAAATTAAACACATGCCTAATAATTAAGCATGATTAGGTTCCAATTACTTCGTTTGTGCTTCTTTAGTGCTTCTTTCATTTCATTCTAGCTGCATCGACACGTGAAAACCAGAGAAGTGAATGGCTGAGATTGACTGCCATCCGTTCCAGACACATTTCAGCCCACCCTGCAAACTGTAAGCTTCCCATCATACGCTGTCAGGAAAACTCATGTCTTCCAAACAAAGGTTCTGAGAACAGAGCTTACATGGCGCCTTCAGATTTTACATTTTGTTTGACACCTACCATTTGTGAGAATTGGTATTTTATAACCGCTTTCCATCCTGTCTGCCCCCATCACTGCCACCCCCACCAAACATAATTGCTTTTGCCAGAAATATCTGACAGTGCCAGTGAAAGTAATAGAGAGGAAGATTTAGAAAGCTCTTTTTGAATGCCTAATAGATTTGTTATATAAGTGCAAATCTTATTCTAGCGTTAGTGTTGAGTAGTTTCTTTTTGATGGAAAAAAAAATAGTAATAAATCAGATGGCAAGTGGACAGCACGGTCTGACCAGGTAAAAAAAACAATCTGTGGACTTCAAGCACATTCCAAAAGTGAGCTTATCATCAGGCAGCGCACGGCATACCTGCAAGTTTCACCTCAGAGATTCAATATTAATGTCATTCTTATCAATTTCTTATTGGAACACATCCTAAGTTTGGTAGGTACAGTACCTTTGCTGAGCAAAATGGAAAGGAATTGGGTTTGCCCAGGTAAATCCCATTATTTTCTGACTCAGCTACTCATTAAAGTAGAAAATAACTGATATGATGCACTGTATCAGCTGCTATGGAAAACTACCCTCGATAAATGTTCAATTTACTGAGCGGATCTTAGAAGTATTCCAGACTGCCAATAATAACTGAGCGGCAAGCCTTGACGACAGAGAAGCAAATCAATCCATCTAAAATGACATACACAGAAATCTATCTTGTATTAAAAAGAAACTTGAGCAAATCAAACAGATGTTGACTTTAAAAGAGAAACATTCCAACACAGTTATCATTTCCAGGTATAATTCAGGTTATATGTGTTATTCAGAGCATCAAAGAGCTCCCAAATTACAACTGCAGAAATGCCTCCCTACAGAAATCACTCTGGTCACATTAAAAGAGGATATGAGGATTTAAGTCATTTTTTGCACTTCTCTTACCGCTCAAGTGATTTTGTAAACTTGTGAGAGCAAATCTAGGTTGAGCTGTCGTGAAGACACAATCTTAAATATCAAAACTGAAAGACTTTTCTGAAAGTGTTCTTTGTATGTTGCTGTCACGGAGCAAAAGGCCTGGGTTTCAGAACGGCTGTTCACAAGCAGCCAACACTTGCCCCTTCGTGCTTGTGCAAATGTTTTCCTGTGTAAAATCTATTTTGCTAAACTCCGTGACGAACAGGATCTCAGCCATGAGGCGCCCCTTATCCCCAACATCTTGGGAGACTGTGAAGTCCTGAAGCAGCACCAGGACTGATGCATATCTAGCAATTTCTCACATGATTACGCAAAAACCTAATGAGGAGGAAATGCGATTTCACAACCGGCATCAAAGTTCAGGAATAGATTACGGCACCCGCAGCCCATGGAAAAACCACTCTTCCAGCAGAACCCCTCAGTGGAAGTGACACCCCCCGGTTCACCTTCGCAGCCTTTGTTCCCTGCCTGGTACCCACCCGCTGCCCCAAGCAGCATCCTCCGAAAAATGTGTATATTCTGGGATCATCCCACACGGTGAGTTCCAGGAGGAGCTCGCCCGAACGTGATGGGAACTTGCCCCTGAAACACACGGGACGGCTTGTACCTCTCAGAGCTGCTGTTTCCTAACATCAAAAAGTAATTAAGCTGACTTCCATCACGGAGTGAACAGTTTGCCAACAATTACCACATAATCTTAAGTAGAAATTAGACATGTTCACTACACTGGAGATGCGCCTAAGGCATTAACTGTAAATGGTATTTTCAGCAGGGATGTGTATGTGGGCACGTGCATTGGAGTAAGAAAAGCCATGGCAGTCATGGGTTGCAAAACCGTTTCCATAAACAGAATCTTCTGTTGAGAGCTTTTCCATCTGCTGAACTGAAGTTTTCCATGTTTGGCATTGGAAAGAACCAGAATTGCTCTAAATACTTCGGGAATGAAAGAACTGCTCCCATCTCCAATCCATCACCAGGGAGAGAAACAGGAGCCTGATTTCACCGTGATAGTTCCCTTCCAAGATGTACTTCCACAAGTGGTATTTCTCCGTTTTCATCTCTAATTTCCTTGCAGAAAATATTAACTGAGCGAGGTTTATTGAGATGGTTAAACATATCTGAGCAGAGGGAAGGCCTGACTGTGCTTTAAATCAGTTGGGGCACCTAGGGATGGAGAGCTCAACAACTAAGTCTAGCAAAGCATGCACCAGTTAGGAAAGGCTGGACAGAAGCTTATGCCCTGCTTTCTTTATTTTGGAGCCTGGAAAGGTGTTGAAAAATTGTAGTAGGCCTTAAACTACATAGTATATAGACCCTTTAGGGAGACCAGAGGAGCAGCATGAGTAGAATTCAATCGTAAGTCTGTAAAGATCAGGGTGAACAGTCTAAAGCGTTATTAGCTAAATTCAGCGTGATGGATGAAATTCATACACGGAACCAATTCCTGCCCTACGTATCATTTAAACTGTTATTTCCTCAGGTGGTGCATAAATCTTATAATAGCATTTTAAGCAGGGTGATTTCACACTGAACCATTTCCAGAAGTCCTGTGAGATATGAAGATCTACTGGGTTGTTTACATTTGTGATATTCAAAAGGAGGCTTTGTCCAGAAAGACTCGTGACATAAGGCAGATAAGCTGCATGCAAAGGAAAATATCAGTCACACACACAGGCCAAAGTTTTCCCTTTACAATCTGACATTATCTACCTAAGTTGAAATATAATCTCTGTTTTCTTCTAGACATTAGGAAAACAAACCAAAAGCCCAAGCATACACATTAAATTGCTATCAAGAGGAAAATCCATACTACGGAGGTGACAGGTTCCTCTAACAAAAGCATTTACAATAGCCGAGTATGGGAAATACCATTGCCTGCCTTCAAATACCTGCAGAAAACACTAAGGAATACAAAAGGCAAAAGAGGAAGAAATATTAGCACACAACAGCATAAGCTAAGAGTGCAAAGTGTGTTAATTAGTGTATTATAATGACTTCTGACAGCTTCACATAATGCCTTTTCATCATCATACTGTTTCAATTACGCATTCTTCACTTCCCGCATTAAAACCAGCTTCACTATTATTTTTCACCTGCTGCTTCAATATTAGGTTTAAGCACTTATGTCTTCCAAGAAAATAATTTTATTTTCCGGAAGTTAATCACTGATTCCCTCAATAAAAATGAGGGAAAAAACTCCTCTGCTCTGTGAAAGCATAAAAGGAAGGGAAATGTTATAATGTGGTATGCTTTGTTATCTCCAACACACCATGATCATCCATGCCTCGCAAAGCCCTTGGTTAGAAGCCAATCATGCAGCTCAGACTTGGAACACGTTGGTACAGAAACCTTAAAGCTGGCCTAACTTCCCCCTAATGCTGAGAGAATGATGAAGCAGACCATTTTTTTTAACCTTTAGCTCAGCCACTGAACATGGAAACAAGCATGAAGATCAATGTCTGGAAGTTTGATCTACTAACAACATAAATTAGAAGATAGTGTTCACTATTTCATTACTAATGACCTGCTGGGGAAATATGTACCTTCCAATTTGTTTTTTTTTTTTTAACCTTGCGCCTTGAAGAATCACAAATAAGGAAATCCAAAATGAATGTGTAAATAGGCCTAAATCCTTTCTGATAATTAAAATACTGGATTATTTCATTATTCCCATTGCAATGGTGCACCACGAAGACTGGGAGATCCCCTCGCTCCTCTCTGTGAAAGGACAAGCATTACGCCGCGATGTCGAACGCAAAGGACACGTCCTGTGAGGCAGAGTGTGAACACACTGAAGGAGCACAATGCCCCACAGATGCCCACAGCCCCATACAGGAGCCAGCTCTGACAACAGACCTGAGCCAAAACCAATGGGTGTCCTCCTACACACGCCTCTGAGCTCACTCCAGGGAGAGGCAGCAGCGGGAGGACGACGATCGCCTCCGGGAAACAATCTTTCCCGTCCCAAATTTCATGGGACACACCCTATTCTCCAGTCATGGTAGAGCTGGAAGAATTTTTTCCATGCACTCATAGACCGCTCTGTTCCAACAAGTTTGGTACATTCTTCCTCCATCCACTCCTGAAAGGTGCCAAGAACCTGCAAAGCAAGTTGAGATTTTTAGCTGTGCACACAGAGCCTCACGGGATCCAATGTTCAGAAAACCACCACAAGCAGAAAAGTGTTACACAGGGCAAAAGATCTTGATCGTTTAATAACAGTTTACTGTAGTACACTTCAATATAACCCACATTTTCAACCACTTCTCCACTTGGTAAGAAACCACGTAGTAAGAAAACCCTTGACACAGAGCCACAAAACAGAAACTCCTCCTTGGAATTTTCGTGCAGCAACTCATCACTCAGTTATTCCTCTTCCTTTTACATCTCACTGAATTTTAACACTGAAAATGGCATGGAGCTAAAAGGCAACTTTGTGGCCTAAATTCTACATTTGGTCAGAGTTCTCAAGTCCTCTCTCTTCTCAGCCCTCTCTTCCCCCTGCAACATAATGCTTTAAGCCCTTAATTAAAGTCTATGCGGCTGGGGTGCCACTCCCAGGCCATGGAAATGTGCACTTGGAGCTTTGACAGCGGTATCTTCCATCAAGTAATGCACCAGATAAAGTACCTGCAATCTGTTTTAAGACGTTTTGCTGCTTGTAGCAATCAGGGATTGCTGGACTGAATTTTCAACCCAGGGCACCATTTAAGCAAGACTTCTTCAGGCTCCACAGTGCCCTTTTTTTTAATCTAAAGAATTATTTAGTGGTCAGATTTTCCTACGTGCCTGGTACCCATGCACTCATTCTGCAATCTCTCTGAGAAGGCATCTGGTAAGATCCTAAATCAGCACTGGAGTGCTTAGAATTAGCATGTAGTAACAGATTTAAGCAATACTGAAGCTTATTATTTTCACCCTTAAAATCTATTCATCTAAGTGCAGCAATCTTCCAATTCAGAGCAGAAGATTTGTGATTTTACATGTAAGTTCACTGGAAGTGAATTAAGCACACACGAAGTGACAGGAGTTGGAATATGGCTCTTTTGTGAATTCAAGAAATGAAAGAATAGAAGCAGCAAACAAATTACAAGACCCGTCAGCCTTGTTAGAGATTGTGTTGAGAGCAGTAGGGATGGATGGGGATTTCCCGCTTCTGTGCCTATCACAAACAAATGAAAATATATGCATATTTTGAATAAGGTATGTAAGAAGTGACAGATAAGTCTTGGGAAGGCAAGTTTGCTTTCCCTGCTGAGAAAACAACATATCTCACTAACACTACTTTCTTGCAAATTCCTCAGGACAACGATTCACATAGGGCCATTTTAATTTACTTTGTTTAATCTTTGTTGACAATCTGAATTGGTAACTTCCAATACTCTACTGTAGGAAGCAGTCTGAAATACGAAAGTTCAAGCTGTAAAGAATAAATATATTCAAAATTATACACTTTTTAACAAACCGTCTTCTTCCCAGCTATTTCAGCTTTAATTTCAGTTTCATGTTCGTTTTGTCCAAAAAGAGGGAATTTCATCCCAGAATATTATTGTTTCCACTATTTTGTTATTACACGTATCACCCATGTCTGGGTAAGCCCAAAAAAATGGAAAAGAAAAAATAAATTGAATGGTAGAAACTGTTATCACTCCGTAAAGGTCTGTGCTCATTTATGTACTTCAAAAATTCATTTTATCAAGATTTCCCTTATGTGAAGAACACAATTCTATGTTGTATGAACATACAGAATCATAGAGCTATCCACGAGATCAAAATACATTTATGCAGACAGCATATTTAACTCTACAGTAACCACCTTAACATGAAGCGCACAAGTCAGAGCAATAAAACCCACCTCTGCTTCCCATAACTAAGGGTTGTCTCTGCCGCAATGTTTTTAAATGTCACAAAACCCCCTGCAGACTATATTAAGCTCCTGAAAAGGCTTTCCAAGAACCATATCTCACCACCACTTTGTTCAGGTTGCTGCAATGACATCTCTAACAGGGGGCAAACTGAATTTCCTCCGTCTCCAAAGTCTCAAATAACAAGTACCACTCCTCTCAAGCAAGACACTATTCTTATTTTTCAAACTGTTCCATTCCTTTCTCTAAGCAGAAAAAGTGCACCCTACTATTTGCTCGCTGTTCTCAAGTAATCTGAAAAGTATAGGAATGTAAAATTAAAGCGCTAACAAAACTGATATAAGCTTCCAAAATCATTCCTCATAATCTGAAGTTTCCTGCTTCACTAAGTTTTATTGTTCTCCAGTTTGGTTAATCTTCTGATATGTAAAGGTCATTGTTCCATGTATTTTGAAGGTTTATAGTTATGCAGGAATGGTTGTGTAGGTAACTCCAAAATCAATCCCATTAGAGTAGAAAACAAGAATAGATGCCAAACACCTCTCTTACAAAGATAAAATGTAAATGCTCTGCGGAAAGTGAAAACAGCTCCTCAGGGAGTTGTCAGGAACTGGGCAAAAGAGCATCGCAAACCTTTCGTTAGTCAAGTAGGAACTTGAAGGAAGAGAACCGGGAGTGCTTGTGAGAGCAGAGCGGTGCTGGCGGTGTGGGGAGCCCAGCTCACAGAGCTCGCGTACCCACGGAACATCAATAAAAGAAAAGGAAATAGATAAAAATCTGGACATATAAAGTATATCCCATTTATTCCTTAAAGGATTTAGTAAATTCCACAAGTCTTCAGAAACATAGATAAGGTAGCGGCTCATGAAGGGCAAAGTGCTCTCGGTTTTCAAGCCTGCTTCGCTGAGTTTAGCAAGGGCTGCAGAGGGAACGGCATTTAATAACATCTTTCGCTGCTCTTTAAAGCAGAGTTACCTAAATAGGACCCATAATTTAACCTTCTTCCCTTTGGAACATTGTTCTCAAGGAAACACTTCAAGATGAAGAAGGAAAACTGATTTACTCGTCTCTTTCTCAGCTTTTTAGTTATGATTGAATTCTCCATACATTACAATTATGTTCTGAATGCATTAAGTATGACTGATATTCAGGGAAAAAAAATATTAATGATCCACCTCTATCTCTTTTACATTTTTAAAATTTTTTAATATAATGTAATAAAAGAAGAGAATGTCGAGTGTTCAGCTGGGAGAAGAAAATAGAATGATAAATACCTCACAACCTCTTTAATCCAAATATTTTCTTTAAAAGAAATTCTGCTTTCAAGCTTCATTTACAGTCTCATTTGCACAGAGTTGCCAATCCTGATTAGCCCGAATGAACTCCCTAAACGTGAAGGTGAAATCTCCCAGCCAGTGATAGAGCAAGAGACCAGGACACCTGCAGACATGCACTGTGCCACGAGAGACTTGGTTTAACATGGAATGACCCTCAAATGAATACCTTCTAACATAAACGTACAAAAGAAAAGATCTCACAAGCCTTGGTTACACAGAAACCTTGCATTTTAAAGACCGAAGAAATGCCTGCTGTTTGAGACTGAAAGCTAAGGAACAAAGATCTCTCTAGTTTTCAAAAACAACGGCCAATCATTGTTTTATCATCTCAAAACACTTCTAATAGGATAACAAGTCATGAGTGATGTTACAGTAGGCAACGTGAAGAAATATTCGTTCAGCCCGCCAGCTGAATGCATAATTCTCCATGAAGACCTCAAACACAACCATCTGAAAAGCCAATGTTTCTTCAAAAAGAAAAAAGAAAAAGATAATTTTATTGATACTACACTTATTGTGAGACTGACTGTAGATGAAACTCATGTCATCAAACTAACAAATGCCTTAATAAAGGAGGATTTTCACAACCAGTAAATCATCACATGCCATCTATTCCTGTTGATTATGGCATTTATTTGGTCAAGTATTCACAAGTTAAAACTCCATGTGTTTAATCATAGAGTCTGGCCTGTTATAAAGCATTATATCTTAAGACTTCATTGGATCAGAAGGCAAGCTTAGACTAGTTTTTGCAACTTGGAGAAATTGCAATCAACCGTTTCTCAACATCTGATAGGAAGGAGGCAGAAGGAATACATTTTAAATGTGTATGGTTTGATGAACAAGCAATGTGATTCTTAAAAATGAAGGAGTATTCCCTGTATGTGTAGAGTATTCCGCATATTGTACCTCACGCATTAAAAAGAAATGTCAATCATATTTTTAATGCATATATTTAAAGAATGTGCAGAACTGAGATGAAAAATAAAATCTTTGTCATTGAACTTGCATTGTGAATTAACTACGGCTTGAATTAACATAATGGTTTAGATGAGAAAATAATATTTCCAGATCAACTGGAAATGCTTGAGCATATCTGATGAACGAGGACTGGTTTGTTTCTGGGATGACAGCATTTCCATCTCCATATAGCCCAAGCTCAGATGCTTCTCTTGCATTTACTAGGAATGAACCTTAAATCTTAATTTAAACTAGTTTGCCTTTAATGAAACCCAAGACGTAGACCGAATTTTGTACTAAGAGGAGGTGTGCATTCCATTAGGCGGAAGGAAGAAACAGAGGTAAACACTAAGATCAAAACAGAGGTCACATCAAATAGAAGCAAGCTGGACAATGAGTGGGAAAGGACAGACAGGGCGAGGGATGGTTTGGAAAACACTAAACTGACCCAGGATGCTCTGTCAGTCTCCAAAAAGACACAATAACAACATGAAGAGATCACCACTGAAAGTGGCTGCCCAAGGAAGTGGTGGAAATTAGGGGGGTGTTTGAAGAAACAGAAAAACGCAGGGGTAAGAAAGGCATAACGTACTTGCCAGACACAGCATTGAGATGACTTAACTGTAGTTAAATCTGCTAATTGTACACCTGCCATTTTATCAATTTGGAGGCTAAAGGTGCAAGACATAATGGATGCTGGGCTTGGAGCCAAATCACAGCTCCTGCTGCTTAACCTCCAGCTACTGTAAACCAGCAAGGGTGCTTTTTAAAAAAAGCAAAAACACTGGTAGGTAAATACGTTGTTTCCCAAACATCAACACGTCTGTTACAATTTCTCCAACAAAATGCACAATAATCCTAATGAGCATTAGTACTGTTTTGTATTAAGGACAGCCTGGAGCTAATAGTTAAATCCAAGGCCCAGCAGCAAAGGAGCACATTGGGTTCCACGCTCTAGGCTGGGAGATACATTTGGCTGGTTGGATAATGTGGAAAAGTGAGAAAAGCGTGGCCAAAATGGCATCACCGAGAGGTGATGGCCTTGGAGACATTCGCTTCAGGGCAGCGTTCAGTGCAACGGGCCCTGCCCAAAGCTTTCCCCCTTCTACAGCCACTGAATTCACCTCCTAAAAAATGGGCAGATTAGGGAACTATTCATTCACTTTAGAGTGACGCGTCGAAATCTCAGGCTGCTCATGCTGGCAGGCTGCTGGAAAAACACAAGACAGGGACTTTTCACACCTGCATCTAATATGAATCGCCACTTATTTAATAAAATAGGATCCTTGTGAGGCGCTAGATTAGATAATGGGTTACAGAGCCATTTGCTTACACACTTCTGCTTCAAATCCAGCACTGAATAGCAGCGACAGAAAATTATTACCAACTGGTGCTGGTTCTACAGATTACTTGAAATTCACTGACGACCTAAGTTTGGCCTCAGTGGGTAAGTTACTCCGATACAAAAGTCACATCCATAGTTTGAACTAATTCAAAGAATATTTTAAAGTATAGAACATTCAAAAAAACCCTGAAAAATAAAGATCTTCCTCATCTATTAAAAGATAATCAGCCTAAGAGTTGGAAACTTTCCATCGTGCTAATGCCACCTGTCTAACATGGGTTACATACACTTGGGGGGTATTTTTTCTTTTCAAACCAGTGCTTAAAGTCTATATCCCTGCAGGCATGAGCGCAGCTCTGAGCTGTCTGCGAGAAGGAGCAACAGCAGCTCTGCAGCTACAATTTCTCCATTCACCACAGGAACACAAGACACAGTGAACAGCATCGCAACCTCTGGAAAAGGCCAAAGACCCCCAAGCTCTTTGGGACATGAGGCGAGGACTTGTCCCACCTTAGAGGATTTCCTTTCAGAACACACTGTGTCTGCCACACAGGGAATTTACTCCTTTGTGCTGCCCCGAGTTCTTGTTCATAGTCATTTGGTCCCCAAAAAAATGTTACTAAAAATAAAGGAAGATCAAAAAATGTCCTCTCTCATTTTCAGCCTCACCCTCTTTGGATGATCACAAGAGATTCTCTGACCCATGAACTAGCTGCTCTTTTTGATAAAACCAACTGGTAGAAAAGCTAAGTAAAGCACTGTCTAAAACCAACAACAAAAGGACAGAGGAAAAATAAGATGAAATCTTACTGTGTTATTAGAGATTGTGAAAAGTTACAAATCATTTTGACAGAAAGTGTCTCAGGAACTTCTAGAGTTGCATTTTTTTTTTTTATGAGAAAAACCTATATACCACCATTGTACAATTAAATTTCCACAAAGAAAGAGGACTTCTGGATCTGTACATGCAAGAGGACACCCAAGTATCTGTAAGATTCAGAGCTCTCTGACACGGATCTTCTGCCTCTTCTCCAATGCCTTTGAATGACGCATGAGGAAAACCTGTCTATAAGTTTTCTTTACTATTGGCCTAATTATTCCTGTGCTAACACAGGCACTCCAGTTGATCAAACAGAATCTATATTTTCTTTCACATCCCAGCCTGGGGTGTCAGAGGGGTCCCTTCCCTTGAGAAAAGCAGCAGATCCAGAGTGGTGGCCGTGCCATAGAGTGGTCAACGTAACCCAGGACCATGAGTTCCTGAGAAAGGCAAGGACATGACAGGAAGCATTTTACTCGTAACCACTGCCAAAATTTTATCCCAAATAAGGTGGTTTTTTGTTGTTTGTGGGGGTGGTTGCATTTTTTTTTGGTCTGGTTTTGTTCTTCTTTTGTAAGTCTTGGCTAAAATGACTTTTTATGTTGAATGTGGTCTCCATTTAGAGACAGTCCCTAAGCGAGACAGGTAATAAATATTCTTTAACAATAAATCACAACAAGAGAAGAGTTTTTATGCCTTTCAAAAACGATGCAATAAGGGGGGATCCTGGCAGTGATGAGGAGTGGGTTTCATTCTTAAGTTGCGGCCAGTCGTTCAAAGCCAAAGCTCATTTTCTGCAGCTGCCTTTCATTGCCAAATTTAAGATTCTGATTTAAAATGACTTGGTTTGCATCTTTGTTTATATTCGACTCTCTAAACTGAAAGAAATCCAGCAATATTCATGGCTCCCCAGTCAATTTTGTGTTCACTTCCAGCTTCTCATGAATAGCGCTGTATTACAACAAATAAATTTTAAATGAACAGTCTTCCCTGGAAACATTTGTGCTCCATTTTGTGAGAAAAAGTTGTTTTAAACAAGATTAAACCTCTGACAGGATTACACCTGACATGAGTGTAACCTTTTACTTAAATGAATAGTGATTTTCAAAACTGTGGGCTTTCAGAGTGTATTATATGACATTATTTTGCTATCCATGACACCTCTCAAAGTCTCAAGGCTTTTTCCCCTTCTCTGCTTCACATACAACATGTGCGGAGTCCCCCCAGTTTTACTGGCAAATTAAAAATGAATAATGCAGCTGTTAAAACAAAAAGCTTCAACGAGAAACTGTTTCCTCCTTTGTGTTCATGGGTTCTTCAAAGAGTTTACAGGCTCGAGGACCTGCTGTTTATAGCCCACGCAGGCTACGAGATATTAAACAATATTCTTATTGTAGTCTTACTTTCTCAAAGCTGACCCACATGTTTTAATTCTAATGCAAACACTGCATGAAAATAGACTGAAAGCGCAGTAAGAAAGTTGCAAAAAAAAATAAATGCGATCCAGACAGATAGACATATAATTAGATATCAAAGGGGTTATTTTTAGTGTTGCAAAGCATTTCTCATTTATGTATGTATTTATTTATGAGCCTGGAAAAGCCTTGGAAGGCTACCAATGATTTTTATTGAAAACTAAATAGGATGCTTACTTAGAACTGTGCAGTGATGTATCAAACACATTTCTTTTTGCCATGTTGAAACATTAAAACGGTCGGACATTTCTCTACCCGTCTCTCTGTTACATCAGCAAAAAACACAAGAATTCAGACCACTGTGACTGAGGTTAAAGGGAATTCAGTATAACTCAATTTCCCAAGGAGCCAGCAGAGAGATTTGTAGCATGACAAATCACTAAGGAAGAGTATGTAAGAAGTAGTAATTCAAAGCTGGTGACAGTTGTTTAATTAACACTTTCTTCTGGCTTCTCGCTGTGTATATTATTTTTTACAAATTATACTCACCTACCAACCAGCATGTGGCCAGAAACGGCTATAAAAAAGTTTACACTGAAAATACTGTATCTTGCATTAATACATTTTCCTCCTAAACTTGGTCCCAGAACTATTACCAGTCACTGCGGGTATCGTTGGCTCTTTTTTGTTACTGATTGTTTTGCTGTTACTATTCCAAGGCACCCAGAAAGGTGGAAAGTCCAGGTCAGAGTGACCGCTGTGCCCTGTAGATGATGCATCTCAAAATTCCTCTGTATTCCAGCAGTGAAACTTCAGCCCTAATCCAGCAACCTGAGAACTCCGTGCTGCGACCACTAAAAAGTAACATTTCTGCTCCGAGTATTCTGAAAAAAGCTAAAAATCAATGACATTCAGAACCTATTTTTTCTTACCTGATAATTAAGCTAAAAATTACTGCCACCTATCCAGAGTTGCAGAACATTTGCAGTTCACACAGTGGTGTGAAAAATCTGCAACACTGACCAGCATGCACAGAGAAAATACAAACACACAATAGATCTATAGCTACAGACATATAGTAATATAAATGTATCCCCTCTGTCACTTAATTTTCCCTTTTTTTCATATAAAGGTACAAGATCACTGATAATAACTCAAGAATCCTCATAAACGTCATCAAAAACTCACAAATACCAAAAAAGGAAGAATCTGAGAAGTCTAAGAAATGAAAAAACCAAAACCAAAACAAACAAAAAAACCCAACCCTAATGTATCCTCTTTGAATTGTACCAAATATTTCAAATAAAACTAAAAAAAAATTTAAAAAATGTTAAAAATGGAGTGTGAAGACAATGTTAAGAAACAGGGGATATTATTGGAAATCTAAACAACCAGGGAATTCATTTTTCCTAAATTCCTACTGCCGCACAACAACAAAAAATGCACGTGATTTTGATCCCCATACGAGAAGGTAAAACATCCTGGATGATGCTGCCTTTTCATCAGTAGTAAAACAACATTTCAGCATGTAAAATAATACCACTTTTATCTATTTATTTATCTATCTGTCTGTCTGATCTCTCTCTCTCTCTATCCCTCGTATCTCTCTATCTCTCTCTCTCCCTCTCTCTGGTTAATCAGTATTTAGATTCTTTCCTACAGCAATTAAAACATTATTTACACTCTGCAGTCTCACACCTGATGTCTTTTTCCGTTTGACATCAGTTTTGACCAAAAAAAAACCCACAAACACACACGTATTTGGGTCTGTGCACTTAGTTCGTATGAAACTGCCTCAAAATTCCTCTGCTCAAACAAAAATCTTTGTAAAATCATTTTACATAACCTCCCCATCCTATCCACTTTGGACTGATCTAAAGGAATTAGATTACAGGTAAAGAACGCCTCTGGAAATAGCCCCGCTTTTCATCCATAACGTTCTTTCAAAATATATTCAGAAAAAAACAGAAATAAAATCAGCAGCTTTAAAGCTCAAGTAAACTGTGATGTTTGGGGTGAGTGAAGAATAATCCAAAAATCACAGCACCTTTCATGTCCTTGTTATTCCTTTTGCTTTATTTCCAAATAGTAGACTGAAAATAGCTATGTCCTTATTTGTTACCTATGATCTGATTATTTCTACTTGAAAATAATTTGCCGTATTTTTGGCTGAGGAATATGCAGATTCGGCACAAAAAGGAATCCTATACTTTGCTTGCGAGAAAGAAAATGAGGCTGTACTGTTTTTAAAACATTCCGGCTACAATAATAGAATTATTATGAATCTGAAGAAATGATATCAAGATAATGACCTCCGAGAGGCTACAATTTTAAACCTTTTTCCTGCCATAGGGAGATGGAGGATCAGCAGTTAGTGTTCCAATTCAAGCCCCAAGCCTGTGCCAACATATTTTCTAAGCTAAACCCAGGTTTGGGAGACAAGCTGAATATTTTTCAGAGACTAAACCAGTATAAATCACAGAGTGCCAACGCACTATGAGGTTAATGTTGTGTTTTACTACAGTAAGCAACTTCTATCACCATTTAAAATGAGACAAGCAAAATTCAGGCAGACAAAATCTCATGCATCAAAGATTAATTTTTCCAGTACTGAGTGTAGGCTTTCACTACTGAGAGAAAATATCAGAGTGGGAGCAGAAGCAACCGCTGCAGTTAAAGGAGCATAAACATTTCCATTATAACCCATTATAACCCCTTCTCCTTGTCAGCTGACTGCAGCAATCAGAATTTTGTTTATTTTTCTGCTACACATTAGACTTTTTATTATTATTCTTTGAGTAAAAAGGACCAACTATATCCAAATATAGAGGAAATAAAATATACTAGCCTTAAGGGACACAACGCCCTGCTCCAGTGCCAACACGCCTGAGGAATGACTGTATGCCACCAGTGTGGAAAGGCATGTTCCACTGAAAATCATTTTTCACTGAATTAGGAGGCGTTTTAAATAGCGCCTTCCACATAAATTAAGCATTAGGAAAGAGTTTACACCTTGTAACTTATTCTCTGTTTTGTCAGGAGGGTATTCAGAGGGGACGCTGACACCAGGGAGCTGCGGTACCAAACAGAGGGAAATTTGGGCTGTGCCTGCTCCTGTCCAGGTGTTCAACAACCAGACTGGAGCAAGTGATGCCCAGAAGAAGAAGATCTAGATTTAGCACTGGGGATCGATAGTAAAACATTTCCTTTAGCCACAACTCAAGCATTTGTTAACTGAACAGTTTGATGTGAAATGAGGATTTCTAGCGTTAACCGCAGCATGACCCTACATGGAGCGCTGACAAACGTGCACTCCAGTCCATTCACAAATTAAATTTTAAAGAATCTATCATTAAAAAATGTATATGAGCTAGGCTCAAATCCAAGGACAAAGACCATAGACTCTCATGATGGAAGATTCTTGCTGATTCATAGCCACACATTTCAACTGGTGGCTACAGCACTTGGCCCTTTTCTACCCAAACCGATGACAGACCCTGAGCAGACTTGGAAGAGAATTCAATGTTGGAACTTGCTTAGTTGTAGTTGATAAATGCATTCCATGTTATTCCTCAGGAGTCCTAACTTCTCCCTTTGTATGTGTATGGGGGTACCTAAGGGAGAGACAAGTCATAAAGCTTTACAATATAACATAAAATCTAAGCAGGTTTTAGGACCGAAGAAGTAATCATTAATATTTCCCTTCCAACACATTTACAGCATATGCAATGTATGCTGTTGTTAATGGTGAATATAGCAGGTCATTAAGATGACTGGAGCCAATTAGGTGAAATTAAAGCACAATAAAGACATCACTACACTTATTTTCAAAATGGTTATAAAATACATGAATTGAGCATATAAAAAAACCACCTTTGAAATCTAGACAAAACCAGAAGAACACACAAATACACAGTAAGTGCTTTTATTAACCAGCAAAAATCCTTTCCCGAAGAAATCTAAACAACAAAAGCATTGCTCAAGAACAAGGAGTCCTGGACCTTTGATCATTATTAACTTGCTTTGCTTCATTTTAAATTTTCGAATCTGAAGCAATGATAAAGATTTAAAAAGTACAGCAAAGGACAGCAAACAGTTGCTGCAATTCAGTGCTGTTCCAGGAAATACCCAACTAGAGATTTTTCTGGCCCTATCTGCAGGTGTCACGCAGGTAGGGCACAACATTGACAAAAACTTGATACTACTCAACTAAGACAACCAGTATAAAGACAAAACGATCATAACATTTATGAAGCTTCAATTATACTAATGATTGTGTCACCCTGTGCTTACCAGCAGCCTTTTTCAGCTGAAATTTCATCAAACTTCAGTCTATTTATGCATCTGGTGGCACATGTGTTTTCACTTAGATATTTAAAAGCAATTATGAGAGAAGATCAAGGACATTGTTCCAACACGGACAAGTTAGTCTTCCCTAAGCAATCCCCTCTTGGCCACTTATTGCTCACTTTTAATGCCTCCTTTTCAGTTCCCAGACTTATTATCCTATTCCCAGAGTTACCTCTTTCCAGAAGAAATAAGAAGGTAGCAAACTTAATAATCAAGCAAAGATAACGTTCTTCCGCACATTAGAACCATGCAGAAGAAAGGATCACTCTGATTCTTGCCTACCAGAAATTTAGAATCATTTGAGACAAAATTTAAGTATTATTAAATCAATCAAGGTTTAAAAAGTAAGTAAACAAAGTTCTTCGTGGGACCCTGGGAATTCAAATAATATGCTTGATTATTATGCCCCATTTCTCCAATTGATCTGACTTAAGAGTACTGGAGTAGGGTTTTGGTGTCAACCTTTTAATTACAGCTCTGTAAGCAATCTCCAAGCAAACACAGAGAGAGTTAAAATTGCTAATCTCACAGATTTACTTGAAAATAATACCCTCCAAATATTCACCTTTTAAATACAGAAAATGATGTCTACATAGCAGAACACTTTTTAATCTCTGCTTTTTAATCCCCACTTTTTAATCTGATTAAACAAATTTAAAGGCTGCTTCCTCCTACTGCGTTTAATACCAGCACTCCTCCTAACTACTTATTTCACAGCAGGAATTGTCTTTGAGAGCACAAGCACATTATTACTCCAGATTGATCTACGCAGTGGCTTTGGACCAGGAGACTATGCTATATAGAGCACTTCCTAAAGGACACTGCTTAAAGCACTAAAAATATCAAGCAAACAGAAAAATTTATTCTAAATATTAGAGGTTTATTAACAACATAAACCAATGTATTAGAAACTGCCTGGCATTTCCAGCAAGGCACCTCCACTGAAAGTCCACCTTTTGGATTTAATTTACCAATGGTTGGCTCTATCCCGTATTAGGGGCCATAAAATTTTATTTTCCTAGGTTTAGGAGTTTTATTATTGAACATTTTTCAGAAAAAGAAAGAAATTCTTAGTGGCAATACTAAGAATAGGAAAAAGTTGGTTTGGGGGTCCTTTCCTGCCAAGGTCAGGGTACTGATTCCCTGTGCCGAATGTTGTCGCCACATCTCCAATTGGTTTTAAGGCTGTTAGATACCTTGCAGAGCGGGACTGTCTTTTTAATGTGTTCTGACAGGGTCTTTTTTTTTCTAGTGGACCTCCGCAAGCAGATAACAAGCCACAAGGCTGTTACAGACCCTCGGTTGCAGCCATAAACACGATTTACATTCAGACCATTTTCTGCCAGTATAACCAACTGAGACTATTAATCAATCGAGAAAGAAAACAAGCATTTGTAGAGCTTTAAACAGACACCGTTCATCTGTTATTTAAAGCATGACGCTATCAGGGTACTGCTCAATGTTTGAGGAGCAGTTGTACAATATTTAGAATGAACTTTTATTTAAAAGGAACAACAATATGAAGTGCAGAAGTTAAGTAATTGATGATCAGTCTGGAAGAGCATGAAAGGAAAATATCTCCTAGCAAGAGGCACTGCCTTTTTCAGCCCTGCAAAGCGCTATGAAAACATGGGTGCCTGCATAGGTGTTTGCTGAAAAACAATAGTTGACATCAACCAAATTATGTATTCAGCAAACAACTCCACTGGCATTTGAGGGGGGCTTTGTGTAGGCTCTTGCAGCACACAAGGCAGATGGTGATCGCACTGACTTCTGTAAAACTATACTGAACATTACATTAACTGGTAATTAGAAAACTATTTGATTTCACTTCTATTTTCATAGAGACTATTTTTTGGCATTCAAAAATATGTATCTCGAAAAGTTCACAGAGCAACATCTCTAGGCTATAGACGTGTTAGTCGTGGTCTGTTCGCACTATCAGGATAAAAAGATGAGGGAACAAAAGTTGGTGATTTTATGTATTCTCTCCCTGAACATTTACTGTTATTTGTGTATTTCACGAGCTGATCTCTGACTCAGATGCAACAAGAACAAACCACAGAAATCTAGCCTATAGCCTAAATCTTCACATCTTTCAGTCAGACAGTAGTTTTCGATTTTTCCTTTGTGAAGAAATCATTTATCAGACCTGTTCTTATTCAACCTAAGTAAATACAGCAAAGTATTCAATAAAAATAAAACAGATCATAAAGGAGATTGCAAGAGTGCTTTTTATCTACTGACTACCAGCTTCCTACCAAAGCGTATCTTCACTTCAAATGCCAAATTTAACTCCAAATTCCTCCAAGTTGCCTATAAAATAAAGCAATACGCTGCATGATCTTTGAATACTAAATATTCTTTAACACGGAGTCGTCAGCTCCAGCCCAAGTCCTGCCTCACACAGCCAGGCTGGCCTGGCCCACAGCAGCTCTGCTGACTTCAGCAAAATGCTCCCAAGCAAAGCAGTTCAGGATCGAGAACTAGAGACGGGAAAATCCCCGGGGTAGGAAATACAATCGTAACATTTTGCAAATCTGTTAAATAACAACAAAAAATAACAATTCATCACGCTAGCAAATAGATTTCACATTTACTACCATTACTCATCCAACTGCAATCATGACAAGAGCGGAGACAACAAAATAATCATTGCACTACTCAAATTGTTAATGCATTCCTGTAGTTGGTCTCCTATATACAACCAGATAAGTGAAAAGCAAACTCATTGTGAGAGCTGGCAGTTGTCCATTCACCTATAACCTCCCATGAGTCACTGACACACCAAATTGCACCACAGCACATCTGGATGGAGAAGTCCAGACCTCCCGTCATGCTGTTGCTCTCATCACCAAAATCAGATGTGAAACAGCTTACACAGTTAAATTGTAATATCATTACAGCAAAGTGACACAGAGTGACAAAAGATATCTAGTGGCTCTATAGTTCCTTAAAATATGAAAACAGAGTCTTGATTGTTTGATTACTTTCAGATGAATGCGCTACAAGGCACAAAAATTTAATGAGCCTACAACCAAACGGGAAAAGTAAAAGAAAACAACAGTGAGTGAACACAATTATGTTTTAAGGAAAAAAATCTAAGAAATCAAGAGCACCTAATTCTCAGGCTCTGCACGCAAACTGTACATTTCCCTGCTTGTGCCTGTGTGTCAGATAAAGTATCTTTCCACTTCTCATGTTGATGCATGATCAAATAGAAACAGACGTGTCTTTGATGCAATTTCAATTTCTAAGAATATTGATTAAGCAGAATATTGACTTTTCTCTCTGTCTGGTTACAGGTTTTATTTCCAACTGCAAGTGATAATGGGTTTTCTCATTGTTTTGTTTTGTTATTCCTACATAAAAAATAAGCAAAAAATTTTCCTATAGTCTTCAAACAGGATCTCATCCTACAAACCGAACTTAAGCAAGACCCATCAAACTGCTACAATATTTAAAGGAAGGCTGCATCTCAGACGTGACCCTTTCTAGCACAGTTCTGTGCTCCTTGCTTTGGTACCTGCTATTCAATCTCTTTTATTAAAATACATGGGAGGAATTATGCACCTATACATGAACAGTTTTTCCATACCTCCCAGATATTTTCTTAAACAGGAACAATTAATCATCAAAAATCCCCAGTAAATTACAATGTGTTATAAAATAATCCTATCAGCTTTATAAGAATCTAGTGAAGACTTTGGTCATATACAAACCCAACATTACTAGCATATTGAATCTTCCTCAACAATTTCCCTGAATTCTAGTCAAATTCACCTTTCAGAAGTAACTATTAGAGTGGTAAAAATACAGCAATTATCACTGTCAAGGAAATAATTGGTAGCTCTCATCATCATGATCACAGAAGGTGCCAACAATTTACTTCTTTACCAAAGGCATTAAGGACCACAGGAAACTGCTACTGCAGTAAGCATTTGATTTTACATGAAAGTAGAAAAAATTACGAGATGTGATCTAAATACATTTGAATGAGTAACGTTCCTAGTGCAATCTGCGTATTAAAAAAGAGATGTTGAACTCTAGTTACATGCTGTTTGTAATGCTTTCTTGGTATTTGTATCATCATAACTTAATATACTATTCTATAAGATCCTAACTTGCAGATTTCCTACTTTTCATTCTTACATAATAGACTGGCCAACCAACATGCAGTCAACATGTTAGGTTTTTCCAAGACAAGCTCAACAGGTATGCAACGAGGTCAAATAGCCATCTTCCTATTTTAAATAGGATGGGAATTTGTACACTTTCCATGTATAAAAACAATTCAGCACTGAGCTGCATTCTGCTGAAAGCTCAAGTGTGACAGATGCCTTCTCAGTAATTCCCAATCAGTCTCTACGTAGCAGCTGAAAACACAACACATCACTTTGATCTCCTCCGCTCTCCAAGTATTCACAATCAAGGAATCTGCATGAAGAATATGAAATACGCAGTATTTCCAGAAATTGCCTCCATGGAACTTAGAATATGATAATGTGTATTTTGTTCATACTTCATAAAGCATTTCCAAACCTTTATTATGCATATGATATGTTTAAGCTTGCAAAAAACTAAGCATGAAAGTTGCTTTATATTTTAGAGACGTGTAGGTTTCATAGGATAACACAGGTGAAATAATCGTTCCCTTTTGAGGGGAAGGCATTATTACAAAACATGCTTAATTAAGTCCCACTGCTAATTTTGTAAAATGAAGACCTTGTTGAATTACACCACAGGGAAATAAAGCATGCACGCCCCCTCCACTTGCTTAAAACTAAAAGAAAACGCTTTGGGTTGACTTACATTTTGCAGGGAGGTCATATCCACAGGTGATTTTTGCTTGTCCAGTCTCACAGCCGCTCAGGTTGCGACATTCGGCAACTAGGCAGGGCCCGGCAGCTCTGTGTATGCAGCCATCCACTACAAAACAAACCCAGAAACGGGGATTTATTCAAAGCCAGTCTTAATGTTGCCTTCACACAAATATACGGTGACATTTACCGCTCGTTTTTACACTCACTGCACAGACCTACTGATCTATAAGTAGATAGCCAAACCTACACATTTTTTTCTGCCAGAAGGAGTCAATGAGTTTATAAAAATGTATATATGTATGTATTTAGTCAACTCCAGGTAACTGAAAATACCTAGAAAAAGGTAAAGCAGAATTAAAATTTCAATATTAGAAAAGGGTCTTATTCAAGGCTCTAAGAAATTCTCACTTATGAAAATTATGAAAATAAATTTGATCCTCAGCTAAATGCCAAACTCTTTTTTACTACATGCCTCTGACACTTCTACAATTACACAGACTGTTTGACGTCACTGCCCTATTAATGTCTTATACAAAAATTCCATGAAACAATGCCTATGGATTTCAAATACAAAACATGCCTTGTCTGGAAAGCTGGAGAGTGGCTTTTTACAAGGGCATACAGTGATAGGACACAGGGTAATGGTTTTAAACTAGAAGAGGGAAGATCAGATTGGATAAAACGGTGAAATTCTTCCCCACGAGGGTGGTGAGGCACTGAACAGGTTGTCCACAGGGGTGGTGGATGCCCTATCCCTGGAGACATCCCAGGCCAGGTTGGATGGGGCTCTGAGCAACCTGATCTGGTGAAGATGTCCCTGCTCATGGCAGGGGTGGCACTGGATGAGCTTTGAAGGTCCCTTCCAACTCAAACTGTTCTATGATTCCATAAACCTTGTTTCTAGTTGCCGAGACTCTCCTGAGCTGCGACGCTGCGCTGGCTCCTCTGGCTCCAGAGGCAGCTCCCCCAGCAGTGGTTTATGAAGCCACGTGCATTGTTGCATCAGCACGTTGCTGCGGCACCGCACTGTTGTTGTGTCACCGACCGGCCACCCCCGGGCCCACCTGGAGCCCGTCTGGACACGTGTGTGTGGGACACCCGCTCCCGCTGACCCTGCTCTGAGGAGGGGCCTCGACTGGCACTGACTTTGTCACTGAAGCAGAGAAAGGTATTAAAATAAATAGTATTACAATAGGACAAGGGGTGATGGTTTTAAACTAAAGGAGGGAAGATTCAGGCTGGACATGAGGGAGAAATTTTTTACACTCAGAGTGGTGAAACACTGGCCCAGGTTGGCCAGAGAGGTGTTGGATGCCCCATCCCTGGAGACATCCCAGGCCAGGCTGGACGGAGCTCTGAGCAACCTGAGCTGGTGAAGATGTCCCTGCTCATGGCAGGGGTGGCACTGGATGGGCTTTAAGGTCCATTCCAACCCAAAGCATTCACTAATTCTATGATTCTATGATTCTTTTTTTCCCTTTTTTTTTTTCATGTTTAAATTTTGCATTATTCAAGCAATACTTTGGAGTTAATTAAATAATAATTACTAAAGGTTGCAATTGCAGCTAAGTATGCAAGAAAATGAGGAGAGTGCATAGATCTTACTGCCCTCGGGAGCCAGCGAAAGAATAATAGCAACAGCAAAGAATAAAAAAAAAGGCTGCTGGCACAGCATTTCTGCCCTCTCTACATGCAATCAGAGAAATTATTTACTGTAATTATAGCAAAAAGTTTAAGAAAAAGGAAACGGAACAGAACAGAACAAAACCAGGAAATACTGTGCGTATGAACATATTAACTACCCCTAAGTCAGCATCAAGGTTGAAGTTCAACTGTAGGAAATAATCATCATAAAAGCTACAATATCAATCCAAAAAAGGTAATACAAGCTGAAGTATAAAGGCTAAACAAATACCCTGTTTCCACCAAAATAAGACAGGGCCAGTAGTAATTTTTGTGCCAAAAGATGCTTATTATTTTACATGTATGGCTGCCTGGATATTATTTAAATTGACTCTTTTATGAACTGTAACTAGGGTTTATTTTTGCAGTAGGGCTTATATTTTGAACACCCTCAGAAATCATGCTAGGGTGTATTTTTGGGGCAGGTCTTATTTTTGGGGAAAGAGGGTACTTATGGAGACAAGGAAGATTCTGTATGACTATCATTCAATATTTATTTCAGATTTTATTTCGGATTTCACCGATTCAAAATTGCAGCAGTATGTCTGAGGCAATTAAACCAGAAAAGGTTTGAAAAGCCAAATGTAGATGGGTTTTCAAGAGATGCACATAATCTGTTGTTTTTTGAAACTGGAATGGAAATGATGACCGGCCTTTCTACATTAAGGGTATAGCTGGTTTTGAAGCCATATATCCCCAAGGAGAGAGGCAGAAAACATCTTTATCTGAATGAAGCCACCTCCTAATAAGTGTTAAAAACTTGATTGTTCTACGTCAGGATCAATATTCAGACGACACAGTAAAATTGGATAAGCGGTTCCTTCCACCCTCACCCTGGACACGGTGCCCAAGTTTCAAAATATCATTTTGAAATACTTTATATTAAACAGAAAGATAGTTACAAAGTCACGTGATGTTGCACTTTCAATGACATTTTCTATAATCTTCTTATTGAAATAATGCAGATACCTCTATACCGAGACACCAAATCTTCTTACTTTACCTTAGCGGAACTTTTGTTTGTAACCTACTCAAAATCTCTGCTCAACAGACTCCAAGATGCTAATGCAAGAATAATATTTTGTAACCTCGAGGTGAAAAAAGAATGTTTGAAATCTATCTTGTGCTCATAATATCCAGTTTAATCATTTTAACTTCATTACTAAATGCTTTTCCAAAGCAAGCATGATAAGCAAACCAGTATGCATTGAAACCTCAAGAATATTTTTATAAGCAAGACCACCACAATCTTTACCAACATTACTATTTCCTGAGACATTAACATAAAAGCAGCACTGATGGTTAGGACTAGCACTTTCTGCATGATCCTTTATAGAAGAAGTCTTTCACCTCAGGACTATGGATAAGGGTTGGAGTCCATGCAATGATTCTCTTGGCAGTGGATTAAACCCACCCCAAGCTCCTTTTTGTCCCTAACGAGCAGGCACCCTCCCTCAAGCAGTGTCTGTACAATTACTGGTTCAGCTGCTGTCTCAACAGAATCATCTAGACAAACAAGCTCTCTTCACTCAAACGCCATTCACTTTAACCCAAATCCCTCGCCGTAAGAAGGACACTGAAGTACCAGAGAGAGTTCAGAGGAGGCGATGTAGCTGGTGAGGGGTCTGGAGCACAAGTGTGATGTGGAGCAACTGAGGGACCTGGGGCTGTTCAGCCTGGAGAAAAGGAGGCTGAGGGGAGACCTTATCGCTGTCTGCAACTGCCTGAAAGGAGGTTGTAGCATGGGGGTGTTGCTCTCTTCTCCCAAGTAGCAAGTGATAGGATGAGAGGAAGTGGCCCTAAGTTGCACCAGAGGAGGTTTAGATTGGGTATTAGGAAAACATTCTTCACGGAAACGGTTGTCAGGCACTGGAACAGGCTGCCCAGGGAAGTGGTGGAGTCACCATTCCTGGAGGGGTTTAAAAGGCCTTTAGACGAGGTTCTTAGGGACATGGTTTAGTGCTAGACTCAGGTTATGGTTGGACTCAATGATCCTGAGGGTCTCTTCCAACTACAATGATTCTATGATCCTAAGTCCAGCTCAGAGCACAGCCAAAAAACACAACCCACACGAAAAGGAAGCACAGGTTCTGGCAGGGAAGCGGAAACGCAGATTTATCACTTGTTCTGAATCTGCAATATATGAACATACCTAATGTGTTAACATACCACGTGCCAGATCAGCTGTGATGGCCAAAACACAGGTGGTCCCAGCTCCCCATCTATAAACCACCTCATGATGGAAGAAGCTCTTAATGCACATACATCCAGCTATGGTATGGATGGTCTACTGTAAGTTTCCTGGAGCTGGTTCCACACAGGTCCATGTCCAGCCCTTATCATCGAATCAGTTTCCAGAAATATGAAAACATAATTAAAAAAAAATTCTTAACAGAGGAAAATCAATTCTATCATAAACCAGTTTTGACATATGACAAGGAAAATGGAAGACACCTGCCAAAACCAAACAAGGAGATGTGCATATTTCCCTTATAAAGGTGGCATAATAGAAAATGATTGAATACTCCAGACAGATGGAAATGTAGACATTAGCATTTGATATACATCAGTGGCTGATGACATAGAAGAATGAAGAATGGGGGGAACAAACACCAAAAAAACAATAACAAAAAACCCCACCAAAAAATAAAACAACACTAACTCACCCACAATTTTCTGAATAACCTCTTTTTTTTTCTACCATACTTTATTAAATACTTGAGCAGAGATGACCTCTGATCTATGTACACATTTTCCATTTAATATGATAACTCAAGAAATCATGCTAGAAATACTCTGTCTCCAATAGCAAATACAATCTATAACACAAGTTTGATTATTCTTAAAGCAAAAACCCAGGCAGTGAGATATCTTGCCATTATGAGCACTCTGCATAACATAAAGGAAAAAATTGGCAGAGGTGGCGTCAATTAGTAAATCTAAATGTCCTACTTCAGCCTCTGCTAAAACATGTCCTAGATGTATTCATTCAAAGAAACATGGAACGGGCATGCACAAAACATTTATGTGAGATATTCTGTTCTTCTGGAAGTGTACACTGACTAATAAGCGTACGGAGAAGTAAGTGCTGTTAACGTGGAAACTTTATGGAAATTACATGTAACGGTAACAACCTCGGGAGGGGAAAAATTATGGCCAAAGAGATATTGTTATTGTGTAGTAAGGGATTTACATTATAATAATGGCATGCTGCCAGATTATCTTTATAGGAAAGTGAAGACTCTTTGATATATTGGTTTCAGATACTCCATCTGTATCATTGGTTTGATACATAGATGCTTATCTGAATTCTTCAAAATAGATCTGGAAAACTATTCCATTGTTCTTTCCCTGGAATTTCTTTGTGCAACTGGATGAAAAACCCAAGCACTTATGGTCAAATCTGACTTGCATCATGTGACAGTGATAAGGAATTCTGTATTATCACTGTGTTTTACAATCAACGAAAAATGTCATTTTACTTTGAAGCTATCACAGGTTGCCTTTTTCTACATGCTGCTCTTCCTGTCCATATTTATGGAAATCGTATATATACTCTGGGTCACTTATATACACAGGGGACCGGTCATTTCACAGCTATGGGAAAGATGTGGGAAAATCCCACAGACAAAATTATCAATCATAGTTTGACCAGAAAGCCCATGTCTGGTCCGCGTGATGATTAACTGGCATTTCTAAGTACTGAAGGCACTAAAGTCAGGGCTGCTATCTCTCCTTACGATACTGTGCTTCTTGATATGAGTTATGCTTACAAACCAAGCTATTTCTAAGGATTTTTGATAGCATTAATACTAAATGAGTCCTGTCCTGAGCCACCAGCAAGGTGGCAAATATCATAGAATCACAGAAAGGTTTGGGTTGGAAAGGTATCTTCAAAGGTCATCTAGACCTGCAATGAGCAGGGACATCTTCATACCCACAGGATGGTCCCTCTTCTGCATTCCATAAAGCCATCAAAACTACTACTCCAACATTTTTTCATTAAAAATAATACTAGCAATCTCACTGCATGCCTCCAGAAGTTTTAGGAGCCACTAGGGACAGCATTTTGTCCTCCCAACAATTCAGCAGAAGCCATTAACGAAGAAAAACTCTTTTCAAAGCTACCGCAGTCAATGGTAGTGGTTGCACAAAGAAGTCACCTGAAAAACAATAGCTTAAAATACATGGACAAACCCAAGAATCAAAATAAAACTCCCAGCCAAAGTGAGAGTGTATTAAAAACAACGCATTAAACAAAAATATGGGAATCATTGACATCTTTCTGCGCTGCACACTAAAGGATGCTAAAAGGTTAAATCCTTTCTTATCTGTTGTAAAGCAATTGTATTTGTTCTCCAGATTTAATGGGTTAAAGTTATATAGTGAAAACTAGTGAAATTATTGACGTACAATATAGAACAAATCTATTTCTCACAGAAATCTCTTAAAATTGCAAATGAAGCAAAAGCGCAGGAAACACAGAATTAAGGGTATCATGGGATGCTGCTTAAAAAAAAAATAACCTCAGCAAAACTAGCCTTGCAGTACAGATGGTAATAAAAAGGGTAAGGCAATCAAACACCACAGCAAAATATACACATTCCCCTGGGAATAATAAGTCCCAAACTTCTTTTGTGACCTTGTGCGTGAGTCTGGATAAATTGAAGTTACAGTGTAAACAACACATGCAGATTTATCACGTTATATTTCAAGAACCTATATATATATATTTTGTTGTTGTTGTTCTCTGGTGCTTTTCCAGATTTCCATTTCTCCTTTTCACTAGGAACTTCAGGAGACTTGCTTACTTTAGAAAGTTAACTGTGCATGATTTATCTATGAAACACGACTGTTCTGCCACACGGCAAATGCGAGGAGTGAATAAAAACAGAAAAAAAAGTCATTATATCAGATCTATTGCCCAGGACACACCAGAGGAAGCTGTTTTGCCCCAGCTGTAACACACCTCTGGTATACGGGCCCTCAGGACTTTTCCATTGCAAGGATGTGTGTGGAAACCAGGGGGGAAAAATGAAAGAAAAACAAACAACCCACAAATGCACCCCCAAGCCTCCCCAAAACAACACAAATACAAGCTCACAAGCTAAAGCAACCTCATTCTGCAAAACTGGTGAAGTATCTCGAGGAAGTTCATTGGAATCAAGTGCTGCCAAAGTTGCAACTGCACCTCTGAGATCGACGTCAAGGGGAAATAAATCCTGCCCAGCAAAAGACAACAGCTGCTGGTCTAATGAACAGAGGTGGGGATCTTCAACAGATTACAACACAGATGCCAGGCGGCTGCTGCTGCTAAAACCAGCGGTTTATATTGTGGAGATGGCCTCTGCCATTGGGAAGTTTAATGAACGGAAGACTTTTAATCAACGTGCTGGTTTATAGGCCTCCAACACAATTAATTTTAAATACTTAGTATTTATACAGTACTCTCTGGCTGAGATCTCAACAAGTTTAAAAGCATGATCTGATCTAGCCTTAAATTTCTCCGTTTTAAAAACAAAAATCAACTTTTTATTTTGAGATGGCTAATTTACTGAATTAGGTTCATGTTTCATCACAATCTAAATTTATAGTTCTCTAAATATTCTTATTTTCAGAAACTCTTGGTGCCTACATCAAGCTAAATCAAGACACAACAGTGAGTTTAAGGTCTTAATGCTTAATCTACTGATTACCTAATGTGCCAATTCCCATTCTCTGTATAGTGTTGATTCTTTATTTAAGAATCAACATTTTGAGACTGTACAAGGGGCCTCATTGCAGCCAGAATTAAAATTCTGGGTCCTCCCAGCTCCAACCACCACCCGTGCTGCAGAGAGTTTAATGAAAAGTCATCATAAGGTATAATAAAACCATTATTCCAGCACAAACTGCAAGGAACAAAACTATGCGTAACAAAGGCATGTGTAAGCCTTATTGTTAAGTCATACATGAGCAATTTGTATTTTAGAATATTGTTTAGCTGAAATCCTCCAAATGTAGCATTAAAACCCATCAGTTATGGCCGGCTATGATGAAAAGTGCTGGGAATTAAATTTTAAGACCTGCTGGTTGTTTTAAGAGAAGGCTGCCCTTAATCTGGGTGCAGTTCACGTTCAAGCATCATAAAAGCAGCTGAAAGATCCAACATAACCAATGTCCACACTATTAACCAGCAAAAAGACATATGGAAATAAAAAAGTCCATAATGATTCAAAATAAAGCTCACCCATGGACCTGTTCAACTTTAAGTGTCCTGCATCCATTGCACACACAACCAATTATTCTTACTTCGACAAAAACACAAAACAGTTGTAAAACCACATATTTTGGCAGACTTCTTTACTTTAGTCAAATATCTTGGGATATCAGAAACTCATTAAAAATATATGAAAAGCCAAGTAAAAGTTGTTCTGTCACGTTAGCAATGACGATGGGTAAATTCCTTCCATAAACAACTAAGCAATAAGGAAAGTGCTCGTTCTATCTCACACTTAGGACGTCATCTTTCTTCGTCTTCGAGGGCTCCACTCCAATTCTGTACACAAAGTTAGAATGTCAATAGGATTCACACTTTCGTCAGCCCACTCAAGCAGCATAAGGGCTCAGAGAAACATGGGTCTGATAAACCTGTCTGAATGTCACACTTTTGGCAGGAAAAAAAGAGCTAGGAAAGGCTCCAACTGTGTTTTTTCAGTTTTTCCCAGTCCAAAATGCTGACATCACGGCATGTGTGAAGGAAGTGTTCACTTCCTTCGAATTCTGTTCGTGTTGCCACACCTGACACAACACACTCTTCTACAGATGGAAAGGAGACGGCTACACCTTCAATACCTCGCTGCAGCAAGCAAAAGAAAACAAATGCATGTTGCTGTTTATTGAGAAGCGAAATCTGGTGAAATTTCAGGCTATTAAACCAAACTCAGCTTGTGTTCATCTCAGTTTGCTCCCCCAGCTTCCCAAACTGACTAATAAAGGGCTGCAAGTTTTTTTTTTTTTTAATGTGGTATTGTACAGAAGAAATGGGTTTGGTGAGCTCAAAGTCCTTTCCTCATCCCGCTGGGCAGTCACAGCTGGATACCACATAGATTGGGAGGACAAAAGTCTTCAACTATATTTTATATATTTTAACTATATTTCGTTGGTAGGATGCCTATTAGTCCTGGTTTTGTGTTCATGTCAATGTGCTATTATTAAGGGACTCTCATTCTTCATCTAGAAAATAACTCTGAAGTCTTACTTCATGCATCATAGACTCTTCTTATGCGCAGCATAAATAGTTTTTTATTAAAAAAATAAAAAGTATGTGGAACAGATTACAAATAGGACCTTGTGCAAAAAAAACATACGTAGTTGTGTCCCTCTGAAAAGGCAGCAAATTGGGAGGGTTGGTTACACTCCTTGTACTACCTAGGTCAGATATACAAATAGAGTTCTATTAGTTAAGCTTTAACCTACCATTTAGGGGTTTACATCACCAACTGAAATGATGTAAATGTTTAGGGAGATGACACACAAACCTTTTCCTCCCCATTTTCAAAGCTGTTTGCACATTAGGCTTTGCTTAGCACTTATTTCTAATTCGACATGGAAAAGTCAATGCCCACCTTCACTTGGACCAAGATGCCTCCTCCAGCCCCTCATTTTAATAGTTTTAAACAAGCACCTTTGTGCTTCCTCCCTCAAGCACAGGCAAAACTCCCAGTAAATGTCCACATTATTATTTTTAAAATCTCACTGAAACTCTCTTTTGCCACAATGGCTATTAAGCTACTGACAACATTGGGCTCCTACTATTATATCCATCTTTGTCTGGCACATAGAACCACACAGTCTATTTTTCCTCCTGCACTGTTTGGAAACACTAAGGTAAATACTGAGAAACAGAATCTAATAGATAAAAAACAAGCATGAAAGGGCAACAAAACTCAGATTTTATTTACAAAAAAAAAAGTTACTAATGTTCTGATGCTGCATGTAAATGAAATAAAGAACACAGAAATGGACAAACTGGTAAGACTCACTGTCCATCTGTCTCTGAAACCTGTCTCACATGATGGCCAAACAAAATGCTTAAAAAAAGAGGGCAAAACCAGAGAAAGAAATTACCAGTGCTTCCACAGAATATTCTTCCAGTCCTTTGCTATGGCAGCTCACAAACCTGAGCAAGGTGTCTTTTCTGTATCATTCTCGACATGCCTTTTCCTTGGTTTTTGTTTGTTTTAGCATGTTCTGAGCATCTCAGACTCATACAAGTATTTGGATTTGTATTTTCCAATTTTATGCAGTCCTCTGTGTACTGTGGGCAGCACCATCAGCAAGGAAATAAATCATGCAGATTATTCTGAGTAAAAGCATGCTGCTAACCTAGAAAAAAAGAATGAAAAAACATACTGCAAAGTCTTTAAGGAAGTTTTTTGTCATTTTTTCCCCCATTTACAACACACAAGGACAAGTACTTCCCCTCTGTTGTTCGATAACTATTTTTCTTTGGGTTTTTTGTAATGCATCTTTTCCTTCACTGTAGATTTCAGCATTTTAGGGCTCTGCATGAAAGCACAGGCGACGGCCATGGTGTGCTCCACTACTTGCAAACATTTCAATAATATCAAGTGCATGGGCCAGTCATGGCAGATGAATTGTATTAAGCCAGAATAGGTATTTGCATACTTGAAGTATAGTTATTAAGCAGTCATCACACAGGGTTTATACAAATTTCTTCACTGTGATCAGCTGTCAAGCACAAGTCAAGGATTTAGACAGAACAGGCTACCAAGTAATATTTGTAAAATGACAGTGTAAAAGGAAGCCTTCTAACCAGGGTGCATCCTCACAGCCCAGCAGGCTATTGGCATGTCATTCCTAAGAGTTTTAAAGGTTTAGTGAAAATTAAAACAACAAAAAAAAATGTTGCAAGTTAACCACTTTTTTCCCACAGAAATGCCAGGGGATGTGATCTAAGACCTTCTCTTCACAGTGAACGTGGAAGCAAAGCCATTCTCACATAGGCATTTGAGGATTTGAAGCCTGAAAGCTTCTGTAGTGAAATATGACTTCTAACTAAATATAACTAAATCAAATACAGGAGAATGTGATGTTTCTTTTAGCTATGGGGTGCACCAAGCACCAGAACACCTTACATCACTGCTAAAACAAAAGTACACATTAAAGCTTTGGAGGAAACCTGGGAGCCTGAGCCAGATGAGGGAGATACATGATACAAGGTGAGTAGCTCCTCTTCCTTTAAAAATCTTGTGAAAGAAAGATGGGCCACCCTGCCAAAAAAAAAGGGCTTTATCACTTATTACTTCAAATATTACATTCTAAGATCTTTTTATGAGCAACTGGCTTGTTTGTTTTCAAGAGCCATCTCCTCCCTTTCCCTCTAATCCACATGGGTTCAGCTTGACTACTCAACAGCACTGGATCTTCATGCAGACTTAAGCAGTGCCTTATCTATGAGAGAGAAGATGAGGAAAGCACCAGAGGAAAGGTTAGTTACAGAACCAAAGTACCTCCACTTCTGTGCAAAACTCAAAAGGGACTTAAAAAACCACAGGGATTGTCGGAACTCTGAATTCGGCAACAGCTGGAATGTACAAAGGAATAAGACTAAGTATCCACAAGGAGACATTCTCTTGCTTGCAGTAAGGCTTAGCAGGCTATAGGAATACTACGAATTATTTACAGAGTAGAGGCTCGTTTTCCTGTTTCCTGGACCATTTTCACTTGTGCTAATTTACCTTTATTGTGAACCACTGAAGGGAGAAAACTTGGTTGAGATACTTCTCAGTCTGCAATCACAGAAACAACCTCTCCATTTGGAGTGCTGTTTCAAGCCAGATTAATTAATAGTATTAATTATATAAAAATTGCCTTGCAACAAATAACCGCAATTGAACACATTACAATGTATTCAAATGGAATAAATACAAGGGAAGGAAAAGGTAAACACTAGATTAACCAGAAATGTATGAACAAGGTTCTTTCAGACAGTGTTTTAATACAAGCCTGAGAACTAATTACCCATAAGAAGTCTCAAATACCTTTTCCTTTTGTTGAGAGGCTGTGGCAACTCATATGTGCAACACATCTAAGACAAATGCTTGACAAAAGATAACTGAAAAGATTTAGGATACAATTGCTCAGCAATGTTGAAATATCAAATGTTTTCCAGCACCACGCACAAAAAACTCGCATGCACTAAGTACAATTTTCCCTATAAAACCAGTGTCATATCCTGATCCAGCCTCATACCACAAATCAAATATAGAAGAAAAACTAATTACTCTCACTAATATGTCAGATTGCATTGCAGAATCTGACAAATCTATAAAAATATTAGAGGCATCAGCACAAGCTTCACACATAATTAACCGTGTATGGAGTAAAGGGGGTAAACTGCCATCATCAGACCCTGCCTTCCATCTCCTCTCAGATCGGCTCTGACAGTCAAGTTCTGCTTCCAAGGTAAGTGGAAAGCCATTATACTGACCTAAGATTGTCAGATATATTCATAATGATCAAGTGGAATTTAAGAGACTGCATAACCATGAATAAAATGAAAAGGAATAAAAAATATTGAGTGCTTATTTATTTAAGCTCAGGAAAAAAAAATGAGATAAAGGAAAGAGCATTATATAAAACGCCTTCCACACTGCCCACTGTAGCTGGTTTTTTGTTTGTGGATTTTGGGTTTTTTTCCAGTGTAATCACTTTGGACAAAAACAATTTTAGGAAGGAGAAGGACACAAAGCCTGATTGTAGCCAGTGACCTTTAGAGTGCGAATCCCAAAGTTGCAGGGGGAACTTCTCTGAGCTGCTCCCTCTCCTGCCCTCCGCAGGGCTCTATCAACAGCCTGTGTCCCACACAAGCTTTGTTACCCTACAAGAAAGGTAAGCCTCTCATTAATGAAATTCTTACTTATCTGAGCTGCCTGCAACCCTCCTTATGCTCCTCGAGTTGAGGGAAGGGAAATTAAAGTACTAAGTAGAGCTTAAAACTACAACCTAATACTTTTTGAGTAAGAAACAAACCATCCCACTCAGACGGCTATATTTACCAGTTCGGTAATTCTGGTAATTCCCTCCCAAATAACTTTATGCTTGTCCTAAAACACTATTAAAAGAGAGATAAGGAACAGAAGAACTAAAGAGCTGGTTAATCTATGCAGCATCATTATGTATTATTTAGTTTAATATCTTCTTGTAGTAAATACAAAATCATTATGTGCCATTTTCTTCAAGAGAACATTGTAGTAAATTTGGTGTTGCAACAGAACCATTAAAGTATAATAGTGTACACAGAAAAATTCTACTGATTAGCAAGCAAAAATATGTAATTATAGCCACAGTGTGGGACTCAGTTGGCTGGTGTTGCACTGCATACTGCTTTGTAAGACTACTTTGCTGCCAAAACTAATGAGGAAAATACTGAGTTGTTACTTCCAGTTGTACTAGAGGTTTTTGTCTTGATTTTATTGACATTTATAAAGTGATCATCACATGTAACAAACAAGCCACAGTGCCAGCACTGTGAGCTGCAGCCTGCAGTGATTAACGAGTAAACAGCATCAATTCCACAGCAATGTACCACAGATACATAATGTATTAACCAAATTTTTAAGAGGTAATTCTGAACAACGATTTACCCAAAGCATCTCAAGTTCTCCACAGTTTGAGCAGTATTAACAACAACAAAAAAAAAATACAATAGCACTGAGATACGACTTTAAGAGGAAAAAGTGGCTCAACATTTGCCCATAAAAGTAAACATATTCAAATGTGCATATGTCCAATATATAAAGCCACAGCTTTTAAAGAAAGCACATATGAACATAAGTAGAAAGCCTGAACAATATATATCCTGTGATATTTGGTATTATACTTAAGCCTCCAAATTTTCCTTTCCAGCTTTCATTAAAAGGGGAGGGAGGTATATTTCTAGCATTGGACAAAAAAGATGGAAAGTTCCAGTTTAAAAAGCTTACAGAGAAATAAAAATAAGGAAGAGTTAATCCGTTTCTGAAAAGTTATGTCAGAACCTTTAAGCCAGACTCATTAAATTTCCTATTTACCATACGTGGTTCATATCTAAAACACAGCCTGACACCATTAGAAAGAAATAAACACTCTGATATGCCGGAGAATAAAGTGAGAAGACACGTAATGCTGGCTGAAGATACTCAAGCTCCAAAGACTGTACTGGTGATGGAGCCGGGGCATAAATTCCAAATCAGGATCCTTTCCAGAAACATTTACAGAGCAGAATCTTTACCCATATTAAAAAACAAACAAACCAACAATCAACCACAACAGCTTATGCCAATGGTGTCAAATGCAGAATAAATTTCATCATAATTCGTAATATTACTCTACTCACTGCCAGCAAGTACACTTTTAAAAATAGCTTTGCCTGCCTTTCTTATTATTCAGAGGCCTGCAGATAGGAACTCGTACACGGGATTATGACAAGAAACGTTGGCAAATTTGGCAAGGAAGCTTGGAGAGGCATTGTGAGCTGCCATCTATACAAAAGGTGTATTAAACACCATCTACATTTTTCTATTAAAATTTAGCACTTTGAGTACATACTTATTAGTAAATACAGAGAACCAATAAGAGCACATTGTGGAGTAAAACAACCGGTGTTAAGAACCTGTAGCAGAAATACTATACACATTTCAGGGTTTTTTCTTGGTGGTGGGGATGGGGGTTTTTTGTTTGTTTTGTTCTTAACTTACGTTTCTCTGGGTTAGTTCTTGTCTGGTCCAGTTTTCCAGTGACATGCCTTAGGGACGCATCTTCCAGTCTACTTCTATCAAAAAGAAACCCAGCTCATGTACTTCAAGATACCTGATGATGCTAAATACCAAAGCAGTGAGAAGACTCAGGGGATTTCCTTCAAAAGCACATTCTCATCCCCAACTATAAACAACAAGGTATTTAAATATTTCTATTTGAAATTTATTTGATTTTTTCAGGATTTTAGGAACGCCTGAGTTAGTGTACCTGCAAATAAAGGGGAAAAGCCCTCATTCTCACATGCAAATAAACCAAATTTCTGCATTATAAAAGGGTAGCAGTTCTGTATGAATCCAAGTTCAAAAGATCAAAGCAACAATTCACATCAAACTCCACACCAGCCACACACGGAAGGCAGCATGATAGGATACCCATCCCTTAAGGTTTTACTTGTAAACTGGCACTAACAAACAACTGTGCAATGGCAGAAAAAACAGTCACCTTGGGGTACCTGCATAAACAAGCCTTGTCTTAGAAT
Source organism: Patagioenas fasciata (assembly GCF_037038585.1). Classification (NCBI taxonomy): domain Eukaryota; kingdom Metazoa; phylum Chordata; class Aves; order Columbiformes; family Columbidae; genus Patagioenas; species Patagioenas fasciata. The sequence continues at coordinate 6,786,412 of NC_092522.1, read as the reverse complement.
GACTAATGTGTTGTGGGGATGTGAAGGATGAAGCATCAGGAAGCATGAAGAACGAAGGAATGATGGAGAACTTCTTTCAGAGCGTCGAGGTGATCTACACAAATAATCTAATGCCATAGTCCTAGTTCCTTCTGATGGGAAGGTGATTGAGAAAAGTAATCTACCCCTGCCTTCACAATCTTATGTATACAATTTTACATAGGTAAGTACTTGCAAAATACACATCTCAGTTCAAATCGAATACACAAAATGCATGAAGATGGCTGGTGAAACATCCTCCAGAAGATCTACAGTTAACTTACAATCCCACACCATAAGTATTTCACATGTTTCAATATCAGCAGCATTACACTGTAAAGAGAGCTCGTCACAGTCCTATGAAAAGATGATGCTCTTCACTCCAATAAATGCACATCTTAGATTTACTAGCTCCAATAGTATTAATGTATATTTTTCCAACACATATCCTTTCAGAGAATCCGAGAATAACGTAGGCTGGATAGGACCCTGGAGGTTGGTTATGCAGTCCAACCCCCTGGTCAATTTTTTCTTTACAAAACAAGAGCATGGTTGAAACAGACCTGCCTTCCACCCTCCTGAAGTGATGAAAAACTACAGACAAAGTTGAGAAGCTGTCCTACCATCTAAAATCTTTTTATTGTTATTAGTTTTAATACTTATGTTTATGCTCCAGGGTAAAACAACACCCAACACCTACATGTTATTGAAAATAAATGTTTTTCAATTATTAAGATGGAAGACTGAGAGCTAAACAATAATTGGCACAAAAGGCTCACTCCAAAACAGTCCCAAGACGACACCTATTCAGTCTGGCCAGGCACCTCTTTGTGGTGACAGCAAGAACCACAAAAAATAGGTGTAGCTTAAGTATTAAGGAGGATGAAAGGTCTAAGCTGAAAGCAAATTCAAACCAGATCTGAATGCGCCACTTGCGGAGGCCAGGCTGTAATTTGTTATCTGCAGACTGAGGTATGCACAACAAGGGCAGGCACTGCAGGCGAGGATCAGCGCGAGGATCCTTAATGAGGGACAATCCAAAGCCTCAAATCTCTCAGCGCCTAACACGGTGTGATTCAACAGAGACAGGGCTGACTTTTAACACAGCTCTCAGCAGAGAACTGGCGCTCTGATTCCCTTTCCTCACATCTAGATTGTTTTTCTTAATTTTGCTCTTCCTTTTTAATGAGAACAAGTTTCTTACAGCTAGCTCTCCTAATTAGAAGGCCAACTTCCTGATGTATTGACCTATTGCGCAAGATGATTTTAATTAGTTCACACTGGTATGCAATACCTGGGGTTTAAGTATTGTTTTGTCTGAACAAATCTATTTGCCCATTGAAAGCGCTTACATAAACAACCCAGCAAAACCATTTTCAAAAATACTACTGGATAAAGTCCAGTGGGATATAGTTATTTAGCGGCTTGGTTGTCGTAAAAGGGTGAGAGTGACATCCACGACCTTCTCAAAGGCTGTTTTCTCTATTGAACTACTTGATTGTTTTGTTTAAAATTAATAGGATTTTTTTTCAAGTACCAATATATTGTTCCTTCTCCATTAATGCCTTATATGCATGTCAGCACAGATACAGATATTACAAGAATATTTGTTTGCAATAGAAATCTCATTGAGCAATGTTTTACAGACCAGACATAATTTGAATGCAGGAGTTTTGATCACATCAAAACAACTCCTCAAGGCTTTACACGGCTTTTTTATTAGACGATTTTATGTACTTCACATGGGAGACAGATACTGAAAAAGCAAGTGCAGAGAGGGAAACCGAGGGTAAAGTGATATGCGGTACTTTCAACACCTTCCAGACCCTCCCTATGGCTCCAGAAAGCCCCACATCGCCAGTCTCCACTTATTCTACACTCAGTTCTTCCATGCCTCCAACCTGGACATTTTTGGTTTGCCAGCAGGGTAAAAGCCACCCATGCTGTACTGAATCTGAAACACTACCCAGGAACACAGAGGCAACAAAATGTATAAGAGCTGAGTCTCCCTTGATTTCCCCTCCTTAAAAGAAGCTTTAGCTTCTCTCCAGACAACAGTTTTCAGAAATGTGCAGAAACCCACTTGTTTTGAAAGTTTCAACCCTCTGTCAAACACACCTGCAGAATAACCAGTAGATTAAATAATAGGTTGGGAATTAATTAATAGTAGGCAAGGAAAACAGAATGAGAGTGTTTCAAAATCTGCAGCCTGATCATATAAGAAGGCGCATAAACAGTGCACAAATGGATACTATCACATCTTTCCTTTCCGGTTTGACAAGAAATCCCTGACAAAACCATCTTTGGCTTCAAGGAGCCAGGGTGGACAGACAACAATCTGTCCATCTGTGAATGAGTAGGAGAAGTGAGTGCACCTGTGGTCACCACATTGATGAAACGCAGCAAAGATCACGGACATGACGGACAAAATGACTCAGTGAACATCAGGGTTTGAACTTCCACCTCCAGCATTCATTGGTGGTACATTGACCAACAAGTCACACAGTCTGAACATAATCTCATGTTCAGCAGATTCCCTATCAAATACAAGATGAGCTGGTGTTGCAAGCCCAGCTACTTGAAAGCAACAAAACAGCTCCACGAGACAGCATTTGCACTTTGTTTAGATGCCATGGAGTTAATCATTGTGAAACTAATAGCGTTCTCTTGATACTTCAAATAGATACACCAGGAAAGCGCAGAATAAAAGGTGAAAAGAAAAAAGTTTCGACAGCTATGTTCAATCTTTCCCTTCTATTATTCATAAACCTGCAGGTTTTTAAAGGAGAATGCAATTATTAGGGGTTCTCAGAGAAACCTGGCCTAATTAAGTTTTAATTGCACAGATCAGGAGGTATAGGTCTCCCCTGCAAACACAGAGCCACATTTTAACAGCATTTCCCAAAAGCCTGAGTTCCTCAGTAATTCCACAATGGATTTAGTCCAAAATTTGGCACCACCTGATTTCGATAATAGGCCTTTGTGATTCAGGAGTCCAACCAGCCTGCTTGTCTACAGGACTCCAGACGGTCACCCTGGCCACAGGTGCCTCCAGAATCCTGGAAGGAATTAAAAACGGCAGAATAGCTCAAAAAATGTCCATTCCTTCCTCTTAAGACTTCTTTCTACTTAGAGGCCTCCAGATATGCTTAAACTTATGTAGAAGTACTTTAATAGTAGAATTATATTACTCATGGATTGAACCCTTGAAAAACAACAACAAAACAGCAAAACGAGTAAGATGGGAGGGAGAGGAAGAAGTGTAGAGATTCATATGTAAAGCTTTTTGTAGAATGTAAATGCCAGGACAGGCCAGAAGACCCAACAGTCACCTTTACCATCCTCATTTCCATCAATACGTTCTTAAATTCATCTCAGCAACAAAATAAACTGTTCACATGATGCAAGGAGAGCAACTTCTTGCAGCACGCAAGGCTCCTTGACTCAGATGAAAACCTCACCCACATTGCCAACCGTCTGGCTTACCCCTGAATGGTGCTTTCTAAACATATTCTGGTTTAGAGCTTTGTGAAGGAGTTAAAATCGAAGCATTGCTAAAACATGCTCAAAAATAACGTCTGTATGGGGCAGCCATCACTACAGTCAATTAGGTGTTCATGGCTCTGCTCCCATTTCTGCTGCAGTAGGTGTCATTGTTGTACTTTACTGTTTCTCCAATTCTTGCGCTCCATTTAGTTCCACTGGTTCAGATACCGCTTCACTACACAGCAAAACAAAACCCACTCCGAAGCGAAGCAGAGATGGATTTACAGCGTATGAAACGCGGCATAATTTTTCGAAAGCCTCAAAATGGGACGCAATAGCACACGCTGCGCTGCAGAGGGTAAATGTGGCTATCTGAAAGGGATCTTCAAAAATGAGGAGTTTGTGAGAATTCTCTCCAGAATGCTGAGACACTTGGGTGAAAGCACAAAAGCACCATGCTAACTGCAGTACATAATTTTCCTTGGCACAGGAAAAACAACAATTAAGCTTTTGTCAAACATATCGTTTTTCCAACAAACAAATAAATTATTCCTAAATACCTGTGCCGTCAATGTCTCTCTTACATATATAGTTATATAGTCTCTCTCAAAAGACTACGAACAGTCAAATGGCATTGTTAAACAACCAAATGTGTTTTCTCTATCTTACTTGCGATTATTCAACATTAGCACATAAATTGACAGTTATTAAGCAAATGATAAATGTTATCTGCTCATACAAAGAGTGCTTTACTGAATCAAAACCATTAACAGTTCCCAAGAGCATAAATGTAATTCTTTTACAATACTGAAAAAGAAAGCTACTAAAAAGGGGGGGGAGATGTGTAGATGTTATTACACTCGAACATGTGCAGAGATTCCCCAGAAGAGGCAAGGAACATAGCTGACCTAACACAGCGCAGCTTAAAAATCACTGTAGAACAAATTTAATGTGTGTAAGATTAGAAAACATGAAATTTGATTTCTTTTCCTTATGCCTCAGAGCTTCTGTTATGCCTCTAGTCGATTTTACCAAGCTGAAGAAATACTACAAATTTTAAGCATAAACCTACCCTTGTACAATTTTTTTTGCTGCACAATAAAATAAGTATCCTTTGTCAAGCAAAATGATCACATTGAAGAACAGGAACTCAACACAAAGTTACTTCTGTTCAAATACCCTTAATTCAACTCAGAAGACTCAGAAACACTGCAGAAACTGAAGGGACAGATTTTGGTAAGTCCTTCAGGACAGGCAATGGTGACAATTAATTGAAATTACAATCCAGAGGACGTCCCAAACCCTTCTGTCTTTTCAAATATGGTATTATGGTATCACTCTGACATCTGCCAGGGAAAGAAATTGGTATTGTTTTTCTGCTTGGAGAAAAGCGTATCGCCCCATAGTTGTAAGACGTCCCTTGCCCTTCCCATGACTTTTCAACTTGTCAATACCAAAGTTTCCAAAAGGCGCATCAACAAAAATCAGCAAAGCCAAAGAGAAAACCCCTTCTGTTGGTTTTGTTCCATCACACTTTCAATGCGAATAAGCGATATGAGGTCTCAGACCTTCAAGTGAATATAAAACAAGAGCCTTAGAATATGGTTTTCCCTAAGAAAGAGAACAGAGGTGCTTCTGGATAATGAGGTAGGAAATGTGTAAATCCCACCCCACTTTCTCGTTTAGAGAATTCTAAAGCAGCACTGTGTTGTGGCACACCAATATATTTTGGCAGCATTTGGATAGATAGCACCCCCTGAGCTGTGAGTACAGTATTGTACTGCACCCTGTCAGGTTAGATAAAAGCTGTCTGCAACTTTTCTATTTTTCCTAGACAGAAGAGTTTCACAATATTGCCAAGAAGCTTTAGAACCACACACATTAGCCTATTGCTACTGCCAAACAATTTTTAAAAATGATTATTTCACCCTCTGTCTAAAAGGTGCTCTGGCAATTCTACAAACATTGGAGAAAGCAGCATATTCTCCAGCTCTGCAGCAAGCATTGAGATACAGCCTCAGAGAGCCTGACTTTGGGGACCCAAGTCTTACAAACTCTTAAACTATTCATAAAACAACCTTCCTGTGAAATGATTTTTTTTTTACTTTCACATTTAAAGGATAAACTTTTTTTAAAAATTAAGTTCTGAAAGTAGCCCTAGAGGAGTAAGGCACAAAGGAAAAGGGGAAATAGGAGCACAGAGCAAATACATCAACTATTTTAGCATGTTAAACATGAATGGAGAGGAGGGAACCTTAAGTTAATAGCAGCCTGATTACTCCAGTAGGGCCACTTAGTAATAGTGATGGAAAGATAACACTTGCCTAAGTAATGTTTGTAAAGTACTTTACATTCCTCAGATAGAAGACCTAGAGATACACAAAGTATCCTCATCATTACACTGACTGCTACTATGACTTTTGCAAGTAATGAGAGGCTGGGACATTACTCCTGGTAAGCATATCGGAATAGAACATCTGGAGGTGGGAGGAACAGACATGAGCAATTCCTCCAGCCTGTATTTGATGCATGAGGAGTGATAGACACTTGACGGTGTGGTCCGGAGGGATGGCTGGGAGCCGGTCACGTTTCCTGGAGACACTGTGGAGTTCCTTTTGTTAAGACAAGAAGCGATCAATAAGCTCAAGAGCTAAGCTGCAATAATAAGGGTTGAATTTCAAAGCAGCCTTTCTTCTAAAGAAATTTGTTTTGTTTACTTTGTTAGAACCTCTTAAACATCTTCCAGGCCAGTGCTCAATACCTTCAGGGGACAATTACTATTTTACCAGAAGCATTAATTCATTTTAATTACTCCTGACAAATATTTCGTACAGTGTAATGTAGGTAATGTTTTATTAACAATCCAGGAATTTAAGTTTTTTACTCCCCCCCCCAGTTTTGTTACTCTAACAATGATTAAGGTAGAAAAGATACAAGACATGCCACACAAAATGCATAAAATTCTGACTTTCAAAGTAGGGAGGCAACTTTGTGAAACTGGTTTTTTTTCAGACCATTTACAGTAAATACAATTTAGACTGACTTGTTTCTGCCCAACTGAATTTTGCTGCTCATCTATCAGATCCTGGGCAAGAGCAGCACACGGTAGCAAGAGATAATGGTGCACTGGAGATGGAAAGGCATGAAGTAAGAATAAGGCTGTTGTAGCACAGAGAAGAAACACCGAGAAGAGACACTTAAGTTATGAGAAACTGCCATTAATGAATCACTTCACCATTGAAAATAAGTGATTTTGGGCAGACAGGTTTTGTCAATACTGGAACAAAGCTACATACGGGAACGTAATTTTAATTAAGGTCTTAAAGGATGTCCAGTGAGTTAACTGGTATTAAATCACCTACAAAGAATGTTCTTATTTCATCTGACGCGTGTTTTCTTCCAGACGTTCATTTCACAGGAGGAATGCTAAACATAATGATAAAATGTTTTCTGTCTTTCTGCGTAGGAAAAGATTGAAAAGGAAAAGGTAAGCCAGTAATTAAATTACACTGGACAATAACTGTACAGTAGCTGATTTTATATGGTACACATGTGGTTGTATTCCAATTAAACATATATTTAATTCATCTAGAAATTCTAATATCAAGATGCTGCTTTAAAACATCTAAAAACATGCATGCTGTGAAAGCAGAAAAACACCACTAAAAAAAGCACGTTGTTAATTGTATCACAATCTGAAGTTAATTAAGTTGGTGACACCCAGCGTGTCAAAAAGCATCACTTTGAGCCTAACGTGACCTTAAGCCATGGCTGGAGATAGAAGGAAAAGGGAACCATCTCCACTGCATGACTCTTTTCCTTTCGAATGAAAAAGATCTGACTGCGTTCAATATGGCAAAAGAGGTTTTCTGCATTTTTGGGTTAGATTTTAAATGTATGTTTCAGTATTTTTATGAGACAAGGCCAAACTCTTTCTTGTACACACATCCTTCAATATTACTCACGAGCTAATTTAAACGCAGGTATCATCTAGTTTCAATAAAGGACTGAAATGAAAACAAATACGATGATTTAATACAAACTTCTATAATATGACGAATAGTACATTTTAGAGGGGTGTGCTAGGAAAATAAATCATAGTGTATACTAAATAAAAAGGAGCATACTCTCAAGGGTTTTTGAAACGTTACTTTCCTCTTGATAAATTACAATGCAATTTTCTAGCCAACTAATTTCACTAAAGAAGATAATGACTTGAGCGAAAGGCTAATCAACTGCCAATCAGGATTCCTTGAACCACAGAATGTCAAATATTGAAGCAATTTTTTTTGCAAGTCATAAAAGCACTTAAATTCCGTGATATGTCATAAAACCTGTGATGAAAATCTGAAGTTGATGAAGCATTCTTATTTCTCCAGCAATAACAAACAACTTTCAACTTTAACCAAAACTTCCATTAATATTCAGATATATTAAAGAAGCATCATCACTACACAATTAGCTGTGTAAATGTCAGTCAGAGAAACAAACAGATTAATCATCCAGGTTGTTTTCTTTACCAAGTGTCTGAATTGTCAATGTTATTTAATTTCTTCAGGAGTAGAGGGTGAGAAGGGAAATATTTTTATTAAATCTTCATTTACTGAAGCAGATTTTTAACATAACAAGAAGCTCTAATTTATCATGACAATTTATTGTTAATTTAAATCCACTTTGTTTTTGTGTTCTGTAATATTCCACTTTCTTCTTTTTGTAATTCAGCAGAAAATGTTACACAACTAAAGCTTTGTAGAAAAACATTAATTGACAGCTTCATGAGAAACACAGGTCACTACTCTTCTATGTGTGGAAAAATACTGTTTTCTGAAGGCATAACTTAATAATTTTAATGTAGCTTGTCTCTTCCTTACTGTTTTTCAAGTCAATAATTAATTATGTGTCCAGGTTTTTATTTCACCATCTTCCGTATTTTTCTAGGTATAAATCAAGGTAGCTCAAACCGCTATTACCCACTTGATCTTGTTCTGATGTTTTAAGTTGGATACGTATAACATTGAGAAGAATGTTCACACTGATTACTACTGGAGAACGGAAAATATCTTTAAGCAATCCAAATCAACAGTGTTTTCAAACTCCAAAACTTTTGGACACCATGAAGGAGAAAACAGACAGTTCAGTGTAATATCCTAAAAAGCTATACCTGGAAAATTGAGTACACTGCATAATCCCAGAAAACACTGGAACAAGGGTTCTAGATTACAGATTAAATAGAACAGTTTAGAATGTTTTTCAATGGCCATTGTGTGCCAGCTAATACCATTAATTTTTTACCCTTACACAATTAAGGACTATCTCTAAATATAAGAAATTAATGTCGTCAAATGTTTTATTAGACTATTATATTTCACCCTGCTTCCAAAATCTGCTTACAGCACAATGCCTGCATGGACTTACGCAGACAGAATTGGTGCAATTCCTTTTATAAGCTTAAAAAAGGAGTGGATATGATGTATTTTCAACATACCTCCTCTAACCATGGCACCAGTGATTGTTGCCATTTCCCACCCTCACGTCGCACATCGCTGACCCTCACCTTTCTACAAATTGGGGATGAGTGCTAGAAGAGGTAAAACACTTCTCAACTGAACTAAAAAAAAAGGAGATCTGGTCAAAGAGAGGAAAACTTGGGGTTTCCTAAGGCAATGGGCCAACTCCTCAGCCAATACAGCAGGGATAGGAAAACTCTATTCCCCCCTTTTTTGAGAGAGATTATATATGCATATTTTTGTGTGTATATATATATAAAATGTCTCCGTATGCACACACACAAAATCCAGGAAGACATCAAACCAGTCCTTTCAAAGATCTTCCTTAGGCCTCCATCTGTACATAGAAAAAATATGTCTCAACGAAACCACTTAATGCCTTGTTAAGATTTTTACCTCCTTTCTATCAATCACTTGGGAAACAATCAGCTTGTTTCAAGAGGAAGAACTAAGCTTCAGTTTGCTGAACGGCCGTTCCACCCTGTGCCTGGCCTCCCCAAATCCCCCAGGTCTGCACAAAGCTGTCAGGTGATGACAGAGTCAATCAGCAAAGCATCCAGTTAAAGTCAATGTATTAGTGCAAATTCTCACTGGCCAAACAAGCCCAGAGAGCATCCAGCTGGAGAAGGCCACTTCTGAACGTCGACCTGCCCCATGTATGTGCTTGGACTTGAGGAATTCAGATTGCAGACCAGGGGAAAAAAAGAAAACAAACAAGACTGGGGTAAAAAAAAAATAATAATCTACAGGCAGCAAAATATAAAATAAGTTAGAGCAGTGTAAGCACGGTAAGACACTACGTGTTCTATATTCTTTGGATATTAACTCCAAGAACATCCTCCTGTCTCGCCAAACACTTGTTGAATGCTTAAGTATTTTAACATATCAGGTTTATTAGATCACTGTTTGGAAGCCTTTCCAAGAAAACTGATCTGGTAAAGCAATCAGTATCTCAGAGAGCATAACTGAGCCCCAGAAAGCCACATGGGCTAGGAAAGCTTGACTTGTTTTACAGCAGGCAGTGGAAGGGCAGGGTGGAAGAACAGGATAGAAATCACTACCATAAAAATCCAGATTTAAGAAAACCAGGAGAGAAGTAAAAAGGTTCAGGAAGGCCTTTCAGATCTACTAAAATTAGGTTTTATAAGACTTGAGTCATTTTCTGATCACGTGTATGGACACTGTAGACAAAACCCACAGCCCCAGCCTGGCCAGTGCAGTGCACTGTTCCAGATGCGTGGATACTTCTCTGTTGTTTTGCTTTTTCTGACTCAAGTGAGACAGGTTTGTTCTTTGATGGGTATATTATAAAAAGCATTTGAACCAAATACCTAATCTGTGTCCACAAAGAGCTCAAAAATGGGTAATTTTTACGTAGTAAAAATGTCTCCTTCCTCCCAAACTTCCAGGTTGGTATTATTTATGAAGAATTAGCCTTAGCCAGTCTGCCAACCTGTTCAGGCATGTCCTGTACTTGCTAACCTGATAACCTGTGACTCCGTTTTCCATGATGACAGAAAAAGCAGCACAAATGTAATCTGCATGAGTTTATATAGCCACATATACTGCATCTCATTTCTTGATGCAGTTTCTGACTGTTTTTCCCATTTCTGAAGAAAATGCTTCAGACCCTCTAGAAAACTAAAGGCTGATGCTGGAGCAACCTTTACACACCAGGGCGGGATACCTTTACACGCAGGAAATTTGAGCTTTCAAGGCTAGAAAGAAATACAGATGGCAATAACATTACCACTAGGTCGCCTGTCTTCAGACAAACCAGCAAAGAAAAACTATTTGAAATAGAGATCTTCTGAAATCAATGGGAAATGTTAACCAAGAAACAAGACATTGATTTTTCCTGCTTTTTTAAGCCCTGTATGCCATCATTTGCTGTCCTTCCTGGTTTCCCTGTCATACACATTTATATCGACACTTTCTCCTTCCATTTTCCTGTCTCTACCTCAGCTTTTCCAACAAAGAATGGCTTTTGCCATCTGTCTCGCTCTGCTTCTGCCACCAGGGAACAATGTCACTGACGAAGCCTCATATAAAACACCATAAAGATCCAGCGTGCCATGGGACCTTGATGATTCCAGGCCGATGGAGCAGCATGCACCCTATTAGCATGATACCGCTGCCTGGCCTCGCAAGAAAAACACACAAAGGCCACATATGCCCCAAGGACACAGCGTCGTACGCCCTGTGCTTCTGTCAAAAATAACAAGCTTCCATGACTGTGTTGAAGGGGCTGTCATAAAGAAATGGCATTCAAGTGAACCAGTTGGATTTTAGTCTTACTTTCAATTTGTTAAACAAATTGGAGACAGACTTAATAACACCTCCACCAGCAAAAAGAGAAGAGCTACATTCGACATCAGACAATAAAAGGTACCTAATACAATTTCTGTTTATTACTTACTGTTTTTCCTTGCTATGACTTACCAACTTCTCATATTTTGATGTATAAGTTAACCCTCTATTTAATCAATACCTAACTGTATAGTACAGAAAAACAAAACTTGTTGTAATGGCCCACTGCTGAGAATTAAATACTTAATAACTGAGCACTGTGTTAATTTGTATTTAGATCATCAAGAGCAGGTGAGTTTAACATCTGGGTAGATAATTTTCACAAAAAAGCTCTATAAACAAGGTGCAATGCCTAACAAACCTACTATATCTTTTTAAATTTAGTTTCATAGGTATAAATGCAGGATATCCACATGCTGCTGCCAAGTGCCCACGAGTGCAATTCTTTCTGTAGATAATGTTCCGTTTTTTGTTTTCTAAAAAAAAATCATTGATCTAGTTTATGGTTCAAAGTCTAGATAAGTGCCTGAATATTTTGTCTCACAACCCCACGCCTCATTTTAAAATGCAGGCAATTTAGGAATAATGAAAATCTGTAAGTAGTCAAAACATACAGCGGATAACAAATCGTAAAACTTGGGATCAGAGATGGGTATATTATGAGAAGCTATATAGTACCGTCTTACAACATAATAGGAGAGAAAAGCTCTGCGAGGCCAAGCAGAGGAAGTACACGGCAATAGTTAAAGCCTGAATTTACAATAAGTAGAAATGTCAAGACTCCTCTCTCTCCCTTTTACAGCCCTTCCAACCTCCGCTTGCTTGCAGAAATCCTTCAGTCACATTAATAGCACTTTGGGGGAGCTGCGTCTATGAAATATAATAGTATGGTGATGCTTTTTAATAGTCCTCAATAAGGCACAGTGCTGGAAGTTTCATCTGGATGTCATTCGTACAGAGTAGCACAAGATACAATGTCCATTATTTTGCTTTGGGGCAAAACTCCTACTGACTACAGATGTAACAAAGCAGCCAGACACAGAAATTAACAGTGAAGTAATGGATTTGCACCTCTCCAGTAAAGTAAAATCTGTTTTAGTAAGGATTAGCCTCGCGCAATAAAGAACAAACCAGTAAAACAACCAAAGGAAACTAATTGAGACACTTTAGGAGGAACCTCTGCCTTCCCTGCAACACACACAAGCCAAGGACATGGCCAAAAACCCTCTGAAATTGTACACATTAATCGGCACATCAGGAGTACGTGAAGAACACAACACAGATGTGAAAATTAGAATTCACAGTATTGAATTCACTCAAAATGGGCTAGGTTTGCAGAAGGCTCTTGCAGGAGGGCATATTTGTGATTAAAAAGGAGCTGCAAATGGGTACGTGCAAGTAACACAGGGATTTGGACTTCACTGAGTAGCCAACTTGTGCTGTGTGCAGATACCTGTGCTAGTCTTAAAATGTCTATGGCAGCACAGAGCGAGGCGTATGTTAACCAATTTGGTGTTTGTTCTTTGGTAGATTTTGCAGGATACACTGGACTCCAGGCTTCAGCAGCTCCCAGTTATTGCTAATGCCCAGATGAGATCTGCAGTAACCACAGCCCACATCTACCCTCAGAAGGAGGCAAGAACAGAAGATTTAGTGCAGAAAAAGGGAAACCGCAACTGCGTTATAAGAAGAAACTGATTTTGACAGGAATCTTAGTATCTAACCCAAGCCTTAAGAGCAGTGCTACTGCAGAAAAATTCTGTCTAACTGTTGCAATCTGAAAGCAGTTTTATGCCAAAAAGTGGCATTTTCCTGATCTTTCCTTTGATTTGAAAGCAATCTCCTTCTCAGTTTACAGTTACAATGTGTTGCCTTAAACAGCTAAGAAGGGACATGGGGAGATGGGCTCTCTGCTGGAAGGAGCAGACTCTTCCCCAGGGCAGAAGGCTCCCCTAGCCAGCTGTGGCAGATAGGAAAGGGGGACCCCCAGCCAGATGTGGGGAGCCCGTGTGCTCACAGGAAAGGGGGACCCCAGCCAGATGTGGGGAGCCTGTGTGCTCACAGGAAAGGGGGGACCCCAGCCAGATGTGGGGAGCCTGTGTGCTCACAGGAAAGGGGGGACTCCAGCCAGATGTGGGGAGCCCGTGTGCTCACAGCGGCTGTGGCAGGAGGCACAGGGCCAGCCGCCTGCTCTCTGAACACTCATACCCATCACCCTGTTGCTATCCCAGGGCACCAAGTTGACTGAACCAGGGCTTGAAAGCAAAAAGCTGCCTGCCAGGACAAAAGGGGAGATTGTCTGTAAACCCTTTTTATTTTTCTTCTGCCTTGCCTAATCACTTTAAGTTTTCTGTGTTTAAGATGCAAGATATCATAGTTTGCATCCAAACACAGTGTGGCTTTCTGAGTTTAAAGGCTCTGCCGCTGGGCAGATCCACGTCCCAGCTCTGGACAATTCAAGGTCTTGCAACAGCTTTGCCTCTCCCTTCCCCCAGTGTATTCCAATTTGCATAACCACACAATTATTTAGGGTATCTTGCTACCCTTAAATGTACTGCTCTTTCTGTAAGCTTTTCTTCTGTTCCAGAAAATAATTATTGCTTGCAAGCCAGTGTTTTTCTAATGCATTACGGGGCAAAACATGACAGCCAGGATGCACTATTTGCCATCGGGCTGGAAATTCATAGCGGGTGCAGGAGATGGGCTGTGTTTGTAATGGAAAGGGTGATTTCACACTAAAGGTCGGCCAGTGTCAGACCTCAGGCAAACAGGAAAATGGAAAACTGCCAGGAGCAAAGCATCTTTCCAACCCAAGCAAACCTACTTTGTCCCTACACTCTGTTGTCCAAGGAAACTGGAAAAGGAGCCTCAACCTATGAGGGGAAAGGGAGGCCTGGGAGAAGAACAACGCCAGATGTTACAAGTCCCCTTGACACCCTAAATAACACTGGGAATAGACTGGGAGAGGAAGATCGATCCGTAGTCTGGGAAAAGGAAATACATTTTCCATCTTTCAGAGTAAAGACATTCATAAAAATCACATTTTTCAGGTTGAAAAAAAGACACTGTAAAGAACATTCATCGCTGCAAAAAAATTATGTAAACTCCACTTCAAATAAATAGCAATCACCACCCATTTTGATTTTATTGTTAAGACTAACAATGTCACTAGCAGCACAGCATAACAATATTTAAATGCCATAACATACGGAGAAGAATTCTGCAAATATTATATTTATAAGTTGGAGCTAACCTCATTAACTGCCTGCAGCATTGCTTCAATTCATTACATGACACAAGCAGAGCAAATTTGTATAAGAGCATCTAAAATTAAGCAGGTAGTGTTATACCTCCATGACTACATCTTAGCAGAGGTATTTATGCGACCACGAATAAAGGCATGTTGGCATTTTGATTATAAAACTGTATTTATAGGATTTTTTTTTAAGTTGGCTGGGAAAAATGTGAGTTTACTTCACACTTTGTCTTTAGTGACTTTGTATGGCTAAGAAGTCCTTAAAATCTCGAATTATTTTACAGGAAAGAAACCCATAGACTCGAATTACAGGAAGTCAGTAGGACAGGAATGAGGTTATTTCTCAGAGAGATACTGACAAGTTCTCTTGGACAGAAATTCAAACTAATCTCAGATTTTCCCAATCTAAAACGGTCTGTGGTGAAGCCGAACATCCCTTTTTGAAAACGCAATGGGTGAGAATCCTTACAGAAATACTGTAACAATGTAAACAAATGCTATTAAACTGCCGAAAGATTAAAAGCTGAGGTTAAATACACATGCAAAAAATACTTGTTTCTGCAGATGCTGACAAGAGATCAGTTCACAGCTGTACTCCTTTGTTGTCTACACAAAAATCAGACCTCAGGACTACTTTTTTCTTCCACAACAACAATCTCTTTTGTCTTGCACACAGAGGCAGCAGCGGGGGGTATGGTTTAGTTGGGTTATAATTCATCTGCACTAAGAGTTATCTGACAAAAATGGCAGGAAGTGTCATTCTTCCCTTCGGCTGGCAGCTGGGGAAAGTGGTTTTGTCTTGGTTTTTTGTCCCTTACAATATAAGGTGTGAGGAGCTTCCAGTCTATCCCCCAGGTTTTTCTGGCATCTTTTGTCCATTTTTATCCCTTGGCTTTGTACCCTCCCACGAGTTTATAAATCTTTGATGAGATCATATGCTGCTATTCACTGGGGTTTATATCTAGAAGGTGCCAAGCATGCAGCATTGTGTGATTCTTGTGTGCCAAGAGTTACCCAAACACCACTTAACTCTGAAGTCACTGCCATTTACTCACTCCTTAGAGGCCAGATCACAACATGACGATAAAAATACCATGTTAAGTGCTATGAATACATATCTAGGAACCTCACTGCACCTTCTCCCTTTCCTAACCATAATTTAAATATTTAAGATAAATATTCATGTAAATAATTTCTTGTATCTTTTCAAGGGGAAAAAAAATTGAAAATTAAACAGGAACATATGCCTGATTTAAAGCAAACAAACTAGTAGCTGAGGCCTGTGACGCTCGGATAGGCTCATATGTTCAGTGCTATGTATCAGTTGTTATTGCTTAGGGTGGAAAACACCAAGACCTTGGAGTGTGGTTTTCTGGCCCCACACAGGACAGAAGATCCAACAACCTCAGGAAAAGTCAACCAAGAAACCTCTGTCTGGAAATTCATCTAAAGCTAAAGTGAGAAATAGGCAACAATATCGTAAACCTTTTTCCCCAATGGACATGAAGATTATAAAGAAATAAAGAGCACGTCGTCTTCCCACCACTCCCTGCAACACATGCAGAGATATCTAACATTAAAAGACTCTTTTATATAACAAATAAAGCAAAGGTCCAGTGCTTAGAATCTGAGTCCAGAAATGTTCAGCCAGAAAAGAGGTTCATAATTAACATATATAATTAACCAGCTGGAACAGCTTCTGACACAGGATGCTGTAAGTTACTTAGGAGTGTATACAAAAGAAGGTTTTTTTAGTAGATTTTCATTTAAAGTTTTTTAACAACAAAGGTATGTTGACCCCCCAAAAGTGAAAAAAATAACTACCACTAGAACAAGGCAAGGGTAAGAGGGGAATTTTTATAAATGTGTGACTGCTAGACTGTTTTTTCTTTCTAATTTGAATTAAAGAGACACAAAGTTCTGCAAACAAATTGTACAGCTCAAGTGCTGCAGAATCTCTACGGCAAACTGAACAAAACCAGTCCTGACTCCATTAATCTGTTCATGCCCTGGAAACTGTTCTAACAAGACACACAACAATAGATTATTAAAGAGGATTGTTTTGTTTTGGTGGGGTTTTTTTTTTTACCTTTTAAATAGTTATTACTCATACAGGTAAAGTAATACCTTAATTTTAAATATGAATCATAAGCTGACACTGTGCATGGAAAAAAGTCAGGCGCATCTCACAAAGTAACTGCCACTGAGACACATTAGACTATCGTCTCAAGCCTGGTCTCCGGGGGAAGTGGGAGCACTAAATTGGACAAAGAGCTGTCACTGCTTTTGTGAGACGATCCTCAATGTGCCAGGAGATGGAAGAGATGACCTAACAAGTTTCATCTTCAAAGTGAGAACCTCGAGGGATTAAAACAAAACAAAACAAAACAAAACAACTTACCATTTACTGTTTGACAACTGTAAAAAGTATTTCTTTGCAGAAGGGAAGAAACTTGGTAGTAGATGCTTCCAAGAAAGAGGAT
The DNA here is from genome assembly GCF_037038585.1 of Patagioenas fasciata. Classification (NCBI taxonomy): domain Eukaryota; kingdom Metazoa; phylum Chordata; class Aves; order Columbiformes; family Columbidae; genus Patagioenas; species Patagioenas fasciata. Next base: position 6,769,352 of record NC_092522.1, on the reverse strand, counting down.
GAACAGATTTTACAGGAAATTATGGTTTCTTCACATGAACCTTTCTCATCACAAGAGGAGAGAGAGCACAGTTGCCCCAGACTGCTTGGGGTGCTTCTCCCAGCTGAGTAGACAGATGTGCAGTTCCCCACTTCTGTCCGCACCAAGAAACAAAAATAAAGATTTTCTAGGGGAGGTTTGCATTCACACCCTTGCCTCTTCCAAATTCCCTAACTCAGATGAATTTTAAAGCTTATTTTTAATGGCAACATAAGTCGGCATCCAGCATCAAGGGAAAGCACATCTCCCAGGAAACACATAGTATCAAGGTAAAACACCATCCCCTTGAGAGTCATGAATAGGTAAGCAAGAAGCAGAAGTATTAACACATTTTAAATGTCAACATTTTAAAACAAAACAAAGCCTAAAGACTAAGTAATCCACCATCTGGAGTTAGTTTGTGTGCATATAAAGTTTTAGAACTGAGCTAGTTAAGCAAGTGCCAGGGATAAGTCTGTCCACATCACTCATCTTCTTCAGGTGTTTTCAAAACAATTGTCATTTGCCTGGAAGGGAATTTTTTTCTCTGTCCTGGCCTACCATCTACACACTCAAGCTGTAACAAATGGTCTGTAACAGAGTTTCCTGGCTTCAGTGTCTCTTTGCAAAACGAAGGACATTTCACGCTGTTGTGGGCTCTGTTATCAGAAGATCTGATTTATTGAATACAAAGTCAACGATATTTTAATTTTTCCAGGCTTACACAAGAGGCAGCATTCAGCTTGATTTAACAAAGCTTTTTCAACAATGAGGGAACATGTGGCTCTAAGTCTGCCATTCAAACAGCAGCTTACCTTCGGGAATGAAGAGTACATCTCTTTCCCAGAGCCAGATTTTTGTGATGATGAAAAAGTTCCTGTTCAGCACTGATGCATATAACTAATTTAGACAAGTTAGCAAACACACTCTTTGCTCATTACCTGAAATTTACAGTATCTGTGGGGAAAAATATCAGTTATGGCACAGATTCTCATCATGTCATCTATGGAACACCATAGCAAAGAAGTTTGTAGATAAGCTTGCTATAATCTGATAGCAATGGGTCCTCTTCAACTGTTGAACTGCATTTAGAGGCACAAAATACTCCTGAAATATTTATTCTCCTTCTGAGCAACTGCTGAAGTATTGATAAAGCAGAAAGGCTGTACATGAAGCCAGAAGTAGAATACACAGAACCTGCGGCCTGAAGTACAGCTAAAGTGTGGTCCACACTATGAAAACATTCGCAAATCCTTGACTTGAAGTATAACAGGACATCCACAGATACGCTTCATAAGGGCAAACACATATGGAGTGCAAGCAGGAAAAGAAAAGAGGATTGAGGTTACAAACAGGGGCAAGGCAGATGAAGATGTGTAATAACAGCAAATTATTCCATGCACTTTCAGATATGGATCTCCTCAGCACACAGTTTGATAGAGATAGTACGAGCTACATAGGAAATGTTTATCTTTCACATCGAAGTTATGTTTTAAGATAATTATTGTATGGAGAACCACTTGAGAGTTAGGAAATGCCAGTTTGAATTTTATGTGTACAGTCTGAATTCAGTCCTTTGTATTATCCTACATGGGTGGCTGTGTTTTCCCCAATACCATCTGCCTGACTCAGTACAAAGAATGGATGACTCTGTAAATATTCAAAATTTTAATTCTTGTTTACTTTTTTGGGTTACTTTTTGCTCAGATGCTTCTCAGCACCAACCATGGAAACCTATTTATAAAAATATCTGGGTAGGAGTCGTGGCATTTGACATGGAATTATCTGTGTGCTTAATAATGTTCCTCAGCTTATTTTCATACTAATGAAACAGCACTATGATTTGCATTTGTGACCGGCATGGAAACACACTTGCCTAAAAGTCTCTTTCATCTCTGAAGCAGACAACGTTCCACATGGATGCACTCCTTACTGAATATATTTGTTAAAATGTTAAGAAGTCTGAAAATGAAACTACTGTTTAAAACTTGTCCAAGTAATAAAATAACATCAGAACGGTGGAAAAATGCTCATCCTGTAGCCAAACACCAAATTTGTACTCTAAACCTCAGAAGTACTAGACCTACTTCAGGAAAAGGAGGATTGTAGTCTTATTCTTGGGAACCTGGAAAGCCATTTTACCTGAAAATTATGAAAAATGCATAAGCTTCGCAAACAGCCAGTGATAAATATTTCACTTTGAACAAACAAGTGGGTAAATTTACAAACTATAAGAAGATGGTTGTGTGCAAAGGATAAGGCATCTTAGAAGTAACCCAAACATTTTAACCATTCTCCCTTTGATAATGTGTATATAGGTAAGACCGTTGTTTAGTTATGAGAGAATAAACTCTAAGTCCCTTCACCTTAGACCATCATTGGTCTTGTCCTTCAGTTCCTGGTGCAAAAGAGATTAAAACATCCGAGGCACTAACATGCTTTCATTTATCTGGGATGGGAAACCCAGGAGTACCTAAGATAACTGGAGATGCTCTGTGCTAACAGTAAATTTCAACAAATGTGTTTTTAAAATAATTCGTATTACAGCAAGACGAACCTTTCCTCTAAAGAGAATATGAATGATTTAATGCCCCCAAAATCCATTACTTTCATGCACTGTAGCAAAATAAATATTTTACAATGAACTTCTACCTCTCTGCCTTTGAATTCCTTTTCATCTCCAGTTCCAAGTTGTTTAAGCCTGGTTTCCTCTATTACAGAGCTGTACCATCCTGAAATGCCACAAAGTTTCAGCACAACTGAAGTCATCTTATCACAGTTATGCTTCCTGTTTAAACTCACTTAATTAAATATGTAAATTTAATTCTTTGTCTCAGAAAATTCTGAATATGCGTTTTAAAAAATCCAATATACAGCAGAAGCCTATTTAAGATCATAATGCTGAAGTCAAAATCTATATTCTCATAGAAGAACTCACAAGCACATAAACTGACATGTGGAAGAACTAATTCAGACATGGAGATCTGTTTAATTAGTCCATTAAAGCAATGTATACAGTTGTGAAACCTGTGTCATCAGAAGCCTTTTCCTTTAATCTGTTCTGAACCGGTTTTCAAATATTTTGCACAAGGTATCAGGAGGTCTTTAAGATCAAGTTCTGCTAGTGAATGTTCTCCTGATACAACCCATCTGTTAGGTGTTAGTGTCGATCTTTTCTCAACACAAAATTTGTATTTTGTAGTATTAATACATTTTTATGATGTTCAATTTACCAAAAAAGCTGTCGATGTACATTTTAGCACTTGCAGTCATTAAGCCTTACAGAGAATCTACTTAGACATAAATAGTTATACTTTGAAAGACGAAGCTAAACCAGCCACAAAACGGACAAAGGAGTGGGAAGCAGGTTTTCTACATCTGAGGCAAAGAAAACAATTGCAGCAGTAATTATAGCCTTCTTCTTTAAAGGAGACTTTAGACCAATTGTCCTGAGGCCACTGAAGGAAGAACAAGACTTAGTTACAGTGGCCATTTGATACCACAATTTATTGCTTGCTGTATTTTCCTTGAAACAAGATATTTGAGAGAGCCAGTTGCTTGGTGTTAAAAGCTTAATTTTCAAAGCAAATTTGAAGAATGATTCCAGATTTTGACATGGCCAGTCCTCCTATTACTGCTCACATATTTTCCTTTGGCTGTGAAAACAATTCCAGATTCCCTTTTCATTTTGACCGTAGCAAATGAATAATGCGTCCATGCAAGTGATACAGTTAAAAAACCAAGGTCAAGCAATGCCTCTCTGTTCTTTATGTATACCTTATATTAATATTGTATTAGTATTATATATTGAAATAAGCTTATTTTAAAATCACTATATGCTTTATAATATACTACCTTTAGGATATTTTTCGATTATTAATTCTGAAAATAATAACTTAAAATGCCCTAGAAGTACTTAAAAAAATCTGTTTATGGAAAGCATTGATCAAAGAATTCCAAGTTAGGACTACCTATAGATATACCCACACACTCCCACACATTTTTAAAGACTCAGTATGTACACTTGAGACCAAGATAATCTTTGGGAACCCGAGCTACTAAAAAATGTATTTAAAACTTTATGGCCATGATTTTTCAAGCATCCCATGCTGATTTGACTTGAAACTATTGAAATAAATTGTCACAGTGATGCGATGTGGAGAAGTGTGACCTGCTGCCTGCCCCCGAGTCAGGGAGAGCTGACAGAGCTTTGAGTCTCCGGAGAACAGCTCAGCACTGCACAGGACTCCATTTTTCAAGCGCTTGTGAGACAGAGAGTTATGAATACTCACATACATACTGATGGATAAAACCTTTTTTTTTTAAATGATAGCTCCCTTGGCTAAATGTTTGATGTGGAGTAGTCAATGCCGGCTCTCCGGGGCTGACAAAACAGAGGAGGATTTGGTAATACAACTTACATGCAGAGGGAATACGATGGTCAGTCGATATTGAGCAGGTTATGCGTGTTCCTTCCCTACAGCTGGAAGGAGGCTTTGCAAGGAAATTATTAGGAAAGTAAACAACAAAGATGACATCAGAAAGGGCATATCAGAGGCCAAATTAAATGAAAATACGGAAACAAAGACAGAAAAAGAAAACAGGGAAATAGCAATCAAGTTCCTATTAGACTAAAAAAAGATCGCTTGAGAGAGGACAGATGAAAGGGAGCGCATTGAACACGCAGCAGAGGATCAGACAGGCTGAAATACAAAATGGTGGGAATGGGGAGACCAGGAACTTATCCAGCGTCTCAGAGCTTCACATGCAACTGGTTTTACAGGCTCCTGCCAACTCAATCTCTGTCCTGAGCCTGTTTCATCTCAGTGATGTTCTCCTCTCCTAAAGCCACATCACACAGAGCGAGGCAGCATGCAAAGCATCTGCTCCCTCTGCTCCTCTTGTGTTATCTTGGCTCCAGCTGGTCCCCTGCAGGTTCCTACCAACTCCACATCCACTCCAGGGTCAGTGAACATGTGTGTTGGAGCACTGGGTTTTTTTCCATCCATCAACCTCTGTTCTCGTGCCACAACTGGGGGAAACAGAAAAATCCCTGTACACGCAGCTACCAGAAGAACAGATGGGAAATAAGAAAACTGATGAATCTAAGGCTAGTTTCACAAACACCTCACCATTAAAGATGTAGCAAAATCATTTTGCTTAGTTTTTCTTACTTGTATGCTGGGATTAAAATTTCCAATCTGTGCAAAGCCCTTTGAGATACAATGATGAAAATAACTTTAGTGATGCTCAATATTAGTACCATTAATGTCATGGCATGGTTGAGAGTAGAGGTAGTATTTATAAACGGTTATGAGCATTTGTCAAGTTCCCATCCCACCCAAACTTTTGAAATACTAGAATGGAAAAAGCCCTGAAAAATAGAGATAAATGCTGATATTGCTCATTCGAATAATATGAAGAACTAAATATCAGTGATCTCAGCTCAGTTTCTAATATAAGGTTCCTCAGAATGTGCAGCTGCTCTTGATTTTCTTGTTCATTACTAATAGTAAATGTCTTGAATGTATCAGATTAAGACATTAAATAAATTAAAAACTAATTTTCCCATCAAAAGTAATTAGCACATTTTTTGTATCCTTGCCTAGTACTTATCTCATTACTGATTATTCTCTTTGACACATACATTGGAGAGTGTGAAGTTTATATTTTCCACTGCCCAACAAGACAGATTTATTCTTCAAGGACTACTAGCTGAACTACTTCATATATTTGTTATTAAAAAATGGCCAAAAAAAAGTGCAAAATCATCATCTAGCTGACCATGAGAAATTCCAACCTAGCTATTTTTGGCAGAATCACCACTACTGGAAATGAAGACATTAATAATATTAAACTAATACTATTAGAAAAAAAAAGTGGAAGTGAATTTGTAAAGTGATGCTGTAATCAACATGGCCCTTGGGGTCCTGAGCTGATGTTCTGCCCAACTGCAGAGAACAGGGGAGAGACTTAAAAGGCACCCAAATGCAATTCCAGCCTGCCAGGGCACTTTCTGAGACAGCAATAATTTGTGTCAATGGCTTCGGAATTACTGTCGCTGAGATCTACTTTATTATGTCTCACCCCTCCTCCAGCATACTTTCGGTGCTATAAGAGCAGAAGAGGAGCCAGGTCACAAGCGATAACTCACTGCACAGTGAAGTCTTCATCTTGATAAGAAAAAAAAAGAATAGTTACCATTTTAAGTCAGAGGGCTGCCAATTTATACCACTTAAAAAAAACAGGAAAAAAAAATCAAGGAATATTTTGATTTATTGAGATTCAGTCATCCTAATATCCCTAAGACAAAAGGGCAAGTAATACATCGTTAATGATCCTGTTCATATTTCCAGTTCTCAAATCACATTTTCTCTCAGGTAGTTTTTCAGCTTTCTCCATTTTTTTTTTTCCTCAGCTTCTACAGCTTGGTTGGGTTTTTTTTAAGCTTTATTCATTCCTCCACCCCAAACAGCTACAACCCAGACTGAGAGCAAGCTAGTTATAAACATCTCTTTACTCTTGCCTCCTTCCTCTATACTTAATTTATGTTACATTTTAGAGGCTTTTAATTAGGGAGCATCTACTGATAACAGGAAGGAAATGGTTTGAAAGTGCAAGAACAAACTCACAGATGGGAATCAAGTTCAAATAAAAAGAACACATGAAAATGGTTTTCATTCTAAATCACACAGCAGTGACTTCCTTGTGCCACTGACTACAATTTCTGTGTTAGAGAAATGCAGAATACCTGCAGATAAAATCTTCTATCAAAAAAACCCTTTGTTTCATATATGAGAAAATATTAATGTCGCAAATTAATCTGCGTGCTAAAAGACTCCCCAAATTGCTTTAGCATCGTTCAAAACATTTGCTGAAAATGACAGTCACCAGGTTTTGCCACACGAGATTTTTTTAAACACCATTTGGGAACAGCGCGTTTCACAGACGACAACGGGAGAAACAAATTCTGATCTAGTTCAACATGACACAATCTCCCAAACAAAGTAAAAGGAAAAACAAATCCCAAGAGGCCGTTTTGCGCAGAGATGAGAGCAGGGTGGGGAAGCTCCTGTACGCAGCTCTGGATCAAGTGGCCACTCTACTCTGAAGTGATCCCAGAAAACCACTTCTTACTATGAGATGCAGAGCTGGTCCACAGCCCAGAATAACCACTTGGAAGAGATCCAAAGCTCTTGGCTCTCGCATCTGCATTCTAGATAGTGGTCTTGCCCTTGTTCGAATATATTTATGACCTTCGTAAATTAAAGATAAGGTTAAGAATATACTGCCCTTAACAATGGGCTTTAATAATTAATCTTTAGAATAGATTATTACAAAATTGGTATTATTTCCACAACATAATAAATCAAGCACTCTCAAAACAGAAAATATACAAATCTGTAGAAAACTGGTCACCAGTACTTGTGAGAATATCTCTGACCTTTCCAGATGTATTTGTCTGTCCTCTCTCCTTCCCACATTATTCTGTGTTTCGTAACAGAGCTGTTATTTGTCTGAGCCTGATAAGCTCCTGGGACTCAGTGTGACCCCTCAAATGAGATTCCCAGAACGTAGCTGTCACAAGAGATCAAAATGGTGCATCCACCATCAACTAGTCTGAAAGTCGTGCTTATCACAAGCCATTTTAATTACCTTACACTGCTTCAGTTCCTTTCCTTGGGGATATTAATTACATGAGTGTGTTTATTTCTTTTACTTTCGCAGCATTCACTTTTTCCAAACTTTGAAGCAATATTCCGAGTGCAGACTCCTCTAAAATGGCACAATATTAAATTCAAGCCTTAACAGGAGATGGGCTTTAATCATCTGAAACCTGCTACACCATTTCTCCAGTGTCAGAGAGAAGCCTGACTTATTGGATAACCTAAGTCATACCACTGGCAGCTTTGGAACATCACTTCCCACTTACTTATCAAGTTCAGTCGTTGCTCTAAAAATGTAAAATGATGCACGATGGGTTACAAAATGCAAAGTAAATGTTAAGTGTAACAAATTTGAGTTTTCGGCTTAGTTTACATAATTTGTCATTATTATTTGTGTGGCAAATCAATGATTAACTAAACCAAATCAGCCACCGGTGTTTTACTGGAGACAGACAGCCTTCACTGTCAAAAATTAAGTTGTTAAAAAGAAATTTTGGTACATAGATTTTTATTCTCTTTAGGAGCTGTCAGATTTATTTACAAGAGAATAGGGAGGCTTCTGTTCAGCTCATAACCATAAAATAAGTCAATACTAGTCTGTCAAAACCCACAGCTGCAAAGTGATATAACCAAAATGATTAAGGAGTTATCATGTACTGCTCTCAAGAACATAACTTCTCCTCCAGTCTCTCGATTCTTATGTTGTTTTACTCTGTCCACAAAATAAAATAATAATAATAAAAAAAAAGAGTATGATACTAACAACTGTTCAAACCAAGTCTAGCTAATTTTTTTCATCTTCAGATCCAATGCCAGTCAGAAGCCAGATGTAATATTAACAAGCACATAAACTGGGATGTATATTTAAATGAAACAAAGGATTCATTATATTAGCTAACTTTATGTTTGATCTGGCTACTTCGCAATGGCAGGTTTTACCCCTGCAGAAATGCTGACAGCATTGTCTGGGTGACTGAATGCCAACTCCTGCAGGTATGTAAGACTGCAGGAATTATCCTTGGCTTTTCCTGTTTTAATCCAGATAGTCTACACATAATTCATGTAGGCTATGTATATGAAGGATCTGCTTTTATCAAAACGAGTATTTTCACTTAGAAAATACAAACCAACTTTGGCTTTACTATTCTTCCCAAACCTTTCCTCAAATGACAGGCAAATCAACACGCCTGTCAAGCATCAAGCACCTAAAAATGTTTGGTGTATACTGAATGCACAGTGCGACTCAAACAAATACATATTCTCCATTTTCCTGTGACACATTACAGTCCCCAATCAGTGAAAAAGGCTGTATAGCAAAAAATGTCTTCTTGAAGCATACCTCACAAAACGAATGAAAGAAAACTAATACCTTGGATTAAATGTTTTTCTTTAATCACAATCTCAAAAAGGGCAGAGAGGAATCCCCCCATCCTGTTTATACTTCAGTCTACAAAAGCAAAAAGTTCTTGAAATGCATGAAGAAATAGGAATTAAGTAAAGTGGGGTGGTATCTACATTCCACTGAAAGCATTTATAGGCAAGTTTAATGGTAGTTTTGCAGGTAGGAGTCCTCTGGCACACAGCCACAAATCAGGAAAGACAGAACGATTTAAAACTGGGAACATCACCATGCAGGAAAAGGTTTGAGAGCGGTGTTCTAGGAAAGCTGATTGAGTCACTGACCTAGGAGGAGATTTTCATTTGAGCAGGAGTCACCTGAGACAAAATCTCTGTGCAGACTCTCTGGTTTTCCCTGACTTGCAGATGGAAAGAGGCAGCAGCCAAAATCAAAGCTGCCAGTTCTGAAGAGGACTTTCAATACCCAGTATTCACAGTTCAAGCATTCAGGTGGTTTTGAAGTAGCTTACGTATGGTGGTCTTTAAAAAAAAATGAAGACAATTTTTATGTTTTATCTATTCATGGTTTGTATTTTCAGGACTTGCTGGAAATAGGCAAAGCCCACGCAGAGGGCTTTATGACATTCTATACATTTATGACATACTATAGATGTCATATTCATATCCAGTGGTAGGACGATGTTCCCTTTCACAGCCCACTTCGACAAAGCCACACTCTGTGTGGCACAAGAAGCAGTAACTTTTCAAATGAAAGACGAGATTTTCATGTCATCATTTAATTCCACATGTCACAGTTCGAGGATCTAATTGCAAATGAAAATACCACTCAAATAAAATACATTTGTAAAGCTAGAAGCAAGCCACATACCCTAGTCTTGCCAACCACAAACGTGCCAGTTTCCCTAACATTACGAATAACAAGGGGTAAAGAGGATACATATTTTCAAAAATAATCGAATGTATCCCCCTGGCTTCCCAGGTAAAAGACACCTCATGCCGTATTAGTAATAGTCCCAGGAATCCAGTAACTTACAAACTGGGCCCAAAAGAATGAAGTAGAACATCTTAGTATCATTTATTCTTCATTAAAAAAATATTTTTTAATTTAAAAAAAAAAAACACCCTGAAATCTTATCATTGGACACATGCAAGCAGAAGCTTCCTGGCCCTTGTACCACATCAGAAAGCACCAACAGATCCAAGCCTTATTCTCTTCAGTACCTAAAAAGAATTTTTCATTGAGCAACTGAATGTAGGAACATGGATTTCTCACATAATGTGCATGGTTCATTTACCTCAGAAAAGAAATACATTTTTACAGACATTAAATACAAACTACCTAAATGCATTGCACAGTTAGATACAATTGCCTTGCCTGTTCCTTCATAAGCAATGCCATCTAAAAGGATAGAGTCAGGGTTAAGACCTTCATTTAAACTAATCAGAATAAATGTCAACATAAGCAGGGGAAGGCATGCCAGATATAACAGAAAAATAAGTAAGACATAACAAACAGTAAAGCTAGTTAAAATTTTGGATACTGATTTAACATAAGATGCAGCACAAAATACTGGAAAGAAAAAAAGTTGACTTGATTTCCATTTATTTAAACAAAAACGCTGGCCCTGTGATTTCTGGAAACAAATGATTTTGAAGTAAGTTCTTTGCACTTCATTTAAGGAGCTATCTGTGCTAAACCGAGACAGTTCTGAACACAGAAATATGCTCACTCAGTGTAAAATATAGAAATGATGCAAGTAGAAAAGGTTCTTCTTGTCAACCTCCTCATGGGTATCGAGGAGGGGGAGTCTGTATGGACACAGAGCAGCTGATGATACTGCTGGGAAAGGCACAAATGTAACTGAATTTAGAGGACATGCTCCCCAAAATTATGGCTAGTAACCGCTGCTTTGAAAACCAGCAAGTCAGCATTCTTTAATAATTGTTTTTTGTCTTAAATCTTCAGATCTATGAAGACACCATTATGTCTGGCGAACTGGTAAAATTATAACTCCCAAAAATACCAGCCAAAATGAGGCAGTTGTTAAAAGAAGGGGAAAAAGGAGGGGAAGAGGATGACTCTTAAATTATTACGAAGTATCATAAACAAATGATGTTTTTTGCCTTTTTCCCGAAGTTTGAAGCATTGACACACTGATGTGCTGTATGCCTGGCTACACTAGCTGTCGGTAATCACTAATGAGATCTAGAATGTTGTGATGCATTTAATCATTTCCTTTAAATACCTAGCGCTCATTATTTAATACGATGACACAAACCTGGACCGTAAAATGACCTACTGCAGTCCCATTAGTCATTTTCCTCTTTTGCTCAAAAAAGCAATGAGAATGAATCTGCACAGAGATGAAGCAGAATGCTTTTAGGTAACTATCCAAATACAGGGTAAAGTCTTCTTCTCTCTGCTTTCCTGGCTACCAGCAGTCTTGCCATTCTTTAACAAAATTAACCTTGTTCTAAGGCATTTGTTGCTACTACGAGTGACTTACCGAACATTACTATCATATGCAAGATGTATTAAAAATATTGCATTAGTTCTGCTAATGGTAAACTTAAATTTTCTGTAATAACAGAGAAGTTGAATTAAATGAAGCAAGAGACATGAAGCTTCCAACCTATTTCTGTAAACTGCACAAAGGCATTTAACTCTTCAAAGCAGGAAGGTATTTTGTATGGACTTTGATTCCAAACCTATGACAAATTTTGAAACAGACCATTGTGGCTGGTTGGAAAGTCCCTCTGTTGGGTATATTTGATTGCAGCATCAATGTTTCAATCTACAAACCTGAAAAGCCGCACTTTTCCATTTTCTTTAGAAGTAATGTTAGCAGTAATGCACAGAACAGTAAAAGACAACTGTCTTTGGAATTCTCATGACCTAGAAATAACTGTGTTCTGACCAAATAAGAAAAATCTTCGACACGCTTCTGCGCTCACTTATTTTCCTCTATTTGCTACCAAGTCGGTTGACTTGAAGAGAGACATACATATAGTGGTTTGTAACTTGAAGGACACTTTGAGTCTACAGGATTCTAACAGCACAAGAAAGGGTTAAAACACATGCTCTCACCAAGGAAAATGAAGAAATACAATCTCAAATGACCAAAGGGGAAAAAAGATCGAGTACAACTTCAATAAAGTGCTACAAATTATAAAATAATAATCTGGCACTTTTAAAAGTAAATTAGGTGAAGTGAGAATAAACGGTTTTAGGTGGTCTAATGCTGATCATCCACCAACACCTCTAATGACTTTTGGCAATTAAAGGGATTTCATGTATGAACAAACACCTTTTTTTCTAAACTGCTGAGCACATACAAATGTGAATTAACCATTTAGTGAGACAAGCAATTAAGACAAATTAGAAAACAGTTTCATGTGCTTTCTGCATCACAAATACCTTACAAATGCCTTTCAGTGACCCAAAAAGTGAACAATAAGGACTATGTTAAAGGCTACTGTCAGAGACAGAAAGAGCAAAGACATGCGAGCTTTGTCTACACTTATCCAGAGAAATTCAGCAAATTTCTCTGTCATGCATCTCGTACCCTCCCCAGCAATCATGCGAACCTTTGCCCTTTTGCCCTGACAGATTAAATCGAAGCATGAAGGAGTGGGATCTCAGCCAAAGAATATTACATTTTAAAAGCTGACCTAAGCTCTTTTTATTTGCCCTTTCATTTTGATCTCATGATGATGTTTGAGTACTTTCCTCAGATATCGAGTTCATCAATCTCTAACCCTCTCCTGATGTATTTTGGGTTTCTGTATTTCCGTCATTTCAGGGAAGGCTAAGATGTTCCGCACTTTGCAGATCAACTTTAATAAAATGGCCAATATGATACAAGAGATCTAGAGTACTTAGTCATAAAGATAGACAATTTGCATTTTTTTACCTCCCTTTAATTATGAATATTTTTATGCACTGAGACTTGAAATAGGAAAAGGATTATCACTAGTTTAAATACTAATTTTTACTTGCATATAATTTATCGCTAGGACAGGAACTGTGCAAGGATCCCTTCCACTCACCCACCCACCACCACCCTTCCCTAAACGGTTGCATTAAGTACCTTGTAAGTACTTTGTAACTGAGTGTTCGGCTTTTCTTAAACATCTAAAACTGACATGAAGATTAACGACATCTGACACGGTGAGTGAATAACAGCATAAACTATCATACTATTTTATTTGAAATTAAAATTCTCTAGTCTGCTACAGTTACCTTGTAAATGTGCCTCTGGCGTAAAGCTTTCAAACCTAAAAACCATGGGTGACATCTGCATGGGTCAGGACTTAAGTAATGAAACACTGAATCTTCCAGCTCATTGAGTCTCGAATTTTTGAAAGGCTTAAGCACCTTACAAAGTTCAAAACACACTAGTTGCCCCAGTCTGGCTTTAAAATGGATGTGTTGCTGTTTTTAATAGGAATAAATGCTCATGGACAATTGAAATGCCTTTGTATTTTAAAAAATACACTTCCAAGTTAGGACTGAAGTTTGCAACACATTTGGATGCACTATAAAAATACTTGCTTGGGCGATTTTACTTGTGGAAACATGTACAATTCATATAAAGCAAACGAAAACATTATTATAGAGACTAGCATTATAAAATAATAATAAAAAAATCTATTTATAAAACAGTACAGTAGAGCCAAAGACAGAGTAAACCAACTCAGAATTGTTATGTGAGACACACCCCACGTTGAGCACACAGGCTGAATTTATGTAATTCCTGATGACTAAGAAGCTAATGTCTCTTCTTTGTACACAATGATCTAATATAACACATAATCAGTCAAGTCTTCCTGACAATGTAGTAGAAAAAGCACACATATTTGTACACAAAGGATCAATATTTAGAGACTGCATAATTTTTCATCTCTTTAGATGGGCCATCCTATAAATTAGTCATCTTTAAAAGTGATGCTCCCAGAGAAAAAAGGAATTTTTTGCAGTGTGCAGATTGTTGTGATGGATACAGAACATTCACGTCCTCTAGATACACTGTGGTTTCTCTTTTTTTAATTAGAACACTCTATTTTTTCTGTTCCATTTTTCAGATATAACAGTATAGAAGGGTGGTAAAGTAATATTCCAGATAAGAGTTAAATTTGATTCTGAGAGAAACAACATTCATTCAGATGGTTTAAAAGGCTACTTAGTAGCATTTTAAGACCAAATCTCTCTTAATACAACTACTCCATGAAAGCACCAAGACATTGCTCAGCTGTTAATGAGCCCTTACTCCCCGATGTAAAGGCTGAGAAAGTTCACAACAGATACCTGAAACTTCCAGTAAATACAGTGAAGACAATGCTTTACTTACTAAACTTTAAGCCCAGCAATCATAGAGAAAACACAGAAACAAAAGATAAAAAGGAAGAGGGAGGGAAGAATATTAGAGCCGACACAAAGCAAAACACAGAAGTTTTCAAGCCTTTGACTTTTTGACACAAGCATATCTTTGGCATATAAATTTTCATGCGTAAGAAAAATATTTCTGTAGCACCTAAATCTGGTACTAGTTAATCAGCTTTGGAACACATCAGCCTGTCATTCACATGACCCAAGAAAAAGGGTTTTAAAAAGGCTTGACTTTGGCTGTTCCATCCATAACAAGAGACTGTTTCTGAATGCAAATTTAAAATTGTTACAGCATAAAAACCCCTGCATATTATGGCTAGCAGCAGTCATTTCTCTCTTATTTAAAGGCAACTGTTTACCTTAAAGAAAGTCCCAGAAGGATTTTGCATACAAGTGATTATCTGTTAACTGACAGCAACATTAATAGCAAAGTTATAGTCTATTATCAGAACGCCTTTTACTGTTATGCACATATTAGTACTTCATACTTAGCAGAGGATTATGCAAAATGTTTCTAATATTCATTGAAATAAAAAACATTTCAGTTCCACAGAGAACATATATGTACTTAGATAGAAACAAAGCTGTTAATTATACATATACTTAAAATGATGACTGAGACATCAGCCACTTCCATTACAGGTAGCAGACAGCTTAAGAAAAGAGTCTCAAAGTCTTTTTTCACAGCTGAAGAGAATAAAGTTACGTGTTTGTGGTCTCACGTGCCTATACGGATGATCAACGTGCTTTCTACCTTAACTTTATACACTTTCTACAGGACAACTGGCTAGCTGGTATTCTATGGAAACAGTCTTGGTTGGTCTCTAGGTATTTGATTCTATTGCAGTGGAAAAACATGCTGAAGAGGCGGATGGCTCTGGGGATGTTTCAGATGAAGCATCCTGAGAAGGTTGCACTTCAAATGGTTAATGGAATTCTGGCAACCTCCTAATTTCTCTCCTTATCCGGCAGCAATAAAACTCAATTATATAATCTGACACTTCCTATGCTTGGATGCTCAATTAGATAAATTGAAACAAGTGAAGGATTCCTCAGAAATTGTGGATTTTCTACCCAAAAAGGTCATTCTTGATATGCTGATGTAAATAAGGAGAGATTTCTACAGAAAGAATTCACAGAAATTAACACCAGATCTCAAGAAGTCACACAGTCCCACTGATGCTGCTTAAATATCTAGGGCATCCCTGCCCAGTCTTTATCTGTGCAACGTTTAACAAGCATTTCTGCCTATTTGGTATTTAACTGCTATGTAGCTGAGATTTCCTCCTATTAAAATCCCTCTGCTACAAATTTAAGTTGTTATTTCTCCTAATGTAGCCACCAGGCATGGAAAACAATGGATCATTATTTTCTTTCAAACAAAACAAATCCCAGTCTGTCAACCTTTTCTCAAAGATCAGGTTTTAAATATATTTGGTTTTGACACATTTCTCTGGACTCTCCTCTCCAAAACGAACTGTTGTGGATGAGAAGCAACCTGAGAAATAAGTGGTGCTGAAAAGGCATCTTGAATCTTTTTCCAGTATGAGAAAGGTTATTTCACTCTAATCACTCAGACTCCTGTATCTTTAAAAACCTGGGGCCAATCTTCACAAAACCCTTTGTACCTGCTAAATGTCTGAAGGTTCTTAGATATTCCAGACTGCAGGAAAACCTTCAACAGCCAATTAATCTCCATATCTCTCTCCATATCACTCCAGGTGTATTAATGCTTTTTATCATTCTTAAACAAAGACATAAAGTAGATAGCATAGCACTAATTTCATAATAAAAAAAAATGCCTACATGAAACTTTGACAGTACAGATGAAATTTCTAAAATGACACGGTTTTTATTTACTCTTTCCTAATTTATACATTTGGCAAGGGCAGAAAAAGCTTCTTAATTGCCTCTAAGAGACCAAAGGCAATTCCAGCAAAGTGGTCTCCATCATCTGGAGATGACACACACAAAACACAGTACAAACACTTCCTTCTGTTAGGATTATGGAGCTCATCGAAATATGCTACTTGCTGCTTATGTCTAGGTCATTTTATAAGATTTTTAAACCAAAGAGAATATTTCTTCTATTTTTTAAAACAGTATGCAAGAACTGAAAACAGAAGTGAGGCTGACAGGCATTTGGTTGAGTGAACAAGATCTTTAGTTATCAACCCCCACCCACAGAACTGCCCAAAGAAGAGGGATAAAAACATGGAACAATTACCATTCTGCAATCACAGCTTTGTCTGAGAATATAAATAGATAGATAGATAGTGGTCAAAATTGACAATAATGAAGTTTTCAAAGACAAGATATACAGAACAGAGATACAAATCTCTTTTCAGTTCTGTAATGCAAAGAATGATGACATGCATCAATACAAAGAAAAAAAAATGATATCTGCTATAAAGTTCAGAGTCTGTTTATAACTTCACCAGGTTTTAAATTTTACACTTTGGAATTTAAAAGAAGAAAAGAAAAGGGAAGAAGATTCAGCCAAGAAAATTAAAAACTTTCAAGAACATGTCTGGACTATTTAAGCTAAGGACTGAATCACAGCAGCTTGGCAGCAGGGGAGGGAAACTAGACAGAAACAAGAACTTGGTAGAACTCCTAGCCGGAACAAGGGGAAAATAACCCAGGACAAAAGAGCTGGGGAGGCCTGTGTACTGATTTGCAATTTTTTGTGTTATGTTTAAGTAATTTTGTTCCTAGATCTCAGTTTATTTTACCTACATGCAGCACATGTAACGAGAACACACCTTCAAAATGAAATCTGAAGTACTGAGAATTAAATTGTTCCTATCTCTAAGCTAGCAAAAAACATCAAGAGACCAAGGTGAAAACCCTTTTTTCCTTTTTTTTAAGTGTAGAAATCAGCAGAGAATTAAGCACCTTTGTGTTTACGGCATTAAATACTGTATTTCATAAAACCTGTTCCCTGAAATAATGGAGGCACCAGAGGCTTGGCCAGGCCAGAGTTAGAGTCTGGATGCATGGAAGGTATAGCAATAATTAGGTTTTTACAAAACAAAGCATTCATTTAATTTCATTTCAGTTAAACCACAGAAATGGTGTGTGTTTACATTATCTACTCCCAAGTCTCATTTCCTTTTCACTTATTACATATATGAGACAGGAACTTCAAATAATGAAGCTGAGGCGCATTAATGAAACGGGGAACGACTTGCTCTTTGTTATTTACAGCACTGATGGAGGAGATACACGTATGTGCCAAAGAAACTTGGGTGAGCATCAGTAATCTCATTTAGGATTTAAAATAAATTACTCCAACACAGATTTCCATATGTATCATGAAGTGTTATACACTAAGGTAAGGAAATAGATGCAGAACTCTAATGAAAAACAAAACACACAGGAATTCTGCATCTGATTTGATCATCAAAATATCTGTATGGAGTAAAGGAACAAATTATGTTCCCCACCTGTGTTTCAAGGGATATTTTTATTTTGGCAAGTTAAGAGACATTTCTTTCCATCTTAAAAACTACACATTCCAGACTGGCAATGAAGATATGTCTGCCATTCTCTTAAAACACTATACTTTTCAAAAAGAAATTCACTATACTACACAAAGGAAGTTATCTGTTTAGCATACAGCCACTGCAGAGAGAAATTTCTAAACACATCGGAACTGACAGGCAAGAGACTGGTTTTGGTTTGCTTTGTTTGTGAATGTCATTAGAGAGCTACAGATTTCTTAAAGTGTACCACATTTCGGCCGGTTGCAAGTCTGCGCTACAGGCTCGCCTTCACTGCAACAACACGCTCTTAAACAGTTTGTCAACACAACGGAATGAAAACATTGATCGCTTCAACATGTCAGTGATGTTTAGAAGAAGTTTAAAAATTACTTCCTGAAATACATTTCCAGACATCACGCCAGACACAAGACAATGATCCGGTGCCCAGAAAGGCTGTATTGTCTTGCAGCTTCCTCCCAAAAGGCTTCCCTTTCGTTCCATGGTCCAGCAGCAACCCAGGTAATATTCAAGTACCACACATACTCCTTTTCATCTTTTTCACGCCTTCCTTCTCAAAAGAACCCCATTTCCTCTCAGACATGCAAACATCTCCCCTTTTCCTTATGTTATCCATAGGGCAGGAGAGGGAAGACACACTACCCTCCTTCGCTCTGGTTTGGGGAAATCAGAGTAACAATATATCCTTTAGTATTTTCTGGTATTCATCTAAGAATTATCCTCGCCTCCTAAATAATGTACGTTGATGTGTGGATACCACCAGATTCATCTGGAAAGAATCTGTGTTTTATTACCACTGGTATTTCAAGAGGTACTGGGAGAGATGGTTACAAAATGCAAGTAGAAGAGAACGGGATTCTGTTTCCTAAGTGGGTTCCAAGCCAGCACTAAGATAATGCACTGAAGATGTAATTTTGCCCTGAGAGGAGTTGAAAGTGTCTTTTGACCTCTCAGAGAAACCCAGAACTTGGCTTCTAGAGACAGAATAAATAAACTAAAAGGTCCCATCCCAAAAGCTACATTGTTCTGTGACTTCAAAAGATCAGGCCCATGCTGAGCGGCTTGTCAATCATTTCAGTGTCCATCCATCTCAAAACACTCAAGTTTTTTGTTGAATTTTGTCTTTCATTTCATGCGAGCCTCAGAAGCTAGCCGGTTTAGATAGTTTCAACCAACAGGCCTCAAACTTTTTTTAAATGATGTGCAACATCATTGTGACAACCCATCTTTCATGCAGGACAGTAAATAAAGAAACATTCTTTTGCAACTATTACAGTTATTAAAAACAAAGTGAGAGCACAAAAACTGAACTGAAATCTACTAAATGATATCTGTATTTATTATATAGACCTACACACACAAACACATCTAAATAGACAGATCCACATGCATGCCCCTGACTTGAATAAAGCCAGTCCAAAGGGATTAAATACGCCTCAGGCCACTGCCACCAAGTGACCTGCAGACAATTGAGAGATTCAGACTCACTGCAGCTTCACAGGCCTGGTTTTAATTTACACCAGTTCAACCCCCCACTACAAATCCAAGGAACAAACTCAATCTCCTATTTAATATTTGGGCTGCCTTTGGTTTATCAGCCTGCATCTTTCTCAGCTTCAGACCACACATTCTTTGTTCCACTTCTAGTTTCAATCTGGTAATATCCAGTCAGGTCTCTGCCAAACAAGTAACAATTAGTATAATAATTATTCCTCAGGTTTCAGACACCCAAACTGCCAGAGAAAGAGGTTTGGTTGAGCTCACAATCAACTCAAAGCTACAACATCAAAGGAACTCAAGGTTTTATTAGTTCTGGTATTCCTAAAGTGACTTGTTTTTACTAGTGGCTTGATGGCAATAAAACCTACAAAACTATTATTTCTGTTCTGGAAAAGCAATGTCCTTAATCAGAGAGCCACTTCTTGCAAACATGTGAGATTAATGTGCAATACAAAAAAATACCTTCCTCACTCCCCGCTTTCACCAAAGAGCGAGCCGCTGCTTAGTAAATGCAACTACTGCGCCAGAATTGTTTTAAGTAGCCTTATCCTCTCAATTTCTAAACTAGACTCCAAGATTAGCTCAGAAATCATAACTCCACACATTCACATCATAACAATTGCTTCTTAAGATCCTCTTGTGAATTAAAAGAAAGACTCAGAGTATGTTTTGCCTCAAATATAGAAAACTACTTTTCAAGAAACACACATACATGAGTAATCAGTACCAGCAGCAAACAGCACCTAGGCCTAAAAACTGTGCAAAATGCCATCTTTTATTTTGTTTCAAAGCTTAAAATTATGGAAAGTGGCTTCATCTGAAAGGAGCTTATGGATTCCCCAATAGTGTAAGTTTGACCCTGTAAATAATATGTCATGAGAGGGGAAGGGGCAGACAGAGGATGGCAGCACAAAATGCCAAGTCAAGAACAAAATACGGATAGCTGGGGCTTAGGGGATTTATTTTGAAAGACAGAGCAAGCATTTATGTAGAAAATGCTTCCAGGATTCATATTCACAGGAACAACATCTTCCATAGTATAAATGTGCCAACCTACCAAAGTATTTGTTTAAAGCTTTTCTTGCCGAGTTGAAACCTCCTCATGGCTTAGGTACACATTACAGCATCTGAGTTCAGAAAGGACAGATATACCCTCAAAAGGCAATTAACTTCTGTGCACTTTAGTATTGTTTATTCTGAAACAAGTCCTCCTGGCCAGCATTTAAACTGCAGCATTCCATTTTTGCAAGTGCAAGGTCAGAAAATTCCCCAAAAAGAAAACAAACTAAAAGCTACGACGCTGAATAAGGTTCTAAAAGGCATTCAGAATGGTGATTTCCATGCACACATTCTCCTACAATGACTATAATCCTCATTGTACTATATGAAGCTACTCCTAGGCATTGCTGTGGTTCTGAATACGAATCAAACTATGCATTCCCGTATCTCATCTGAGCATGTAATCACTTGACAAGTCAATCAGCACTCACTTCACTCAAAAATACAAACGGACAGATTCACCCTCTGGTTCTGGGGGGAATCTGCAATCAGAGACTGAGATGTAAAGAGCCTGGGGCTTCTCCCAGTTCTCCGCTCTGCCCGTTCTGCTGCAGGCAGTTCCAGCTGGAAACAGACCATATCAATGCCACTCACCAATTAAAAGCAAGCACACCCTTCTCTCATCTGGCTTTTGAAAAAGTCCAAAAGCCAGCATGGGATGGGAGATGAACCAGGGTTAAACTTGATGCTCAGGCTTCTTGGCAGGTACTTGTCCTCTCTGCTCTCTGGGATGTTGCCCTTTGCAGCAGATGAGCCAGTGAGGTGGTGTATTCCTTCCCACTGCACAGGGGTAGCCCAGGAGTAGGATACAGCGACATTTTTACTATAGGTGGCCTTGTGGGAAGAATCTGCCTTATGGATGAACCAGACATAAGGTAAAACTTACAAAGACATGAAATGGTGCTGGAGAAGAAAGGTGACTAAAACATCCAGCATAATGGAGAAAGAGCTTTCTATTTGAGCTACCCAAAACTACAGGGCAAGCCCTCAAGCTGGACATCAGCTAAACCTTGCTGCAGAACCCATTGCAGCAGGCGGCACGTCTAAATCCTGTGAACCACAAGTATTTAAATAATTCATTTAAAATTAATATATTTTTACGTTATACCCTTAATAATACATTTTACAGTGGAAAGACTGGCTTATAAGAAAATCAAAATAGTCATTAGAGCATCTGAAGAGATTGTGTCATTTTCCTGCATGTTTCAAAGTCGGTGTTCGAATCCAAAGTATTCTGGTCCTTCCCAAAGGAATTTTGTAGCAGGTGGTGTTAATAATCCTTGAAACAGGATTCTCTTTGCTGCACCAGCTAAAAGTTAGGGGAAAAGGGATTATGACAAAGACTTCACCTGACCCAGTAATGCCTCTGTCATTTGTCACCTCTCATGTCAGTTTTGGAATAAGTAGGTATAACGTTTCAATCATAACACTGCAGATTTACTTCTACACCTGCCAAGGTTGAAGGCTAATGTGCTCTTAGAGAGCCATTCTCCTGCAGGAAAATATATGGAAATGAGAAAAAGCTCCATTCTGCAAGGAACTGTTGGTTTTCTTGAGGGCTTTTACAAACCCCTTCTCCTCTGTTTAATCATAAAAAAAAAAAAAAAAAGAGAGAGAGAGAGCAGGAATGGTGAGGTAGAGGTCAAACCACAATGTCTCCAGTGAAATATCTGTGTGACAGTTTCTGAAGGCACCTTATTGAAAGTACCGCTGCTTCTTGTCTTAACATGAATGCTTTCTAGTTTTCATTTATGTTGATTGCTCATGCAGTAAAATATGTCTGGGGCAGTAATGTCATGTCACATAAGGAAGAGTTGAAAGATACGATACCTTTCTAATATCTAATCTCAAACTTACACATACATCAGAGCCATTATTTTGTCATTAAAGTCCTATCTTTGTAATAAATTAAAGACCTTTGGACCCATATTATACACTAGAGTCACAGAAGTACATAAGCAAAGTATTTCGCTATTAAATATATACTTTTCCAAAATGCAATAAAAATAATTTATTACACATGGGACATTCACCAGACACATTTTAAATATCTCATACAAATTCTTGGATGTTTTCCCCTAAATATTTGAGGTGTAGATGAAAAATTAGAACAGATATTAAATAACTTTGGTTGGTATTTTTGATTTATAAACTATTCAGTGAATTTCCAAACTTCTTCCATCTTTTAAATGGCAATTTAGCACTTTAAAATGCTACAAGATACGTATATCTACGTATTTGAAAATTCCAAAAGGCAAAAATCACTGTATTAGCAGCAAATCTAGAAAAATCTGTGCCTAGAGATCTAATTTAATTTATTTTTTTAAAGGAACAATACAATTTTCAGGAACTGGGTCATATCAGAAAGAGATTTCATCATCTAGTGCTACTGGCCAGACCCAGAAACACTAATCTAAAATACCCTTACTTTGATCTGTCAACATTCATGCATTCAGAGCTACTATACGGATTAGGTTTATTCACATATCAGTTCTTTTCAAAAATTGTTATTTTACTGAAATTCCAGTCTGTACTCATTTCAGTGTCATCAGATCTGTTAATTTCCTATTGGCTTATCAATTCAAAGCAGACTATCACGACCACCTTAGTCACCAAAACCACATTTTACCATTTGCATTCCCATTTTTCAGACCATATGTTATTTTCAACTCAACTACAGCAGATGCTACAATACCCTGTTAGAAAACCAGGGCTTTGCTCTTTACATGTGTACAGAGAAACCATCAACATATATTCAGTTTAAATAAGAGTAAAAGGAGTAGGAATTCTTCAGCGTTTGAGATAGATGTTTGTTTATAATATTAAGCTATTTAAGAAGGAGCTTTCGGTGCTTTAGCTCTTCATAAAAATTTCTTTTAAAGGCAGTAATGTATTTTATTACTTGTTTTTAGCAGATCTGGTCCTCCATGAGTAAAGTGGACGCTATCTTACTATGATAAAGCATCTCTAAAGAAAACAACACCACGTTTCAGGAGTTTTCTTCCCCTGCCCCATTTATTCCTGCCCACGTTTCCCAGCACTCACATTTCCTCTGCTTCCCACTCACTTTCACAAACTTGTAGCCATTCTTGTCACCCTCCTTTCAGCCCATCTCCTTTTGTCCTTCCAGCTTCACTGCTCCTATGAATCCACCTCTCCTCCCACTTCTGCTATTTCCATATTTCTTTTAAAACAAAACGAAACAAAAACAGAGGGGGAGAGAGAGAAGTCCCCAAAGGAATTCCCCCTTAAAAAAGGAAAAATAACCCACAAACAAAAACCCAGGAAAAACAATGAATAACTCTGCAACTGTACAGAGCTCTGTTGTTCTCTATGTGGCATCAGACTCTGTTATCTTTTGCCTTTTTATTTCTTTAGGATACAAACCAAACAAGTTAAGATCATAAATTTAATTCAGTAGATCACTTATTTGATTTCAGGAGGGAAAGATGGATGGCTGGTGGAGTTTACATGGTTTAAGCAGCTACCGCAAAAAACCAGTCAAAATTAAGCTTCCATGGAGGAGATGGCAGATTCTTCCTAAACTCATCACCTTAGCAGCATCCTAGCAGCACCAACAGGATTACTTGCATCTTGCAGTACAACCAGTACCAATCTGGAGGGCTCTGCAGTGTCTGGTTGCCATGTAACTATCATCTACACACAAGATACATTCCTGTCTGGAATAAGAACTAAGCTTTTCCCACGTTACTGGCTTTAACTGGAGCGTGGTTTCCCCTTTATCCTCCCCTCTCTGACTTCTCTACTTCTTTTCTCCAGGCACTGAGATTAAGTGCCTATATATCAAAGAACGATTGCCAAGAAAAGCAAAAGTTAGATTATAGTCAACACAGAGCTCAAGCCTCAGTCCTTATACTCCTCATATGGCTGGTTTCAAAACAATAAGCGCTCCATATGCCTTTAGACACATTCAGCCTCACGTACTCTTGTCCCTTCATGAGGCATGTGTCACCAGCCCGCAATGAATAGTGCAAATGCACCTGCACAGATCTAAAAAAATTAACCTGAAGTTCACATTAATAATGAAGCACTCCAGGTGGTCTGCAAACTGGGACCGTAATGAGGAATTTTCAGTGACACACTAGTTATCAAATGTTGAGCCAGGTCACTACACATGAATAAAGTGATCTCCCTAGAAAGATGAAAGGGGAATTATTTTTTTTTTTCTTTTTAAGGAAGATTACATTTGCCTTCTGTAAAAAGTCTGAAGAAAGACAATGTGCTAAAACATTTAACTTGATTAGGCTGGAACGGAATAAAACACATCAAGAACAATCAAAGGAGCAGAAAATTATTCTGAACTGTATATGCAACAGCGGCTAAATCCCGGCTGGTGCCCTCTGAGCCCCTGCTGGCTGCAGACCCCTGCACTGCGCCTGCACGGCTTGCAAAACCAGCGGAGGATTGAGCTGATCATTCTGGCTGCTGCTGTGGGAAGGAAGAGGGGGCATAGGGAACGTCAGGGGTGAGAGCGCAGGCCCTGGGAACCGGGAGCACCTTCCTCTCAGCCCCATGCCTGTCTCTGCTGAGCACAAACCAATGCCAGGGTGCAGGTTGTCCCCCAGCTCTGTAGCAACAACTTGCAAGTAAAAGCATGACGAGCATCTGGAGGAAAATTAGGGGCTGCTTCAGTCTGCAAGTGACTGAGCCCCCGTTTGCTCTGCTTCAGACCTGCTCTGTTCCCTGGTGGGTATGGCAGATAGGAAGACATTGTGTGACCCTTTACAGGGAAATTGCTCACGTTAGGGGATGAGGGACAGACACTGTCTATAAGGTACTACTGCTACTTCAAAGAACCCGCCAGTATGTATGTATCTAGGGAAGGACACAGGACACAAAACTCATGTCCTACTCTGCCTGTGCATCAGAAGGTCTTCATACAGCCTTGGATGGCAGGTCACTATGGCAAACAGCCATATAAGCAGGTAAATAACAGTTCTGATCTGTTCAGTCCCACATGTGCGTGGCCCATACAGCACATCAAGTACAAACCACTCCTTGCTGAAACGAGGCTTTGCCCTTGCTAAGGAATGACAGGAGGAAGCAGCAGCATAGAGATAGCGGCTTGTTCGTGCAACCACCTCAGGTACCCCCTTTCAGCCCTCAAGGAGAAAACACAATCAGGATCCAGAAATGAGAAAGCTGAGAGGTCTTAAGCTTTACAGCCTTTCCTAAAATTCCACCTCAGTGGCTTGCACTAGGAGAAAAATACTTTTAAAGTTTTGCCTACTGAGAAAGAAATGTCAGTGATTTTAACGGGGAACAAAGAAATATTGGATTGCACACTCAGCAACATGTACCAATGACTCTATAGGAGCAAGTTGATGAAACCTGGAAATGGGGAAGGAATGAAAGAGAGCAGGATAGTCCCCTAAAAACTTAGCACCACTACGTCTGTTTGAAGTTCCCTCCATATTGTAATATTTCTGTGACTAAGCACTAGAACAACGTTATAAATAAAGTTCAGTTCAGACTAGAAAAGTTCTTTGTATATTTCACAGATGGGTACAGTACAAGGACACAGAAAAATATAAGGAGTAAAGTCTCTGAATTTTGTTTGTATCTGATCTTGTAATCAAAGGCAAGCAAGCTTTTACTGTTTTCTAGTCTACTTCTTCACGAAAAAAGGTATTTCAGTGAGATACCCAAAGATATAACAAAAAAATACACCCAAAGATATATTAAATCAGTTAGTTGTTCTTCTCATAAAGATAATTAAAGCACTATAGAGCAATTATGGGTAAGTTTCTTTGACAATATGCACAATTTAAAATCAACAGCATTCAAACCTCTTCACAAAGATGAACATATGCAACTGTACTAGCCTGAAAAAAAAAGAAACAAAAAGAAGTCTCTTTACTGCATGACTCTGGGAACTAAATGTAAAGCTTTCCCTGAGAGAAAGCCAGCTCCAAATCTTATGAAGCTGTTTTAGCTTAATTGTTTTAAGATGTAAATGTAAACAATGCAGAGTGACATTCTTCATTTGGGAGAAAAACCAAAACCAAAGAATAAACACAGTTGCTGGATCTAAAGCAAGCTGTTCACTCTCCTGAAATAATACAACTTACTTAGACATGTTTTCATGCTGAGAAGCTGGACAAGCCAAAGTGTTGCTTATGGGCCATTTGAGACACTTTTGCATCTAACGAGGCTGGCGTATTTTTTTGCAAGATGGTCTTATTTGCCTTTTTTCCCAAGCATCCCTACATGGAAACAGATATCATCTTCTGAAACACTGCAGCCTGTGTATTATCACCTAAATAAATCATTGGACTTTCAGGGAAAGAAAAAAACACAAAACAACCTCCCCAAAAACCCCAGCACCTGGAACAGGAATAATGGAAAAATGAATCCTAAGGCAAAAAAACGTGTAGGAACTAAGTGACAAGCTAT
Organism: Patagioenas fasciata; assembly: GCF_037038585.1. NCBI lineage: Eukaryota > Metazoa > Chordata > Aves > Columbiformes > Columbidae > Patagioenas > Patagioenas fasciata. The sequence goes on along the minus strand of NC_092522.1, from coordinate 6,742,437 downwards.
TATTGCTATTATTCCCACCAGTGTGCAGGTCTCATTGCCAGAAAGAATTAATCCTGAAACTAATTTGAAGACTTGTATGACCTAATACTAAACTTACCTATTTTAATATTTTTTAAATTAATTTTTAGTAAAACCTGACAACTAACTCCAGCAAGCTGTTCTCAGAAGCCAAGCTCACTATATTTCACATCACCTGAAACATGGTCTTCTGTCCCTAAACGGCTCTTCCTGAAGAAAAGGTGTGTTAGCATTCATTACTGTAAGCCATTGATGTATATTTTATTTGTGGTTTTAAAGTTTTCAACCACTCTTCTTTGATGCAATGCATAACCAGTAGTAGTTAAAAGACTACCTTAAAAAATTGAAGCCTCTGAACAAATTTTGTGATAAACCATCAAAGGAGTGGAGTTTGAATTAAAAGCCTGAAGGGTAAGAAACAAACGGAACTTGAAACAACTGAGGTGTCTAAGAACAATGGCAGAGAGGGAGAAATCTCCACCGTTAACAACACTGGAAAGCTGAATTCAAAACAACTATCAGACACAGCTTTGTTTACCTGGATCTAGAATTAAAACAATGGATGTCGTCAATCTTACACCAGTATAAAAGTGAACCTTTATGTTGCTATACTGAAAATGGTTTGTCAATGGTAAAATCACACCTCACAGCCCAGTGAAAAGCGATCACACGGGATCCTTAGAGAAAGGCAGCGTATTTCAGGTCACTACTACTGACTTGTGGTCCATGGAGGGCTTAAGATTCTACTTTGAAGGAATCCACAAAAGGTCACTATGAGAAGGCATGTTGGCAGCGGGCTTAAATGCACAGGACATCCAGGCCATACATCTACTATAAAATGTATGGCAATTCACAAGCTAGAAAAGGCTGAAAAATGCTTCTGTTGGAAATTTTCATTCATTAGTAACGGGAATGTTTTATGGGTACCTTACGCTGTAGAACAAACACACATCAATCATTTATCTCATTTTTCTGTTACACTTAAAGCCAAATTTATGTAAATACAGCTTACTAATGAATGATTAGAAACCAGAAAATGCAGGCTGTACTTATTTTTACTTAATAGATTAAAAAAATTACCAATCTACAGGTGGGAAAGCAAACTGCAATTCTTGTTCACTTTATTTAAAAAATTAACATTATAATTTCAAAATCTTTTGAGAGTTACTTGCCTCTGTTCAGTCTTACACATCATTTCAAAGCCCAAGTCCTTGAGCTTTAAAAATAATACTTGAATTTATTATTCCAGGCAAAGAATTCTACTGAAGACTCTCTTTCAATGTCTGAACAAGCATTGATGAAATGGTGGCAAAAAGTTCAGAGCCAGGCTGGCAGTCACAGAAGCAGTTTTACCAGAACTCCGCAAAATTCAGTTTCAGACAAGAGACCCCTACGTAGTTCAGACCTTTTCAAACAGACAAGGGCAGATCTGTCATGGGGTGTGGGAAGTCTGCCAACCCTCAAAATCAGCAGTGTAGCTGGGAAAAGGAGTCTGAACTATTGCAGCACCTGAAACCAAAAATACAGAGCTCATAAATAGTTCTAAATGCATTAAAACTAAGAGTAATATAAACTTTAAGTCCTCATTAGTGCTTCCGATGTGTATCAATCAGAAATGTTAATGTAACTCCTTGGAACAACCAAATACTGTATACATTTTTTTAACTGCAAAATTAAAGATACAGAAAAAAAAAGTCTTGCATAACACGAAGATAAAAGATTTCCTTCTGAATTCAGCTACTGTTAACATTTGCACCTGGTGCTTACATAATAAATACAGAAAACAACAATTGTACCCTAAGAAAAACTTAATTAGATTAGGCATGTCGTAACAAATGCAAAATTACCATCATTAGTATGTCAGTGTTCTACAAATGGAAATGCTTAACTGCCAAGCCTACAAGTCTCATGTCTGATTTATTCCCACAGATGAGGAGGAGATAGCCATTTGTACCCTTTTTTAATTTCAGGGCAACTGCATCCAGGGGAGATTTACTCACAAAGGAGCAGGCAGGAGTACTGCTGTCATCTTGTCTCTCTCTAGAAATTCAGGTGTACTTTTGTTTACAGACTTTTTGTGCTACAAAAGCAAAACCAGGTTGGGCAGCCTGGAACAAACTAATGAGCCTCCAAATTTCTTCTGTGTCCTGATCCTTCATCATTAGCTTTGTGGGCTGTTTCACAGGAACCCGCTTTTCTCACAGAGCAGACATTGAGAATGACACAACAGTTTCCCCCCCCCCGCCCCAAAGCAACAGGAATCCTTTAATTTCAGGCTTAAAGCTGTAACAACAACAAAGATTCCAGGGAAAAATGTTTTAACGGCATAATGGTATAGACAGTAATGCACTGGAAAGTATTTCCTACAGCGTCGCAAGCAAGAACACAAGAGTTTGTCAAGTATCAACCAGGAATGACTTAAGCAGAAGTGACGCTGTCTGATCCAGCCTTACTTTCCTCTGATTGCATACAGAATCTTCTAAAATACTTGGGATACTCTTATGCAAACCTGCAGAGTCACACAAGGGAAAGAAATTATCCCCATGGTTATAACAAAAAAAGGAGGTTTCTGGTGGTCTTGTACCGTTGTAGGGGGAGCAGTACTCACAAATCGTCACATACCACAAGCACGAGAGATCAGACTCTGACTAAATACAACCGTGCACATCACAGCCTCATGAACACAAATGTTATATTTCACACAAAATGGGCGCGTTGCTGTAAGGTCCAAACTTTCTGCTAGAAGTCTGCAATTCTCTAAATGCCAAGATACTTTAATTTGTCAGGAATAAATGTGAGCTTAATACGGGCATTTAAATGCTTTGTATATTTAATCAACTTTCCTCAATTATTAAACTGTAAATATTCCCTGAGTATTAAGGCATTAATTTGTTCTAAGAAGCTCCTAGAGACTACAGCAGCCTTCCTGGATATTTCATGCCTGCAAAGTTATTTAAACATTACCACTGAAATCGTAAAGCTAAACAAATCTTCCTCACAGTGTCTACCCTGGTAGGGCAGATATTTAACTAAAGCTAGCACCTAAAGCTAGACAATATTTAAATGGCTATTTGATCGACATTCCACAGGAGACCTGATATAATTTAGGTTTAGTATTAGGTTTTAAGTAACATAAATGAAAGAAAAATACATAATTAGGAATTCAGACCGTTTTTAAAAAACATACAACCATATGCTTGATGGCAAACCTGTCACACCCACCAGTGCGGACTCTCTTGCCTTCCTTGTGCTGCAATACTAAGACCCTGCAATCACATTTGCCCTTGCAAAAGGAAAAAAAAAGCCTTCACTTTATTAAGAAAACCAAGAGAAGCACTAGGCAAAATTGTGGTCTGACCTTGAACTTTGCTTTGTAGTCAAGAAATAAAAAGTAAGAAGTCTGGTTTATGAATTTTTGAAGCAAAATTCCCACTAAGATAGTATGGGGCATAGATATGATTGCTTCTTGTGAAAACTATAGATACATAAGGTTACCCAGCTGTGCAGCCATGAAACATTTTTTTCTTGATTACATAAGGAACTATGGCAACCAAGGGTACCATGGCCTCACATATGCTGTAATAATGAGACATAATGAAGGGCCTTCTGGGAGCTCTCCCACAACTGTTAAAATTTTATACCATCAGATTTGGGAATTAATTTGGAAAAAGAGAGAATCCTTTTTTAATATTTGATGTGCATTAGTACTTTTTCCCTTTATAATGAAACAATCTCCTCTAAACATCCACATTCTTTATATTTAAAAAAAATCAACTGGTCCTACAGAAACAACTCTCTAGGCAGATGATAATATCACATACGAACTTACAGTATGTGCCTAGTATACCCTATCTGCAGATATCATCTGATTCGAATAATCGTATGTTTGCAGCTTTTCAGCTCCTGATGAAAAACTGACCTGTCTTCAGAGCAAATTTCCTTCGAAACTCATAGATGACTGTTATCTGTACCTGGTGTTATTAAGAATATTCATTTTTTTGACACCTGTTCCACCAGTTATCTCCATATAAACTTATAAAAGGTCTCATCTCAGTCCATGATGAGGTCATGCTACTTCTCTATAAAAAGCACCTTGAAATAGTTGTCTGATAAATCTGCCGATTCTTTGTCCAGCTGTCATTTCAAGGGACAAGTTTTCTACTGAATCTTTTGTTCCCCGGGAGGGCAGGCAGTCCTGGCTGAAGTGCTAATTGCTGCTAAGCCCAAAGAAGAGGCTGAATTCCACCACAGCTGGGTTATATCTGGATTGAACAGAGGCCCCACCCTTGAACAAATAATCCCCGTGGAGAAATTATTGCCGAATCATGAAGGGTGAAGAAATACAAAGAAGGCAGTAACACCAGGGGTTTTGTCCCTTTACACCGACAATACCGCCTTCATTCCTAAGAGCAATGGAACAGCAGATGGGGCGACCACCGTGGTACAGCTAGGCTGAACTAACCATTTTAAATCAAAATTGTGATTAAGACATAAAGAGAGATGACAACCATAACTGGAAGCCTTCATGAAGTTTTTCTTCACTTACAGTAAATCTGAAAGTGGCAGCTCTCTTTCGTGCACTTGAATAATGAATTCATTTGGCTTGACAAATCACTGTCTATTCAGAACACTTTTCCCTGTGTCCCAGTTTGAACTGGTGCAAGGATGGAGAAAGGGCACTACCTGCATTTGGGAGCAGACGGCAGGGTTCAAGATGAGAGGGAATGGTGATTAAAGCTGTGATCGGAATACGGCGTAAGAGTGAAGGCGGCAATGAAATGGCACAGGCACGCAAATTCAAAGCGAGAGAACCTGGGAAACTGGCCTGGGACTAAAATTGTGTGATTCTGTGAATCATTTCCCTGTAAAGAAATCGGACAGTTGAGTCAAGAGCAGGGAGAAACCGCGACTGGCTAGACGTGGAGACTAATTTCTAGAAGTGAACGTTAAGACAGTAAGTTATGAAGGGGACACTCACGCCCCGCACCCCAAATGTCTGAGAACTGGGCCTCACATTCCAACGTGCCCCACAACAGAGGAAGTTTTCACTCATCTCATCCCTTCCCACTGCTTTCCACACCCATCTCTCCTCTCACTCAGCACTGGTTCCTTAATCATGTCAAAGCAAACTTTAAATACCACAGTCTGAAACGGTTTAAGTAAAAACGCTCCCTAAAACCAATCCCTCTTTAATATGTAAATTTAGGCCAAGAGACTATTGAATGGGTGTGATTAAGGGAGCAGTAAACTGTAAAATGAAGGTAGTGTGACTAGGAATGAGAAGTAGAGAAGAAGGTGGGAATCTTAAGGTCTGGCAGTTGATAATGTTGCATTACATCCTAAGTTGATATACAAGTTCCAGTTTACAGAATTGCTTGGACTTTAGCAGACGCACTTTTTGAAATTTAAGGACTCACCTGTTGAATAGTTTGGACCTTAAAATTAGAATTCTGATCTTAATCTCTGCTTTTCTTATTTTTTCTTTTGGTAAAGATAACACCATTGTTTTGGGGAAGACAAATAGATTACCTATGAAATCTTTAATTTACTTACAAAATCATCTACCAAAGTGACAAGTACCATAACAGATACTGGTTTGCATAACACAGTTCAAGTGGAAAAAAAGTGAAACATGGTTTATGCTTGGAACAAAGAGGATGAATGAGATGAGGTTCCAGCTGGAGAAACAGTGCAATTGTACAGTTAGAGGCAATATGATAATACATATATGCATAGAGACTGCAAGCCTGCAGGCAACTTTAATTTTGGCACTTCCTAACTTTAAGTACTTGGTTTTGCACCTTAATAACATTCTTTTAACATGGTGTGCGTATAATACAGTCATAGATCACTCAGCCAAGACCTAATTGATTTAATCATCCACATTCGTGAATGATTTGTGAAGCTTACATGAGTTTGCTAAGTTGCAGCCCTGCCCAATGAAAATTAAAACAGATGCCTCTCTGGAGCCCAGAGAAACAAGCTGATAATGTAAAAGGAACAGACTGAACTGTAACAGTAAAAGTGTGACAAAAAATATTTTGTTCTTTGCTACTGTATATGTAGCCAAAACTACAACACTACAGATCTGTCAGTCCAAATGGCAAAAATATGATTTGGAATGTTAAAAAGTAAACTAACTTTAAAAGAAATCCGAATGATAAACCCTACACATTGCAAGGTATTTGCCTAAGAACAAGGAAAAAGATCATAAGAACAAGGAAAAAGATGTAAATAAGGTGAATTTGTAAAGAAAAAATGACACCACCACCACAACAACAAAACACAACTATTTTACACATAATTATAAGGTAGTATGTATATTGGTAGAATCATTGGAATTCTTCTGCTTTTGAAAGAGGCTAGATTTGGTTGATGAAAAAATTAGATACTTTCTTGATCTAGAAGACTCTCTTTTTGTCATAAAAAAGATTGTAAAATGCTTTGTTATTGATCCTATAAAAATTCAAATTAACAGTAAACAGCCCTCCTCTAACTTAAGACAGAAAAGTCCCATATAAGAACAGTGAATTCCTGTATATTTAGAATTATTAATGGCGGTAGCCTCAAATATCCCACATTTTTTCTGTATTCAAATTTCATCTCCATTAGTGTAAAACTGGTTATCTAGCAGTATTTTTTTCCAGTTGGTGGTCCTTCTGCCATCCCTTTAGAGAATTTGCTGTATAACCAATTAAGGTCTAATTGTCAGAAAGTTGCTCTCAGTAGAGTAAGTTTTCAGTTTTTCCAAATATCATCCTGTCTCTACCCATGAAGCTGATACTAAAATTAAAATTCCTCTTCCTTCCAAATAGGAATCAAAATTCCTATTTGCAAAACGGATATAGGCATTATGAAACCCCAGTGAGTTAAACCTTGCCTTCAGAGAGCTGATTTTTGCTCTTTTCTATTTGGACCTTTTACAAAACATACGGTTTCCTTGTCTCATTTCCCCAAGTGTTAAATGGAGAAAACATTACTTCTCTGTTTACAGAGCAATTAGGATAAATGCACCCAAGGTCTGTGGAGCATTTAGATTCTGCGGTAATAATGCTCATACAGATGAGGTTCATCCTGTGTTTTCTTTCACAGAAAAGCCATCTTCAGCAGTTCTTGTCCCTGGTTACTTCACAGCTCAGTTTACTGTTCCCCCACTACAACTGATTTTAAAAATAAAGTCTAAATTGAGTGTACAAAGTCATTCAGGCTAAACTTGAAGCCCTAGAAAGGGCGGGGAGCTTTTTATTTGTTTCTTAAATCATAGGAGCTGTCTACTTTGTAGCTTGTCCTATGGCATTAGCAGGAAAATTAGCAACTGGAAGCTACATTACCATCCAATATTACCAGTTAGAAAAGATGAGCAACTGCAGAGACAGACTTGTACATGCAGGTTTTCCACTAATGTATCTTAAAAATCCATTCTCCCTATGTAAGAGTTTTAATCCTTCGTTAGCCATCACCACATTTCATTTATTTTTATTATGCCAAAAGTTCATTCTGCTTTATACTGTCTGTTTGATAGAGGGTTCTCAGAACTGGAAGGAAGAGAACTGCAAAGCCAGGCACACAGAAAACAAAGAAGGACAGAGCTTTCCAAGACACAACCATCTTGCCAGCTGCTCTGCTGGAGATTTTCTTGGCTTTTGAAAAGCTGCATGTTATAATCTGTAAGTGTTTTGCACAGAACAAAGGAACTTTGGAAAAATGTGATCAGCAAAGAGCAACTCATAAATGAGTAGTGAAATAGAAGGTGAGAGGTGAATAAAGACCTGATTCCAAAATCCTTCATTCTACGAGGCAGGAAGAGAGTTGCAAACTCTTCCTATAATATCTGATTTCGATACTTGATTTTTGCTTGCCTGGATTTTGTTCAAGATTTTCTTTGAAAACATCATGACTAAGAATTAATTGCTTTCATTAAAAAAAAAAAAAAAAAAAGAAGTAACTGTTGTGAATTCTTCCCGCTATGGGAGGGCAGAGTGTTAAGGATGATGTCAACCTCCAATCTCCGACCTTTGGGGAACACGAGTTTTCATACCCAGATACCTCAGCAGATGTAGTTAGAGCTATTTGCTCCCTCCTGCTGGGGAGGTGCCAGTGTCATAAAATACCTAGATTTTCATTGTATTGGACACACACATATTTTAAGAACAATAACCAACAGGGATCAAGAAATAGCTGCTGCCATTTTTCTATGCCTTGCTGCTCACACCGTGTCATTTATATACATTTGCTGTACAAAGCAAGGAGTTTAAGGCTTAAAGATACTTTTAAGGAACTCTCTACTGATTAAGGTCTTTGTTTTGGATTTATCCATACCAGAGTGAAAGCTTCAGTAAACAGTCTGATATTTAAAAGTGGCTCTGTGTCTACAAGTCAAGTACCTCCATCACTCCTTTTTTTTTCATTTGTTCTACTTCTTTTAATATCAGCAGTAAAAATAAAGAAATGTGGTTTTAAAATGTTTTAAATTGCGTTTCGCATTTTCCTCCTACTAAATAGTCGGTACTTCTGTTACATGACCAGGAAAATACCAGTAGACCTTAAATCTGAAAAACAGATTTAAAACCAGCACTACCCCTGTTTGAGCCTAACACGACGTGTCTTCACTGCAGCGCTCGCTTCATTCTTACCTCAGCAAAAGGGACACGGCTGAGATTGTTCGGCGTGAAACTGAACAACTTTGACGGGTGTCCCAGTTTACAGATTTTTCTTTAAGGAAACCAAGCAAATGCTTAATTTTAAAACATGTCTGCTGTAGGCTGGCACATATATATACCCAAATGCCTGACTTGCTATATGGTGATTGTAGCACACGGCCACTCATGTCACCTCCTGCGCTCCCAGCCACTGCTCTTCATCTTCAGCTACAGGGGGAGAGTCTCAATAGAAGTATCTGAAGGTGCTCCAGCACCACCCTTGGAAAACGAAAAAATAATTGTATTTTCTGCATTCAAGACATACGTGAGAGACATATACGTAGCATTTCTTTATATGTGGAAAAAGTGTTTAACATTCTTAGAGCATACATCCAACTCACATGATAAACATACCATGAATTGCCTTATCTATCATGTGATATCTGTGGATTAGGGAACATTTGTGATCTCTCATCTTGATTTGCAACTCTGTCCCATAACATGAAACAAATAGGAAAAAAAGAAAGAAATACATTCCTTACATAACTGCCTGCCTTTTCAGCTTGGATTTTTATCAAGAGCACCTTAAATTTTCAATGACCATGAACTAAAGGTCTTTCCCAGTCTAACAGAATTAATGCCATATTTTTATTTACACACATGCACATATGCATGCACACACACACAAAGTCAGACTTTCTGAAAAGACTGCAAGATTCAGTCACAAATATATATATTGTGACATGCATATATATAAGTACATATGAAAGCCATATGTATATATGGCAGAAATTTTGTCTTTTTTAGTTGTGGGCACATAGCACTGTAATTACCTTGTAACAAAATTAAACAAGTCTATCTGAGTAAGAAAAAGACCTCACCATTAGATGGGAGCTCAGAGTGTTCTGGACTCAGCATCCAGTAACCGATGAGTGAAAAATAAAACGTCACTTTCTAATGCCTAGTAAAGTCAACACAGCAGCACTATTAAAAGGCTGAGGTCAGCAGTGAGTATGCCTGGACACAGTAAATTCAGACTATTTACAGGACAGAAACATGCAGTCATGTTCCTATACCACTGGCTGGAATATGAGAACCACCTTAAAGGATCACAGGCTGAACATGTATTTTTAAAAGGGTAAAGTCATTTATGTGCATCAACAACTATATGCACACATTTGAAACTTAACACCTGATCACATACCTGTATTCCTTCCTGTAAATAGCAAAACATAATTTATTTAATTTTTAAGTAACTGCTGGGAAAGTGTAATTAACAGGATACAATTAGGCAACAGCTAAGAAATACTTAAAATCAATCCAGAGACTTCCTGCTTATTATTATTACCCATAACTATAAGAATGTGTAAAATGATTGAAGAAAGGAAGCTAGCACCCTATATAGTCAAAGAGCAATAAATATATATTTAAACAACAACAAGAAAAGAAACTCTGTAGAATAAAGCGCACATTTTAAACACAGTCATGATAGTGTGGGTTAAGGGTCTTTTGAAATAAACAATGCTTATTTGTTTATAGAGCTATTATCACTAAATCTCTACATGCACTACAAAATGAGAAAATCCACTGATTTTAATTAAAGCTGAACTAAAACTCAGGTGGCAATCTCCACCGCAATAACAGAAGGCCAAAAGCAAACATACATACACAGACTGAAGAAAGAAAAACATGTCAAGAATAACTGACCTGTGAAGAAAGACTTGGCTTACACAGAAACTTCGAATAAATTCTATAAAAGCAGTTAAATTACAGAGAAATCTATTTGCTTTGATCTAATCCAACAAAAAGCTCATAAACAATAACAGGATTTGGGCTGGACCAAACACCTTGAAAGGGTTTCAGGCTGCCCTGAGCTACTGGGCTACCCATGGAACTTGTATTAGAGCTGTACAGAAAGAAATACATAAATGCATAAATATTAAAATTTTAATTGGTTGATGTACTGTCACAGTGGGGGAACTGGCATATACAGCCCTCTCAAACCTACTCTATTTACCGAGATGAAAAAGAACAGCATGCAAATAGAAAAAAGACATAAAACACTTTAACAACGCTACAGAATTGCAGCGGCAATCTTCGAGCAGAAAGGGATTAATTAGCAACAAAGGCAAATGGCCGTTTGCCTTAAATTATCAGTTCTTCTACGTGATCATTATCCGCTAGGAAAAATCTTTGTACCTTCATAGCTATTATCTGAATACCTAAGATATGATGACGCAGTGTACAAAGCCACTGAAAGCTTTTGAAGCTACTTGAAATCCCAGATGAAGCACATTTGTTCCATTTGAGCCATTTGTTGCAAGCACACCCCAATCTGACAAACGCATTTGACGCGATACAAGAAAATGCCAACAGACCAACATACAAATTACAAAATAATAATGCTTGTTTTCTTGATGAAAGAATTCTGTCGCTGCTCCTTTCCCAAACTCTTTCTTCTCCTCTCAAGGGATGTACTCATGTTATGTGCACGTCATGCACAAATTTGAACTTTGGATTTAAACCTTTGCTTCACTTGCATTTATATTACGTAAATATCAAGCCCAAGCCCTGTGAAATCCAAACCAGAGAGCATCTCCTCCTGGTTCAGGATAAAACAGGCTTGTCTTCTTCCTGTTACACATTTTGAATGGGCCAGCACAGGGCCATTCTAATATTTAAAGTATTCTCCTCTTGCATTGCTATGGGCTGCTTTGCAAGTTGTCTCGTTCCTGCCTCCAATCTTCTCTTGTACAACCGTCAGTTCTCAGAGTCATATATATTCATTTGCTGATGTCAAGTTACTATTCAGACAGTGCAAAACCTCCTTGTTTTGGTAGAGGTTTAACTATCAGAAGGTGGCTGGAAATATTTCATAGTGCAGCTATATCAAAGCCATGAGAATAAAAACTGTATCCCAGGCCACGGGGAAGGATGTTAATAGAAGTTATTTGTGTCAGCTATTCCTTCCTGTCACTACTGACTGGATAATCACTGGCCTTTTTAACTCATTAGTCTGAAATTAATTGACAAATAGACAGGGTGGCTGACAAACACCAGTGAGTTTGCAGCAGCACCCTACCAGTTATTCTCTATTTCTACAGCATTAGCAGCATGATGGTTTTGTTGCACACCCGCTATATCCACATTTATAAAGACAAACAACTCCACCATTTATTTGGACCCAAGTGCTACAACCCAGATGCTCAAACATCGGCATGCAGTGGCACTTCAGCTGCCCCAAAGTGACATATCTGACCCTTCGTTGTCATTCTGGAAAGGTGCAAATGCCCACCCAACCCTGTGTCCCATTTGCCAGATCCATGGCTGTATCTCAGAGAGCCCCTTGGGCTGATGTGGCACGAGATGCTCGCAGGTGAGCGGAGCTGCTGGCGTTTCGAGGTGGCATTACTAACCCTCACAAAAAGTCCATCTCCTGCATCATCGTTTTGTGCTCAGGCTCAGCAGAAGACTCATTTCCTTCCTGATAAACCCCTTTTCCAGGATAGAAGCCAGTCTGTGGTAATTTATTTCTAGCAGAACAAAACCTTTTCTTTTTTTTTTCTGCCACTATTATAATTTAACACAGATATAAAGGCAAACAAAGAAGGCAAGCAGATCCCACTTTCAAAATGGTGTCTACCAAACAATGTACAGAGAAACCCAGTTCCCTCCTGTGATCATGAACACAAGTTCCCCATGTGGTAACAGTTGCTGAAAATGACATGCCTACAAAAGCGTATCTTGGCAGACTGGAGAGGTAGGTCTGGTCTACATTTAAGATATGCTAACATACTTATGGTTATATATGAATTAATCTTTTCCAAGCCAGTCGAAGCCCCAGAAAAGGCACAGTTACACTGGCCAAAAAAAAGAAAGAGAGATGGAGAGAAAGAGAAAAGCAGACAGAGCTTTTGGGGCAACCAAGTTAAACTGGGTCCAAACAATTCTTCTAAAACACTGTGAATATAACTTGTCTCCTCTCAGAGTTGTTAAAGACAAAACTACCATTTTCACTAAACAGTGATGTGTCCTTCCCCAACTCCAGCATAGGCAATAAAATCTTATGGGAGGGGGGGAAAAATCCCTAGCTTGCTATTTTAAATATATCCCAAATTTAAGGTCAAAGAAAGCAAGCCAATCCAGAAATCGGCATGCAACAAGAACTTGATTATAGTCAGCAAATTAAGTAAAGGAAAAATGAACCCCGAGGGAAATAACAAAAAACAAAGTGGGGACACAGGGGCACAAAATCCCCAAAAACCCACAGAGTATCCAAAATCATAAGGGGGAGCAGAAATCTGAGCTCTTGCTCACTTTGCTCTAACCAAGTGTGTGAAATCACATACTTTCATCCTTGACACAGCTGTAAAAGAATGTAAAGAAAAATGTGCCATGCAAAATAGGGCATTTCAATTTCTCAACAGCCAAAATGATACATTTTTAAAAGGCGTCACTTTTTCTCAAAGTATCAAATGCTTTTTCCTCACTCCCTCCAAATGCAGGTAATTTTCTTAATAATTTTCACCTTTGCACTGTTGAACATAATGGGACAAATAATACATGATGCACAAATAAGTCACAATGCTCTGTGCAAGTTAATAGGAGCAGTGAGATGCTGAATGTGTGATAAATCTAGATCTCAAAAGTGAAATATGCCTCCTAATTAAAAATCAATTATTAAAACCAGTAAAGAATTAAAAAGAAAAAAGGCTCACTCACCAAACTCATAATGAAATCCTGGAAACTTCAGAGTTATTTGAAAAGCAGAAAGAAACCTTCGACATCTATATTTAACTAAAGATTCTTCTAAGACTCTGTTGTGGGTTTCTCAATTTGATGATTAAACAGTTCTGTGAAAAATTGTTGCTGGTATCTTTTGTACTTTTATCTCTTCATTCCAAATGGTCATGAAAATGAATAGACAGCATTTCAATGGGGAATGCAACAAACCGGCTCCACAAAACCCAAGTCTACCCGTGCCCTGATGTGGCTGCAAGATGACACAGGGATGATGAGCGGCTGCCCAAAACCACCAGCACCTGAACTTACAACCAATGTTTGCCGATGGTTTTAATGTACATAATTAGTAATTTGCAAACCTTAGATCAGAGTGTTCAAATACCCGTTTCCAATTGTTTTCTGTTCGATTCTGGAAAGATTTCAAACATAGACTAGCTCAAAGGAAGCTCAAAGTCACAAAACCTGTTGCAAAAGCAGAAATTTCTGGTTTTCATTTTCTGTAAAACTAAGATACGTATTCATATCCCCAGCAGTGACAGAGAGATTAACTTAACAACAGTTACTGAAGAGATCTGAATCCCATTATTGGAGAAACTACACTGGTATTATGCATTATCATAAATATTCAGCACTTGCAATCAAAAGATGGCTTTGGTATCTACGTATATAATAAAGTTTTAATAATTCACCAGCAATATTTCACATGGAGTGCTGCCATTACTTCCTTCTGGAAAAAGGAAAAAAATACTTCCAGAATTTGAAATCCCAAAGCGTTGAACTGGAAATGAAACGATCCCTTCTACAGACAGATGAACGTTGGCAGTGACAAGCCATTTTTCCAAGAGGTAGAGGCTGTGGGCAGGTGGGTGACCCAGCCAGGAGGTGCCTCCATTTTGTGCTCCCCTGAGGGGGCTCCAGCCACAGACCTTCCCTTTTCCCAAAGGGCACAGCCAATGCATGTACCCAAAAACGGAGCCACAGACACCCCACGGCAGCTGCCCAAACTTGGGGGTACTTTGGTAGCAAAATTCTCAGAAATTTTCCTCAAAAGATTTGAAAAACTTAAGGGAGTCCAGTCTGGGGCTGCGTCAGCCACCCTGCCCAAGAGCGGTTCACGGCACCTCCAGAGCACAAACGCAGCCCTTCAACCATCAACACTCAAATACTAATCCATAAAATAGCCAAATTCGGCATTTTACCTGTATCATAAGCATAGGGGGTATGTTGTTATCCTTCCACTGGAGATGAAAGGATCTGGAATTGTGTTTTCTGGGCAGAAGGACGGGGGGAGATGCAGAAGGTGCAGCAGCACACTGACCCAGCGTCACCTCAGCCTGTCCTGAGAGGCGGGAGAACAGGAAGTGCATGTGTGTGGGGGGGAGTTGCTTTTAATTGCCAATAAATTAATTTTATTGAAACTCTCCCATTCTTAACACATAAAATACAGGAAAAACTCCAACTTGCCCCACAGCCCAGGCTCATCTCATCTGCCACCGAGGGAGAGCCATGCTACCTCGTGCCACGCTGAACGGACATCAACTCTTGTAGTACGGTCCAGCTGAATAAATACCATAGAAAGTCAAGAGCCAAATCCTTTCAGCAGCAGCACTACTCTGCGAATCAGACTGGAATTTTAACATTTGCATCGATTTTTATTTAGTTTTCTGACATTACCAGCTGGAAACAAGCGCTGGAGAGGACGTACGCAGCGGTTCCACAGGAACATCAACAGCTAGTGAAGGATTACCTTGTAAAGGATTATCTTTTAAACAAAGAAAAATTTGGTATACCGCAAACAACTAACTCGAATCAAAAGAAACAGATTAATCCAACAGGATTACCAGGTAAGGCTTCCCCACACTTTAATGTCCAGACACACAGCTGAGAAACATGAATGGTTTTATTTAGATGCCTGGGTGCAGTTGTCAAGCACCTTTTCACGGTGCTCAAATAAAGGCTGCGTGTTCGGTTAAGGCTGTTAAAACAAAAAGCTTCGACGATTTATCCTCAAGCCTCACAAGCAACAGCAATCTTCTGCCTTTTTACAGAGCCCTTTCCTTTCCCCTTGCATATGTAAGCTCTGATCATCCAGTCCTTTTAAGTCCAGCCAGGAAGGAAGATTAGCGGCTGCCGGTACCGCTCCTGCGCTGGGAAATTTCCAGAACTGAGCTCTCCTGCTTCCCTCTGGGAGGCACGGGAAGTCACAGACAACCCACATCAAGCTCTTCGTGCCTTTTTTTAATTATTATTTTTTTCCCTCACTTGCTAACACTTGTGTAAACTCTTACAACCATGGTACTACAGTATTACAAAAGGCAAAATAGCATCGACCTACAGTATGCATATATTTGGAAACAATATCCACTATGTGCACTTGTGCCTCTCTGGCTTATAATGTATACATTGGTAGCATCTCTTACATACACCAAAGATTTCTGTTGAAATCTTCTCGGCTGTTTCAGCAAGCAGAATGAGGCAAACAACTAAGTTGTTTTTGTTTGGTTTTGTTTTGTTTTAAAAAGTGGAAATATGACATATCAATTTACTAAAATTGGCTTTTACCACGTTTTAATTATTTCACTTAAAAAAAAAAACCAAAAACCAACAAACAACACTTTTATTTAGGACACATTCAAGCTTCCCTTGAAGTTAAATAAAAATAATAAATATAAATATAAATATAATAATAATAAAATAAATACTTCAACGCAACACAACGTAAGGCAGCTCAGTTCCTCTATATTTCAGTTAGCCCCATACACAGGTCAGCCCCAGTTCAATCCAGAGGGGAAATCAAATTCAGCAGTCACACACGCTACCTCTTGATGACACCAAACGTCACTGACTTTGGTGAGTTAGTCCATCTAATAATTTTACTTTTCTACATTTTGAACATACCATCTACAACCAACTAAACACTACATTTGCTCGGCATATATTCCACATTTATTTAAGAAGAAATAGAGCATTGCACAAAGACTCACCTCCTCCACCTCCAAGAAGGCTGGAATTAGCTGCAAGAAGAACAAAAGGAGAATCGTTAGCATTGAGTTTCCTAAATATAGATGGAACCAAAACAGATGTTTCAGAGGAGATTTTCCATTCTTTCAGTAAGTTTGCTACTCTCCATTTTTCCAAAAACATTTACTGCAAGAACAATCATTTCTGTAAACTGTAATGGCAATCTTTACCTTTTGCAGTACCTTTAAACTTGTAAGCTAATAAATAAAACAGTAATACAATTATTAAAGCTTAATGTGTTGAATAGCTTGTAAATTGCAGTCTTGGATTTGTAATTCTATAAACCATGTTCCTTTTTGATTACAAAATTATGTAAAAGTCCTTCATTTTTAAAGAAACTTAAGCAGACTTTGATGCAACTTTTGATTAGCTCTCCTTGTTTTCTGTGACAGGGGATCACTGAGGATGATGATGAGAAATCTTGGCCCCATTGATATCGAATGGTGTTTTACCATGGTACGCAATTAATTTGGGATTTTACTCAGTATGTTTTACTGCCTCTGTACTGTAACCATCCAGCTGTCCAAGTGGGTAAATCACTTATGGAAAGCAATTTTCAGAGCATGGTGACACAAGATGGTCCTTCAAATTAAGCTAGCACAATTGGAGCCATGCCAAACATTTTCCTTCCACTGCCTAGGCAAAAACAGAAGGAAAGCCCAGGAATCTAAGCCTGACTTGAGTAAACTATTCATCCTTTAGATGTGTGGGAAACAAATCCCTGTCCGATCATCATATAGATAAAACACAGCATAAAAGCAAGAGTATAAAAGATGGACATATGTATTCCTTATTGCCTGGTGATGAGTAAAGGAGAAGCAAGACATCAAACAATTTCCCGCTTCAGGACAAGGGCAGATGACATGATATAAAGAATAAATCTCACAAACTCTCACAAAAAATCAACAGTTACCTCGGTCTTTCCTCATTTCTTTTTCAGATACTCTGAAAACATCTTTGACTTTACATCCACTTTCAACTCAACCATTTGCAGCCCTGACACTGCAGTGAAACTATCTTCACTGAAAAGCTACATTTTCCATCAAAGTAGCACACCCAAGATCTCTGATTTATAAAGCGACACATACCATTAGTATTATCTTAGAGTAACTCAAGAAGCAGTTTTATATTAGCAAAAATGCAATGCTCTTTAAAGAAATAAATACGCAGCTTTATATCTAGCTTAGCTGACAAAATCTAACCAAAATAAACTGTCACCTACAGGGACAGTTATCCATCTTAGGGCTGGTTGTTCCTACACTTATTGAGTGAACTGTTGAGACCCAAACGTAGAGGGATGTTCTCGTGCATCTTTCTGATCCAAGCCTGGTTCTAATATTCTGGAGATTAGATGGAGGAAAATGGGGCAAATAATCTTTATTTCTAAAACATACATAGCATAACAAGACCGCTTTAGGCTCCTGGCTGTACTCTCTAAAGTGCTAACAGGGAGTAAATATTGCCATACACAAATTGCCTTTGAAAAAGATACAATGATAGTAATCATAAAAGTATGCAGTCATATTGTAAAGAGTGTCACTGAACTTCAATCTTCCTACACTTATCTGCTCTTGCCCTCAATGAAATTCACTATTAAAGACAAGACACAAATTAAAAACAACCCCACGTGTTTTGACAGCAGGTTCCAAAGGAATCTTGTAACAGGTACCATCACCTTCCCTGCAGTGAATCCAGTACACCTGAGACAAAATTCAGTGTACTTCCTACCAGGACAGAAAAGTAACAAAGTCTCACCTACTTCCACAAGTCTGCTATTCAAAATCATTCTTTTTGGCCCTGTAGAATGAATCCAGAAGTACCATTCTAGTTCTTGAATGAGTCAAATTCTAGTATTTCAGTTATTAAGTTTGAGAGACTTAAGAGACACAGCTAAGTCCTGTAATACCTCATTGAAACCAAAGTTTCCACTGCTAAAAAAGTTTCTTCTGATACCCGTCCAACATCCCCTCTGCAGACTCCTTTTGCGGCCTTCTCAGAGAATTGTGTTTCTCTCATTAACTTTTAACTGACAATGTTCATCTTTCCAATATTTTCTACAATTTGTTAATAGCGTATAGCATCACACACTTCTCTATAGAAACAGCAAAAACAGTTCAAACAGATTTTTGGCTGCAGTGCATCTATTACAGCTATTGAAATTATAGCAATAATTCATAGGCTTTTTTTTTTTTTCAAGCATTATGTTTGACTATTAGGAGGAAAATCAAACCATTTTCCTACGATGCCAGGAAAGAACATGACTGAATTACATTTACAGCATCCTTTCCAGAAACATAATGTGTCACTCAAAAATCATTTTCTTTTCAGATTTTTTTGATTGTACTCAAAAAGTTCAATAAAATATATCTGTCCATTTTTGGGAAAGCCTTACCATGACAGAAGTAACTTGTCACTTCCCACCTAAAGCATAGTTACCCCCAGCCAGAGCTGAGCATTTTCATCTGGATGGAGAGGAGGAGGTCAGCACAGCCCCATGGCTGCAATCACATCATATTATGTTGGAGCAAGTATTGCCTCTTTTCTCAGTCCCCCGGCGTTAATCTACAGCTGTGTTTTGTCCATCAAAGCTCCCAAATGACCAAATCTTGCAAAACACTTTGAAAGGGGCTCCTGCTGTGGAAGTTCAACTATGAGTAGGTAATGAGCAACCAGCAGTGGGACCCTAGGAGCTGTCAACCTCCAAACCTGACACAGTCCAAATTGCTCTCCGGGTTGCACCACTACACTGTGTGCAGGTACAACTCCCCCGCCTGACTCGGGGTGTGCCCGGCCTCAGGTAGCACACGTTACAACTGTTGTAGACAACTAGCAAATCCATCTTAAATAACCTCTTGTCCTTATTTCTCTATCACGGAGCTGAACAAGATTCTCAAGTCACAGGAGAGCTGGGGTGGAGGAAAGGGGAAGACTGAACTGCTGCCAGTTACCAAGGTGAGAACAGTAGGAGACAACAACCAACCATAAGAGAGGCTCCAAACAAACGCGACGTTAGGACTTCTTGCACCTCATTTCATTCCCCATGTTACCCTTCCACGTAAACCTGCTCAACCTTTCTAAAATTGCCTCCTTACAAACCACAATAGATTCTTGCGCATTAATTCTGAAAATCCACTCACAATACGAACCCTGAAATATTATTTTAGTATCTGCTCATTTATACTAAGAGGAGGGATGACACAGAGCAGTCAGCAGACTAGGAACTTCCTTCTCAGACTGAAATACAACACATGGTGATAAAGCCCCATCCGAGACATCTCACTTGGTGATGGCCCACAAGAGTCTGCCTCTGTACAGTGAACAGAAACACATTTAGGAGTAGTAATAGGGCTTTCAGCCTTTTAGGTCTAGATTTGTTTTTATTAGATACATGAGAAGCATCAGCAGTAAAAATTGGTTCTAAAAAGTTCAGGCTCACCTCTTAGAAAAAACTCACTCTAAAAAACAAATCCAGGCTCTAATCACCCTGTATAATGATTTAGCCTTTAACGAGATGTTTATGAGCCCAGATTCAACCTGAAATTCGGTATTTCAAATGACATGGCACCTCAACGGACTAGACTTCCATGCTTTTTAACACAGAGTAAGAGCAGCAGGAGAGCGCTACTGAACAAACTCCATCAATACTGGGCTGGTCTACCCAGAAAACTACACTCTTGCTCTAAGAAACAAAATTCCTTCCAAAACACTTCTGTGGGGAAAGAGGAGGGGGAAACAGAACAAAACAAATGACCAAAAAAACAACACCAACCACAGCAACGACAAAAAACACCAACCTGACCAACCTGGAAGGAAAGTATTTAAAGTAAGCTTAGTTTCTCATTGTGGAATACCCATAATGAAATCTCAGGTTACTAAAAAGTACAGATTTGAATAATGAATATACCAGCATATTTGACAAAGAAGAACTTGATGTGAATGTTTTAAATCTCAGCCTTTTTAATGACTTAAGTCATGGAGCTTTCTAACGCTTTTTCGAGTGAATAAACAGACCAGAATCTCTGGCACAGGTCTTAACATTTTCCTCGATCTTCCCTTTACAACAGTGTCCTTGCCAAGAAGGAGGATTATTTGGAATTCTGTGGAAAGCAAATGAATGCTGAAGAAGTTCACCTCAAATGAAACTGAAAATCTTTCTGCACTGTAAGCCAAAAGGTATAAAAAATGAAAGAGGATGTATGTATGTGTTGCTGAAACAGACATTTGCAGACACAGAATTATTGTGGAATTTAGAAAATAGGTAAGATGCAAATACCGATTTTTTGGATGTCTTTGGAGATAACACACTTTTAGCTTTGTTAACAACATAGCTGGATAACTCTGGTTACTTTTTGTTGGCACATACTCATCTGACAACATTTTTAAAACATAAATTCTTCTGGGAGCATGTCTTTGTCAAGTATTAATGGCACTAGTAACTTAAATTGACATCTATGTCATGCAGCCATGCATCTGTCAGTATAATAAAAATATACTCTTAAAAGATTACTTGATATTGTCTGACTTTGGCAGCAGATGTTTGAGCTTATTTTGATGTAAAAAAGATTAAATATTTTTGTCAATACTTTCTAATTGTGAAATTTATTCAAGAAGACATCTTTATAACTGGCAGTGTGAGAAGATGCAAGACAGTCTATTGCCTCAGACACCATTTTTATTCATCAATAAAACATCATAACAGGCCGCTGGTGAGCAGAGTACCAGCAATTTATGGAACAGGAAGCTACACTTCTACAGGTTTTGTGAGACATCCTTACCTGTCACTGCATTTTGTTCGATCCTTTCTCAAGAAAGAGAGAGAATAAAGAAGAGTGGTTTAATAACTGTACCTTGTACATTCAACCATTTTTAACTTGAGATCTGTTGTGGTGCCTTGGAGCAAAAAGCTTTAAACTTAAAGATCATAAAGTTATTTTCAAGTAAACAAAATACAGCCAAACACAATATACTACAGCACGGTCACCCCTATAATTAACTTTACTCAAAATACTCCCTTGCACACAAAGCCATGGCAATAAGGAGAGGTAAAATAACATTATACTAACAGACTGGGCCAGAGTTGCAAAGTTATGTGCCTAATGATGCAAAGCAGAGATTACTGGAAAACAGAAAACCACACAGCCTCCAAAATACGATTGACTTAAAACGCTGAGGAACATTGTAAAGTCCCAGCATTAGCATCTTCAGACACCTATGTGCTTTCTGTAAATACAGCCTCCAGATACTGACTCAGTATGGAGGGTGTGACAATGAATAACCTGCATACACCAGAAATAGCTCCCTAATACAGGTAGTAGCAAATTATTAATTGTTTCCTCCAGTGCAGAAGATTTCTACAAACAAGTTGCTTCTCTCTATACCTGGAAAAGGGCTTTTGCCCTTCTGAACTAACACCAAAAGCTGAACTAGGATGGAATCCCTTGGCTCATGCACAAGCTGGAGCTGTTTGGTCTATTTTGAGGTGAAGAGAACATCTATCCAGTCTTATTTTAGTGTTAGTACAAAGCACCAACTTCAAGCTCTTTTTCTAAAAAGCCAAGATGTCCAGAATCATGACCCAATGCATCCAAACAGTTCCCTTTATGAAGATGCCACCATCTGTGTTAGCAAAACAGATGATGTGGGAGACATGAGACATGAGTTTTCCATGCCTTACTTTTCTTCCAGGATACCAAAAGTCCACCCTACCATTTTCTCCTGCTTTAAAGATAAACAAAATCTAATGGAAGGTTTTGTGCAATTAAAAGCACAAGGTTTGTATTTGGAACTAATAAAACGACTTTGTGGTTTCCTTGTCATACAATCTGCGCTATTCTATTCCCCGCTCACAAATTTCGTATAGAGAACAAATTGTTAAAACTATGTTTTGCCATCTTTGCAAATAAAGTAGTCATTATCTCCAATTTCAGGCTTGTAAAGGGTATTTCATAGGTAGATTAAGGAAAAAAAAAGCCATCAGCATACTAGTAAGTGCTCTGGAGTTGATCCTGTCAAGGAAATTGCCTTCACAACATTCTGAATTCAATAAGGAAACAATAACTGTCACAACTTTTCAGTTATTTTTCTTCTTCTAATACATTAGCAACTCAATATATAAAGTGCATTTATGCAAGAAAGCTATTTTTAAAAGTTATATATTACACCCATTAAGCTTAATCAGTCATATGCAAAGCGTCTCTGAAATCTGATATGAAGGGGAAAAAAACCAAAACCACAATCAAAACCAAACACCAAACCCACAAAAGCCGATGTAGGCAAGGCAGCAGTCAGCAGCAGCGTGAACACCGTATAGAAATAAGCACACAGCTCTCAGGCTGGCATTAAAATGTAGGATATATGGAAGGCGGACCGTCGAAGGAGAAAAATGACAGGTTTTGACCTGACAGTGAAATACAGTGATTGCTTTAATGCAGAGTGAGAGGAAATGAATGGCAATCGAAGCTGACTAACACATGCTGAGAAAAACACACGAGAGGAGGCATTTGGCCTGGAGTGTTTCCTAAATGCTGCTGTATAAACCTCTGTATAGACTGAAGATTAAGCTCCAACTTTAAAAGGAGCCGAAACTTTACAGTAGCCGGAGGACGCAAAATCACCGCAATTGCTTCTTGGTGGGAAAGCCAGTCAACCACAGCAAAAAAAAAATGGAACTGAAAAGAATATCCAAAAAAAGAGATAAATTTTATTTTAAGAATGGTATTCATCAGATCTTCAGTCCCAAACGCAACTCCACAAAGCATTTCCAGGTGAAATTCCGCAAAACCGGCACATCACGCGTTTGTACCAATGAAATTCACATCCATCCACCAGTACTACTTTCAGCTAGACAAAACCACCTATTTCAAATCCGTGGGAAGAAGGCGATGCAAAAGGAAAAGGTTTCCCACCAGCACAAAGGACAGTTCGAGCCTGTTTGATGAGGCTGATCTCATCGATGACAGACGCGTTGAATCAGAAGCGGCAGTTTGAAGGGAAGGAGCCAGAAAAGCTAAAACTGGTTGGTAAGCACAGAAACGT
Source organism: Patagioenas fasciata (assembly GCF_037038585.1). Lineage (NCBI taxonomy): Eukaryota > Metazoa > Chordata > Aves > Columbiformes > Columbidae > Patagioenas > Patagioenas fasciata. The sequence continues at coordinate 6,718,981 of NC_092522.1, read as the reverse complement.
CCATCGGCGCATTTCACGTTAACCCCTTGCTCATTTTTCACATTCTTCCTGGCAAATGTGAGAAAGGTGCAAAGCAGGAATAATTTCATTCTAAAACACGCACTGAAAAATGATCACACACACCACCAGATGCTAAAGGGAAAAGTTATATTATGAATTAAGATTTCATCCATTTTTGTCTGTCGATTCGTGGTTTGCTCAACCACTTAAAGGTGCCTTCTAGATCATCAACATATTTTAAAATATAGCTGAGCTGAATCCTAAAGCAACAGGAACTTATTTCAGGGCAGAATAATGAGGAAAAAAATACCCAGGTCTACTACGGTCAGTTCTTCATCTCATAATTTGGGCCATTTGTGTGGTTTGTAAATGTAGCGTTAAAAGGAATTAAAGTGCTGCAGTGTATAATTAATCCATTTAAGTAGAGTCATCATCAATATTTAAAAGCCTACGCAAAATAGAATAAGAGGTTGTCCAAGGTTCTACCTGCACAATTAGAAAAGCAGTTTTGGTGGTAATTATTTCAAAATAATTAGTGAAATTTATATCATCCATGTATCTTTGCAGTATCCCAAAGGATGTGTTATCTGGATAACAGAAAACAACAGAGGGAAGTTTTTTGTGCTCTCTTTGCTTTTGTATTTCTGTACCTCCCAAGGTTTACCTGTACACAAACACTGCTATGGTACTTATGGTGTTCCTAACCACAAGATTTCATTTCAATTCTATTCACTAGGAAATAATTGCGTAAGATTTGATTTCACGAAGGAAAATATCGGATTGAAAGTAGTTTTACTAAGACAACAATTCTGCCCTGAAAATCAAAAAGAAATCAAAAGGTGATAAAAACTAACTTGTTTCGGTCTTGAAATATTAATATTCAACATTCAGGCTTCAAAACTATAAAAAATCCCTAAACTTGTTACAAAAATCCAAGTCCACCGCTGAAAAAGAAGCTCCCTGGGGCCCTTCCCTGAGAAGAGCACAGTGGATTTTTCTGCAGGGTGTAACTGCAGTGTGGGCGCAGCCCGTGCTGCTCCTCATTTACTCAAAGGAGCTCAGTCCTGGCTACAGCTGCAGGGCTGCCCTCAGTGGGTGTATTTTGGAGTAAAAGCACCGAGTGTCCACACCACTGTTTTTAATTAGGGTATTAACACTCGTAAAAAAAAAAAAAAAAAAAATCAGCTTTCAAAAGAAGGAGGAAAAAAGGGAAAGAAAAGAAAATAAAAAGGCACACCTCATGTCCTACCAAACCAGCCCTCGCACTTTTTTCCAGCTACGCAGACAAGACTTCACTTGCAAATTTTGCTGCAAAGTTAGAGGAAGGCGAGGTGTTATTGCGCTGTTTTTGTGAGAGCGGCCTGGAAGGAAGATTTTGACAATGAATTACAAGCTCCTGCAAGCGACGAGCACAGACATGTAGGATCTGAAGAGCCAGCAAGTAAAGCTCTGAAGTAAAGTCTCCTTTAAAATGGATCCAACTGGGCGAATGTAACATGCTCTGCACAGGAACGCGTTGTATAACATCTCTAATGATCCTTTCGTTATACCGCCTGAAATTAGAAGCAGCTCCCACTGTGGTCAGTGTGAGCCATATTACAGCAAAAACAGAGAATCTGGTAATGTATTTTACTGTAGTATTTTGTTTTCAAACACAGGCCCAAACTGTTGCTATAGGGCTAAATATTTGTATAACAACAGTCATGTATTTCTTTATACGGGGAAGTAGAACTTAATAACCTGGTTATTTCGAGAATGGAATAATGCATTACAGTAACATATGGAGCGGACATCTTATACTGTCCATAAGAATATTGTCCCAAATTGTTCTGTATACTGTTGCCAAATATACCATCCATATCTGATTGTTTCAAAATGTTGCCATCTATAAGCTAAAAAAAACCCAAATCCTGAGAAGAAAGAAAAAGACAAAGTATAAAGTGTAGCCATCAACTTACTCTATCAGAGAAACCAGAAATTGCCCCTTTTATTATAAAAGTTACGTCGGCTTAGTCAGAAGGAGACGGATTACCCTCTTCATTTTACTGCTCCTGGAACATACAATCCATTATGTGCCTTAACGTGGAGAAACATAATCTCAAGTTTGAAAAAATACAGGAAAAAACCCCCAACACTACCATTAGCTCACCATTTTCACATGCCCTGGAAACTTAAAAAACTCTCATCAGGAACTTTAAAGAAAAGGGAGATCACAATAATCAACATGATGTGAAGGCCTGTAGGTATTTTCAGTATTCCAAGGTGTGACAAAGCCAAAGGCCAGATGGAAACCCTGGCAATGACGGGATTTCAGAGGGTGTGGGACAATTCTTTGCTCCTGATGGGTTGTTGGGGGGTTCTCGGACTCTGCAGACTCTCACTGTTCATGATTTACCTCAACAACTGTGAGTGTGGAGCCGCGCTGCTCAGTTACCTGCCTCCCAAAAACTGCCCTGCACCTCATTCATCTGTGTTATCAACTCCTTGAGTGCTCCAAGGAGTCCACTTTATTATACTCTGAAAATACCTCTTTTAACACTAAGATTACAGCCACTTCTTAATGACGAAGGAGATTAAAGCTATTATGAAAAAAAAATGCAGTAAATAGGCACTGTTGTTAACAAGGCTGTGCATTCAAGCAGATAATATCTGGCAGAAGCGGTATTAAGGCTTTGATGAAACCTGTACCGAGGTTAGGCTGGACAAGGATCTCTCATGTTCTCTGAAGCGCAACGGGAGGGTCGGCCGGTCGTGCGGTTCCACGCCAATCACGCCACGCACAAAGAGAATTAATTCCTCAAGCTGCAACACCTCATCAATAACTTCACTGTCCGTGCACCAGGGTATCATCCCTCAAATTCCCCACACTTGCTTCCTGCTGATTTCACTCGTCAAATTTGGATATGGGAATTGCCCGTATCAAGCAGGACTCAGACTACCTTGCCACGCAGGCCTGTTCTCAGGTAGACAATATATTGAGGTCTCTAGAAGAGATCAATCTTTTGGGTGTGGATCAGAAGACCACGCGTGGAAAGCTGATTTCCCTAAACGGACAAATTTAGAGAGGTCGTACCGTGGGACATCCGTGTTTTGTGAACCCAAGACAGATGATGGGAATTCAGTCCCTTGTGGCAAAGATGCTTGTGGTTAATTTACCATCATCCCCACAAGCACTTCCACCACAAATCCTTTCAGCTACAACCTCTACCCAAAACCGCAAGAACTGCTTGTACTTGATATTTTTGCTCACATTTTCTCTCATTGCTTCTAGTAGTAGCAGTTTGCCCGTTGACTCAAGAGTCGTACCACTGGGTAAAACAAATTAGCGAACAAGTCTGACCCTTTGCCTGGGCCACAACTCAATCGCAAGGTTTTTGTATGTCATACCACCTAATTGTCGGAGGTATTCTCACTGCAAGCTTCAATAAAAAGGACTGTGGCTCACTAATTAGAGCTTAAGACAGAGGAAACAAAGCCAAAGAAATAATCCTACAAACAATTTCTCCAGACAATTAGGCTGAAGATAAAGTTGGGAAAGCTGATTAATCACTTCAAACTACGCTGCTCCTTTTTTTTTCCTGTTACTGAGTATTTTTAAAGCGTTGATCCAAGAAGCATTGCTATGGTTTTGGTTTTACTTATCTTCCTGTAAGGCAAAAAGGGAGACAAATACATATAGCGCAAAAATCACACCAGGTCAAACGTGTGCAAACCACACTCAGTCCTTTTCCTCCCAAATGCTGGAATGCATACAGTCCATCTAGAGCAACTTTCTGAAAACATATTCTCCATAAGTTCATATTTTTATGAGTTATATCATTCCTTCTATACTATGTAACAGGAACTTTCAAAATCTTAAGAAGCTCCAAGCTTTCATATAGACCTTCTGCATCCAGGATCAGTATATATTCCAGATGTAGAAAATACAAACAGGAATACTGGAATATATTTTTGGCATGTCAAGCACTTCATTTCGTTATTCTAATACCACTAGCGTGATTTAAGCATCAGCTGAGTACTTCTGAAAAACGTACTAAGAAAATGAAGACAGATTTAGGCAAAGCACAAATGTTGCTTACACAGAGAGACCAGTCATGTCAAAGGATATATACATCTTACGCTATATATAAGCACATCTGTAAGGCAGGTAAAGTATGTTTTTATAGCTGCTCAGAAAACAAAAAAGATTAATCATCTTTTAAAGGACTATATAAAATTACTTCTTTAGTGGCAATTAATAGAGAGGTCCCAAAACACCAGTTACATGCTCTGATCATCAGGGAGAAAGAAATTAAATGACAATTAATAAAAAAGAAGCTTTACTGAATACAGAATATCTCTTTTTTTCTCTTGGAAAGGAACCACAGCAATCTCGTATTCTATAAGCACATTAACAAAGAAATGGTTCAGTGGATAGCTAGAGAAGGTATTAAGTCCCTGAAGCATCAGGTAAATAGATTAAAATACGAAACTCGCACTACTAAATATTACATACAGCGTAAGGTCATGGTCATGATTTGGAGGAAGAGATGTCCTGTTATTTTATCTCTAATAAAGCTGTAATCTAAGAATATCACTCCTACTGATATGTATAAAACCCACAGTCCAAAAATTTTACTAGAATTTGTTATGGGCAGCAAAAATCATACTGATCTGGCTAGAATAAGTGACGGTGCAGGAGCTCTTTTCTTCCCCTGAAGTCTCAGGCAGTCTTTTCTTTATACTTCAAACAAATTAAATCTACTGCAATTAATGATTATAGTTTTTCCTTCAATCAGCCCATATTCCTCTAGGAAATTAACTTCGCTATTAAAAGCCTAAAGGCTGGCAAGGAACCTAGTTAGATGAGTTTTACCTCCTCTGTATTGCCTGTGTAATCAAATGCAGTTTCCCCACCAGTTTAATTCTAATCAGTTTAATTACTGAAAATTACAACGAAAAAAAAAAAAAACCCTTACTTCTTACACCAGAACGAAGGAGAAAAGCTGCACACGGTAACACAAGAATATCAGGTGGCAACAGTTTGATACTGCACGGGAGGGAGAGGAAATGACCAAAAATAAAGGCAAATTCTAATATTCTAACAACAACAGCCATCAGACTGAGGTGGAACCACACACCACCCAGGATGGCTTCATTCACTCTTTCCCACCAAAGGGAAGAAGTTAATAATCCAAGCACAGGAGAGCTGTTCATGCACATGGAGAGAAAACCAGGATAGGAGTCACGCTCTTTTCTTGCCATGGCTCTAAACCAAAATTCTTCTGTTAGTTCACACTAAGGAAGGAGAAACCAAGAGAAAACATGGAGATACCTGTCTGAAGCAGAGAAAAACACTCTGGTGGAAACCAAGAGAAGAATAACACCAGGAGGAGAATGGATCCTAACAAAGAAGTGCAGGACTGAGATGGAAAAAAGTCCTTAAAACAGAAGAGGGGTGAAATAAAAAGTGCTAATTTAAATGGTCTATTTTATATAAAGAATGCTCAGAGGAAAGGTCTCTTAAATAACTGTTACACACACACAGTTACCTAGAAATATTCAGAGAGTTCAATATGCATGTTTTCCTCCATGTCATGTTCACAGCAAAATATTCCTTAGTGTTACAAAACTTCCTTTTAAAAAAATAAACATTTCATGGCATGTTTCCTTTACCTCTTGCCACAAGGAAACTTCTATGCTGATCAGAAAAATACAAGGTAATATCATGCCTTTATTTCTTTGGAAATACACAAAACATTTTAAGAAATACATTCTTCCATTGCATCTTCTTTTTATCATTTTTCCTCTTCGATCATAATCACTTTACTGTCTATTTCATAATTTTAAGGATCTCGATCAAGGCCACTTCTAAATCTTCTTTGTTTAGATGACTGATCCCAGTAATCTCAGTTAAACCGCTAGTTTGCATTCTACTAATACTGCTGGTAGGAGCAATGGCCATAAACAAGGATTGATAGCAGTAAGAGAGACGGCAGCACTCCAAAGTCTAAATATTTTGGAACAAATGATTTTATTTTTGCTGCATTCACCAATCGGCCAGTTCTGTATGTTGGAACATGCAGAGTGGAAAAGGGAAGCTTCCCACAGACAAAAGCTCTAATCCTCCTCCAAAAAGGAAACTTGTGAAATCCAGGACAAGTTCTTAACTAATTGTTTTCACCAGTCTTTTAATAATGGAAACTGGGCAGGGGTGGAATACCAGAGCACTATTTAGCATCCTGCAATCCGCACAGAAACATGGAATGGGAAACTATTGAAACTTTGCCAAAAGGCAAACCACACATTTTCTTAAAGAAATACGTCATGTGTTTTAAACAAAAAACCCCACTTTGTTGCAAGACAACACAAATGCTTTTCACAAGGTCTCCTTCTGTGCCAAGATGTCTGGAGCCATGGAATCTCCAAAAATCCCCTTGGTTTGTAAAGAACTGCAGACGGAGTATCTTGATGAGCAAACACACCATATCTGAGTCCACAGTGCCCTCCTGATGGACTATCTAACCAAGGACATTGTGATATAAACTCCCAGGGTGGAGAATCCTCCTGTTTACGTAAATGCAAGTCACTTATTCACAGCCTTTGTTCAAAAATACCTGGCTTTGAACACAGCGTTAATGGGATCAAGCATATCTAATAGGACAATCCACCTCAATCAAAGTTTCCTAAAGGTCTAGACGGAGATAAGACGTCCTCATGTATCCTTCCCCACTCCCAACTCTTTATCATAAACACTTTAGAGGATACTTCTGCTCTTTTGAGGTCCTTTCCAATCCCTAACACTCTGTGATTCTGTGATATTTCATCCAATGCTTTCCCAGGTTTTTCCTAGACTTTTGTTCTCTTAGAAGACTGGGAAAGTTGCAGAGAAGCACCTTGCAAATCCTGACCTTTCTGACTTTTGAAGCACTAATAAAACCCCCACTGAATAAAACGGGGAAATAATTTAAACAATTCAAAAGCATGCACATATTAGTAGTAACTCCTTACTAGGAGACGGCTTTTGTGCCTGCTCCATTCATGACAGAATTTGATTTTCCTCTGTAAGATACACAATTAGAAAACAGAATAAGAAGAGAGGACCAGAGGGGAAAGAAAAAGACAAAACCAAAACCGACAAAACACCACAACAACACACAAAACCCCAAGAAATCCAACAAACAAGAAATATTAATAACAAGATCACAAGGAAGCAAATAAAGGCAAGATTTTGACACAATATTTACTAAAACCCATCTCGTTTCTTCCACCAGAAGATACACCAAGGTATCTGTATTTTTCATTCACATCACAGATTTTAAGTACACCTCACAAAATGTATCTACGAGACACTTTTGAAAAGAATTATAGTTACAAAAGCTGCAAGAGGTCCTACAAGAAACAGCACACAAAGATGAGGTGTACGCATTATTGGAGGCTGGTCTCATCAGCCTGGTATCGCTGTCACCATCAGGGACCTCTCCTGTAGCAAACTGAAGAACATTTCCATTGGGCCCACACTAACTGCATCTCATATGGCAAGATGATGCCAACTGTTACTAATACAATCAGACTGTATGTTCCACCATAACAATTTCCAAATTAATCTTTTAAAGAACAGAATTGTATTTGTTTGAAGCATTGGAAATGAAGAAAAAGATGAACTAGAAATGAAGCAGCCCAGGTTAGTTTTGTAACGGAGAGAATATCTCTATACATCGCTGCCATCCCATCGAAGCCGAGATCTGAAATGCATTACGTCTGGCGTACAAAACACCCTTTCATGAAGATAAATTCAACCATTGGTGGGCACAAAGGACTCTTGAGAAGGATAAATGCACTTAACGTGTATTTCCCGTTCTTCCCAATCAATCACTCCAGAAGATACGCATTTGGAGGTTCAAGACCCTTTCATGCAACCTCGAGAGCTCCCGTGGGACCCAACCGGACTCAGAGCTGCTGGGAAAGCTCCTGTGCCACATACATGAGGGTTAGTGCTGACTGAACAGCCAGGCTTACACAGATTAAATTCCCTAGTCTGAGAAATTCTGTAGAAGCAGAAGGCAGGATATGTCCTAAGCATTGTTTCACGCAACGAATCTTGCAGTTCAGCAATTTCACTTTTTACTGTAAGGGATGTTATGACAGCTTCACAGCAGATTCCTATTTAAATATAACTTCAGTCCCCTCTTCAATCCTTCGAAACATCCATCACTGTAACTTTAGCCTTTTCATAATTTAAATGAATAATCTCCAGCTCCTAAATACTGCTTCGGTCTGTTTTGACAGACAAAATTAATGCCCTTTGCAGTTACTGTTGGAAAGTTCTTGAAGTCCCCGTTATCAGATGCTTTGACCTTCCCTCTCCAGCCAGTTTTTCACACTGTCGAGCACCTTCCAGGGGTGTCTGCCCCCAAAAACACTTCTAGAAACGAGGCTTCCAGTTACACTTGTAGCTCCACAGCATGAGAGGTTTTATGCTTTTAGAAATGGCATCTATCGGTAGAGGAAAGTAGGTGTTTTTATAACCTTTACAGGGAAAAATGTTCCAATGACCCCAGTGGGCTCAATTTAACCTTCTAGGAGCGAGAACTGTAGAGCTACTATTGAGGAGGAAAAAAAACAGTTCTGTGTGTCTTTCTGTCAAAGCTGGGTTATTCGGGGGATTTGCTTATTTATTTAGGGGGAGTCCTAGTTAATTTTAATATATGCATACTTTCCATCTTGGAACTTTTGACTTACACTGAGGTTACAGATAAGCGATGAAAAAAAAAACCACATAAAACCCCCCCATACCCACCAAAAATCCGTTCTCCGCTTTCACAAGTCTCTCAGAGTCCCCAGTCACAAACTGCTCTTATGGCCAGTAAAAGGAGAACAGGAAGAGCAGCGATGTTTTGATATTGTTGCCATGGTGTCGAAGTTTTCTTCCATATATGAACTTTCATTACATTTGTCAGCAAAAACAGATTCAACAGGTAAATCCTAAGTACAGGCTTAAGACCCTGACGGCCAGCGGCTTTAAGCGAGGTTGACAAAGAGCCAATAAGCTGGAACTCAATCTTGCATTATTTCCCAAGGTATAAACCAGGTTTTACCAATATTAATTAAGATGCTTGGTGAATGCATTAAAGATCTTCTATTAACATCATCTATTTAATAACAGATGATGACCATTTATGAGCGATATGGTACTCGCATGTGAAAACATTCTGTTAAAACACAGAGGGAAATAGGATTGCACATTTCACTTTAATACATCATTTCAAAAGCTCAACAGAAGGAAGAAAATCCATCAGAAAAGACGCAATATTTTGTTTATTCACGAGACATCATCTTAAAGCCTAGGAAACATAAGAAAACTCTCTACAGCCCAAAGGAATATTTTTAAAAGCTAAATTATCAGCTTTTATTTTGTTAAACTATAAATACTTTTTAACGCAGTTACGGTTGAGAAAAAGCTGTAACTAAAAATTCTGGATTTAATAACTTATTAAATTCATTAAATTGAAAAAAAAAAAGGTTTCTTTGCTTGAAAAAGAAAACTACTAAAACTTGTAACAGCTTTAAAAACTGCCAGAAACACAAAATATCCCTCCCAACTGCTATTCCCTTCTTCTTTCTTCCACTTTATTCTCTTTTTATAAATGGCTGCGTATATATCATCTCTAGAACATCGAGCTGAGATATTTTTATTACTATTCAACCGCTTAATGCTTTTACTTTTCCATGATTTACACTTGAAGAATGTAATAGCAAATATACATAATGACAAAAAATGTTTGCTAAACCAGCCAACTTTAACTAATGCTGCTGAAGCCACATGAGCGGAAAGCAGATTGGGAATTTGCAAACGACGGTGTTTGGACTATTATATTTCCAAGGGTGCTCACAAATAATCACTTTAGCATCACATACTGCTCTCCTTGGTTCCCTGTGCAGCCATCAGCCCTAGAAAGTGAGTTGGAGCAGGCGGTGGATGTAGCCACCAAATTTTCCACCCTGTGGAGCGATGTCCCTCTTTCCACCACTTGGATAACGGATCAAGTTACCTTTTGTGAATATCCTTCTGTAGGTTCAGAAACAGCGTTTGACCTGGAAGCTTTCCAGCAGTCATATCCTACACGTTGAGAGCTGGAAATGTGCTCTCTGGAGGAAAATAAGGGGCAGCCGATACCAGTTTTCAAGACTTAGAAAAGTAAGAGGTTACTGCAGTTGGGGAGCATGTCAGCATTTTTGCTTTGATGCAACACAGTCAAACAACACAGTAGAAAAGTCCCGTTTTTTACCCATAATGTCAGCAGAAATCCCTGGTTAAAACGAAGCGAACCCTTCACAGAAATTCACAGCAGGTACAGCAGATACCATCACCAGTCAGCGGAATGCATCAGAGACTGATTCAGACCAGGCTTTCACTCACAAACACAAGTTTAAGTCAGCTTGTATGAACTTTCAGTTACCAGCTGGACTTCTGTCTGGCCCGAGACTCCTGCAAGGGATTGTTCTATATGACCATTTCATCCTGCCACGACTGCACGTGTTTAACTAAAGTTGCACCCAAAATACCACAATCTGTAGCACTTAAGTGAAAGGAACCCTTTGGGAACTGCTGTTCCTGAAGAGAGAAATAATCTTGAGCCCAAATGAGTTGCTGCTACCAGGGCCAACAAGAGCTATTTGTCTCCAAGATTGTCTTGCAGAGAAAAGCCACCCAACGTCAGCGCTTCTATCGCCCAAGTCCCACTCATGGTTTCCTCCCCCAACCTACTCCCTACATTTGTCCCGTTTTTCCAAGGCTCTACACATGCCATTTTCTTACAACCACACCTTCTACCAGGTTCCTCTTCTCCAGTTGCCTTCTCCCCGCACCAACGTCAATGGTGCCTTAACCAGTTTGCTTTTCCACCCCGCTCTGCTCCGTCTGCTTCTCTGCCCTCTCACCGTTTGCTCTCCGGCTTCCCACTGCAATCTGACATTTTGCCTTTTGGCTTCAGCACATACGGTTTCCAGTAACCAGATTAAAGTGCCTTAAGCTAGAAAGAAGGCAAATATGTAAACAAGCAGCTATTAGATGTCAATGCCTAAAAGCGGGCTTCATCCAAGCCACACTGACATTTGAGAAAATGACCCTTTTTCCATTGCCCCAATAAAAACCGCCTGCAACTTCCCAATTGATCCCATCTTCCCAAGTCATCCTTCATGAAAGGTACCTACAACACACCCCTGGAGAGGCAAGGAAAACTCCGATTGAAATTAATTTCTCAGGGCTTTCTCCTGAGAGGGAATGCAGCTGCTAACTAGAAAACCTCATCTGATAGCTGGGGAGTTAAAAGGTCACACGAGACCGGGAAATCACTTGATTGAAGAATAGCCATTATCTTTTCATATGCATTATGGTAATTTTGTTTCTCTCAAAAACAAAGCTGGTAAGAACATTTTACTGGGCACCATATAGATTATTTACAGTTTGTCCCTTGGTGTCTCATAAAAGCTAGCAATACAAGTACGAAGCTCTAGAGAAACATGTTGTGGAATTGTATTATTTATTGAAAAACAGAAGTGGAGAAGATATAAATTTATGTATGGAGTATTAAAATTAGATATTAATCCATTTTTCATCTACAACTCAGATATATTTGCAAAAAGTTTCACTTAACAAGATTCATCACGAATATTGAATTATTAAACAAACAACCTAAATTGAATATTGAATACCAATCATTATCTCAATGTGAAAAAAACCTGCTCTCTTGGGACTGGACAATTTAATCAGCCTACAGGAAATAAATACTGAAAAAGTTAAATTTAGTGCTCAGTGAGTGCTATTTTAACCTCCCTGGTTCAGCAAGATTTAAGATTTGTCTCAGAAGAGTTATCTCTTCTCAAATTAAGTTTACTCTCTCTATCCTTTCTTCCACTTGTTTATGTGATTACCAACAAATAAACCAACAAAATCCTATATTGCAATTGCATTCCAAATGCAGTAGGTCAAACAATCACCCTTCTACCATTAACTGAAAACTAACTATGTTAAAACCCCAAGTTTGGGGTTTTTTTTAACTTATGACCATTTGTTTAATATTTCTCCGGTATTTTCATGAAGGAATATTGATGGCAACATATAGAAGGAGGTAGTGGAAACCTGAAATAACAACTGGAGCCGTCATGACATAAATTCATGTGCCGGTATCCTGCCACCTGCTTTACAGGAACTCCTTAGGGGTGATGTTGGGCCATAAGCGATGTTTAAATCAGAAATTTAACACCAAAATACGTCATCTGGAAAAGAGAGGCTGAGCAATTGTATTTGAAAACTAATTCCATCTAACAGTTCTCAGATATGACGGTGAAGAAAATACTGAGCACTTAACAGTGCAGACGGAAGTGCAGAAAATGGCAGGCACAGTTTCGCTCCAGGCAGGAATCTGGTCTCGTCAGCCCCTCAAGATTCCCTCTAATGCCACAGCGGAGCTGGTTTGTGGTTGTATTCAAGAGCCCAGAAGCTCTTCACAGAACAACAGAATCACAGAATGTCGGGGATTGGAAGGGACCTCAAAAGATCATCCAGGCCAATTCCCCCGCTGGAGCAGGAACACCCAGATGAGGTTACACAGGAAGGTGTCCAGGCGGACTTTAAATGTCTCCAGAGAAGGAGACTCCACAACCTCCCTGGGCAGCCTGGTCCAGTGTCTGTCACTTACACCGAGAAGAATTTTCTTCTCAAATTTAAGTGGAACCTCCTGTGTTCCAGTTTGAAACCATTACCCCTTGTCCTACCGTTGGTTGTCACCGAGAAGAGCCTGGCTCCATCGTCTTGACACTCACCCTTTATATATCTGTAAACATTAAGGAGGTCACCCCTCAGTCTCCTCTTCTCCAAGCTCCAGAGCCCCAGCTCCCTCAGCCTTTGCTCATAAGGGAGATGCTCCACTCCCTTCATCATCTTTGTCACCCTGCGCTGGACTCTCTCCAGCAGTTCCCTGTCCTTCTGGAACTGAGGGGCCCACAACTGGACACAATATTCCAGATGTGGTCTCACCAGGGCAGAGTAGAGGGGGAGAAGAACCTCTCTTGACCTACTAACCACCCCCTTCTAATCCACCCCAGGATGCCATTGGCCTTCCTGGCCACAAGGGCCCAGTGCTGGCTCATGGTCATCCTGCTGTCCACCAGGACCCTCAGGTCCCTTTCCCCTAAGCTGCTCTCTAATAGGTCATTCCCCAACTTATACTGGAACCTGGTGCTGTTCCTACCCAGATGCAAGACTCTACACTTGCCCTTGGTATATTTCATTAAACTTTTCCCCGCCCAAGAGCAGCTTTAGGATGGTGATTATAGGAGAGGCATCTGTCTTGAAAGGAGAGTCCTCAGGAGGCCAAGTTCACGTCCACCAAAGTAGGGGGGGACACATATCAGGTATTTTTTCTGCAATGGGTAACACTATTTTTTGCCCCTTTAATAAACTACACAGAAATAAAACCATTCAGACACTTCTCACAAAACACAAAGCTTTTAAAATGCCACTTGAGAGAAGAAGGAGCCAGAACGGTAACAGATTAACACGAAGCGGGAAAACCTCGGTATTTCCCGCTGTGCCGCAGCTCCCTGCACAGCTCCAGGGCACCGAACACTCCTGCCTTCCACGACATTACCAGCTCCCACCGATTAACCATGACGTGATGGAGGATACAGAGGCTGTGTCTCAAAACTAAAAATACAAATAACTGGCAACTTGCTTCTTGGTCCTGTTTTCTCCTTCTTATTAATTCTACATAGCAAAACGTGGCAATCTGAAGCACCCCTAACACTGAAACATCAACATGCTTGGAGCTATGAAGGGCCACAATGAGGAATAAGCCATGAATAAAAATGTAAGTAAAAGGTCCATCCAGCCTTCGGCTCCTTCTGCTCGGAAAAGCACAAGGGTTTAGCCACATATGCAGAAGAAACAACAAGCTTCAATTATTTTCACCTGAGTGCTAACACTGCTAGAAAAAAAAAGCTTTAGAAGTTCACTTGTAGCTATTTTATTGTTGTTGTTTTACAAAAATAGAAGGGGAAACCTTTGGAGCACTTAAAGCTCTTCATCATTGCCCATTTAACAAACACAAAAAGATGCTTCTTGCATCTGGCACCAGCAATGAAAAAACCCCATTCATTCTAAACAAAGGTTGAACAACTGGGAAGCAAAAGCAAAGCACTAACTAAACACCGTGCTCCCAGAATATAATCCCAAACAACAGAGTTAGCTGGATGAATTCCTGGCTGCTGTCCTGACTCTCAAAAAGCCTGACTTAAAGACTATGCATTTCAAAACCACTATCTGTTGAAAGGATTAGAAGGTTAACAACCATTTCCCTTAATTCTATCATCCTTGTTGTCAACAAAAATCCTGCCTGTTGAGTGTGTCAGGCTAAGGAAGAAGCTCAGGGGAAGAACTTTCCCAGGAGGAAAAAACAACAACTCACGGTCCAAAATAATAATTTTTTAAATTTAGATGGGGGATTTAGATGAAAACACAGTGAAGACCAGCTTCTTCGAGTTGCTTAAACAAATCAGTCTTCCTGCTGCATATGGGTTTGGTTTTAGCTGTGTGTCTTGCCTTTCTCCTTTGACATGGAGAGACAAATCTTGTTGCTCCGAGGCAGGTACTCCTCCCATCATCCACACCTGAGATACTGGATGCAATGAAGGATTTATTCCAGAAGTTATGCCCACAACACTGATCAAAAGCTAGCTATTTAGAAGCATTTACCATATTATTTAAGAAGTATTCTGCTCTTATTAACCTAATGTACATACTGAAATCCACCTTGGGTGCCTAAAGAATCAATCCACTTCAACTGCCTCAATATTTAAGAGTCACTGAACAAGTTCTCAACTAAGTCCTGTCACATTCAGTTGAAACTTTGCTGAGGAAATCTCAGGATTATCAAAAGTGAAGTTCAGAAATTAGACATATTTAAAAGTGATACTTGTGCACATGAACAGCTATGGAAAATACGCCAGTCAATTTCCAATTCTAATTAAAATAAGTAAACACTGCTTGCCAGAGAATGAGCAATTTTTATAAACAGATGTCCCCCCGCACCCTTTCGCAGCCACCAAGGATGATACCTCACACACACAGTTCTAGGAAGTCTATTTCAGCATCTTTTATTAGGGACTAAAAAATGAATACACACTCTGTAACAATGGAAAAACATTGTTAACTCTTGCCTCTAGAGAGGGTTGGGTTTGGTTTTTGTTTTAAGACCCTAAATAGTTGTTTCTCCACTGTACTATTTTTGCTGTTGGCTTCAGCGCTACCAGTTGTAATTAAAAACATAAAGTATTACAGCCCTGCTTGTAACCCACCTCTACAAACAATCATAAATTCATAGATCATTGCAATACAAGTCATTGTCCAAGCACTTGCATCTAAAATATTGTAAGTGTTATCTAGGCTTCACTGGTAATCATATTTCTCCTCTGCTTTTTCTTTCTAAAGTAACCCTGCCTATTCAATCCTGAAAATAAAATACTTAATTGCCTGTGTCAGACTGAATGCCACTGTTTCCTCTGTCACTAACTAGAGGTCTAAACAAGTTAATGGTCCTTACAGACTGCCAAAAATTGATGTAGGGAAACAAACAAACAACAAAGAAAACCAAAACAACCCGCAGCCAAAACTAATGCTTAAAATTAAAAGAATCACAGCCTTCTTCAACATTTTCCTCCTCGGCAAGTGCCCCTGGGCCGCTGCGCGATGGCTCCACGCTGCAGCAGCCCCCAACAGAAGGTTCGTTCACCTCATTCAATATGGTGAGGAACCACATAAAATGTGCAGTCTGCTCCTCAGTCTCTCCCCAGATCCTGCTTATTTAGATGTACATTTCTCTGATGTAAGGATGAGACCACGCTGCACTACGCCTGTACGATGAAGTACTGATTCTACGTGGGTTCTGGAAAAGTTCTAATTTGATAGGACCAAAAACGTTACAAAGTCATACAAATGCAATACTTTAATGTGGAAAGTTTAATAGAACTTTTCTGAATCGCATGATTTTATTACTCCAATGGGTAGGCAAACGGAAGTCAACGACCTCCACTCTTCCAGTTCCATACACCACTTCCCAGATTTGCAGCCTCAGGAATTGCAAAATAAGAAGATCCAAAATACAGCCTATTCTTGCAAAAGGACAGGAAAGGAAATCACTATCTAGCCTGCTTCTAGAAATTCAGGTCCTCCAAGACAGAGGGCCAATATCATGAGGCAACTGACTGAACCAAGAATGAGGCTACGTGTGCCGTTTATTCCCAAAAGCATGACCTAGTATGCATGTTTCGTATTTTCCAATAAGGTTTATTCTGCGTGGAGGTTCGTGGCGAGTCGGGAGTCCACGTTACTTTTTATATACAACTTCTTACTGGATGGTGTTTTATCCTGCCCCCTGCAATTGCCTTTTCCGCATCCTCCTTCCAGGAAGGGAGTGCTCCTGCTGACAAGCTCATGCCCGCTATCTCAGCAAAAAAACAGACAGCCTGCCACTTCATACAGCAGCGAAAAAACAAGATCTGAAAGGTCCTGCCCTCAGGAGAAGCACTTGTTCCTCCCCTTTCCATACACCAGCCTGGGAACCCAGAGAGTAACCCCAACCCCAAAGAAAGAGCTAAAGCTGCTCCCAGGGCACGGAGAGCAGCACCACACAAACTAATGATAGGTAATCAGGAGCAAGGAATGCAGGTCACTAAACAAAACCAAATACTATTATCTGACCTCCCACTCCCCTCCAGACGTTCCCACCCCTGCCTTTTGTACCCTAAGCCAGAGCATGGGATAAGAAACAGACTCTGCAATTCCTTTCAACCCGCCAGACGTGCACAAACTCAGAGGCCGTGCCCTGATCTCCCTTGGAGCGTTTCTTTGCCGCCTTGTTGGTAACTCAGTGTTGTTCTGCAGGGACAAAGAAAGGAGAACAGTGACACAACGTGATGGATACGTGACTGGTCTACTGACCTCTCCACGCACACTGCCATAATTTTTCTAATAGACTGTATTTTCTGCCGTTTGCTCGTTTATTTTTGTCACCAGCCTGTCATACATGGCAGATGGTGCCCTGGAAGAAAAGACCACGAGAACTGCAGTACTATTTCAAGGCAAAGATCCACCCAGTCTAAGATCCACCTTCTAACAGATGTCATGAAAAGATGACCAAGAAAAAGTATGAGATAGGATAATCAAGTGCAATCTTCCTAATACCACATAATGCTTTCAGCTCAGAGAATTCCTAAATTGGTTGTTTCGAAATAATCCCCAGTGGCTTTCTTGTCCATGAACTCATGCAGGCTCTCTTTAAACCATACGCATCTGTAATGCCCTTTGGCAACAAGCTTCACGAGCTTAGTACCCACTGCATAGAAAGCCGGGTTTCCGCATGCTCCGAACCCGGCGCTAACTCTATTTATGCAGGTTTTAGTTTTTATTACACTTTTTAAGGCCTTGCTCAGAACACACAAAGCTTGCAGCCCTTGGCTTTCCCAAAACAGTGTGCAAGATAACCACATTCCATCTGCCACCTTACACATCAACACCGCTTTAGCCAAAAGTTTACACCATCAGTAATTCACCTTTTGCATTCTTGAGCATCTTCACATTTGAGAAACACCACTGCGTGCTGGAAACACACTGCTGCCGGGTTTGTCCATCTGCCTCCTAACCTCTTTCACATTTATCTTCAGACACAGCCTCTAAGTCTCCAACAAGAAAGTTTTATGTAGCACAAATCTCTTTGGTTTCTTCCAGAGACACAAAGAAATCACTTACCCTCCCCAGTGGGGTTTCCACCTCCTCTGCTCCACGTTGTTTCAATTGTCAACCACGAGACAGCAGCCGGCACCTCCAGTCCAGGCAAAGCCATTTTGCCAAACCTGAATTTATCATCTATGATAGTCAGAAGCAAATGGACTTTTCACGGGGGGAGGAAAAAAGAAAGCCAGGTTGTTTTTAAAGAATACAATAATCTCTGAGCCTCGTCTCTTTTTGTTTTGCTAAGTGAAGTCAGTGCAAAACCACTTTTCTACTTCGTACGGTTTAATGTAAAGGCTCAACCTTCCCTCTCCCAAATCCTTTAAATTATTTGCAACTGAATAATCAAATCACTTTTTTTCTCTGTGGTTCGCAAACTCAATACTGATTATAAGTGGTCTGTTTTAGACCCCTCTAAAAGGTTTGTGGAGATCGTAAAACAGGGATTCCTGCAATATATTGTAATACACAACCACAATTAAATACAAAGGCAATAGAAAAATGGAACTCGGTGGGGAGCTCTCACATCAATTTGTATATCCCCACCAAAAATTACACAGGAATGACTTACTCACTGACCTTCTGTGAATAAGACGTTTTGCTATGTGCCTTACTTATAGCAAATACATTAGAGACCTTTTTACATCCTTCCCAGCTTTGCTGTATGAGTTCGATTTTTCTTCACTAATCTGACAAACCTTCAGTGGAATGGGCCTTATTCTGGAACCATCACAGGGAAAGGGGGCAAATGGAAAAACCTCCAGAAAAGCTCGACTTAATAAAAGGTGAGGGAGCCCGAGTCACCTACACAAGAAATAGGCGCTAAATGTAATCAGCTTAAATTCTGGTTTTGCTATCTTTAAATTCATTGGAAATTTAAAGTAATGTTAAAGGTAATGCTGAATGGCTCTTGGGTGACACAGGATCTTCGGTAAAGAAAGTATTTGCTGTAATTTGATTTTGATGAGAATAAAATAGATGGAATTGTCTGGAATATATTTATAATAAAAAGACTTTACAAGTCACAGCATTTCGACCCAATCATCTTGGCACACAAGGCTGCAACTCGTCTCTACAAGCTCTTCTTTAACTGATGACAGAATGAAAACAAATGAATTTGAATACAAATGTAATCCAAACAAAATGTTAATTAAGAGAAGTTCTGTTATTTTCCTATTGCAGGAAACAAATTTCAACTGACAAATATGAGGTAAGGTGTAATTTTAACATATTAAAGAACCGTCCTTGAATATTCATACCAAATCTTAAACATGAGACTTGCAGAATAACATATACAGACAATTACTTTTCAGTAGTAAATATTACTTGTTGTAAATATATTTTAATCTGTGCAACTCCTCTTTTTCATGCATTGCTGCAATTTATTTAGATTATAGTAAGTATTCTGTATATTCATCTGTAACAAATCAAGATTCTTTGATAATTTGTCTTCCCATGGTTTCTATGGGCTATCAAACTCTCTGGAAAAGTCCAGGTGATGAACACAATTAAAAGATCCATTTCTATTGATAGTGTTTACATCCTTTTGCAAAGCAAAAATATTCCAATCACTGATTGGACAAATAAGAAACGGAAACAGGTTTATTATTAAAATATTATGAGTCAAACAAATAAGAGCAGAAATCAACCAGAAAGAAGTAAATAAGAATAATTAAAAGGACTACGCTAGTTTAAGATACGCTTTTTTACTTTCACGTTAGTGTTATGTTCAGAAAAAAACCCCAAACAGTGGCCATAGCCCAAGCCCTTCAGTCGTTTGCACAATGATGAAACTCCTGCAAACCCAAGACAGAGATTGCAAAGGAGCAGATTTCTCCTCCGCTGTCAACACTTTTGTGTTTGTGTTGGTTGGCTTGACTCCTTCATCTCCAAGGAATGGTCCCGAAGATCATAGGCAGATACAGAACCAGAAGAGCAAAGAATATTTAAGTAGTAGAATTACTCAGTGGGAATATGCAGGTGTTTGTCTGCAAACACATTAAGATTCTGATGTTGTTTTATTTTCGAGTTCCTTTCTAGCCTGAACAGGTTAGATTTAAAAACAGACCTGAAAACAGTTCGCTATTTCAACCAAACTGATTATTCTAATCATTAAATGATGAACCATTCAAAGTTTTGCTTTTGGCGCTCACCCGAAAGCAAACAAAGCAAAACAGATCATTTTATCCCGCACATTTTTTTTGCAATATCTATTTCTTGAGGACGAGAGGTGTTGATTTGATCTCAAGCCACACAACAAAAAGCAAAACTCAGCTTGTATCACGTCAAGCATGCGCTTCTACCCCAAAATCCATGTTGGGCCATCTCTGACAATGGAAACTGGAGAGGAAAACTCTCTGCGCTTTGTGGTTACCAGCATTTCAGTGCAAATCCCTTCCGGTGTGTGTATTACACCACAGCAATATCATTATTCATGTTGTACCAGTGATCTCTATGACACTCCAGAATCTAAGACCAGACAAGCTTTGGTACCACAATACCCACCTGAAAATGCATTTCTGATAACCAGTGCAATATATATAACCTAAATATCCCCTCTAATGTTTAAGACTTAATAAACGAATATGGAAAAATAATGAATCGCTTTGGAAATGATCCTGGCTCTGTACCAAGGGTCTCTTACTAGAGATGAAGTATTGGGGTTTTTATGTATGAAAAGTCTGGTCTGGTCCTATCGCGTGTCCTTTCCTGTGGGTACAAAGGGCTGCTATGTCACAGTGGCAAATATCAGACAGTTTTCACCACCATAAAGTTTCCTGATGGGTCTCAGATGCAAACGACTACGCCAAGGAGGCAAATGAGACTTCAGTGTCGCACTCATTTAATTACAGACCTGTTGAGTCTTTACTCAAGGTAGATTCTACATGCAGTTAAGCAAAAGACTTAGAGCTGCTGTGGGAACCCTGGCAAGACCTGGATCAGCCTAACGAATGGCATTACAGACCTACAAAATTCAGACAGATGTTATCAGCAAGATATTTTTTTCCTCCCTCCTTGAGTCAGTCCCGTCATTAAAAATAACTCCGAAAGACAGACCGTTTCCTAAAATAATTCATCAAAAGATTCATCACAATAGGCGGCTCGTTCACTCGCCAACATCAGCTTCACGCAAAGCAAAGAAAAACAGCAGCAGTTGCAGAAGCAATAGTTATAATGTCTTGGAGCAGCTCCTAAGTAGGGAAACCGGGAGAGACTAAGTACTCTTGAATATTAATAGCACTCCACTAATGTTGGTAGAATCCAGCAAAACTGTCCTATCATCTTAGAAATACATTATTTTCCTCAGAATCCAAAACCTCTTTAGGTAAACACAATTTATCGCCTCAAATCCTAATAATAACACCCAAGCAGCAGATGCTTCGAGGTTATTCCATACGGTGCACCTTACAAAGGCTGACATGGAAAAATTAAAATCAAATTACAACGGCTTATCTGACTGCTTTGCAAACACTAGAGTGCAGTTCGAATTGTATTTTCTCTTATGCCAAATATTCCACATCTAAACCCTTCATATTCGGAAGTGGAAAGAAGC
This sequence comes from Patagioenas fasciata, assembly GCF_037038585.1. Taxonomy (NCBI): domain Eukaryota; kingdom Metazoa; phylum Chordata; class Aves; order Columbiformes; family Columbidae; genus Patagioenas; species Patagioenas fasciata. The sequence continues at coordinate 6,697,661 of NC_092522.1, read as the reverse complement.
CAAGAGACAGTCACAAGCTTCTGCAACTCATTTCTGGAACACGAAAATCTTTTAACTTTTTTGGTTTCAGTGTAACATTTTGTTCTAGATATACATATATATTTTTAATACAAGCTTATGTGAGCAAAAACCAGAACTAGGAAGGTGTTTCAGATCCAAACATTTCATGCTAAAAGAGATTGGTTTTTTGCCTAGAAGCAAAAATTCCCCATTAGCTCCATGTTTTTTTCCCATCAGAACTTCAAGTTTTTGAGCACACACTTTCCTAAAGGAAAAGCAGCCATTCCGGCTTTTTAATGGTAAACGGGCTTCCATATCACTGGAAAACCTGTTGATGTTACCGTTGAAGAATAAAGTAATCACTTTTCCTGTCTAACTTTACATTGTTTGTTGGATTTCTATGCAAAGCGTTCTGGAATCTAGCAAAATAATTTCCATGCAAATGTCAACATTGGAACAAGTCGGGCCTAGAAATTACACTTTATATTGTACTTAGGATGTACACATTTTAAAGATACCGCAGCCTTGGTCCCAACAGGATCAGCCATTATACTTTTACTAACCCACTACAGCATTTCTTTCCATCTGTAATTCAATGCATTAGGTATTGAGCTCTGGCAATTTGCAAAATGTTTTTTAAACTTCGCTCTAAATTGCATCAGAGACTACAGACAAAACTGAATAACATGCTTATTATTTTACAAAGCATTTCCAGAAAATTCTAAGATCAGCAACCATTTCATAGCTTAGGTAAACATAAAAAACGATGCAGCCACAGAATAAAACCCAAGATCATTAAACTCCACTGCATTTTATAATCGTTTTTCAGAGAGATTAACAAGACCTACAGAACTTAAAGCTACTTAAACAAAACTATCACTGCACAGATAGTCTACATTACATTTTCACCCCGTTGACAATAATTTCTATCACAAAAGAGATATGATACAGTCTGCCAGCATTTGCCGTTCAAAAGGATTTGGCATCCCACTAAGCTTAAAATGATCCTGAAAAGCAAAATTAAAAAACACACAACACTAGGGTTTTACAAAGCCAAGAGGAGTCCTGAGCTTACAAAGTCTTTTCAAGCAAACCATCGCCTGTTACTTCTTTCCATGATGCCATCTGGAAAAATCTCTTCCATACAGAAGAGTGATCCCTGTTCTGGCCATGTCAACGCTCAGAGCACAGAAACTCTCTGTTGGTGACAGTCTCTGCAATAACAATATGCTGCATCTTCCACAGGCCTTCGCTTCCCATCTGTGTGGCTACGGCCCTCCAAAAACTCCTCAGAACCAAGACCCCCCACTGCACTCAGCTGCATACGCGTAAAGCAAACGCCGGTGAGGCATTATAGAGTTTAAATGTGGATAAAACCCAAGAGGTGGCTGCAGGCTGAGCCCAGTCTGTGAGCTCACGCCAGCAGTGATGCCTCCAAGCAACTCAAAACCCTCCCGCTACCTGAATTCTCCTTTTCCTCCTTGGTTTTCTTTATAAAATACAACCCAGCAGCCCTCTAGGCAACAACCCTTCATCCAGTGAGTCCACAGACACATTTGCTTCAGGAACACAGTACACAGCCTCAACAGGGATTTTACAGGATTTCTGTTCACGTTTATTTTTCCCTCACAGCGCTCAGGATTTTCGAGATTGCTGAGGTTGTTTTTTGTAGCCCAGTTTATCTCTGATCAACCTTTCTCCTCTGTTCCAGGGAATTTGCCCAATAGAGTTGTCAGAGGATCACCGCAGGGTGAATCTGAGCTGTCACTCTTAGTCCCGGTTTTAGATCTCAGTAAGACACAACCAATGGGACATTGACTCACAGGCAACACCAGCAATTTTACATTAATTTATGCCGGGGAACCAGTTTTTAACAACCTTATAATATTTTGAAAACTCCCTTTGTGCCAAGATCCTTCACACACAAGTTCCTTTCTGTACATGCAAGAGCCCTGGTTTGTATTTGTACAGTATTTGTGCCTGAATTTTAACGCTTTTGAAGCGTTGCAATGAAATGTCTGCTCACCTGCGATGCACATTCTTTTTTTCCCCCCTTCCTGGAAGCCACAGTCTCGCTTATCTGAAGCAACGAACACCCCCATCTGAACTCCTCTCCACCCCACCTCCTCCATCCAGCTTTTAAAAGTTCTCACCTCACATTTCTTTAGTTCTGGGAGAAGGTGACGGTCTCTGCAATAACAATATGCAAATTAAAACTGTGGATTTTCTGTAACCCTCAATGAGTTTCTAAAACCTGTAAGCAATATAGATTGCTCACACCAGTATAAAACCATTAAAATACTCCTTGTTACAACACTTTTGTTTGCAACCTATTCTAAGGACCTGGCCTTCATGTCCAACATCGAGATTACAGCATCTAAAAGGCTTGAGGTACAGGAAATTCTGGGGTGGTGCTCACCAATCCTTCAGACAGGCCCAGGTTTAGAGGAGCCACAAAAAAAGTGAGATAAGAGAACCTACTATTTGACCTTAGAATCAATCAATCAATCAACTACTTAACCTTGGAATCAATCTTTTCTACTCAATTCACTCTCATATCCCTAATGCTTGGGGTGATCATACAAGGGCTGGTCAGCGCTGGCCCTGCCAGACCAGAGTGCAGAGACTTTCCATCACAAGATCATACACAAGATGATGAACCTTTGGCAGCTCCTTCCTTCCCTCCCTTCTGTTCCAATCAGGGCCGTATCCATCCTGCCTTTACAAAGGTGATGATTAGATATCTCTTTCAGTTCCATGTTTTCCACTATAACTTTCCACTGCTGAGCAAAGTTTTCCAATTCTGGAGGATCTCCCCCTTCTTGTCTTCCACCTCTCTCTCCAAGAAGAGGGAAAAAACCGCGACAGTGGGTAAATTGTGCAGCTAGAGATGCGCTTTTGAAACATCTTATTTTACAGAAATACTTTATTTCCAACCAACCCATTCTTATTGTTCATTACTACACAACTAGCTTTATTATTGCAAAATACCACTTAGCAAGAAATAGTTCTTTTGCAGATTTTCATTCTTTTGCTATTTTGCGCCCAGCTCGACTGTATACACTCAATAAATAAGCTATAATTTTGGTTCTGAAACAGCTGTCATCTCTTATGAAAACTTGCTGCTCACGAGCAATGTTTGTTGCACATTCAGAGCTACAAAGATATAATACCCATAACTACGCTATTGTTATTAAGCCAATCATAACAGATACCATATGGACTTTAAAGTGGCTTTGACTACAATTTTTTAATAAACGCGACGTCGCTAAAACATTTTGCAAGAAAAATCCATGCCACGAACTGCACACTATTGGTAACACATATAGCTTACTCTGTTTGGGTTTTTTTTACGCTGTATGTACTGAGAATAACAATACAACTTGGAGCTTCTATTGACATCTCACTTTCAAAGGCTCTCCAGACTCACCGTACATCACGTTTTTAACACAACAGTGACTGCGTGCCAGAACTCAACGCTCCTGCAAATACGCCAACTTGTAGCTACTTTCAAAATGAGCTATTCACCAGGAATTAGTGCCAGGATAAATCAATGGCATATTCAGCTAGATGTTCTAGCTCGACAAAATGAATTATACGCTATATACGGTCCTTTTGTACACGTCTGTCTTTTTTGCATCTTTATCAACGGAAGCTGAAAAGGCTAGAAATGAAATTCCAGAAGGATGTCAATTACCCAGCCGAGGATCAGCAGAACAGGAAGCGATTTTTTCTACCTGCGCATTAAATGCTGGATTCACGTTTCAGAATTCTGCACTATCTAAACTATTTTACCCTTTCTCAAAGCCACCGTTTTCTTTCAATCATCGCTGCTGTCACACACACAGAGCGGTTGGATGCTCAGAAGCTGCACAGTCTATGCAGAAATGAGACAGAACTGCAAACTAGGAGGCAGACTGTACATTGTGCTTCTGCACATGGGCCAGTCAGGCCAGGAAAATGGGGGCTTGGGAGGCAGGAAGAAGAAGGTGAAGATGCTGGTTGGGGGACAGATCCTAGAAATCAGGCTTATGTAGCGAAGGTGATGCCAAACAGGGTAAAGCCCTCATCTTGTTGGTTTTAACCACACCACAGCATCCAGACCCACTGTGTGCTGTACGTTCTCCCACACCTTTTTTTTTTATGTTTCTCATTCATGAGAAGGCGTCTGTTTCCCTTTTTCTAAAGAAAAAAAGATGCTGACCAAGCCGCACACTTTACCAATATGCAAGTGCTGTTACTGCAAAATCTGCTAAGCTTAAGGGTTGTCCACCCTTACAGTCAATACCCCTGACCAAACAGCAGGTACATGTCAGTAGTAATTGAAGCTCATGGAGTTGTGATTGTGGCAGATGAGAGGGGACGCCTTCTCCACAGGGCTAAGCATTAGTTTGCAGAAGAAGCTGCAGTGCCCTGATTGTTCCCCATTTATAAAACCTTCTTATTCACTCTCCTTTCAGTCCCTTCAGACATTCAATCATTTTTCCATTCACATCTTAAACGTGCGACTGCCTTATGAGTTGTGCGCATTTGTACCTCCTCCTACAGAACTGTATTCCTATAGCTACTACAACCTCAGAGGCACATGTCTAATTTCACCTGACTTCACTATTCAGAGACGGTATATCATATTTATTTTAGTATGGATTATGCGCAGCGCCTTAGGTGCTTACACTATGGGCATTTTATAAGTGTAAACTTGATTGATTGGTCACAAGACTGTTTTGGATAGCTGTAAAATGGATTTGGCCCCCAGCCACGGCTTGCTCAGCACAGATATAGTGTAAGACAGAGATAACTAAACATTTCAAGAATTCATAACGAATATGCTAAGAAGTATTACAAACCTGTATTTGTACGGTTGATACTATACATGCATTTCTAAACATTTCTCAATAGCAATGCATACTACAACACATAAGAGAATTCTGGTTGGATATTTCTCAGCAAAGAAGCCTTCTGAAAATGTGTTTTCAATAACTGGTGTGAAGTCAGCCCACTCTCTGCTGATTAGATACAGTCGCAGTTCAGAAACAGCCCTATTCAGCATGGTAGGAAGCAATCACTCGCTGTCTGGAGGCTTGAATTGAGAGCTTCACGCTTTATGCTGAATGACTAAACGCAAAAAAAAAGATCAAGAAGACTGCATTAATTGCCACCTTCAGCTGGAATGGCAAAAAGAAACCCAAAATTTAACTCAACATCTTCACCTGGATCCTCTTTACATGACTTTTACAAGTACCGTTTCAAAAAGTCCACGTTGTGAGATTAACTGACTATAGTGACACTAGCAAAGCACAAAAGCAGCAATATCCGAAGAAGCTAAGGTTTTTATATAATCTATGCTATATAAACTATATACCAAGATTGTTTCTTATATACAGAATAATCTCTTCATACAATTTTACACTTCCCTCTCAGGTTACTGACTTGACTTTTCAGTCTCAGTAGTTACAAGGGAGCCCTCACGTCACCCGAATTCTGGTCCGTAAGAGTATTAGTCCTGAGAGAAGAACTGGGGAATCTTCAAAGCAGTTTAGTTGTCAGCACAACCATTTCGCGTATGAGCAAGCAAAGCAAGACAAAACACACCGTTCCTCCTAAAGCCGTAATTTTCTAGGACTCTTCAGTTTCCCAATACTGAACCGATAATGAAAAAGATTGTGGTGGTGACAGCCAACCATGTGATGGATCAGCCACTATTCTACTGCTGCGCTACCTTCAAATGATATTCAAACCAGTAAATTTAGGTTTAAAAGTGTAATTCTCTTGTTTAACATATTTACATACTAACATCTGTAATATGTGGCAACACTACAGCTATGTTGATTTCTAACATTTGAATTTTATGTTTTTTAAAATGCTACACAGTTGTGTTAATGTTTATTTTAAAAACAAATCAGGGGGATGCTGGTTTATGTAAAAGTCCTCTTACAAAAGGCACTATGTGGTATAGGTTCTTAAAAGCATTTGAGAAGGAATTTGGTTTTAATCATTATGTTTTGAATGATCCTTTCTATATCAACTCAAATATAACTTTCTTTATTGCTAGTATAAAGCAAAATCAGACAACTTAAGCAATACTAATAAGATATCTATGACATTTATAAAAGAAAATGTTATTAAATAATTCAACTTATGCATTTTCTTAGGACACTCTTTGATACTAGTGTTTTCACTTCATATCCACAATAAACTAAAGATTGAAGCGATACCAATACAATGAGCACCATTTTTCTTTCTTTGGTGTTTAATGAGTCTGTGTATTTTATTCCAAGAACTGCACTGTATCTAAGCACACAGCCAAGCTCTAACAAATCCTCGTGGTGGCCAGGAAACCAACGAAAACAGGAGGATTGCTTTTCCCAGGTTTTCTCCATTTTAAAGAAGGAACACACATTCTGAAAGTGGAAGAGCTCGGTGGCCTACCTTGATCACCCTGCGCACAAACAAGTCCAGAAACACCCACACCAACCTTGAAACGGGAGAATGCTTCCCTTTAACAAATGTACCACAAGCAGAGAAAATATCTTGTGTTATAACACAAGAATGAGACTTGGCAACATGAGGAATATTTCAGGGGAGGTCTAGTGACATATTTTGGATAGAGTTTTACTTCTCTTTCCAGAAGAAGCATGGGTCCAACCATGAACAGTGTGAAACTCTCCCACAGGTCTCTAAACTTTTGAGATAACAACTTGACCAACCTCACCTGAGGACACAGAAGTATTTGTCCAAGACATACATAGGCAACTCTTCATAAATTCTGAGTGAAGTCAGAGTGGAATCATGAATCTTATCTGCAAGAGTAAAGCAGCACTGCTAAGGCAAAGCCACCTTTTTCCTCTTCACCATCCTGACATACACTTACAGACCTATTCACCAAAGTGTGTGTTCACCTTTAAGAACACACATAGTCAGCACTGACACCAGTGAAACAAGCTCCGTGCTCAGTGGTTTGCTGGATCAGGTCCTAGTCCGCAGTTGGTTCCCCGCAAGCAGCGCTTAATCCGTTGCTGATCATCTGTTTGCTAACACGGCCTTGGAAGGTGGTATGGGGAAAGAAGAAAAAAACATAGAGACAAGATGGACCGTTATGATGATCCATTGAATCATCAAAAGAGCAGCTTACCCACCATGGACAACAGTCAAACAAAAATGGAGTTTGAGGAACAATAAATTCATTTTGTCGAGACCGTGCTGCTAACTGGCACCTGAACATAAACTAAGGTGATACAGCTACAACAGGTCAGGCTGTCATTAAAGAAAAAATCCACTCCTTGCATTGTGGAGCTTTCAGAACTGTCTTCTTTTTAACTTCCTTAAATTAAGTTGATTTTTAAGGTAATCCTTTAAGCCGTTACAGTCAGGAAGCGTATTTTCCTCTCCTCAACAGAGAACATCCTTTAGTGGCATGGCAATGTCAGTCCTCCAATAATCAAACAGGCATCATTTACACAGTCTTAGTAAGAGCCCATGCGACAAGAAAATGCTGCCATAACACTGTAGGATTTTGTGTTTTCCTTGTTAAGGGAGTGCCAATGAGACATGGGCCATTGCAGATATGTGTCATTTACAAGATGAAACATGGCACTTGACAAAGGAAAGAATATCTTCGAGCTAGGATGCTTGCTAAGTAGGTCCCAGCTCTCAAAGTATCAGAGGAAATCACCTTTTCCTCCTGTCATTCAGAGTACTAAAAAAGCCCCGAACACTGGAATCTTCTGGCTTGTGCAGTACATAAGAGTTTATCAAGGGGAACACAAGACAGTTAACTTTCTTACTTGTGAAACTTATATTAAGAAAACTTTCTTTAAATATTCAAATCAGACATATACCACTGCTGAATTCCCCAATTAAGTGATCTTCAATAGCCTGGAAGCTACAAGGCGTCAAATGGTTAAGTAATGCCCTGCTAAAATGTGTATACATATTGAAATGTTAAAATATTTATATATATATATATATATATATTTATTTTTTAAACTATATAAAAGTCCGGTATTTATTAAACTGCAATTAGGATGGGGTCTTTTCTCCTCCCATTACTATCCCTTTGGCTTCCTCAGGTGACCTTAAACCCGGGAAAAGAAGTACATTTAAAAATTTAGTGGGCACTCCTGGCACACTGGTGCACAGTCCTCTGGGCAGGACACATCCATAAGATAACTGATGCATGAACAACGAAGCAAAACAATCACCTAATGGTGGTTTTGAGTACTTTGCTGGAAATCATGAGAGACCTGTGTGGGGAGGGAAAGCTTGGAGTTCTGTGAAGAGAAACAACATAGAATCATAGAACCATTGAATAGTTTGGGTTGGAAGGACCTTCAAAGTCCATCCAGTGCCACCCCTGCCATGAGCAGGGACATCTTCACCAGCTCAAGTTGCTCAGAGCCCCGTCCAGCCTGGCCTGGGATGTCTCCAGGGATGGAGCATCCACCACCTCTCTGGGCAACCTGGGCCAGTGTTTCACCACCCTCATTGTAAAAAATTTCTCCCTCATGTCCAGCCTGAATCTCCCCTCCTTTAGTTTAAAACCATCACCCCTTGTCCTGCCCTAACAAGCCCTGCGAAAAGGTCTGTCCCCATCTTTCTTATAGTCCCATTTTAAGTCCTGAAAGGCTGCAATAAGTTCTCCAAACATGGCTTGGGCCAATCAACAGTGCAAAGCTCACAGTGAGTAGCAGCAAGAACTGGGGGGGAAATGTTTACAGTGCACAGGCCCATATAGCTACGTATACACTGCAGCTGGTTCAGCCACTCACTGCTGGGGCACTTTGGTCTGCAATGCTGAAGAGCTGACAATAGCTGCAGCGTCCAGGGGAGGTCTGAACAAAAGCTTTTCCCTGTTCATTCACAAGACACATACCGATAGTCCAAATATAAACACATCCTGCTATCATAAGGCTGTCGACAAAGATTGAAACTGAAGATGATGCAGCTCCACACAGACTTCCCATCACAATTGCACTCACCTGGCAAAATTGTGTGCTGGGGGAAAAACAACAGGGTTTTAGAGTAAAGACCCACACCGTTCTGTCCAAAGAGTATTTAAGGGAAAAGAGGGAAAACACAGTCTTAAACCTGCCACATTTTCTTCCCCAGCCAAGCTACTGTTTTTCTTCTGCCAGACACTTCTTTACGCTCACAGCATGAATCTTATAGGCCTCAAAATGTTCTTCCTCCTCCTGAGAATAAATCTTCTGTAGACCTTAAAACGCACGCTCTGATCGACCTAGTGTGGTTAACAAAGTTAAATCCCATAGCTGGGAGGGAAACAGCTGCCCTGGGGCAGCGGAACAGCACTGTTATCTCTCTTCACTCAGCTCGCAGTTCCCCTCAGCTCCCGCATGTGTTTTGGCCCAATATCACCACCTTTGGTACAAGTAAGTCAGTCCAGGCTGGCTGTACTGGCTTAGGCTGCGCTTACAATTTAGATTTCCTTTTTAAACTTGCGTTAAAACCTGTCATCTTTGCAAGGAGCACAGCAGCAAATGCATTGAAGTGTTCATGGTCTTCCAATAACTTTCCCCCTATTTGCCCTAAAGGACATGCCTGCTCCAAAACTGTCACGATTAACTTGGGCGAGGGGGAGAGCTGAAGACTGCAGAAGCATCTTAGTAGAAAGAAACACAAGATACATCCCAAGATGCTCTCGTGGGAGCACAGAAATAGCACACAAACAACAACAGGGGTGTAGCTCTGCTCCCAGTGCCGTCACGCAGGCGCTCAGCCCCGGCTCCTCCGGGGAAATACATCAGGCAGCCTCTGGAAGGCAAATCCCCACCTGCACTCACGTGGCAATTTAGCTTAAATTAGGAATCAGTTTAGGATTTCAGTTCAGCTTTACCAGTGAAGTTGATGGACTGAGAAGGACTTGCACAAAGTTAGTGTCTCCAAGCCATGGCTCTTCCAGGATGGGGGTAATTTTATTGACAAAATTGTTCCGGGAGTTGAGTAAACTGTGGTTCAGGTAAGCACTGCTTACTGCTGCTGTGTCCTCATCCAGCGTTATCAGAAAGCGAGTCATTCAACCCCTATAATAAGCATTTTAATGACAGTATCTGAATACTGGAGCCACTGTCATAGGGGAAGGAAACTCATTCCCAAAAAGCCATCATCTAAGAAAACAGGTGGAAGATATTTATACAGAAGGTTGCTAGCTTACAGTAAAACACAGATATGTTTAGAAAAGTGTTTTCCAAAGCAAGAAATTGAATACCAAAAGTGGCAGCAAAATAGATCACCTGAGTGGGGAGGGTGGAAATAGAAGGGTGGGAAGAGAGGGCATCAGGGCCTGAGTTGCAGGGGTGACACACAAGGGTGTTTCTGCAGTTAAAGATTTTAAAAACAACTGGTGGCACAAACAGTAACCCAGCTAATCCTTGGTACTGGCACACTGCCTGTTCGGAGAGAGCAGCAGCTGGTGAATCTGACGTAAGTCTCTGCATCCAAAGCAGGAACTTACTGTAATGAAACCACAGCCCACATTGGAAAAAAAGACTGTAAACTCGACAAAAAAAAAAAAAAAATCAGGATCTCACTACATTATGTGCTGTATTAAATTATTTCCATCCAAATAAAATTAACCACATAATATCACAATTAAGCTGATTCCAAAAAAAAAAAAAAAAAAAAAAACCCCAAAATCAAAACCATATCTTGGACTGAACCTTGTATTTAAAAAACGGGGAGAGGATCAAGGAGTTACAAAACTCGCATCTTCTACGGTTTGAAAAGTACAAATGTGAGACCTTAAGTGGCATAAGCCACTGTTCTAGAAGCCTGAGGCGCTAGGCAGAACTACTTGGACTGGAAAAAATAGGCACATTAGTGAACTACCTAATTCAGGATCCAGTTACTCTTCCACTGTGAGAATGTCAGTCCCTTTATCTTGGGCACCGTGAGAAAAGCACCTTCTGATAAAAACATCCACACCTCTCTTTCTCCCTTCCCTCTTCTTGGAGGAGGAGCAGGCTCACGTGCGGCTCTGAGCATCAATACACACCAACCCCCTGCATTCCCCTGACCCAACTACTTCCCAGGGTTATTTTCTTTCTTTCAGAGAATACAAGGAAAAGAAGGATTTGAAGCACATGGTACCTTTTAATCCTTCTCTGGTTGTTTGATATTAATTAGCAAGGGGAGAAATGACCGAGTGAATCACGGCAGCAGTGGTCACACCACACCCCTGAATCTCATTGCAGGAATTCCAGTTGCTGCACCTGGAAGGGTAATGGAAGGTGTAGATTTCACAGACAAAATCCTTTAAGGGTTTTTGGGTGAAGGGACAGGCTGAGGGCACACAGAGGGGTGAAGAGGCTTATATTCCATTTAGGGAAGACAGAAGAAAACAGCATCAGGTCATTAAATCATTTAATTTGCTCTATAAGCAACCATGTGCATAAACATCAGAGTTCTGGTTGTATTATCTCTCATTGACCTTCAATGTCAAATACACTCAGTTTAGAAAGAAAATGTTTTCTTTTGTTTGTCTTTAACAGCCAGACTTGTAAAAATAGCTCTGGAGCTGAAAGTCAAGCTGTGTTCTTTTTTGTTCATGCATCACCATAGAAATTCGTGGTGGAAAACTTAATAGAAATTGTCACTGGAGTCAGCAGATACAGGCTCTCAATAATCTTTGGCAGCGCCGTTGAGTCAGAAAGGGGATGTTTTCCAGAGCAGAACTCCTCTTGAAACAACTAGATTGTGCTTCCAGGGCTGCGCTTGAAGCAAGGGAGCGGAGAAGGGCTGTGAGTGATCTGAAGCGGGGAGGATGACGAGACAGGACTAAAATGACTCACTTTCTTTTCCCCCGACTAGCAGATCTCTAATGCAATGTATGTATGTCGTCCTCCTCGTCCCTTTCTCACCACCGTGCAGTTTGGTGGCACTGTGAGTAGCTGGGATGCGCTGTCTCCCTGCCAGCAGCTCCCTGCCTGCTCCCGCGCCAGCATAAGCGCCGACACTGTGGCTCTGAAAACACAAGAAGTGCTATGAAAATTTTAGCTGTTCTGATCAACCGCTCTGGTTTCTTAAGCCTTCGCTGATTCCCTCCCGTGTTGCAGGCTGTGCTGCACACTTCGGGGAGTTGAACCTCCATTTGCGATGGGGAACAAGATCAGCGGAGCTCAATTCAAACTCCAGCCTGTCTTGATGCTCAGCCCAATTCTGCTAAATGCTCAAAATCTTCGCAGATACCTCAGTGCAGTCAGGAGGACCAAGTTCAACACTGAAACTAAATTTGTTCTACTTTCTCAAGATTAGGATCTTTCATTTCCAGCATCTAATTCACAGCTTTTAATGCATAAGAAATAACACTTATCTGAATTAGCTTCCCCATTGCTTTTACAGACCATATCACATCAATCCAGGCTTCCCCAACGTAATTTGCTCTGGGTTTGCTACCATCCAAAAGAGCAAGTTTGCTGCAGGATGGCGGTGGCAGAACCAGCTTCACGCTGCGCGCTGGTCAAAAAAAGGCCTTTCAGGAGGCATTACAGATCCAGCCCAGACCCTTCTCCTCCCATGTGAAGCAGGAACTCGCTCTGGTTAAGGAAAATTTATGCAGCTACGAAAGGCGACACTCTTCTTTCCCCGAGAGAAAAGGCAGTTGGATGTCTCCGTATAATTTCTGGAGCGCTTTACATACCACTAGCGTTACGCATCTCGCATTTCGACTTCAGTAAGCTATTATACTGCTGTTGGACAACATTATAAAAAATACGCTGAAAACAAACTTAGAAGTATAAATTATATTCATTGACCCAAAAACAGTTGCTTGTGATGTCCCACGCCATGGGGCCACTTGCCTCTTAATTACAGACTGCTGACTGTCTTGTTAACTTTGTCTCCCACAAGTGTCATAACAGGGAAAATGGTGAGATAGCAAGTATGGATTATAGCTAATGAAGTTTTTTAGCATGGATGAAATTACTTCATATTATATTCACTACAGCAACCTTACATAAAAATAATTTCTTGGCTTAATACTCAGAGAATTTCAGCATTCTTCACACGGCCTTTGCTTTAATTATCCATAATGATTAACTCTACCATTTAAATGGTAATTTGAAACATTCCTCAGAGGTCAGTATTGGGACTGGCGCTGTTTAACATCTTTAATGGTGACATGGACAGCAGGATCGAGGGCACCCTCAGCGAGTTTGCAGATGACACCATCCCTGGGAGCGTTCAAGGCCAGGCTGGATGGGGCTCTGAGCAACCTGCTCTGGTTGAAGATGTCCCTGCCCATGGCAGGGAGGTTGGAACTAGATGAGCTATAAGGTCCATTCCAACCCAAACCACTCGGTGATTCTACAGTTTCTGGCACTACGAGAACAGAGGACACTTTGCGATGGTGTGATACAAACAGAACAAGACACAAATAGGTCAAGGAAACACAATAAATGTAACATATTGGACTAAAGGTTTTCACGATATTATTCCAATACTTAAGTCTTCTTTATAGATTGGTATGAAGAGGCATTGAAATAACATTCTGTGTTGTCCCTCGCATGAGGATGAGAAACCGAGTTATCTGCCCAATCTATGAGACAAGCTGGAAGATGCTCTGGTGGCTGGACACGCCAGGACACTTAGAAGTATTCTGCATTTTGGATTTCTGTGAGTAGGTGAGGAGTAGATTGCTAAATATTACTGTTGATGGTAAGGGATAACCTTCTTCTGTTGCTGTTTTTTAATCCAGTGATTTTTCTTCCAAGATGTCTACTGGGCAACGTTTCCTGGAAGGCAGTACGAGTGGTCTGGGGTTTTGTTTATGCAGTGAACTTTTATGGCTTTCAAAATCAAAATCTGGAGATAGTGGGGCAAAAGGGACTATATTCTGGGTTTTGAAGGTGCTTATAAAGCTGTTTCACCTCATCCTGCCCTGGGAATTTCCCAGGACAACCTCTCAGCTGCGTGCCGGGCACGGCCGAGCAGCGGCTCCACGTACCATCACATCCTTCAGACTCATCCTCCCTCCGACACGTCCCCCCGTCACCGCTGAGTCAGTCGGAGTCACGCTGGGCGTCGGGCAGCACAAACTGTCTGCGCTACACCGGCTATCGCGCAGCCCGCGCCAGCTGACGAAGGAGGGGACGGCGTTAGCACTAGGAGATAATTTGCCAAGCTGTTTCGCTGCTCCTGAAGCTAATCTGTAATTTTACAGCACGTTAGTTGATTTTTTTATAGGAAGGCTTCTATTAAAACAGAAATCTCTCAGCTCCAGCCTGGAAGAAGCTCATCCACGCATGCAGTAAAGGAAAATGTCAAATGTGCTGGGCCAACTTTTTGTCCCTGGGAGCATTTTAAAGTAGTTTGTGAAACCAGCCCCAAAATGTAGACAGAAAGAAGTTTATAACATTTCAAACGGTATTGTATTTCACCCCCGTTTCACGGTTTTCCTTTTCCTACAGAATAATGACCCAAGTTTCCCATCTTCCTTTCCTTCATAATAGACCACTTAGGATCTGTAGAGTGAATTTCCAAAAGATCTGAAATTTGCCCATTAAAATAGGTTATGTCCCCGGTAGACTAAACGTTAACTTGAGAAGTCTAACCAGATGCTGCATGAGAAATACATTTTTTGTGGCACACGGTGAAAGAGCAGCACTGCTGTAACCAATTGATCCTGTGACATTACAGCGAGAAGAGGCTGCAGCTAAGAAAAAAACGTCAACTTCATTTCAGCCCCAAACAAGTTATAACAGCAGCAATATTGGCTCAGGGCATTTTTAAGGAATTAATAACCAGCCAGGGTTAGTAGCCTGAGGCAAAGTCAAGGATTAAGCACTGTGAGGATAAACACATACAGCAGCTTCAAATAATGTAGTTGACTTCAGTTTAATCATTTTGTTTCACTTTCAAAAAAACTTATGATCTCTAGACAGAAAATATAATTCATATCTGCAAAAGAATATACACATACACACAGCCTCAGGCAAGAGCTGAAGAGATAAATGGAAACACTGTAAAAAGTAAACATTCTCCTCCTGCCAACAGAAGGGAACAGCTTCCATTGGCTACAATTAAACAGAAACTGCAGAAAATAGGCAAGTAGTAATAATCAAATGATATTAATGATTGCATGGAAGAGAAAAGGCGACTTAGGTGATCCCAAAGCTCATGATTTTCCCCCAGGTAAAATTGGGGAGCGCCCTCCTACCGCAGCCCTCAGCCCAGGGCATTTACAAAACTGAGCTCATGTACCAAACTCTGCATGCTTTATTTTTGTAAATAAAAAACAAGCTTTCCTTCTTCTCTCTAAAATAAATCTGCTCAATAGACTTGAGACTAATCAGGAAATGTGTAGTCAGAACGAGATTCAGATTTCACTAATATGTAAATTAAAAACATCTTTACTGCCTTGTCATGAGCTATAAGTTTACAAGACAAACTCCAATAAAGAAACTAAACAACAAAAGCAACGCTTCAGCTTTTAATAAAAGTATTTCCTGCCATCGTTAAAAGTCAGGAAGGAATAAACATAATACGTTTCATCATCTTTTTATTTGAGAAGGTCTACCCATCCTATCTCAGAGAGCCCAGTGTTGGAAGGTTTAACATTGATTTATCTTTGCAGACCAAGAGGAGAAAGAAGTTGTTCTACCTGGATGACTTTTTAACACTTACATCTAAATAGAGCGGATGGCATTTGATCTCCCTGCAGTAGGTACTTTTCCTTTTTTTTTTAAGCAGTGAAAGGTCAGTCTCTTGCATCATTGCAAAAATTTAAAGGACAATGCAAAACTCTCATACTACTTAAAATTACTTTAGGACTCTTCTTCCAACATTAAATACAGTATAGAAAATTTACAATGAAGATCCTGAGCTGAATCTTTCGGACAACATCTTTCATTTATTATATATACGAAAATCTGTGGAGTCAGTTAAATATTAACAGACAACGGTAATGCTGTCCATACTCTTAATCTCTAATTTATATTGACATGGTGATAGAAATGCATTTATTATTAACAATTTACTTTTTACAATGTATAAAAAGGAAGGGGGTTTTAGACAGCTTCTCAGTACTTGAAATGCAAGCTGACCTCACTGAAATCAGCAGATGCTTTGTCATGGACCGAATTAAGACCTCGCCGTAAGCTTTTATTTGATCATTCTTCGTTCAGAAACACAACAGTTCTGTCCTTAGGGATTTGTTTGATTGGAGATGTTTCTAATCAAAACACTTCTCATGCGACCAGCAGCTCTTGACTCACCCATAAAAGCCCTGTCACTGCACAGAAAAGCATCATCTCCCTCCCTGAGCACGAGCTTTACTGCAAGGGACCCAAGGGCTTTAGTCCAGGTTCTTAACAACATCTTCCCGTAGCTCCGGGGGGACAACGTCCCCGTGGACCGAGACAAAATTCACGCATGAGGATCGCCCAGGGATGTTGGAAAGGTGAACACTGTGAGAGCACAACGCTTCCTTCTTGGCGAAAGAAAACATGCGTGAGGAGAACAAAACAACATTTACTCCTTGTAAGTTATTGAAGCCAAAATGGAAAACTCAAAAAAATGAAAGCAACATAAAACTTTAAGGGGCTTTATATCTAATATGGAAAAAAAAAAAAATCAGAATATTTTAGTGAAAGTTACTTTCACAATTGCTGGTGATGAACTATGAATGAATGCAATTCCAAACACTGAGACATGTTTTCATTGCCTCTTGTAGACGGTACACTTCTGAATATTGAGCTATATTCTTGCAATGCTTTTCTATCTATAAATTCTACATTTAACGTAGGGTTATCCATTTGGTGAATTGCAAAAGCACATAATAAAATGCATTTTATCATGTATATGTGACAGCTCCACTTGCTATTAAAGTATCTTCCAAATACTATCATGCTCTTGAAGAGCTCTAAAATAAACATCACACCCCAACCACAAGTCAGATTCTCTTTCCTCCCGAACAATCGAGCGTTGCCGCAAATTTACCCCAGTCTCAAAGTGCAAGTTTTCAGTTCCGAGTCCAGAGTTTGCAGAGAATTGTCTCATAAATTATCAGCGTCAGGTGCATCTTCTTCCTACCTCTGAGCAACAACTGGTCATCTAAGTTTTTTGCTGCTTAGACAAAACAGTTTCCACGCCATCAATCCACAAAGTTGACAATATTATGGAAAAATGAAAACAAACAAAAAAAAACCCACAAGCAACTTGTAATAGATTCAGGCTTCTACATTAAGTTTTATTTCTGCCTTTACTCCTAACTCAGAAATATTGGCCAGTCTCCATCTTTCAAACAAGCATTTGTTTGACAGCTAGTGCCAGCAGTTCAGGTTAGCCGCCTAAAAAGAAAAGGCAAAAACCACCAAACGAACACAAAAATCCCACGTCTTCTCTTTGTAGGTCATCTAGTGTCTTCCCAGACACTTGAGTGCTGGCCTCAAGTGGAAATAGTTTGGCTAAAACTGGGCTTATTACTATCCAGACCAACTACAATATTTCACATGTACTTATTCTTATGTCCTATCGACATGTGCATAGTCTTTTTGTGTCTGGATATTTCAGACCACTGTGCACAGGTTGTCAGCCACCTTCACGTAGCACTATCATTTGTTCTTCCTCAGAACTCAGAAAATACTCATTTCCAGTTAGACAACGTAACTGTCACATCAAAATACGTTCCATCGTTTAAATCGTTAACACATCGCTCACCCCAAAACCTCTTTCCGAAGCGTATCTGTCCTTGAATTTGTGACATTAAACAGACAGAACTGCTGTCTGCTAAAAGCAGAATCCATAATTAAGCAAGCAGAATAGATGAAGTGCAGCATAACAGAAAGGTGGAATTTCAGTCACCTAAGGTAAGGTTTCCACGAGTTAATGTAAGTAGCTCACATTTAACTGTCAAAGTTGCCCACAGACAATGGAAAGGAATAAATGGCTTCAGACAGCAATTACTCTAACTTATCTTCAATTCCTAATTTCATCAAGCTGAATCACTTTCTGTGATTTATTTCTCTCCATTGATTGTAAGAGAAAGCTGAGAGATGGGTACATCTAGGTGTTTAAAGGTTAGACGTATAAGAGGGAGTAAGATGGATCTTACCTTCAACTAAAATGATTCATCCAAAAGTATGAGTTTGAGATGAGAGGTATCCTCCCCAGCAAACTCAAGCTATTTAAGAACTGTGGAAATGCAGTTTCATAAAAACGCACAGTGCATGCTGCTAGAGAAAAGAACAAGGGCTTGCTACAAACACATAAACAGAGATCATCTAGGTTTAAATAATGAGCGTGTGAACAAGTAGCATCTACAGGAGGAACACGATCTGATCTGACAAGCGACAGCACAGGCAGCAAAATCACTTGAACTGATCATCAGTGGATCCTACCACATCAAACCCAAAATTGTTGCAGGCGTGTGTCAAGGACGTGAAGCAGGATTCCTGCGTCCCGATGGCCGTGCCTTCAGGAATGAAAAGGACATTACGTTTCTGGTCAACTTAGCTGGAGTTCAACCCATCTTCTCCCCATAACAAAGAAGCCAAAAGAGCAGATGCTCAACACAGAATGTCAAACCGTTTACCTCATTGCTCTGACAAGAAAGCTCACACGCCGCACAAAACATAACTGGACCAGTAAGAAACGCCCTAGTGTGCGTTTGTCCATCCTCTGCGTGACGTCCTGGCACCTGCCACCTTAGATTTCCATTAACTGGGAATTCCGATGAGATGCAAGGCAATGCTTTTCACCATTTGGGCAGTTAAGTACTAGAAAAGGTTGCCCAGAAAGGTTGAAAAATCTCCATCCCTAGGGACAACCTGGTCCAAGTGGACCTGGTTTGAATGTGGGGTTGGACTGGAAGACTCCAGAAGTCACTTTCAACCATATGTATTCTGTGCCTGTCCTTTCAGAAAACAGCATCATGTCGTGTAAAACCACAATCTGTCATCACCTACAAGAAAGCAACTCCAGTAATACGTCATCTTGGTTTTGACAACTTAAACTCCGAGAGAAAAAACTCATTTTACTGTCACATGAACATGTTAGAAGAACTTGCAAAACTACCACACTTCTGGTCAAACTACCATTTTGATTATATTTTTGAGGGTGCGAACATCTTTTATTATTTGCTTTATAAACCTGAATATAGCGCCTCTCCTCCTCCCCACCACCACACCACCCCCGGAAAAAAAGAAAAAGCCACCAATACACACAGCTGAACCACAAACAACATCATTTAGAGGAACACTTGACAATTCATCTTCTATCATCTGTGCCACCTAGCAACACACGGCACCAGATCCAACACTTTTGGAACCCTGACACAGAGGAGAGCATAAGCACGAAAACACCAGAGATAAAATCTCCTTTCCTATTTCAAAGACTCCACAGGCACAAGAGTTTTTCCATTAATTCCAAAATATTGTCACGCCTACAACAGAATACTTGAATTATTTTTAAATTGCATACTCGAGTTCTGAGCAAACACAGCGGGTTTTGTGTGGCTGATCAGTTCATCTTCTAGCAAATACATCCAGGGCAGGTATTTCAGAAATACTGACAATTATGTTGAACTTCAAAACTAAACGAAGGGAGATGATGTTTTGTGTGCAGCAATAGAAAGGGCGGTCTTTGCTC
Organism: Patagioenas fasciata; assembly: GCF_037038585.1. Classification (NCBI taxonomy): domain Eukaryota; kingdom Metazoa; phylum Chordata; class Aves; order Columbiformes; family Columbidae; genus Patagioenas; species Patagioenas fasciata. The sequence continues at coordinate 6,678,059 of NC_092522.1, read as the reverse complement.
TTTAAATTATTACAAATAAATGGACAGACTTTAAGCCATTAATTAAAAGGTGACAGCCCAGCTTCCCTCTTGATAACATTCCAATTTCATTCTGGATATTGAGGAAAGTATTAAAAAAAATGATCGTTATTATATGCACACACAATTACTAGCATACTACTCATTCAGCAAGATTTCTCAGTTAGACACTTAAATTCCCCACCTGCCTGCATGTTCCTGAGCAAGGGAAATCAATGTTAACAGACTGCACACAAAAGGCCACAAAATTACTGCACATCTGGGGATGGACTCAAGGCCTCCTGGCTTCAGTGTTCTAGTGTTGGAGTAAATTTATTGGTTTTCAAATGTATTTAATATTTAAGTAGTGTTATCTTTTACAAACAATGCATGTGACAGTTCAATAAATGGCATGATGTATATAATTTCTTTTTTAAAAATTGCAAGATTAATCTACTACAGTACTTCGAGAGTTAGTCTAAAAGAAATAAAGTACTAAACATCTCTAATTTCAGTCAATAGTCTGGAAACTATTGTAGCTTTTCACTTTTTCGGCACTCCTATTCATAATTCATAACTGGATATAACAAGAACAATACTTTATTTATAAGCTGCGGAGCAAGTTCTGAGATTTGTGTGTACAAAAAAATTTGGTTACATCTCCGGGTAACTTCCAAAGGCATCGCTCTTCTCTTTTGGTTGGGGTTTGTTTTGTTGTGGTTTTGTTTGTTTGCTTTTCCTCTAGGAAAAAAAAAATCAGCAAAATTCAGTTTATGCGATGGTCAAAGTGCCTTTAAAAAATTGCTTGGACAGATACATACATATTAATTGTGAAAATCTCATCTTGATTTTCAGCCAGCCATTTCCCAACTGAGGTATCTTTTATATATATCTCTCCATCTACCTTGTATTAGCCATTCTGGACAAAGGGAACTTCATTATTCATCTTTACAGTGCTTTTTGAGATTTTAAAATATATCATCTTTCCTGCAGATTCTGTATTTTTTAAAAAAATTAGAATTTAAAATCAGCAGCCTACTTGTATCTTTGCATGTGGAGGGGACTCCAGGAAAGCACTGGAAGGTTTGCCACTCAAAAGGAAGAGGCAATACAGAACTTAAATGAGCACAGGAGACAAAGCAAAAAAACAATGGAAAAGAAAAGCAGAGATGATGATCACTGAGGCAAAACAGAGGTTGGAAAGCAATCATCAAGACTGACAGCTGTCAAGAACGGAGTCGCCTGTTCAATCAAGTAAGCAGCTCGTCCTGGGCAGAAACGAGCTCCTCCAGAACACTTAATCAGCCTCTCTCCAACACGACCCAACGCAGCTCGGATCTCACCGTTACAAGAAACCCCATCTTTGCATTGTTTCTCCTTAAAATTCTGCGCTGCAGAGCAACAATCAGCAGCGACTGGTGATCCAGTATAATTTGAAAATCCACGAAAAGCAGGCAAATCGCGGCTTCATTTCACCAACTGTCACACAGTAGCAATTACTGTTGTGAACTGGTACTTAAATGATATACACAGCATCTTGTCACCAAAACCAGAAGGAGTATTTGTTTCTGTTTGAACAGGGGGGAAAGCCAGCCAAACGCCTGTGTAAAATCACATTCTTAGCTCTGTTCCAAGTTCACATTATAATTACAAAGGTAAAGCTGAGGAGGGGAGCAGTCTGTGAGCTCAGAAAGCTGGGGTCAGCAATGCCCAGTGAGCTGCAAGGACCTCACAAAAAACCTCTCCAAACACAGCTTGAGAGGGAAAAACTCATTCAATTTTTAAAGGCTTCATAAAAGCAGTATTAACTTTATTAAGACTGTAACAGAAGATAAGCATAGATTAGTCACTTTTATTAAAACCAATGAAACCCAGCCTATTAATTTTTGATTATTTGGAATATGTAAATAATGTCACTTCAAGTTGGAAAGGCGTGAGAACCAAGTAACTCCTGTTTGGGATTTGCTTCCACGTATACGGCCTCACGATCTCCACTCCTGCCCGCTGCTAAATATCCTTACGCACCAAAAGAAGGGAATCTATAAATCAGAAACACTTTTTCACTTTCGTTTTTCTATTGCCATGCAATTGACTTAATCAGTATTTACTTTAGCATAGGGGGAAAAATTATCCGTCCTTTTCCTTGGTTAGAGAGCTGATTCTTAGATTTCAATTATCAACAGATCTGTGCTAGTTGAAGAACTTAGAGAGGATTTTAACACAGGGAAGCAATAATGCAAGTCATAAACCAGAAAACTGAGCATTCTGCATTAGTTCATTTCAAAGTAAACATCGAAAAGAAGTGATTTCTCTATAATGTCTTAGAAACTGCAAAACGATAAAAGGGTAACTACCATACTGAAACAAGTTTTTATAGGATCCAATTAAGATACTGCATTGTTTTGGCTGTTTAAGTTCAGTTCAATACTTTTTCTTTTCGTGCCTTAACATCCTTCAACCCTTTCATTTCTTAAAAAAAAAAATCATGTTAGCTTGTTTTTAGTTCTTGCTACAAGAACTTCAGTCTTCAACTTGATGTAAAGAGTCAAGAGCTGAAGCTCTTTTTGTGAGAGGGATTTAGTTCGCAATTTGCTGTCGACGCACTACGTACAGCCCACCCAATTCTGCGGAAAGACAGGGCAAGAGACGAGATGGTGCAGCAGATCCTCGGGCTACGGTTGAATGTCCTGGTGTTTGGACTCTGAGAGAGGGGACACTACAGAGGTTTTGGCTGGTTGGAGAGGCCAACTCCTATGTGTGTTTCAGCAGCCCGTCTCAGCACAGCGAGGGACTGCTGGGTTTGCATTAGCATGGAATCATAGAATCATTTTGGTTGGAAGAGACCCTCAAGATCACTGAGTCCAACCACAACCTAAATCTAGCACTAAATCTTGTCCCTAAGAGCCTCATCTACATGTCTTTTAAACCCTTCCAGGGATGGTGACTCCACCACTTCCCTGGGCAGCCTGTTCCAATGTTTGAAAATCCTTTTCATGAAATGTTTTATTTGATATTAGGGAAAAAACTCCAACTTTTAGTTCTTCGTAGAACAACGAGTTGTGAAGTTATTCCCATCATTTTTCCTGTTTACTATCTCCTGAGTTCCTTTCCACCATAACAGCTTGGTGTCCTATTTTTTTACTTACTGGGCACTTCTTTTCCCCCCTGGATGCACAAAACACTTCCCACATAGGAAAATAATTACCTTTTCCTTTCCGTAACTTCTTTTTATACATTGACTTTTTTGAACTCTTCAAACTAGGTATTATCTTCAAAGCCAACAAGTTTACTTATCATCCATCATTTCAGCCTGATGCAATGAAACAACCTATATACTGATAATCTCCATAAAATGCAAATGGCCAATTGATTCATTAACTGACCGCATTGTTTTGAACTAGTCTGCTCGTGATTCTTTAACCAGGTTTGCATACATTGCTGAGTGTCAAACAGTACTTAACAGCAATTTATTTTTCAGGATGCTGATTATGTGTGACAGATCCGAAAGGCTTGGATCCATTCAGACCACCCTACATCCTTTGTGCAAAACTTCCGTAATAATCTCAAGACGTATTTTTTGCCAGCAATGCTTAATTATTTCAAGCTCATCCCACTTGCTGCTCACAGCTCCATGATCCTCTGGCTTCTTGCTTTTTCCTTCCCAAAAGCTGTTATATTTAGTTGGAAACTAAAGACAGATTTTACTAGATAAAAACATTAAGGCTATTTTCTTCACTGCTCATAAAACTTGAAAACCTAATCCCCTTGGTTTCCTTAGCTTTCCTCCAACAGGATCGGCCTAGGATGTGGTTGTGAAAATAACTGCCATAATTGCATGAAATGAACTGATTTCTTACGAAGTTGGTGGTATTTTGTCACCCAAACATGTCACTGACTACGCGGAATATTTCTTCCACCCAGCAAAGTCTTCCATAGGTGTATTGACAGGCTCTTCATCACTTTCTAATCGCGTGTCCTTCCTTCTCGCTAAGAGCCGATCAAATTAAATTCTGACCTTGGCTCCGTACTGAGTCTTTCCGTAGCAATGGGTGAAGCATCTTTGCTTCTTCGGCTGCGAAATGAGGTTAAAACACGCCGGGGATGCGCAGCCCACGTCTGTGCGTGCACACACACACACGCTGCGCAAGGGCAGAGCGTTACAAAACAATTACGGACAGTATCCTCGCCTGCCATCCCGACCGAGCCGGCCTCCCGCTTCAGCCGTGCCGCTCCTTGTTTATTTGTGTTTTGCTTCAAAAATCCATTTCTGCTCTCCTTGGGTTTGTTTTTTTTTTTTTTCTCCTTTGCATGAATTTGTTTTGCTTCTAAAATGGAATGGAACAGCTGGTTAGCAGTTCATAGCTCATTTATAGTTTATTCACCTTTTGTTGCTCTACATTTCAGCTCTCCTTATTCAAATGAGCATTACGTGCTGGGATTTTAACATTAAATAAATGCTTTTCTGCTCAATTTCACCTCTTACTAGCTCCAAACCTATCAAATATGTTATAAACAAAGCCCTACATCAGAACATATAAAGCAGCACTTAGAAATCTCGTTTCCCAGTGATGGATTAGGGATTTACGTTCCCAAACTACCGAATACAGTGGTCTCCTTGACCACCCAAATACCATGATTTATACACAGGGACAGATTAAGCATTCTTCCTGGTTACATATCATTAGCGGAAATCAAAGTCATGTCAGATATTGATGGTAATACCTTTCAAAGGTACATTACTAGCCAAGCTTTATGAGCAGCTTTCACATGAATTATTCAGCAAACAACAATGCTTAAAATATATGCATATATATACTCTCAGATCCTCAGACTATATTCATCACTGATGATTTTAAAAGAATGGAAAATGTACTCAAACTCGAAGTTAACCTGTACATGGAGGCAGCAAGTTCAGGCTATTCAATGTATAGATTTACTGTTGTAAGTGCATTACATTGAAGTGCAACAAGATATCTCAACTGCAAAAGCAAAAACTCCTAAAGATCTGATTTCTAGCATTCAATAAACACAACTCTCTCTTACATGTGCTGCAAATCTATTAAAATCACTGACCAAAACAAAAAATTAAACTTTAAAACAGCTATTTAAAAGCATGCAGTCATTCTGGGTTACGTTATTGTGGATTAAAACTGATCTATTATAGGAACAGAGTAATCCAGTGTTGATGCTTATTTTAAAATTGAGAAGTGATGAAAGCAATTTTCATAGCCCATTTTAAACTTTCACTCCAAACATGTAGGTTAATGGAAGTTAGTATAAACAGCACAAAGCAGAAGGACTAAAATCTGATGAGGAACAATCAGAATAATTTCGTCTACCAGCTGAAAGGACGCACATGTACAACTAAATTGAACTTTGTTTATGCATTTTGATTTTCAAGCCTTGTCTGAGATGATTACCCTATCTCCAGTTCTATCAAGGGAGAAATGCCTTCGTCTTTCTTACTCTCCTGCTAAATCAACTTTTTAAATATTGTTTTTTTAATATGAGGTATGTCACACTGTTTAGTTTCTACTTTAAACATCTGCAAAGAAACGTACCCTACTGCAGCTCCCTGCCAATTCCTGACTTTCTCTGAATCTGCAATCGTTATTTTTAGTCTCTGATCTCTTTTTGCCATTCTTGGAACTAAGCAGGATTAGGGGAAGCCCCCTTTTGTTTCTCCCCTTGTATACTTTTGAGAAATGGGATCATAATTACAGTGCCAAACCATTTATGCAGCTGCAAGTAGCACTGTCGGGCACTCCAAAAGGCTTCTTGACCAAATAGAAATCTCAGATGCTCGACAGAAATGAAGATGTGAACTACGAACAGAATTAAAATGAAACATTACCTAAGTGGTAGCGCACAGTAAATGATGAGATTTAATTCAGAAAAAAGAGGCCCCAACAAGCAGCCTGCGTTATGCTTGTGTTTGTATTTAAAAAGCTGTAGTACTTTCTACCCTTAAGCACTCGTTTAATTTTTGTACACAAATTACATCTACTCTGCCAGACACCCTTTATAATGGCAGACAATCAGATCAGACGCAACACTCAAGTGTTTTCATAAACTTCGTATTAAAAGAGGAGCATGTTTGGATACTAGAAGTTTCCCCCATCATTTAATTCACATTTGCCTTAAACTGGTAAACAGCTTAAAAGTTACTGTACACAATTATCCACATACTCAGACCTCATGTGCAATGGCACCAGCCTTGTTTTCCAGGACTTCACTGTGAAAAATCTACTTTCAAAGTCCAGGGCAATCACAATGTGCTTCACACTAGAAAGAAGAGTCTTCATTTCAAGCTTCCCAAATACATATTTTGAGCCACACAAATTGTGAAAATTTTAGTTCAACAGGTCTATTTCTACGTAGGGATGAGGATAGCAGCAGTTTGTTACGTAAGAAATAGGGATCATCATCTTCGTGGTAGCCACCAAGAAAGGACTTAGTTTAACAAGGAAAAAGGGAAATCACTGCACTTGATGACACAGAGATATCAGAAGTCACTTAATTACAAGGCATTATAATTATTCTTCAGAAGTAGACTAAAATTCACTGTAAGTTGTGCTTCAGCAGTTCCATTTTGCATAGTGAAATTAGTATAAAACCAAGCATCCTGATAAAAAATTATACTATTCAGTATTTTTTTAACAGTTCCCTTTCTGAAACTTGATGCTAAGCCTCCTCTTATCCAAGATTTTTATTACGAAAATGGATACCTAATCTAATAATACCCAGGACACAAGCAACTTCACCAATTCTAAAACACAGATCTAGAAGAATTATATCTCACAAAAAACAGAGCTCCTCTATTAACGTCAGGAAAGGATTCTGGAAATTTCCATCCTTATCAACAATTTCCCTGAAAGAAACCAGACCTTTGAAGTGACTAGCACGCGTTGTCCTAGAGACCATAAGGAAGAAAAATGATTTTCAGATAGGGGAAGGGATGGGCCAGTACCAGTGTCTTGAGTCTCGATGGGAATGAAAGCTCAGACACAGGGACGACTGATGGGGCAATGCTAGAGGGCACAAGAATAATATGTGACTCCAAATCTAACAAACTCACTACCACGCTACTGAATTTCCTTGGTTTTAATGGTTATCTTGGCAGGATACGGCACACAAAATTTGCAGCCAGAGATCACTGTACCACGTTTTTTCCTCTTGTAGTGTTTGTTCCATCAGGTTTACAATTCTCTTATTATGTCCCATCAGTTTGCCTCCAGCAGAGAATCACTCTTCATCAATTAAGGACATGCAAATCCCTTTAATACACATCAACATAGGACAAGAAAACTATGTCTTACCTTTTTATTTTCCAGTGTTATGGAATACTAATATTGTTTTAGACATAGTACCTAACAATATTAATAGGTTACCTAGTGAAGCTCGTATGGCAAGGTTGTAGAAATAAAGGGATTTTAGGTTACATTTTCAGCGTCTAAATCAATCTATATACAAAAGGAGGTAATGCTTATATTTTCCTGCATCACAAGCACATTATGGTAGCTGGCTAGTGCTTAAAGGTTTGTTTGTTTGTGTTTTGTTGTTGGTTGTTTGGGAGGGGTGGGGGTGTTTTGGTTTGGTGTTTTGTTTTTCTTTCTTAACTATGTGATTCCGTCAATCACATAAAATTGATTCAAAATAATGACCATAAAGAATAGTGTCTTTACTGATCGTCAAATGATCACAGCCAAATCAAACTCCAGGAACTGTATTTGACAACTCCAAGAGGACACAAGTGCCATGAGTTCAGTACTTGCCACATCAAGAAGTACCTTCGTTGAGCTGTTCTATCACAAGTGGCAGAGTTTGCAGCAGCTGCTTTTTCTTCATCTTGCAAGAGAATATCTTTGCATTAAGAGGTCAACGCTGAAAACAACTCTCCCTGTCCAGGATGGCACCAGTACAAGGACCAGCAGTGCCTCGCTCATTTAGTAAATAGGGCTCTATCAATAATTTACTATTCATGCAAATCGCTTTTCTGTGTTGGCAGCACTGCCCCTGGTCTACTGCACTGAGATATTCTCCCCCTCTCTGGCTGTGTGCCATGGGCTAAGTCAGAGTATTTAGTGCATCCAGGTATGTCACATATATGAAACTCCTCAATTTTCCCCAAGGCCAAGACAAAATGAACTACTCTTTAAGAGAAATACTCTTCAAAAATATCAGTTAACTTCTTAAACTCAGCTGACATATCAAAGTCTCCAAAACGTTAATAAGGTTGCAAGAATTTATAAAACAGAAGAACCGGAGGAATCAAAATTACTTCAGATGGAAAAACTTGGTGCAAAATCAGAATGTTCTCACAGGGGAACATGTGAGAGTATCAGTGAAGCAATTTGGGGTGGGGGAGAAGGGCGCTGTGAACAGGCGACAGCACTCACCTCTCAGGTACTACATTAGTGTTCTATGGAAGGAAAGGGAATTTTGCACTGGGCCAAGTCAATGAGAGAGCTATAAAGAAAGCAGTTGCAATATATCCTATGGGACTGGAAATGTAATACCAGAAAACAGAGAGTCCCTTCCTTTGCTTACAGCAATGCCAACAAAACATATCTAAACCTGATTAGAGCGGTATATTCTTCAGGAGTATTAGCATAAAGACAACTTTGCATTCATCGACTTCTGGATTAAAAGGAACAGAATCTGTTAAATACCAGATATTAAGATAAAAAACGTTTAGTAAAACTACCCAAAAAACTAAGAACTCAACCTTCAGAGGCAGAAGTAATTTATTAATGACTCTTACTTTAAAGACCATAAATACTTGTCATTCCCCTAATAGAGCACAACAGAACAAGCCCTGACAAATCAGCATTTATTTGGTTGATCATCAGGTTTCCAAATCTACAATTAATTCCAGTGGACTGAAAAGGAAACACTGTGTGGTTCTGCTAATCGCAAGACAAGGCTGTGAACCAGCCCCAGGTAACTGAGAACTGATGCTACTCTTCTAGCACCAGCATCAGCACACTTGGATAGGGAGAGGTTCTGACCCCACTCTTCAACTAAATCAGTTTTATATCAACAGTTCCTACTTTCCTGCTGTCACTTAGCCCGATGACGAATTGATCATGCATTTTGATGAAGGGTACAATATATCGGTAATGAAAAATACTGGGTTTGTTTAACTACTGGACAATAAACTTTTTTACTCCTTTCATTCATTTTGGTCACTTACATGTGCCATTAGTTTCAAGAATAAATTAATGGTTCACACAGGTGGTGTTTCAAAACCAGGGGTTTGCTGAAGACACTCGGATACAGTGCACATGAAAGTACTTTGCTTTGGTTTTGGGGTTTTGTGGGATTTTTTAAAACTATAACATAGCGACAACATAAAGTCATCTGCAGCTCCTCGTTTTTATACAACGTGCTTCATTCTCTGAAAAAAAGTGCAATAGTGCAGGTGTGCAAGTAATAAGATTTTATAAAGGAAAAAGCTTCTTGCTTGTAAACTAAAATGATCATATAGCTGCTTAGTCTTAGTGAGTTCCAATACAAATAAGGTACATGAGACCAAACCACCAAGGCCCATTCCACGAGGAACTCATAATTCATCAAGCGAGCCATATTTCCTTTTTTTAATTTAAAAAGTCTCATTATCTAGAGGAAGAACCTAGACATGTTTTTAATATATGTGCAACTATTACATGTATGAAGAAGGCCTTTTATTAACAACTAACAGAAAGCAGGCACATAAACCACATTACTCTTGGCTTGCGCATCACCTCACCGCTGCAAAAGAGAGAGCACATCTTTCATCAAGAATGCTAATATATTCTTCCAGTTTACTATTTTACATCCTCTCCGGGGCTTTTAACCACTGGACCGAATCCTGAACAAAAGAACCGGTTGCCCAGAAAGGCGCAGGGGAGCAGCGGCTCTTTATCCACTCTTTGCAATATTCTTCTGACAGTATGAAGCGACACAGCCCGTCACCGATGCCCGCCGCCGCTCGATATTGAACACCGGCGCACAGCAGAAAGGACCTTTCCATCAGATGCCTCCACAGATCTTCCTATTAGCAAGACTTAAGAAGGCCTTTGTCATCTCAAATATGCTCAGCTGCTTACCGCATGGCGAAGCGGTGTAAGAACCATTTAAAGATGTGTCTGACATCATTAATCTATTTGCCCTCCGACCCGCGGAGCTGAACTGTAACTATGGCGACCAAAGCTTGACCTTACAACGCTGAGAAACTTTAAAGCCGGGTAGTATTTTGGGTCACATTGTTAGGCCGAACAAAGGAATAAAGAAGAAATGTAACAGTTTCCTGGGAATTAAGGTCAGCAGGTCAATTGCCCTAAAGCTTTATTGTTATATGATAAGCAAGACTAGCTGAAATAATTTTTCAGCTATTAGAATAAAAAAATATACTAGAGCTTTTGTTGTCTAAAGTAGAAATTGGTCTCCGTAAAAGCAATATATAACCCATCATTGAGCAAAATTACTCAATAACCTTCCCTGTACCATTTACAACACAAACACAGGAAAAAATGGGTAGCAGGTATCAATTTCGCATACTCACATAGCGTTTATGGTTAATTCAAGCTTTTGGGGGCGTGCGGAAAGTATTTATTAATGCGTTTCTGGGGCTGCATTTGATAAAATTGTCAGTGTTTTCCATCCTCCCTTTTCAAATGATTCATGAAAGTGAGTGGGAATAAGCAGCCTGAATATACTGATTTTGAACATCTGTGTAAAAGCAGCAGATGCCTCAGACTTAGAATAAATACAGAATAGGAACGTGCCCTAACAAAATGCTACCTCAAATACCAATCCAAATATTTACAGTCTTAATAATTAGGCTTATTAACACTGTTTATACAAGTGTGTACTGTGAAGGTAGCAGTGTTCACTTTAAGGATGTGTCAGCAAAATCCATAAGCTCCTCCATTTTCAAGTGGTTTACAATTTAGTCAATGAAATTAATTCTGGATTAAAATCAACTAATTTGTGAATAATATTTTTTTAAACCTAAAGCTTTTCCAATCTTTGGTATCCCACCCCATATCATGTAGGACCGCAAATATAACATATGATACAGCTAAAAAGCAGATAGATACAAAAGATCTATGTTGTCTACTGATTGTGTTGATGGATATTTTTTAATTTCTTATATCATTGCTGAAAAACTATTGTAATGCATATGTAGAGTATGTACACAACATGCCAGCTCAGCTGAGCATATCACCCACGAAAGTATAAAAGGAAAGTTTGTGAAGCGGTGTCCTCTTTCACAGCAGGTAAATTAAACGCGTATCAATATTGTGTTTTCGGGTTTTCCACAATTAGTATATTTTATTAAATTATCTAATAAATATCACGCTCCACAAAGTAGATGCTGAAACAGTGTTGCTTGTTCCTGAATGAACACGCAGCTCAAGCTTCTAAGATATTCTGGGGGGATTCAAGAATACCAAAGCAAAATTCCACGTACCCCGTAAGACAGCCCTTGTCGCTGTTCATTATTTTAGTACTCTAGCTGCGTTTGAGAAACAGAATTCTACAAAACTGCTTTCAAAAGGTCTGTAGACTACCAGCCTGACAAGAAAGCATAGCAAAAATTATCCAAAAGTGGGAATGTTATCAGCGAAGAATTTGAATGGTCTGTTGGCAGAGAACCTATCGCTGCTGCAACTGTATCCGCCCTTGGAAAAAATGTTAATGGCTCTAGAAAAGCACTAGAGCAGCCCTATGAGAAGGAATTAAAAACCTAGAAAATTTGCTTCAGTGGGGGCAAGCGGAGGAATGTAATCAATATACGTGTCCAACAGCAAGTTAAGAGTGATTTACCTGCAGCCATTAAAACCCAGAATGTGCGCAAACTCTTATCAAGTAGATTACTCATCTTGCGAAGAATGTCCAAAGCCACTGAAGCCAGACAAATCACAAACCAGAGAGAACAGATTTTAATAGCCAGGGCAGTCTGGAGGGCAATCATGCAACAGTTAATATTTAAGATATGCAGTAGGTTCTTCATTTCACCTTGGAAGAGCAGATGCTTTGTGAAGTTGTGCCTGTGACAGCTCTGATACAAAAAAACCCAAAGAATGTTGAGAGGTTATTTGGGCTCCATTATACAGAAGGTCACGCTAAATGCCATAATGGCACACCAAGCTGCTTTCATCTCCTCTGAACCTGACACAAAACATTTAAGAGTCAAAAAGCGCTGGCTCTTCATAAATTATGCTTTTGAAATCACTATATTTTAAAGTTTATTTTAAAAATAACAACGAACGAACAAGCTTTCCAATTTACTGTACAAACAGTGCTGAAGTTTGGCACACAAGGGGGGCATTACCAGGTGCCACAATCCTGTTACATCCCCCTGTGAACAAATATCCACTTTGGAAGTCAAACGAGACTTTGAAAAACTCCTAAAACCTCAACACTTATTACTTTCTATACAAGTGAATCCGACGTGAAGTCATACATTAAAGTACCACTGAGTTGGCACAGAAATGGATAAAAGCCAGGAAATTCTAAGTTTAAGCTGACTCGCCATCCTTAGCACACACTATTGTCCTTTATCCCTAAAATTTAATTAAAACCCAGTCCTGACCAGTTGTAATAAGTAGTACAGAAAACTGATTATCGGAATTGCTTTCCTCCAACAGCCTATTGTGCTACACTTCCTCTCTGCAAAATACAAAGGACTCTATGTACATTTTTCTTGCTCTGTGAAAAGAGGGTTGGGGAAAAAAAAAATCCAGTTTGAACTTTTATTTAGTTGCCAATTGTGCTGTGGGATGAAACTAAGCATTTTCTTTTAAAAGCTGATTCAAATTCAGTACTTAATCATGCCACAGCAGAGCAAGAGCAGCAGCAAATTATGTTACAATTACATTAGAAATTCTTTTACAAGATTTTGTTTTCAGTCGCTTCTAATCTTTCAATAGCTGCCATTGCCAGAACTGATATTTTCCTAACAATATTTTTGCCTGAAACTAGCTGCACTGATCAGAAACACTTGAAATGTAAGGAAAATAAGCACATGCACGTGTGTGCAGAGCACGGACAGAGAGGAAAGTAGTCACACTCAATGATAACAATAGTTCTGGAAGCTATAAAATATCTCTTTTATTCTTCTAAATGTTGTTTCCCTTATTCTAGCAGATTATTTACCCCAGTACTGTACTCCTACCAATTTGTTTCCTGTGCTGCAGATCACTGCAATACACTACTACAAAGTAATTGTTTTAAAATTTTAAAAGGCATGTTCTATTAACTCCATTTCAAGTAACAGACCCAAAACACAGGCCTCAAGTACCTACATTAAAGGAGACACACCACTAACTACGCAGATGACTAAGCCATCCAGAAGGAGGTAAAGGAGCTGGCAGGCAATGGGACACACTAATGGACAGCAGAGGTTTTCAAAGTCTGCCCGGTCTGCAGTGTTCTCCTTCACCCAGAAAAAGTCAGATGATTTGAAGATATCAAGTAACGTCTGTTTCCTAAACAACACATTAATGCCTGCAAAATTTACAACACCCACTTGTGAAATAATCCCCAAAAGACTTAGGTCAGGTTGCAAATCCACACACTTTGAAGGAACTTTAATCTGCGATTTCCAAAAGATGCCTACAATCCAGGTAAAGTACTGCTGCCATGAGACGAAATAAAAAATATATGCAGAACTATCTAAGGTATTATAAGGATATCCAACAGAATTAAAGAGTTTTCAGGTAAAAACTATTAAGCTCGCGTAGCTTCAAAGAGAAAAGGTGCAATCCTTCACAGGCCAGCAACAGGTCAGTGCCTGTTACTGCGATGCCTCATCATTATCCTTGTGGTTTGGCTGCCACGGCTGCCTCCTTCCCTCTCATCTGCCTCTGCTTTTCACCACAAATACAACACAGCAACATGTTTGCTGGCTGAAGTGAGAATGCAAAAACATCTCATATCCACTCAGCTCTCTGGCCCAGCATACAGTCTGGTATACAGTCTTCTACAGGGTGGGATCTCAGGGCAAAGGACAAACTGCCAGTTCCCTGCGCTTCTCGACCGTGTTCCAGGGTTTACAATAGTTACGGTCGTGTTTTTCCAGCAGTCACTCCAAAAGCAACTAATGGTCCATGTTAATAACTTCTCTTCATCTCTAAGAGGGAAAAGAGCCCCCATCACCCTCGGATGAGAAGGCGTTTGGATTTCATAGTTGGTTACACAAGGATTAATGGACTGTACTGTCCTCAGTAGCTACCAAGCAGCAACCCCACTGCGCAGGTGACCGCCGGAATAAATGCTGCACATTTTGTCAACAGTTACATGAGCCTGTTTGTGCCTGAAATCTGAAGTAACATACGCACCACATTGCAAGAGAGCAAAGGGTTGCTAGTCATGACAAAATGAACAGCTGCCACACAATTTGACGAAGCTGCCAGTTTCCATGCCAATACCACGATCCCTTCCATGAGGCGTTTCGCCAACATATTAAAATCCTTAAGACCATTGGGAAAACAACAAAGTAATTCCACTGTAACAGCCCCAGTATGTTATGGTATTTATCACCTTTAAAAATACAGCAGATTTAGCACTGGAGGTTACAGAAAGAAACTAGTACTTTTTAGTTTCAGAAATTAAAAAAACAAAGAAGAAAACTGTTTTTGTAGTAATATGACAGGCGACATAAACAATAACAAAGTTGATAGCTGCATGTGCCAAACTCACATGTTTACTAAGAACAAGTTTATACGAGAGCTCCAAAGCAGAAGTTCACAGATGCTGCATTGAAGTCGGCTTTGAACGGCGCCGGTGGGTGGAAGACCGCAGCTAACTAGCAGGCAGCCGGGCTCTGCAGTTGTTTTGCAGGCAGCACAGAACAGTGAAGTAAATAAACAAATAAGTGAAAGTGAGCCAGCAGCAATTTGTGACGTGCGCTGTCACCGGCTGTCATTCAGAGCTGGATCATCTGCTCTTCCAGCTGATGTGTTCTACTTGAAACTGTTCCACACACACGCATACACTGATTTTCCAGTAAATCTGTGGATACTAAGCTGAGCTCTTATCGAGGCTTAAAACTTGACTTCTCATCTTTCTGCAAAGCCTAGCTGCAGTACTGTTAAAGCCAAACACAAAAGTCAGGCCTATAGCGCAGTAAGCCTGACCTAACCAGCAAGCTGCAGCGGAAAAGGACGGTCCCGCTCCCTTTTTGCAGTGGCACAGGCACCAGCACTTGTCTGGCTCCATCGTGAGTTGGATGGAAAAGCAGCACTGGCAGAACATATTTTATTTCGGGGAGAAGTGTGATTTTCTGGCAGCTGAGCTACTGAAAGGACTGGCCAAACACAAGCACTGATGCAAAGGAGGAGACGGGGGTGCCCTCTGTGGTAGCAGCCGGCCATTATAACAGCCCAGCTGTATTGTTAAACCCATTTTTAGATGCTCTTGCCTGGAGTATCAGGGAACTGAACTCAATAACCTGAATCCTTCTGTTATATGCTTTTAGGCTCCACTGTGTGCGCAGAGTACAGAGCTGACCCAGCACAGGCCTGAAATGATTGTGGTTGAACAATACACAGCAATCGTGACTTGTTCACTAAAGAATTTACAATTGCAATCAGAGCCTCTCTACATCCCCTGGGAAAAATGATCAAGAAGAAACGAAATAAGCTTTGTTATATCCACGAACAAAAATGTAAAATAAAATAGAAATAAAGACAAATGCTAGGCAAGCTAACAACAAATAGAGTTTTCATTTCTCATTGGGGTTATTTTTAGATGTACTCATATTTAAATAGGAAGGTAATTTCCCAGTGCAGCTGTTAACAGCTCTTCCTGAGCTTCTCTTGGAGTCTGGGTGTTGCATCTGCTGGCATTTGCAAGGCAAACCTCTGGTTTCAGCGCTTTAAAACTACAAAAGCAAATGTTTCAAGCATTACTTCTAATAATCACACTTTGTATCTCAGGAGATACCCTGGTCATTTTATTTATAAAATGTTTGAAGTTTTATGTATAAAACTACACTGCTATTCTAACAAGCGTCTTGTATGTTTTTTAATCTATCAAAAGACATACTGAGATATGCATCAGGTGAACAACTAGAAACGATGTGCTAGTTCAGGCACCGCTAGTGGTTTTAGAAAGGCATGATTTTAAAGATCATTGTTAAGGTCAAGAACTACTCCAGTTTTCATCAGGGGACCTGGTCTGTTTCTCTCATTCAAATGAAGATTATTTTTTTCAACAATAAGGGGAAATTAACTATTTCTCACACACATCCCTGTATCTGAAAGCCTGCTTATCTAGGAACAGATAAATTAATGCTCTAATTAGGACCATGGACGTACCGTATTTGATACAGATCACAGGTCGAGCTAGTCCTGTCACACTGCCAAGTAGTTTTTGCTTTCATAGAAGTTTCGTCCTAATACCTGAAAATTAGAAATTGATTTATATTCTGGTTTTATAACCTGCCTAGAGTACTAAGCAAAGAAATGAAAAGCCAGACCACCTAAGAGCATATATAGCTCACTGATCTCTCTATCCCATAGCATCACTTAAACTCTAATGACTTTACTACAGGCCCTTCTACATCCTGCCTTCTGCAATCTCCTATTTCTCGGAATCGTCCAAATTCAGACAGACTCTGTTCTTCGGTAACAAAGCCACTGCTGTCACCTTCTTGGACAAGACATCTCACCTACCTGCTGCACATCACATGCAGCCACATCCATCCTGAGCTCAGCCAAAATGCCTCCGCTTCCCTCAGTCACAGAGCTGAAGGTTTCCTATGGGTTTCTACAGGCTGTGTCTCTTCAGGATTTCAAATATTTCCCCCAAGGCCTTGGGAATGGCAGCAGCAATTAGCGCATGTTCACAAAAGGCCTAAGAACAAAAACTTTGTGGGAGGAGATTAAAGATGGATTAATGAAGAAAAATTGTAGAACAGTGCTGCAGATGTTAAGTTTGAAATGACTTTTAGATCCTGTTTCCCATGAAACTGAAATCTCTTACCACTTCAGGGAACTTCATCCTCAGCAGCAGCAACGCACACCCACCAACAAACTAAGGTGTGCCCATCACCTGGTCTAAGTCGTTCCTCAGTCTCAGGCCTTCTCCTCACTTCCCTGCTTTACCAGCAAGCCCCGGGCAGACACTCGGCAGGGTCAGCCTCTCTCCACTCACCAGTGTTTCCCGGCATTCATTCCCTCCAGTGTTGCAACTGGGACAAGGGTGAAAACTGAAGAGGGATTGCTCTAGGAATACCCAGGAGACCCTCCAACAGGAACATCCTTCTGAGACTCAAAGGAAACAGTCCGCCTCCGCTGAGCACGCCAACGCTTTAGAAATGAGATGTCCTTTACATTCCAGGTAGATTCTAGAGAAAGTTTCACTGGTAAAAACTAAAATCAGGATTAATAATGTGTAACTAGGAAAAGCAAATGGGAAAGAATATACATATGCCTTACAACTACTTTTTTTTCTGTTTAGCTTCAAGGAGCTTTCCACAGTACAATCAGCCAGCAGAGGCTGCAGACAAGCCAGCTTCCACACTGATTCACACAGATGGTGCTGCTGGAGTTGATTCTCCTACAAGAGCAGCTTGTCTTCTCAACTGAGATACAGTTTCTGCATATATACCCTCTTTCTGAGTCAGAATCTCACCAAATGTAACTATACTCTTCATGGCCAGGGAAATTTCAAAATTCCTGTTAACTTAATTTTAATCACTGTATCAACTTGTAACTTTCTGCCAACGGCATTAACTGCTGTATTGCAAAGTCATTTCTGAAACGCCCTCTCTTGCAAAATAGACAAAGACAGAATAATCACCCCTACTTACGACTAAACAAATCTGTTCAGACAATGTAAACTTAGTCCTTCCTGAGAATGAACGCTTTTGAGTTATTCATATATTCAACACTGGCACATAGCCTTCCATAATTTCAAAACCAGGTATTACACAAGCAAATCAGCAAAGGCGCAGACTCCAGTTTATTGCTAGATCTTAACACAGACTAGACACAAACAACGCAAACAACTAGGGTGGCGCATTTGGTCAAAACAGCATGTTAATGGTTTGATTTGCATGGAAAGTGAGGGGTGTACATTTTTTCAGAGATAATAGATCACCACCTAAAGCCTTCAGCAGTACTACAGAAATGCAATTGCTTTAAGTTTTCAAAGAATGCTAAATACTCAAATTGGGTAATTAATAGATTATAGATCTGCATAGAACCTGGCTACTCTAATTTTACAAGCTTAGGCCTTTGTGAAGCTGCTCACCTGATCTGGGACTAATAGGAGAAGGAAAGAAAATAAGAAACTCTTTAGCATGTAAAAGGGGGCCAAAGGAGAAATAAAACAATGGAGAGAAGAGAGTTCAGAAGCAGCAGCTTCTCATGGCAGAAGATCAATGCACAAAGAGCTGGAATGTAAATGCTGCTGTGTGGGCTGGATGTGCAGAAGAGCAGCTATTGGGCACGGCAGGAGGAGGAGAGGAGGTGGGTAAGAGGCAGGGCGGATGCAGAAAGCCTGGCACAGAGAGGCTGACAATGCTGAGGAGAAAGAGAGAGGTGGCAAAAACTCTGGAGCTATCAGGCAGTAAAATAAAAGAGGAAGGACCAGGAGAATATATATATATTTATCTCTCTATATATATATAAAGCACCTATCACCATATCAACAAACATTCTTTGGAACCACGGCGAGGGTTGGTGGCCTGAAAAGAAACTCACAAGAAAGAACGTGATTTTCAAGCTTTTGGTATTCAGCTATGAAGAACTGAAATTTATGAAAACTGCTATAACTGCCCATTTAGCTACATGCATTGTTTAAACTTCTACCTCAGAAAAGGCAAAATTCCACCATAAAATCCATCACCAAGGGAACATTAACTTCTCTGTGAAAACATGTCTTTGTCTGAGAGGCTCTCATTTTGAGTTAAGACATTTAATGTGAGGACTGGTCTTAATTTTGTGTAGTGAAATCACGCTCAAACAATCTTCAAATCTAGGTAACAAACACTTCAAAATAACTTGCAATCTAAGTGCACTTACAATAACTTTTTCATATTTTGTTATTTAACTTCCAGCACATATTTTTTTCATCCAAAAAGTCTCCTGAAAACTGTCCAATTCATCGAGTAATGGGGAAAGCAGATTTAGTCTTCAAGTAGATATACACCTGCTAGACACAAGGAATGCAACAAGAAACATGAATTTTCACCAAACGGATGTCTGCTTAGTATCTAAACAGTCAACAGTAGGAGCAGCAAAGAGTTCACAAATACCAACAGGCAGGACAGGAACACGGACAGGAGTCATCCATCCCAACCCCGAATCACTGCTGCCTGGCGTAATCCTATTCTTGATGGTCAGCTTTGAGCAGCTGTCACATAAGCAGCAATTAAAGCTCCAAGAAAAAGAATCCAAGACCAAAGTTGCACCAGATTTTTTTCCTGCCATTTCAGGATGTTTAATATGCTTGTATATATATATACATATATATATATATATATATATATATATATGTATATTTTTAAGATTTTCTCTATTACTAGGATGCTTTAAATAGAGGCAGGTATAAAAACTCATTTGCCACTTCGTTCAGCTCAGTATAGGCTGCACCCATAAAAACCTGAACTTGCAAATGTAAGAAGTACCCTCAGGGAAGAACAGTAGTTTTGTCCTCTACGGGATTCTTCCTCGCACATACTAGACATTATTAACAATCTCAGTTAAAGTTTTCAAGGTTGCTTTGGGGGAATGCTATTTTTCCTTTCTTTAATACACCGTAAAGCCATGTCAAGCGTATGGAAAGGCTATTCTGTTCTGATAGCATCGCTCACTTCGTCAAGTTTGCAAGCACATACTCCATATTCTTCAGAGCTAGGAAGGAGTTTGCACTTTTTCTCCTAAAAATTTTGTCCTCGTGGCTTCATGGTTTGACATGTAACAGAGGAAATTGCCTTCTAAATACAAAAAAGCAATGAGTCTTAAGCATTAGGAGCAAACTTTGCATGGACTTTACCAAATCAGCTTTCTTTATCCATTTCTCTATGTTCTGTAAATCAAAAAAAATAAGCCCACATCTTACTCATAGGTTTTGCAATTTCAAGCACCCCATTAAGTTACTTAATTTTGCTATCAACAGCACATGATCTGATAAGCAAAAGTGTTTATTTGCTGTAGGAAAAATAGAGATGTGGTTGCATCAGGGGTGTTTCTGAGCTGACAGGGTTTTTCCCTGGGGCTGTTTAGGAGAGCTGGAAAGAACAGGGAGAGAAGGCTGAGGAATGGCAGACAGCACAGGTGCCATGGTCTAATCTCCTGGCCTTTACAGACAGACAAAAGAATAATCACAATTAAAACTGTTATCTCTCAAACATTCCTCTGTCAGGGGGAAAAAAAAGGGAAAAGCAGCACTCTTGAGCCCACCTAATTTTAAATAAGTATTTAGCTTTACACTCTTCATAGCTTTTTAGCTCTACCTCAGACTGTCTTGCATGATTACATTCTCATTTTTGTTGTATTTGATACAGAGCACCAACTTTGACAAGGTACTCTATGTACATACACAATGTTGAAAGCTGAATTTGACAGGCGTTTATTTTTGAAGGAATGTATCCAAAACTGGATTCTAATTTTGAAATGGTTCAGATTGTTTAAAGATTAAATTCTAATACAAACGACAATACATATTTGCTGAGAAACTGTACTTAGCCAATAAAAGGAAAGCTTATAGGACATGAATCATACAGAAGTTCATATATTACAGTATCTTTTTTTTCTTAGATGCCTCTACAAATCAACCAATGCCTAGCCTGGATTGGGTACAGCCTGCTTTGAAAAATCAATATAACATGATAAAAGCCTAAAGCTAAAAACCACTAACGTTCATTTCAGGGCATTTCATTGAATATCAGACTATTACTCTCAACTTTATCTAAAAGAAATCTGTCCTCAAAGAAGCAGCAGCTCAGCTTCGATGCTTGAAGACAGCTCTCTCTTCTCTGCACCGAGGATGAGTGATCTCAGATTCAATTTTCTTTCCCGGTCAATGTGTTTGGTTTCTTAACGTTTCATAAATGTCCTGCCCAGAAACACTTATGACTGGAGCCAGATTTACAGCAGGACCAAGCAGAACCAAAACGCCTGTCAAGCCATAGGAGAGTCATTCAGGTCAACCTCTGGCCAAGGGAGTTCCCAGAACTTTGATTCTTATCATCCCATCAGGGTGCTCAGGGAAAGAATGAAAAACAACAACCGTCATCATTATCACATTGACCTAATAGCACCTTACAAGCCTGTGTTATAAACTGGCATTAAGACTCTTTGAAACAAATTATGTAACGTAAGTATTCTGCATTTCCCATCTGCCACCTTCTAAACTCAGCCCATTAAGTGTTAACAAGACTGACATGTCTTCAAAAGGTGATTTCCCTATAGGTCTGAGGAGAACTTTAATCTCCGCGTCATGAGCGTTAATTAATTTTATAAACAAAAGACAGGTAAAAGACTATTTTAACTTAGAAATTCAATTAAAATATCTCATTATATTCCTAGGGTTTGATACATCTGTGTTACATATGCATATTTTTATTCCTCACATATGAGTAACCCCATCAATATTAACAGAGTTCCTCCATTCTCCTGGAATTCAAGAGGCCTTGAAATTCTGTATTTTAAGAAGATGGAGAACATGGTCAAGCTCTCCGCATACAACAGCGTTTTTTTGTGGAGAGTGTTTTAAAGGCTGCCTGTGTTCTTAAGGAGTATATTTAAGGAGTTTACATAGAAGAATGCAGTCAAAAAATCTGCTTGCAATGGCACAGTAAAGACCTTTTAGTACTCTAAAGCAGCTGTGACCTGGTAAAATCTAATTATTTCTCACATGCCCTTTGGAATTCTCTAGGAATATTTACTGTAATTTCTAACTGGTGCCACAAGCACTACGCCAGCCTTGGAATAAAACCGAAAGATAGCTGAATGCATACCACATACATCTTTCATGAATATCCCACAGAAATACGTTAAGACTTAGCAACATGGCACGGCAACACGATGTTGGAATCTGTTAGCTAATACAACCAAGCTGGGCGTAAGAAATACCAAATACAAGACATTTTTTAAAAATGCTGCTAAAATCTTAAAAGAATCTCAGTTAAAAAAAAAATCTACAGGGTATTTGCAGGATCTCAAAATGCCTTGTGCATTACCGTAGCCACCAGAGCCATGCTCTATCCCACACAGACACACTGCAACACCAGACTTACCTGTATTTGTGCAGTACACCTATGTATCCATACAGGCCTGCATATAACATGCCGTATATACATTGTCTATGAAACAGATTTGTATACACTGAGCTGATTAGGGCACAGCTCACTCTACCAGGAGTATCAATACAGACAACTGTACCTTAACTTGAAGTCAATTTCTTACTAGTTTTTACTTTCCTCAGGGAAAGAACGGAAATCAAGTGATAAGAGAGAAAAAAGTCTTTTCCCTCATTTTCAAAGAAAATCAATCTAGGATTTTAATTAGTTGAATAAATACAGCATGTATATAACATTTCAAACATCTAAATCCCAAATAACATCAAGTAGCATTCAAAAACCTATTAAAATTCCTCTCAAGAACGGATTAAGTTTGACACTTTCTAGTTTGTCTGGCTCTGGTTTTGCCAAAAGGTAAACGGAGAGATTGTAAATATTCAAACTCCACTCAGAAATTGCAACAACCTGGTGGTTTCCAAAGGCCTTAAAGAAATCAAACTCTCTCTAAACTTAATGGAGCTTGGCCTTGTCATGTTCTGATACCAGCAAAAAGTGCAACAACAGCAATGAGTAGAGACAATTTTCAGGTGCCTGCCTTGCCCTGGACATCAGCTCCTCGTGCTGACCAACACATGTGGTCTAAATGCTGCAGGAGGTGGCCAAAATTGCCTTTGAGAATAGGATACTCATGGAGTAGCTGTCAGCCTTAAAAGAAACCTGTGTTTTGATGCAAAATGTTTAAAAAAAAAAAAAGCCACAACAGCAGCAGCATCAACTGTACCAAATGTACCAAATGCAATGCTATCTGTGAGTTAATAAACTACGAATAAAAAGAAACTAGATTTCATGAAAAAACACCTGGGGAATATATTTTCTAGCTCATGCTGTTATTACCATAAATTTTTGGTAATAACAGAATAGTAGAAAGTTTGTTTTCCAGCCAAACAATCCCTGAAGGCTGCAGGCTGGACGGGCCTTGTGCCCACAATCCCAGTCTCACCGAGCGCTTTCGAGCCAGCACCGTCCTGGGTGGAGCGCACAAACCAGGCAACTCTGATCCACATGCTGATTTTAAACAGCTTTAAATGCTAATACCTTGAAAATACCTCTGAACCTCCTAAAGCTGTCACTGTGGCCTGCAGTGTCTCACATGAGGTGCTGTGGCCCGGCTGTCACTTTTGGAGGGCGATGACTTATGAGTCTGATGAGGAGCGGCTGAAGGACCTGGGGCTGTTCAGCCTGGAGAAAAGGAGGCTGAGGGGAGACCTTATCGCTGTCTGCAACTGCCTGAAAGGAGGTTGTGGTATGGAGGGGGTTGGTGTCTTCTCCCAAGTAGCAAATGATAGGAGAGGAAATGGCCTCAAGTTGTGCCAGGGGAGGTTCACTTTGGATATTACGAAACATTTCCTCATGGAAAGGGTTGTGAAGCACTGGAACAGGCTGCCCAGGGAAGTGGTGGAGTCACCATGCCTGTAGATGTTTAAAAAGCGCTTAGACGAGGTTCTTAGGGAAATGGGTTAGTGCCAGAGTCAGGTTATGGCTGCACTCGATGATCTTGAGGGTCTCTTCCAACCAAAATGATTCTATAATGCCTTTTTGCAGCAGCCACCGATTTATCCATATTTTTTTTTCTTTTAAAAGTACCTGTGCAACTCTCAACCACCCGTGACCTTCGGGTCAGAACCAAGGGGCAGGCGGTGGGGCCGGGGTTGACTTCTGCCCTGTGAGGAGCCGGTTGGATTGGTCAGAGAGAGGGCACCCACTCCCCTGCAATGGCACCACCGGAACGAAAAAAAAAATAAAAGAATAAAACCGAAAAAGAAAATAAGAAATGACAGAGAATCCTCCCCTGCCGGCTCGGGGTCTCCCCGCTGTCCCCAGGGCTGCGGCGCCGCTTCTCTTTCGCTTTGCTCTCCCTCCCCCGCCGTCCCGCCGGCCATGGCGCCGCCTGCTGCTCCCCCTGGCGGCCGCGCCGCGCGCCCCGCCCCGCCCCTCGCTGACGTGTGGCCCCGCCCCCCCGGCTCAGCCGCTGCCGCCTCGACTTGAGGGCGCGCGCCGAGCTCCGCGCCTGCCCCGCGCCAGCGCAGCGCCCGCCGGGTCCGCTCCGCGCTCCGCTCCCGCCGCCAGCGCCATTCCCGCGCCCCGCCGCGCACGGATCGGCCCCCGTTCCGCGCCCCGCGGGTAAGTGCGGGGATCAGCGCTTTCTCCGCGGGTCGGGGGGTGGGGAGGGTGCGGAGTTCGAGGAGGAACGATGCGGCGGGAAGTTTGGGTATCCCCCTCTCCGCACACCCGCACAAGGCGCCGGGGTGCGAGCAGGGCGCTGCGGCGGGGAGCTCCCGGCTGGCTGCGCGGCGGGGCGCGGAGGAGCGCGGAGTAGCGCGGCGCTTTGCTCAGCCACCCACCCACCCACCGTGCGGTTGGGGTGTGCAAGCCGGCTGCTCCCCGAACCGAGCGGTGCACCGGCTCCGGGAGAACGAGCGCAAAAGCTCCGCGGGAGCACAGGGGAGCCCGGGGGGGATCCGCATAGCAACGCCGGCGTGTTGGGACCCCCCTCGTTTTAACGGGGCGCCGCGGGGGGAATCTTCCTGTCCGTAGTACCGCGCATCGCTGCCCTGGTTTGGAAACTTCCCCCCCCTCTCCCGTATATATTGAGAAAAAAGATAAAATCAAATAAAAAGGAGCCGTTGTGCCCTCTCCCCAGCGCAGCCGCTCGTCACGCACCGATTCTGCGGGCGAGGAGATGGGGAACAAAATGGTTGCACAGGCGTTAAGAAAGAATGCAACAGGCCCGAATTCCCCTCCAAAACACCCCACTTTCTTGGGGAAGAAGAGCTGGCTGATCATCTCCCTGGCATTCGAAACGTCCTCGCCTAGTTTTAATCAACTTTTCTGCTGTTTTCTGTGTATTAAGTGATTGTCTGCGCTCGCACAAGCTCAGCAACTTAATTTCTAAACGGCTACGCGAATAAATATTTCATCCACTTAAACCTTTGCCCACTTCATCTCTACGTTATTCTCGCCCCGAACACCGTTCCACGCCGGGTAGATGTGCCGGAGCCTTTTGTTTTACCCTGTTCCTCGCACACAATCAAATCAGGAGCTGCAACTTAGTTAAGGTGAAGCCCGAGGATCCCTGCGTTTCCCAGCCCAGCAGTCGGGCTTGCAGCATCTAGGCTCAAGCTTTCTCATTTTTTCTATTTTCTTTTGGTTCCTGCCTAGTTTTCTAGCTCACCCCCTTGGCGAAGAAAAGCTCTTGCACAGACAGCTGCCTCGCTGGCTCAGTCCTTTTCTTTTGAGGTAGCGTACATTTTAATCTCTTTGACCGCAAAGGGGTTTTTTGAGCCCAACCCTGGCGCATCCATTCAAAGTTTCCAGGAGCGTTGCAAACGCCAACGAGGAGGGCACGTAATTAACTAATTCGTGGAGTGCTGTTAGCCATGGGTTACTAATTGGGACCGAAGGCAAGTCGCTTTCCTTCTTCAAGGGATCAATTGCGGTCAGTTAACAGAGCAGCAGAGCTTTCTGGACACCAGATTCACCCCGAAATGCAGAATTACTTGACAGGGAAATAAATCATACTCCTGAGAAGGAGCACCTCAGCTGAATGCATTTTCTTATGGCCACTCCGAAGATTCACAATTTGCATTTCTATGTAAATCCTCTATGCGGAGAAAAAGTACTGAAAGAAGAGGCTGAAAATGTTCAGACTTAAAAAACCAATTCATTATCCTGACCCCAATTTCATTGCCTAAAATATGCTGCCCAAAGAGATAGAAGCATCAATTATGCTCTACCGTCTGTTGCCTGAGGATATGGCGTCTTAATGAACATTTCTTTGAATTAGAGTGAAAAATGCGTTTGTCAATTCAAGTGTACGAAGAAAATAATTCTCTGCTATAAAACAGAAAGATCAGGATGTGTTTTCCTTGTCAGTATATGCCACACATTAGGTCATACTGAAGGGGTTTCAGTGCCCTTCCCTCTCTCAAAATAAAACAACCCACCCTTAAGTTTCCTTTAATTTATTCCAAACCCATACAGTACTGCCCGGTTTAAGACTGGTTTTCAAGTATTTCGTAAACAAAAGGTATACCTGGGTTTATAGAAAGCCAACTATCTTAAAATATACGGAGGTTATTCTAATCCTCTTATTCATACTGTTATCAAGCTTTTCTATTTTTCCATCTACATTTAATCACTTCTAAAAGCTGCATTTTTTCCTGCCTTCTGTGCTCCTCCTATATACCAGAAACAGTGACAACCTTTGGCATGTATTTAAAACGCTAATTATATTTTTTATTATTATTATTTTTGTACATTCATGCCATTTTAACTGGAGAACAACCAGATAAATACTGTAGTTAATACAATCAGCATGGGAAATAGGGATCTGTAAATTTTCTGAGAAGAGTAATTATTTTTAATATATATATATATGGTTTTTTTGAAAATCTCTCCTTTATAGGCTGCCTCTGTTTTTTCTCACCAGGAGACTTTGTTGTAATTAAAGCAGAGAAAACTGGACAGCAGCAAAAAACATCTGACTTGTGGCTCTTAAAAGCACCATTTTTGCAGCGTGTACCACCCCCCAGTGGGCAAAAAAACTCTGTAGTAAACTCACAGCAGCAAGCTTTCATCTCCAGAAATAACGTGTATACCTTTTACAGCAAGAACAAAATAAAGAAGCGTTTCTAGATTGGGGTGGTGGGTATTTTGTCTATTTGGAGTTTTTTAAATTATTTTTTAAATTTTTTCCTTTGTAAGCAATAGCTACAAGTTGAAGGATATTAAGTAAGACGATGGTGAGTAATCAAAGCAAATTGCTGGAGTTTGCAAACTTTGCACTGCAATTATTTGAAGTGGTTTCAAATGCCCACCTTTGTCTCCTAGCAGGAGGCGTGGATGCTGATGGCTGGTTCTTTTTGTTGTTTTTTCCTTTATCACTCCCAAAGCACAGGAATGAACAGAAGAATTAAAATGGGATTGCTTACACTGATTTTTGATAAGTGACCCAATATCACTCAGGGCAGGCATATTGAAAAGTGTTCAGTAAATATATCATCCAAAACTCCGTTCTTCTTTTCTTGAGCTGTAAGAATTCAAGGAATCTTACAGCTTCACTTTTTTAAAGTCTTATTTTTTGAGGAGCAAATTTAGGAATCGGGAGATGAGAAACAACCGTTTTAAAAGGGAAAGAAACAGAACTAGTGAAACTTTATCCAGCGTTTAAGTAATATTTTATACAGGCTTAACATTTTGTGCCAGGAACTCCCTATCAGACATAATTCCACCTAAACTTGTCAAGAGTGAAAAACATTGATTTTTACCTTGAAACAGTGGCAGCATTTGTTCTCTATTATTTTAAGCATGGGTGAGTTACCTCAGCAGCAGCTCTTAAAAGAAAACCTAGAAACCATAATTGGCTAAACTCAAAGAGCGCTAAAAAACACCAAACAAAAAGCCATTGCAGAACACTCCCCCTCAAAGTGCTGCTTTTAACGTGCAACCTTTGCAGAAGCAGAGGAGTCAGAACAGGAGGAACAGCCTGGATCTTTTCAACCCAGCATCTTCAAAACCAGGAAAGGTTTTAAAAGTAAAACTTCAGAAGAAAACAACTCTTAGGCTCATTTCCATCCTCTACAGCAAATACTGGTTTGACTCATCTTAGGCGTGGAGTCGAGCTTTTGCTCAAAAAAATCAATTTCTAAGTCGGATTCGCTTGCATTTGAGGGAAGATCACATGAAAATTTGCATTTTTTTTTTAAGGCACTTGAGTTAGAGCTAAGAAGACAAAAGCAATATTGTATTCAACTACTACAGAAGCAGGGTGGGGGGGAAGCAAATTTTCTACCACTACATAAAACCTTCTCTAACAGAAGAAAACCCCAAATTGCACCCAAGCAGAGCCACAAGGTGACTGAAGGGCTCACCTTCACTTTAACAAACTCCTTTGCATTTTTCCCCCTTGGCAAGGCAGCCAGAGGATCTTCTGCTTGCCTGGCACCAAACAAAAGGCTGGGGCACCTTCCTGAAATATGATGATCGTGGAAATTGCAGCTCCTAGACAGGGTGCTTAGAAAGCATTTTGCTGTCACGACCAACTAACCCTGAGTAATACACTTAAAGAAAACAAAGTACGGGCACTGTTTTAAGTGTAGATTAGCACTGTGGAACTTTGTTTTTTAAAAGCTGGTGAAGCTATTGAAGAGGCAGCGTGACCTTTGTAAACTCCACGGGCAATATATGCAATAGACAGACTTGATGAGTATTTTAAAAGCAAAGCGCATTTTATGTTTCTGATACATTTCAGATTATAAACAAATATGGAGGTAAATCTGGAATGTCGGTACACTGATTAAGCAAAATTGTTAGGCTTCTCAAGTATGTATATTCTAATGTTAACTTTAAATTATACCCTCGGCATTTAGAACCTAAAAATACCGAGCTGTTCCCCTTCCCACTGTTACTTTGATGGTTAGAAAGAAGCCACTGAACTACCAGAGTTCCTGCCGGAGAACACAGAGGTAGATTAGAAATTCAAATAAGCATTGTGTGACCTCGAGTGAGCCAGGTCTTGATTTTATTCATGTTTTATCACGGCTTGAAAAGAAAAGATCTCTGGCACCGTTTATTAGAAAAACTCCTAACTTTTCAAATATACTTTTTTTTTTCCTGTTGCCTAGCTCAATATATAATATTCTTCTTGGTACATTTTTTCTGGTATAGCGCAGATTATTTTGAACATTTTAAAATAAGCTGTACCACAGCGATAAGTCCACGCGCGAGGCTCGCGCGTTACCACTATCTGTAGTAATTCACTTGCTTACACAATGTCCCGGGAAAAGTAATTTAACCAGGCGGTTCAGCAAAGTTCATGAAAACATTCAACTCGCAATGAAGATAAGCGAGAAAAGCTGCTGTTCAGTTGTTCAACGTTAGTTTTGTTACCAAGAGGAAAAGTCATTTTTGCATCTAAAAAAAAGGAGGTTTAGGCCACACTTTCTAAAATGTGTTTGAAAGTAATGGTTTCTTTCAAAACTATGTGTCCATGAAGCCTCCCCAATTTGATGTAGCAGAAACCTGGACACAGTGTCTGTACCAGTGGGGGTCACTTTTCTTTTCATCCTGCCAGATCAGCTCTAATGACTTGATGTCAGGGAATATTTAGAGACGGCTCAAGGAGGAGAAAGTTGGAGCAAGGCAGCAGGATTCCCTTCTTCTCTGTACACACATCACTGGAGCCTTTGATATGCAAAAACATTGTTTTCAGCTATGGTTTCAGATATAAAAGGGAAGTGCAAGGTATCAAACAATCAAAACCTGAAGAAAACTATTCTAAGTTTAGAAAAGGGAGTGGGGGGTATAGTCTTAATCCACATTTTTGAAACAGTGTCGTCCTCTCCAAAGAGACCTGCTTTTATTTGTCTCTCGTTTTCATGTAATTTGGAGAGAAGGGATAAAAAAAGTTCCAAGGACTTAATGAGCTTTAGTGCTTTCATTTTAATCCTACACATTACTGCTATTATAATAGTGGCAATAAATGAAGGGATGACTATCAAATGGAGCAAAGAGGAAACAGTTTATATGCTAGAAGGGTAAAACAAATGGATTTACTTTCTTGTGTATGGATATATGTAATGTATGCATACTACAGCCTCTGTCTTGCTTAATACCAACATGTTTGTTACAGCTCTAAAATTTCTAAAGAAAATGTATGTTTGGGGTTTTTTTAAGTACTTAAAAGTTACTGGAGCCTTCAAAGGCCTATTTAAGGAATTCATATTAATTCTTCACAATATACTTCCAGAAAATACCCTCTGTCACAACTTCCCATTAGTTCCTAAGAGGTACCATTTTTTTTATACAGCTGTTAAGCAAGTGTTTATTTCAGAGTTTCAGGAATAAAGCCTGGACTTTTATCCCCAAACTGTCCAGTAATACAGACTAAGAAAAGTGGACACTGCAATAATACGGAGCATTTTTCTTCCATTTTATAATACTGGTTGTATAAGCTACCCAAGTTACATAAGTTACAAAAAAATATGCATTTCTTTATATTCTAAAACGTGGCCACACAGATTGCATTTTTGCCTTAAATAAAGCATCTGTTAAAGTACTTATTTATGCCACAGTGGAGGTCTCATTTGAAGTTACTATTTCCATTACACAGCTTCTGAAAACAAGGTGCAACAACAAAGCTCAGCTGAGACTGAAAGCAGCATCAGGAGATGCTTTACCATCCTCTCCCTAGACAATCACACCATCTCTAAAGTGGGGGGCGTTTTATTATTTATTTTTAATGGTCAACATTTTTCTATGATACAGAGCAGCATAATTTGTGTCTATGTCAACGATTTCGTGTCAGTGCACATTTCTCCTTGCTATAGGATTACGACTGATCTACTTTGTGATGGACCTGCTTTGAATTGCAAAGGACAGAGTTTTAAAGCGGACTTTTCCTTTAGGTCTAACCTGCTCTGAAGGACCAGAAGTTACTCAGAAGGCAGCTAAGCAAAGCATTCCTCAGCACGCTGGTTCTTCCCAGCATTGTGCTCAGTTCCCCAGACAACACGTGATCAGCAATAGGAAAAGCAAGTCAACATTAAGGCATTTTAACATTTCAGATGTCACCATTTCTATTTCAGACAGACTACCTGTTTGCACTCAGGGAAAGCAGACCATCACTGGATACTTTCTGCAACAGTAATATCAAGTGGCCAGAGTTAAAATATACCATTATAAAATAAGCAAATTAATTAGAGTTCTTCAAGAAAAGGCAACAGCCAGGATTGAGGATATTTTGCCTTTTCTGAAATTAAAACAAATCGGATAAAATGCTGATCTAAATGCTGATTCCACTCTGCAAAATGACAAACACAATGGCTTAAGAGTTCCTATGGAGTAGCATATTGAGCATGGACAAAACTCTCATATGTACCTGTGCTCTCTAAGAGCTGATGCAGGTACCTCCCTAGTCCCCAGTTCAGAGTCAGCACGTTGCAAATATTAAGATCATATTTTAGCAGAACCTTTTTCCCTTTCATCCAGTAATTGCTGAATGGTAATTAGCTCCCTTTACATTTAAAACCAAGGAGAGGAACATCATCTACCTCCATTCACCAAGAACACAAAGCAACCAACCATTTTGGTCTCCTCCAAAGAGGCAGCACTGGCATTTGTAATCAAGTGGGAAATATCATTTACAAATATTTTGTTACTGTCTGTCAATTCAAGATGACTTTATTTTCTACTGAAAGGAAAATATAGTTCCAGCACAATGTTTTCTTGAAGAGCTCTGTATTTGGCTGAAATATCAGTATGTTGGGAAAACAAGAAGTGCTCGTCATGTATACAACAAACATAATGTAACTTATAGAGGGGATACAACACTACCAGAATACGAGTGTCCACCAGTTATTAATTCCAATTTTTTTATGTTTGTTTTTATTTTCACAGGAAATTAAGAGGTCAAGGAAAGCCTTAAAAGGGGAGTTTTCTGGGAAGGAAATCGTACTTTTGTGGGGGTTTTTTGATGAAGAAAACCATCTGAATTGTCTTAACATTTCCACGGTAGAGTAACTTCTGTTCTTTCAGCACAAGAGGAATTGGTTTTTTGCATTACAAATTTGGAAGCAGCGTTAAAAAGTGAGGGTTGGCAAATGGTTCTCTCAAAGAGGCGTGGATGTATCAGGATGTAGCTGCTGTACGAAGTTTATACTTGGATAATTCTGGATTGGAAAAAAAAAAAAAAGCTCTGTTCCTGACCTTTTCTGAAGAGGCTGCCATCCTTCAGGCCTCAGCATAATGAATAGTTTCCACCACACGGCGGTGAAGTTGCCACCTCCGACTACTACGCCGCACACAAGAGTTTGTAAGAGTTACAAAGAAAGTAATTCCTGCTAAAGGCATTAAACCAAACAAAGGAGGCTCTTCATTCACAGACTTTCCAGGAGGACAAAACCAGAGGGAAGCTAAAGCTCTTCTACAGGCCAGCCTGGTGTGCTTACGTACCATGATAAATCTTGGTTGGAATGCTCATTGAGTGCTGTGCCAGGGGCTGGGGAACACACACCACCGAGAGGAGAAGCACCGGCTGAGTAAACACAGCTCCATGGAGTAAACCGTAAGAGTGACTCGTGAGAAAGACATTCCTGTACTGGATATCCTCAAGCACAAAATTTACTCGTACCTTTAAATACGGTAGGATCAATATTCATTTCTTTCCCTTTTCGTGCCTCAGAGAATAAAGTTCAATTAATATATGAACCCACAAGAGGAAAGGTCATGACACCGCTTAATGCGCAGGTCATCGTGCAGAAGTTCTCACAACCCTAATTACAATGGTAATTGAGTTATGTTGTCTTAAAAGCTATAAAAATGCTAATTACCTGAGCTCAATGTACAAACACACTACCCAGTGCGAAGTACAATTTCAGTCTCAAGAGTTAATTTATATTATCCTTCCCTGTACAGTTCGAACTAATAAGATGGGGAAATGTGGTTAAACCTACCAAATAGTCTGTTATTAGCATGCTGCTAGTAAGAAGACTTTTGAGAACGACAAATATTTAAATAGGAAATTAAGCATGTAATGAAATACTCTATACGGTCAACTAAAAAGCTGTAGTAGCTCTACCAGCTATGTCAGGTTGTTAGTTACCTACCAGTTGTTATATTCACCTCTGTAAACGCTCCAGCTTGAAAACCAAGAAAACTAGGCCACAGTATTTGTAAGATACACAGGGTGACGTTGAAACACATGAAAAAAGTCTTTAGCTGGCCCTTGCTCTATTGTCTGCATTTTATGCTTTGCCATTAGGACTTTTTTTGAGCCTCCAAAATAGCTACCGCTAAACTTGTGGGTTTGGTAAGGGGTTTATAGTTCAATTAAGGGCTCCTGGGGTAGTTAGCTGGCTTAGAGAATTAGTTCTTACCTTTCAGATACTGAATGATTTACTTGAACTCTAGTGTGGCTCTGTAGTTATTTGTGCCCTGCGAACAAAGAGCGTCTCTGCACGTGAAATGTGAAGGAATCCTTAGAAAGAGCCTTCTTGCTTAAACAAAACAACTCACAGATCAGACATACTTTGTTTATATTGTTTTCATTACTATGCAGAATAACCTGTTAATTGAATTAGCACAAGTAGTAGTATCGTTATTGATGTAAGGAAAAGAAAGTAAAATGTGTTTATAAGCTTGATATTCAGTTTAATATGCACGTTTCCAATGTCTTCTGTAATGTTGAAGTTGAATTTTCATCGCGGTTTCTTCACTGATGATCTGGATAATTTTGTTTGTTTGGTTTTTTTAGATTGTTGAAGATCAGAACTGTATACAAATCTCATCATTCCTGACCATGATTAGTGTAACCTGGAGCATCTTCCTAGTTTGGACTAAAATAGGGCTGTTACTTGACATGGCACCTTATTCTGTTAGTGCCAAACCATGCCCTTCAGTATGTCGCTGTGATGTGGGTTTCATTTATTGTAATGATCGCGATTTGACGTCTATTCCTACAGGAATCCCAGAGGATGCTACTACCCTCTTCCTTCAGAACAATCAAATAAATAATGCTGGGATTCCTTCAGAACTGAAGAACTTGCTTAGGGTGGAAAGAATATATTTATACCACAACAGCCTAGATGAATTCCCCACTAACCTCCCTAAGTACGTTAAGGAACTGCATTTGCAGGAGAATAACATAAGGACCATTACTTATGATTCACTTTCACAAATTCCTTATCTGGAAGAACTGCATTTGGATGATAATTCCGTTTCTGCTGTTAGCATCGAGGATGGAGCTTTCCGGGACAACATCTATCTCAGACTTCTTTTTCTCTCCCGAAATCACCTTAGCACCATTCCCTGGGGTTTGCCTAAAACGATAGAAGAGCTACGCTTGGATGATAATCGTATTTCCACAATTTCAGAGCTGTCCCTTCAAGACCTTACAAATCTAAAACGCCTTGTTTTAGACGGAAATCTTCTAAATAACCATGGATTAGGAGACAAAGTCTTTATGAATCTAGTCAATCTTACAGAACTGTCACTGGTCCGCAATTCGCTCACAGCCGCGCCGGTAAATTTGCCGGGGACAAACCTAAGGAGGCTTTATCTTCAAGAAAACCATATCAACCGTGTGCCACCCAATGCTTTCTCTTACTTAAGGCAGTTGTATCGACTAGATATGTCCAATAACAATCTTAGCAATTTACCTCAGGGCGTCTTTGACGATCTGGACAACATAACTCAGCTGTTTCTTCGCAACAACCCTTGGCACTGCGGGTGCAAAATGAAATGGGTACGCGACTGGTTACAGTCATTGCCTTTAAAAGTTAACGTACGTGGACTGATGTGCCAGGCACCAGAAAAAGTACGTGGAATGGCTATCAAAGACCTCAACGCAGAAGTATTTGATTGTAAGGACGATGGCATGATAAGCACCATCCAAATCACTACGGCGGTACCAAACACGTTATACCCGGCTCAGGGACACCGGCCGGTTTCCGTGACCAAACAACCAGACGTCAAGACTCCCAACATCAATAAAAACTACAGAACCACGGCCAGCCCGGTACGCAAAATCATTACAATATTTGTGAAATCCGTAAGCACGGAGACTATCCACATCTCCTGGAAAGTTGCACTACCCATGACTGCTTTAAGACTGAGCTGGCTCAAGATGGGTCACAGCCCTGCCTTTGGATCTATAACTGAAACGATAGTTACAGGCGACAGAAATGACTATTTGCTCACGGCTCTCGAGCCAGAATCGCCGTACCGTGTCTGCATGGTTCCCATGGAAACCAGCAACATCTATCTCTCCGACGAAACGCCCGAGTGCATCGAGACCGAGACGGCGCCACTCAAGATGTACAACCCCACCACCACCCTCAACCGGGAGCAGGAGAAAGAACCTTACAAAAACTCCAGCTTGCCCTTGGCCGCCATCATCGGCGGCGCGGTGGCGCTGGTGGCCATCGCGCTGCTGGCCCTGGTCTGCTGGTACGTCCACAGAAACGGGTCCCTCTTCTCCCGGAACTGCGCCTACAGCAAGGGACGCCGGAGAAAAGACGACTACGCCGAAGCGGGAACCAAGAAGGATAACTCCATCCTAGAAATCAGGGAGACTTCTTTCC
The DNA here is from genome assembly GCF_037038585.1 of Patagioenas fasciata. Taxonomy (NCBI): domain Eukaryota; kingdom Metazoa; phylum Chordata; class Aves; order Columbiformes; family Columbidae; genus Patagioenas; species Patagioenas fasciata. Next base: position 6,642,680 of record NC_092522.1, on the reverse strand, counting down.
AGATGATCCCGATAACCAACGACCAAGTGTCCAAGGAGGAGTTTGTAATACACACCATTTTCCCCCCCAACGGCATGAATCTGTACAAGAACAGCCACAGTGAAAGCAGTAGTAACAGGAGCTACAGAGACAGTGGTATTCCAGATTCAGATCATTCACACTCATGATACTGAAGGGCGTGAAAGACTGGTTTGGGGTTGCGTTGGGTTTTTTTGGTTCGGTTTTGTTTTTTAAAGAAAACGAGAAAAAGACTGACTTAACGGTTGCTGTTCTACTGCAAAACACTGGATTAAAAGACTGACAAAGCAATGTACTGTACATTTGCCATATAATTTATATTTAAGAACTTTTTATTAAAAGTTTCAAATTTCAGGCTACTGCTGCGATTCATGTAGTGGGGATACCTGACCACAATTCTATATTTTAGTATTTTTTAGTAATTTGTACTGTATTTTCCTTGCTAATATTGAAGTTACAGACCATTTAACTTTTGTGTTCTACTGAGTAAGATGACTTGTTGACTGTGAAAGTGAATTATCTTGCCGTGTTGAGCAGTCAGAACATTCATCTGAGATCCTTGTAAGTGTAAGCACAGGCCATTTTTCACTTTGGTATCAATAAAATGACGTTGAACCTGGCAAATCAGGAAGATCAAGAAGTGGTTGCAAAAACTCACAGAACTTCAATGTTGGGTCTATTAAATCTGTAAACCACAACGATATTCAATAAACAAAAATGCGTGTAGTAATGGGCAATATCAGCTGTCTGGATATATCCATTCAACAATGGTGAAATCCAATTTAAGAGAAAATAATCAAATCAATGACATGCATGAGACTGAAGCTGTTGACACGTGTAAAGAATTGAGCCCTGAAAGAAAGCACGATCAAATTCCTAACAAGGAACTTAAAAAGCAATGTGCTAGGATCTACAAAGCAAAGGGGTAGTTAGTTTAGAGATAGATTTCTGGTTATTAAAACCAGTAGTCTGCTTATTCCAGAGCAAACAGTGATGGACGGTCACAGGCATTTGAGGGGCAGGAGGACAGAGACAACACTTAGAAATTGCTCTGAATAGAAAAAGGGGTGAAAATGCAGTTTCACGAGGGGGGAAAAAAAGAGCAATGTAAGCAAGGTCTCAAAAACTTTAGACACCAAGGTAAGCAAACAATTGGGGAATACAGCTATTGTAAAGCATATACCCATACAGTATACAGGTGTATGTTCTATATACTGCCATCACAGTCGGGAATACTGCCCATTACTGTCACAGTTTTCCAGAAATTCCTTGATGAATCTGTAAGGTAACATGTTTCTTTCTGCCTTCCTACTGAACTATGAGCTATCTCGTGTTTAAACCCCAAGCCGCTCTCTGTTGCCGTAATCATTTGTTTCTTCAACTGAAAACCAAAGTGCTTTGTACGCCCTTTGGCCAGTCTTGTATGTGCCTTGATCCAACGCTACATGTATCAAGCTTTTAAAAACAAAACAACAAAAAGAGAAAAAAAAAATAAAATACCCACTTTTTCATACATAACTTAACTATGAAAAATATTGGTCTTATTGATGAATAAAGTTGGAAAAATTAGTTCAGAATTGATGCCACTTATCTGCAGTGCATTGATAGGAACCCCACACAAAGGCCACTACTGTTCCAGTCATGAGCTTTACCTTTTTCTTTGTTCACCTTGACGGTATCACACTTGTAGGTATCACACTTGTAGGTATCAACACCAATGGGGAAGACAGACCCATTTTTTATCTAAACAGCATATAAGGACCCCTTACATCAGAGATCCATCTAATGGCTGGGTCACTCTTTGCCATCAGCTCCCCGATAAAATTAAATAGGTTTTGCTGGATTTTCAAGCTATTTACATGAAAACCTCTCTCCTGCTTGACTCCAAATTTCTGTTGTGAGAAGGGTAAAATACCACTGAAGGAATACTCTCCTGTGCCTCTTCTGAGGTCACGGTAGATACCATGTACTGCACACCTCGGGTGACGCCACGCAAGGGTCATACAGGCTACAAATTTGTGCCAGTTGAGAAAATAATTGCCTGTGAATCTTGAGCACGAGGACTCTTCCTGTGAAATTTCTGTACCCTGAGACAAATCCAAGGCTACTTCAGCAGGCTGAAGTAAGAAGGAAGGTAAGAACCTGGCTGAGGACCGGGCAGCTTTGCAGGGAGAGCTGGCATCCTCCTCCCACAATCCACGTCAATAGAAAATGGGTATATCCATGCATACAACATCTTCCCTAGGTTCTACAGAAACTTTTACGCAAGATGCATGAGGTTAATTTTGCAAGTGAAAGATTGATTTCCAACTCAACTCTGCATTTTTGGATATTTATATGAATTTCTATTCTGCTCCATGTCATGCCCGTCTCTTCAAGAGTCTTTAACTTATCACAGCGCTGCAGTCACAGCACGCAGTGCTCTCTAGCACCATCCATAAATCCGTTCTATTGGACACTTACATACGTAGGCAAATCGGATTATTACATTGAGCAGTTTAGTCAACACATTTATCAAAATAACACTAATCCACATTAAATTTATCTCAAAGAATTTTCTAATTCCGTGTTATTTCAGTGTACTGCTCAATGCTTAATTGTGGAGCAAGGAGTGGAGTTTTTTGCAGCGTTGCCTAAATCTATGTACAGAGGTAATTGAATCAGCAGCCTCCATATTCAAATACTATGCCAAGTATCTTTTACATTCTTTATTATTGTCCCTTCTTTTAAAATTTATATTGCTATCCTAAATTGCTCACCATTCTGTCTCAGCCTGAAAGCTGACTCCAAAAAAACCTTGGTACTTTCGGAAACCATATTCATTTTGTCTCAGCTTGGTACCTTCCACAAGTAAATCTGCTTCATTTACAAGCTATTATTTCCTAGCTTTGTACAACAGCCTGAAATGCAACAACTATTGAGCTTTTTTTGTTTGGTTGTTTTTTTCTTCTCCTGGCTTTAACAGTACCAATATCAAAGTACTATGGTCGTGGAACACAGTTACCATTTCTTCTGCTAATGCACTCGCTAGCATGCAAGCTATATTGTGCCAATGCTGTACATACTGAATGTAGAGCAGCAAATGCAATAAAGCAAGAGCAAAAGTAATAAAGCCTTATTTGCTATTAAAATAATTTACTGATGCCATACGCACTAAGCACGTATATAGACTTCTCTACTAATAAGACAGCGCTATTTTGTATATTCACCTGCAACTAAAGGTGAGTAAGATGTTCAGATGTGAGCTGGCAGATGCCATCTGCATGGATTTATCCAAACCACTTCTGGTTTAGATAGTTTTGGGTGGAACCATGATTTGCACAGATACCTTCTGCTTTCAGAACGCCTTAACCTTGCTTCCAAATCCAGATACTGTTTCAGCATCACCGTGGGACTGATCTTTGTTTAATTAATTGTTTCTTCACTGACACCACCACCACCACAAGTTTTGAGCCACAAGCCCAGCACTTAATGCCGGTGAAGGTTTTTTTACAAAGCACAAAGTTATTCCATAACTGGGGAGTTTCTTCTTCCCAACTAGTCAGGAGTGGTTTAGCCAAAATGAAAAAGCCCATTGACTGAATTCAGACACAAAAATTTTACACTTGAAAGCGTATGTTTTTTCCTTTGCAAATGAATTTAATTTTGAGGGTGGTGAAGTAGGAGTCCTGCACTTGTGATGAAATTAGAGGCTCTTCAAACATTCTGAGGGTACAAACATGACACAGCCATCAGATTTTGGACACCAGTGCTTTGAAAGATCTATTTTAATAAAATACATGTGTTTGATTTAATTTTAATAGTTATTTCATCACATAATTTCCTGCTCCTCTGAAAAAAATCTACATAAAAACACGAAGTACAGCGTGTTTTGAACAGATGGGCCTGATTTCTGAAGTGCCTGGTTGCCCTGTGCTCTTCCCTTTACATGAACAGCTCGTTTCCCCAAATTGTCGGTACCAACAACAAATACTCTTTGGCATTGGTGGATCAATCCTAGAACGCTGATTAAACGCACGCTGCATCGCAATTACGGATTCAGTCTTGGTGAACTGAGTCACCACCCCGGAGGGGTTTAAAAGACATGTAGGTGAGGTTCTTAGGGACATGGGTTAGCGGTAGAGTGAGGTTATGGTTGGACTCAATGAGCATGAGGGTCTCTTCCAGGCAAACTGATTACACGATTCTATGAATTGCAGAATGCAAAGCGCCTTGTGTTGTGGGGTCGCTGCCTTGTGTATGACCAAGGCTGGGGCTGTTTGTGCCCTGGGAATCACTTGAAACTCTATTTCCCACCCTTTCAAGTGATAAGAGTTTGATTCACGGGTGGTTTGCGGTTGCAGAGATACAGTGATTTCAAATTGGGTCCATCTTTTTGAAACATCAGTGAAACAGTGACAGAGCACGTAGCTCAAAACAAGCGTCACTGGAGATGAAGCAAGATACTCATTTTAGGGTGGTCTTCAAATGATGGCTGGGGAACACTCCTGCCCTTGGGGGAAAGCAAAACACTTCAACAAAATGGGTGTTAAAAGAAATAAGTCTCCTCGGCGTTATCGGTGGTCTAGGGCAAAGGTGCAAAACAGATGTTTTGGAAGCCAAATGTCCATCATGCATGGACATCATGAATGTTCGACACTTGAAACCTGCAGGCCAGGGGTGCAGAAGCCTATCACCAAACTTCAACTGCTATTCAGAGCCTCTTTGTGCCTTCTCAGGACGAAAACGTAGTGGAGTCACAGTATAAAACCCCTCAAGATTAACAACATGAGCTGAAAACACTTTTTGAAATCTGAAGCTGGACCTTCTAAGCTTAGCAAGAGCACTCATTGATAAGTCATAAAAATAGAAGCGTCTTAATAGGGATAATTAAATAATCTGACTTGTTCAAGCTGGTTGATAGTATTCATATAGGCTGATACTCTGTCCTGAACAGCCCTCTTAAGTAATCAAAAAAAGGGAGTGGACCGTAGCCAAGTGCTCGCAGGCCCTCCCATCCCCTTGCCAAGCTTAAGGAACGTCTATCTATAGATGCAGACGTGGAAGGCTTAATTGTCCTAAATCAAGGGACTGCACGATGTTCCGTAATCATTAACGGTGGGAACATCATTTACAAGAGCAAGGAATTATGCACATATTATGCATAGTTTGACTTTCTTAATTTATGCAAAATATTTTTAAAATATTTAATCAGAAATACACATCCGATGTATGCAATACTGATTTCCTCCAGCGCTCTTAGGCCCTGATAAACGCCTACTAGGCAACTGAATTTCTCTATGAAAACAGATGTTTTCTGGGGGTGTGTGGATTGGTTTGTTTAGTTGGGAGGGTATTTTTTTACTCTCTTTTTTTAAATTAAGAGGCATAAGTTATTTCCTTTTACCCAGGAATGCTGATGTTCTGACAACGCAGAGATTTAAGAAGTCCTCTTTTAACTCCAGAAGTACACTCACAACCCAAGCCCGCATAAACCCTACACGCTTTTGGATTGCGTGTATTATACGCTCACCCCCTATGTAAACTACATCGATCAGAAGGCAGTTATTTGTATTGCGCTCCTCTAATAGGAAACAAACGAGAAATTCAGTCTATTTTCATTTTGTGCACAGTTTGAACAATGATGCAAGAATGTGGACAACTACAGAATCTGGGTCTTTTTTATCTGTTTACCTATTTTCCATATTCTTCACAAGAAATGCTGAAGTCGCTTATTTTTGAAGCCTGACAATACTTTACTGCCCAGAAAGAACAAGAGCTTCTTAACTGATAGGCAGAGATGGGGAAAATGCTAACCCAGCAAGTAAACAGAATTTTAGGGCATTAGCTGATAATGCAGAACCTCTGCGCCTAATGTCTTTAAAGCAATTATTTTACTCTAAGAACTCCTTAATGGCATGTTACCTACTTCATCCACCTCAAACCTTTTCATTACTCCTTGATATGGAAATAGCACACAACAAAACACAGTATTCCCAGATCTCAGAAATTGTTTTGGTCGCAGAAATTCAGCACTTGAACAGCCAAATGAAGTGAAAAGCCCGAGCCAGGAGAACACCGCTGGGGGAGCTAAACTGCTGATCTCATTCAATTTCCTTGGATAAAGGAAGAAAAGGCAGCGCTGGCACAGCGTGTAGGACATGAGCAGCTCAACCGCGGTTGCCTCCAACAGACCCCTCGGCTCTCCCAGCTCCGTATCTTGCTGCTTTCGACTACAAGAACATTTTTATCAGTACCTTGAAGGGCCAAAAAGGTTGAGCACTAGCAGGACTGTAACGTCCTCTAAACTCTTCTTGCCACTCTTTTTTTTAATAAACCTCATGGAGAGAGTGAGACTGATTAGCATGTAAAAGCCTCTTCATCGCTAATTGACTTGTTGAAACACAGTGGAACGGTGCTAAACTCTCCTTAAAGAGCTGGCAATTAAATCCAGGTAGGCAGATGACAAATACTTATCCTGGAAATCTCCACTGTTACCTGAGCTTAAAAATATGAGACGTTAAGGGGACAAGAAAAAGAAGTCATACATTCCTAAGAAGCTGCTGTCAATGCTGCTACTTTCCTCTATCTTATATTTACATGGATCAAGTCCAAATAAACAAGGTCAGTTGAAGAGAATTTCGGAGGAGAGATGCGACATCACAAAATAACACTTCCACTACTGAAAATCGCCTTATACTGAAAGTAAGAATAGTTATTTGGTTTATCATGGCTTATATTCACATCAATACGTGCTCCATGTCAGTACGCCTTTTTCATTTTCTGCTGGCCTGTGGCCCCAGCAGATGATGGGGCTGCACTGATTCGTCCCAAACTCTGAAATCTATGACTATCCTATGCTTTAAAAACAAACCGACCACACATGACATAGCTTTCAAGGATAGATGATCTGATAAAATGCTCAGTTTTACCTGTAAAATAAATTCACAGACTCACGGAACGTTAGGGATTGGAAGGGACCTCGAAAATCATCCAGTCCAATTCCCCTGCCGGAGCGGGAACACATTTTAAAACAACATTTTAAAGGTTTGGTCTATCTGAATTCACACCTAATGCCAGCTATCATGAGCACATTTTAACTAAAACCTCCACCCGCCCCGTATTTTTCAATATGTATTCCGCACAGAAGTAGATGGAAGTTTGTGGAGCATCATTCATCAACATCTTCCCATTTTCCCTGTGTTATCAACTGACTTTTAAAAACATTTGTACCATTTTAGCCATTAAATATTAAAAGCACAAAAAGTGGTTTGTCAGTTTAGGTCTTATGGTATTAGAGAGGGGAGAGGGAAAGGAAGGAGAGACATTACACTAAGGTGCTAATTAGGGAATAAAGTGTGCCATAATATTCTGCAGATAGATTCCTTGTTTTACTGACATTAAATAAAAAAACAAACAGAAAACAAAGGAAAAAAAAAACCACAACAAAAATCACAAAACACAACCACCACGACCAAAAAAAACCCTTTCACAAACGCAGCTGTGTTGACAAAAGGACCTATGGAGCTGCTCATGCAAGAAATGCATCTTGTTCCCAAAGCAACTGCGTCCCGGTGGGAAGGGAGGGGACGGGACTCTCTTTCTTTGCTGTTGATGTGAAGGTGATATTCTACACCCCGTGAAGGAGCACCCTGCTGACACGGTAAGTATAGGCTTGATTTGTCTTAATGTCCACTTTAAACTCGATACTAGTGTTGCTGCAAAACTAGAATGCAAGCAACTCAGTGTATAGTTCCAGAGACTTCCAAAAAAATAAAACCCCAAATAAATGAAAAAAACAAGCAACCCTGCAAAATCCCCAAAAAGGACTTATCAAAGTGATTTCAGTGCAGTGATCCGGTACAAAGTCTAAGGATGTTAAACCCTTTTAATCCCACACTTTTGGCTCCTCCAGGCTCCAAAGGATGGGAGCCCCACGGCAGCTCTTGGGTCCTTCACGACCTGAGAGCTCTTGGCTTTGGGTTCAAATGCTGCCAAAACCGCTCAGGAGTGAACGGTGTGAACGGCACCACGTTCTGCTCCGGGAGGTTTTCTTACAATGAGTTTAGCCCTGGGCAAGCTGCCATAATCAGCACATTTTTGACAGGTATTTTCCATAAAATACCGAACGCTACTGAACACGCTCGCTGCTGTTTGATTTAAAATAAAAGGTTACCTATTGTTCTCCTCCTGCTAATAAAAACTAACTTCATCCTTCAGTATAATCCCTACAAATCAATTAAAAAGCATTCAACGGTTGAAAGGATACCAGTGAAGTATTAACAAAAGCCTGGTTTGGATTATGCAATTCTGCTGCGGCAATTGGCTGATGCAAAGATTTCAGTGACAAAAGGCTTTCAAGAGAAGCAAAATGCATCCAGCTCTTTAAAATACTTCTTATTCTGCTTCACTCGCTAGTTCTAGCAAGATATTAGGTCAAATCCACACAACATCAACTTCCTTCTGAGGTTCGAAAGTCAACCTGTGAGTGAAATGCGTGGTCTCTTGGAGTCATTCATATAAATCTGTGCGGCGCTGCCATAAACTGGTGCTTAAAGCCAATAAACACAGAAATATCCAAGCAGAGAAGCAGCTCACACCTGCATATGCTCGGGTCCGTCACCATCAACTGATGAACCCATCGAGGATGTGTTCGATGTGTTCAAACCTTCACCAGGCTGAAGCAGCATTCCGTAAAATAGGGAAATAATCACGCCAGGTTACAACAGGTATTGGAGACTTGCTAAAGGGTTTGTTCACATCTCACAACCTGCTGAAATGCTGGGGTGGAGGGAGGAAATACCTTTTTCCCCCTACCCTGAAGAAGCTTCAGCAAGTGGTGTCACCTGTTCTAGGTCTGGTCAAAAAAATCACATCAAATTAAAACTATATATATAGTTAGGATGAACTTTCATCTGATGAACAAGCCAGGGATCACGTTTTCTACTGCTTTTGCATTTGTATGAAGCTGCCTCTGACATCTCACCCTGGGGCTTGATCAGACAAGGAAGGAAAAGCAGAAAGTTGTAGAGATCCCAGCAAGCACCCAGCCTCTCAACATGTCACTGCTGATCTTCACATCATCCAGCCTGCTCAGTAATCAAGATAGAAAAAACTATGCAAGTGCAAATTAGTGTCACTTATATCCTGAAAACATGTAATAAAGAGGGTATGGAATAAGTATACCCAAAAGCAACATCAAATTTATTCTTCGTGATCAGATAAGGGATTACTGAAGTTTGCTTCACCTCACACACACCAAAAAAAAAGCCAAATATGAAGATATCTCCATTACATTTATGATCCGGCTGAGCAGGTTAGTGCGATATAAACAGGGAGGTGACCAATTGATACATGGGCACTACAAAGTTGTCCAGGACCTTCATACTCTTATTCTCCTGGGGCTAACCCCAATTTGCCCATTTCTCTAATGGTAAAAGAACTGCTCGCTGTTCAATACCTGCGGTACGTGGTTATACGCTGATGATGCAGGTTCCTCGAGCGCTGCAAAGCGCTGGGGGGGTTGGTATTAAATTGACAGTTTTGCAGGAATTATCATTGTACCTGCCTAGAAAAAAAGAAATAAGACGTGCCCTGTATGGTGAAGGGCAATGATCATAATTGCAGTTGTTTCACCTTAGAATAAAACTAGCAGGAAATTGAGAGATAATAAAGTAGTGACCAATTTCCATATTCCAACTTGATTTTAAAACCTGGAAGTACTTACTTTCTGTGTCCAGGAAAATAAAAATCAAAAGTAAGCTTTTTAAGGGCTTTTTGTAATATTGTTTCTTCACTAATGTTTTTTAAAAACTTGAAAGAAACCTTACAACTTGACAGTAATTCAGCTGTAGCAGCAATAGAAGGAATAAGCACAATATGCTAGAGGAACGTAAAATATACTAACCAGCTATGGAAACAGCTATAAAATACTGAAATTCATGCAAGTACATATCAGATTGTCTGTTTAACATCTGTTTAAATTTGTGGTATTTACTTTTCCATTCAAGAATGCTCTTCAGCTGACACTTAGCCTGAACTCTCAAAAGCACATATTATGCACAGCCATAGCGCCAATGAGAAAATTAGGGCATTAAATCCATCTATTAGGGCATTAAATCCATCTATTCTTCATTTTCTTAGAAAGTATAACGTCTAACAATAATTTATTTTCCCCCTTAAATTGCATCGCTGTCCTTTGAAATAAAGACACAAACATATGGCCAGGTATTTTCTGGGTACAGCATCATCATTCTTATGGTAAAATTAATAGCCCTTCCAAATAATTTTTTGCTAAGTAGCTAAAACCCAAAAGGAAAGACTGAGCAAATTACAATACTGGTACTAATTAAGCTACTTCCAAATGTGTCCAGCTTCCCCTTTGTTTGCAACATTATAGGGCCATTTGATAAAGCAAAATTGCAGATGTTCAAGCCTTTGTTTACTAAGATAACTGTGGCTGAAAAAGACATGGAAGTGGCAGCCCAAGGGCTGCCTTGGCTCTACCAGGAATAACTCTGCTGGAGCAGCTACTCAGTGGGTTTTCTTATACCTGCCATCCATACGGTGACCGGGACACGTTACATCCACTCAAACAAACTTGGTCTAAGCCTGGCCTGCCAGGTTTATCTCTCTATCAGCACTAATCCTGCTGCCTTTTGAGGCGATGAGAAAACTCGCGTTGCTCTGTGGGCACAGCCGAGCGCTTCTGCGGGTTCACAAGGCAAATAAGAACTTCCAACTTTTACTTGCAAGCTGTCCTGTAAAATTCTCTTCTTATGGGTTTAAATTTCCCTAAAGCAGGTGCTTTTGAAGGCACACACCACAACATTTGGTCTTTGGGATTGCATTTTAAACGACAAAAGCTTAAAGACTCTGATTAATCAAAGCTGCTTTTATTTTTCCTCCTATCAGAAGGTCAAATGTTTCACACAACTACTGTTGGAAAGAACAAATCCAGGCAATATTTTCTATTCCCCACTCCTACTCTAAGAAATGTGTGTGACATTTATAACCGCAGTATAAAAGCTCATTAATACTATATGCTGACCTATATAAAAAAGGGTTATTGGCTTAACACAATAGGAAACACTCTCACAGAAAACAGGCAAGGAAAGGAGAGGACAGCTCAAGATAAGCCATCTCTCCACAAACACTGGCTCAAAGGATAAGATCATTAAATGACAGCATTAAAAGTGGCCAACATTTCTCACCTCCTCTCTGCTCATTTAAAAACTGGTTTAAAACTGCAGAATAAAAGCCCAGCAAACACCCCAGGACATCTGAAAAGGTACGTTCTCTCTCAAAGGACCGATAGCAGGCAGGGAGTGGGAGAAAGGTTTATTTTAGTGGAGCTAATCTGGCAGACTGGCACCTACTCGGAGGTGTCGGGAGACGTCTGGCGCGTCCAAGCAACCACCAAGAGCAGCAGTAAATCTTTAAGGAAGACAGGGCTGCCTATGCATTATGTTCACTTTTTAAATACTTCCCTAGAAGCTTTGTTCTTCCCTCTCAAAGAAATCATTTAAAGCAAGGTCTCCAGTCAATGCACTCTGAAGAGAGTCGCTTCCAATGCTTGACCTTGGGCTTTGTCAAGAGTAGTTAATGCTCAAGGCACCATATTTATACCCGATTTCTCATCCTAAAACCATCCCTTATCTTAAATAACTCTCTGCCTTTTTTTTCTCTTTCATATACATATGAAGAACAGTTCTATCTCCTCTCAGGTTTCTGTAGGCTGAAGAAACCAAGCTCTTCCAGGCTACTCATAAAAAGGCTGGCGAATCATCCCCCCGTCATCCTAATTACCCTTCCTTGACCTATGGCAATTTAAACTCATCTTCCTAAATACAAGCAGGACACCTTCATTCTTTGCTGCTCCCAAATGATGAGGCTGAGCTTAGAGAAGAAATTAATATCATCCATCCTTAAGCACATGATATTCTCCTGAAACCAATTAACGGCAGAGGAAAACGGTTCTTCTCACATAATAATGCAGTCCTCCCCCGCCCGGCCAGCATCTCGCCACTTTCCAGTCGGGAAATTTATTTACCATGCTTCTAATTCTTCTGTAAAAGCTGCTAATGAAAATATTAAATAAGGCATGATTTGATCCTTGAGGAGCTCCAGGAGTAACTTTGTATGTTCAGCAGAATGAAATAAAACAGATTTGCAGTGCTACAAGGTTATCGAGAGCGACAGTGTGAAAGACTTCAGTCTTTAAAGGTATTTTTAACCACCTCAAAACTCCTTCTTGCAGGATACAGGATTACCATGATGCAATCAAATTATGCTCAATTATCTCAAGTATTTTGAACATTCGTGCCAGCCACCCACCCTGAAGAAAAACAGAAACTGAAATAAGACTGTTGGACACACACAGATGCAGCAAGACCAGCGACTACTTCTACTCAAGTTAAACAAAAAGGTCATCATCATCTCCTGCTTCTCCCAAGAGGCCCCTATCATCCACACAAAGATGCTTTTTTAGCACCACAAAACAGCTCACAAAGCACAGATCCCCTATGATATCGCTATTAACTCATTTCCTATACCGAAATCTCTTATACAGTGAGCAGCATTTTAATTAATTCTTTAAATAGATATTCCTCCAATAGGTTAAACCTTAATTAAAATTAAAAGTGCCTGATAGCATCTTCTTATCTGGGTATGGATGCATTTTTTAAAAATTTGTGGTGATGATACAGCAACCACATTAAAAGGGATACATATTTAATTCTATATTTTTTCAGTTCAGCATAATGCGAAGAAAATTAATTCAATCTGCATTTGCACTCCCAGAATCTGTCTCAAACTGTTTTTCCAGTAACTATTTTGCTTTGTTTCAAACAGAAACTTTACAGAACTGTTTTGGACTTTGCCCTGGGCACGTTGTCTCGCCACCAGAGATTTGCTGATGCCTAATCTTGTATTTCATTCGTTATTGCTTAATTAGAACCCTATTTGAAAGACGTCGAATAAAAATGGACTGTTTCATTATCGTGAGACATGAAAGAGGCAAGAAGTTCTTTGTAACCCAAGCTGCTCCTCAGCAAGATTTTATCGTGTTTATCGCGTAGGCATCATCCGTGACTTTATCTTCTATTATATATTTCAGCTCCTCATCTCCTGATGCAGCTCGTTAGTCAGCACATCTGGCTCCACTCCCACCTTCATCTTCTCACAACCTCCCTGGCATCGGGAACACCGTGATCCCGCTGTTGGGAGACAAGTTCATGTGGTCCATGAACACCAAAAACCAGACGCTTCGCAGACCCCCCCACGCTCTATCTGACATTGTACCCAAACGACTGGTACAGCAACCACAGGAAAAGCTCCAGCAATTTCTTTTAATCGTGTAGAATATGCACAGAAGTCCTTTTTAAACCCACCAGAGTTTCTTACAGCTCTAAAGCAAGCAGGGCCTCTCCAGTACCAGCACTGTCCTTAAATACCGAACAACAAAAAAGTTTTATCTTGATTTCATTAACTGCAGCCTCTTCTCTTCACAGCCACCAATACACTTAAAATGCAAGCACAGGATAACCAACTTTACCTATTACATGAACAACTAAATACTGAATCGTTTCAGTCCCTCCCCACCATCCTTCTCCAGGAACCATTTATGCACAAACACCAAACAACATTTTGTTTTCAGGCTTGGGCATCTGAATATAATTTCGACTTCCCAATAAATAACAAAATGTGCTCAAAACTCGCAATTTACTTGAGAAGCATTCACAAATTTCAGTGGTGTCTGAAACTACTGTCTGAAAGGCTTATTCATGAATTGTAAATGTGGTACTGCTCTATATTATGCAAATAGGCAAATTCTAGCATTGTCACAGAAGCGATGAGCTTGTTATCCTGTCAGTCCTGCAAGCAAACAGACACCTTCCTAGAGCCTGATTTTCGAAAGTGTTCATGTGTTTCCTTAACTGTACTGGTTTTGCTACTAATGAAGGATTTCCCCCTGAAATAAATGATATTCACCCAACAACAAGCACTTCCAAAAAGCCGACTGTCCATCTGTGATTCAGTATGCAAACAGTATTGTCATACTTAATAAAAATCCCCATAAAGAGCATTTATATTTACAAACGCAAAACTTCCAATGAAACTGAGCAACAGAAAAATAAGATACTAGATATCAAGTTCTTCATAAGAAAACAAACATAAACCAAAACCAAACACAAACAAACAAGCCACAGTGCATTTTCAAAACACAATAAACAGGCTGTTTCAGGTGTGCAACAAATTAGCTTTGGCGAGATAAATTATATAGCTAAGCAGTTTGTTTGCGAAAAACAGAAGGCACTACGTGCGACTGCCTTAAATTCAGATCACATCCATCCCAACAGCCAGCCTTTATGGAAAAATTATGCATATGGTGCATGTGGGTGGACAGAGACGATGCAGAGATGAGCTTTGCCTCGTTGCCTCCCCACAGCACAGGCCAGGGGGGTTCATAGGAGGCTGGGTGCTCGTCATACACATCAGTACATAAATCAGGGTGTTGGTATCAGCAGCTCGAGTCGCACGGATCCCATTAAACCCTACTGGGTTACCTCATCCCTGCACTGTTCAAGGAGGCACAGTCCTAAGTGCTTGTTCACAACAAAGGTTTCAGATGTACCTGCCATATCAAATCAAAATAGGAAAGAACTAAGCTCTAGCATCTTGGGATCCTAAAACATGGATGGTATTTGCATGTTACAGCTGAAAAGAACAAATTGATGAAGCATCAAATGGCATTTCTGTCAGCAGACAGAGGGAGCAGAAATAAGATTCAGACACAGAGCAAGAAACCGCTATGGACCTTGATGAGCCCCTTCTGTTTCCCCTCATTTTTCACAGCTATAAGTTCCCATCTATATAACTCATTTTGGGGTTTGTTTTAAAAGCAGCTAATAGGGTTTGCACGGCTGGCAGGCTCCTGCACGTCAAGCATGTACAAAGCAGCCACCTCCATCATTAGTATCACAGCGACAGGGGTATAACACCTTCAGAAACAATGCGAGAAAAACATATTTGCATGTATTTAGTTTGCTGAAGCACCAATAAGGGCAGAGCTCTGGCCTGCAATCCAAAAGACACCAGGGGGTCGCTTACTCTTAAAATGCATCGACATTGCTCAAGTGAAAAGTTCGCTGCTGATGGGTTTTATGTGCATCTATGAGCCAAGCGAGCTCAGGACAATCTAGCAATTCCACCATTTACCATGCTACAGTAAACTATGGCTTTTTGTTTGCTCCTAATCATATTCTCACACTGCACAACAGACTTATCTATTCCCAGCACCCTATAGTTGACAGTGCTGTTACAATATTTAGCAGTGTATTTACAAACCTTTAAAAGAAATACAGAAAAGGAACAGCAAACGCAAAGAGGATACAGGCCGTGCTTCACAAACACTTGAGCTGAGTGTATTTACACACCAGCATAAATCAAACAGACGCAATACAATTTAAATACGAGTCCTGCAAGGCTGTTTCATTAGTGCATTCTTTATGCTTTTGTCATCTTTTGACTAATTTCATTACATAATGCTGAGAGATTTACTATATTACATTACAGCTCAGCTAATCATAACAGAATTAAAAAAGTTAATTTTGTTTCTCTGTTTTTGAAGCTTGAGACTATATTACATCTTGCTGGTTTCCCATCAGTGCATCACTCTCAAATTCTTCTTTTGTTCCCTCTTCCCATTTTATGTTACGAAATACATCTATTTTTGAAAAGGCATGCCTACAAATGCTTCCATTCTTGTGTACGCTGCCTCTCAAAAAATATATATCATACGGTTTTAAATTTTTTAGCTGCTTCTCTCTTTTACCCCGACCTATTTTTTCAGGGTCTCTGGTCAAGCAGTAATAGCTGACAGAAAAAAAGACACAGGGCCACTGCCTTCACATTTCCTTTACTTGAACCAGCACAAATAATTCCACTTCAACTGGCAAGATACATTTATGGCCCATTTTGGAAGATGGGAAGACAATTCTGGTGAGCTATTACTAGTGGTTTGTCTTGGTTTTTTATCGTCTTCTTAAACAGCTGTTGCTGAGCAGTCGGAGGCCGGACGATGCTCTGCCCCGAGCGCTGGGCTTGGGGATGAATCGCCACGTTCCCATCGCAAAGAGAGCAGTAGCATGAGGAATACCCCTGTGGCTGACCATTACCTACATGCTTCTCTTCATTTCACCATTTAACTGTTATTGTTTTTTGGTTTGGGGGGGTTAAAGTGTTTTTTTTTTTTAGTTTTATTCATGAGTGTTTCATTTATATTTTTCTTCTGCAGCAATAGACTAAAGAGTCCAGAAAACTGTCCAAAGCAAAGACTCCCGTGCCCATTTTACCAGTGTCTTGCTTAGAAATTCAAGTTGTGTGTCCTATATATTAACGTAAAAATAGGGGTTTGGCCCAAAACAGAGCATAACGTGCAAAAGAAGAGACTAAAACAGGGCGATAGGAAGACAACCACTATGTGATGTGTTGCATGTTCAGCCTGATGCACGCAAAAAAAAAAACACATTAAGGAAAAAACTAAAAGCCAAGTTACTGATAAAAACACGCTCCACAATGCACAGCAGATGATACACTTTGTATTAAGGATTTTTTAGCCTTTTTGTTTTCAACTCATTTAAAATGGACTGCTTGGGGGGCTGGTGGTTCCCGCCTAATTACTTCCAGATTGTGTGAGATTTTCCCACATAGAGAAACAAGTGGCTGAATTCTGGTCAGACCAAGGCATTTCCACCAGCTGCTTCACAACCCCTTAGAGAAACTCATCTGGATACAATCATGACTTTACTGCAAAGTTGTCCTTGTTGTTATTTTTTTAAGCACTGGACCACAGAAGTCATGTTCCTCACTCAATTCCCATTGAAGTCAGTAGGGTGGTTTCCACAGACTTTGACAACTTTTGGATTGAAGTCCCATAAAAAGACGACAAATAAGAACTCTTTGTCTACCAGGGAAAGAGGTTAATCTCTTATCCTTAAAGGCCGCACACCAAAGATCTCTGAAGTTGCACAAGGTTACTGTACACTATAGGACTATAAGTCCAATATATGGCCATATCCACAGGTATGTTTATAAAAGAAAGTTTCACCAGCACAGTTTTCTGGATGGCATATTATGATGTTAAAGTTAGAGTTTAAAATGCAAAATATTTATATAAAACACATCTCCAAGACTAAGGACGTGGATTCAAAAAGACCAAGCTCTTCTCAGTGACATAGCAAATTGTCCATTCGAAGAGAGTAGATTCCAACTCAGGGAATAAAAACAAACCAAGCTAACACAAACAAACAAAAACACGACCAAACACTAATTCACTAATTCCATTCATGGATTTTCTTTTAACTTCCCTGCAGCTAAGATACAGCAAACTCTTATCTGAGTAGGTTTTACATTCATACCTTCAATTTGTCACAAAGCAGAAGAAGAAATATTCATATATATTAATACCCAGTTGATGTAGTTAAAGAAACATTTGAAGTGTCTTCTGTTTGTTTATATAGCCGTGATTATAGAAAAACAGCTGCCTTCATGAACCATATAAAACAGATTGGAGCAAAAGGCTGAAGATGAGACTTTGTTCTGCCTACTAAGAAGTTTCTCTGTCACTGTATTTCCTCCTTGTCACATACTCAGTCCCTGAAATAAACACACATTTAACCTCTAGAAGATACTCGTAACAAAACAGATAACACTATATTCTACCTTTTCTTAGAACTGTGTTTGCAGTGTATATTTTATTATGTTAAAAACAACAGAGTAGGTTCAAATATTCTTATTAAATCAGTTTTTCTTAAAAGTTTAAAAATAAAAAGTGAGAGAAGATTGCCTTTACAGCCTTTTAATAGAACTAGAATCCTGCCTGCCTTTTTTGTTAGAGATGGACCAATTCTCAATGTATTATTACACTGAAACCGCTGGCGTTCTCCTCTGGCATTTCAGTCTGAATGTGACAACTGATGCTTTGCAAAGACTGGCTGAAAAATGTAAATAAAAGAAGGTAAAAAAATCTCAGTGAAATACATCAAGAGCGCACTAGTTGAGAATGTAATGAACTCCACACCTGATATTAAGTGCATATTAGTAAAGGCACCATGTATAAAATATTACACAGGAATTTGTAAAACCTGTCTACTTACACAGTTTCAAGTTTCTGAAATTCTCACATTATTTAATTTGCTATTTCATGTTATAGAATTAAGGACTAGGGCAAACTAAAACTGCAACACTGAATAATCCTATCCATAATCATTCCTTTTTTGCGCGGCTTGTTCAGATCAGGCCACAGTCAGCAGTAACTGAAAATTATCAAACTGTGGGAAATCAGATGATGGTTTAATTCCTTGGTCACAATTAACATCCTCCTTTTCACTTTAAAACCTTGGAGTTGGGTGGCTGCAAACCTCTCCTCTCTACCTATCCTCCCAACTTTGTGAGAAAGAACAAAGTACTGTTTGCAAACTGTAGAACTGAGCTGGAGTCTGGAAACGGGTGTGTAGCAGTAGAAGAAAGACGAGTTGGACTTGCACAGGTTGGGAGAGCGGGGAAGGAAAACATGGGGTTTATTTGTAATTTCATATAAGCTGCTGTAAGATTAATCTAAAGCAAAGCTCCACTCTCCACCACCAGCAACTTTTCAACCATCTTCAATGGCTGTTTATTGAATAATGCACTGTGCTCTTGTGGCCAGGAAGGCCAATGGCACTCTGGGGTGGATTAGAAGGGGTCAGTAGGTCAGAGAGGTTCTCCTTCCACTCTGCTCTGCCCTGGGGAGACCACACCTGGAATATTGTGTCCAGTTCTGGGCCCCTCAGTTCCAGAAGGACAGGGAACTGCTGGAGAGAGTCCAGCGCAGGGCAACAAAGATGCTGAAGGGAGTGGAGCATCTCCCTTATGAGGAAAGGCTGAGGGAGCTGGGGCTCTTGAGCTTGGAGAAGAAGAGACTGAGGGGTGACCTCATTCATGTTTACAGATATATATAGGGTGAGTGTCACGAGGATGGAGCCAGGCTCTTCTCGGTGACAATCAGTGACATGACAAGGGGTAATGGGTTCAAACAGGAACACAAAAGGTTCCACTTAGATTTGAGAAGAAACTTCTTCTCAGTGAGGGTGACAGACACTGGACCGGGCTGCCCAGGGAGGTTGTGGAGTCTCCTACTCTACAGACATTCAAACCCACCTGGACACCTTCCTGTGGAACCTCATCTGGGTGTTCCTGCTCTGGCAGCGGGACTGGACTGGATGAGCTTTTGAGGTCCCTCCCAATCCCCAACATCCTGTGATTCTGTAATAAGTCTTAACTTGGAGAGGCCAAATTTATTGCTTATCATGTCATACTCTGGAAATACTTGTACAGAGATTAGAATGTATTAAAGTGGGTTATTTTCTGATAGTTGGTAAGACTAATTATGTACTTAGAGCATTAAGTAATTTACTACATTTATTTCCTAATATGTTTCAGTAGTTGTTTTTATTTTCAGTGAGCAAAAGGTAGCATCACACGAGTATAATAACGCTGTGTGTGCAAATACCATGTAACAAGTGAAAAAAAAAGTCATTAAAACGACAGATTTTAAGTAGTGGAAATGAGAAAAATGCAAAATTGTTCAATAACCAACCAAGGAAAGCATTAGTGCAAAGAAAGCCTTAATGCATGCAGTCATGACAGGTTTTTATTTGGTTGTTTCTCTGCTGCTGGCATTCTAATTATGGTGTTGATGATCAATATTATATCATTTTTTCACCTGAAAAAACACAAGAAACTGCAGAAATTAAACCAAGTTCCACTGAAACAAAGTGAAGTTTATCTTTGATTCAATGAAAAGACTTGAAGTGATTTGTTCAGAGCGGCACGAGTTGGAAGCAGAGCTGCTGGTTGTAATCCCAGGATTCAAGTGTGCAGTTTTCTCCCAAGCATCGCTAAAGCTTCAGCTGAATGAGAATAAACTCATCCCAAATTAAATGCGTTCACAATACCAGGAAATACCATCCCTTTCCTACCCAAACCTGCACACAACAGCTCTCGCTGCACACACGTTTTGTTTAGACTCAGTTTTTAGTGGTTATCCATAACAGACCAAATTCTGCTTGCGTTTTTCTCTGGATAAGCAGTTCCAGTCATTGGGATTACCAATGGTAGAACTTGCCCCAGTTTTCTCAACTGGCCAGATTGAAAATCTGCCCAATTAACCTTCTTTAGAAAAAAAGAGCCTACTAATCCACTGAAAATTATAGCTCAGTTGCACGTAGCACCAAAAGCCACACAGCCAAAGACCGCAACAGATCCTTTAGAGAATAGTCCTGGGGAGGGGGGGTGGGGGGGGGTTTTTTGCTGTTCACTTTTGGTGAGTGTAGAGAGGGCTCTTTACTCATCGGGATAGGTTTGATTTCGTTTGTTCTGGGTTGTTCTTTGGTTTTGGTATTTGTTTTGTGTGGGTTTTTTGTTGTTTGTTTTGTTTTCTTATAAGAATAGTTGGTGTATTAATAGCTGTGTGCCTTCAAGATTAAAAAAACCTGCTGGGAAAATTCATACTAACAGACAAAACTTACTATAGAAGAATGTAACTTACCGTTAAGCATCTGCTAAATTTACTGGAATATGAGTTTTGCAACACACAAATAAATACTGAGAATAGCCAGGGCAAAACCACAATTACTACCATCTCAAATGAGTCCCTTCCCTGCACAGGATGGGGTTCAGTGTCCAAACATCCTTACTGATATATCTCAGGTACGGAAAACCTTTGTTTTCTGTCAGCGAGCAGAAGCTCCATAGCAATCACCCTCCGTTCCCTGTAGCATCTACATTATCCAAATACTCCGATATCAGGGGGCTGCTTTCCACAAAATTCACAAAGGGTGCTCAGTTTTTGCCCGTTAAAAGAAGGCACACTGGTAAATTAATAAGAAAATCTTAAAATAGAAAATACAAGAAACCCTGCATATTCTTGAAGAAGATGGATTGAGCCCCACAAAATCAACCAGAAGAGACCGTCAAGGAGATAATAAAAGCCGGCAAAAGCTTCTTCTCGACTTCAGCTGTCCCTTGGTGACTTGAGAGAGTTTTCATCTTTTCTCAAGACAGTACCAGTTATGCTTCGCTGCTTTTGAGTGCCAGTCTTATTAAAATCTACACTGTTACCAGCTCCTATAGCCGGCGCAAAATTAATATTCAAACTTCGACTGGGAAGATTGTCACAGTTGCTCCACTGAAGTTTGCATACAAGGAAAACAAGTGTTACAGAACAGGGAAATTACATTAACTGTGTTCTCAAATTGCCGCTCTGAGCATCGCATACTAATGCATTAATATTTGTTTTTAAATAAACATCTGCTACTGGAAGAGAACATAAAAGCAGATGCCACCCAAAGCAACGCCATAATTTCGGAAAAGAAGGCTGCGGGTCATCGGCATCGGTCCCTCTACTGTAAGGTGACATGGACATTAAAACTGAGCCTACTGAGGGCAAAACCAAAGGAAAGACCTTTCACAAGCGACTGGAAAGAAACAAATCCTGGGAATTGTTTCAGAGCCAAACTTGTGGGTAAGTATTTAACATACAGATGGAAGCCAACCGTCAGTTGCAGAGCAGCCGGTAGATTCTGAGAATACAAGGAAAAATGACAGATTTTCCTTTTTACCGCCAACCAAAAGATGCTTGGCCACCTGAAGCCGGGCAGTGGCTGATACTGGAATTTAAGATGGAAGAGCTAATAGATATTTTAGGGGACTCCCGTTCTCCCTCCTCCATACTCTCCTTGGGCTTACAGTATCTCTAGCCCGGTAGCAAAAGCAACAAGTGCACGACTGGAAGTCGATAAAAAGCTGCAAACTGGTGGCAAATCTGACCTCACTCAACAGCTTCACAGGAATTTAAGAAGGTAAATATTATTGCTTCAAGGAGTAGGATTCTTATGGATACCCCATTAAACTCCAGGATAGAGAACCACGCTGGGACGCAGCCAGAACACGGGAGCAGGAGAGTGATGCACACCTGTAACTTCAGCGACAGAATTACTCAGGGGGAATAGGTACATACAAAATATAAACCATCATCTTTATATTTTAATAACGTGCTGAATGCTCCCAAGTCCTCTGAGTAGAAAGCACTTCAAGATTATCATACTTCACTCCTCCTAACGTTTCCCTTAACCGCATTATTACTTTTTGTGCCGAGACACATCCCAGTACCTCTTCCATACCTTCCATTCATCAAGAAACTTAAAGCCAATATAAGGACGTAAAAGCAATCTCATTTCCACGAGAAGATTCTATTCTGTGCTGTATTTATTTTAAAAGCCTCATTTTAAAATAAGTAAAATGATACAAGCAATAAAACAGTTTACAGAGAGCAATGCTACATTCTTGAACACCACCTTTCCTATCTCCAGGACAGCACTATAATTCAGCCACGGTCCAAGTAAAAATGACCTGATTCAGTTCTACTCTAACACCAAGTCTTAAAACATCTTTTTTTAAAATAAGTCATTTATGACTAAGTGGAACAAGAGACTGCGAATTTGAACGATTCACATAGACCTATGTGTATTATTCAAAACAGTAATATTATTTAAAACAGTAATACTTTATCTAAAAATAGGTTAAAAATTATATTCCAGAAGGCAAAGCTAAATACTGAAATTTGTTCAATTTCCCTTTTGGGAGAAATACAATTCAGCCACTCTTGCGATTTTATCTAAAAGTTATAATTACTATTTAGCAAGCCCAAAAGCAATTTCTCACTTAAAGCAGCAGGACTGAGAATTTACCCGTCATCCAGAAAAGAATTGTTCCAACATACTGAATTATTTTATTGATAAAGCATGAAAGAGCTTTTTCTAATGACAAGCCGCGGGGTCAGTAAACCGCTACCACTGATAGACTGTTCTCACCTAATGCCATCGGAGAGGTGGAAAACACCAATGGAAATTATAACTCTGTGGGTATACTCCAGGGAATTTACAGTAGCACAAGTTTATTTTACATTATTATATAGAATCAGTTCTGTTTGGGACAATTTAGTGCAAAAATCCAGCAGTAGAAAAGCCAGACCTGTAATTTTCGTCCTGCAAGGGAACGGGTGTTTTGTGACACGCAGCCAGATGGCTGCGTTTCATATGCTGAACTGCCCCTTTCTAAAAGTTCTGCTGCCATCTCATTGTACGGGCTTTTTAACTTGCTTGTTTGCATCTGTCACCGTATTTCGCGAGCTGTGTGGCTGCTGAATAGAAAAACAACGGTTAGTTTTTGAGATGAGAGCAGATTTTGCCTGTTTATCGTAATAATCCTCTCAACTGGGATATGGCTATTTTCTCATTAAGAAAAAAATCAAAGTGTAACATGATTTTATTGCTCTGCAGTCAACAAAAGTAAAATGGAACATTTTTTTTAAGAACAGAATAATGCCCCTGGATCAATAAAGGTCACAGCTACATGGGTAAACTACCTCCAAAATGTGCTGGGTGACCTTTCATCTGTGAATAAACCTGTACATGTCCACAGCTAATTGGAATAACTTGGTCTCAGCCAAATAGAACAACCTTTTACCACTGTACAAGTGCTGCAAGACCCAAGCTGAACATCAGATTAGTATTTCCCGTAATGGCCTTGTCATGTATCTCACCTTTATTTGCTTTAAAATAATCACATGCAGTTTATTATATTTTACATGTGCTCTCCATTTATGTCACTGGTCTCCATGTGCCCATGAGCTATTGGAGACGCCTATTAGATACAAAAATTGAAATAAACCCATAGAAATTAAATGCCGGAAAGAGTTTTGCTATGAGTTTCAAGGCAGAGCAGTTCCTTTTAGAGAAATTATAACACTTGTGTCTCTACAAACCTCTTTCCTCTTCCTTTTGGGAGCCTAAATTCTCCTTCTCCCCTTGACTTATGCCACCCCAAAAAACTGATTTGCCTCCCCAACAGCTCATGCTGAGCTTGCACCCAGACACTCGGAGTTTAGTGAAATGGATACAAGAGAAACATTCAGACAATTTCTCCTTCTTCCGTCTCATCCACCCTCAAATCACAGAGAAACCAGAAACTGGCTTCACAACACTATTAGCACAAAGCACCTCCTGCAGCTACCGGCAGTGATTGACCTGGGAGCAAATATCGAATCTTTATTGTGCGGGTGCACGCACGGGCACAAACCTCTTGCGGGCAATGAGGAGAAAAGGTTTCACACTGACCACTTTGCAGAAAACATCTGTTTGCTTCAACTTGAAACCTGCATTAACTACTGAAAAGCCATCTTTATTCAGGTTTATGTGCCTGTTTTTATGGTGTTAAAACACACAGAGTCTTTTGAAATGTTGTTAGATCCTGGAACCTCCACCTCCACTGCAGCTCTATGAATAGTTTCAACTTTGACAAAGTCAAATATTGACAACGATAAACATTTTGGAGCCAAGAGAAGCGTATAAACCCACGAGGTTTAACACCAAGCAAGAACTGCCCTGGTGCAAGAGGAGGAACCACACAACCTGATGCAGTTTGTAAATCGAGATGTCACTCAGATATATTAATAATATAAAAAACTGCATTGCATATCACGCAATGGAAATATTTCCTTAGCAACTGTTGATTTATTGCAAAGAGAGAAGAAACATTTGATTTCACAGCAAGTCCCACAGCAAACAAGTTACTCAGCTTATGCAGAGTGCGCTATAACATTCAGATTTTGTAGTCAGTATTTCAGCTAGTATGTCAAAAAGCAATTGAAGGGTTGATAAATCACATGTGTCTTTCTCTCAATACATATATATCTATATTAAAAAAACAACCATGCATAATAAAGTTTCCAGTAATGCTGAAGTCCCGCTTTGATAATTTTATTTTTAATTTCTTTCCACTTTACTCTCTCAAATGGAATAGAGGACATGTCAACTATCAGGCTTAATTTCTGTTCTCATTAGCTCCTACATTATGCAGAAGTCAGGTCAGGAAGATCTGTATCAGATAACCAAAAATTAGGAATAATTAACCAGTAGCAGTGCAGATTGCCCAAAGAGACCTATTCCTTCCAAGTGGTAAATTATTTTTTAATTATCCCATCGAGATGGAGACTTCTAATTGCAAATACTCTAAGCAAGCAAAAAATATACACTAGGGAAATCTTAGATTATTAGCAACTGTGCAACTTTCTACATAGGTTTTGCGAGTAATAATAGATCTTTTTCAATTAAAAAAGAATCTCCTAGAACACTTCTTCATCGATGCAGATAGGCCTGAAATTGAAGTGCACGAGGAGGATAATGGAACTGACAATTCAATTTTTAATGTCCAAATAAACAATTTTTTTGAAGTCAACAAAATAAATTGAAGCCAGACCTATTTCAAAGGCGTAGATATAAGAAAATTAAATGGATTTTGAGCAGCAGACATATTTTATTAGCTTAACAGTAGATGACGTCAACATCTATCTATTTATTTTGCACTTGAGAGGCACTTCATTTGTTCCAATATCATTTTACAAATCCTGAATCACCCCTGAGCCCTTCATCCCACCTTTTCATTACAGGGAGAAAAGAGACAACGTTATTTAGTACCTGGGAACTTCAAGCTCTTTTCAGGATCCCCAACTGTCACATCAACAGCTCCTCACACGGTCAAAGAAAGGAACTACGTCCCAAAATTACCACTGGATCTCCCTCCACCAGCACCATAGTAACCAGCATTCTGGAATCCAGATGTTTGTGATGAAACAGAGGGGAAAAGCGGCTCTGATGCTTGGTTTTTTTTAGTTCAACCACACTCAACATCCCCATCCCTTGCCCTAAAAGTCCTTTAGTGTGATCTTCCATGGAAAAAACATGGTTTTCCCACCTGTGTCTCCTAAAGAAACCTGGCAGCCTCTTCAGGGAACAGGCTGTAACCATCCCTAAAATTGAGCATTGATACCCTGAGCATCACTTTTAAGACATTGCAACTCATTAGATGACCACTGATCTTTTTTCCTCCCCCCCTCACAAGAAGAACATCCTCAGGTAGCCAAAGACAAGTTATAGAGACATTAGACCCTTAGCACATCAGTATCTGAGGCCAAAATGCCCTGCAACGAGCATTTAATAAAAACATCAGCTCTGAAGATCCTAATGGCTAATTTGCCACTTCAGCATTTCATAACAAGCATTATCAACCTCTCCCAGGATCGCAACAAGCAGGGTCAGTACTAATGTGGTTCAGCCACAAACATTTCTATCAATATGGCTCATGCACACATTTTCTACCTCATCAGCAACCTGTCACTGACTGAAGACTTTCCTCAAAGTTCGAAGGGTAGAGGAGAATATTACGCACTCAAGGTAGAAAAATAAAAAATCCTATTTCATGGCTACAGTTTCTTTAAACCAATGTCTTGGCTGCTGAAAGTTGGAAACAGAACCTCGGTGCAGAAGGTGCACAGATTTCAGCTCTGTGGGTGCAAAATATAGTTTATAGGCCAAGTGAAAACTCTAGTCAGCATCCAGGGAAGTGAACTGCTGGCCTTGCAAACAGCCACACTGCAGAGGAAAAAAACAAGTCAAGTATGTCTCCTGAGACAGAGCCTTCGGGTGAGGCAGGGCATACAATAAATATGTAAAGATTAACAGCCTTCCTTTTGGGCTCCCATACAGTTTAGGGGGATGATAGTTTCTGTAAAAGCCAGAGAGTTGTGGTCAATGGGGCAGAGTCCAGTTGGAGGCCTGTATCTAGTGGAGTGCCTCAGGGATCACTACTGGGGCCTGTATTATTCAATATATTCATCAACGATTTGGATGAGGGAATAGAGTGTACTATCAGCAAGTTTGCTGATGACACTAAGCTAGGAGGAGTGGCTGACACTGGAAGCTGGGCTGCCATCCAGAGACCTGGAAAGGCTGGAGAGTTGGACAGGGAAAAATTTAATGAAATATAACAAGGGCAAGTGTAGAGTCTTACATCTGGGTAGGAACAACCCCAGGTTCCAGTATAAGTTGGGGAATGACCTGTTAGAGAGCAGCATAGCAGAAAGGGACCTGGGGGTCCTGGTGGACAGCAGGATGACCATGAGCCAGCACTGGGCCCTTGTGGCCAGGAAGGCCAATGGCATCCTGGGGTGGATTAGAAGGGGGGTGGTCAGTAGATCGAGAGAGGTTCTCCTTCCCCTCTAATCTGCCCTGGGGAGACCACATCTGGAATATTGTGTCCAGTTCTGGGCCCCTCAGTTCCAGAAGGACACGGAACTGCTGGAGAGAGTCCAGCGCAGGGCAACAAAGATGCTGAAGGGAGTGGAGCATCTCCCTTATGAGCAAAGGCTGAGGGAGCTGGGGCTCTGGAGCTTGGAGAAGAGGAGACTGAGGGGTGACCTCCTTAATGTTTACAGATATAGAAAGGGTGAGTGTCACGAGGATGGAGCCAGGCTCTTCTCAGTGACAGCCAGTGACAGGACAAGGGGTAATGGGTTCAAATGGGAACACAGAAGGTTCCACTTAAATTTGAGAAGAAACTTCTTCTCAGTGAGGGTGACAGACACTGGACCAGGCTGCTCAGGGAGGTTGTGGAGTCTCTGCAGACATTCAAACCTGCCTGGACACCTTCCTCTGTAGCCTCATCTAAGTGTTCCTACTCTGGCAGGGGGATTGGACTCGACGATCTTTTGAGGTCCCTTCCAATCCCATTCTGTGATTCTGTAAAAATGCCAATAAGACGCAGAAAGCTTCTTGAAAGCCTGCTTTCTTACCACCTTCATTCAGATTATTTTATATTTCACACACGAAGCCAGGCTGAAAGGGCTGACAGCAAACCCCACACTTCAAAAAGAAGCAGACGACAAGATCCAAGCTCAGCTAGTTCTGAGGTTGCAGATAGCATGGCAGTACGACCGCCACATCTGTTCGGCAACTCTTCCATCCAGAACTTGAGTTATTACAATAAAAAAGCTCAAAACCAGAATGTTTTCAATGAAGATAAATAACGAGTAAATCACCCTTTGCAGTATTTTCTAGAAAACACTTTACTATGCAGATTCTTACCCATCTTAATTCCCTCAGTGCTACCTCTGCTTGTCAAATTTTTGTCCAGAAGAGAAGCAAAGTGATTGCAAAGAAGTTGCTGTACGGCAAAAACCTTCCCATACACACCAGACCCATTTTTGGGGTGAGACATTTCAATCGTACCAACTCCCCCCCCACTCTTATTTTCTCATTATGCTATTAGAGGAGAAAAAAACCCCAATTATCAGAAGGCACGAGCCACATCTATGATCTGACCTAAAACCACACAAGCTGAAACACGCGTAATTCATCGGCTATTCAGCGTATTGTCCGACACACAAGCAGAAGACGGCGTGTTAATTGGAGAGGTCCTTTCAACTACAATTTGTCCAGCTCCTGGAGCTAGAAAAGACCCCTGAAGTCAGAGCAATATTTTGATTGTCATTACTGTTATTCCAGTTCAAAAGTAGCTCCCAGAAAGCCTGTAAAACAAAAAGAAAATGTGATTTTATCTGCATCAGATTTTCCCCCTTTTATATAAGCTTGAATGTGTTATAGCTCATAGGGCACTGCTATTTAAGGGAAAATTAATGAAATAAGAGCAGGCCTCCAGATGAAAATTTGTAAGGCATGTCAGTGACACACAGTTTTTTGTCACCTTAACATATCTGATTTAGAGTGGAAGAAACTGGCTAGAAACACAGACGACCTCTTATTCTGCTTCAGTGCATCTGATATTTTGTGCTCAGATATACTGATATATTGAAGATATCAGTGTGCTTTTTCTCCCCTTTCACAAATACGAATCAAGAGAGAAAAAAATGCCTATACATAGGGGGTTTGTTGTTATTTCTTTTAAAGGCAAATGAAGATGATATTTATTGCCCTTCCAAAAATGTACCATTTCACTTGAAAACACAGATGTTTCTCCCCAGGTGCACAGAAGATAGAAAACATGCATTGAAAGTACCAGAGTCAGTGAGCCCATTTCAGAATAGGAAAGGCTGTATTTATATTTACAAAGAAAACAATTTATTTGCCATGTAAAAACCAGAATGATTCCCTCCAAAATTGTAAAAAAGAAAGTTAATCAGAGAGAGACCTTTATTCTCCTACCATTTTAAGATTCAAATATTGACTAAACCCCTTTTGATAGAGTTTAAAATTTTGTTCATTTAATAAATTCTTTAGTCAGCTCTACAGTTATCCTTTGAATACAGCAATTACATGATTAAGCACTTTTCATACTGCTTAGGACAAAAAGACACTTTACAGTATTGTTGCTCAAGTAAATGCAACAAAAATACCTATTCTTTCTGAATACGGCCACTGTTGATCTGTAACTGCAAAGCTGCTCAGAAAGCTGCCATTTCACTGAGAAATCTGCTAAACACACAATTATTTTAACAAGAATAAAATACTCCAATGCAAATACATCCAGCAGCCTGCATTTGACAGAGATCAAGCCCCTCGGAGAAGCCTTGTAATTTCCTATTAGATTTGTGCCATTTGCATCACCGCCGTTGACATCAGATGCCTTTCCCATTCAGAATTGCACGTTGACACAGCTATTGACAAAAATAATAATAATTTTCAGCAATTAGTTTTCCTGCTTTCTAGTGCTGCTGCCCTACTTTTACATTGTTATTGCAATTTACCAGTCAAGTAGAAACCTGAGTCAAGGAGGAGAAGAAATCGCTTTCGTTCTCCTTCTTTTCTGTCTCAATGTATTAGGTTTTCTCAATTTTCAGTCTTTTAAACGGCTGCATTTCCCCACCAACTCACATTAAGCACACACTGAAAGCAAAACACCTTCCAAAAGCTTAAGAGCTGAGCAAAGATCTACCAGAAGAAAATGAACCAAAGCCCCCAAAGGAATACAACCAGATATGTCTACTAATATTCACTCTTTTCTCAGCTGATCAAACAAAACCTGGTTTAAAGCAAGAACTTAGTTTCTGGGGACCACAATATCTCGTGTTCTTAGCTGAATTCAAAGAGGTGGCCATGGGATAGCGAAGGTCCTCACACATATATTGAAATAGTTAGAAGGAGGACTGCAGGCAAGAGCACAGAGCACGAGGCCGGTTCATGTGGCCAAAATAGCATCGGTGAAACCCTGATGGCGGGAGAGCACCGCTCACAGCTGACCCGAAGAGCAGGTAAAACAGGGGGGTGATGAAGTTCACCGGCTGTTTTTCCAGCATAAAGCCCTAGAAATCCTCCACCTGCAAAGGTGAAGGTCTGAGAGGTGAGAGCAGCGCAGAGGAGACTGCCAGGCGCTGCTTTTCTCTGTCCCTTCCAACACAATGATTAGGCAAAATTCAATAAAACCAGCGAGGAGCAAGTTCAAAAGAAACCACTGTATATATAGTTAAACTATAGTGCAGCCGGAACAGGCTCGAAAAGTGACTGGATAAATGCACAGCAGAAAAATGACAAAGAGTAAAACTAGTGAGACCTCCTGTACTCCAGCAGCTGAAAGTACTCTAGGAAAATATACTCCTACACGCTCACCATCCAGAAATCATAAATGGGCCCATTTAACCCTTCTCACCTCCTTATTAAAAACTAGGAGATGAAAAGAAGTAAATACCATATCTTGAGGTACAGGCTGGCCA
Organism: Patagioenas fasciata; assembly: GCF_037038585.1. NCBI lineage: Eukaryota > Metazoa > Chordata > Aves > Columbiformes > Columbidae > Patagioenas > Patagioenas fasciata. Next base: position 6,612,079 of record NC_092522.1, on the reverse strand, counting down.
CCACAAAGTCAGCAAGCAATTGAAATCAAGGCTGGGAGAATAAATCTACTCACCAGGACACGAGGGTCAAGAAAAGATTTGTATGTGAACCTCTTAATTTCTTTTACACCTTCCCGTATAATTTTGCTTCTGTCTGAACAGTCAATTATTCTAGTTTATAGTGTAATAAAGTCTGTCTTTTTTTCCTGTTTCCAAGCTTTCCAACATTCATTGGAGTCTAAGCAGACCCACTTCAAAACTCTGCCTGGCAGCAAGACTCTAAAACCTACTTTTAAAACCATGTCTACAGCTACTTAGTCACCAGAAGGGTAATATAAATAAAACACCAAAACAGCAAAAACACCCACAAACAAACAAAACCCCAAAAACACCACACAACAACAACAAAAACAACAAATATCAAACATTAAGTTTTGAGGGCATCTCAACTTCTGTTTAATAGGTTTTCCAGAAGAAGAGAATTGTTATCCAACTTCTGTGAAGTGCAACGTAGCCTGTCCATCAGTATCACTGTCTCCAAATATCTGAAGGATTGATTTTCATGAATGAAAATGTATGAGCGAACACCTCAGGGAAAATAAGAGAGGAAACGGGAGAGAAGCAACTTTACAACTCGATTACTTAGAAATGAATGCGTAAAACTCATCTAGATCTGTGAGTAATTTCCATCCTATCTTAAAACAAGGGATGATAAAAGGTAGCAGATTTATTCTTCTCAACTTCTAATCCGTAAGGTTAGAGAGAAGTAGAGCAAAGCAACAGGGAATCAGAACGAAACACGGTGTCTAGAGCTAGAAAATCCAAAGCGCTGTTGATATACGTGAGATGGCACGTGTTCAAGCCTGATGAACAATGAAAGGGGCACAGGCAATAGTAAGAGATTAGAAAACATCTGTATGGGAAAGGTTTAGAATATGTGAGGTATAAACTGCCAGATTCTAAAGAAAACAGAGGATTAAAGTCAATGAACTAACTTGGAAGGCAGAAAAATGGAAGAAGTCGCTGACAAAGACCATGACGGGGGGAATAAGTACAGAGCACGACGAGCTGAAGTAAAGAGACATATAGAAGATGGTTTAAGATAGAAGAGTACAAAACAAACAAGGAGTAGACACAAAGTTAAAAATATGCTTGTTAATCTGCTCAGATCCAACATTACTATAAAAAATAGTGCACTACAAATGTAACCCCTAAGACCAGAGTGACAGCCCCAGAACTCTGCTAGAAGTTCAGATACTGACTTGGATGAGACACGAGCCTCATGGAAATCAGCCGAGACCCGGCCCCAGTGACCTGCCATCTCTCTTCAGCCTATCCACCCACAGTCATTGGCCATCTGGTTATTTGGATATAATAAATTTAAAAACATATATATAGTTTTTACAAGAGAATAGTATTGTAAGAATTGATGTAAAACTGTTCAAAGAGCAGCCATGTTTCAGACCAAAACAAACAAACAAAATCATTCAAACCCCCATTGTGCAACTGGCTGTGAATTAGAGACGTGCTTGCACAGGTTGTCCATCTTCAGCACATGGGGGGAAAACGGCGATAAAAGCTCCGCAGCTTTCGCCGTGCACATAATAATGTAATGTCTGATAGCGGAGGGACATAATGCTTGTGCAGCAAAGTTGGGAGGGGACACAAATTATGGAGACGTCCCATGGTTTAATGTCAAACCCAATCACTTCCAAGAGTTTTGAGGGTTTTTTTTTAAAGAACCCTGGTGTCACGGATTTTTTGAGAGTAACACAAGAAACAAACACACACAGCAGCTTAGCCTCACTCGTACATTTTCATCATCTGAAACCTTCTGAGAATTTTCATTAAAAGCATTTTTTAATCCTTTATGAACCTCTAAAGTACAGCTCTATGAGGACATTTATTCTCTTGGGTGAAAGCGTTTAATCTGACTGCTGCTTATCTCCCAGCAAACACTGACTGTAAACGCTACCGAAGTCCTGTACGTTACATAGCAAGCTATAATTTAAAAGCTATATGGCTGAAAACATACATTCATGCAGCCACATTAGGACTGGGAAGTTTGGAACTCTCTGGACCAGGAAGGAAAAGGTGGAGGTGAGACACAATCCAAGTTTGCAAAGCAGCATAGGGAGTGAAGAGGCTGAAAACACAACACAAAATTAAAGGGATTTAAAACTAGGGAAATGTTCATTTAAAACAGGTAAAATAATGTTTTGCCCAGTGGGTAGAGGATCTTGCTGTCACGGGGGCTGGTGGAGCCCGTCTGCAACGTCAGGTCAGCGGTGGCCTCAGCCACCTCGGTGCGATTTAACTTGCCGAAAAACAGAAAGAGCAACTGAGGAATTCAAGTTAAAGACTTTCCCGTGACGGTGTGGGGAAAGAAAAAGCCATCGGAGGTGCTGTTTGCACGTCCAGAGCTCCTCACCTTTCTCCAGCTCACAGCCAGCGTGGAGTCCCGCGAGAGCCATATGTCCCACCATATGGCCAGAGAAACCCCGACCTGAGCGAGGAACTGACCCGTCCTCACTGTAACACGCTGCTGCTGCTGGAAAAACGGGTTTGCATCCATCAATTCGGAAAATCAGAATTTAGGCTTTAATTTCCTGTGCAACAAAAGAATTAGGTTACTTCAATTAGGTTCAGAAAGAGGTTTCTACTGGCTTTCCAGCTTCTTGCATTTGTATTTCCTAGACACAGCACGGTAAACAAAGAAGGTGGGTTAACAGATGGGAGGGAATAAAAATGATGATCTTGGATCTGTTTCTGCTAAAATGAGAAGCCTTTTTCTACAAACTAGATACCATATACATCATACAGCCAACAAAATCAGGATTTTAGTCCCTGGGCTACCTAGCAGACAGAGCTACCCAGAGAAATTAGACATACTGTTATCTTTGAATGCCTCAAGGGGAAAAAAAAAGAAAAAAGGTAAATTCTTAAGTTTATGCATAACAACCTTCTTTACAGCATTTCAAATACAAGACCTTAGATTTTTATGGTCTCAGTCAGTACTTCTCATAGGTAATAAATCAGCTTCAGTCTGGTAAAGGAGTTAATTCATAAAGCCAAGAGTTCCCATAACACATGAATGTGCTGCAGCTGTTTTATATTCAAGGTTTTGTGCAATATTGTCAATTTTCCTCTGCTTTGTTTCTCCAGTTTTTCCCCTCAGAAGAATAAAACTAACTCTGAAGTGAAAAAGAATAAATCATTCCTTAACTACCTTGAGAAATAGGCTGGTGTGACTACGAAAGCCAAGCGAGCTTCAGGGATACAAGGTCTCGAGGTTTAGAAATTGAGAAAGCTATTGAAAAAAAACCCCACAGAGTCTCCTCAGGAATATCTGAGAAGATTCCACGAGATGCGATGACATCAAAGAACACAATCTGGTGTATTAAGTACCAGAAATTTTCCTAAATGAATACAGAAAACATCTGATAAACTTTGCCCTCAGAAAGGGAAATGGAAATTTTTATGCACGAGCAGGAACAGGACCCAGGGCCACAGCCAGTGCTGTATCCCCTGTTCCCTTAGGAATTACAGAACATTAGAGAGAAATGAGAAATTCTGATGAATGACAGAATGTATGAGCGAAAGAGCCCAGAAGCCACGAGGACAGATCATGAACTTTGCAGCTTTTTAAAATCTCATCTTCCCGCACACACACTATCAAGTATTCAGTAGATTTTTAATATGCATTTTGTTACACATTCTCAACCGCGATGATTTCTTCCTCCAGAAATCATTTGCGCAAACAGCAACCACGTTCTTAAAACTAACAACTACTGATCATTACCTTATTTTGCTCTTAAAGTATGAAACCCATATTATTTTTGCATTTTCTAGAATTCTAACCTCATCCTCTAAAGTTACGCCAAAGTAAGAAGTGGAAGATATTGGCCAAGACAGCTCAGGCGCTAAGAACATCTGGTTTTCATCACGTTCTTGAAAATGGTTGTATCAGGAGACATAAGCCAGGCCTAAGAAACAACCCTCTTCATTTTATTCAGTTTGGAAGCAAGTAGACCACAGAACAGCGGGAGCAATCAATATCAGTCTGAACTGAAACAAGCCTTCACGTTCAGAAGTTCAGCTGCAACCAGGGTCAAAAAGAGCAGAAAAAGAGAATTCAAAAAGCACAGTGATCCATGAAAATAAAAATCAAGGTGGTAAACAAAATCTGTGCCAAATTCAACTACGATACTTCATAAAACAATAGCAAATGGTTACACTTCTGATTGATAAAACAGTATTAGATCATGGAACAGGAAAAACTGTTGCAGGGATAAATGTTTTTCCTAAGGAAAGGGACTTTTGTGACCATTCCTCCCTGGACTAACTCGCAAGCTTCAGAGGCAGAGAGACCGCAGGTATTTACTTAAATGCTTGGCACAAATCAGTGAGTCGGTGTGGATTACGCAGACCTAGGTGAACATCTTGCTAATCTCACAACGCCACATCCACACAATAAAAATATAAAAAAGAGAAGAAGAAAAGGTGTAGAAGTGGCATTTGGGGACAAGGGAAGGGAAGATGCACTCTGACATCTGGCTGTAAGAACGTATTTACCTTAATGCACATCCACAGGGACACTCCAGAGAGAAATCCGTGGACATTTTAGACCATTGAAAGTCAAAGTTCTTCTCGACTGTCCAGCAATGTATGGGCTAAATTTGTCAGGCCAAGACACAGTTCTGCCAAGTTTACTAAACACAGACATTAGGTTTATTCCTCTTGGTCAGTGCCATTGAAGGGGACAAAAAGCAGTCAGTAAAAAAAACTGGTGACCCTTCTGTGCGATACAAAGCATGAAATGCATAGGTTGCCTCTTGTTTTGTGACATGAAACCAGAAAGCAATATTATTCTTTGTGCTTAAGGGATTTTTCCTTCAAGTGAATAGTAAAACAGAAGCTTTAAACAGATTCAAACAATTTAGCCAAGGTGATTATTGAAATTTCATCTAATCAAGATCCAGATCTTACAAAGTTTTGATGAGGTTTTCATAGACTAATATGAGAACGAATCCATTTCAAATCTGGTAATCTAGAGCTCAATCCAAGCTTAGTGTCTACAGGAGCAAGAAAAAGCCAAACAATCTTCTACTATTTCTTTTTCCTTTTTCTCAGAAGAGACACATTTTACATTATCCATTACACCTTGATTTTAACATCCTTTTACCTACTGGGAACTGTACTTCTACTGTTGACTGGCCAACTTTAAATGTTTGTAGAACAAGCTGACTTCATATATACAAATCCCAAACCATTTGAATACTAAAAGCATACATGCAATCAACATTGCTCTCATGTTTAAGAATCCAGGATATATCGAACGAGCATAAACTCCAGGTGCTACCACACCTAAGCCACTAAATGACACGAAACAGTAATTCCAGTAAAATCGCTGAGGAAGTTAAAATATCACAGGTGTCTAGGAAGTTTTTTATTAAACATTATAACTGATTTTTCTTCAACTTCTGAGTGGTCCCCAGGGTTGGTGTTCCCTGTGTAAAGGCACAAAAGCATCCCTCGCAACCACCGTGTATTACTTGCAGGTAAGAAACTTACTTCAGATCATTTATTACAACATTACAACAGTTATGACAGACACCACAGTAAAAATACACTATTGTACACACAGTTTTGACAAGGCTTTATATAAATCCCTTGCTTAATTGAGACTGTCAGCGTGTGCTCTCGCAATGGGGAAGCTGCAAAGCCCTGCTGGTAATTTTGGTACCCTATGGATGCAACAGTTCTGAGGACTCAGCCAATCGTTATTTACCCAAACTCTAAAGCAAATTTTCACAGTCTGTAATTCATTATGCAGTTAAAGAATATTTTAACATTTTTATCAAAGGAAATTATTTGCATTTATTTAAAAAAATACTATCACATTTGTACAAAAAAATTATATACACCTATCATTATTGCTAATTGGATGTGCAACAGAAGTTAGATGTGGTAGAAAAGGCTAATACTCTTCAAGTGATGCAAGCCCTTGTAGTAATTGGGCTTAACAAGAGAATAGCAATGACACATTTATGGTGCTGCCTTAAACATGAATACTGACATCATACAAAAATTCTCTGCAAGTTTGCTATTCTAATCAGGACTGCGTGAAAACGAACATTGCATTGGACTTACTGTTTAAAACACCTTGAGTTTCTATTACAAAAGTGACAACATGAAACAACTAATTGAGATTCATGCCCATCATGCCATTTCTGGTTATTACAACTGTCGTGTTATACATTTTATCTATATACACACATAGGAATAATTAATTCTAAGATAAACACTCCATAATGTCATTTTTGTGTCACTGATTTAGCTTACTTTTCCTTTTAAGAGTTTCATTCTATTCTACGCATGTGTTTTATACAACTTTTTCACGCTAAATTCAGTATTTAAGCATTTGCTCTGCAAGTGTAACATCGCCCACTGCACAATGCATTAAATTGTTTTTTCTAAATCAATTTATTTCCGGAAAATAACTTTCCCTCATGTATTTTTCAATTCTAGTAAGGTAATAATTTCATTATTGCCAAAGTATTCTTTATTGACTGACGCTTTACATGAAATCGTACGCTCTAAGGCTGCGCTTGAAAAGCTGCATCAAGGACTGTTTCATAAGGGAGAAGAGTTACAACCTGACTCGTTCGCTCTGGCCTTGTAATTCCTTTCCCCGTTTTGAAACAGAGCATCCTAAATTTCAATATACTTTCGAAGCAGCTTGTTGCTTTTAATGATCACGACCATTTTGAAACCAAGCTGAGCGGTGTCTTCAGGGCACCGTTATTAAGGGAGGAGAAATTCACTGATCCAGCCACCAGCACACGCTGCCTCTCAGGCTCTATTTTTATAGACCGTTGGAAAATCTGCCACGTTTTGTCACATTTCCTAGATGTGGCACTTGAGGGCTTTGCGAGCGCCCACCCTACGTGGGATTGTTCTTTCAAATCTCACTAATACCTCACTGAGTCTTCAGGGATTTTGATGAAAATCAGTTCCAACTTGAGTCCCCTCCCCGCCCGCCCCCATAAAGACACCCACCACATTCAACCTTTCTTGTACCCGTCTGTAAAAACTCTTAAGAAACTCTGAGTTAAAGCAACGTGGCTCTTAACAGACAACAGCAAGTCACGTATCCCTGTCGCAGCATTTGGCATCACCACACGTAAACCGTGTCCCCAGAGATCAAACACCTTGGCCACGGAATTTTTTAATACTACATAGTCTTGTCCCCTTCAAAGACAATTCCTGCATCCACCTGTGCATGGACATTAAACGCATTTCCCGTGGATTTCCAACCAAAGTTGAACACTATGAAGATATTTCACAGGGATGAGCATCACCATACTACGTACAGGGGGGTCAAACTCATTTTCACTGGGAGCCACATCAACCTCATTGTTGCCTTTAAAGGGCCAAATGTAATTTTAGGACTGCTCATACAGTCCTAAAATTACATTTATGCAGTCCTAAAATTACATTTGGCCCTTTGGAGGCAAGTGCGAGGCTGATGTGGCCCCTGATGTAGAACATCCCTGACTGAAAAGGTCCTCACCTGAGTTTGGAAGAGTTACCTTTCCTTCTTATTCCTATTGTAACTTCTTCATTGCTGTGATTCATCCTTTCTCTCCTCTGCAGTTTTTATTCAACAGGATTTGCTGGAAGTTCTCTGGCACCGAGTTCTCTGGCATTAAGCAACACCAGCTGCTTTTTAGCACACCCAATGTCTACTTTTACATTTCTATTAATATACAAATCAAACATTTTCATAACAAACATGATTTAGTCACCAATATTGTAAGTTTCTTCAATCTTCCTTGTTATTTCTTTTCCTTTAAAAGAAATAACACTCACTAATATTCCTTAACCAAAGTTTAAATATTGGGTATCTGGGATATTCCTCCTCCTTCCTCTGCTCCATCACTGACAGGACCATTTATCCCATTCCTACGAACAAACAGAATATGACTTACTACAACCAACAAACGGGTTTTTCTAGCGCAAATTCCATCTGAAGAAGGTTCAGTAAAGCGGATTATTACCCTGACTCCCTGGCTGGTAGCGGTGCCACTGGGGACATCAGTACGAGTGCTCAGAAAAGTATATTTTACCAAAAAGCACACAATGCTTCGAAGCACTATGTTAAAACCACAACAGTCGCTAAAACCTTTCACTAACTTTTGTGCTCACTTGGCAACATAACAAGATACAAAAGAAGAAAACTTGGTTTCATTATAGCTCTAGGAAACAAAATATCCTCACAAACCTAAATTCAATATGTGAATATTACCATGATTAAGTAAAATGCCATTAAAAGCACCAAAATACAAAACAAGAGGCTAATAAATTTCTATTCCACATCTCATACCAAATCCTCTATAAATTAGCGGTGGGCAGAGACACATGGCAAAGGGCTTCCCCAATAACCCTGAAGCCCCAATTTCTGGTGTCCCCAAGGTCTGACCGAGCCAGATTGCCCTGAGTTTTGATTCTGAGCTGCCAGTGAAACCCAATGTAGAAGATTTTATGGTTTTCTGAGCTTTTAAGGAAGCTCGCTAATAATAGGAAGAACAGCAAGAATAACAGAATCGAGACTGAAGCTGAAGGATGGAAGTAAATTCACAGAAGGAAAACAAGGTCCTATTCTCTCAGTACTTTACCAATCTAGGAAAAAAGTTCCATTTTAACTGTATCAAAACAAGTTTTAGTTTCTCGAATAGAAACAAAATAAGCTAGGCATTAATTATACTGCTATAAGTGCTTTCCTTTTCTGAACATTTACTTATCCCAATTTTAAGTTATAAAAGCAGAGATATACAAGTTTTTTGTTGCCTTTTGAGAAGTCATTACAACCCAGTATTTCACTCTCCACTACATTAGAGACATGCATTACTGCCTTAAAACAACAAAAATCAAAAAAAAACCAGTAACATTCAAAAAATTGTCTCTTGCATTATTTCATTTGCATGGTAACACTAAGCATGAAGCATTTTAATGGACCATTCACAGCACCAATATAATTCATATATATATGACTTAACAGCAGGAAGATGTGTTAAAGGCGACCACCAGCACTGATTACTACTGAAGGTTTCAAAGTGAGACTACGGCCCATTTCAAAAGAGCGTCTCTAATATCAACTTTCCTTTAAGAGGGAAGCAAAGTTAAAATGTCAGAACATATTTCTGACCACGTAAAAAGAAAGGAATATGCCTAAAAAGAGACATGTCATAAATACAAGTTACTGGAAGCTAAATGAAGAACTATAGTGTTTATAACCCAATACTTTTAAAACTCAGTGTGTGACATTGCACTACAGAAATAAAATTCATTTGAATGGAAATCTCGCCAAAGTGCAGTCAGTTACTTCTTAAAACGCGTATGGCACAATGTTTGTTCCCAAGGGAAAACCAGAGCAGAGGACACGGGCACAGACCCATCAGCGCTGAGCATCCTTTGGGAGGAAAGATTGCAACTCACATTTGATAAACTGCAGGGAAAACTTGACCACAGGCTAAATCAAAGGAGCTGCTACTACTCCCATTAGTTGTGCATATGCACTGCTTTGCTCATCTGTGTATGTCTGCTGTGCCCGACCTCAAGACATCACTTCTGGAGGAGTACGAACTCCTACAGTGTCGTCAAGGCAAAAAAACAACAGCGCAGACCCATCTTGTTCTCCAGCCACCCTCTTTCTTCACTATGTTTTCATCTGATCATGGAAGAGGCGAGGGGGGAAAGCCAAATTCTGCGGAAAAATAAAAAACTACCAACATAGGTCAGAGAAGAGATTAAGTGTACTTATCTTTTGAAGTGTTAAATAATCATTGGAACTATAATGAGTTTCTAAGTAAGGCTGCACGTCGCTAATTTCACATTAATTCAAATGCAGGCTTTTAGCAAAAAAACCCCACATCCTAGCATATTTGTTAGCACACATCCTTCAGCCATGTCTCAAAGTGAGAGACTGAGATTTATTTTTGCTGTCACGGAGGTGTAGTTTACAACCCCGCAGTTAATAGCTGAAAATGTTTTCGCTTAGCAATAAACCCAACGTTTACTACAGCCGTAGAATCAAGATTACACCCGGCTTTTGATGGCTGCATCAAGGAGGAGTTTCAACACTTGTGCAAGATGAGAAGGTCATCGCCTCTTCCCAAAAATTCAGAGCTGCACAGCCTCTAAGTCTTGCACGCCAGAAACCAAGGAGCGTATGCACACAAGCAGGGTCACATACAATTACTGCAGACTCATGCTATGTATGCATTTTGTCTAGCAATGTAAAGGAAAATTGCAAGTTAGACTGCAACTACAGACAAGCTTTCACCGTCAGAAATGGGTGGTGCAAATGCTGGTGTTGTCTTGACAGCAAACAAGTCGTCATTTTGACCTGGAACTTGACAAAACCACCAAAACCAAGCAGACAGCAGACTGTAAATTAACTTCTGGAATTCAGTCCCGGGAAAAGAGATGCATCGAAGGCAATCTGGGTTGGACTAAACGATCTCCAGAGGTCCCTTCCAAGCCTAACCATTCTGTGATTGTGACTTTTGTAATATTATGGCAATGGCAGCATTAGTTCTAATGATGTGAAATATCAGGTACCTAATTGCAGAGTATCTGTCATTTATATTCTGCAACTCTTCAGGAAGTGTAGGGGAGAACACAAATTACACTGCTGGTAAAATTAAGCCTTCTTCAGCTGATTAAAAAGTATAATGGACAACTTGCCCTTTGGCTTAACAGTTTTATCTCATTCAAGACAGAATATAGTTGGTTCAAAAATGTAAACCTAAAATGCTTTACACAAAATATGAAAAAGCAAGCAAATTTTGCTTTGTTTTACGCTTTGAACTGTAGTAATCACTCAACACTCAAAAGGAACCTATTGCTGGTCTAATTATAATTCTAAATCCACTTATTTGGTGGCTTTACTTTCTGCACAATATATTCTATGGTTACTTTAAATAGCCTTGGTTGCTCTATCAAGTCTTTTATTTAAAATAAAATAACAAAAGATGTTACTTTACAAGGTACTTGGGTTTTTTTACTTCCTGCTTAAAGGAAGGTAACAGAAAAGATGGCAAAATCATTAAGCTTAATCTAAGGTACAGAAAAAAGACTTAAGTTAGCAATCACAAGAGCTAAGCTGGAGCTAACAGCAAAACTTCCCCACAACAGCACGTTACCATGACTGAGCATCACATTGGCCTCAAGTGCAACAGCACAAGGCACAGTAACTAATCCAGACGTCCAGATTGAAAACCAAAAAACCCACAAGCCTCATGACCCCGTGGACTCAAGTTCTGCAAAATCCTGCTGTGTCCTGGAGCTTTCCTGGTTACCGCCAGCCACATCTTTGGCTGAGCCCCTCTGTGACCCTTCGCTATCTGTTCAAACGAGTCCCTCTGGCTTGTTCGTCACACTCCGGACACCCGGAGAAGGTGCCGGGGGAAACCCTGTTAAGGTGCCCCAGTTCAAAGCCTGCCCATGTTCCTGAACAAGAAGCCACTTCTCTCAATGTAAAGAGGTTCTAACACCCACTAAAGCCCAGTGCAACTGAATAGAAACAAAAGTCTGAAACAGACAGTTGTCACAAACTTCAATTAAAGATGATGAAGAAGTGAAAGAAACTATGTTTAATGTATTTAAGCCAAGACAAAGGTCTAAAATAGATATTTTGCTTATGGTAAGTAATCCACATCTCTGCCTACAGAGAAACATCCACTCCAAAGGAGAATCTACCTCAGCTGGAGGTAGATTCACCTATTTCTGGAAGGGTTGCCATTTGGAGATGAGCTCTTGCTCCATTACCCACAGAAGCAGAGTTGGACAGTTGAAATTCAGACGAATTCCATCTACGCTATTTTGTCTACAGAAGAAATACATTACAGAAACACCATAGTTTGCCTTTGGCTCACTTAAATAAAAGAGGAAATGAAAATGTGAAATTGAGAAATACTTTTTTTCCCCCGTCTGTAGATGACTGAGATTCAGCAGCTCCGTATTTAAGTCAACAAGGTTTTTCCTCAGAAGTCAAAGCGCAGACTTGTGTGGACAAAGCAGACAAGAATTGCACACTCTCACAACACTACTTACAATCTAAATGCTTTCAGATGACTTGCTGAACTACAGTATTGTGCAATTACATGGGTATATTAAATCCGGGAACTACAAGCCTAGAGCATCTTGTAGAAGAAGAAAAAAAATGAATTTTTATTATTACTTGGTTAGTTATGGCATGGTATAATTAGCGTAGCTCATTAAACCTAAGACAATGAGCACAGAGCATCTTGTATAAACTTTATTGGTAATACTGCATATAATATGCGTCTTGCTGAAAGGAATAATAACTGCATCAATTTGCTTTTTAAAAGGATAAGTTTCATATTGCTTAATGCTAAAAGAAATTAAGATTTCTACAGAAACTGAAGATTCTAGTCGTTACGCCCTGAAACAGAAGTCATACCAAAAAGGGTGCTTTACAACTTTAGCTGGAGTAACTCCGTCCTGAAGAACTGGATAAACTTCATCCAAACCTCCACAACAACATTCACCCTTTATCTGCCCCCTTCAGTTCCGCTCATTTCCCCCTCAGCCATTTCACCTCCTCACACCCACCAACACCCCATCACTCTTCATTTGTGTTTGGCTGTGGGGCTTAGTTTGTTTGTATGTATATTTTCTCCACAAAACCATCCTCTCCTAACCACAGAAAAAAGTAGTAAAAAATTACTCTCCGCTGTCATCACATTATTGTCCCTCTATTTCAAAATTTCTCTGCTATGTAAAACACTCTCTTGAGAAAGGAGCTGCCTGCTACCTGCAGCTCTGTGTGGAATGGATTTCTAAGCACTTCCCCTGCTACTTCTTCCTCACTCTCATTTTTAATTTTTAAAGAAACTCTTCCTCTGACAGTGAAAAAACAAAAAGCATAAAAAGAGTGGTCAGTAGCTGCCTTAAGTCCCATGTCACCTAAATGTAAGAAAGAAAGGCTGAGTTTACAGCTACCACCAAGATACTCTGGATGAAGAAGCCTTCCTTCACTATTGAAGATTTACTAAGTATTTGCCACAATTGTAGCGGAGGTTCTGGTTATTGAGGGAGAACATCAGCCTCCGATTGCCAGGGTGGGGAGCTCAACCAGTGATTTAAGGTGTCCCTGCGAGAACTGCGAGGTAACTATTATGATTTCTGAAAGACAAATATAACACAAGCAGCGTTCAGAAGAGTGGTTGGAGTTGTAAATGGGAACTGTTACTTTATTAAAAAAAAAAATTGCATCTTAGACATTAACAGCCTGTGTGTCTTATCATGCATAAAATTTCAATCCTGTTTTATTTGTCTCATGGTTATATGAATTGTTTACAATATTCACTGATTACAGTTATATTAGAAAATAATAAAACAAGGAGTATGAAAAACAAGTCCATTATTTAAACCTAATGTTTAATTTTGCTATGCATCGATATCCAGCAATATCAATTGCAAGCAAATAAGTTTTGTGCATGCTATTAAATAGTAAGAACAAAGAAACTTGATCAACAGTAAGAAAAGCATAAGGAAACCAAAGAATGAAGTGACTACGCTGAAAGTCATAAAGCATTTTTAAAAGCATCATTAGATTTAGAAATGTATCAAAAATTACCTCTTCTGGAAAAATCTATAAAATCACGCAACTGAAATGACAAAGCATGAGATTGCCTGTAATGGGGAAGAAGAATGGAATCTGAAACTTCTCTTTCCAGTTCAAAAAACCCCGTCCCTTCCCTTCTGGACGGGCGCAGCTGCGGCCGAGTGAAAGAGATAGGCAGCTCAGCATCTTGGATCAGTAACATATGGTTTAAGGCAGGTACAAAGAGATTTACTTCCCACGTGATCCATTAAAATCTCCAGATACGTTTAAAGCTCACGCTGCGGAATTACAGTAATGGAACCATCCTGGGACCTCAGCGCTCTGGACCACAAGTGTCTTTTGTTAAGAAAGCCGCCAAGGCTTGAATTTCCATTTAATATCAGTTTTCTAAAAAAATATAGATAGCCTATCTAAAACATATGGGTAGATATGCTTTTTAACATTAAGCTTTTTGAAAAGCTATTTTTTTTTTTTTAAATCAACCCTTCAAACCCATCTCAAAGTGCTTTGCTTGTCCCATTGGGATGGGACTTCAGGAGAGGATTTCCCACTGCTTTTTGGGTTTGGACACAACCACTTACAAGTCCTAATATGGACTCTCCTAGAATGTGAAACATATACTAATAAAATCACTTTGCTCTGCAAACTAAAGAAACAGCAGCTAGATCATTTAAGACTGATAATCAATTTGCAAGGGATTTTTGGTTTTGGAAGCATTTGCATATGGATAGAAAACGCAGATAACTTATCCTATAATTCTATAGTGTATTATAAAAGCAAAAGCTTGCTGAGCTATTGACATAAAGACTCTGCTTTTTGATTTTCATCTGAATGGAGTCAAGACAATGAATGAAAAATCCTCCTTAAGTGACTGTTAAAGATCTTACAATCAGGAGCTGCCTCAGCTGCTCCTGCTCTCACGCAGTTCACAGCCTCTGACACAGGAACCTTAAAAGCACATTAAAATACACGTTTTCAGCAAAACAAAACTCAATAGCTCTTGTTTTCATTTCTGTCTGTATTGCCAGTATTTCAGATGAACTCTCCTGCTTTACAGGCCAAGTCTTACCGTAAGACAGGAGTGAGCTTAGCTGTATTTAGGCCAAGCTGACCTCTGTGTACACCACTTGTAACAACCACGGCGCTGTTGTCCAACTCCACAAAAACGCTGCCAGTATAAAATGTGATTACCACTTGCCTAGTGACAGTGGTGGAGGGGTTTCGATTTGTTTTAAAAAAATAATTAAAAAAAATCATTAAAGTTGTTGGTTTGGTTTGTGGTTTTTTGATTGTTTTGGAGGGGATCTGGGGGGGAGGGTTGTGGGGGTTTGTGTGTGTTTTATTTTGGAAGCTTGTCTTAAATGCTCTCCCCAGATGTTACCTTCCTTATGAGTCTCTAAGAAAGACTTTCATCAAAACTAAACATCTGGAAAATAATAAATCAGAGACAAGTAGTTAAGATGCTAGATTAATTAAATTATCAGTTGATTATAAACCTACCCCATAAATTCCTTTAGCACTGCCCTGTTTCAAGACTCATTTAAGAACCTGGTGACTCACAAGTTCTCACGAAGGGGATACTACTCCTGCTCACAGTACACAAAGCTTCACTCAGCACTACGCTTTATAAAGACCTGGCTGGTGAACATCTCATCTGTTGAATCAAGCAAGAGCTCAATTCTGTAACAGGTTAGTTGAATTAATTTGAAGTCTTGCGTTTGAATTTCCTTCCTCAAAACGGCAGCAATTTGTGGCAAACTTCATTCCACGCAGGAGTTTTGACTCCGTTAGTACTGAACACTCTAAAATTATAGACATGTATGTTGAATAGCTTGCTGTTCAAGGCAGAAAATGCAAACACCCTCAGCCTTCCCAGCTGCTTTGGAGGCAGAAGCCGTGCGAGGTCGGGCGATGCCGCAGCTCAGAGCTGGCGCAGGCAGCGCGTTGCATTTTCTTCCGCGTTTCTGAGCTCAGCTGCTACAACTGTTCTCCTCCAAAGTCTTCCCTATAATCCAGTTCTCTCAAATTCATTGCTGTTTGCAAACCATAACCTCTCCTTACAGAAATGCTCTTCAGACACGAGTGGATGTGTGTTCTGGTTGCATTACAGCCACAGCTCAACCCTCACCCTCCTCTCCTCCAGGTTACCACGTAGATGATCACGTATTTTAGGAACGGAACTACCCCAGTGAACTACCACTTGGAACTCAAAACACAAGTATCACTAAAGAATTTGTTTACTTGTATGAAATGGTTAACATACAAAGAGATAAGGAAAACCTGTCTGGGGGAAATTTATCACCACCAAGGCAACAGAGAACTTTATCCTGAGGCTTTACTACTTACTGGTGCAGATCACTGAGCGCCGAGTCCCAGCCAACACACCCCGAAAGGCAGTTTTGCTGTTACCAGCTACCTAATGTTAGTTAACAAAAGCCTTCCAGGAGCCCAGTATATTTGAAGGAGAACCAAGGAGCACCTTTAGCTTCATTTTGATGAAGTTAAAATGTTTAAGATACAAGAAAACTTAATGCCATTAAAAAGTTCAATCACTATTCCCGTCCCTCTTCATTACACTGCAAACTCAAACCTAAATTCAGCCTTAAAGGAATTTTTTTCTCTGTATTTCCATTCCAATGCAGTGTTAGCTGTATATAAATGTACAATTTCATCTTTAATGCACCAAAGATACCAAGAACAAAACAAACGAAGAAGAAAACCTGGTCTGTATACGGCTGTCAACCAAGCTCAATAAAATGCTGCTATATCACGGTATTTATGTCTGAAATGGCAACAGATACTTTCCTTAGTGGATTAAGATAAAATAAACTTTTAAATTTCTTTCCTAACTCCAAGAGGGAAATTTACAGGTTTGCCCAAGACAGACACCTAGGACTCTTGGCCTTTCAATAAAATGTAACTTCATCTCAACTTACTTCATAGGAATAATCTTTTTTATCTCCCTTTGCCTGGATTTTAATATCCTTAGAGAAGTGAAAACAAATACATTAGGGAAAAAGCAAGTGGTTTTGTTTGCAGTAAGACATAAGGCTTTTCAACAGGCTCACAAAAGAAAACCAAAGATGCCCATATGGCCAAAAGCGCAGAGAATACCAGAGGAACGGATCCGGCGTAACTCAGATCCCACACGGCTCAATTCAGATCGTGTACAACACTTTAGAAAGGCTGGGGGGAAAAAAGAAGGGAATTAAAGGCAATTAAGAAGAGGCTAATACAAAGCTAAGGTTCTAGCAGTAGTCATTATATCAGAAGTTTTAAATAATTTTTCAATTAAATAATCAGTTTAACAAATAAAAACGCATACCATTTGTTTTCTTGCCTGTCAACTTCATTAGCAATTCAAGGGAAATTACTTATGCATATTCAAATTTCTTATTGTACATCTGGCATAACTGGATACACTCTTCAATTTGCTGATAAATTTTGCATTCTCAAGGAAAACAATTTATTCAAAATATCTGGCAACGATATTCTAATGACTCATTGAGCTTTACTATTGTGCAGTAGGGAATATTTATGTAACTTTTAATAGTGTCATAACAAAAGCACTACCTGGTGCCACCTCTCTGTTAACATATGCTGCAGACAGCATCTTGATATCCTGCTGAACGTCTGCATTACAGTTCTAAGCGAATGATCTTGCCTTGCTATGGAAATTTTGAAAAGGAAATTGTCACAACACATATTGCTTTAAAGATGGTTTTAAATTATTCAGACGTTTCTGTTCTTGACTCCTTGCAAATGCACCAAGAAGCCTGAATTTGAAAATACAAGATTTGACTAAGAGAAGCCCAAGCATGTGTATTCACAAATCCCGTTCTCATTTGGAAATATTAAATTCCTTATGAAGTCATATGAAACTTCAAGAAAAAACTTTCTTCTAGATTCTCATTCCACCAGAGTAGCTCTGCTTTGATGAAAATGCATTGCTTAGGCAGAAAACAAGTTCTGGGCAGCCCCTCTCCAGAACAAGTGACCAGACCCAGCTTCCGCTTCCCCTAAGAAGAGGCAGAAACACGAGAGGGGTGAAGCTGAAACCATATTTTTTCCTTCATTTTTGTGCAGCAGCCCACATTGGAAGGGAAGCAGAGAGCAGCTCTCACACAAAGAAAATCGCTAAGAACTACAGCGGATGCTTCCGCTACTACATTTCTCCTTGTTTCTGTCTCATTAACTTCCCACCTACAAAGGATTTCTGCTTCCAAAACCCTGGCTGGCTGTCTCACTTCTAGAGAAATCCCATTCATCATGACGTTCAGCAACACCAAGGAATCATTCCAAGGAATTCTGCTGAGCTGAAGTTAGGAAAGAAGGTGAGAAAGTTAATGCTTGTGCACTCTCGCATGGCTAGAGACAACCCTTTCCTTTACTTCTTTCCCCCCATGCTGAGAGTTACATACATAAAAATAAATGCAGCATCTGTCCCAAAGATTGGCGCAGGACCGACCAAAACCATAGCGCAGCCTGATATGGATACCCAAGGGAGTCTGCAAGGTTGGACAGAACAGGGACTTGGGGTGGGCTAGGCAAATGCATTTTCTCATAGATTAAGTCAGTAAGACGTGAAGGTAAGTAAGAAGTAGGTAATACTCCATTCATCCATTTTTCTTAAACAAAAACATTAGACTTGTATTATCCCAGGCATCCTTGTTACCATGACAATATACATATACTGCTAATGGCTCTAATACAATTCACCTATTTATTCTATAGTTTAAGCTGAAGAATTAGCAACAAACCCCACTTCTCCTACTCACAAGTACATGCGCAGCACAGTTATGTCTGCATGCTCAGCTCTGGGGAGGCAGGGAACAGTTTTTATACCTGTATGTGCCATCATAGCAAGCAATTAATCCCTCTGATCCATCTTAGAAACATCAGAATATAAAGAACATCTTTGAGTTGGTAATGTTACTGTTTAAAGTCCAAAACAAAAATAAATCCCAAAATAACATACATTAGCGGCTGAAACTGGTCTTGTTTTTAACAAAACCAGGACACCTTCTCATGTCAAAATTAGAAAAAGTCCAATTTACAAGCATTTCAGAACATAGGTGCTATAACCAGGTGGGCACAAAAGCAGCAAATAAAGGCTCGGTCTAAAGCCTTTTTTGGGCTCACTCTGCCAATCCCCTAAGTCTAAATTTCACAGTTAACAGAGAGCAAATGATGGGGGTGACGTTACAACAAACCCCACACTACAAAACACACAAGAACCGCTTTCCCAGCTACACTCTCTCCAAAGCCTCCTAAGTAACGCTTCTTCCCTTCACAAAGTAACAAACACGATTTGAGCCTTGACTTTATTTACTGAAATTCACGTAGCAAACCTGCTTTCATTTTATTTTTTTAAACACCGACGAGTGAGAGGTGCCAACTCCTCTCCGTCCTTCAGCCCCTGTAACAGTTGGAGCAACACCAGCCTGAAGAACAAAATCCACGTGTACGCGTGTGGGATGAAGGATGAGATCACACCTAAAACCCACTAAGTTAGTGACTTTTTGCCTTCAAATATAGTCTCTAAGACTGTATTTTAGCTCTTGCCATTATTAGAACAATGCTGGTAGGAACTGTAGTACAGTCTGCCATGTCAGTACATTAGCTGTTAAGGTTATGCAGTTAAAGAGTTATTGGTTTAATTCAACCACTTGCTTGCCATCTGCTACTTACTTGTGCTTTACGCATTTTAATTATTCTGGAAACTTTCAAGATTTCTACTTTTTAATAACCTTCTGTCACATTCTCAGTTATCAAAACACTCAGAAAGCAGCTTAGGTTTTGGGCAAACGTTACATAAGACACAGATAACAAAAATAACACACAAGGTTACTGCCCATTTTCAGCACAAAGACAGTGCTGGTTACAGCCAAGAAAACATTGTTCAGGTGGCTGAAACTGTTCCGCATCTTCTCCCTTTTTTCTTTTAAATCACTGATAAAGATATTACCATATGCCCTTATGTTCACTTTCTTCCAGAAGCACCCAAGACTAGTTTCTTCTGACTCGTGCTTTTATAATCTGCTCTTAAAGAAAATGAGAAAAAGTTTATATAATGTAAAGATTAAAAAACAAATAAAGTTACATAACTACAAAATATGCAGATAGGACAGCTGAAGGGTATCATATTAATAGCAAAAATCAGAGACCTCAGCTTAGTTTTCCAGTAGTAACTGCTCAGGTTACAAAAACATGTTCTAATCTTTAGGAAGAACGACGACTGATGTACATTACTTCATCATGTTATAGAAAGCACGCTAGCTTCCAGCGATACACTGAGCTTTCTGAGGTGGTATAGTAAAGAAAAACTTAGACGTAACACACACACAGAGGTAGGCAGACGCACTTAAAAAACCAGAAAATCCACGTCGAAGAGCAGCTTCAGCAAATATCAGTTCAGGCAAGATGTGACTATCTGTGAAACTCAAGACCAACGGCGAGCCTACATCGCCTCCCATACTTTCCAATGCAGTTTCATCAAGCGATCATTCATCATTTTCTATATGCATAATAAAGATGATTATTGAATTGTGGAGGAAAGCCACAAGCAAAAAGGTGGACAACAGTCTAGTCATTGTAAGAGGTATAGATTGTACATTCATATATAGCGTGACTATGCAAGATAAACTTTTAAAAAGCACTTTGTCTCTAGCTCCATCCATAATTTATCGCAAGACCTTTTTCCAAAGAAGCGAGGGTTACATACAGATGCACCTCCTCCTCACCTCCTAAAATAATGCTGGAAATAGAGGTACTTGCTGCAGACTCCCCATAGTTAGATTAGTTTCACGTTTTAAAACTACATGCTGCAGTTACAAGAACCACACAAAATATAAAGACGCCCAAACATAAAAGGAAGGCTCAAGAATTTTATCAAAAGCAACTACGTGTCGGTTTAAGTCCTCAGAGATTATAGCACACAATGCGTTCACAGAGGAGGCAGAGCGAGAAGAACCAGTTGGCAATGAGGAGAGCACAAACACCAAGATTTCAAACTAGGTTTAATTCCATGCTGTATCCAGGAATACTTTAAGTCTCAAATAAATTGGTCTATGCATGGCCCCATATATTTCCCCAAACAATAACACTCCTCAATCCTCAGCCCTTCGCATTGGGAGGCTGTGACTCTGCTCTGCAATGGGCAGAGAGACCATCAGAAACAGCCTCAGCTACCTGAAGAAGAAGATCCAAATGTTTTAAAATATAATTTTAAAAAAGCCTCATATGCTAGCAGCACTTTTTCCAAGGTTGTGACTGGCAATATTGTAAAAATATACAAATTGCGACAGCATCTTCATATGTTATCAAAGAAAAAAGGCACATGACTTTTTCCAGTCATTCCAGGAATAAAGTATTTTAAACTTCTTAAACTACCTTTCCTGTAAGCACAGCCATAGGTAGGTACATGGAAGGTATTTCTAACGCCGCTTGAAAGAGATCTTTGCAACACCAGCTTTTGCAGGTCACCAGATAAAATGTCCCCCATACAACAGAACAACAAGATACCTTCAGAAAATCTTCAGTCTGTTTTGTCAGGGTACCCCCAGTGCTCCAGCACAAAGTATACAAGCAGTAAGTTTTGGGTACTTTTATCTTTCAAGTGACATTTTCAAGTGACATGGCTCTGCAGCACATAGAGGAGAGGGATGGAGATGTGTGAGTGATTACAGACTGCTCTTCATGGAAACAAGCTCAGCCAAGACAGCAAACAAAATAAGTCGAGACAACTTTTGTTCCTAAAGGAGTCCAGAATGTAGCACAGGCACATCTTGACCCCCATCAGCAATCTGGACCACTGAGAAAGAGAAGGGAAGTTTCTGACCCACAACAAAACCCCGAACCTTCGTTACAAGTCAATGGGATTGCAGCTCCTGCTTCTCACTGTGGCTTTTGAAAGTGTCCCCTTTTGTCCTTTCACCACAGACCACACATGGTAGCAAAAGCATTCCAGTTTGGCACAGGCGGCAGCCGCTCCGGCTGAGCGGGAGAAGCGCAGGTTACGCTTCTGCCTCGACCTGGGGTGTTTCTGTTTGCCTGGCACTGATGGGGAATAACCAAATAACAGCAGAGCAAGCAGAGCCCATCAATCTGTTCTCAGCTGCAAACGTGACCTCTCTCACCTGGAAGCTTTGGGGGTTTTCCATCATAGAGCATTAGATACTTATCTGTACAAGCACTGAAACATGAAGAGCATATTGACTGTTTACTGGGAAAAAACAAAAACAACGCCACTTTATTTCTCAGTGTGAAATAATATTTACACTCAGTGGTAAAACCATCATGTGTGCACATAATATCACTCAAAAATTCATCTTTTCACATACAAGTACCCAAAGTTAAATAATTTTACTGATGGAACACCACACATCAATTAGACACTGTAGCTACTGTTTTGCCAGCGTTTGAAGGCCTGTCTCCTTTATAATTAGAACTTAATCCTAAAATTCCAATAACAACAATATTTGCAAAGCCCCAGAGTGCTGTCTCCATTTCAAAAGACTTTTATTTCCTTCCTGGCATTGGTAGACCTCAAAAACCCTAAATAAACCCCAATGCAAACAAGAAAGCTATTGCAAGCTTTAGTGCCTTCACAAACAGATAATTCACATTAATTTTAATTGTTCTATGATAAACAAGAAATAAAGACCTTCTGTTTTAGAAAAAGAGACTTGGTAGCTTTTTCCACCAGATTTCCATGTTAAAAAACAGGATTAAATAACTGGTGGGCAGCAGAAATCAATCCCCATAAGCACACTGAAAAACAAGTCAGCCAGGACAGCATAACAAGCTAATCCATGACTTCTTTGATTTGTTTGCTTGTTCGGGGGCTTGTGGGTTTTGGTGATTAACATAAGGTTTCTAGATACTGTTAGCAACTCAGACTGGCAAGTGCAGTTTGTCATGGTGTAGCAAAAAGCAAATCCATAAAAAAATAATAATCTGGCAATCCACTGTGAATTTTGCAAGAAAAATAGTCTTAACTGTGCTATGTACACAGAAACAACAACATACTTTCTCCTACATACTCTATACTTAAAACGCTGTAGTGAAAAAAAGCCTACGTGGATGTATATCTCTGTGTTAATAGTTATTGCTTGTTAATGCACCCAACAGATACCTTGTTCAGATCACTTTATTACAAGCCACTCGAATATTCCAGTTTCTAGGAACGCACAGCAACAGTTCACATCAAAGCCTTGGTTGGCTTTAACTCCTAGAGCCCTATATATAGATACTACATGCCACTCCATGACATCCCAAATAGCCACATGTTGCTGAAATAATTGAACTGTCAGACACTACAAGGCAACTTCTGAACATTAAAAATAAATAAATATATGTATCTTTAGAGCAGGTGGATGTAGCTTACGACATTCATTCCCACAAGTGAAGGACGACTCCAGACATCAGTGCTATCGGAAATAAATGCACAAGCATTTCCTCATATTTTATGCAAATTTAAATTTATTCCTGATGACAGGGGCAGTGAGGGGAAATGAGTCCGTCCTGAGAAGCCTGAGCAGCTTAGTTTTTAAGAGCAAGAGATACCTACTCCATAATAGTATTAAAAGGAATAAATGCTTTACCAGGTAATGTTAATGGTCTGTCTAGCCCAGGATTTTCTCCTTGATGGGACCAACAGCGGATGATGCTCCAGGAGAACATGTTAGCCCGAAAAAGGCCGGCGGTCCCTTACCCTTGCATCTCTAACTGCGCCATTAAGGACGTTAGAACATACATTTATGTCCAGTTCTTTTACAACGCATTTATGACCCTTTGACTATGAACCTGCTTAATCGCTTTTACAATAAGATTTAGAGGTTGAGAAGTTTAAGAGTGAAGCTCCCTCGGTTCTCCTGAAAGGCCAAGGGCAGCCAGCCCTTCCTCCCACAGGCAGCGAGATGCCCACAACAGAGGAGTTGGGTAAAAAGTTGGTCTAGGAATTTTACAGCAATAGCAACAAACAATTTAAACTGCATTTCACATTAAGGAAGTTGGTGTTTAGAGGCTGCTGCTTGATCCTAGAGCCCAAGTTCTCCACATCCATAAACACAGGACAGCATGCTGTGGTCAGACAGTGCTTTTCTCCTGCAAAGGACAGACAGACAGACATAGGGGAGATGCCACAGGCAAGCAGCGGGTAATTCTCTGAGTAGGGCAACACATAAACACAGCAGCCTGTCTAAAATGCTCATAACACAACTTTTTGTATTCTTAATAAAGACTATTAAGATTCTTTCACTGAAAAATAAATACAGCAATTGCACTTATTCGGTCTTCTCAACCCTCTCAGCGCAAGTCTATTTTTTTCCCTTTTTAATAAAAAGGTCTTGTTAGGTTTTTTTCCATTCCAGGTTGGCCAGTCTGGAGTCATTTCCATGGAAGTTTCATGAACTGACAGTCCGGTCAGACAGGTCGCCTTCCTCACAGTCTGAGGCAACAAATTGCTAAAGCCCAGCTCAGCGAGCACCTGCTAGAACTAAGAGTGATCCCGATCCCACGGGGTTCGTTAGCGTTGCTTTAGATTGCTGTTCCAGTACGGCTAAATAAGCCTCCTCTGCGTAGCTGCTGTTGAAAGCTTGTTGTGAACAGCTACAGAAACATGAACTTGCTGTAAGGGTAAGCTCTGCAACAACAAATATTCACAGGAAAGGAAGCAGCAGGATTTCATAATTGTGCTTAAACATTATTACTAAAATTATACATCGATGCTATAAAGTCAAAGCAAGTCTTACACAACGCGTTTGATCTCATATGTTCATAATTTTCATATAAGAAAAATAACTTGGCAGCTAGTTAGTAGCCATAAAAGTGCCTCTTTGCAACCTGCAATATCCACTAAGCTTTTTCACTTCCTTAGACTAATGCGCAAAGTGAATTTAACCCAATACCTTTTAATGAAATATCAGGGTTGAGACTTCCAAAAGTACAGAAGTAACCCAACATCCAACCCCAGCTCATGCTCTGAAGCTTGTCTCCTCAATGTTCCTCATTATATTAACGCACAATAGTAAAATATATATACACACAGTATACCTAGAAGTACCACTTCAAAGTCAGCCAGGCTAAAGGAAAAAGGAATAAAAAACACCAAATGAATTCGGAAGGACAAATTCCTAATTATCCCAGTTGGAATTTCGCCAGCCGAGCCTGACATCTAAATTTCATGGTAAGTCCACGGTAGAGCTAGGGGAAAATTTAGAGGTAAAAGCTTATTTATTAGAAGTGGTATATAAATGTGAAACGCATTCAGTGTTTCAGCAAGTAGCTCTGGTGGGGTCAGTCTCTTTCCTCCATGTCTTCTCAGATCTTTATCTTCCCCATGTACAAATAGATCCAGCTTAATTTAATAATAAAGATTTTAAATTGGTTCAAAAAAATCAACAACTTTTTTTTGTTGTTTGTATTTTTGGAAGGAAAACAGTTGGACTAATGTGTAACGCAAAGAAGTTTATTTCTACATAGTTCTTCTGGTAAAAACATAAATTCTACCCAGATAGTGGCCCAGCACCACTCCTGAGCATTACTATGATAAAAAACCCCTAAAAAACAGTGCCTATATTTCACATCTCATCCATAAGAAAAGCCTGACAGACTGACCTGCCTGGCTATGTTTTTTCCACACTTGTGTGAGTGCACAGGTGCATAGGTGAAGCGGCTTCCAAAGATTTGGGCTGGTTTGCGTCCCAGAAAGCCAGAACTGGGTATGTAAATGCAGTTTGACACTGGAAAACACATTTTAAAATTCTCCATCTCCAAACTACAAAATGCAAGAGGACAAAAATTCAGTTTTAACATGTCAAAATCAAACCTTGGGTACATACACCTACCTCTATGTCAATTCACATGCAATGGCAACAAATCCTCAATAATGCCAACTCCTTTTTTTTTCCCCCATTTCATTCTTTAGGAACATATGGATAACATATCCTCGTAATATATAGTACATTATTCCCTATACAGATTCTTGCAAAAATCTACTACTGACAGTGAGTATAGGCTCTCTGTTCTTTCAACAAGCATAT
The DNA here is from genome assembly GCF_037038585.1 of Patagioenas fasciata. Lineage (NCBI taxonomy): Eukaryota > Metazoa > Chordata > Aves > Columbiformes > Columbidae > Patagioenas > Patagioenas fasciata. Next base: position 6,586,399 of record NC_092522.1, on the reverse strand, counting down.
ATTCAATGATTACACATCAATATTTGCTTGAGGAATACATTTATCACTATTAAAAGAAATAATAATTTTAAAAATCTAGAGTTTCAGGATGGCTATACCACTCTAAACTGGCAAACTCGTGACTGTCTTCATGACCAACAGCTCATTTAACATTTAGGATAGATTTTATTTGACATATAATGTTTGAAAAATTTATAATACTTTAGAAAATTTAATATTCTATCAGACTTTATACCCTAAGAATCTGTGTTTGTTCTCCTGAATCTGTTTTAAATATACAGAATGACCCAAAGTAGCTCAGAAAGTCTTAAAGCAGCCTCCTGATGAAGTATCTTCATAAGAATTCCCTCCCGCAAATGAAATAACAGAAGCAGCACAGACAACAAGACTAATGGGTAGAGCTGGCGAGACAGGTAACTCCATATTACGGCCAGAATATATCATTTGACATGCTAAAACAGACACACTAAGGTAAACATACATACAAGAACTAGAAGGTTCTTGGAGCTTTTTTTATCATGAAGATGGCTACAAACACGCAGCTGTTAGCGTTACTGATGGAGAAAAAGATTCATTTATTTCAAATAGCAGCTAAGCAACCTTTGACCACTGCAAGACCTGACAACTTTAATTAGTTTTAGCTTAAAATGGAACCAAACTTGGCTTTGGCATCTCTCCAAATAATTTCTTCCCAGACTGCTCTCCTTTGCTAGTGGAGCATTGCAGTATAATTACTTTAATCTCTTCATAGGCATGTCCCATTTGCCAGCTTTCCAAGGAAACTTCCAAGCTTAAAATATAACTCAAAAATAATTAAAGAAGAAAAAATTATTTCTCACATTAGTGAAGCAAAAATTTACAAGAAGTGTTTTTCCCTTACTGGCCTGAAAAGAGAGTTTTTACTTTTTGGAAGTTGGTGTGTCAAACCTACATTCATCACATGGAACTCCAAGACACCAGACAAAACAGCTCCGTGCATTGGATTAGCAGGGAAGCTGCTAGACCTGTTTGTAGGGTGGTTGGGTTTTTTTTTCCTTCAGGTTTAGCTTGTATGATTCTAGACAAGAAAAAGACCATCTGGCACAAATTCCAGACATATTAGCAGCCGTAACTATTTCCAGATTAAATAACGTTGTCATATTCCCATAAAACACCAATACCACTTAAGATTCTGCTGGTCTGATCTGGCCATTTCATCCACAGGCTCAATGGAGACAGTAAATAGCTAGACAACTTATTTTTATGTAAAGATAAAATTATCAGAATAGGAAAGGGGACCATTCGGAGTATTTTTTCCTAGCTGTCCTAATCCACACCTGTATTTGCCACAGTTTTCTGTTGAATTGCACAAGACGAACTGCCTGCTTTGCAGAATGGGTTATGAGATGAATACTGGAGTGTGCAAGAGCACACGCAGCTGCGGTTAAATCAAAGAGGTTGCCCTGACAGCGGCCTGATGCTCAGTAACTGCTGGTAATCCTGTGGCGTACACACGGGTGCTCAGATAGACTTTGCCCTTGGATTAGATTGCTCTCCAGTAGAGCATTAAGCAACAAGTCTATAATTTTTTGCATTCTTTGCAGAATGTATAGGTATAGGAACACACACATAGTGCTTTTTCTGTTGGTGTTGGAAAGTTACGCCTTTAAAAATACGCATTTACTTACATGGAAGACGGGTTTGTCTCACACTTCAGAGGGAAGGGAATTGGCCTTCATTGGTGTACGAAGCCTCACAACTTCAGCCCTGTCCCTATGAACACTGTTCCCTGCACAGCCGAGTTTTATTCTCACAGCAGAAACTCACAGTACGCCCGCAGAGGAGAATTGTCAACCGTGATCTTCGTCCAAGAAGAAGAGAAGACATTATGGATCTCCCACTATATTTCAGAGTGCAATTTTCACCAGAGGATGAACTTAATTAAAATAAGACAGGACAGCAAAAGTAATAAAAAGCTTTTAATTACATTTCTACAGTTTTGGATTTGTCCTCAAGCTAGACATCCAGACTGCCTCAGCCTTCACCAAAAATATGAAAAGAATTCAACAGTACAAGGTTTTCCTGACCAAGCAGAAAAGCACTGAACGTCCAAAAAAAATTACTACTATTAATTTGTTCATCTCTATCAAAGAATAACTTGCAGGAACATGGAAAACAGACCACATTAATTCTAAAAAGGCAGAACTAAGTATTTTTGATAAAGACAACAAACACGTTTCCAAGCATCATACACACTGTGTGTTTTCTTCCATACACAGCCTTATGCAGCAGGTCTGCATTTTCTTCCCCACGTTCACCACCACAAAGCTCAAAAGCCCAACTCCATAAACATTACCACAGAGCACCCGTAAAGGGTTTAATTAAAAGCTGTTGATACCAACTCTTTATAAGGCACCAGCGTGGCAACCTCACACGGGCTCCTCGTTTGGCAAAATAAAGGCGGCCGTAGGGACGTTATAACGCTTAAGGACACGATGCTCTCCCGGGGCACCCAGGTACCAGGGTAACGAGCCACCAGGTCATTCACTGGTGGGGAAGCAGGACCTAACGCAAAGGAAATAGCAGGGGAATTCGCACAAGTTGCCCAGGCGACAGCAAAGCGACGCAATGAGAAATGAACGGCAGGGAGAGCGCTGGGTGAGCTCGGAGCCGCCCGCGCAGGCCTGGGCTCGCAGCACACTCTAGCGACCCAAGTCTCTGCCATAAAAACTGAATAAATCCAGTGCTGTGCTCACGGGAAAATAAATAAATAAATCCAAAAGAGTAGTCATTTGAACTCTGCCTCAATTTATAAAACATTTGATGCTTGTTAGGAGGCAAAGGATAGACCAGCGTTGGTCAGGGATCACTGACCTCTTGCTCTCAACAGAACGTGGAGGTTACTGCGGTTATTAACCAGCTTGACGTTTCTTTGGATTGGATTTAAACACTGATAGTTAAATAGTTTACAAGCTACAGCTTTGCGCTTTGTCTTAGTGGCTGTGCAGCAAACAGCGGCAGAACATGAGCTTCTGTGGGGCTGCCCCTGGACACCCTTCCTTCCCAAAAAATACCCGATTCAAGAGATCACACTGTGGTATCTTCTCGCAGTTTCCACACTACAAGTGCACCCTGCACTGTAAAACAGTGAAAATCTGCGGGTTTTTTTACAGGTGGTTGGGTTTCATAGATGGAGGATAGTTACTGGAACAAATAGTCCGGTGCATGCCAAAAATTAATAAGAAACAAGATACTCTTCCTCACCCCCTCTACTACACATAAGCTGTTTGCAGTTACCTTGCACACACTATTAACAACAACTATGTACATACAGTCACAATTGCTTCACTAAAGTTGGAAAGACGAAAGAAATTTAACTGCTCAAGCAGACATTTTCAGCACTTGCCCAGGGCAATCTCGGGTTCGCAGCTTCCAGGGGAGGAGTTAAAGCCCAGACAGACCCTTCTCATTCAGAATAAAGCATCAACTGGTTTTGTTGCCCAGAAGCTTCTGAATTGCTGTACAATTACAGCTCCAACCCACGACACCTGGGTTAAGTGACTCTCTCCGCTCCATCCCACTCACACCTTTAGCACATCTAAATATTCCCTCATTTTCTCATAAATTAAAAGCATCCACTTCTTCACGTCATATGGTCTTGATTAATTAAACTTTACAATCTAGGCATTGTTTTAATCATTAAGAATTGGGTCCATAGAGCTGCAAGACGAGCTTCAATAATCAAAACCCATCAAATCACTAACAATTTCTTCTGTATGTGCCCACCTGTGAATGCCGACTTCTTTCTCCCACTAATTTGCAACACTTTGGTTTTATTTCCTCCTCTTTTCGTGTTCTCTGTGTCTTCATTTCTCCCTCTCTTCAATTTTTTCAAATGTGTTTTATTTGAAGAAGCTCTTCCAATCATTCAGCCGGGTCTATGGTGGTTGTTCTGAGTGCGATCACGAATCATTCGTAAATCCAAAGCCACGTACGCACCCATTACACACAAAATTTCCGGTATCTTTCCCGTAATGGCTCTGCAGAACACACACCATTACCTCAATCCATGTGGAATTGCATTTGGTACACCTGGTAGTACCGCTTCAATCGGGAACATATATTTAAAAATCATTTCTGGAGAGTTGAAGTTTCAGACTGTTAAGAACATCATGACTACAGCAAGTACTTACAAATGGATCATTGTACTTCCTAATGAACAAAGCCTGTTGAAACACCAAACTACATGATTATTGCTTAATTTCTAGATGTGGATACACCTCATTGCCTCTCTGTACAGACTACACTTTGAAGCTGAAATAATGAACTACAGTGATTAGAGAGCAGCTTTCAAAGAGAACAAAAATTAGTGCCTTTTTATTAAATACCGGGGGGGGGGGACAGACCAACTTCAATGAGAAATAGCCCTTCAACACATCATTTTTCAAGACTTGTATATGTCCTAAATCACGTATGAACAATCCTCCCAAAGTGAACGTGACTATGCCTACACTGCAATTTAAGAACTTGTGCAGTTTTTTCCAAGTTCAAGGCTTAAACTTACACCTATCCCATGACAGCAGTACCTTATTTAAAACCAGCATTTTCATAAAACTTGCAAGCTATTATATACAGTGCAGGTATTAAAGCTTCAGAAGAATAATGTGTTTACCAAAAAGAGTCTCCCATGCACTCCAAAAAGCAAGTATTTTGGACAAAGAAAGTTGCTTTGCAAGCACCAGATTCAGATTTTCTGATTCTTAAGCTGAAATAGTTCCTGGAAATCCCACATCCATTAACACATCAGCTTCTCCCAGCAATGTTCTCAAAATAAATGAGACACCAGTTGCATTAGTATTACAAAAAAACCTCAGAAACAATCTTTTCAAACAATATCTTTTTTCCATTCCCTTCTCCCATCTTCACACATGCACGTGTGTTACATGGTGGGAAACTCAATTACAATACTATACAGAAAAACAAAAGAGCATTTAAAAGATAATCTAATTGAAACAAAGATTTTACAAACTTCCATAATATAAACCCAGTACTTTAATGTGTACACCACTGAAGTTGTATTAATGTATTTACCTGAATCTTGTTAAGAATTGGGCCACTGTGGGATACCTGGGCCAATTTGTAAAAAAGTTGAATTAAAAGCCTGGGGCTGTTCAGCAATGGCTTTTATTTCCAGTTTAAAGGCACATTTGCTTTCTTACCTAATTTATAGATTCATTATGTGCACTCACATGAGGTATTGTGCAAGGGAGCAGAGCTCAGGATCCTAACTTAAAACTCTTCAGTCTTGCTAATTATATAGAATTTATCTTCAGTATTTGTACAATGCTGATGGTGCAGACTATTTACATAGATGGTCTAGAAAAAACACTTGAAACAGCAGCTAAGTTTAAAAAAATCAAAAAGCAGTGAGCACAAATACACACATTACATGTTGCAGCATAGACATTGAGAATTAAATACTATGCTAAACGTGTATAAACATCAACTAAAAAGAATCTGTGTCTATAAAACATAAGTAAGGAGTCCAGCAAGGGTGGCAATGCCATTGGTAAATCTGATCCACTTTCCAGACCAGGGACAGGTACCGATACACTTCGGTTTTCAATTCAATCAAAGCAGAAGAAGAGCAAACTCACTCTGTTGTCCTGGCTAAAAAAGGAACATGTCCTAGCTTAGCTTCATCATGCCTGCACCCACAAATTGACTTAATTGTCAGCGGGGGATTATGAAATATGAAGTGACTCCGGCAGCGCTCAGGGGACACTCCCGAGGCTCGGTGTCTATAGCAAAGACACCAAGAACTATCCATCTCACTCTCTCCCCCAGGCAAAGCAGAACAGCCTTGATCTCTAAAAGAGGCAGACAAGAAAGAACAACAAAATTCAGCTTTCCTGGATGATTAGCACTGGCTCAAATAAGAAAAAGTGGGTTTAAATACATAGCACAGTTTCCCTGACTGCTTGTGCCCCTGGCTGCTGAAACCACAGGTTCAAGGTCATGATTTCAGACACTGATCTGCAGTTATGAGGCTACATCTGATAACAGCTCATAGTGGCCTTTTAGTGAGAGAAGGTAATGCCGTGGACGCTTCTCCTCTCTCATCCTTCTCCCCCAGAAGAAGGGTGGGAAGGTGAGAAAGGGAGGCTGCAGGCAACACAAGCTGCTCTGCTGGGTGCTGACCCTGAGAGGATGAGGACAGAAGGCGGTGGCAGCAGAGATCCTGCTAAACTATACTGTCTGGTCCAAATGGAGCCTCCTTCTCTGGAGACATTCAAACCCGCCTGGACACATTCCTGTGCGATCTGTTCTGGTGAACCTGCTTTAGCAGGTGGGTTGGACTGGATGATCTCCAGAGGTCCCCTCCAACCCCAACCGTGCTGTGAAATCCTGTCTTCAATTTGATGATGCCAACATGAAGGAAGATGAGAAGCCAGATAAACTCAACCCCTGGGACATGGGCACTAAGTAAGAAGTAAGGAACCAAAATGTTATGCTGTCGTTGATAAGAGTATATAATAGAGAGAAATACTCCCACCTGAAAACACCCTGTGTGCTGTCTGTCAGGGGATTCACTTTGAATTTGAGAAACACTTTTTATTTTAGTTTAATGTTATACTGGTGTTGGGAACTGGTCTGAACTAGAGCTGCAGCCTCTGAAGCTGTAAACTCATGATCGAAAGAGCCTTTGGGCTCTCAGCCCTAACAAAACACCAAGTTCGGGCATCCTAAGCAAGTTTATTTTTGCAGGAAAGGAGGTACAAAGTAGAGAAATCACTCTTTGTGGTGAGACAGCACCAATGCTGATCACTCAACTCTCTGAAACGCTGGATTTTGTCATCTTAAAAAAAAAAGAGAGAAAAGAAATAGGGAGAGAAACAGAACAAAACTATAATTAGCTGGGTCAGGGCCAAGGTTAGAACTGCTGCTGGGCAAAGCTCTGCTCTGACAAGGCAAAAATGATCAGGCCTCCAGCATTTGGAGATGCCTTCATCCAAGGGATCAAAGCAAAACTAAGAATTGCTGTATTTGTCCTAGTCCACCCTTCCCCCAGGGTAGATTCAGTTGTTTTATTTTTTTTAAGGTAATGACCAGCCTAAAAGAAAATTGTCACAGAGCCTCAAAAATAACAAGTCATGCATAAACTCTGGATTTCTGTTCGTTTTCCCAATATAGTTTAGTGAACTCCGCAGGCAAAACCCACCATTTTTCACTGACTGACTATTCGGAAAGTCATTATAAACATTGATTTTAATTTCAGAAAGAGTAATATCAAGACTTGTATATACAGAAATTCAGAGTTAGTCAAGTAGTGACCTGGACCATACTGCCCAATGTAATCACTTCAAAATGGATGGAACCCAACAGGATGAAAAACCAGAGTTTCTCTGAAATAGGCTATAAACCACAAATTCTTAGAAATGTAAAGGAAATGAGTTGCCAGTTAATATTGTCTAGCACATCAAGTCACTGGGAAGACTTACATCCCTCTATAACCTGGTTTGATGGAGATGAAAGCAATACCATCTCTTCCTTAAATAAAAAGTTATTTCACATGACACAAGAGTACAGTTCTCTTGAAAAAGCAATATGGTTCACACTTCAAATTTAAAAGCATTTCTAACACAGATTTGCAATGCAAACCATTCTAAATACAAATCAAATGTAGCTGACAGAGCCATCTTTTTGATGCAGCCTACAACCAGGCATACCAGATATTAACTACTTCTATTTATTACTCTGCAGGAACCAACTTTAAAGCATAAAATGAAGGTGCTGCAGAGACACAGTTAAGTGATTCATGTTGTACAGCAGATTAAAGTTACTGCAGTGTAGACATGCAGGTGACAGAAGAGAAAAGGAGCAGTAATCCCAAAGTTTTCCGAGTCATTGTTTTTCCACAAACATCAACTATTCAAACACAAGAGGCAATAAAAGCCTCGGGCTTCAAGGCATCACTGCTGAAACCATCTGAGAGCAAGGGCCATCACAAGGTAACTCCTACATGAGCCAAGTCATCTCTTCTTTATGAGTCTGCCCACCCTCCCGTACAGCTCAGAGGAGAAAGAGCAAAACTCCAAATAGCTCCTCTGCAGCAAAGGGGACAGTATTTGGGACAGGGTACCCCAAAGAAGGCAAGAACAGTACCACCCGTTTCCCCTCGTGACCATCCAAGCGCATTGTGCAAGTGACAATCCAGGCAGGAGATATTAAAACCATGTTTGAACATTCTCGTCACCTTCGAGTGCGAATTTTACAGGAATCCGAAGCACAGAGGAACACCGGTAGCTCGATGTCACACTGTTCTGAAGAAACCATAGGATTTTACAGCACCGTCAATACTATAATTAAACCAATTGCCACATCCATCCAAACAACACAGCATGGTTCAGAAACAACTCTGAACAACGGCATATAAACATACAAGTGTCTATTATTTGCACATGATGCAAACAACACTTGCCATTGTGCCTGGATTAACAAGCAAATACTGCCTTCACAAGCCTCCGACGTGCTTTGATGTGTATTTAGCTGCTATTACTGATTTTCATGGCTGTGACAGCAGGTCACACAAAGGGGTTTGGAGTCCAGATTTTTAAAGCCAACCTGCACCCTTGATCGTGATTTTGAAGCGAGAGACATGCTGAATTCCTAAAGAAAGCCACTTCTGGTTTTGCAACAGAAATGTTTTTTCCTTGTGTCAGAAAAGTTGCTTTCTAACAGCCATAGGTCAAAACAAAACCTAAACTGCATTTCACAGTCCATAACTATTTATGTAACAAGTAACAGACTGTATTTCAAGTGACTAGTGTTTCTGAAAAGCTTTCTGAAAACCTACAGCAAATGGCAAGGCACTAAGCAAATCTGATATTGTAACCAAGGGTAGAAGACACAGCATCAGTCTTCTCGTCAGCAGCTAAGAGAATTAAGCAAAGGCAATGCCTCTTGCCAAAGGAAAAGGAAACAGACAGGGTTAGTCAGATTTTTTTATCCCCTTTTCTGCATCTACTGTTACATGAGATAAGCCTAAAGTTCTCTTGCTCCAGTCAGTAGACCATCCCTATTCAATACTTAACTGCATATATTTAATGGGATTATGTTTTGCATAGAAATACTAATTCTCACACTAACCTCACTGTGCTACTTACACTAAGTTGAGCTACTATCTGTACAAGCCCAGAACAACCTAGTCCATCCCAATGTGTTTATACTTACAACATAAAGGTACCAAAAGCAAACATACATCAGGACAGAGAAGTGTGAGGGGGCAACATTAACACTACACAGATAATCTCAGCCTACCACTGACAAGATTTTGTAAGTATTGCAGAGAGAGAAGAGACTTTAAAAAGTCTTCTCTTGCATCTTAATGCTTTTCAATTACTAGAAACTTGACTGCTTTAGGGTTTTTTTTAATGCAAAAGCTTGAAAAAGCACCATGCTGTCTGCCTATCTTGACTGAGAACATACTGTTGCAACTATTGGCTTAAAAAAACCACAATCCTTCAGATAATCCCCCCCCAAGTCCTGATTAAAAGTGGATTTAATATTATGAAATGAAGCATAACTGTTCAAGACAACCTGGAGTTGTCTCTTAGACCGCATTGCTCCATCAGTGCACTCAAGATGACAGTTCCACTGTCGGATGTTGGATGAGACAGGCTGAAAGCAAGGTCCTTCCTAAATATACTCCTCTGTGAAGTAAAACAGATGCTTACAGTTCTTTCAAACCACGTCTGCCTCCTGCTCTATTTCAAATACACACTAACACACATGCAATGAAACGGAGTAGACATTTAATAAGCATGAGCCATATCGACGGCCCATCCAACAAGCAGCCTTACAACACATGTATTTTGTTTCCTCTGCTTAAGCCATTACTGATTTTATGTCCAGGAAAATTAAGGTGTACAGGCTAAAAGCAGCTTCACGATACCAGAGGCACTATTGCCACCTGCTGTCAGAAAGTGCTCATGGCATCCACGACACTTCATACATCATAACTCAAGCGTAAAGACTTTGAAGAAATCCAGCTTTGCAGGTGTTTTGCCTCTACGTTGCTAGCTTTCTCTAGAAAATGAACACACAAAAAAGGTCCAGTGTAACCATGGCATGAAGGATCAATAACCACACTGGTCTGATGGTTAGACAAGTCCACACCACATTCCTGGAACACAGGAAGGAAGTTTCTGCGAACAGGAGCAGGGAGTTTAACTTACCACCTGTTCCAACCACAAAGAATAAAATACAGCAGTGTGTGAGGGTGAGGACAGAGAAGCTAAAAAAGCAAGAGATACAGTGAAAGGCCTGACATTTCACAGCCTGTAATACTGCTCTTAATTACTGCACATTGCTAGAAACATGGATCTGCAGCAGAGCACACACAGCTCTGGCTGCCCTGCTTGCAACACGCACAGTCCTTGGTCTTAGGGAGATAAAATCTGCCAGGTTTGAGTGGCCAAGCACAAACCTGAGAAGCAGAGATCAAGTGAAAGCACAAACACTACAATACAGTGAGCTACTTCTAAACCTGACAAGTCACAACTGATACAAGTAGTGTCCTCTTCTCCCACTCATTCCTTTTCTACTCCAGGAAGTGTCAGTCATTGGAAACATTTTATTTGTATTCATAAGCCTCCTAAGCAGTTTCTTTTTTTTTTTTTTTATGAACAACAGTATCAGCGACACACAGTTTATACAGACAGTTATTGCCTCAGGGAGCCAGAAAGAAAGAGACAATAAATGGGTTCAACAATGGATGCACAAAGAAACAAGGAGAACATATTTGTCAAGGTAAAACACACTATGGCCTGAAACATCAACACTGATGAAGACCAGATTGTTCAATAAATTCACGTACCATAGATCATCAGGTTAGATTAGGCGACTAAAATGTCTACCTTGCCCATTTTATATTACATTATCAGAAGACTAAAATATTATGCTCAATCCAGTCAGAGGAGATAGTTGGTCACCTAACTTTGTGCCAAGGTGTTTCATAGAACGGTTTGGGTTGGAAGGGACATTCAAAGACCATTTAGTTCCCACCCTTGCCATGAGCAGGGACATCTTCCCCTGGACCAGGCTGCTCAAAGCCCTCTCCGGCCTGGCCTTGAGCACTCCCAGGGATGTGGCATCCACAGCTTCTCTGGGCAGCATGTTTTAGATATCAGATACTTGGATATCCTGCACCCTCATCTCATTCTACTCAGATTTCTGTGCCCCCATGGAATAACATGGGAAGTCAAACAGCATAGTCTAAACTTCAACTTGCTGCGCATCTGGTGCCTCTGTCCACAAACTGCTAGTTTAAGGAGCCTTTTGAGTTAATTGTTCCAATGGAAAGTATATTTTCTTCTCTACTGCTTTTGAGGCACTGACACACCCAGAGCCACCTCTGCCAGCTGAGCAACACAGCTGTAAGCACACTGGTAGAATATATTATAATAGCATCCTGGAAACACTTCACCACAATTAATTTCCCTCTCCCAAAGCACCCCAGAACGAGGAAAAGTAGTTCATTCACACTACGCATCTGCAGCACTGCCAATCCTTTCTTTCATTGTTTAAGTTTTGAATTATACTGATTATACCTGGGATATTTTCAAATAATATCATGACCATCCTTGTTACAGTGCAATTCTGAGTGAGTCTCCTCAATCTTCAGCCTTTGCTACATCCTTAGAACAAATGGTGTTTGAGTAAGAGAACAGATGAAGTACCCACCTAAATGAAACTGCACCTCCAGCCATACTTATCTTTGGTTTCATTCTCTTGATCACTGTCACTTCACACAGATTTTTAGTTTTCATCCAAATGAGCATTACACTAAAGGGAAGAACTACACTGAAATGAGGTTCTACATAAAGCATTGGGCAAGCTTAACCATGTCTACTACTCACCAGGCGCATTTAAAGTATTTCCCACAGAAAGCAGTAATAAACTCATGGATGCCATGACTGAGAATGACCAATTCCCTCAACTACTAACATTGATTTTTCTGATGAAAAACTGGGGACCACATATGAATTAGTCTGGGGCTTTACACTGAAGTATAATTGGACCAACTGTAAATTAACTTGAGAAACCTTTGATTAACACCACAGTTTGCTCACATTCAAGATGAAAACCAAATTAACAACAATTTGTTAGCATTATTGGTTCTACTCCTAGAGGAAAAGACAACAGTTTAAGTCAAATTGGCAGATGCCAGATGACTCCATGCAAGAAATTTCAATACGAGCTTTCAGTTTTCCTGTATGTACACTGGAGATAAAAACATTTCAAATGTGTTAACAAAACATGCTACTAGACATTAAACTCTCTAAGGAACTTCCACCAGCATAAGCAATGATTTACTTTTACTCAGTTGGAAATAAAATAAAATAAAATAAAATAAAATAAAATAAAATAAAATAAAATAAAATAAAATAAAATAAAATAAAATAAAATAAAATAAAATATCCTGTGCAAAAATCATACAAGCAACTTAAGTGCAGATTTTACATTTTGTTGATTCCACTTTCAATAGCAGAAATACTTTAACACTTTAGTTAAGTGATTTATTTTTAAAGTGAATGAAGAGTTGAAAAATCATTTCAAATAAACTCCAGATTTAGAACTACTGGTCACCGTAAAATAAAAAGAGAGAAAGTATATGCACAATTCTAGCTCAAATATCTTCATAATATTCACACAGGCCACTTCTGAAATAATTTCTACTTCGCAAGCTATAAGATGAAAATTTCGTGTGATAAATTAAGTTGCCAGATGAAATGGATTAGCAATCAGTGAAACTGCCTGATGTCAGATCTGTTCCAGATTAGAATCCATCCTTTTTCCCCACCTGTTCATTAAGCACCAAGTTCAAGGCAAATGCAGTGACTGATTGCACATTAACAAGCTGTTTATGTGGAAAGGCATAGTTCAGCCACTATCTATACTTACACACTCGTTTAAGCATAATTCACTGATAATATATTCAGTTCCCAGCTTCAATACATAGTACTTCTAGCTTGATGTGTAATTTTGGACTTGAGAAAAATGGGATGCCTCACAAAATTAAACAATCAGATTATACTTCAAGGTCAAGGCCAGGGAGAATGAAGAAAAAATACCCCAGAAGAAAAACTGCTGCTATCTCCAGTTAAAACTGAGGAAGATATTGCTTTTACACTGAAATACTTAAACACAGCTGTGAAGTCAGAAGCCTGAGGGAGAAAAGGCATATTTCATTAGGGAAAGTTGAGACTTAATAAGGAAATGGCTATTTCGTCCTCTAATTTGAGTCATGCAGAGGCTCCAGTTGAAACCAGTCCCACAAGGAGCAAAGCAAACGTAGCATATTCAAATCCAAACGTTTTCCAGTTCCACACGCTTCCAGAACTGGGCCAGGGAGGTGGAGCAGGAGCAGGAGTGTTCCAAACTAATTCGCTCTCTGAAAACACCCTTGCCTCTTACAGCGAGCAAGAAATCCTCCCCCCCACGTACCCTCCCCCCTTCACTTGTCTGGCCCTGCACAATACGCCCAGAAGCCAAGAAACCCGTGTAGCATGTCCGCCAAACCAGCATCCCCAGCTGTAGTCACCCACTGCAGCCATGGAGATGGTTTCCACAGAGGAAACCTCTTCTTGAACAGTATGAGGGTCAGTAACTAAATTCCAGCAGAGGTTGGTGAAAAAGTGGTTTAATTATTTTCTCCACTAACTCTTTTCACTACTTATCAGAGTAAGATTTTCCTTCCCATTTGCTGTCACATAAGGAAAAAATATTCCCTTTAAAAACTGATAGTTTCTCCCCAGATTCGCGAGGATTAGAGATGATTCCAGCACTCAAATAGTTTAAAGGGAGCCACCTAGTTGCTCTAACTGTAGCAACAGTAATTGGTAACTTAGGAACAACACTATAGATTACCAGAAATATCTACTTAACCATAACCAATCACCTTCCTTTTTCCTGTAGTTTGAAGGTTTCTGTTCAGTTCCATACTTTTGTACCAATATCCAACAACACTTTTCAAAGCTAAGAAGAAATAACATTTCTTTTAGTGTTCTGCAAGTCATCCTCCTCCCTCCAATCAAATAAAAATACGGATAATCCTTTGTTCCCCACCTAATCGTCTCCCCTCGATCCTGCTCCTAGTAAAAACCTCACAAGCACATTAATATATGCTTTATTATCCTAAAACCTGGCCGGTAAGATTTATTAAGAAGTGAGTGAATACCTGAGGTCAATAACGATGAACTACTGTTTAAGGTGTTATCGGGTACACAGACATCACATCCACTGTGAACATGCGACTTCTTTATCCATTTCTGATTTAAGAGTTACCGCATAGGATATAAATAGCAACGTAGTTTTCCCTATATTTATTAAAACTGCATAGGAACTTCAGTATTTACTGCTTAGTCGATAAAATAAATACTGCGGTGGGGTGGTATTACACATTTTCTCAGCTTAGTATTTCAATGTTATCTGAAACTATTTTTCTCACATAGCCCATTTGGTCCACACAAATGTTTTCTATCAGGAAATGCCTGCAGAGCGAATAAAACTTGTGTTAAAACAGCTGACATGAACAGGGCAAAGGGACTAAACCACCTCCCCTTGTCCCTCCCCTAAACACACACCCCAAAAAAAACTCCCATGAGTTATATGGAAGTCAGATAATCAGTTGTGGTTATGTGGCTCCCAGGTGCTTGAAGCACTTTTGGCATCAGGATGAAGTGACATCCAGGAATATTTTATTTGTTAAAAAAGGCCAGTTACCATGGATTTATGCAGTACGTGCCTCAAGAAGAGCCTGTACACATTCTTACAAGTGTAGTACTGAAAGACCAGAGAAGAATATAGGAGCAAAAATCAGATTTTTGTACAAATCTTGCCTGAGTCCTTAAAAAGGGGGGGAAGGAAACTAACAAAACAGGACACCTTAGGCAAAACATGAAGTTAAACTATTATTTGTCTGCAATACAAACAGTAACAGGGAAGTTTTAGGGAACTATTCTGGGAGGATAACACATTTTCAGAAGTAAATAATTGACATCTTTTTTAGCAAAATGGCACATCAGCTCCCTTTTCCAGCTACCTTCTCCATCACACATCTCAGGTTAAATCACTCTTCAGAAACCACAAAAATAGATCCTCACTTTGATCACGAATGATTTCAAAGCAGCTGTTTTAACATGGCTGTTTTGACAACGAGCAAAAAGACAAACTTCTCCACCATTTCCATGGTTGTCCTCTTTCACCAGAAAATATTTGTAAAACATTTTTGAAAAGTGAATAACGTTCAGTTTGTCTGCTAAAGTCTAGCAGAAAACGGGATCTTTTTGTAGTAGTGCTCTTCAGCGATAGCTTCGTATTTAGCTGTGTAAGATCACCATTAACACCCTTTCTAGCAAAAACGAGAAATCTGGTTATCAATTTAACTGTTATTTAGGTAGGAGAAATTCAAATAGGAAATAGAATTCAGAGCATAAGGTAAACTACTAAATCTAAGAGAAGTATTTGTGTAGCAAAAATCCCTCAGCTTTTGCATAAATAACATGGATCTTTAACCAAAACATCCTCCTTCTCATTTAGCTTTCCAGATTTAAATTTAACAGTAAGTTTTAAAAGTTTAACTTCAAAAGGAAAATAACCAAAACCCCCAAAACCCCACTGAAATTATGATCAAATCAAAGGAGTACACTTAAAATTTAATTACTGCATTAACATATAGAGAATATTTGGTTTTTCAATGTAACTGTAGGCTAGTAGTTTAATCTAGGCATATTAGCACGTCATAATAGTTCACATACTATGCACTTAAGGAGCTATAAGAGATTACAGAAGAAAAGGGCCAGAAGAATCTCAAAAATCACCTTTACCAATATCCTGACCTAGGCCTGCTGCTACCTATCAGCCTGACACAGCAAAGTATAATATCATTGTCCCTTCCAATAAGTAATTTCGCCAAGATGTAATCTGAATTTCTCATTAAACCCAAATCCAACTCTTCTTTAACTGACCTACAGAAGACAACAGCAGAAACAACTTCCTTCTTTTTGCTAAAAGCCTTCCAGATACTTGAAGGGTATTCATGTCTCTCTTTCGGTCTTTCAACCTCAGTTTCATTGTGTTGTTTTGAGTGGTCTTTAATCCTTTCCTCAAACTTACATATTAATATATGTTGATTTTAATTGGGTTCTATTTTTTATTTCTATTCTGATAGATGCATTCCTTATCAGGATGGCAGGCAAGTTTGCAAGTAGATAATGTCATCAGCAGTCTGCGATATAGGTTTTTGGATACTTCACGAGAAAGGGAGAAAACCCCTTTAAATCAATAAAATAAAAGCATTTCTATTCCAAAACTAACCCGCAACTAGTTCCAGCCTGTAATTCAAGGGAGACCTATAAACAAAGAGAATCTAAATATAAATCCAGACAAGTATGCTAATATTGACTCACTGTAGAGTAATAAAATCAGAAAGCGAGCGAGAGCACAACTGGAAATGTCATCTTGAAAGAATAAGAGGGAAAAAATTGGAAGATTAAAGCTTCAGAGGCCTCGCCAACACAGCGAGGAGAGAATCACTTTACATGGATGCTACTGTATTGTTTGTCTGTAACTTAGGAAGGCTTTTGTGCATCAGTAAACTAGAATATTAATTTTAAACTTTCACATAGAAATACCATCCTCATTACTTGTTGGAGTGAAAAATAATGCATTTTGTGATAACTAAAGATTCTACCCGTACTTCACAAAACCCACTGGCGTGTCTCCACTGGAAAGCGGAGAGTCACGCAGAGATAGACATCATTAAACAATCCAATAGAGTCTGTTAAATGACTTCTAAACTGTATAAGCAAACATGTCTACACTCTTCACAGACATGAGCCAGCATCCCCACACAGCTTTTTACTGTAGCAAGCAAGCACATCAATTTTGGCCAATACAACCTCGGGAATCTCTACACTTTTATTCAATCACAGAGAGGATACTGCAGTATGTTGCCCTCCAATAAATGGATACTACCAAAAATTAATTCTTGAAAATGAATCAATACTCCTAAAAACAAAGGACAATGCTAGCCAAATACAAGGGGGAAAAAATTTGCAGCCTCAGGACACACAAACCATAACTCTTTTTCAGGTGGGGAGCGCAGGCAAGATTTGGCTGTGGCGTGTGTTTAGGGAAAAACCTTCACACTGTATTTCCCAACCAGCTACATTAGGTTATTATCATCTAACATACAAAGGAATTAACTGCACGGGCTTTTCCTCCCACTTTTGTTACAAGAAGATGATGCTATGCACACTTCTTCACCTCAGTTGCGCACATGGAGACGTGGTCACTAAGCAAGAAATAGAACTAAAACATTTACTGCTCTGTAGGTCATCAGCAAAAATTTGAAAAGTATCATCTCCCTACAAGAAAGCAAACAGTCAAACCACGTAAAACAGAAATCCAGTTTTCCTACTACCTTATTCTTAAGGTTTTCACATTACCCAGCCCACAAATGGCTTGATTTATAAAAACAGATTGGAATGTACTGCAGTAGCTTAGTATCGAAGTTCAGTCTTCTACAATTTAAAGTGTGAAGCCTCAGTTACTCAAGTCAAAAGACAAACATGAGATTGTTATTTTTCTCTTGGTGACCATGCTGTTGAAGTTTCACAATAATCCTTGTCACAGTAAAGGCACACGGGAGAACAGACGCAATATAGAGAAGCTGAGAAAAAATATGTCGTTTCCAACAGATATCCACAGGGCATACAAGTTTTATGCAACTTTAAGTTCAAACTTCCAATGTGGCACTATAAAGGATTTTCAAGACTTAACAGTGTAAAATATTTAACCACCTACCAGCATTAACGATGGCATCGACCTCAAGCAGCGTAATGTCACCTCGATAAAGAGACACTTTCTCGCTCAGACTTCTCTTCCCCTGCAGATCATCTTTACCATCTTCACCTACAAACAAGAAAGCAGTAAAACCAGACAATAAACGTGAGTCTGAGATCACTATTCAGAAGTTCAGAGCAGGACTCAACAGTTCCAGTGACACTGTTGCTGTCAGACTGTTGCAGTTTTCAGTTTCACCTCCAGAGGGCACCGAGAACACACAAAGATACCAGCATTTCCCATAAGGAAAAGGAAAACAACAAAATAGAAAATAATAAGGGGAAAAGGGAATCAAACCACAAAACAAACCTCACCATCTACTTGCTTTTTATTTGTTTTCCAATAAAGGCTACTATGAAGCACTGATTTCTTGTTCATGTATCATTTCATTGAAATACACACACACACACATATTTTTTGGAGCTTGATTCATCAAATAATTTTCTTTGCTAACCACAAGGGTCCAAATTACAAAATAGGAAGAATTAGTTAAAATAACTCTCCTACTGAAGCGATGATTTATTCAATTCAGAATTATTCTGAATGCGCACAAGAACACACAAGCATGCTGTTTGCCAACAGCCCCCAAATTTACAACCAGCTCTGGCAGCAGGTAGAAGAAAAAACCTGAATGAAAACACCAGCAAGTTTTAACTTGAGCTTTGCCATCTGAAATTGCGCATCAAGAAGTAGGGGGCAAAGACAAAACATATGAATCTTTCAAAAGATTCATTACTAAACAATGTTATAATACGTCCCTTATTCCAGTAAACTCTTATTTTTTGCATCACCAATTGACTTCATTTGTATCATAATCTATATAAGTGTTCAGTTACCTCAAACACTTCTACAGACACATATTTGCTAAAAGCATAACACAGTCTTGCGTTGTTAGATAACCACATCATTAGCAAGGAACTAATGAGAGAAGGTAACATTGCCTAATTAATTTAAAAAAATAGTAATAATAAAAAAATCATCTTCAACACAAGCCAAGTCTAAAGAGGTTCATATATTGACCAGAAACAGAACTGAACTGCTAACATAAAAACTTAAATGGAAAATGGTTCCCAATCTTCAAAACAAGTGACATTTTGTTTTTAAGGAAAAAATCCTGAGATTTACTGAGAAGGTAAGAGTCCAAACAAATCTGTCCCCCTAGTTTTCACATCATCCTTTATTTTAATCTGTTTCCACAAATTTGAGTATAGCTCGTCCAATTTGTCAGCACCACAAGCAACCATAGGTGTTCTAACTTCAGTACAAAGGACCAGTACCAGAAGTCATCGTTTATCTCAACCACCCCAAAAATAAACAGTCCAATTCTACTTGAGATCGGCTGCCACATGCCTAGTGCAAAATCCACGTCTCCCCCACCAAAAGATACATTGCCGCTGCGACTGAACAGCACAAAGTTGTCTTGTATTCAAGCGTCTCTAATTCAGGAGTTTAATTGATGTATTTGGCTCCTCTAGTGACTATTCCATTGCCACCAGATCACCCGCAGCATCTGAGCCAAAGCAAAGAAAGTGTTTCTGTGGAAAGTTTTGATTTTCATATTAAGATCTGCATATCACTTTAACCTACAAGTTATGCTGTTCATCCATTTTTCTGCAGAAGGTAACCATTGCAATTAGCTGTTGAGCTGTATTAAAATAAAAATCAGCCCCTGTGACCAATTTATAGAGTCCAATTTGTTATCTGCTTTCATGTTAACTGCGTTCTGCCAGCAAGCAGGACAGTAGTTTTCCC
The DNA here is from genome assembly GCF_037038585.1 of Patagioenas fasciata. NCBI lineage: Eukaryota > Metazoa > Chordata > Aves > Columbiformes > Columbidae > Patagioenas > Patagioenas fasciata. The sequence continues at coordinate 6,566,758 of NC_092522.1, read as the reverse complement.
CATCCCTCCCCAGTGAGAATCCAACTGGAGCTCCACCACATTTAAATGCACACCATCATTCTACACCTTCTGCCCGAGTTTTTGCAACGCCAGTTAACATCAAATTAAACATGTTGAGTTCTCAAACTATTTAAATAGAAAAGTACAGTTTAGATACTACAGTATTTGTTTCAATATTTCAAAAAAAAAAATCCACCGGAAGATACCACACACACACAAAAAGCTAATTCTCATTATCCCTGATTTCTGAGTCAGAGGGAAAGCAGAGAGAGTCCCTTAGTGAACTCACCAGCAAGGTCATCTCGCTCTTTCTGCAGAGTGGCACACAACACGACGTTGCCCACACGGGCGCTGCCTCCTGATTTTCTACCCTCCACAGTCTTCACAAGCCTGCTTCTAGTTCTCGCTCTTTGCAAATACTGAGTATTTCCTGTGTGTCATTCTCCTGAGACTCCTTCCCCGGGGGAAAAGCATCAGTAAATTCACTGCACAACACTCCTATATGATCTACCACATCCTCTTCAGCAAGCTCCTCACCTGCTCCATAGTTATTGGAAGAGCCCTGATGGCTATTGTCTTTAATACAGTTCAGCAGTAAGAGCATATGCTGTCTTGTACATATTTGATAGATTACCCCTATTTCTTCCCATAAAAGTCTGATTTAACAGAGGATTTGAGCCTGCACTTTGTTTCGGTCTGGTTGTTCTAGAAGGATGCTCCATGCTGATGGACGCAGTAGAAAGCTGAGTCTCGTTCGCAATCAAAGATACTCAACAAATCTACTGATATGCTGCTGATTACAAAAGTAATCCCAGTATGATACCAATAGTTGTAGGAGAGAGAACTGATTTTCTTTTGCCATCTGTTAGACCTCTAGGGCTGGCAGACAACATTTCCTAACAAGAACTGATACCTGATTTGGGATATTTTCTTCCCCTGTAGTCAACTTTGTCATCCTGGCAGGGACAGCAAAGTCATTCCCAGTTGTTACAAATCATTCACTTCCCACCTTCGTCTCCCATCTCTCTTCACCACACGTGTTTTTCTCTGCTTCTTGGATTAAAAAAAAAACCTGCACTCACCTACTTCAAGATCTCTTCCCAAGGTAATGATGAAGCTCAGATCTGTGAATAAGCGTGGTTAGTCCTCAAATATGCTCAAGAAGCTCAAATGCTGTAGGTATCACCCTATAATTCATGGCACCGTAACTCAGCAAGGACAAACCAGCAGTTCCAGGGCACTGTGTTTCAGGAAGGACACACACCATGTGTACATACTAGCACATTAATACAAATCCTAGCAGTGACAGATTTACCTTGCACTTGCAGCAGAATATTTCTTGCTCTCATTAATGAAACAGGTTTACATACATCCTCAGGAAATAAACCCTCTGAAGCGGTTGCTATGTAACCTAGTCTTCAAAATACAAACCAGGAGTACTTAGACTCAAAGGTTTAAGTTTTTAGAAATAAGAAAGCCTGCTTGGCAAGCAAATCAAAACTTTAGAGTCTGTTTCCATACTGGTTGTCCAGAATGCACCTTAAAGGCAGAGCAGCTGGAAAACCAGGAAAATTCACATATATTCTAATTGCCTCCAAAAAAGAATACCACACACACAAACTAAACCCACACTGCATCAAGGCAACAACAAAGTTCACCTCAGTTTTAGATGGAGGGATCACAGACTCCAAGAGAAGAAGATATTTTATTCTGTCTGTGGTTGCGAATATGAGAAGATTTCAGGATAAAGAGACAAGCAGAATAAGAGACTGAATTTTCTGAAGTACCTCCTCAGCAATTCCAACATAACTACAGCTAAATTTAAGAGGCACTAGAAGGTTTTTAAGATTATCCAGCTGGGCAGCGAAGATTGCCCAGAAGGAAGGCTCCCTGCCTGCAGGGAGAACTGCTCCCATCTCCTCCAGCGCTCACAAGCAAAACCAAACATATAGTGAGCAGCTGTAGATCACCAGTTTTAACCAAGCTGTGGTTAGTAAAATGCTAAAACAGGATTGCGGCAGTATTATACATGAGCAATAGTTTCTGCATTATTTGGGGTTTTGTCATTGTGTACCCCACCAGAGAGAATGTTTCTGGGGCTTTGCTTCCCTCCTGAGTAAGACTCTGCCCACCCCCTCTAACCCAACTTCATCCAAAAAGTAAAAATAGAGAAATACTGGGAAATGCTTCTAAAAAGAAAGAAAAGGAGGGAAAAAAAAAAAAGAAACAAAACCCATGGGGGGCTCTCACAAAGCAGTGATAATCAACATCACTTTGGCCATCTTGATTCCATCCCTACTCTTGCACATTAGTGGATTTCATTACTCAGTTTTCTTTCTTAATCTCAACATCTGTGCACTTAGGTTTGTTCTATGAACAGTGAGGATTATGAATGGACTCAAACTGCAGTTTAAGCACGCTAGCATTTGTACTTCATTACAATTATGTGTGCATGTCAAAAGCAAACAAAGCTTTTGTTTGGTAAACTTGAACTTTACAAGGTGTGTTCGTGTGGAGTCTGGCTATCTGATTTCCAAGACAGTGCAACCCGGAGCCTTCATCTCTGATGACCTTCCAAGACCAGTTAATGCCAGCCCTGTATCTGGAATAAAAAGCCCTACTTAATTCAAGACCATGGGCTAAAAGCATCAGCAAAGCAATCATCTCCCATACAGGCAGAATTCACAACTGTTTAGAACTCTCAAGGTCAGATGAATTCAAAGAAAACTATTAAGGAAGAGGGTAAATGGAATATCCACAAACTTTTGAAACACCTTTCTGAATTCCACTCACATCACACCATAGAAATGGTATTATGAAGTGATGGTGGGCATAACTACAGTCTGTTCAAGTCTATTCACTCTGAAGAAATGAAATTAAATTCGCAAAGCGAGACACTCAGGTGTAAAGCAACCCCCACACAAATGCCAAAAATCTGCATATTCACAAGCAGGTGAGGACCTGACAGAACTCTAAGGAAGCACCCAACATGAAAGCCGTTCATAAGACTAAGTTCTGAATTTTTTCTCAACTGCCTACTCTGCCTCTCTGCCAGTTTTCAGACATAAATAATTCCCAAACCTTCCTCCTCTGCCTACCCAGCTCTAACCCAGATGTTATCAATGCCTTCTCTGAGGCAAATTTCATGGCAAAAAAAATAAACCAAGAAACAACATCAGCTAGGGAAATACAGCAATATACTGAAAAGTATCAAATACAGAAATACAGCAAAAATAAAGATTGTGCTATTAAAGCTTTTTAATAAGCTAACAAGTAGCTCCTATCAGAAAGCAAAGTCAATGGTCATTAAATCATCTGTGTACCCACGTGCACAAAAGGCAGAGTTGATCCTGTTACATCCTTCCCAAAATCTGTTTTTAGGCTGGTTTTAAAGACACAAAACTGCGTAGACACCACAAACGCTCTGGGTCCTCCTCTCCAACCCCCCTGTCTTGAGAATATATTAGAGTTAAAAATCTTCAATATAGAGCAGTTAAACATTTTTGTCCTGCCACCATTTTTCCCTCAGATCCATCCCATCATCTTCCAACCTTCTGTCTACTCAACTCGATGTCCTTCAGCTTCTCCTTGGTCACATCCTTCGGGTCTTTAATCACACTCCCAATGTCCCTGAGCTCTTTCTAGGCACATCTCAAAATATGAAGTTCATCAGCTGAGGTCTGAACGCCAAGTAGAGCAAACAGGCAGCCCTGTGTCTCAGCTTTGCTTACAATTCCTTCTAGCTTACATCAAAGGAAAAGGACCCTTACATCTTCTAATATATGTACCAATAAAAGTATTACATTTAGCGAACAAAAACTGCACTTGGAAATAAAACGCAGGAAGTTTCTCACAACTACTAAGAGGAAAAAGGAGTTTCAGAACAGGTCACTAGAGGGAGCCCCCATAAAGGGCATGAATATGCCAGGCTTGTGTGATGGAAAAAGGATGGCACAAACCTAACACCTCCGTAAAATCAACTCTGAAACTCAGTCATTGCCAAAATATCCAAGATTTTAGAGTCTAGTACACTTTAAAGCACCTTTATTTTTTAAACAGGTCATAGACATCCAACTACAGCAATCCCTACAGCAATACGAAAGAGCTTGCAACCAAAGGGAATAGAAAAGCCCACAGATGCAAGAGCTTCTGTTAAGAACATATTTTTATTGTAAAACTATTTGATAATGAAAGATTAGAGCACACACAAAGTAGTAAAAGTAGATATTAAAACCCCATAGTATAAAGCAATACCTATGGCAAAGAAAATGGCTCTTGGCACTCCATGAGCAAAAGCAGATACGAGAAGAAATCAAAGAACAAGTGAAAAGGATTTTCAGCAGCCAGGCTCACAGGCTTGCGGTATCAAAAAGAAATTTCATTTAAACAAGTCAGAGGACTTAAGGGTTTTTTTCCCTCTAGTTCATAAAAACAAGACTAAGAGACTGAATTGCAAGAAACAAAGCTGAAAATGGGAGACCATCATTTATAGTCAGCTTTAGAATGCACAGCTGAAGGAAATTCATTTCAAGTTAAAAATAAACAAGTCTGCCCACTATCTCATCCCTGCTACAACAGCTACTAGTAGAAACACATATCCCCACAAGGAAGGCTTCTCCAACAGCAGAACGTAACATGATCTGGAAAAAGTGCTGGGAGAAGAACCTGAGCAAGGGACAAGAGTCCCAACATCAACCCCAGACAAGAGCCAGCCCTTTCCCTCCTAGGGGAACCCTCGAAGGCTGGACCGTGACTGCTTCGCTATTCTTGGGCTGCTGAGAAACAAAGGAGTTGAGCGATGATCTTGAGGAAAGGTACAGCAAACATTGTGCTACATACTCTGTGTGCTCTTTCCCTTCAGTGCCTCTTTTTTTTTTTCTTTTAATGCTTTGTTTTTACAAGTGTCTTGTGCAGATTAAAAATGACAAACTATTAGCAATTACTAACCTCACATTTAACGCAGCTTTCCATTCAGTTTGTTTCTGCATAGGCTTACGGAGCATCAGAAAAGACAGATTGTAAGATGCATTACATTACGTGCCTGCTTCTACTCCTACTAACCGTGGATGATTGTACAGGAAAGGCAATTGCTTATCTAAATCGAGATAAGCATTATTTCCATATGTTCCATCACCAGGGGGAAAGCATTCACAGATGCACTCTCGTACTTCAGATTTGTAGTACAGATTTGTCCTATCACTTCTTGGACTTAAACAAGATCAGAACCTGAGCACAAGGAAGAAACATCTGTTGCAGACAAATCACTTTCTACCTAGCCAAAAATGCAGCACATCATGCAAGTCAAGAGCGCTTGTGATGAACACACCAACACCTCCCTGCCTGCACGCTCTGCCAATATGCTCTGTTTCAGCTAATTACAAAGCGGCATGATTAGATTAGCTGAGGGCTATAGCCAAGTACGAAGCTTACGAGGCACAGACACACCGTGAATCACAGAACGGATGACGCTGAGTGGACCCTCTAGAGATCATAAACTCCAACCTCCCTGCTCAAAGCAGGGTCACCCAGTGTAAGTTGCCCCAGACCCTGTCCCAGCTGGATTTCGAGTATCTCCAAAGACAGAGACTCCACAACCTCTCTGAACAATGTGCTCCAGTGTTCGGCCACTCTCACAGTATGTGTTTTCTTACACTCAAAAAGAATTTGCTCTTTCCATTTGTGCCTATTGCCTCTTGTCCTGTCACTCTGTACTGCTGAGAAGAGTCTGGAGCCATCTTCTTCATACCCTGCCATCATATGTTTATAGGTATTGATTAGATACCATCTGAGGCATCTTCAGGCTAAACTCCAGCTCTCAGCTTCTCCTTGCAGGAGAGATGCTCCAGTCCCCTAATCATCTTTGTGGCATCAACTACACCTCCCAGTATTGTTCCACTCACAGATTTGCTGAGGTTGCATCCTCCAGGTCAGGAGATCACGGTATCTCCCATGCAAGGTTTGTAAGGAGGTACGAAACATCCCCATCTGAGGACGTGAGCATCACTTGATGTCCACTGGTTAACTGTGGAGCTCACATCCAATGAACCACATTGTAATTGAGTTCAACAGCGCTATTACACACCCCTTTTAAAGTACTTGCAAAAACCCCAGGACTAACTCACTTGGTCCAAGCTAAATGCAGTGAATTTGGCCACCAGCAGCCCACAAGCAGGCTCGTAAATATGAGCCACTACCTTACAGCCACATGATTGAATTGGGGCCACTGAGGACTACATTACACATTTAATAAAGAGTGCTGTACCATGAGAATTGATAAAAAATAGCCAGTCAGTCCTAACAACCCACACAGCTCTCATGCAAAATGCAGTTATTCTTGTGTTACAAAGGTCCTGCATAGTCCTTAGCGGTGTTATGTTCCAGCCTTTTCCTCAGTCTATTCCACACAGCTCTGTATGTCCCGCAAAAACAAACCAAAGAAGCAAAAAATCCTTTTAAGTCTGAGAGCAGAGCAAGGAGAGAGAACGGAGAAGCTTGGCCTTTTTCTGAAGTTTTTGTAAAACAAGGGAAGACTTGGTATGGAGAGCAAAAGTAGCGAAGCACAAAGTTTGAGGAAGCAGTGATAACAAACAAGGAGAACAAGAGAAGGAATATATTCTCGTTTCTTATTTGCGATGCAACCTGGTCTGCAGGGACATGCAATTGTCAACTCATACATCAAAGTCTTCTCACTTCAGTGGCATGCACAGTGACAGCAAAGACACGACGTAAGTAGGCTGAGGCCCTGGGGTATCTGTGTTTACTTGGAGAGTCAGCATTCAGCTGCTGTAGTCGCTGTGCTTGCTTCTGCTGGCTTGAGATTTCATGATTTAGGGACCGTAGGAATGGTTGCTGGTTTAGCTGTGACCCAGAAGGAGCTGTGCTTTGTGTATTTAAAGAAGTTCACTCACTCTCTTGTTCAGTGTTTCTTCTGGGTTTGTTTTTAAATGTGAGTCTTCAGAGGGATTTAAGACTTTGTGACTACATACTGGCAGAAAAATGCTGTTGGATAGCATGTTTACTAAGCTCTTGCCCAAACCTTATCATCAGTACATCAATCTGAGGGACAGCAAGAAATCTGATACATAAATCCTTCTTCCAGAACAGCGGTGTGTATTGTACTTAAGTATGTTAAATGGTCAACCAAGGGCACACGGAGGCAAGAACTACACTGCATTATGTCCGAGTCAGTTCGTACTTTAGAACCTCCTTCTACTACAGAAAACTTTTAATTAACAATGAAAGTTCAAAAATTGAGAGGAAAAACGTATTACGCTCTTAGATGCCTGTTTGTTGCCTCATAGAAATATGTTGATACTTTTCTGTAACACTAAAAGGCTACAGGTGAAGCTACTTTGCTCGAGTACTTCAAAGACAAAGCAGATCACCTTCACTGCAAGGGCTGTGTCTTGGTAACGTCACAGCATTCACACAACTGCTCCTGGTAGGTTCAAATCAATCCAGTATCTCCTGGGATAACCATGACCCTTCATCCAAGACTCACTTTACCAGCAGCACGGTATTCCAAAACTAAGCTTTAGAAACAGGCTGGAAAAAACACCTCTTCACGAGCAACCAGGTGTTCAGTCTTCAGCAGCATCTATTTTATTTAGCAAGAAGTGAAAACCCATTTTAATAGGTGTGCACAGCACACAAAGCTTCAAGCAGAATTAAAGTAAGTCTATAGTGAGAAATCACAAATTCACTAGCTTTCATTCACTAGCTTACTAAGCAGTCAGACAATTTTTACTCTACGTTCTCTGCTTTTTGAATTCCCTACACCATTGCTAAGCAACAGCTTCTCCAGTTCAGCATTACAGCCTTTTGTAGGACTTACTGTGGAGCTTGGAAATAAAAAGTTGCCACCAGCAAACTATGAAACTTCTGCAAAACTGTCAGCAAATATTTCATGGCATTGTCATTCAAGAACTTCTCTGCATGAGATATAGCGACAACTGCCTGCCAGATGGGAGCAGGAACTTTAGTTTTTTAGGACCAGGGGACAGATATGTCAGTCTTTATGCAAGTACAAAAGAATGTTTTCTGCTTGGTGGGTAGTGCTTACCTTGCAGCATTTCCCCTTCCTGACTCCCTGAGATACCACATGTAATTTGTTACCCTCAGAAACAACAGGGCTTCAAATCCAAACAGCAAGGTACAGAAGAAAGTCTTCAATATTTGAAGAGGTCTCCACCAAGACCCACTAGTGTTGTGAGTCACACTTGCTTACACTAAGGACTTGAAAAAACACAAAGTAATACAAACTCAGAAGTAGTTACAAACCCACTAGCAGTCAGGAGAAAGATTTAGCTCTATCTTATTCTCCATGTCTACCTGGAAATAAAAGACACAACAACCCTCAAAGCCCTTAAGTCAACATAGACATATGTTGGTGTGCACCACTGGATTTAGTTATTTGCAATACACTTACAAACCTTCTCCTGTAAAAACTCTGATAGCAGTGCAGAAAGTGGGGGAAACAAAAAACAAACAAACAACAACAAAAAAGAACTCTTCTTTTGCTGATCCATAACAGTTACAAAAAATCTGGGGTTTGCTTTCAGTTATTATAGATTCATTAACTATTCCCACAAAAGGGCAGAACTGCAACACACAATATGTTCGTATGAGAGCAGCACCGTTTTTAAAGAGTACCGTATTCATACAGAAAATACTACATTAAGCCTACAGGAACAAATCCAATGAGGGTTTAACTTCAAGTTGTACTTCTGCAGCAAATGAAAAACAACCTACAAGACCTTTACAGACTAACCATCAGTAACAAAAAGACATAATTTGAATAAACAAGCCTCTGTGAAGAAGCAAAGGGCAGGATAAGGCAGGTAGACGTTTTAAAGCAAGACAGATGTGCAACCAGTTCTACACTTTCTTCGTATCTGCATTACTGAGTCTTTTGGACGGGATCTTCTTAGTAAACTATAGAGCAGTCTTTTCTAACTCAGTGTTTGACCATGAACTGCTAGAGATGCTATTAGTGCAAAGGTGCATGTAGAGAACTACTTACACTTTCAGAAATAAATGTACTGGCTATACCTGCACAAGGCTGAGAGGTTTCAATTTGCAAGATGTGCATTCTATAGCATCCGGTCCACAAAAAAACCCATCTGGCAACTTTGGTAAAGGCCCTGGTGATACACACTTCTGCAAAGATGCCAAGTCAACACACAACACCTGCAAGTCTCAGTACCTTTTCTGTGTACAAACACTATGCTTCCCTCTCCCCCATCATTCAAATAAGAAATATTTCTTAGTGAAATGGAGCCACACATAAAAATCATAGTTTCAACGGTTTTTAAGGCTGTGCAAGGTAGAAATGTAAACTAGATTGTTAAGCCTTCTCTCCAGCGCAAAGTAACATTTCCTGTGCATAGTAACAAACGTGTCTGTACGCAGCACTTCCTACAGGATTCTGTATCAACTGGATTTTCCAACAGCAGACCAGATAGATGCCCTCTCACAGAGAAAGACACATAGCACTTCACATAGGGAGCACTGCAACAACTTTTTCAGACATAAGCTGAATTGTTGGAGACACTTTATGTGGTGAGTACTTCACCTCTGGTGAACTGAAAAAGGGAAACCAAGCTTATCTGGTTTTCACTGATTGGGTTCTTAACACATGTGTAATCAAGTGGTTAATTGTGCATGAAGCAAATGCAGCTATGCGTGAAAGTTGGTTAATATCATCCAGAGAGCTCAGTGAGCTCAAACTGCATCAGTGATCCCCTGACCTTATTAAGGAGTAAAACCAGTGTCCTTACATGATGGTTAACTTTCAAACTTGATGCAAGCCTCCTACATCCAGAGAACAGCAGCTGATAGGCCTGCCCTGTGTGATCACTAATTATTATTAGCCCCAAGCAGCAAATCCTAGTTGAAGCAATAGTTCAGCACCTTCATATATGTCTGTGACATCTAAGCTACAGCAAATTAAGACAAGTCATACCAGTCTCTTACTGTCTTATCAAAAGATGCTGCCAGTCTTCTGCAGGACATCAGCTTTTTCCACCTACACTTGAAGACATCAAAGACCTGACAGAGCATCAGGTCTACTCTAGTAAGCCATGACAAAGGTACAATTTAACAGCTTGATCTTGGCCTCAACCTAATCACAGACACATGGCTGCTAGTCAGGCTGGCACAGTGGCTCACATCTGTCTGCAAAAGAGTGTGAGAACAGATGCTACAATCCATCATAAATTATAGCTGATACCTTTAGCCAAGCTACCATACTGAGCAAAATGAGATGACTTACTGAAACTGCCTTTGTAGAGCAAGAAATTTATTTGGGGATCTGATCTTGCAATCCCCCATGCTCAACAGGAGCTCAGCCTTTATACACCAAAAAAGGAGGGGGAAGCAATAATAAAAGACAGACATACGCATAAACACAAATTACTGGAAACCAAGATGTATAACCTATTACTTTTCCCCTGCATATATTAAAACTCTCTCATTCAAAAAAGTTACTGTTGTTCTTCTTTCCCTTAGGCGTCTTGACTATGAGACAAGTTCAGGCTAGAACCTGAAAAACTCTACACTTTCTCAGCGATTTCTGAGGAACAGCACATTCTGGCTTACAGCATCACTGCTGCTGAAGCCGTTGTTCTTACACTCTGGACAAGGCCACGAGCTGACAGCACACCGTGTCCTCTGGACTTCAGCTCTGGTTCGAACTTCCTTCAGGACCTCTGTAGAAAACATCAGTGCACAGTGATGTTCAGTAGCAACAAAAATTTATTGTTTATCATACTGCAAGGAACAGATGCTTAGGTGTTATTAATCTGGCCAAAACTCATATTACCAACAAAAACATTAGCAATATTCTTTCTGGCAAAGATGTGCTTAACTTCCCTTTGCATCTGCACCTACTATCACTCTCTAAAACACGCTGAGAGCTTGCCGAGCTTCAATAACGATACTAATTTATTGTCGAGAGCAACACCGTTTCCTACAGTTAACTCTTGCCCCTTGAGATCAGAGAGTTCTCTTAGCTGCACGCGGAAAGGCTGCAAAACGATAACTCTATCAAGGACCTGTATAAGCTTCATGCTGTGTGGAAGTTAACTTGTTAAAAAAAATCATGGGACAGTAGCTTAAAAAGAAGTCATCATCTTAATTACATCAAAGACAAGTGATTTACTTCCTTAGAGAGAGGATTAGCCACACTGGATTATGTGTTCTTAATCTATATAGACAGAGTTGATTTTTTTTACCTTTTAATAATCACCTCTCACATTTGCTGAAAGCAAGATTTTTCTGTTTTTTCCCAAAACACTTTAAAGAAAACTGTAATGCAAGCATTCATTTTTTTACAGCTAATCCATCCTATAAAAGTTATACGCATGCAGCTCACCAGGGATTTACAAGGTCAATTGAATACATATTGGTTCTTCTGGTTTACTGTAGTTTTGTTCCCCCACTGTAATAAACACCCTGCTTTGTCCACTTATATCAGGAATACAGCTAACTAGATAGGACTACTTGCCTCTAAAAACAAAGACCCCCCCCAGAAGAGGTTACTTCTTAATTTAAACACAAGGAAGCTTGCACCTGCAGAGTTCTTCCCCATTTCAAAGCTATCTTTGGAAAAGAATAGCTGAGGTATATATTTAGCAAGACAGAAAGGTGTGCGGGGTCAGGAGCTCACAGGGTCAGATTTGCACCACTCTGCAACTTTGCATCTGTTCAGAACAGATCCCCAAAGGGCAGCCAAGAGCCTGGGACGAGTGGAGCACACAGCGCTCTGGTTACTCCCCATGGCTCTGGCAGCCTCTGACATCTGTGGCAGCCAAAGGCAAACCACCTCAGTCTCAAAGTCACTCTGTGTTAGGCCATGGGCGCACAGTCCCCCGGACACCTTTAGAACAGACAAATAAGCTGCAAACACGGAGCGGTAGCAACAGCAAATCAGGTCCTTTGCTGCTTCCTTAATACATGCATAACATGGACAGACAACAGAAATGAGCCACTTCCACAAAAAGCACATTATTTCCTAAGTATTAAAAATATTTCATTACCATGATCGTCACAGAAGCCACATTGTTAGTCTTTTAGTGGACCTCCCCCAGCTATTACGCACAGCAATTAGTAAGCGGTGATCTCCACATGCATCTAAATGAAACAGCTCTCTAACCTTAAACCTCGTGATAAAATGTTCAGCGTGAGTAACAGAACAGCATGCCAATATATGAAAAGTAAGGACAAAACTAAACACAGCACTGACTGTCAGCAAAGCTGGACTCACATTCAATGCCACGGTCAAGAGCAGGACACCCTGAACTGTGGCATACAACTTATTGCCGTTTTCCACGTGAAGTCTGTGGAAAAACTGTTGTACTGTGACCTTAACCAAACAGTTCCAGTAGCAAAAGCACCATTTTCTTAGACTGACAGCAGGAATCACACTAAGATGTCTCAATTTACTTTCTTCCTTGTCACTCAGCTACAAATCTGTTTTAAAGATGCTTGTTAAAGTCACTATAAGAAAAAAATATAATGTGAGCTGATGGGTTTGTTTCTTTGGCGGAGGGATGGTCTTGAATCATACTGGCTTCGTATAGCAATTACAGACAGAACTCATTGATTGTCGGGCAACTTTTGACAATCTTTATGTTCTAGTAGAACATAATTCCTTGTTCTGTATAACTCGCTGAAAATAATGAGTGATTTAGAGAGGTGTTATTTCTCTCTTGTAGACATCTGGCTGAATTCCACCGCAGCTTAGTAGCGACATTAGTTTCCAAAGGCTGTTTGATGATCACCACCTTGGTTTCTGGTTCCTGCGGGACAGATATTCACATATAACAGGGCCACACGGAGATGCCCTGAAGAACCCAGTATTACCTGTTTCGCTAACCATCTCTAGAAATGCTGGTCAGAGCTCACTATTACCATGTATTTTCTTTCGAGCATGAAGTACTTCAAGTGGTTCATCTAGATGCTTTGACACTATAATCCTGTGTCAACTCACTGTGAATATTTAGAAAGCTACAGATTCATAGTACAAAGACACATTATTGAATCAAAACCTTACTATTGTACATAAACCCCTCCATGTTAAAGTAGATTAATTTGAATAGTTTGAACCATATCATTTTTTCTAAAAATATAGCAGATTAAGAAAATCCAGAGGCTGCCAAAACATCTAAACATACTTTAAGACTTGCTTAAAAAAAAAGACTGCAGACCTTTAATGTCATTTAATCTTGAACGAAAATAAAAGACTCAACAGTTACTGTGTCTTCCATTTTCTCTTCATCCAATCAAAAGTATTTTTTACCATTAGCAAAGTTCTTTAAACTATCACCTGAATTTGCTGTTTTCTTGCTACCACTGCTACACCTATAAATCCCAGAGGCCATGACAGTCAGCAGAACTGACAGCTGCCTTGAGTTAAACTATATAATTTATTCCATTTTCTGAATTATCCCATTAATGCAACAGAACATTTTTCTACCGATGACACACAGAAACTCAGTGACAACGGAATTCCCGAGACCCTGATTTTTCAAAAAGCTTTCAAGAAAACGTTGTCTGAAGTCATCTCTCACATTCCCCACTGAAGAGTAAAGACATCTTTGGGAATAACTGTGTACCCAAGAAAAAGCTAATATAGGTATTTAACTTCAAAAAGCAACTCTAGTTATTCAACTGCATGGTGGCATTTTATTCACCAAGCACCACAAAACATAAGTTATCACTGTGGTACAGGATGAGTGCCTAGCATAAATTCATATATAATAAATAGCATTGAAATAAAAGTATATAAATTCCAGGGCTTCAGAAAACAACTCCATTATTTGCATATTGTCAGGGAGGCATTCTACTTCAAAGTACAAGACAGATGAGATGTGTCTGCCTTTAGTATATCTGAAGGATAAGAAGTTGGAGGAACAATGGACTGCAGTATATATCCAGCCCTATATGTCAGGCTCACTCTGTTTCCAAAGTAGACAACTCCTCACTTCCTTAATAAATGTGGTTAAAACAAAAGAAGTTTACACTTACAGAACTACTTCAAGAACAATTTTTCTTTTTCCATCCTTACCATCCTCTCTAACATTCAAGAGGACCACTGCTCAATAACAGCAGCAGAAGGAAAAGGGACAATATTATGATACTTGATCTCCGAAGGCCACTTGTGCAGCCTGGCAAGCTGTACGCCAAAACACAGGGGTGCTGACAACACCATCCTTCTGGAAATGCACATACCCACAGCAGCACCAGGCTTAGTCCCTGCATTCCACATAGCGCCACTCCTCCCTGCCATCCCCTAAAATCAAAAATTATCAGATATATTGACCAAATTCCATGCTAGAACACACACCAACTTAATTTCTTACGGCTAGTCATATGAGGAGACTTGCAAAAATCACAGGTTTGTTTTACAAACAGAAAAGCAAAACAAAAACAAAAGCTATCCACAGCTGCTTTCAACTTCTGAAAGTTTTCAAACACCTTTGCTGATATATGTATATATATCAGCTGATATATATATATATAAACCCTCATCAGCTGCCATTCAGAATTCCCTAACTTCACTCCTCAGAAGCCTTTATACTGTTACGCATCCCTATGTTATAAAGACTTCTAGCCTTGTCCAAATTTACCTCAACATCAACTTATACCAAGCTTTATGGTTTTCTTCAGAATTTTGTTCTGTACGCAACTTCACACCAAGAGGTGGAGGAGGAGGGGTGTGGAAAAAACACTTTCCTCCACAAACTAAGGTAAGTTCTCCAAACTTATCAATAAAGAGCATGCAGGTATATCAGGGTGGTCAAGTTGGTTCCTTCCCAACACGAACTTCTTCAGTCATTTCAGTTTCAGCACTTCCACACAGACTTTCCAAGAATCTTCTGTTAAACTTCCATAAAACAAAAATGCGTGCTTAACTGGAATCTCCTAACATTCTCCAGCGAGTCATTCACATTTAAAAATGGGTACCATAAAGACTTGGTATTTTTCACACAATTTTTCCTAACAGTCAGAACAAAAATTTGTACAGCACTGAACACCCTTAATCTCGAGTTGAGTATCTACAGGGACTTTTGCCAACCCAGATGCTCTCCCCTTCTCCTACAGCTTCTTACTCCAGCAGCTGATTGATTGCACCTGCTTCGCTCTATTTGTTCTCGATTCCTTTCTTGATTTCTCCTCATCACTCTTCTTGAACAGCCACTCCACACTTTACTCATCAAGCTGTCATTTTTTTCCACTGTATACAGTGTTGGAAGTAAATGGTAAATAACTTTTTCCGCATTCCCCATCAGTTGCTCTTTTGGCTTGTCAAGCATACAGAGAACTTTTTCTTCCATCCCTTAAGACCTCCTCAGATTGTCACTGCGAGAAGTAGCCTTTCACTTGAAGAAAACATCAGAACTCGGGCATGGCACTGTCAAGGCATCACCGATTTCATCACATCTGGGGTTCACTTACTCTCTCCACAACGTCATTTAGGTTGTACCAGTTGCCCACCATATGTCCCAGCATACAGAGATGAAGTTCTCATCAGCAAGGCAACTTAAATTCTAATTTTTCAGTTGTTCAGCTCAGAAAGACAGTTCTTACACACTCTTGATACCTTCAGAGTGGGGTCAACGTATAAGGCAAATAAAGTTTGAAACAGATGCAGTAATAGTCACATTAATATACATTTCTTTTAATTGTACTGATCAGTTGAAAAACAGAAGCATCTCGGCATCTAACCTTCTAGAAGTTCACTATTCCACATGACTTATTTACAACAAACACATCAAAGAAAACAAGTGACTATGGATATTTTCTCCTGAATGTACAGTATAACAAAAGCTTCAAGTAGCAGAGAACAAGTGTTTCAGCTTCACTTTTGCCTTCCAGCAGTTTTTGCAGTGTACTGGGTACTAACAGAAAGAACGCCAGAGCAGCTACAAGAACATAAATTCACCACTGCCACAACTCAATACCCGCACACTACACACTGACGTTTTCCTTACGTGAAGTGTAACAGCAATCACAACTTAAATCCACACCTTGTCAGGTTCAGCAGCCCAAGTAATACAAGAACTGTGAATCTTAGCACGTTATACAGAATCTGAGAGCAGTTAGAATAAAAACATAGTTTAGTCTCCCAGTTAAGCCACATGATATACTGCACATCCCCATGCACTGCAGGACTCCAAAGTGAACTTTGGATAAGCCAGGTCATCTTTTTTATTTTATGCAGCCTTTGTTTTCTAGATGGACAGGGTTCTTGATGTTGTAATATATAAAAGACCCACTCTAATGGGAGAAAGAGGTCTCTGCGTACTGCTGAAACACAGCTACTCAGCCACCACTGACGTATTTTCACTTCAAAAGTCACTAAAGATGCTTTCCAGAGTAGATGATCGCAGTACTTGTTTATGACAACGGCATCTGCGATTCTGTCAGCTCTTCCAGATTGTACTAAAGAAGTGTTGCAGCTTTCCCATTTTATGAAAAAACAGCTGATTAGTTCCAGGCTTCATCTCATCATGTTCACCTGCAGCCATGAGACTATTCTACACACCTGTTCACACAGGCCAGTATTGTCCCTTAATGACAACAGAAGTATCAGAAAACTAGTCATGCACCTGCAGAAGCAAGAAGCACTTTAGGTCTCATAGTTAGATCCTCCTCCAAAAAACACAAGCTTCAGCTGAGTGAGATGACAAGACACACAAAGAAAAAAGGAGGAGGAAACCAGCTCAGGAAAAGTCCCTCTTCTTCCACGCCCTTTTGTGGATGAAAGAGAACTACACAAAGACATGCTGTTACAGAGTTATCTGCAGAATTATCCCAGTGAATCGGACTCTCATTTTTGGTCAGCTTTCACTGCAAATATTTAGACAACTCTGCAGGTGATCGTAACCATAATGCTACGCATGCTAAGACAAGTGGAGTCAATCCAGGCCAGGCTGATGTTCCTCAGCCCAAGAAAGCAGAAAGGACTGTGAGTAAGAAATGCTGCTTTTAAGAGAAGCTTCAAATCCAATCTTCTCCCGCTCCTGGATTTTCAGATAACAGCACAATTTGTGCAATTCTCCTCTGCTTTTCAGCCACCTAGCAGAACAACACTATTTTTTCCAGATTCTCGATATTGTTTGCTTGGTGAGTTTCAAATAAAAAAGTTCATCAGGCTGGAATGTAAGACTCATGCAGAGAATAGCTATTTTACACACTTAAGGGTATTGCTATTATTATGACTCTGTCTGGGGATACTTGCAAAATTAGCAGACACCACTGAGGCTTTAATGAATTTTGCTGGGGTTTCCTCCTCACCCCCAACGTGCTCTTGTCCCCATGTCAGGTTGCCAGAACAGGGATTCTGAGTGTTGGCCCTCCTATAAGTAACTTTAGACTGAGAAATCAGAATGGTCTACATTTAAAAACATTCCCCTGTTTCAATTACCATCATTTTTGTTCTTACTTTTTAAGTCTTCCATCCACGTCGGAATATTTTTCAATGCAACGTAGCCCCTTAAGTACTCTTTGCGTCTTTCTTCCAAGGTCATCTTCAGCAAACGCTCTGTTTAGAGGAAAAAGAAATAAAAAGAAGTTTTGCAAGCTTTCATATATTTTTGCACGTTAGCCAAGTAGTGACCAATTCAGCACCCTTGATGCAATTAAATCCCATTTGAGAAAACAAAGCACTGGTGATTCAATGAGTTACAAAGTAATGGGAGCTAAACATGGTGCATCTAAACAACTACACATGCCTATTTCTGGATATCCCTGTTCAGCAAAACTAAATGCCTCTTCACAGCACTCTCAGCTGTCCCATCTTCATCCTCACATCATCACTGTGCCTTTTTCCTGCCACTTTAATTCAAGGATCAGAAAACTAACGGCGCATCTATTAAGTAAGGAATTATTGGTTTATAGAGAGTTTTCAGGTATTAAAGTCTGTTCTTTGGGTTCTGCATTTGTAAATGATAACTTAAAAAAAAAGTTAGGAAGATCTACATTGAAACATTTTCACTTAAATGAGTTTACCAATGCCAACAAATGAAGGCGTGGAGCATAGCACAAAGTTAATGAAGTTAGAGCTAAAGAAAAAGTTATGTCACTTTCTAGATGACTGGGGTGAAGAGAAAGGCATTTCCCCTCGGTTGGGGTCTTTTGTGCAGCACAAAGTGTAATTTTCAACATGAAAAAGCCACCGTTGTTTGCTCTAGACACATGCAGTGGCATTTACTTCCATCTGGGGCCCAAAAGAAGTAGCTGTAGAAAATAAGGATATCTGTTAGATACTCGAGAGGTAAGTGATAGAAGTACATCAAAGTTTGACAAACTTTGGCTGAACATAATCCCAAGCACTAGGAAAGCCGACTGCCATCCACCAGCTGTTTCTAAAAAGCAGACCGGGACCAGCACAAAACGCATCTACCGGATTTAAAGAGCTACAAAACAGAACCAGAGTTCAAAGCAAGCAGCATGGGTTAAGCTTTAGAGATTTTTATTTTGAGCACTAATAACACTTGGTTACTGCACTAAAACGCATATGGATGGTTGTTTTCTCCTGAGAAAGTCACCATGTCTTTTTTCAGACATTTAGTGAAAAGTAAAGCCTCTAAGATTGTACAATTGTGACGGCTACTGCCAACTTCACTCTTCTTCAGACCTTGCTATAAATGGACCAACTTCTAAGAAAAGAAAGAAAAAAAAAAAGAACACACATCCCAGTGACCCAACACTGCAAACAACCCTGATGCTTCAGCAAGACCCTGTACCTGATTTTTCCAGCCACATCCTCTTCTCCCTCCCCACCTCATCAATACTTAGTATGAGCTCAGCACAAGATGCAGAAGAGCTTTTCCCTTTCCAAAAGGAGGGGGAAAACAAAACAACTATACTCATACACTAATCAAGTTTCTGGGTCTGTTTTTACCGGTGGCACTGTACTACTATTACCATACTAACAGTTTTTCTTGACACATTAATCACTAATAAACGCTCTTTGATGATTCAGGAGTTTTTAGGGGCGCAGGGGAGGGCTAGACCCACATTATTGCCTTTAGCATAAAGCACTAGACAGACATGAAAAAATATTTTCATCTCAAGCTGAAGGAGCAGTGAGCAAGCTGAACACGGAAATTGCTTCTCAGATCAAACCTTAAGAAAAATAACTTTCATGTGTTTTATTTGCAAAATAAGGTCTTCTATTTATGCAAGCTGCAATTACCACAGTCCAATAACCAAAGGCAGGTTTTGAGCACAGACTCAGTTATTTATTTTGATTTTTCTTTTGACAGTATTACCAATTTCTTCAGTTGACAAAAACATTTCTCTCCCATTATTCAGGCTTGGTATCTTAATTGGATATTTACACATGCAAAAGCAAAGCTAATGAGATTAGGATCACCATGATGCACAACAGATACACACTTAACTCCACTACTTGATCTTCAAGCAAAACACCAAGTATCTCAGGTGCTCAGTGGAACTACCACAGAAGGGGAAACCTGAGAGTGTGTTCTGTGCATGTCAGGTTTGAGGGACTGACAGGCAGAAGTCTGACTGCCCTTTGCTGAAGAAGTTACAGAGCCAGTTCAGTGCCTTCAAAACACAAGCTCCTCTAGTAAGGTTTCATAAAACTCTGCTCCTGCAGCAGTAAGAATTTAAACTGAGTCTGAACTGCATACAGACCTCCTGAAAGATGCTTTCACCAGCCTTCGCTACAAGTAGTTTTCTGCCTGTAGCTTTATTAAGTGCCTTGAAAGTTTACGCACAGACCAGTCCTGCTCCTACTACTTTCAGCTGTCCTCACGTAAGATCCACTCTGGGAGAATGGGGACCAACCTTTAATTACCAAGAAAGTAATTAAGGAAAGTAAGCGTATTGTCAGTAGGTTTGAACTCAATATTTAGCAACTAGCACTTTTTAAGAAGAAAGTTCTGCAGAATCTAGCAGGCTGAAAACAATTGCACTCAGAGCTTCCTGGGAAGAGCAGAACCAGCGAGCACAGCAGCTTTACAAGGGTTCAGGAGCACCTAGGAAAGGCAAAGATACACCTAAGAAATTATTTTATTTCAAAAGTGCAGTCTAGGTAGGAAGCTGGGTTTCTACAGTTTTCCTCTCTAGCAAAGAAGGTACTTGGTAAGATCAGTCACGCAAGGCTACAAACTGAAGAACAAAGCCAACAATAAACGTCAAAGTTTTTTCCGGCCTCCTCACTCAAAATACCCAGGGCCAGCATCATCAGCACAGTGCTGGAACGCAGTTACTGGAGCAGAAGACTGGCAAACACTGTTCGTTCTCACTAGACAAAGAGACACCGCGTTCTGGCCAACCACCACTCGCAAACATGCTGCCCTGGAGAGAAAAATCTCACCAGCAATCACGAGCTCCAGTTTGCATTCAGTCACATCACCGTACCAATGGAGACCACCATCCTGACAGCCGAGACAAGCAAAGCGTGTCTGCCGTCCAGGTTCCCAGCTTACCCTTCAGCCCCTCCGCTCAACCCTCCTGTAGTGTTCAAGTTTACAAGCCAGGCTGTGAATTCACACAGGCAGCAGCAGAGCTGGAAGAGATTAATAATGGGAACACTCACCAGAGCCTACCAGAAACCTTTCCCTGCCTGCCCCCAGCAGAAAAACAGTGGTTTTTTGAAGGTAACAACATAAAGCATTAAGAACTTGCACAGGGAAAGTCAGTTATAGCTGATGACACATTTGCAAGGCCTGAGAAGATTTAACTATTGGACACAACTTAGGTATCTGACAGAAATTTGTTGCCTCACCTTAACTACACAATCATGCTCTGTAAGACAGTTTTGAAAGAAAAAGTACGTAACAACACTCGCTTCCTTTGAGAAGAGTTTGGCAGGAGCAGCTAACCTACAGAGAGCTCAGTTTATTTCTGTTTTAACATTTTTTCCCTCAGAAACAACTTGATTTCTGCCACAGACAACAAGGACAAATCTCCTCCTTCGAACTACTCTTCTGCCTTCTTGGCTTGAAACACAGACACAGTCACAGGGTTGGTGGAAGACAAGAAAGAAAACTTAAAAGTGATCAATATAAAATAATCTAAAGGGCAAAGTTTGTGTAAAATGCTTGATCCATGTTTTTCACACTCTGGAGTTTAACACTGGGGATTTATAAGCTAGCACTACACAGGCTGGGGACCCTTAAAAAAAAAAAAAATGGGAGAAATATTTCTTACGGGGGGGTGTGTGTGTGTTTTGCGAGCCCCACACCCCCAATGCTTTACCCTGGCTGATCAACGCCAGAAACTACACTACAGTGCATTTAACCTGCCGTACCAATAAACCATTTTTTCCCCCTGAAAAACATACGCATTAAAACGAGAAAAGGGCACGTTTGTGCAGCACGTGCCCAACTTTTCGGCCTGAAACACTTGCCCAAGGTGACTCGGGGGCGGGCGGCCCTGAGGGGCAGTTCCCACCCCCACCGCCCTTCTCCTCACGGGCAAAGTCAGTCAGCGACAACCAACGCGGGGGGGAACACCTCAAAATCCTGCAACCCGGGGTCCTCCCCGCCCCGTCTGTCGGAGGGGTGCGCGGTTTTCGGGTGTTTCAGGGCGGAGAGCCCGGCGCACCGCCCTCCCCCCTCCCGTCACCTCAGCCCGGGCGGCGGGAAGCGCCGCCAGGCAACTCCCCGGCGGGGCGGCGGCTCCGAGGGGACAGGACACCCCCTGCACCCCGCACAAGTCAGCGGGAGGTGGAGGCGGGAGCAGCGGGCCCGGCACCGTGCGGCGGGAAGAACGGTGAATACCTTTCTCCTCCCGCCAGGGCTTTTTCCGCTTGTTGCCGGGGTACATGGTGGTGTGGCTGGCGGCGGCTTTGAGCTGCAGGTTCCCCAGGCTCACGAGGGGGTGGAAGAGACGCCGCGCCAGAGCCGAGCGCTACCGACGCCGCCGTGCGCCGCTGCTGCTGCCGCTGCTCCCGCTCCCCGCCGGCTCCGCACGGCGCCCGTCAGCTGGGTCACGCCTCGCTCTAACCCGACACCCCCGCAGCGCCCGCCCCCCTCTCCACCGCCCGTTGGCTCCGCCAGACGCCGCTCATCAGCCCCCTCCTCCGCCCGCCGCTGCCGCCGCCGCCGGACCGGGCCCGGCGGACGCACCGGCCAGGAGGGGCCTGAGCACGGCGCCGGTGCGGACGGCGACGCCGGGGTGTTTTATTTTTTAACCGGGAGGTGTGTGGGGGGCCGCCGGGACCGGCGGGTGTAGGGGGTGCTTGGGTGCGACAGTGGCCGCCTGCGCGCGGTGTCGGCGGCAGCACTCGGTGCCCCCGCGGCGAGGGAGGGAGGGAACGGGCGGGCACCCCCGTCCCGCCACCGCCCCCCGCCCCGCCTCCTCCGCGCTTTGCTTCCGGGTTGCCGGCCGTTACCGAGCGCGCCGCCGATTGGCCGGGAGCCGTTGCTAAGTGACGGCGTCGGGGCCCGTCGGGGCCAAGGGCTGCGGGCCGGGGGGTGGCCTGGGGGCGGCAGAGTCCGCCCCGGTTGGCCGAGCGCTCCCTCCGGCCTTGCATCGGCTAACGGGCTTCCCCCAGCGCGGTGTTGATATAACAGCACCGCTGCTGTGAAAACCGCCGCTCCTGCCACAGGGGTCAACGTCCACCCGGGGACTGAAGGTCAGGGAAGCCACAGGCTGTTTTCCTTACGGAGGCTGAGTTTCCTTGTCTAAATCAACACACAAAAGGGATAAATATAAAAGCTTACTGGGAGCTGTACGGATCCTCACTTGCACTTACATGGATGTAAAGGCTCTTCCTCCTGCAGCAGAAGGGCTTGGCCTGGGCTCCCTAGTTTAGGAAGGATGAGGGGTCTGGAGCATCTTTCTTCTGAGACTGAGAGAGCTGGGGCTGTTCAGCCTGTGGAAGAGAAGCTGAGATGGGATCTCAACAATGCTCATAAATGCTCATAAAGGGTGGGTGTTAAGAGAATGGACCAGACTCTTTTCAGTGGTGCCCAGTGACAGGATGAGGGGCAATGGGCACAGGCTGAAACACCAGAGGTTCCATCTGAATATGAGGAGAAACTTCTTTACTTTGAGGTGCCAGAGCCCTGGACCAGGCTGCCCAGAGAGGCTGTGGAGTCTCCTTCTCTGGAGACATTCAAAACTCACCTGGACACATTCCTGTGCTATCTGCTCTGGTGAACCTGCTTTAGCAGGTGGGTTGGACCAGATGATCTCCAGAGGTCCCTTCCAAACCCAACCAGTCTGTGATTCTGTGGCTCTGGAACACAGTGGGTGCTGGCAGGTGCTTAACTTGGAGTTTGGCAGGAGTCAGAAGGGGCTGGGGACAAAGGACATCCTCCTGACCTTCCTCTGTCCTGTAACGCAACACAACTTCACCTATAAGGAGTAGTGCACAGTGGGACGTAGATGTCAGGGTGAAGTCAAGCATAGAAAGGTATCCCCATCTGTTCACATGAAAAATGCACCATGTAAGCTAAATCATATAGAGAGTATATTACATACACCTCCTGGTCAAGAACAGGCTGTTCGCTTGACCTGTAACACAGAAAGGTGAGGCACAACGTAGCAGCATTTCAACTTCTTTTCTCATAGTTTCTGTAACAAACACATTAGCACCTCCACCGTTGCCATTAATCTTAGCTCACGGTACAATTCCTTACAGCAAAATCCTTAGTCTTACCACATTGATGCGAGGGAGCACTTTGGTTTACCTTTGAAACAGTTATAAATCAGACTAAGATTCCTCTTTACACAGCATATTTTAATATTCAGATTAGATCAGCTCCTAAGGGAACACCATCATCTTCTGTCTTTCCTTGATTTCCTCACTTTGCCCAGGTGATGTGCTTTGGTAGCCCAAGCATAGTTTTCTAATCTTGATAATAAAAATGAGAGAAGCCAACAGGTAACAGACATTAAAAAAAGATATCTTGGTTTAAATCATGCTTGCTTGCATGATGTAGAGCAAATATTTGAAC
Source organism: Patagioenas fasciata (assembly GCF_037038585.1). NCBI lineage: Eukaryota > Metazoa > Chordata > Aves > Columbiformes > Columbidae > Patagioenas > Patagioenas fasciata. The sequence continues at coordinate 6,542,813 of NC_092522.1, read as the reverse complement.
CCATATCCCAGATCACTGCATATTTACCAAGCTACTGAATATTCTAGTGTCCTGTGGGATCTGTTCCACATTTTATAAATCAACGCTTATTGGACCAGAAAGGGAGAGAGAGAGAGAGAAAACTTAAGTCTCTTCCTATAAAGGGCATCTGCACACATTCTTCCGTTTCATTTGTAAAAGCAGCTACAATAACCATAGTTTTGGAAAATAGGTAAAGAAATTATGTACATATACAAAAGGATAAAAAAATTATGAAGCCTGATGTGTACACCAGCACCAAAATGGAAGACCATGTAAAAGATGGGAGTAAAACTTTCTTCAGCTTAAAAATATAAATGTTCAAATGTTCCAATTCCAATAAGAAAATTATGGCATTTTACTTTTTTCTTTTTTCCCTTCCCAGGTGCTGGTCGTACAATTGATTCCATTGAAGCAGTAAGAAATTATGTCACTGCCTTCAATATGAGCATGACCTCTCTTTTACTTCTCACACTTGTTGATTCTGGAGGCCTTAAACCTTCCAAAGATCACTGATCCGCCAGGTCAAGTAAAATTGTAAGTCATTTCCCAGCTAACTTGGGTTAGGTCTTCCACGCTGTTCCTGGAAGGAACAAAACGTTCAGCTTGGTAGATATGAAACATGAATAATCATTCTGTAGCTGTCTGCAAGCATGCAATTCCCACAGCCAGAGCTAGAATAATATGTGGGAAATCAGCTGTTAGAAATGCTGTTTGGGGAACACACCTAATTTCTTTATAAAGAAAGATGTTTTTCCCTGCTTGACTACATGTAATGCCTGCCGCGAATGAATTTTAAAGGGACAAAGGTACAAATATATCAGAGATTTTCTCTGACAAGTTTGTGGCTCTCAGTCAGTGGAGAAAAGAAAACGTCCACACGACGAGAATAATAATCCCGCTCCCTGGATGCTGGCAGCAGACTAACACATGGCAATGAACTCCAAGGAAAGCAGGGAACAAAATATAGATTGTCTTTTTCTTCCTGCAACAGACTAGCAGGCACAGAAGCATAACATTAAATACAAATACATTTTATTCTCTTTTTCATAACATAGCTGATCGGAGATTTAGCCTGAAGTGGAAAGTTTGCCCATTGTTACCGGGCAAGGAAACAAATAGCGTCCTAGAAGCGGAGTGATGCTTCGACACAATGCTAATTTGTCTAACACACAATACAGTAATTAACTCCTGCCTCTAGGCAGACGCTTAACTGTCCATGTAAATGGATGAGGTTGTTCAAGGACGACACTGGATTTACAGCAAAGAGGCAGACTGAGCACGAACAGAAATCCCAGGAGCTGCTAATGGAGAACAAACCTACACAAAAAACACCAGCACAAGGGCCACAAAAGAGCAGAAGCACTACGACAGAAGCATGGAATTCAAAGACTTGAGAGAAGCAATTGAGAGATGTAATCTGAAGTATTAAACGTGGTGGGAAAATTTATCTAAAAAGCAGCATTTCAGTACTTGGATGAAAACCAGACAGACTGCAAAACAGGAGGTGATTTTTTTGGTGAAAACTGTTGTGAGCTGTATATGTGGTAGGCTAAAGGAACGCTCAGAGGGCTTTAAAATGTTCTGTTAAAACGATGAGCATGAAGATGAGACTGATAGGGAATGGGTACTTGTCTCAAGATCTGAGCGTATTTAGTTCACCCAAGGCCTAGTGAACACGCTGGTGACATTCTGCAGCCCGGAAAACTGGGAAACGTCCAAAATAGCATTTAAGAGATATATAACCTGGGCAGAATATAGGTTTCTACTAATAACTGTAAAATTAACATTTAATATACGCATAAAGTAATGACTGGTTAGAGAGTTCCTGTTAGAGATATAATAGGAAATGTAAATTAATACAGGAGTGAATGAATGTGCCAAAGGAGAGCTGGAGCCTCAATTCAAACTGCAGGATCATCCAACCAAACTAGCATGAAGACACCTATGTACAGCATTACGATCGCCATCAACCATCTTCACCAGAATCAAGGCAGATCCCGCGCGGAGATGGGGGTCCCAGGAGGAGGCAGGTCCTGGCCACTGGGTGAACGCTGGCTCCGAGGGGTCGGTTGCGTTGTGGGGTACAAAGCACAGCAGAAGAGAGGAAGGAGGGGGTTGCTCCGAGATGCAAATCCTAAAGGAAGAATAAAAATATCAGTTGCTGGAGAAATGGAAAAAACATTTGGAAAATTCTGTGCAAAAGAGATGTGGGTGCTTAGATGTGGCGAACTGACACCGCATTCGTGAACCCACCACCATGCAGGACATTAAAACTGAATGGTTTTGTAAGAAAAGCCTCAGTGTTTAGCAAGAAGAAAGTTTATATCATCTTCATCACAGAAGCAGCTGGCAGAAGCTGCTGCCCCATAAAGCAGTTTAAAATACATAAAAAGAAAACAGTAGGTATGTTCATTTTAAAGGTCATGCAACGTGAGTTACTTGAAATAAATTCTTATTTCCTTATGCTTCACTTCAAAAAGCATGTTTATATAGATAATAACACTCAGCTATTGGCAGTAAATGGTAACAAAAAGTTTGCTGCTTTGGTTGGTTGGGTTTTATTTTAAAAAAATCTAAACCAACAAAATAGTACCCAAACTGCAAACAGAATCAAGAGAGAAATTATGTTTTCAATCTTTATACCTGGAAGTTTTTTTTATCTCATCTTATACAAAATATTGGAGTTTTTCTTTTCTCTCCTTTTTTTAACTAGAAGTTGCCTTGGTTATGAATTCATTTCAAGAGCTTCTTGTATGGTTACAAAGTTAAACACTGGGGTACGAAACAACAAAAATAAATTAAGAGAAATTAAAAGGACACTAAGCAGTCCTTTTCATTGTGTACAATGGAAAGTAGTCCTTTATTTCATCAGTATTTACACTGTTTATTCAACTTTTCATTTAATACAGTGAAAAAGGTAAAAATGAAATGAAGAAGTCTTAAATACCCATAAGTACTTTTGAATTTTCATAATTAAATATCATTGTAATTAATTGATTAAAAAATTAAACGCAAATTTCAATCAAGATTAAGATTTCCTCCATTTCTACCTCGTTTAGAAAAAAGCCAACAGAACGTTACAGTTTCACATGTTAAGAGAAAATTCCTTCCTCTTGTATATGAAGGTACATTTTTAAACATGTAATTTCAGTAGCTATTAAACCAAATTGCTTTATTATACCAATACCAGAGCAATATAAAAATCTAAAATGGGTTTATAAATTATTTATATTTAATAAAAATGTATTTCAAGCACCATTATTTTTATTTATCAAAGCTCGCTTGTGTAGCAAACTGCATGTTATGCATGGTCTTGTTTTGATTAAATCCCACCGCAGGAAATTCAAATGCAAACTTAGAGCCCCTGTGTATTAACCATGAAGTCTCTCCTCCTGTCCATTTATATCACATGCTAAAACTGCTGAGTCCTTTTCACAAGGCTTTCACAATACCATTGATAAAATATCACCTTTTATTAGCACATTCACTCTCAGATACACTAACGTGCATTGAAAACATAAAATGCACATCATCTGTCTCTTATTTGAGAGTTGCATCCTACCTTCTGAACTTTCAAGCTACTCGTGCACTCGGGTCAAGATTCTGTTAATAAAATGATATAATTATAATATAGTGGCAGGTAGAGAGAGAGTTAACTGACTACAAGCATTTGATAAATTGGTACCTGTAATTTCTATGGTTTGTTGCCTTGGGCAAATGAGCTCAAGAGGAGGCAAGTAACTACAAGATCCATTTGTCCAACTGGGTGATTGGAGACAAAGACGAAATGCAATGTGCTCACGTGTTTCTTACAGCTTTATGATTTTAATTTGTTTTGTCAGAGAAATACACTTTGGTCCATCAAACAATGTGATAACTAAACTATTCAAAGAGAAAAGGAACATTTCTGTCCTGTTGATATGTTTGTTAATAGGATTTAGAGATTTCATGAGCAGTCAGATGCATAGTCTTTCAGTTTAACCACTAAGGTTATGCTTGTGTCTAGAAATGGTCATTTTTGATAGTAAAGAAATAGAATATTAAACACACAAAACAAATAATTTGAGTTAATTATTCATATAATCTAATATATCCCCATTAAGTGACTCTTCTGACAATTAAGACTTATTTTATATTATTTACATGTACACTTGTCTATTTGATTTGTTTTATTTGTTAGGCTTTTAGAAGATAAATTTGTAGATCATTTGAAGTCAGACCTATTTTAAGTCAACTATTTTGGAAAACATTGTTCCAGAATAACAGTATCCTAATGCTATAAATAAGCAGTGTGTTCCCAAGCTTTGCACAAGTCCCAAGACTTAATTACAGTTCTGAAGTCTCAGTGTGAGTATGTGCACCGTGTGAAACCAATGCATGTTTTAATTATTGCAATGGCTACCGTGTTGTACCTGAGTTCTGCGCTCTGGTGAACGCTGCTGTCCACACCAGCCATATCCTATGATCAACATCCATGTCTGCAAATGCAAAGAAGGAGCTTTTCAGAGTTTCCAAAAGAACCTCAGACACCCACATTTTTATGTGCAGCAAAACGCCCAGAAAAAAGACAGGAACGTTCAACTTGGGCTTCTCTCAGGTACCAGCATCATATGGAAGAGATAAAAATACAAGAAAAGAAACAGCAGTTGATCTAGACTGAAACTGCCTTTTGCTCCTGGAACTGTTCTTGGCTTAGAGAGGAAGACAAGAGAAGTGTCCCACCTCGGAGCTGACACAAAGGAGTGGGGAGCAGAATGCCAAACTGGCACCCTGGTCCCAGCTATAATTCCAGGGACTTTGCCACAGTTGAGATGTTTGCAGTTGTGATGGCCGTGCTTGCACAAGCCTTTTCAGGCCTCTGCCCGTGGCTGTTGGAAACAGAAATACCTTTTGGCCTCAGTCATTCTGTATCAGAATAAACTAAGATGTATTGCAGAAAGTACTTAATAAAGAGGAAGAGCTTCAAGCAGGAAATCACTTTTCAGTATGACACTTGAAAATGTGGGATTCCTGCTCAGCCTACAATGTCCTCAGTCAAAAAAAGGAGATTGAGAGCATAAATAGAATGAAACAGTCAGAGTGACCTCAACACAGAAGAGGAAAAGAAAAAAAGAAAAAAAAGCAGGGCTTAACTATATGCTCAAACTCAAAGTACATAAAAGTAATATGGCATCACTGATGTATGGTACAACCTTTGGCAACTTGACCTCTGCTGGCTGCGTACAACCTGCTTATAATCAAGAGAGTCACATCATCACTGCAAGGACAGAAGATAATTAAATGTGATCAGGTCTAGCAGAGGAAAGCATATTAATCTGCAGTAGTAGAAGAAATATTTCTTAATCACAAACTTCCTTAAATGATTGCTTCCTTGCCAGAAAAATAACATCCTGGCATTAGAAAGATTTACATAGGTTGATTTTAAGAAGAGGCAAACAGATGATTTTGTTGTTTTGGTTCTTCCATTGTCACTGCACACATCTACATCTATTTGTATTTTAAGGCTGCAAGAGGCAGAGAGCAAGTGATTTATTCTAAGACGCTATGCCAGATCCCCAGAATACAGCTGAGCAACTGGGACTCGTTGGGCTGGGAACTAATTGGTTGCTAAAAACAATAAAAGATGGGAGTACTTTTAAAAGACATCTAACATGCTGATTAGATAAAATTAGATTGAAATGACATTATTAAAGAAAGCTTTCAAGTGTCAAAAATGAAAGAAGGTCATATAGTCTCCACTGAGGAAATCTAGATCTCACCAGAGGGGACATCCACTTTCATTATTCTGCTATTTTATCTGTTTTGTCTTTTACAACAACTTTTCAAGCAGACAGGAAAAAAAAAAAAGAAAAGCTAAGAGATATGGTTGAGAGTTGAAAGAATGAGCACAGAGAGTAGATAAAAGATTTAAGAATTGGAAAGACAAGTCAAAATTATATATACTGGAAAGTTAGTACAAAACAGAAAAAAGTTAGGCTATCCTGAATGTAAATGTTATGCATCTTACTACTTTCATTAAAAGTGATATCATGCATCATCAAAATCAGTGGAATTATACTACTGTAAATATATGTTTAGTTCTTACATAACAAGAAATAACTGAATTAATATTTCAGCTCATTGCTTTTCCACCTTTCTTCTTTGTTTTGTTTATTTTGGCTTCTTTCCCCTCAAACGATGCCATCTGCTTGTGGCTATCCTCCCCATTTCTGACTGATTCTGTTGTTTTAAATTAATCAATTCCTATGCACCTTTTGTAGTTTGAAGGCACATATCTTCTCAAGGTTATAAAAGTACATCTGCTAACTAACATGAGTGAGATAGTGCTTGTTATACATGCACAATTAGAGCTTGTAGAAAATGAAAGAATTACAAACTCACTGTGGCTGGAGGGCTGGCGGGAGGTCCCTACTCCAAGTTTTTACCTAAAACGAGTTTGTGCTGAATTCTTGTCAGGGTGCTCAGGGCTTTTACATGTTGGGTGCTGAAAAACTCCAGGAATAGCAGCTCCACAGCCTCTCTAGGCAACTTGTCCCAACCTCTGATGGATTTGCTGAAGTTTATCACCATCCTTCTTGCATTTTTCATTTAGAGTCGAGATTTTTTAAAATAGCTTATATGATTTCAGGCCAATCGACTGATGTACCACAAAACATAAAACTATATGAGCATATCACCTTTACTCAGTACCTCCCTTGCACTCCATTTTGGACTTCATGCTGGATTGTGAGGCTTTCAGACAAAGAACTGTTTCTTTTTACTTCTGTGGAGCCCAACATGAAAATAAAACAAAACAAAAGGGGTGTGTGTGGCGGTGCTTCAACTTTGTTGAAGCAATGGCATGGTTATTTTCCAGGCTATTTTTCTTTCTAACTTTACTCTTTTGTCTTCTCTTGTGTTTTATTTGCTTCACCTAACCTTTCATGTTACTTATTGCTCATCTTTGCATTAGCAGTACTCTTGATTTTTATCCCCAACGCTCATTCCCGCTCTTTTTCTTAGAATACTTCTATCATTGCAAAAGCATATATATGTTTTCCTTATATTTATCTTAATGCAATACACCCCATATCCACTTCACTACTTTCCTCTCAACTGAATTGTTCTAAATGATTTGTTTGCTGTGAGGGTAGCACAGTAATGTAATGTAAATAACTGCTTTATCTCTGATCACCTGGGTATCATAACAGTTTGTGTACTGGTTTTAGTTTAATTATATCACCTGGCAAAAATTGGTTCATAATTTGGGAGTGCAATTTTTTAGGCGATTCGCAATAATACTCAGACTGAATGCTGGTGATTAAAATGTCCTCCTCATCAATTGTATTTTATTGCTTTGTGTTACTAAATAGCACGTTAATGTATCATTTGCTTTATAGCATATGAAATACTAGGAAAGTAGGATATTTACATCGTATTTCTTACAAAATGTTTTCATTCAGACTTTCATTTTTTATAGTACTCATCACCTTTAGTTTTAACATACATTTTAGCTCGTTACAATATTTTTTGTTGCTAACACATTAATGGCTTTTCCTAATGTGCCCAAATCAGTGCAAATCTTGTTATTAGCAAACCATAATCCACACGCATTTCTTGATCTGTAGGAATCAGGTTTATTTTTATTCCTCTTCTCAAGAAATCAGCCTGTGTGATTAAGAGCACAGCCGCCTGCACTCACGATTTGGCTGTCCCACCCTGGCCACCACAGATGTCAAAGACCACGTGCTCCCAAGTGACTTGTCACCAGAAGTAGCAGATGCCAGGTCTGCACACAGCAGCAAAGTCCAGCCGCTGTGTCACATACTGAGCAGGGCCACCAGTGGGACACACACTCCAGAGTTTGTCCCCAGAACCCCAGCAATGAATTTGGTAAACGGCCACTACCTCACGGAAATTGTGCTCCCTCCCACCACCGCACACCTTACTACAGATGGACTTGCTAGTAATTAGCTGAGCCACAAATGTCTCTCATCTTCCGTCCGTCTTTCTCGTAGCTGGTCACCAATACAGAAGTGGTCAGTGAAATACATTTGAACACACAGCATCTGAAATGGGTAGAACAAATATGAGCTCATTTTTAAGCCCCGAGTCTTAAAAACTGTTTCTTACAGTAAGTATTTTCTCCTGCGACGGTTAAAAATTGCAATTTTCAATGACATTATTAAAATTATGATACAATATAATTATTGTGGTGAAATATACGATTATTCTTGGGAAAATTAAATAGCAATAAGCTGCTGTTATACATAACAGCATATAATGTCAGTGTCTTGTATCTTGCTGCTTGTAGGGCAAGGAACTGAGAAGTACTCCCCAAGACTGATAAATCAGTCCAGGTTCTTAAACTAGCAATCTGGGGGAAATGGAAATTCACCAAATACAGCTAGAGTTGTTCCACGATATTTGAGTAAAACTACATTTAGCAAAGTGGTCATTAATGTTGGATCTGCTCATTTTTAGTATCCCAGTCAATATTCCATAGATGTCATTTGTGAAGATGCCACTTATTAAATGAGTTCACAGTGTTAAGCTATAGTTGTGATGTATATAAGAAGTGCTTATCAAATACTCGCTTCCAGATGCAATTATTTTAGTAGTGCATTGTCAAGGTTTAAGGCACTCATCTTATTTGAAATAAGAAACTTTATGAAAGAAGGTTTTTATCTATGAACAGTATTATTGTAGGCTGCTCTCCATAAGCTTTTTATTGCTAATCTTTTTCTGCTAGAGACATGAGTGTGTTTTAGACTGAACCTTCTTTTGCTGATGCTTTGCATGTGGAGTAACAAACAGGTTTACCAATATACAATCCACCTGAAACCAGTGTGGATTTATCAAATAATTCAGTTAGTTCTTTCAACATTGGCGTAAGTTGCATTTGAAAACCATGTTAACTTTTGTGGATAGGTAAATGCCATCAGAACGAAAAATCCTATATTTATCATTAAGATTTTCTGTAGTTCATAAAATACATTGTACACAGCTTTCTGTGTACAAAATATGTATTCTAGTTTTTAAAAATATTATGATTACAGACTGCATCTCTAAAGGTAGCAAAACAATTTTTATGATCTTATTTGTTGATCATGTCCAATATTTTACATCACACTAAAAATTAAATAACACAAAATTTTATGAAAAAAAATATGGGTTAATCATAACAGATTTTAAAACACAAAAGAAACACCTCAAACATGCCTTCTCAGACCTTAATAGTAAAATGCTCCTTCTGGCAATCTAATTGGACAATTCAGTGTCTTGTACAAGAAAAACCAGCTACTTAGACAAAAATAAGTTCGATAAATCTGTAGTTCATGTCCTAGACTCAAGTCTGCAAAACTTCAGTCTCTTCACATTGCTCTAGTTGTACAAAATGGGGTAGAAATAGCCTCAGGGAAGAATCCCAGAGTAACGAGGTTAGTTGAAGACGAGCTGACAAAGCAACTCTCTGTCAGTCCCCCAACACTAACCCACACATGTAGGTGCAGCAGGTAAAATTCACCTGGAACAATCAAAAGATCAGCTACAATCTACCTGAAGATAAATTGTGTTTTCTACTTCTGTTTTTCTGGTTAAATGTAACACTTAAGATAGCAGCAGAAGGTATACACCAGAACATTCAGGAGATGTTAAAATGCTAGATTAACAGTGGACTTAGAAATATATGGCTACATCTGCCTTTGCTGTAAGTTTTCACAATTTTCCCCTTTCTATAACAACAATATCTGCTTAACTTTAAAATGGTTTCTGTATGAAATATGGAAAAACAGAATGCATTTTAGCTCGCCCTGGCCATTTGATGGCAATATACTTGCTAGATATACAATGTCACAAGGATAATTAATTGTGACATTGCCAAAGGGACACAACACTTCTTCTGATAAATTCTTTCCATCTTTCCAAAGGGTTACAGCCTGTATTGCAGCTTTAAGCTGGTTTATTGCCTAGAGCAAATTTGATTTTCATAGACTTACACAAGCTATGGAAAAGGTGATCTAGAATGGTTACATGCTTAAAATGTGAAAAACCTTCCAGGGAAAATAGAAAAGCTGCTGCACTTGAACTTCTTCATGCAAATAAAGTCTTACCTGAATATAAATGATGTACATTCTTGAACAAGACTGCCAAGCTGAAAACAAAGCACATTAACAATATAATACCAAGACAATATAGTTTGATAGACATTATTTAAAGCCTAGATTAAGAAGGCCAGTAGAATGCAAATCGTGACTAGAAAGAAAACCCAGAAAATAGAAATACTAGCAGTAGTTACTTAGCAAAAAATCAATTTAAATCCACTCTAAAAATTTAAAGTTCCAACTTACAAACCCTAGGGAATTTTTTTTTTCTAATTAATTCTCCAGTATCCTTCCAGTATAGACATAAGGCTGATATCAAAGTGCTTTTGAAAGTACAACTGACTTTGCTTGATGAACCAATAACAGCAAGTCTAGCCAAAATGTTCATTTACTGATACCACTCTGCCAGCAAACTGTTTCATATGTATTATCCAGCCTCATACGAGATCTGTTTCTGCCTTTCTATGTTTAATTAGCCGTCACCCTCTACATACAGTTTCACATCATGTTATTCAAATGAAGTTCTGCGGTGATTCAGAAGTGATACCTACAGGTTTATAATGTTTGCATTAACTTGACTTTTTTTGGTACACTATACTATAGCTTACTATAAGTAAATGGTATAAAACTGTTAAAACTGTGCTGATGTTAGAGTCTTGTTAGATTCTCAGGGTATATTCCTGCATCCGAGCAGGATTAGAGAGAAGCCTGAAGAGGTTTTTAGTCCCAAAGGGCAGCTGCTGCAGACAGAAGTCCCTGCTGCCCTTAATGATGGTTGAATCCCACCCACGGTCATAAATGCCATTTCAAAAGTGATGTCACGTTCCAATTGAAAAAGTAACGCCTTGAAAAGGAAAACTAAAATGGGATGAAGAACTACCTGAACACAAGAAGCTGCGCTCCAAATTCTGATAAAATTATAATGAGGATACTGAAATGTTATTTCTTTGAAGAATTATAAGACTCTCCCTTTATAGAAAAGGTTTTTATAGGAGTTTCCTTCTGGAAGAAAAAGTGGATCAAGAATAGGTCCAAACAAGAAATCACAATGAAGGGCATTAACAAGATTTGTATCAGTAGGCACAGATAGTATTTCGGTGGGTGGAGGCGAGTGGGAAATTGTGTTTTGTTTTTAAATAAGGAAACACCAGCATGCTTTTCAGAAACCACCAAAATATTTCAGTAGTCAGCTTAGATACGAGAAAGAAAAAAACTGCAGGGAAAACCAGAATTTCTGTTCCTTGGCTTAAGAAACAGCTTCTGCAGGATAAAAACTGAAGCCAGGTTTCCTCTTATAGCTCAAATTCCAGTGATAGTAAAACAAGTCATATAGCTACTTTCTCCAGATCTGTATTTATCCCCAGGCTGTCACTAGAGGCTGTGCTGACTTACAGGGAATGAAACCTGACGTGACCTTTCAGATGTGGGTAAGTCAGGCCAGGCTGATGTGAAATACAATCAGGCAAACGTGCAGAAAAAATGTTTAAGTGACTGTGATGCCTATGGCACTAAATGAAACAATAGTTTGAGAGAATTTCAGTGGACTTTCATGTCCTTTAACCAGGAATGTAACACTCCTCAAAGCATATAAAGATGTCACCAAAATGTGGGCAATGTTAGCATAAGACGGAACAATGATCCCTAAGAAAAAACAGCCTTCACGCTATACCTGTCATGCTTGTAAGGACTGATATAAGTCACTGACTATAGACTAGACCTCGGTTATTTTGTCTTTAAAAGTGCCTGCCTAAGAAATTTTAATTTACAGCCATATCATGGCTCAAAATAAAATCTCACCAGCTTTAAGTCAAATTTTTGACAGTGGTGAAAAGAAGATATTTACTGTGTTTAAACAGAAGAAAACAGTACATAAGTGACCTTTACTTTTAAATACACTATTTTGATACCATGTTTAGCAAAATTAATAATTGCCAAAGAAATCCTGGACACTATGCCAAAGCAAACTCTTGCTCTGCAGTGAGAGTGTTTCACATCATCCCCTTAGCTGAGCTGTCAACAGCAAAGTGTTGTCAATCTGCAAACAGTAACCACAAGTACCTGGGCTAAAGTCTGGCTTGCTGTAGTCCAGCTATGATGAGATGGGGAACAGCTTCACCTGGGCCTTGGAATTTAGGTGGAGAGATGGCAACATTTCACAACGTTACTACGTAGTTAACAGATCAACCCACCTCCTTGGAGAAAGCCCCCTCCATTATTGTATTTACATTACATTTGACAGATATTATACTTGGAAAGATTCTACCTGATTTACTTACTTATTGAGACACACACTTTGGTTTCAGGTTTGCAAATTCTATAAACGTGTTGACTTGGGTGAAATAATTATGGTGCGTAAGTGTAAGCAAATCCACAAATCTGGAAAGGAACAGGTTCCTCGAATAAGAACAATCAAGAAACATTTTAAAAAGGGAAAAAAAAGAAGCACAGACAAAATTATCAACAGTAACAAATAGATGACATGAATGTTTACTACGCAACCATTGCTTTTGCTCTTGGTTTTCTGCAAAATTAGCAAGTATTAAATAACATTTAACTTGAGATTTCATTGGTAACACAGGAGTTCTCATACCTGTTGCTACTAAATTCCTAGTGCTAATAAAGCAGAACCTTAAAATACTTATTGAAGTGTCTTCTACTAAACAGAGAATGGGCCATTACCCCTGTTGATTAAAAGTCAACACATACAGTGTACATTTTCTTGACGATCACACTATCTGCTGCTATGAATTATAACCTATTTTTCTTCAATCTAAGAATCCCAGATTCCTTCATCTTATGCAATATGTGAACGTATTTGTGCCACCTCAAAAGTAGATAAGCTGAGTTCTTAGATGTTTTATTTATGGGATTTCAGTTTTAACAAATGTTGCAAATGCAGCTCGGTAGCTCACACAGCAGCATAACAAGACTGTTTAATGTATACCCTATATATTAAGAATAAAAGTAGAGAAACGAGTGACATTTTATTTCAGTTATTGCTAATGTGAATGATGTATATCTAGAAATACATATAAATGTAGGTATACCTCAAAAATAAAAATGGTTTTGAAAGAAATGATGCATAGTTTCTTTTCTTCTCATATCCAGGGCACAGCGAGAGAAATTCCAAGGTTAAGAATATAAGACATAACCTCTCTGCAAGTTAACAGCCTTGGCTGTAAGTACTTGTTTTCCCCGCATGCTGTTTGCCTTGTGTAAAGCATGCTGACAGCCTAAGACAACAGAATTGCAGAGCTTTTTGAAAACAGATGTCTTTAAAGCACCAAGTTTCACTTTTTGATACTTTTACTTGTTATATCCACTCCAGATGTCCTGTGTAATTAATCCAACATTAACAAAAAGTTTAATGACAACAAAAGGAGGATTGTCACCATGGAAATCATAGTAAACGGTCATTTCTGCCTCTTATTTCACACACATGATTTTAAAAAAAAAAATATCATGCATGCACCAAAAAACTACAAATTGCAAGTAAAGCACATGCATAGATGTTAACATCTCTTTGCTTGCAGACCAGGTGTGGAGAACTGCACCCCCCCATCTCTTCTTCCTTACTCTCATGATAAAAGAAGACACTGAATCAGTCAGTAAATAGAAGTGTTACACTTGACTTCTGGGTGCTCACCTTTTTGTCCCACAAACACAGCCTGCTCTCCCAGTTCAGCATGTTCATCCCATACAGGTTTAATTTTGAATTCATGCTTAAAGTTACTTCCATATGGTAAAACGTTTGAGCATTTGCTTAAACTTTTAATTGAATGTGTTTTTTTGAATGTGGGCCCAATTCATCATTGTTCGCTTCATTTGCATTTGGGAGTAGATTATGTATTTTACAGAAAGGTTTTCAAAAATAAGATTATAGCTTGTTTCACGATGTAAGTGACACAGTGGGGTAAAATGTGCGGTCAGCACATCACAATGAAGAAATAGTCATGGTTAGAGGAAAAACATGAAGAGTTCTTAACCTTTTAAACATTCTATGTATTTTAAGTGTGAAATACACAGCCTTTAGATCTATATTGTGGTCGATAGTAGTTTTCAGTACTGTAGGATGTGTCAGAGGGATTTGTGGAGCAAAGGAACTTTTTGACCTCGTGCTTCTAGAGCACTGTACCATCCATACCAAATATCTTCTTACTGCCTGCTCAAAAATCTATTATTTATAGTTAGGAAAGTTTATGATTTACATGCTAATTCTAATAAGCTACCTGTTTCACATAAACTCCAGCTAAGTTGAGTGACAATGACATTTAATCTCCTCAGGAAGTGTTATGCATTCTTTTAAAGGACAAATTACAGAGAAGGGTGAAAAACAGAGGCAGACAGTTTGAGCAATATAACAGTTACTTCAGTTTTCATATGGGTCATTCCATTTCTAAGTGCTTTGTCAGTTATAACAGCTCAGTGAGAGTTTGATTTGCTTTGCTGGCAAAAATTAATTTGAAAGTAAAAAAATTTCCTGTATTTCAGGAAACTGAGGTCCAAAGCTAGAATTGTGTTGGTTTGGAACTGCGATTTTACTTTTCTTAAACTCATGGCTCTTCAAGTAACAAGTAGGATCTGTAAAACTCAGTCTTGAAAACCCTGCTAGGGCCAGACTAATTTGCAAGAGGCTTTGGAATTAGCTAAATCTATCTAAAATCATCTGTTACATTTAGACCAAAGCCCATCTGGAGTTGAATCTGTTTAAGGGTGTGAACTGCAAAGAGATGGGCTTCTACAAGCAGATGAGCAGCCCAAAGAAGTCTAGGGAAAATGTGGTCCTGTTGCTGAATGGGACAGGGACCTGATGACAAAGGACACAGAAAAGATCAGAACACTCAATGCCTTCTTCGCTTTACTCTTTCCTGTTACACCTGACCTTCAGCAAAGAAGACTGTCACACTCTTCTCTGTAGTATCTGAACAGGACAAGAAGCATAGTAAAATATAGGAAACTCTGGCTGAATATAAAACAACAACAACAAAAAAGCTTATTTATGTGAAGGTGTTTGAACACTAGAATAGGTTGCCCTGAGCAGTTGTGGAGGCTCCATCTTTGGAGATACTTAAAACTTCATGGGACGGGGTCCTGGGCAACCTGCCAGAATTATGGTATTTTTCCCTTAATGTAATCTAATCTACACTGAAGTACCCCAAAAGAATAATCATCTATTTAAATTAATTGCTGCATTTTTCCAAGTAGTGCATTGCAGTTCTTCTGACTATTTCAAGTTGATGTTGTCTGTTTGCTTGTTTCTACTTGATTGTCATGTGCTGAGATTGTAGATTCTTGCCAAGTTCAGCAAAAACTCCTATTTTGTGTCTACAAGAAGATTCAATTAACATGTCATTTTCTGAGT
This sequence comes from Patagioenas fasciata, assembly GCF_037038585.1. Taxonomy (NCBI): domain Eukaryota; kingdom Metazoa; phylum Chordata; class Aves; order Columbiformes; family Columbidae; genus Patagioenas; species Patagioenas fasciata. The sequence goes on along the minus strand of NC_092522.1, from coordinate 6,527,348 downwards.
GGTAACTACAGATAGCAGACAGAATGGTATTACCTCCACTGTGATTGATAGTCCTTTTAAAATAAATTGAAAAGTCTGTTTCTGTTAACTATTTATTACTAAAGCTGTTTCAGTAAGATATTAAATGGGGAAGAAGAAAATGTCTCTTACCTGTTATCAGTGCTGTAATTCATTTGGGTGGTTCTGTTTGCCCGCAGAACAGCCAGGCAGACTGCAGCAAACCTCATTATGGTAAGGATTACATGCAAGTAAAGGGACAGTCCCCATCTAGTGACAATAAAGGCATACCAAACACAAAAGCAGAGAGCTCAACCATCTATTAATCATGGAGCAGAGCATAATACTGCCAATCATTCTACAGAATTGCTAGTGTCTTTCATAAGCAGTAATGTTTTCCAAAAGTCTTAAAAGCATTTGAGTAAAGTGTTTTTTAAAGAACTTGTCAAATACATATTTTTCTTTTAGTTTGAAAAAGTGATGACTAAAAAGAGGAGTGATCTGCAAAATCTTGAGTGGTACAGAGAGAGGCTGGATAGAGACCAAGTATTCATTGCCTCTTCTAAAACAAAAACTGCTGGGGATCACATTAAGCTATTAGGAGCTACAACAGAAACAAATGAAAGAGTCTTCTTCATGTAGCAGAGAATAGACTTAAGGAACTACTTGCCAAAAGGTAGGGTGAGTGCCAAAAGCTTACAGGAACACTAGGGAGACTGGACTACTTCATAGAAAATAAAACCACTGAGGGTTATTAAATACTTGGGCACTATATCTAGGTCAAGAAGTCTCTGAGCTACTCAGCAGATGGAGGCTAGAAAGTATCCTATGTACTCACCCATTTTTAATCTTTCAGAACCATTCTCATTTGGCCACTGTTGAGTCTCCTCTCAAGGCCAAGCAGAAGTCTGCTCTCAAGGCTGAAGTGTCCTCCTTTAAGCATTGCAGGAAAAAACAAATAATTACAGAAAATAGGAAATAGAAAAGATAGAGACGAAGATAGAAAAGGAAGGAGAACAAAAAAAGAGTGAAAAAAGGGGAGCTGGAAGAAATCCAAACCAACCTTGCCAGCACACGCTGCTTTCTTAGAGTGCACATGAGCAGGTGAACACTGGAGAGTGGTTTGGGATCGCAGGATCTGTGATCTGAACTATATGACCATTGTCAAATGTCAAGCATAGCATAAACTGCACAGTAAATATTACAGTAAGATGTATCATTTTACAATATTATTGCAATAAGATGTTACTTTATACAGTTATATTAATGAGATTACTCAAATTATAAGTAATGATATTAATTTGTATCACATCAATGCATTACTGTTAGAAGTTAAATAGCTCTATAAAATTAAGATATTATATATGTCAAAGATGTTAAGTATTGAAATAAAGCTTTTTAAAAAGTTACATTCAACTAGAATGCAGCTTAGCACAGCAATACCTGAATAAAATACCACACTTAGCTTTAATAGATTTTATAAGTACTATTCTTTGATATAAGCATCTCCTTAAAGTAGCTGTAGGTTTTAACATAAAAAAATATGAAATATGCAAGATAATGGTAACTTTTGATCCTTAAAAACACAAAGAAAAATAGCTGAAATATCTCATTTAGAATCTGAAGATGAGGGAAGGCAGATTGAGAAGGGAGGGTGCTGCTCATAATAAGGCAGCAATTTGTACTTTTCTAGCAGCCATTCACAGCACAAACATCCAAACAACTCAAAAAATAACTTGTGCATACCTGCCCTCATCTTTATTATGGAAAAATAAGCATCCAGCATGCTCAATAAGAATATAGGACAGGTGCACTGAAAGATTTCAGTACCTAAGGCCTGTCCCCATAACGAGCTGCTGTCTGATGCACCGCACTCTCTACAGAGAGCACTTAGCGGCTGTGGCACCCGACAAGAGGAAGAATGTTCCTCCACCTAAAATCTTGCAGTACTGCTGCCTAATGTCACCTTTATCAAGTAATATAGACACTCAGCAATTTTATTTTAGCTAGTGACAAACATTTGAAGCTGCAAATATCAGGGCATGTATTCTTCCTTTTTAAGTAAGTACTTTCCCATTTATTGCCCAGAACAGTCCAAGTATCGAGGTGGAAAGCAGTTGTGTAGCACACAGGCACATGAGTCCATACTCTGTTCCTCTTCTTTCTCCTTGAAGGAAAACTCCAGGAGACTTATTGCAGCTTTTCAGTGCTTAAAAGTGGCCTGTAAGAAAGATAGGGATAGACTTTTTAGCTGGGCCTGTTACAACAGGACAAGGGGTGATGGTTTTAAACTAAAAGAGGAAAAATTCAGGCCAGACATGAGGAAGAAATTTTTTCACACTGTGGGTGGTGAAACGCTGGCCCAGGTTGCCCAGAGAGGTGGTGGATGCCCCATCCCTGGAGACATCCCAGGACGGGGCTCTGAGCAACCTGATCTGGTGAAGATGTCCCTGCTCATGGCAGGGGTGGCACTGGATGAGCTTTGAAAGGTCCCTTCCAACACAAACTGTTCTATGATTCTATGATCTTTTTTATTCCTTTAATGTTATTAACCCTACACCTCATGTTAATATTAATGTTACCAAATAATAGTCAGATTAAGTTGAAACTTGAACCTCAGAGAGTGTGGGAGGAGAAACAGAACTTCAAAGATGTCTGTTGCCAAAAAAATGTATTGTAGTTAGCCAGCAGAGAGTGGAATAACAGCTATGGGTGTTCAGACCACTCTCCATAACTGCACTTAAAAGCCTTGGGAAACATTTAACTTAAATAATTAAATTTGAACGCCACAATTCTGAATTAAGCTCTACCAATGCCAAGAAAACAAGTCATGGAGAATTTGAATGCAATGGGAATGGTAGCTCCTGATTTACTCCTCAGTTATGATGGCCTTCTGCACCTAAAGCCACTGCAGCTCTGCTGCTGTATCACATCTTGGCGAAAACAATAACTTCATAAAAGCCAAGCTAAAAGTACTAGTTAAATTTCCTTTTCAAGTGTATAAAGCTTTAATTAGCACTGCTCAGCTGGAAGGCTTATAAATATTTGAATAGCAGTAAGATGTAGTTTACTTTTACATACATCTCAGCATAAATTGGGGTCATGTGTAATTATCAAAACGACAGTATCCTCCTTGAGATAGCTTTAAGAGGATCACATTTCCTGATCAGTGTTGGGAATAACTAATTTTAATGAGAGCCACTGAACCTTTAATGTACTTCTTTTTTATTCTTTGAAAGGATTACTTGTGTTCAGAGCTTCATTCATTTTGGAATAGGTTGTTCCATTTCACTTTTTGTGACAAGTACTAGAGTTCTGTTTTATTCTGTGGTTCCAAAGATAATTGGCAATGTTTAACTAAATATTAAATATGATTCCCCAGGAAGGTTTTAAATGTGAATTTTGGGTGACTGTATAACACGAGAGTTGTTTTGACTATTTTATTTCAGATGTTCTACACCACCACTGAAAACTATTATCTAGCAGTTGAAGTTATAGGTTTGTCTTTAAATGCCGCCAAGGTCAAAATGTTTTTCTGTGGGAAATGCTTTCCAGTGGAAAAACATTAGCTATAATTAAGAAACAGAAAATATTTTAACTTAGCACAGTGCCATCTTTCTGATTTGCTTGATTATCTTACATGCCAGGTATCATTTAGAAGAATTTGAGGCTGAGCAGAACTCCTTTGTGTCTCCACATGCACTACATGGGTTATAGGGGATTCCCTTAAAAATGCTGCATTATTCCAAGTTGCTGCTTTCTGATGATTCATACGAGATTTACATGCTATTATTACTCACTATAATTCAGCGTACCTTCCACTCCAGAGCCAGCCAGCATCACCTCTGTGAACACCCCACTGGGGACCTCATTACAAAAATAAATCAGGTGCTCTGCATTCTAATTATTTCATTCATAGTTATCAGTGGATGAGATCCTCAACCTTGTACATCTGTTAATAGTTTCCTGAATGTTTCTCACTGTACTGTTTTGTACAGAGTAATATTCAGTTCAGTATAAGCTGAAGTGTTTTAATTGATGTCTCATTTCAAGCAAAGGGTGATCTCCAGATGCCCAAGATTTACTTGTATAAGCATGCTTATTTGGTGCAGTAAAATGTAAAGAAAATGTGAACTAAACTTAGCAGAATTCCCTGTCACTCCAGAGGGTATTTTAATTGACATCACTATATTCTTTTTATGCCTTGGTATTGCTCTTATCACGGTTTTGCACTTTGGTTGCATGAATTTCCTTGTAAAGAACACTTTTTAAATTCGCTTCAGATCCCATGGCAACAACAGGACAAGCAGACAGGGTTTCCAGTTCAAACTAAGCACCAAACATGATCTCAAATTTGTTATACATCTGCAAGGTAGGCATTTGAAACAAATGCTTCATGTAGAGGGACTATATCCTACACAGGACAACTTCCAGCTTCTACTGAAGTAACACATCTGGTTTTTAAAGTATTCTTTACAAAAATATTGAAGAAATAACAGACCAATCCAGCAGGAATTCACTGTACAAATGATGAGATTTTATATCACTGGTCTAAAGAAACTACAGTAAGTTCACTATAGACATAAACATAAATGCATAGTACAGATACCTTCCTCTCCTGCTTTCTATAACATCCTCACATACCCAACATTGCAGTGGAAATCAGGCAAGTTCAGTAACTAAAAACCTACTCTAAATGCTCAGTTAGATCAGAATTTATGTATTTTTAAGTAATGATAGTTGTTGAAATAAATATGAACAGCGAAGAATTGTAAGCAACTTAATCTATTAGAAGCCTTTCAAAATGGTAGGTAAATGCCATAACTCCAGGAGTTTTTCAAATCTCTCGGATGCAGATAGTTGAATTTAGAATGAAAGTAATGCTGAACCATAGAAACGAGCCGTTTACACACTTAGGCAGCTGGTGCCTTGCTTTGCTTTTGACTCTAGTAGCTCCATAAGCCTCAGCTAAGCTCTCCATGCATTGTCTGTTTTTACTTTTTGTTTGTTTGAAATGTACATTTGTCCATTGGGGAAAAAGGAAAAGATTGGCATATGTGATATGCTGCAACTCATTGCTGTCCTCCTGGGTTTAGGATGGAGGGTCTTGCACTGCAGAAGCATCCGTGCTGTGCTCTTACCAGAGTGCAAGCTTTCTCATTTGGATTTAAGCAGCATATTCCTCAATGTTACTACTGGATACGGTGTCCTGCGAGCAGTGTCCTGAGAGTTCAGTACAAGTCCCAATCTTATAACACTTAATTTGTTATAACTTCTGGTGCTGCCACATACCCGTATTTCCATTTATAGTGCATGTGTACTTATATTAGTACTTGAGTTACAAATCTCTATACCATGAAGAATTATTGGTTTAATTCCAGTCTATTGGAAGCTGACAATTTGCATCAGTAGCTCCTATGCAGGCTTCCCTCCATTCCAAAACCACCACTTCCTATATGGTGCCATCTGGAAAGTCATTTATGACAGAGACACCAAAACCTGGGACAGAACCCCTCCTTCTAGTAGCCATGGGTTGTACTATTAGCTAAAGAGCCATCGCTCAGTAATGTGGCTCCCAATGCTTAAAATAGGCACTAGATCCCATTGGAATCTTATTCAAGATAGATAAATTTTCAAGTTTTCCTCTTTGTTTCATTTCTGTCATGGTAACCACAGTGCTAAGTTCTGAAGGAATTAGAAGAATCATTTGAGATCTATTAAATAGATAATATCACCCTATATCCATTTTAATGTGTTCCATCCTTCAGATATTAGCTTGGAAAATTGTTAGTGTTGAGGTCCAATGAGCTTCCGTAAATACTATTAAACTAATTGATCCCTCTACTAACAGTATCAAGAGACATTTGCTACCACTTAAAGTATAGTATTTCACTTTTTGGGACCAGTTCCAAAGTACAGCATCGCATATGGGCAAGTCCCATAGCTTTCTATTTATTTAAAATGAGAATTAAATCATAGAACTAAAGCATTATCCACGGTTATTAGCAATGCACTCTGCTGAAAAGGTTTTAAGGATTTATTCAGCAGTATGAGTAGTAGTTCTATAGACTCCTCCTCCATTTTATGTTCTTTGCATTACTGTACAGTGTGGGTTTTTTTCATAATACTCTTGTGTTATTTGCATTCACTTGAGTAGGTGACTATGTGGTGGATTTTAAATATAAAATTATTCAAGGAACGTATACATACCTTGCTATATTTGGAATGAAAAATAGGGACCAGAGTTTGCAAACAAGCAAATAAGTATGCTAGATAGATTATAAGCAGAATACAGGAAAAAACATTCCTTAATCACAGGCAGCAAGACATCATTATCTTAGAGTTAAGGTTGCTAAGCAACTTAACTGGTACAAAACCTACACAGTAAAAACATCACTGTTAATGAACTGTAAGTATGGTAATGTCCAAAGTAACATAGATTAAACTGATAATATTGTATTTCATACACTCCTTTATCTTTACAAACCAGACAAGTCATAGTAAAAGTACATAATTGCATTCCCATTTTTCTTCATATTAATTTTCAATTCTGTTGAAACATTTATCACTGTGCAATAATACAGAATAGAAAGTATAGTCCTACAGACAATGCATAATGGATAGCAGAATAAATATGAAATGAGAGCAGAATTTTCAAGATGCATTTTCACTTAATGTACATACTATGAAAGCATCTTACCTGAAGACCCCTTGTGTGCTGCTCCTTATTTCCTTCATAAAAATCCCATAGCTGTAGAATTTACGGGCCTTTTAGGAATTTTGGTCTTTAGGAATAAATCCTACTTTTCAATCCAGGTTCATCAGTTAATTTGTCTTAGAGGTACAAAATTCACTCTGGAAAAAATTAGCAGAAAGATAAAACAAGTAGTTGAAAATAAATCCAGTTAAAACCCTCGGTGGACATCCTGACTTTGTCCCAGTAATTACAAATTGTGCTCCAGGTATTTACTAAATAAGCACTTGATGAGAAAAAAATACGCTGAACACACCAAAACGCTGACAAGCTCATCATGGAGTTCTTTCTTATAATAAAATAAGTCTATGAATCACAGAACAGGAGTGGGAGAGAAAGAAGAATACACTAATGGTGGGATTTGTTTCCAGAAGAGGCAAAAACTGAACTCCTCCTCATTCCCATCAAAACAAAATCCTGCCATTTCAGGAATGACCTCTCTGGTTTCCCTTGCCATTGCCTACATCCTTGCACATTGAATTCATTTGGTGTCCCCAAAGTGGGAATCTCACCACTTTGAGGCTCTGGCGTTGAGCTCTCCTCGAGGAGCAAGTGCTAAGGCAACCACCACTTGTGCTGGAGCAGAGCTGGATGGGCTGCAGTTGGACACAATCCTTTCTTGCACCACATGCTGCTTCTCTTCTTTACCTACAGACTGTATGCTAGGTTATTCTCAGGCTTTGGGGGAAAATAAGGCAAATTCAAGACAGTGTTATCTAGTCAAGATTATATCTCAAGAACAGAATTCCAGAAGTTCAAACAATTCCACTTTTAACTTCAAAATTCAATTGTTTTACCTGACAAAATACAAAGATTTATTGGGTCAGTGTTCAGCTTCTTGGGCACTCTACTCTGCAGTTCAGACTATGGGGATAAGTGTATTAAAATGAAGAATAAATGCATTTAAAGTTGATTTAGAACATAAGTTAAATAAACCTTATTTCCTTTATACCTTTGAAACAGTACTTAGACTGTCTCTTAACTGTAGGGTTATGATTACTTTTAAACTACAAAGTATGTAACCCTTCAGATTAATTTTTCTGGATCCTTGTTGCCTCATACCCATCCCAAGGGCTTTCACTCTCAAGCATTTCTCCTCAGCTGGTCCACTGACCATAAAGCATCACAGCAAGACAGTGGGGAGGAAGACATTAAACATCCAGTGAAAGATTCCTGCTGACTTCAGTAAACATTAGATCAAGCAAATAACCATGCATCAAACCATGTTTTGATTAATGGCTTCCAGTGAGAACATATTTCAAAAGCAAAGCTCACAGAAAGAAAACATCCATTCTTGTTTCTCTGAACTATCTTTCAGTTGATGGAGCACGGAGTTAGAGCAGCTTTGCAGTGATCTTTCCTGTTGGCTACCAGCACACGACCATGAGCAAAAGAACTATGACACCAATTTCTCATATAGGAACCACAGAAGAGGTCAAATAACTCACTACCCAGGGAGCATGGGCTGTTTTTAAAGCCTGGAACTGAATACAAGTCTTCTGCATCCCAGTTGACTGTCTAAGAGAACAGATTAGTCTTATCAACATGGGAACAGCTCTCTTTAATGGGTTTACACTGTCCGGTCTCTTTAACCTGCCCTCTTCAGACATGCAGCTTTGAATAACTTGTTTTGACTGTTGGGCCAGATTGTGTCTGGGGCAGTTTGCACTTCCAGATTTCTGTGGCATGATCTGCCTTTCATTGGACAACACCGATTTGAACGCCCATCTTTCTTCTTCTTTTATTCCTGTGCTCAAAAGGAAAGACCATTAATCTCTTGTGACGTTACTCACCCAAAGGTAGAAAGTTAGGTTAATTTGGACTAAGAACGTTCCAAACCCATGAGTGGAAATCATTTGTGTTAATAGCTGTAGACCATCCTCTGTGGATTTTTTCTCCTTCAATACCATTTATAAACACTACTTATAACCAAGCTCATTGTTCCACCTTATTTAAGAGCTATTTAATACAATAGCTTTCCTGTTTTGCTCTCTATGTGCTGAGGGAAGGAAGCCCATGAAAAGAAGGGAAAAAGAGAACCATCATTTTGATAGTTGTGCAGTAATGAATAGTTATTGCTACCTCTAGACTACTTAGGTAAATGACCCATCTAGTGATTACCATATCTCTGAATCTGTGATCCCTGCGTGGTCTCCCCTCAAGGGCAGCTGTTTAACTCTGAGGCAGAAGCAGTTATCTTTCTCCGATCAGAACCTGTTCCTTCTCTTCCTCAGCAGGGTACTGACCTGAAACTTCTTTGTAAATCATGGTGATCGTTCTCCACTGTTCTGAGTGCAATTCAGCACCCACAGAACTCTTCCCTCAGAGGATAACAGAAAAGCAGCTGATCACTGCATTATTTTTGCAGAGCAAAATAAGTTTAGGACAAGAGCACTAGGTAAAAAAGCAGATAAGTGACTGTAAATGACTGATATACGTGCTAATCAAACCAAGATTTATATCAACTTTGCCCACTCCTGGATTGAGCAAGAATTTATTTTCCAAATGACAGCGCTCTCTCCGTGAATTTTGCCTTTTTTTTCTTCCTTCCTAAGACGGAAGAAACAAGTATTTAAGGTTGAACTGAATCCACCAAGAACCCTAGCAGGACCTCTGTTTGCTTTTCCCCATCAAGTTTGCATTTCAAAGGAGTGGGACACTGCACCTGGCACAGTTTGGTACCTACCCCATGACTGCATCCCACTGCAAAGGACCTGACGCAAAGTGCCCTCGATGGCATTAGGTGGAGAGAAGTCAAGACTTCTGTTGGCATGGCACCATTTGCTTCTTTTCCTTGTCCCTACAAGCCAGACCTGCTCATTCCACTTTCTGTGCCCCTTCTTTTTTGTCAGTAAAACAATTTGACTCACCTACATTTCATTTGATGCACCCCACAGACAGACACCTGGGGCAGCTGCCCCTCTTGGGTTCATCCAGCCAGAGCTCTGACACCGGATGCCTTTTCCCACTGCGCTGTGATACTTTTTTCTCACACATATTAGGGATTTCCATTAGCTTGTAACTTCAGTTTCTACAAGAAATCCGTCTTGTTCCGCCAGGAACTAGAAGGTTTGTTAACGGCAATTCTCTGTTCCTCAGCTGCTCCGCACTCTCATAGCATCTCACTTAGCAAAGCTGCTTTTGAAACTTCTGCCTGGCAGCCTGCTCCAGTCTCCCGCAGAGAACCTGAAAAATAAGCTTCTTTTCCTGTAATTCCTTTGAGACATTTCCTGTAGTTTTACAGTAAATAAAATTAAAACGAAACAAAATGCCATGGCCAACAAGGAGTTCTGTACTAGGTAACAACTTAAGCTGCAATTGTAGAATAAAAGCTTGTTAGGGTAGCAGTTTGTTATAGCTTTGCAAGAAACAGTGTGCCACATTGCAGTTGTACTTGGATGTTGTCACTCTTAACTGTGAATCTTCCACTGCATTTGGTCAAAAGTCTCTCAAGGGCTTCAGCACGTTTTTCCTTTAAACTTTGTATGTATATAATGCATTTTTAAAGCAAGAAGCAGTTCTTCAGACCCTTTAAAATGGATGAAGGGGAAAGATGAGTGCATAATTCATGTACCTTTTGCAGTCCACCATTCTGCACAAGAGGGAAGGTTTAGAAAAAAAACAAAAATACACAAAAAAAAAACAAAAACAAAACAAAAACAACAACAACAACAAAAAACACACACCAAAAAAAACCCCACACCCCAAAACCCCACACAAACAGAAAAACCCAACCTGTACGGTTTAAAAGAAGATGCTAAGATGTGAAATGAGGAAGAAATAGAACTTTTCTTCCATAGTTTCAATTCTGAAATTATTTGTGAGTTCCCAGCCTTTAGAATTATGTGATTATATGCATTTCTGAGCCATTACCACCTGTTTCACAGAATCACACAATGTTAGGGATTGGAAGGGACCTTGAAAGATCATCTAGTCAAATCCCCTTTGACCAAGTCTAGTTCCTGGTAGCCTACACAGCAAATAATGTTATTTTAGATATCAAAGACATTTTTATTCTAGACTAGATCCAAAAATCAAGGTTTTGAGGGGGTTTTGTGTTTGGTTTGTTGCTGGATTTTAAATGAAAAATATGACTTATACAGAGGAAGAACTTGGATTTTACCAACACCCAATTAACTCTTCTCCCATTCTTCATCAGAATTTCCAAAGTGCACCTGTGAAATCTGTACTGAATCAACTGGGTATACTTCTTCCTGAAAAATGCTTCTCTTTTGAGTAGCTGACATATTCTAAGAAAATATGCGGAGCTTCCACCAGATACAGTTTGATGCACTGAGTGCCATTGTAGACTTGCATCTCAAATTTCAGTTGTGCACCAGTGCTTTAAGTGAAAAAATGAATCTGACTGAAAAACTCGGCAGCTTTTATGGCTTCACTTTTGATTATACTTACACCCTATTTAGTCTTGTAAAGCATGAGAGTTTAAGATTTCATAGAAATGAAGCTCAGCCAGCGAGCAGAGCCAGAGCGCATGAGACCCGTACTGCTTCACTCACATTATCAGCAAAAATCTGCTCAGCCATTTGAGTTACAAGTTCCCCAAATACTTTTTTCTTTACAAATGACTGTACCCTACACTAACTGCAGGAGTAGGTGTCAAGTTCTATCATCTAATTTAAAACCGTACTATTGCAATTTATTGAACAGAGCTGATTAAGCTTCCTGTGGGAACTGGTGATGAAATCCATTCTGCAAGTGGCAGATGGGTAGAGACAGGAGCAACTGTTAACCCTGAATCTGAAGGGTTAACTAAAAGTTTCCCTAATTCATGAGATTATACTGTACTTAAAAAAATGTATCCATATTGTACCTTAAGTAATATATTTGTCTTTTAACTTTTTTCTAAAGTACAGTGAGCGTCATAAGAAATCGTATTTGTAAGGGCTGAAACCGTATTTTACCATCTGCAGTTAATACAGTCAGCTTGAGTTTTCTTATATTATTCTGGTTTTGCAGAAGATAATTCTATCCTTATTGTAATAGCAGTAGGGCATCAAGTTTAAGTGATGATGGTAAAATGAAAGTATCTTATTTTGCAAACCAACAGACCTGAAATAGTTTCATTGGTGTAGCAACAGTAAATACAGAGCTCACAGAAATACCCTACATTTTGGTAAATATGATCATTATTTCTCAATTCTTGTTGGCCTTGTCACTGCAGCAACACAAAGGGCAAACTATTGATAATTTGCGGTGTAAGCCCTGGCACTGACTCTCTTTCCAAATTGTAATTATTACCTTTTGCCTCACAGAGTGCAGAAAAGTGAAGGCTCTGTCTGCTTCTCATTCATAGACCCAGCTCCTGTTGAGCCACCAGCAAAACTATCAGTATGACGTATGTCAGAAGCTTTTTGGTAGTTTTCAGATTTCACCAATTTACTTGGGTACACGGGACCAGGAGGCAGACCAGTTATCCTGTATTATGTTAGAACAATAATAACAGAGCCAAGGCATTATTTCTTAACAAAGAAACCTATCTGCATATCTTCCCCCATCCCCTCAAAACAACCCATTCTGTGCTGACTTGTTGAGGAATTTTGCCATTAGTGAGAAGTGATCTTAAGTGAAGATACCATTCTTGTTTTTCTGAACCGTCTAATAATTATTAAACGGAGAAATGAAGAGCATTGGAAACATTTTCTTGTGCATGTTTATTCTAGTAACCTAACAAGTTTATGCACAGTTTCATTATAACATAAGCTGGCTGTTCTGATTTCTTTGTCTTACTGTATACTGCTATTTCATCTCAACTTTAGGTCTTACAGTTTATCAACTGCTGTTAGGTTAAAAAGATTGAAGATATACTAGTAAAAACCGTGAGCCTTTAACCACTAAGCTATGTGTTGGGTAACAGAGGGCTTGGGAGACACACTCAAATACTTTGATAAAATTGTTTGGGAGTGTGGGGCAAAAAGAGAGCAGCACAGAAGCAGCTGCAAATCTGGAATCAAAGTAGGTTCTAGGTCTCCAACTAAAAGGGGACTGAGGCTGCCAGACAATAAAACTAGGGGAAAGTTCCTTCCCACTTTAGGGCTGTAGGAAAAGCAATTAAATCAGAAAATGAGTTGTCTTCTCTTTCTATTTCTATTCCTACTGTCAGAAGAGATGGAACAACTTCTGACTTACTAGGTCAGCATAGTCCTCAAGGCTTTGTGAAATAACAAAGATGCAAGTACTTTCTTATGCCTAAGGCTTGCCCTCTCAAAAGCCACAAATATAAATCACACACACATAAATATATATATATTGATTACATTTTATACTTTGCTGAGCACTTTTGGAGATACTATCATCAGCTGTGCAGAGCAGGGAATGTATTCTAAGTGATAATACTTATGAACACTAATGGATGTTTTCACAAAAAGTAATGCACTTTCCATAGATACCAATTCACTGCAACACACATTTCAGATTGCTGGTTTGTACGGCTCTTGCAGAGCTAACCTGACCTTGTTCTTTAGAGAGAGTCTTTTCAGCTGAAATATGGAACTGTTCTCATATGACCTTAAAATTCAGCCACTTTCCACCTCCCACACTAAACGATGGCTATGTTGTCATCACGAGTGTCTGTTGATTGGGACTCCACATGCAATAATCACTTTTCGTGAGTAATTACAGATTAAGAACCTGATCAGGGAAACCCATTTTTGTGCATTTTAATACTTTTCAACCCATGTAAGACAAAGTGAAAACATACAAGATCGTTTCAGCCCCAAAGGGGGTGTGTGGAAAGATTGCCTTAAAGAAAGTTTTATACTATTTCATCACGACAGGGCATGCTAATGATATTACATTCAGAAAAAGGTATTATTACTTCAAGGCTAACTTGATAAATTGCCATAATTAAGGATTTGTAATGGCAAGGTCTAATGCAGCTGCTCAGGTAAATAAGAGTAGTATGATGTCTTTTCTTTGTTCCTTTCGAGAAAATGCTGTAGCTTGACTCAAGCGTTGGTGACAGAATGGGCTGATTGCCACTACATCACAGCCACGTAGGGTGGAAAAAGGTACAAAAGAGTAAAAGGCAGAGCTGAGCAGAACAGAGCTGGCACACGTACACAGTGGGAATTGTTTTCTTACACATGCAATAGTAAACTAGCCACCTTCTCATCTCTACTTACTCTTGGGGTTGGGAAATAGAATTTAGCTCTTAGAAATCATGTAATTAGTGACTCAGTTTGAAAGCAGATAAATTAGAGCTAGCAACAGTATTCTCCAAAGAAATCTCTCTAGGATACAGACTGAGATAACTAATAACATACACTTAGCTGATGCTTAAATCATACCTGAACCAAATTCTGAGAAATGCTGTAATTTACCTACTAGCTAACTCCAAAGATTCAGGACCAAGTTGCAGTTCGGTTACATTTTATCCCCCAATTTGAGGCATTATCAGGGCCATGTGGATCAGGAGTGTGGTTGCCTTGCACTGCCTTGTGGCCAATAAAGGTAGAGAGGTGCTTTCAAGGGTCATGCAAATCTTAAGTAGGGATAAAATCTCTAGAACAACAAATCCACCTCTTATTTCTATAGAGAGTCTTAACTGAAGAACCTTCATATGTGATTGGTGTTAAATGGGCTGAATTTAGATTTGAGACTCCACCAATTCATATGAAGAAAGGTTTGGGTTCACAATGCTTGTCTTGGTCAAATTTTAAAACATGCAAGAGAATTTTTATAAGCAATTCTCATAGACTGATTTGGCCTTAAGTAGCTAGTGGAAATAGAAATGCTATTTTGTTATCAAAGAAAACAAATACTTAACAAATTATTACATAAGCCTCTATTAGATTTACTTTTTTTTTTCCTCTGTTGCCTGAGCTCTACTCATATTTAAGTTTGCTGGTGCCCAGGTAACCCATATCCAAAATAAATCTCTGAAGGAAGTCATTATTACCCAGGACCGAAAGGATAAGATAGGCAAAGAAAGGATCCTCTTTAAATGGTATTCACATGGGAAAGAACAGCATATGTCATCTGTGATATTCTGACTTTACTATCACATCTATGAGGAAAAGATATACTTTTTATCTTGACCAGATGTTTCTGGAAATAAACATCAGCATCAGAGCAGCACTTCTGTCTCTAAGAATTTCAGAATGCCAGCTGAAAAAGTGTAATCTCGTATGTTTTTAAAATGATATTGCAATACAATATTTGATCTGCACTTAATTACAACGGGAAACCATGTAATCCACTTAACGAGACAGAGTTAAATATAGCAGAAAGCGTTACTACAATATGTAAGGAATTTTGGCAGCTGCTTGTATTTAGGGAAATAATAAATTCTATCCAAGAAGTTGAGGAATTGAAAGAGGAAGCAAATTCTCATTGCATGCCTGAACTCTGAAGGGCTATCCACTGGGGTACTAACAATCTTCAGAGCCAACAGCTCAAGATCTCATTAAACCATAGAATGGATTATGCATATTAAAACACTAAGGTCTGACTGATTGCTCAGATTTGCTGCAAAAGTGTAAAATCTCACTTAGTTCTACTGCTTATTTTCCATCCAGCTTTACCAAAGTGCTTTTGAACTGGAAAGCTGCTCTAAGAACTTCCATACTGCATATTTTCTTTCCCAAATTGGTGCAATAAATCCACATTTGGTTTGGTACTGTGAACTGCAGTTGTTCTATTAAAGGATTTATTCTTGCATCAGTTCACAAAATAAGACATACTATAAAGCTTAAGCATATTAAAAATTATGGGTAGATTGTAGGTCTTCATATCCTCAAGTTGTACAGCCATACTACTCATTTACATAATCATCATACATTAATATTCTTTCTATAAAAAATATCTACCATGTGCAGTCTGTATACCTACAATCAGTAAAGCTGTAAAAGAAAAAAAGTTGCCTTTAGTGAAATGAATATCTTCTGGAAAAAAAAAGTCATTTTGTTCCCTCCCCAGATTGAAGAAAATTAAGCATAAAACCTGAGGGAAACAGGTAAAAAAGATGTTCCTTATTAAATATGCAGTACTTAGTTCAATTAAATATTATTTCAAGAATAAGCAGGTCTAAACATTTACTTGACTCTTCATGCAAGCGTGTTAAAATATAATTTGATCACCACCTACTCTTGGATAAGTTTTGACTCTGGAGGGCTAGTCTAATATGGCAATCCGTGATCAATTCAGCAGCTGGAAGCTCAAGGTTTAAGGCTAAAGGTAAGGCTCACCTTTTGAAAAAGCAAAAATAATTAACCGTTGCAGATAAGGTCTGTAGTAGGTTCTTTGGCATTTGAGCTCTCAGATGAGGATTAAATGTCCTTTAGGTCCTTTACTGAAGTTGTTCAGGCTTCGATATTACGAATAATGTCGCTATGAGGTGATGGCACAAAGACTGATATCGAGCTCCTGAAGTAATCAAGACTCCAGGCACAAAAAGCTTTACCAGTCAACATGAAAAATTCCAAGATATTTTCAAGGAAACAGGACTTTACTGGAACCTCGAAAACTAACAGACCATATCATATGAAGCTGCCAACATGAAGCAAACAGATATCCTGAATTACTTCCTCCTCTGTACCCTTAAATCAACCCATAGTAATAACTCCTACTGATGGACTTAACTTTTCCTTCTAGACAGTAAAATATTTACTCAGAAAAGAGAAACATGCCTTTTCATCTGCCCATTAAAAACAGCCAGTTTTGCTGTTGATGCCTTCTGAAGTGATTTCATCCCTGTGGATGCCCTCA
This sequence comes from Patagioenas fasciata, assembly GCF_037038585.1. Taxonomy (NCBI): domain Eukaryota; kingdom Metazoa; phylum Chordata; class Aves; order Columbiformes; family Columbidae; genus Patagioenas; species Patagioenas fasciata. The sequence continues at coordinate 6,510,871 of NC_092522.1, read as the reverse complement.
CCTTTGGGTAACAATTTGTACGACATCATTCTTCATTTTCATTCACTTATTAGCAAAGCAAGCAATTACAGGGGGTGGGGGGAAGAGAAGAAAACCTTTCAGATCAATGGGACAGAAAAAGCATAACATATGAAGGCAAGAAGAGACAGACTTGCCAGGTCTCATAGCAGTTGCCATGGCACTGTGCCTGACTTCTTGTCTACAATGGCTGCAGACTTACTCTCTCAGGCAGGTAGAAGCAGTCACAGGAGTCACTTTTCATCCTCTCTGGGAGAGAAAATATATTTCCCCCTCACCTCTTGAGCATTAAAACTCAACCTTATTCACAGTGCTAAGAAATACTGAGTTTACCCTGAATTTCACATACAGTAGAGTCAGCCTACACCACTCTCCACATGGACTCTTCTCTCACTTTCAGCCTCATCTTCACTTCTGAACCTGTTCCAGTGAACCCTCTCTCCAAAACTTTTTCAGTGTTTTGTATAGTGAGGTAACTCCTGTTGCTCCACTAGCTGTAAACCTTTTGAATCTACAGCATACACTTCCCTTTCCTTGACTGAAATTTGACTTATCCAAGCAACCAGGAAGACACGGACAAAATTCAAATCTTATCTTCATAATATTTTTTTAATATTTTCAGTGATTGCACCTATCAAATCTATATAATGTCAAAGAAGAAAGGAAAAGTAATAACTCCTCCTCCTACAATTTCATCTCCTTCAATAAGCTGATAAAAGACAAATTTCCTTTTCCCGCAGCCTCGAGGGGAGCTCCTTTGGTGCACTTTGTCTCTTTCACCTAAATGACATCACCTGTTCTCAGTACTTCAAGTCATTTTTGCCTTTGAGCGATCTATATCTCTGCTGGCTGTACTCCCAGCTCCCATTTTTAGCAGTAGAATCGAAGGTGTGCATTGTCACCTCCAGCTAACAACAACAACAAAAAAGAATGTTTCAAGTTAGATCTCCTTCCCTTCTGTCAAACTTTTTCTTTTCTTCCACCATCAGAACACTCAAACCTATTTCTCCTTTAGCTAAGCTATTGCTAAATCCTATCTGCTTCCTTTTCACGTTGTTCTTGAAATCTGTTTTTCTTTCTCTCTGATCCTGAAACCATAGTAGATACTTTTGACATTACCCCTTTTCCCGCTTGTCACCCTGCATTCCTTGGTTTATCGGGAGTACAGCTCCCAACCACCCCCTGCCCTTGGCACCTGGTTTTGTCCTCCTTTTACCTTGCACATCACATCCAGGCTTTTCAATTCAGCTTCAAAACTCTCCAACTCTTACCTAAACTGACTCCTCAGGCTTTAGTTCAGCCTATGGCGCTGCCTCAGCTCTCCGCTCCAAATGCCCTGTTTCTGTGTCCTTTTCATAGTGTTCTCAGTCCGTACTTTGACACCTTTATCCAACACTATTCTTCTGTTTGGAATAACCACTATGAATTTTAGGTTAAGACTTCTTTTCTTAATCTCTCTCCTATTGATTATAAATCATAGTATTTCTATCATAGAAAGTGCAATTCTTCATGTTAACACCAGATAAATGGAAGAAAACTCTAAGTTCTGCACAAAAAAAATAGTTCAACTTCTCTCCCCCCGCCCCGAAATATTTTTTAAATTTGAAATCAGCTATCATCACTCCTACATTTGCAGAACAGATTATGCTACAGCTAATCACAGCAGCACTCAATCCCTGTTCAGTTTCATTATGTATCAATGAACATGGTTTAGGTCCTTCCAGGAATAACATGGGACCATGGTGGAGCTGAACATATATAAAATTAACAAGGACAAAGCCAGTAATTTGAATTTTTACACCTTATTTATTTTTATGATTTAAAAGGCAAAGCACAATCTCCAATTTAAAAAGAAAAAAAAAAAAACAAAACCAAAACCAAAACAACCCAGAAACTTTCAAGCCACTTTGCAAATTTCGTACTTGAAGGTCCAAGCAACAAGGTGCAAACAGAAAACCATGAGTAAGATCCGTTTTTCTATTCTTTGCGCCTCCTGCTCTCCCTTCGCACACACTCATCAGGAGCCTGCTGCCTCAGACTGGAACTTCCAGCCCTGAAACTATCTAGGACTGCTTAGAACAATGACATTATTTATACACTGGCCATAAATGCCAGCTCCACTCTTTGTAGCTGTGCCATTTATTGCCTTTCAGAGTAGCATGTGGTAATAATCACCAGCTTTAAAAAACAGTAACAAATACATTGAGTGAAGGAAAACACAGATTGTGATAACTCAGTGATCTGGAGGTCAAAGTTCCAGACCTGCTCTAGCCTAACTCATGTGATCTGTCAGGTTTATTGTGCAATGTGCAACTAATTTCTGCATAAGTAATTAAAAAAATGGTGCTCAAGCCAGCTACAAAGCTTATTTCCATATCTAATCATATTTCTGTAGCCACACATCTTCAGTTTGTACCTTTTGTCTTGTCATTATCAGATTTATTTTGGAATAAAAAAAACTACCACACATCACAGTTGTGTTACCAGTTAGGGAATTTCTGGGTTTTTTTGTTAGTTTTGGCTGTTGCAGAAAGTACTGAAAACCATCTACAGACTTACATTTTTCAGTGAATTTGCTTTAGTCATACTGGACCTTTCTTGCATTTACTTTCCATGAGTGCTCACACAATTGAGTTTTCCTGACATAAATGCCTGTGGAGAGGGAATGAATGTCAAGGTCTTAAGCCAAAGCATTCATGGCAACCAAACTTATCACTCAATCCAGAAATGATGTGCACGCTTCAGTTTACTAAATGGAAAGAAACACATAATTGTGATTGAGCACCCCTAAGCAGCACAGCTTGAAAATGAAAACCTAGCAGAGAATCATCTACAGTATATAAAGGGTAAGGCAAGGCATGAAAAGGTGAAATGCAAAAAAATACATCTAAAAATCTCAATTATTAAATAAGCTTAAAGAAAAATATTACTTTTTGTCTTTGTCATTAGTTTTGAATGTGAACTTCAATATATAAGTTGTAAGCCATCTTTCCTTACTTTCCTTCTCTTTGCCATAATAGTTCTTCTTGTTAAGAGGGAAGTTTTTGTGGTTATCACACACATTCATCTACTACAGCTGTTATCTTTTCAAGTTACATTTCTCTTCCATCACAAACTGCCTTCTCCTGTGGTCAATTTATACTGCACTCTTGAGTAAAATTTACCAGAACAGGTACTTTCACACTTTGTGTTATAAATAATGATGCCTTTTTGCCTTTTGAGAAAAAGTTACATATAAATAATCGCAACATACAGTAAACTGTATTCCACAGAGCCGGACAAGCTACAAAGCAACTTAATGCAAGTGACAGTAAGTGCAAATATAGACACTAAAAGAAGAGTAATCACGTTCTATATTGCTGCAAAATACATTTTAAAAAATGAAAGATGCATGTTTTACTAAAATACAAAGTGCATGTGCCTCATAGAATACTGATTTTAATGTCCTCATACTGGTAAATTATTTTCCTCCCAGGTGTACCATTTTTTAAAAATTTTGTCAGTTAATGGCTCTGTATTGGAGTTTGGGGTTGGGTTAGTTTTAAATAAAGCGTGCTCATAAAGTCTGTTCCACAAGAACACTGCTGAAAATATGTAGGAAAACATGAAAAATGAGATTTGTGTAGGACTTTCAGTGGGTGGCTCATGGGGATCACTGGAGGTCCCTGTTCTGAACGCGGAGTTTCACATAAAGAAAACCACGTACATGCGTGCTGAGTTTTACATCGCAAATCTTGAGCCGTAACTTGTACACAACCTAAAAACTGTGAGAATGACTCCATAGAAAAATTCTGACCTAAGTTATATGAACACATATTATGTTAATGTTCCTGCCATTGCAACACTGAAGCGTCTCTCGCAAGCAGTAGCTCCTTAACATCACATTCTCATTTTCACTTAACAGTTGTGTGCAATTTCTCTGTAAGAGAATGTAAGTGAAGACAGTACTGACGTAGGACAGACCTATGATGTATATTGCAATGGATATTTGCATTCATTACAGAACGCAAGCATTCTACTTCCAACTGATAGTGAAAATCTGGGCTTAAAAAAAAAATAATCATAGAAAAATCAAGTATTGGACTGCAACACAAATATTCTTACAAATTACAATGTTGCTTTACTTACCTGGCCTTGCAGCCAGCTTCCAAACTTACCCATGTGCCCATATTTTACATCTGAAACTTTCTGGGAAACAGGACTTTGCTTTGTGCTTATATCTACTCCTATGTTGTCAGTCCCAAGGTATTTTACAGGAGGAATAAGTATTAATTTCCACTTCATTTAGATCTTGACTCTTTAGCTACTAGTTAAGAGAGATGCACTGATTTACTGGATATGAATACACCCTCTAAAGATATTTCAAACCTTGACCTACCTTTTCAGTGACCCTCTCTGAACAAAAGACCTGAGTACACTTGTCCTGCATAAGAATTTCTATTTTAGAAGAGTACATCTCAGTTTGATGGAGGTCAGCAATGCTCCATACATTTCTGCCTTCACTGAGGCTTTCAAGTTGAGTTGAGGAACTAAAAAAAAAAAAATTATTCATTTTAATACCTACTTTTAAATACTACTTCTTGAATAAACTGAAGTTAGAAATCCCACAGGGTTAAAATTCTTTGGGTCTAACCTGGAATGTAATAGTTAATAGGAGACCAGTATGAATATCCAACATTACATGCTCAGGAAACTGAAATATCATATTTCTTTCTACAATGTATGCAAATAATGCATTTTAATAAAATACTTTACATTGCCTTGAGTTAAATCCTAAAAATGTAAAGATGCATCTTTTAATGGACATATAAACAAGTATTGTTTGGTTCAGCAGGCTGCTAACCACAGAGCACAAATAGTGGTCCACCAGTCCACAAAAGCAGCCCAGGATCAGCCACACTATTCCATTTGCTCAGCTGGCATTATAAGGCAAAAGAGACAGGCAGGCAAGCATGCTGTACAGAATTATTGGGTAGGGAAAAGTGTGGCAAAGCATAAATCCCTAGGGAAGTTGGTGCCACTAAGTCGGTGTCCTAATGCACAATAAATAACTTGCTGCTAACTTGTCATAATACCATGTTAAAAAGGAAAAAACACACCTACTGCTAATCCAGATTTTTAAAAGAATTCTTGAGGGAACTTTCAACTCTACTGCCATCCCTGTTTGAGCCAATACTGTAAAAACTCTTTACTACTGAACAGATCAGATTGATATTTTACAGTGATGCATTTTGTCACAGAAGCATCCAATGGGAGCAAGTTACTACACAGACTCTAACATGGCTTGCCGCATTTTTGCTAATGTTTCTAATGTCCACACAAGAAATCACCCATTAAATTTATAGACCAATTTTATGCTAACTGTACCCATTACAGTCTGTGAAGAATCTAGGTAATTGGGTTGTTATACTTCCATCTTTAAAAATAAGTTAGAATTACTGCTTAGTTAGAATAATTTAAACTGACTATGCCCGTTCTAAGCACCCATTAACAAACGCTGGCTTCTACTCGACTTCCCACTGCATTAAACAGGCCATTTCTGTACAGAAGACAAAGCAGCTAATCAACTGGAGGTTGAAAATAAATATGCAGGGAGCGGGCATACAATCCGCAGTGTTAAAATAGATTTGTCTTATGCCAATATTCATTTGTAAATTAATCTCAAGTGTTACATTACACTTGCTAAGTCAAGTTGATGTGTTTTCAATATGGTTAGCTGCCAGAAAACAAATAATATTTACAGTACAATTAAAACGGACTTACGCAGCCATACTCAGAATTTGAAAAGATAGGTCTACAGAAACATTTGTATGCTGCAGTACCCAGTACTGCAACATCTAACTCTTAGATCCCTTTACAGCTAAGGGACTCCATGCTCCAGACTTCTAAAATTACACAGAGTCTCTATGTGACTGTTCAGACATCTAGAAAAGCCGGTATAACAAAGCCAAGCTGCCCAGCAAAAAATATCAGCAAGGGGCATGGAGACAAAGTAATTTTATATTTGTGAAGATATACTAACTCCCTGCAGAAAGCTATGGGGAAACACTTCCCTGCGCTTACAAAGTCTTTGGCTTCATAAACCTGAATCCTTTCCTAAAGCAGAATAACTAAATCTACTCCAAACATATCTCAGAGGCAAATAAATAATCGTACTACTATATTTTAATTCTATATCTTTGAGATGGCTTACCACAGTCATATAACATATACATTAAATCATATCTTCTGAGTAAGGGATAATTAACTCTCAGCTACCAAAAAGTACCAGCCACCATGCTGTAAAGTGTTCTGAACATAGACACCATCACTCAATCAATTCAGTGTTCGAAGTTCCACTTTTCATACAATAAAGATTCACTGACATAGGAGGAGAAAAAAAACCCAAAACAACAAACCCAAACAAAAACCAAAAACCAAACAAACCCCCCCCACAACACACAAAACCCCATCACAACTACAAACAAAAACTACAAACAAAAAAAAACCAACAAACCCACAAAACCCCCACAAAACTGTAAGCTACTATTGGGAAAGCTCACATATAAATAACAGCTGTTTTAGTTTGTTTTTTGAAAGGCAGTAGTCGAAGATCAGTCATCCGTGCATCAAACAAGTGCTCTGTATCTGTTGACTGAACAGTGCTGTGACAGCACTGCAGCTCCTCCTGAGAATGTCTTCTAAGTTGACTCCTGCAGGCAAAATAATCTAAGGAACACTTATGTTTGAGATGTGACTAACAAAACTCCTTGGCAGTAGCTACATCTCTTAGGTAACTGAAGAAATTCACAGGCAAAATACCAGGCATGGATGGGATGCTACGCAAATGCATGTTACGTGGATACTAAGCCATGACTTTGGCTCTATTTTGAACCTGGCTAACTATAGCATTCAGCATTAGTTCACTAACTAAGCCTTGCTACCACTGTTGCCTCAGAACAGCAATATTACTCCTGTAAGATCAGGCATTTTACTGCTGAGTCAGAAAAGATATTGACTGGGAATATGACCATCAAATCTAAAGTGGTTCTTAAGGGAATTGCATTTTTAATTACAAAAGCAACTCTGATACTAGGAAATAACAAAAGTCCCGTATCAAATGTCAGCAAGTTCTGCAACAAATTAAAGCAGTGAATAATTCTAGAACTTCAATAAACTAATAGATCTTCACGAAAACAAAACACACAGCAGAAAAGAAGTGGGAGATTTAACACCATCTCTTCAGTAGCTTTTGGTATGAATGGATGCACCTGCCCCTTGGATGCTAAACCAGTATATATTTTGTAGAGATGAGATGATGGAGCTAAAAAAGGGGCATTATGTACATCCATCAGTGGCTCAGTTCGTGGAGAAAACAGAGTACAGCAATTCCAGCACCAACAAAAATAGGAAGGCACTACCTATTAGATGTACATGAGATGTAATTACCTGTTATCCATTTGATTCCCTTAGTAAATTGTTCATTTTGGATAGTATTTCCACAGAATAAGTTATTTCTTACTATTAGGGCATTTCACCTTAGAGGTAAAAAGTTTAAGATTAGAGCTTCAAACCATTTATTAATGCATGTACTAAATAAAACAGTCACCTTTTTTAGGTTATTCATTTGGCTAAAAAGGTGGTATTATATACAGCAGAAATGCATCCAATGTGCACAATAATCAGAAGTCACACATAACCTGCAGATCCCAACTTCAAGTTGCAGTTCTGCTTGTACAAAGTGAAAGGAATCCCTACAGAGTGCAGAAAAACAAATGCATGATTTAGTATTTATTAGTGGGGTAAAAACAAAGGCTCCTTATTTTATACATTGTCATTATAAAATTGCTATTGCGTGATACATTCTCGCCTATTATGAATCCTTTGAGGCCAAATGAGATTCCCCAGCATCCATCATCACTGCTCCAACACAAGGTTCCAAACAGAAACACGTTTTCTGAGAAGGACTTGGTCTCTTACTTTATGAATGTACCTTGTACCCCAAGAACCAGCTCCAAATAGTGGGGGAAATCCACACGGCCTCCTCTTGGCAAAAAGCCTGGACAGCATAAGCTGCTAAGATAGAAATACGAGTGCAATGTGTGTTAACAGAATATCTAAAAATCAGAGATTTTGCTCGAAATCTGGTAAGGCTGAAAATGAAGACAAGTATCAGCCATATTAAACAGTAACCAGGCAGTTACCAAAACACCTTGGGTGGGAAAAAAGAGTCAAAGATTTCTAACAGTAAGAAGAGAGCAGTCAAAACCCAGCCTGACATGGTGTTGCTGTAGAAGGGTGTTTAGATTTCTGAAGGTGTTTACCAAGGTTTTGTAAGGGTCCAGTACAATCATTTATCTGTTATATTGCTGCTATTAATCCTGCATGTATAGTTCACAGACTAACAAGCTATTAATAAATCAGCAAACCACTTGAGTTCTAACTTAATTTAAGTTGCAAGCTGTTTTCCCCTACGACAGGCATATATAGTCTCTTCAGTGTTTTCTACTTCACACTGATAAGTTTTAGCCAAAGGCTGCCTAACTGTCTCAGGTTTTTCCTTTTCCATTTTTAAAATTCTCTTCCTTCACCTGAGGGCACCTAAGATATTCTGGAAATCAACCAAATAGCTGCACAGGTCACATTTGCTTCTCTACTCACACTGACTCCAATCAAACTACTACAATAACTGTACTCCCCCAAAATAATGGCTCCAAAACCTGGACCAAAATACATTAAGTCTTTAAAAAGTGGATATTGTTTTGTTAGACAAATGAAAACTTACAAGGTTTAACATATATGCTAGTTTTCTTCATGTGGCTTCTTGAACAAGATGCTCTAATGAATTTAAGCTAATAGATCTTTGAATCAGGAAATTCCAGTTAAACACCATATGAAAGATGGGTGTGTTTCCCTGCAACTGATAAAGTTTGGTTTTAGCTCACTTCTAGAAAACACTGAAAAAAAAGTGTCACTCATTCATTTCTTTTTTAAGCAGAGTAAAAAAATGCAGTTAATTTTGTACGGTTCACTTCTGTATTTCTGCTGATGACATTTTTATAGATTAGAGGTAATTGAGAATCCTTTCCCGTGTTTTAACTTCACATCTGAGGGTGTTTTGAAAGCAGAGGATCTGACAAATCTAATGCCTGGGTTACAAAATGTAGGGCCTTGTTACCATCTTCTATATATTAAGCAGACCTGCATAAACTATACATTGACAGATCTTGTAATCAAAGACCCTGAACACGAATGCTCGTTGATATGTGACTCAGACCCTCAGAACCTTTTTGAATCTCAAGAATACTAATGTTCTTTAAGTGTAAATGTGCTGCTTCTAATTTTTTTTCTAATTTGTGGGCTCTAACTTTTGCGTAGTCAAATTAATTATCTCCCAGAATGCTTTTCCTCCATTCTCCTGTAATCAAGAGAAAAACATTCTGTATTATGCATAAAGATTTTTAAAACTAAGCTCACATTATGTCACCTTAGCAACTACTTTTTAGAAGTTACTTACTCCACAAAAGCTGATTTTTAACATACACTTAAGAGTAAAAAGTAATTTCTAGACTAGCAGGTGGCAACCACAGTTGTCTTCATTACAATTTCAGAATGCCATAAAGACTTAAATCTGAAAAAGAGAATTAAAATATAACAGAGCCTCACATGACAAAAACATCTGTTCATAGTAAACCAACTGTTTTCAAAGCTAAGTGCCATACAAAGAAAGTGACTAGCGGAAATCAGAGTAACCTAGATTTCCAAGAAGAAATACTACAGAAAAAAAAAACTGCAGTTAAAAAATACACATAAAAAGCAGCTATTTAAATGTAGTCAGTGACAGAAACAAACACCTTATTTGTCAGTTGCATGACCCCTAATTCCAACCAACACTGCTCCACTGCTTTATTTCTTACTCCTCACTTTACTACTCCCCAGTTCCTTTCCAAGATAACAGAATATCTGAACTTCTTTTCCCAAGTGCTAGGAAGAAAACTACTCTTCAATTTCTCCCCATTACCAAACCACATTCTTACCTGCCTTACTGTTTACATATTCTATCCGTGGAATATAGAATCAAAGAACTGGAAATCCTTCTCTCTGTAACTTAAGTGAGTGTTTCAAACACAGCAGGAGCACTTCTCCAATTAACATTTCCCCAGCACATTCCACCTCCTCACTCCCTTAACACATCTGAGTCACAACCACCAGCTCAAGTGACTGCAAATTAACCTACCAAAGCAAAAATGCATAAAGTTACATTTGACATAAAACTTCATAGAAACCTACATCTTGGAAATCGGAGCATTTGCCCTTGAAATAAATGAATTTTATTTAAGCCAGAGAAGATCTGTAGAGAAATGCAGTATCTTGTATTAAGTCCACTGATGTACTATTTAAAAAAAGGAGGCTTTCAGAGAAACAAATCTCTTGTTTTCTATTTAGTCTTCAGATAAAGGGCTATAAAGGTTATCAGACAACTTACAGCCTCTTCCCCCTTTTTCCAGGAGGGTTACTGTTCTTTTCTAAGGAAAATGAAAGATGAACTCATTCTCCTTGAATAATTATGAATTAGGATTGTGAGCAAAAGCAGGACAAAGTGTTCCTACCCTCCCTTATGAGGTTTTACATCTTCCCTGCCCATTTCTTATTCAAAATCAAAGCCTGGTAGATAAAATAAGGGCCACATCAGGCCCTTAAATTGATCTTCCAGCCAGCTGCATACTGCATGAACAGTTTCTTTTTAAACAGTATTTATTTTGAAAATTAAACATTGGTTAAGCAGTAGGAGGTAACTTTAATATCTGTACTAGTCTTGGAAACATAATTCAATAATCCTTGACAGAATATGAAGGCTTCTGCCTACCTTATCTATTCGGTCTGTACCACACCGGTCTGTCAAACTCCACCTGCTGGGTAATCTTAAAATAAGCCTAGAGAAGCTTTCATTTCACCAGTATTGATAAACCACCTGGACAGGATGATAAAACTGATTGAACAGTACACCTGATTATGCTTTACATTTTTCATTTCTACCATTCTCTAGCAGTACCACAATCAAGCGAAATGTACATGTACATATTTTTTCTAACTGCCTCAGGTTAATAGGCCATATTTGTAACTAATAGCGATTTCTGGTAATGCGGTTATATAAAGGAAAAGCCATGCAAAGCTCCATGTAATAGCTAAGGAGAAAAAAGCACACTTCATGCTTTTCAGCCTCTGATAACAGAAGAGTAGAAAGTAACACATGAATGTGATTTGTAACCAACATTTAGATAAAGTATCACCTTTAATTTTTCAAGTGCTATGAGATAAAAGAACAGGTAAAAAAAAAAAGCCATGGAACTCCAAATGAGTACCAGCTCCAGACAATGCCAGTTCTAAGGTAATTAACTATTTGAAATGTACACGTCTATCTGAGTGGCAGGTGACTCCTCTGCTTGCTGCTCTTCAGTAAATTAAGTCAAATCATGAATCATACATTCTGTTAAGAGCTACATTGAAGTATCCAACTTTCTTTATGGCTGAGCTCTACTATTCATATTCAGAAGTATTTCTAGTTTTGGGCATGGAAGGAAAAGTAATAGAATTTGATGGCTGTAGGTGAAGGGTAGCAAGCCCAGATATTTTTATAATACAGAACTTACTTAATCCCTTCCTCATACACAAGTCAAACATTCCAATTCAAACAACCTCTTACCTGTAATTTTCAACCCACAAAAAACATAATAGTTTAGATCTGTGTATTAGCTGATATTTTCTCATATAGGATGCCTTATAAATACAGTGGTCACCAAGTACTATTGTTTATTATGATCTACCACCCTTTAAGAATAATTTAAAAAAAATGCACAGTGATATACACTCAACACTTGGAAATCATACCCAGGGCAGTCTGTAATACTGAAATGCTAGAAGAGGCATTTGCAAACAGGAATTTAATCAAAAGTTGGGAGAGCATGTACTCACTTAGAATACTGCTCAAATACTCCTCTAGAAACAAAAAATGAACATTGTTTTACACAGCTGATGTCATAGCACAGCCAGTAAAACAAACCAAAACAAAGAACCCAAACAAACAAAACCCAGATTATTGTAATCTCAGAACGTCGCCACAAAATAAACACAAGTGAAGACTATCTGCAGTGAGATGTTTTATAGAAGCTTCAAGACATTATTTGTAATGAAGAACTATTTTTTTTCTGTTGAAAGAAGTCCACCTATGTTTGCCAGATCTCCAAATGAAACTGTTGCAGAACCTCTCTGGGCTGGTCTTGCCTAAGAAAAAAAAGAAGAAAAAAAATATATATGGCTAATCTTAAGTTAAAATATTTTGTAAAAAGCTTTTAAAGCTTCAGTAACATAAAAAGTACCTTCAAACAGAAAATAGTTCAGCTTAACATTACCTGCGATTCGTGGAATTTCCAGCCAATCATGTAGAAGATTTGAAATGTGGCAGGTACCGAGCCATCACTATTTCCATACATTTCTGTTAGGGTAGGAAGGGAGAGCAAAAAAAAAAAAAAAGTATACACAGAATATCAGTTCTGAGAAATACTTAGTTCTCAGAACATTAGAACTAAGTATGACATATTTGTCATAATGACTCTTGGTGAAAGATTTGGTACAATAAAAATATCTTATACTGGTGCATCAACATAGTTCAAAACCTACCATTACAATTAAGGTTAAAAATATCTGTACGATAATCATGTTTTGTTTTTTTTTTTTCTTACAGAGGTCAGAAAAAAATACATAGACAGTACGTTCTTGAAGCCATTAACTCATTACCCCCCAAATACTTGCCTCGGTATATTGCCGCAGCTGCCACCATCGTTTCCCTATGTAGCAGAGGTTTTCTATTCCAAGAGCAGTTACTCTCACCCATACCTAAAAATATGTTTTAGCTTTAAGAAAAAGAAGATATAGCATATGCCATGAGTTAAGTGTCATGCACTAATGACAGATTTTTACTAAACCAGAGTAAGTATAGAATCCTCTGAATCTCACTCTAAGAGAGAACAACATATCACAAATAATTAGGTAAGTTTCTTACCTATAAGAATACAAGTCTCTTAGTGCCAATACTTTGCAATTCACAGTTTGTATTGCTAGGAATGACTTCAAAATATTACTTCTTCAGCCTGAGCCTTCAAATATTTAGGTTTTCTAGTATAATTTATTTTATGCATGAGTACAAAGTGTTTATTCAGACACACTAAACATAAGAGGTTTTTTTAAACAGATAAACATCAAAATTACTATCCCAAGACATTTTTAGTTAGAAATAAACCAACCACAATTCTAATCTCTTTAATCGTTTACTGCATCTAAATGTTTCTGCACAGAATGAAAGTTTTCTGTTAATTAAGGAATTACTCTAAACAACAGCAGCTGATACAGAGTATGAAGATGCCCTGAATTGCTCTGTATCAACTGACTGCATACAAATGCTTTACAATCCATGACAAATGCAATCAGAACACTAACTCAATTGTTAAGCATCTCAATTGTTCTCTGCATTCTTCAGACGACTCCAATTTGAGGCTCTATTTATTCTCATTACAAAGCAGGCTCCTGAATGTCCTGATAATTAGGGAGGCTCACAGAAGTTAGTATGTGGGATATATAATTCTGTCTCCCTTCCAGGGTTTTTCAGAAACTTAGACTGAACAGGCTCACAAAGAACAGGAATACAAGGAAAGCAGACAATTCAGAGCAGACCACAAAGTAGCAAAGTTTTGACAGCACAAATCTGGTGACAGGCATAACTTCCTGACCCACTGGAGATCAGGAAAAAAGTAACGCTTCCAGAGTTGCAATGAGATTTTTTGTTTGTTTGTTTGCAGGAAGAAATCTTTGACAGTGAGGGCGGTAAAACCCTGGCCCCAGTTGCCCAGAGAGGTGGTGGATGCCCCATCCCTGGAGACATCCCAGGCCAGGCTGGATGGGCCTCTGAGCAACCTGATCTGGTGAAGATGTCCCTGCTTATGGCAGGGGTTGCACTAGATGAGCTTTGGAGGTCCCCTCCAACCCAAACTATTCTATGCTTTGGAGTTAAGAAACATACAATGAAATTCCTCTGTGTCTACATCACTAATATAGAAAACATTTATATTTCCACAAAGTATATACTTGCCTTGCAAGTCTTCCATAAGCTCAAACAACCCTGGATAGTTGACTTGAATTTCATCAGTATCCTAAAAGAATTGAGAAGCTTAGTTTTAAAACAATCAAGCTAAAACACCAGCATTATCCTGGGCTTCAGAGCTGCTAACGGACAACTCATCTGCCACTTCTGTTCAGATTGCACATTTCTCAGAAGAATATAATGTCTTAAGATTTCTAAAAGGTTTTGTTTAGTAGCCGAAATGCAACCAAATTTTAATTGAAATGCCATTATTTTCTTCTCAGTCTTAGAAGAAGAGTGCCTAATGTTTTTTCGAGTAGGTCTAACTTTCTCTGACACATTTCTCCAAGAAGACCATCCAAATTCTACGCTTCAGTTGGTTTCATTAATCACAGCGAAGCTGAGAACAGAGGCAGTCCAGATTGTTTCAGAAAACCTTTCAGCAAGGTACACGACTTGCAGAAGGAAGCAGTACATTACTAATCCATTAGTAAATAGTATTTTTTTTATATATACCAACAGCTTTGATGTTCTGAACTGTTCTGCCTGATTGTTCTCTTATTTATAATTACCACAGTCAGGGTGGTAAAGCCAGCTCTCGACAGCAGATGTCCCAAATCAGAGACCGCAGTGAACGGTGACACGTGAGGAGAAAATCCCCCTTCTCTCTCCAATTCCGCCAGCTGCAAAGAGCAGCGAAGTTCATACAGAGTGTCCCCCCCAAACATTGCACCAATGAATACTCCATCTGGCTTAAGAACTTGGTGAATCTAAAACACAGAAAAAAAGAGAAGAAAAAAACGTTTTTTGTAATTAAGTCTAGGTAACTAAGAAGTTATTAGGACTTTTTTTTTTTAATTAACTTAAAAGCAGACATTGGAATAGTTGTAACTTTAATATTGACTGTATTCCACAAGGCAAGCTATGTCAAAGCTTTTCATAACACTGCAAGATAAATACTCTGAAAAGAAAGAATTTGTTCTTAAGAGTGAATCCCCCAAAAACACATCTAAAGTCAGAAAACAAAAAATGTACTGTGGAAACTATTTTCAGTGGGATTCTCCTAAAACAATATCCCCAATTAATTTACTTCTGAAAATAAGGTAGATTAAGATAGCTTCCGCTCACATTTAACTTTCTCAGATGAGGGCAGCAAAAATACATTTCAATGGCTTGATTTAAGAGAAATAGAGGCCTGACTTTCCATTAGCGATCTTTGCACTTCTGAATGCGCAATAGAGTAATGCAATTCTTGTTATTTCTACCCCTACCTACTTTTAACTGGCCAGAACAGTAATACTATGACTCAAACGCAAAGGCTGAGAAGTTGATTTCTTGTCTAGTAAGTCCTAACTCCCTTCCTACTGAGAAGGTCAATACTTTCATGTTTTATTTTTCCTGAAGAATGGGCAATGATTCCTGATTTAGGTATCCAGAAATGCCATATTACACCATCAGGCTAACAGGACAGCAAAAGCTTCCAACAATTTACCTGACTTGAAATCAAAAATTTAAAATGTTTTTTAATTAAGTATTAATCAAACTATGTTTTCTATGGTAGTAAAGAAGTTTTTGGTTGACAGGTAAGAAATTTGGGCAGTTGAAGGCAATTTCCATTGTTAAAGCAAAGAACATAAGAAATAAGCATTCACAATGAGAATTGGCCAGGAACTCCAGTTCCCTCCTCTTTGTTGGAAGTTATAATGTATCAGTTATTTTTATTGTGGGAATAAAAATATTTGATAGTCTGCAGAACACTTTAATTCTGGAGAAAATTATACATTTCTTTCCAAGACTTATGTTTTTTAAAGTACAGAAGGCATTTTAATTTCCCTTTTTATTTTTACCATAACAGTATGGTACTTGTGTTCACATTAACAGGTGATAAAATAACACTGTAATGACCGAACACTTTGAAATAAATCAAAAAAAAGCAAACAGGTTAAATTATTGCTTGTTCTTGCTTCAAAGGTAGCTAATTTGAAAAAAAAAAAATTCACCTACAGGAAGGAGTTGAAATAGTGCAAAGTAAGATTTTTTTCAGTAATAGTTTTAGTTTTCTGTCCTCAAAAACTATTTACTGTATTTAAAAAATCAAAACCCCTTAATCTGATTAAACCTGTATTTCAAAATAAATAGCTGAGACATAAAAATAATACAAGTTACATAAACCAGTTCTGGAGAAGTTAGATTTAGAAAACTTTCGGACTATTAGTAAGGGCTAACACACAAAAAATCGATAGCATTACCTCAGTTTGCATTACGTATCAAGCTCTAAGCTGTTGAGACTATAAAACGTTATACAAACATGCTGTTTCACAGTTATTTATCCCAAATTGATTTGAGACAGTAAATTAGTAGAAATCTCAACAGATGCTCCTCAAACTGCCAAATATACTGCAAAAATACTTGTGTAAACATGAGCCATTTCTGTGCCTCTTCTTTAAACAAGATCTGTAAATATGGAGTGCTCTGAATGCAAGTAATGACAAGTATTGAATTTTTTGAATTAAAAATGTTTCTTACCTCTCTAAAAGCTCTAGGAAGGTCATTCACCCAATGTAAACTGAAATAATAGAGGCATACCTTTTATAATTGCATATTAAATAAAATTCAGGGAATAAAAATAATTGTTATATCATCTAAGAACGTTTCACAAGCCAAGCAACAAACTAGTTTTTCAAGCTGAAAAAGTTGTGAAATGTCTTCATAAAAGTGATATTAAATAAAAATGAAAGTTCACAGACATAGGATTTTTTTTGAAATTGAGAAGATGCGAGTCTGGGAGACTAATTTGTCAAAATAAAGAGAGAAGCTACACATGTTTTGAATGAATACAAAGCAACAAAACAGTAAGAACCACCAGGACAGCAGGTTTTCCTAATGAACACTCATATTAATTACACAAGTACATTTCTTATTGCTGTTTAATGGACTATTAATCATTTTTTTTTTTACCTAAAGTTATTATGACAATAACATTATTTAATATCTTCAACCAAAAAATAAAATGTAAAAAATGATTAAAACATACCTTAAGCTACTAACGACAAGATCAAATGTATCTTCTTTGAAAGGAAGGAATTCCTCATCAGCTACAACACTGACCGTAGGGATTTCAGATTCTACAGCATTTTTCTAACGTTGGGTTAGAAGAAAAATGACATCAGAAACTCACTTCTATCACTTTCCCATATTATGAAATTGAAGCACATTAGTATTCAGAAAGCTACTTACTAAAGCATTCTCTGCAATATCAACTTGAATAAGTTTTTCAATGGTTTCCTGAAATAAATATTTGATAGACTTTTAACATTTTAAGTTGTTTTACAAGCTGATGTTAGTCAGTTTTTTGAATACCTACACATATTTACAGTAAGTTGGAAGGAATCTCTTTAATACTTGATAAAACTTTAGATAAAGCAGAAAGTCTTTTTCCCCCCAACAGAATACTTAGAAATGGGTTCCAGGGAGAATAGCTGAGATAAAAGTAGTAACAAAAAACCACATTCTGCACTTTTAAATATAAGTTCAGCTTGATATAAATCACAGATAAACAGCCATTGAAGTACTTTTACTTACAGCACAGGCCACAAGGGGTAAACTGTTCACCACTTAGAAATCTGTATAACAATACTTCTATTTAAGAACTAAGTGCATCCAACAAAGACCAATCAAAAAAAAATTCATGTCCTTACTCAGGACTAAAGCTTAACTGTTGTACAACATACAGCTTCCCTTGCATTACTACTTTTCTAGTCTTTGGTGACAATAAATAATAGAACAACAGCCTGCACAACACACGTCTTTGGACTGTGGTTACAGACATGAAAAGAAAAAAAAAATGAGTTACCTTATCAAGATTCAGATAATTGTTTTAAGTTACAATAGAGCTCTATTTGAAAACAGAGGGATAAACGCATACTTATTTTAAACACTTTGAAGCTTGAAGAGCCAGTACCTTGTTTAAATGTTGAGCTATGTAACCTCTTCCAGAGCCAACATCCAAAGCAAGAGGGAACGTTCTAAAGGATAAGTTCAGCAACATTATCAAGACCTCAACTATTTTAAGTTTTAGACTACATTAAGTTTTGTGCACTTATTTCGATACATATTTTCAAACTAAACACATTGACTATACTTCTGTAGTAACTGGTAGGAGAAAGTGTGGCGGAAGGCACTCACAAGTGCAACAAGGCTGGTGAGGGGTCTGGAGCACAAGTGTGATGAGGAGCAGCTGAGGGACCTGGGGCTGTTCAGCCTGGAAAAACGGAGGCTGAGGGGAGACCTTATCGCTGTCTGCAACTGCCTGAAAGGAGGTTGTAGCATGGAGGGGGTTGGTCTCTTCTCCAAAGTAGCAAGTGATAGGATGAGAGGAAACGGCCTCAAGTTGTGCCAGGGGAGGTTCAGATTGGATATTAGGAAAAATTTCTGTACGTAAAGGGTTGTGAAGCAGTGGAACAGGCTGCCCAGGGAAGTGGTGAAGTCACCATCCCTGGAGGTGTTTAAAAGACATGTAAATGAGGTTCTTAGGGACGTAGTTTAGGGCCAGAGTTAGGTTGTGGTTGCACTCTGATCTTGAGGATCTCTTCCAACCACCACGATTCTGACTGTTGGTTTCTCCCGTCCCCTGACCATCCCCAGCCGCTCGGCAGCTGACGGGCTCTGGCGCCAAGTCCCGCGTCCCCTCATGGCGAGGCTCACCTGGTGACGTCGAACACTCTGTCCGCGATCCTGCTGCCGACCTGGGTGGAAAAGCCGCCAGTCAGCGGGCCGGCCCCCTCCGGCAGTTCCCCCCCTCACCGCGACCCACTGTGACACCGCCCCCCCACCTCCTCTCGCAGGTAGTCGCACTTGGCCGGCTCGGCCTGCAGCGCCGCCCAGTTCTTCTGCTTCCGCTTCAGCCGCCGGTCAAAGGGGCTCAGCGCGCCCGAGCTCGGCGAAGCGGCGGCGGAGGCTCCTGAGAGCGCCCAGAGCCCACGGCGCCCGCCACCGCAGCCCGCGCGCAGCGCCCGCGCGAGAGCAACAGCCCCCCCGGCCATGGGCGGGAAAATAAAAAACCGAAGGCACCCGGCTCGGCGTCCGCCGTCTCTGCGCATGCGCGTTGCAGCCCCGCCACCAGCCTTGCGCCCGTCTCGCCGTGTGATTGGCTGGGAGGGTCTTGCCCTGGCGCGGCCACCGTAGCGCGCGGTGCATTGTGGGTGTGAGGTTCCGCGTGAGGGAGCGTGTCTGGGCGGAGAGGAGGCGGCGGCCAGTGACGGTGGGTGCGAGCGGGCCGGCAGCGGCCAGGGGCTGTGAGGGAGCGGCCAGGGGCTGTGAGGGAGCGGCCAGGGGCTGTGAGGGAGCGGCCAGGGAGCGGTGGTGCCGCGCCGTGCCGCGCCGTGCCGCGCCGTGCCGCGCCGTGCCGCGCCGTGCCGCGCCGTGCCGCGCCGTGCCGCGGCCGGCTGGGTCGTAGAGCAAGGGGCGCCTTGGGGAAGGCTCTGCTGCTGCTGGGCCGCGTTGATGTTGCTAGAAATGCTAAAAGACTGACCATGAGGCCTTCTGGAAAGTTAATCTTAGACTAGTAACTGATGTCTGGCAGTAATTAATTTCCGATTGTAGAGCAACCTCACCGCACTCGACACTGATGAGGCCACAACTCGAATCTTGTGTTCAGGTTTGGGCCCTTCAGTACAGGAAAGACATTGAGGTGCTAGAGGGAGTTCAGAGAAGGACAACGAGGCTGGTGAGGGGTCTGGAGCACAAGTGTGATGAGGAGCAGCTGAGGGACCTGGGGCTGTTCAGCCTGGAGAAAAGGAGGCTGAGGGGAGACCTTATCGCTGTCTGCAACTGCCTGAAAGGCGAAGGAGAGGGTTGGTCACTTCTCCCAGATAGCAAGTGATAGGGTGAGAGGAAATGGCCTCAAGTTGTGCTGGGGAGGTTCAGACTGGATATTAGGAAAACTTTCTTCATAGAAAGGGTTGTGAAGCACTGGAACAGGCTGCCCAGGGAAGTGGTGGAGTCACCATCCTTGGAGGTGTTTAAAAGGCATTTAGATGAGGTTCTTAGGGACATGGTTTATTGCCAGAGTTAGGTTATGGTTGCACTCAATGATCCTGAGGGTCTCTTCCAACCAAAATGATTCTGTGATTCTATAACAAAACCTCTCTTGGAACAGAGAAGTCAACCACGGACAGTTTGAGTATCTAGTGATTATTGCCAAATTTTGTGGACATGCTTAACCTAAAGTAAACTTTGTTCTTTACAATATCATTTTAACCCAAAACCACACCTCCTCATTGAAGGCTTCCTGCCTCCGGGAGAAAACCCCTGTTCACTGAGCATGTGTAGTAAGAATAATTTTATATAACTTGCATGCAAGTATCATAACCAGTCAGCACTATAGGACTGTCCTGAGGGAGTGTATATAGTTATAAGGTTTTGTATAAATGACTGAGACTTTTGTATTGCTGGTATGCTAGTGTGGTCTAACATCCAATCTTGTACCACTCTGTAATAAAATCATTATGTCATCTCTGTGTGCAGAAATTGGCTCATTTGCATGCATTTTCAATTACATATCTAAATCTGTATTAGTCAGCTTTTTAAAATCAGAATTAATTTTTTTTCTCATTATAGATGTCCAAGTCTTCGCCAGCATCCAAAATGTCATCTCAAGAGGAAATACTGAGTGATGGGCGGTTTAGCCGCATTGCTAGGGATCCCCGATTTTGGGAGATGCCAGAAAAAGAACGTAAAATCAAGATTGACAAACGATTCCGAGCTATGTTTCACGACAAGAAATTTAAGCTGAAATATACAGTGGATAAAAGAGGTCGCCCTGTTAACTATACTTCTACAGAGAACCTCAGGAAATTTTATGCCCTGTCAGAATCTGACTCTGATCTTTCAGAAGATGACAGTAAAGAATACGCTGAAAAGAAAAAGAAGAAAAAAAAAGCTAAACCTAAAGGAAAAGCAGATTCTGTAAAAGTACTTGCTGATGGCCACTCTAGGGAGAAGAAGCAAGTGAACAGAGAAGGGGTGGACCAAACATGTGCAGCAGTGGCAAAACTGGATGACCTTAAAAAGGAAGGACAAAAAATTACACCTAAATTCAACTTGAAAGAGGACTCTAAGAAAATTGCAACAGAAATTGATGGCCCCCGGGGAAACAAGGGTGTTTTAAACAAAAGAGAAACCAAACAAGGAGATGCATCAGGAGGAGGATCTATTTCAGTTCAAAACAAGCTGAAGTCTTCACAGCCAAGTGATACTAAATCAGTTAAAGCTTCCAGGAGGGACGGTTCCCTAGGAGGTAAAATAAAAGAATCAGGTTAGTTGTTCAAATAACAACTAGAATTTGGCTGTGTTTTCTTGGTTGTTGCTTTGGTTTTATCCATGGAAAATCTTTCTCAAGATCAGTTGTAAAATAGCTGACTGACTCGGATTCAGTGCTGCTGAGGAATCAGAGATGGTCAGCTCTTCACAGAATTAGTGCTGATTCTTCAGTAAGATTGTTGGAGCTAAAATTGTTGTTCAGTTAGAAAAGCAAAACATATAGTAGCGTATACAGTACTGTAGTTTCAAACTGAATGGCAATATAAGGTGTGATACCATGAACGCTTCTGCCTGTCAGTGCTTATTGACTGAAAACATAAGAATGGCAGCATCTAGCCATTCATATGAGAGGCTAGTAGAGAGAACGGGTGACTTGAAGAAAAGCTTTTCTTTATACTGCTTGTGCATGCACATAATGTGCATTATTGCAGTCTAATTTCTACCTTTTGATTCTGTGCTTATAAATAGAATAACAGATTAACATTTTCTCAGAGTTTAAGATGGATAATACAGTTGTGGGTGTAAAGAGCAAGCTGAAGAGCCCATACTGATTTATGTTGTTCTCACTTCCCTTAAGTAATTTGTTCCTGCATCATCACATATTTCAAGGGGTCTATAAGACTGTATGAAGAAAACCTGAGGTTTTTTTTCTTACTTGTGAAGAATCATATGTAATTAAAACATAAAAACAGATACCTAATGGTTATCTTTCAGTGACTATATGCACAGACACGGATGAACAACGTGACATCAGTAAAAGACAATTAAAGGAAGACATTTCTGCAAGTGAAGATTTTGAGTGTGCAGAATCGGCAGAAGAGCCTGAAAGTGATGGGGAAACAGGCGAGGAAGAGGAGCCAGAAGATGATGGGGAAACAGGCGAGGAAGAGGAGCAAGAAGAGGATGAGGAAACGGATGAAGAAGACAGTGATTCAGAAGATGATGAAGAAAGTGGTAGTGGGCCTGACCTAGCCAGAGGCATAGGTAACATCGAAACAAGCTCAGAGGATGATGAGGATTTAAATGACATATTTCCAAAGGAGCCAGAGATCGAGCATTCGTGGCGTGAGCTGGATAAAGATGCCCCTCGTGGAGATGAGGTAGTAATAGTTCTGCATGTGAAAAGTTGCTACATGACAAAGTCAGAAACATATATTATAATGAGTTCCTTATAGATGATCTATGAAATAGTTTGTGGAGGTATTTTTTGTGAAAGTTTTTCAGCACTTCAGTTACAAAATGCAAGTGATGATGAAATTGGCTGAGAATGAGACTTGAAGTTTTCACTAGTGTCTCCTTTACCTCTAAGCAGAGGCTTATCTTTAGATACATGAGGTATCTATACGTGATGGAACAAACAACTGAGCTTTTCAGAAATTCTAGAATTTAAATGTTACTGCTCTTGTTCACTATTTTTTTTTTCTCTTTTTAACTTAGTATTTTAACTTGCACATTAAGAAGTTTACAAATCATTAGACAGTGAAGTAGGACTTTAAAACTGAGCACAATTAGTGTATAAGAAATCACAGTACTCTAGTGCTGTTCTAACTGTGACACTAGTTGCTATTAGCTATCATGATAACAAAATCTTAAATGTTAGTGTCATAACTGCAGTATTAAATTTGTGATAGGTACAGTCTGTTCTGTGGTGCATCACTATCTCTTTTTTATGTGCACCAGTGGTTGCTGCTTCTTATCTTTGTTAGTTTAAGTGAGAGAAGCTCTTGAGGAAATGCTTACTTTGTTTTTTCAGCAGAGTTTACTGATGACTTTTATTTTCATCAAAGATAGTTGCTAGAGGATTGTGTATTCCCCATAGCAGCCAGGAATTAAACCTATGAACTTTTATGTCTTTTTTTTTTTTTCCCCTCTCTGTTCAGATTACAAGTAGATTGGCAGTTTGTAATATGGATTGGGATAGGTTGAAGGCTAAGGATTTGCTGGCTCTATTTAATTCTTTCACACCCAAAGGAGGAACGGTATTTTCTGTTAAGGTAAGACCTGACTTTTAAAAGGAGTAGTGGGTTTTATTGTAAAAGAAACTGGCTAGTTTAATGTTGAGTGGTCTTTATGGTAGTTAGCCCAACCTTAAATATGGCATTTTCTAAATGCCTTCCAACCCATTGCACAACACTTCTTGTTTTCCACCACTTTTGAACTGGTTGAATTCTGATCAGTTAAGTTACATTTTTCCATTTTTAGTATCTGCCTTCAGTTTTCTGAAGAAATGTTTGTCAAATACCCCTTTCTAGGAAGGACCACAGTGAAATGGACAAAATCGGGGTTCCTTTTGTTGTTTATCTCTCCCAAAATACTCTCATTCCTAACAAGCAGTTTCTGTATTGTACTGTCTTTTCTGTAAATTAAAGTTAAGAGGGTATTAAAGTTTATGGAGTTGATCCCTTTACTGATGTTAGAGAAAAAAGATAAAGTCTAAAAGGCTTCATGAGATATTTTGTCTTAGTTGTGTGTTAGTGCAACTAAGAAAAATACATTAGTACATTATGCTGCTGCTGCTAAAAAAAAAATTACTTTCTTATTGTTGTATTTGTAGATTTATCCTTCAGAATTTGGAAAAGAGAGATTGAAAGAGGAAGAACAAAAAGGACCTGTGGAACTCTTTGATCTTCCAGAGAATACCACAGAGAATGACGGGTATATCTTCAGATGAGAGAGATAATATGTCTCATTTTTAGTGAAAATCCCAATCAGCTCCTGTTTCCAAAATTTCATGTGGTGGTCCCCTGTAGATGCCTTAATTTTATGGTTTTTTTTTTCAAGGGATATTTTAGCGCTGCCCCTGATTCATGGTCAATGCATTAAATAAATGCATTATAATGAAACTTGAGAAAATTTGCTTGCTGATAATTGAGTTCCAAATTGTTATTACATAGCTCATTTAAACAATATATGGAACAAATGCGTGGAGAGCTTAACATAGCGTTTCTCCTCTACAAGTTGCCATTCATGCAGTAAACTCCCTTTTTTGCTTACTGTCAAAATTTTTATCTGCCTAACCAACAGGGATCTTAACTTAGGCCAAGAATTCCCAGGCTGAGATTTCTTGAATGCCACCAGCAGCAGCCCTGCCTTACTAGGCTGAGCTCTCCAGGCCTATCATTGTCCAGGCTTCTTCAGGCATGTTGGTTTTTGTTTTGTTTTGGATTTGTGTTGGGTTTTGGTTTTCTTTTTTCTTTTTGTTCTGCTTGGAAGTCTTGTCTATATGGAACTTGAGAGGTTTTGCTTTTATATTTTTCCAGAATTTCCAGATGTTTGGCAGCCTGACTGGGGCCACTTTGGGATAATATATCCCTCTAAACTGTCCTAAATTTGGAAAATCTGGATGATTCTAAAATAAGTATTTGAAGAAAGTCTGTAGTGCATCAGGGAATTGTAGGATGAACACAGAGTGCGTGCTGAAGTCAGCTGCACTGTGTGTGCCAGGGTGCATCCTGAAGTGTTCTAGGGAGTGGATTCTAGAAATTCTGGAATACAACAAACAGAAGCCCAAATATCCCAGAGATTCCTCAGTGGTACCTGTGTACGCACCCTTTAAATCCACGGGTCAGGACCTCGGCCCTGCGATCTCTCTCCTGCAACCTTCCACCAATTCATCCGCTTCCCAGTCTCTTTTCTGCTTTGCTTTTGCTGACGTTTTCTATGACACCACCACCCCTGCTACCCAAGTTAGTATCCCAATTCTTTTTCTCACGTGTACCACTTTTCTCACTCAGCACTCCTACACTGCCTTGCTCTAGCATGAGGATCTTTCCTTACGGTCTCCTGGTTACTCTTAAAGTTCTTAACAACATGTACCCTGACTTATGTATGAACATCCTTTTCATCAACCTTGTTAAAAGCCAGGATAATTGCAAAACAACTAGATAGGTACTACAAAATGCTACTTTCTCTGGCCTGCAGACAGGCACATGGAGACACTACGACCTGTACAGGGAAGCACAGTCAGATGGAGAAAGTGTACACTTAATAAAACTGTGTGAATTTGCCTTTTTACTTGAGTAAAACTGAATAGATACTGGTGGAACTTCATGCTGTTTAACATCTAATCATATTGTAAGATTAGGAGAGTGTTTGGTGCCTGTTTTTAATGAGTTGAATGCAAATGAAAAGTTGTTAAAGCCGGCTCACTTGATTGTGCTGTTTCCCACTTTTGCAGGCTTTATAGGGAAAAACTGCGAGAGTATCAATTTAAGCGACTGAAATACTTCTATGCAGTGGTAGAATGTGATTCTCCTGAAACAGCCAATAAGATTTATGAGGAATGTGATGGACTGGAATTTGAAAGTAGCTGTTCTTTCATAGATCTGAGGTAACTCCAGCAGTGGCTTTATTATATGTTGGGCTGGGGAGGAGAGGGAGAATTAAAGCCAATTTAAAGTAATTTGGAGTAAACTATATTGTGTTTATTATGTAACCAAAGTGAGATATGTAAGTAAATTAGGCAGCCAGTGAGTTGTTAGGTTTCCCTTTGATTATTTTTTTCTTCTTTTTGAGCGTTTTTACTGGACTATGAGAAGTTTGAAAGGCTCTCTGCATAGAGAGATTATTCTCAGCTAAGTCAGGTGACATGTTCTGGTTGTATCTCCAACCTTTTCGTACAATTAAGTGGTAGGATTTAGAAAACAAAACAACTTAGTGCTGCTCTTCCAGTCTCCCCACACGGGTCCAGAAGTGGCTTTTTTACAGGATTGCAGGGCAAGAATATTGCTGCAGTTGTCATGAAGCTGCAGTAGATTACTATGCCAGCCCTTACAAATGAGCTGGAAGCTGTAATATTTCTAAAGTCACGTTTGGGAAAGAAAGAATTTTAAATTATAGTTGTGCTTCATTGTTAATATTTCCTTTTGTTACCAAAAAGCCTTCTAGTCTGAGCAGAAGTTAGTAAATCATAAGTACTGACAGAAGCTGGCTTTGTCTGCTGGGGCCTGTGTCATGGGCACTCTTGGAAGTCAGTGAAAGATAACTGTTTTTCTTTTGAGTTATTTTCTAGAGGATCTTAATTCGTTTGCTTTGAACTGTTGTGGAGAAGATGATCTCTGCCAAATGAACGTGTCATGTTTCATGCTTTTAAACCTAGAGAGATAATGTTTTACAACAGCCACAGCTGTTTAAAATTCTCCAATGCTTTTTGTAGTCTTCTACTTTGTTATATTTTAACAATGAATAGTATTCATCATGTTACATTTACAATGATTAAAAAAAGAGTTATTTCTCATACAGTGCACAAAGACTTTCTAAAATATATCTGACTCCATCATTACATGTGACTTTGCTCTTTTAAAGATTTTTTTTCCCTACTAATTGTAATGTTAATGGTGTACCAGGCTTTCCTGAAGTGTGTTCAATTTTTTAATTTATCTGGTCCAAAATTCTATTTTATTCACTCTTTCATCGGAATTTTTAACACTAAGCTTTCTGAAAAAATGATTCGTCAAACAAATGGATGAAACACCTAAAAAACCACCGCTGACCCTGCCAATACCAGATGGAAATTAATTTACTTTACTTCCCCAGCATGGTGAGATTGTATGTCAACAACCTGTGGAATAGCTGTGCAGAAGCCAGAGAGTTAATCTCCTATGCGTGGAGTACTTGTCCTTTTATTTCCTTTCAGGCTTATGAACTTTTAGCAAATTCTTTCATGTTGATGTACCATACTCATGAAAAGCTTAGTGTTTATATTGTGCTTTTCCAGTGTATTTGAATAATAACATGCTTTATGTTTTATTTAAGATTTATTCCAGATAACGTTACATTTGATGATAAGCCAAAAGATGAAGCCTCAGAAGTGAACGTAGCTGCATATAAGCCAAAGTACTTCACATCTGCAGCTATGGGGACATCAAAGGTATCTTTACAATGTTTTTGTAATGTTGTTCAAATTTGTTTAGTTTTGTTGTCAAGCTATGAATTATTTAAGTAGTGGGAAAAAGAACCCTGATTATCTTCACCATTTTGAAATAAAGACATCAAACGTATTAAAAAATGTAAGCATGTTACAGAGCTACAAGTTGCAACCCCATAAATAAGATAAAGTTTTGGATTTTAAAAGAAATTTGACTTCTTTGTTACAAATTAAATACTACATTTTGACCTCATTATACTTCTATTACAAGTTGCACATGGAATTACTTTGTTATTCACAGTTAAATCATCTAATTTGCCTAAAATGGGCATTTGTGTGTAGCTCAAGAGCCTTTTTAGTGGTGGTGCTGGGCTTGAACAGCTGCTTTCTCTCCTTGCAACTCTTCGTTCCTACTCTCTTATGTGACAGCCAAAACTTTCATCTGGCCATGAAGTGAACTGGATTGGAGAAGTGATTAGTTGAGAAATAAGTCATTTTTCAGTCAGATTTGTCTCATCTTTTGGTTGAGGGTGCCATTGTGCAAGCGCTTTCATTGTCCCTGTTGCAATCCGTGTGTGATTCCAGGAATGAGTTAGTGCTGGAGGAGGAAAGGAGAAGAGTTGGCTGCTTCAGCATCAGTGTCCGCTGCTGCAAAGGAAATCTGACTTAAAGAGATCTCGTGTTGTGTGACCTGCTGTTACAGAACCCTTCACTGCTTGAGCAGAATTTTTCATTCTTTCACTCCTTGAAACTCATTGTAGAACAAATTCCTAGAAGTTGTAATTAAATTTATTTTAGGAAATGGTTATTATAGCTAATTGATGTAGAGAACATTAGTAACAGGTTTACGCTACTGCTTAAGTGGAAGGTATCAAGTAATTTTCCCTAAAGAGACAGTTACAATGTTTTAGTGTTTCAGCTTCTACAAGTGATGTTCTTATTTTTAAGGTAGAAATCACATGGGATGAGACAGATCATGAACGAGTAACGTCACTCAGCAGAACTTTTAACAAAGATGAACTTCTTGACATGGATTTTCAAGCTTATTTGGCTTCGTCTAGCGAAGAAGAGGAAGAACAGCAGCAAGGTACTTGCATTAATAAATGCTGTCCACAAAGTCATTCGCTGCAGTGGTTTGAACACAAGTTATTTGAATGTGTAAATTCCGTATCTTTAGAAAATGCTTTGTAAGTCATCTTTTACAGGGACAATATTATGCTTATTGTAGAAAAGCTATGCTCAGGTTCTACTATGAAAATAACCTAACTTTCCTCCAGAGCTAAACATCTCCAAAAGTGGCACTTTTTGTGTGTGACCTAAAGGTGGAGGGAGATTGGTGGTGAGCACATTAGTATTTTTTTGTTTGCTGTTTTCAATTAGGAAATAAATGGATTGATGACAGAACACTAAGAGATGCTAAAATGCTTTTTAAAAGACTGGTAGGTCAGGCATGTTAACATGGAAGCTGTAGAGTTCTTTAAATTTACTGGAACTTAACATTTATTTTTCTTTATTTCTTCTTTTGTTTGGAGTTAAATACACATTTCCAGTCTTCTTTACACATGACAATAAGACACATGTACTAGTTTTTAAAATGATATCTCTAAGGCCACTGTTGAGATTAATTACACAACCCCTATTCTGATTCTCCAAATAAATAATATTGCTAGCACGAACCCAAAATTTCTACATTCTTTTTGAAGACAAAGTACATTAGCTGAATTTGAAGTTACAGCTTACTTAGATTTGTTAGTGAGAGTTTGACTTAGGCATTATCACCCTAGCCTTAAAACAGCTTTCCAGTTTCCATTTCTGTTCTGCAAGATGTCTTTACCTGGTGTAATTCATGTTTAAGTCAAGTATTATGGTTGTAATGTGAGTGATTTCAAGTAGCAAAATCTCAGGTGATCTGAGTCATGGCATATTTTCCTTATTGTTGATATCGTAAATCTGTTAAAGTTGTTTTTTCTCATACATCTGAGTGATTTATGTAGAAAATGTGGTAGCTATTCTGTTGATTCAGTGCTGAATGAAGATCTGCTGCCTTTCTGTAGAAGTCTGAGTAACACTAATCCAAAATTGCCCAATGGTAGGTGATTAGGAGTTACCCTAATGTTTGAGCCCCTGAATAGCTGCTTTCTGAATAGGAGCTTGCACATCTGAGTGTAAAATAATTTTTTCTTCTTTTGTTTTTTTTTTTTTTGCTTCTATTTATGTTTTTCTTTTCAGGATACCTTGGCATTTCTGTGTCAAGTTTGACAATACCTACTTTAGTCTCTACGTTTCTGAGATTGAATTATTTTCAATAGAACTGGAGGTGCTTCTTTTTCAGACGAAAAGTCCTAGTTTGACATGTGAAGTGGTTAATGACTAAAAGAGTTGGGTATGATGCTCACTGTGGAAATATATTTATAGGTTAATATAGTGGTTCATTCTCTTCATGGCCCTCTATACACCTACTAAAGTCTCTACAGGGCAAGGAGAGACTGAAGAAGCTGCTCTAAGACTGTGCTTGTTGGGGTGGCCTAAACAGTGTCAATTACCTTGCTCGTTTTCACTCTAAAATTCAATCTTCTTGAATAATATATAGCCTAAGTTGCAAGGCAAAGAGAATGTCATTAAACCATAGCCAGGTCTTTCAAGCAGATGTTAAAATTGATTTATACTGCGTTAAAGCACGTTGTTGAGTCAGAGATGAGTTTGGAGCGTGCAAAACGACATTACAGATTTTTCCAGTTATACAGTTGGGAAATCTTCTGGCAGCAAACTCAGCTTGGCAATATCTTGGCAGGGTTAATGTCCGTTTGTTTCTTGTCTTACATAAAAACACACTTAGAAACTGCACCTCTGTGAGCTTTATTTTCTCTAGTAATGCTTAGTAAAGTATCTGAATGGGAGCAGTACATGCAGGGGAAAGCATTTCCATCTTACAGCATCTGTAAGTGGCCAACACTTCTGAAATTTAAAGAAGTAAACTTCCATTGCTGGAAGGAAAAGAAATTGACCTTAACTAATCTCATCACACTAATAAATTTTAAACCTGGAACTGTCTAGATTCTTATGATGTTTTGAAAAATCAGTTATTAATAGACGAATTATGTTGCCATTTCTTCAGCATGTTCCTGACCTTTTATCCATGCAGTTAATGTGATAGAAAATAGGATTCCATCTGACAGGATTCCATCCAGCGGAATTATGTGGAATGGGACAAAATGGACAGTGCACAAATGGGAGAAATCAATGTCAGCTGTTTGAATGGAAATGTAGCATTGTGATAAGATGGAAAAAATGTCCTGGACTTTTTTTTAAAAAGCTTATTAAAATGTTTTATTTATAAACAGGTTTTTGTTGGCCCGATCTAATATGTTTTTAATGGAATTTTTAGAATTAAAATACGCATGTCATGAATGTTAGTATTACTATTATACAACAGTTTTGTAATGTCAAGTATTTCAGTGACCTGGCATGTTGTGGTTCATAGCACAAAGTATCTCTCTTTACGCGGCTTCTGAATTTTCTGTTACTTGGATGCCTTTGTTCCAGTGAGGAAGTGTTTGTGGTGTGCATCAAATCCAGTCCAGCCCAAAATTGTGATTTTGACCACAAGCACCAATGACTTAGTGTATGGCATTTTAAATGATGCTTCAAATTAAACATTATGGTTTTTATGACTAACCTTTTATTCTGATTTTTGTTATCTTTGCAAGAGCAACATCTTTTCTGCTGTTCTGCTTTCCAGAGCCACACAGAATACCTGAATAGACTGTATGACAAAATACTTCTATCAGTGTATTTTTAAGTAGCTGTCCCTGATGGTAGAATCACAGAATATCCTGAGTGGGAAGGGGCCCTCAAGGATCATTGAGTCCAAGTCCTGACTCCACACGGGGCAACTTAAAACTTCACAAGTATAGAGAAACAAAATGTAGTTGTTGGGAGAGAGGAGTTGCTGGGTGGAGTCAGACTTTTATAAATAATGCTGCTAACCTTATTTTTAGTGATTAATGTTAAATAAAATCAGACCATTTATTAAATCTTTTTACAATTTTGAAATCTATTTGGTGCAATTATTGTATGACACTACAGTCCTTCATGCTGTTTTAAAAATATGTGTTTATATGTCCTAGAACTGTTATGGAAAGCTAAGAAGTGGAAGGTGGCAGAGGTAGAACATGCAACTATTTAATATTGTCCCTGAATCCAGTGGATATTTATAAAATGCATTGAACAGGACATTATTTGAGTTGGTTTCTATTCCTTGCTCCTGTGTAGCTTCTTTGGACATTCCCAGGCATCACTGCTACTTTGAAAGTAACAAAGATCCGACTTCTTAAGAGTATTTCTGTTGGCTTAGTTGTGGTGTTTTTAAAATATTTCCTAAGGAAATAAGCTAGCAAGAGGAGTTAGCAGTTTATGATTTAGCCAAATTTGTGTGGAATTCAATGGGACAGAAAAGAAATACCACAACCTGGTTATTTCCTTTCTGTGAAGCATCAGGAGCTTGACACAAGTGATGCAGTTGTTGGAGACATTGCTAAAGCACGTTTGCAACAGCTTTTGTGTTGGGCTGGTGTGGTGTTTAATGAAAACCAGAAGGTGTTTGGAAGGCCAGGAGCATGAGTCATCTCCACTTTTCTTTCTGAAAAGTTCATACAAGCTGCTGGAGGTGTCCAGTAACATAGACTTGAAGAACACATCTGTGTGTGCTTCTGCAGGCCACTGTCCCCCTACTCAGAAGTGGCTCAACTGGGGCCAGCTCTAATTGCAGGCATGTTAATCTTGGCTCTAGGAATGTGTACTCACATCTCATGTGCAGCCAGGTGCTTAAAGGCCGCAAAAAACCCAAAATGTAGTGCTTCCCATTCATTTATTGCTATCTGTCCGTTTGAATTCTCTTCTAGTATGTCTTCTCCATAAAAATCTTTTACAAAAACATGTCTGCTGTGGTACCTTTGAATAAGTGTATTTTGATTCAAAAATTTGTCCTTTTGTATAATCATTTGGATGAACTAATGGCATTTGCACAACTTCTTGTTCAGAGAGTGCTGAGAATGTGGGAAAGTGGGGTTAAAACCCAAAGTTTTGGTTCACGCTATTTTCTGGTTCAAGACTGAGCTCAACAACTTTAGTTTTTCACATGCTGTAGTACAATGCAAAAACCTCTACCTCAGACTTGCTTCTGGAATGCTGGAGTGTAGAGCTTTTTATTTTTCATTCTGTGGTTCCACACGCATAGTAGGGGTTTTTTGTGTCTGTCTGAGTTAGAGTAACTGCCCTGGGTAGAACTGAGACACTTAGTGCATTTTTATGGGATGAGCATCTGTGTGCAGATCAGTAGCTGAATTTTCTGGTGTGCCGTTACATCATGAGGGAGAATTTTCTCTTTCCATCTTTAAAAGAAACTCAGCTTTGCAGCAGACGTCTTGTCAAATGTTGTTTGTTACAATTTTTCTACTCTTGTTAGTTTTGTAAGATTGAGTTTAAAAAAAAAAGGACGAATCATTTACTCAGCCATTTTAAAATAATCTTCTTAAACTAAGAATATGATCTCTTCAAAACACTGTAATTACAAGAAGATAATCTCAGCTAACACAGCTGACAGTCAGCAATTCAGTATATCGAGACTCTGCATTTGTTTATATTTTTAATGAATTAGAGCTATTGAAAACAAACCCTGTGAACTATAGTATCAGAATGTTTCTGGACTCACCTCAGGATTTTAACTTCTTTTCATTATTCTTTTAGCACTTCTGTTACTACCCTCCTTTGAAAATGTTAAGAATGTGCTTGTATTTTATATTGTAAACTTCATCAGCCTTTGCCCTTTTTTCCTTCACAGTTTAAGCTTTTTTTTCTCTTAATTGTATTTCTCTTGTAGTCCAGCTGTTAACGCACCAGAGCGTTTTGTTTGTGTGTTTAGTTCAAAAAGTCTTTGAACAAGCTATTGGCAGAAAGCATTACTGCCTTAATATCCATCCAAAAGTGGTTCCTCATGTTGTGCATTACAGCATGATACTTGAAAGCTGGTGACAAGGTTATTTGAACTCTGAACAAACTTGGAGAACATATTCAGCTCGTTTTCCTTTCTTACAGCTGTTGTCAAGTATTATTTGCTTACAGAATGAAAAGGCTCTTAAGGACTTTTTGAAGGTGATGTTGAGCATTTGATGAAAGAAATGCATGTTTTCTCTCAATGAGAAAGTAAGACAATATGCGTTGCTGCTTAAATTTCTCCTAGCAATGTTAACAAAAGTGGTCATAAATACAAGTCAGTAGCCCTTACTTGTCCAGGAATTAAAAACAACAGAATGGCTCATTTTTCTTCTTAGCCTTGAAAACCAAAAGCCTTTTGCTAACTGCATGAGCAGATGCTTTCCTCTTAGATCGCAGCTACCGATGAGGAGAGTGGAAAAGCATCTGCACTGGACTGAACAGTAAAGATTTCCGCTCCCAGCCAACAACCAGCTCCTTGCGGTGATGGGATGTGGAAGAGAACAAGTGTCACACCTCAGGTTTAGCCAAAGACCAGAGATCACTCTGTTAACTTGAAACTGTGATCTGTCTCTCTAGACACTGGTGATTCATTCCGTGCTACTTGGTATTGTAGGAAGCACGGTGCTACTACTAAACCAGAGAAAAAGAAAAAAGGAGCCTGCCAGTCCTAGTTTTCTACGGTTCAAGGAGCTGCAGCATCTTTAAAGCCTTAAAAAAAGCCTGTTCTCTCTGAAACACTTGTTTGAAAGGTTATTGTGAGTCACATTATAGTTCTGTTTTTCTAAAAAAAAGGAAGAAGAAAACCTCTTTTGATCTTGTTTAATTTGTTAAATCAGATTAAGGCATTGAACAATTATCTCTGTTATTTGTTAAAATGTATTTTCAAAATGCTTTACACAACTTCTTTTGAGATTTAGGTGCTACTCTTCTGAAAGGGACTCTGAAACTAGTCATTTTAAAATGCAGTAAAGGGTGCTGTGTCAAATCATTATTTCCTTTGCTGGACACATTTTCTTTTGTCTTTTCAGATGTTATTTTTATTTCATACAAGCAGGAGAATTTTAAAACTGGTTACTCTTTTGGGGAACAATAGATGAAAATATTTTAAATAGTTTTTTAGAAACAATGTATGTGCCTTAGGTGTTTTTCCTAAACATTAACTTCAAATGATTACTTTCTGTCTGTGATACCTTTGCTCTCTCTTTCTAGGTAGTGATGTAGCTCATGAAGTGGAAGATGACAAACCCAGGAAAAACCAGAAAGATGATGAAGAGCAAATCGCCAAGTACAGAGAACTTTTGCAAAGTATCCAAGAAAAAGAGAAAAAACAGGAAGAAAAGGATATAGGAATAGAGATTAAATGGGTTCCAGGTAAGCTATATTTTCTTCTTCTACTAACTTGCAGGATATGCAGTATTAGTGTTCTGATAGGAATATAGGCTGAGGTGTCAGGTTTATGGTAGTAGAAAATGATGTTTTCTTTCCATAAATTGAAATCCAGATTGATTACAATGAGGTAAAGAAAAGAATTAATTTGACTGAACTCAGTTCCTCAGCTATAAGCTTATCTTTGTTACTTCTTTTTTTTGCCAGGTTTTTTTGGTGCTTTGCTTTTTCGTTCATCCCCTTATAGATTTTTCTTGAATAAAATTCATACTTTTACCATAGAGTCATAAAACATACCTGCAATTTTAAAAATGACAACCGGTATGATTTAGAAACGTAGATTAAAATTAGAGGAGAATGGTTTTAAAATCTTGCCTCCATAATGCTGAAGACTTAGGGGAACAGAGAAAGGTGAAGCCTGACCTTCCAGTGAGACTGCTCTGTGGGAAAGCAAGCTACTGGGAAGAAATCCCAGCTACCAGGGATATTTAAGTGTATTTAGTGACATCCAGATTTTCATCTGGAAATACAGCATATAGCATTCCAGCAGAATTCATCCTGACATCTGAAAACCAATGTCTGTTTTTTTCCTTTATGATGAAAAGGCAGCCAGACTGATCTTTTTCCCTTTCCCTATTTTTTAAATGTGTATTTTTTATTTATGGGTGTGTGCTTTCCACGAGATACAATGAGCCAGTTAAAGAACTTGCTACATCCACAAAGGGTTTTCACTGTGGCCTCTCCTCCTTGATCCTGGCTCAGAGCCCATCCTGACTTGCCTGTACTAGCCCTGGCACTTGTTAGATCTCTTTGCCAGCTTAATTTCCTCTGCTAAGAAAATGACAGAATTATTCTGGAAAAGAAGAAAAAAATCTGGATCTTTTCCACTGAGTTAGTCAGTCGAATAGGCAAATGGCAGCATGTAGGGAATGCTCAGGGGGTTGAATTATGCAGTCCAGGGGCTGGGGAAGTGGCACATTACTTTTTTGAATGCTGTGTTGGCTCAGTAGGTGTAAGGACCCAGCCTGATCTGATCCTGTAAATACTGAGACCAAAGACATAATAGAATCCAGCCCTTTCACCAGTGATGTGTTAATTCCAGCTAGGAATACATATCTAATTATATGATTTACACTAATATTGTTCTGAATTCACTCTGGAAACTTCTGTTGAATGTAAATGCTCCCTTTAAAAATCTTGCTCGGGTCTGTACTGAGTCACTGAGATGGATTGAACTGAATGGAATAGTTTTATTCCTTGTTCTCGATAAGAGCTACATTCAAAAGTATACACTGGCATTAAAAATAATTGTGTGTTTTCAGTTGTGCCTATACAATTCCAATAATTTCTAGCAAGAATTCTCTTAAAACTTTGAAGAGAAACCAAGTATTGTGCAGGATAGGACAAGTGCTTGCAGACACAGCTTTAGCGTCATGTTTTACTTCACCTATCCACAGTGTGTCACTATTTGCATTCTTGATGTTGCTCACTTAGTAGCTTTGATTCGTTGTGCCACAGAGCATTTAACACAAATGAGTTTTCATACATAGGTAGCTGTTATAAGATTTTTACAAAGATTGGTTGTTTCCGCCTTTCAGACTGAAGGTGGAAACCACAGTCAACAATTGCCGCTTGAAATGGGCTCTGTGTTTATAATATATAGGCCAGGCATTGTGTAAACAGCTAGAAAAACTACCATTTTTGGTGTTTGGGGTTTTATTTGTTATACAGTCTGTCTTCCAAAGAATCTTGCAAATAGTATGAGTGAAATTGTGTTAAAAAAAGGTCTAGGAGTCTAGAGCAAACCATTCATTGGAGGAGATGGAAAATGGTTTTAAGAGAAACTAAAGGAAACTTTGTTTAGTCTCTCTTGCACAGGGAGAGCAATAAGTTTTCTGAAAGGTTCTGCCTCTTAAAGCTGTGCCTTGCATGTTACAAGTAAATTATATTAGTGTTTAGAAGCTGTAGTAGAGATGGAATCCAGTTCCTCGGAACTGAACTTGACTTTAGAAAATGGGATGTGTTTGGTATTATATCTGGTCCCAGCCCTTCCTGGGCTTCCAACAACAAACCCAACACACACCTATCCTCCTAACCATGACCGACTCTGTCTAGCGTCAATTTTATGTCTGTGCACTGGTTCAGATGTCTTCATATAGTGATGGGTTGGATGTGCACGTATGTGCAGTTTATTTTACATTGGTAGTTTATAGTGTTTGCTGTCAGTGTAGCAGCTCTGATTTTGCAGCATGTGTTAATGTCTCCTCATTTCTTATTCTGAAAAAGTTGAAGTATTATCAAAGAGCAAAGGTTCTGGAAATCACAGATGGGTTCACTTCTTTGCTACTTGGCCTGTTCCCTTCCATGAGGTCAGTCAATACCACTACCAGCTCTTATCCCCTGGAATATGGTTTTCTCAAAAAAATTTTCTCCAATTTTTTTTTTCTTGAACAATTGTGCTCATTTAAATTCCAAAACAATTTCATTATGTTCAGTTGGAGAATTCTGGTAATTCAAAAATAGTTTTGTCTTAAGACTCCTTCGTTTTTTCAGAACTAGTTTATGTCTGTTGAAGTGTGTTTATTATCAAGATCTGCCTTAATCTGCTTGACTTATTGCAAAATCTTTTTCCTGACCCAATGTTTAATATAAAGAGAGTTACAATAGTTAAATCTAGGAACCTTTTCAACTGAAAGGCAGAGATTTGCCTTAGTTTAAAAATTTGAGTTTTGGCACAAATATTTACACATGGTTATAGAAAGCATACTTTGTGGATGATTCAGTTATTCTTGAATCAAAATAGTTTTAAATAAACCACAGTGCCAGCAAAAATAAATTAGATGTAGTTCCAACTCTCTTTGGTCTGTTTCTTTTAGGCACAAAATAAGTGTTATATTTAAGCATCCATCTGTTTTCTTAATCATAACTGATTTGAGTAACAATTACTATGCATCATTATCCAGCTCCCAAACCTCCCTTTAGAAGGTGAAGAGGGAGAAGATCACAACTGCATTTCTTGATGCTATTCAGCCAGGTTTTCACAGAGATTTGTTTTTAATTGTACTTAAATTCTTCATTTGGGAAGAATACGATGTAAATATTTAGCTAGGCTTGAAGGAAACTGTAACATTTGTTTTCATCAGAGGTAGAATAGCTGGCAGTCAGGTCTCCATAAAGTGCGTAGTGAACCCCAACTGTATGTTGTTACAGATTATATGGAGCACAAGAAATGTTCATAATGGAATATATATATCTCAATCTATATCATTGCTTAGCATATTCTCCACACTTGACATCTTGGCTGTTAAGGGTGGTGGGCAGTTCTACTATGTTCCAGGTAAGCTATATTTTCTTCTTCTACTAACTTGCAGGATATGCAGTATTAGCGTTCTGACAGGAATATAGTGTGAGGTGTTCAGGCAGTTCTACTATGTTAGGAACACTTTTCGGATGTCTTGTCTTCAGGGGTGACAAATTCTGATGTTATCAGAATATTTCTGTTTGCCATTCCTTTTAGCTTCTGCAACAAGGTGTTTTGTTTTTCTGGTAAGGCATTATGTGCAAGATGAACTTCTCGTTTAGATTTCCTGAAAATAGAGAAGCATCATCTTAGCTTCTAATAACCGTGACACTTGCAAGCTGTTAAACTTCCACAAGTTTTCAAAACTAAGTGTTTAGAGGAGTACAATTTCTGGCTTGCCCACCTTCCCTCACTGTCCCACCCATCTGAGAAGCGACATACTTGCATTTGTTATAGTATTTATCACACTTTTAATCCTTTAACTTGGGTATGATTTGGTTGTATGCTAATATAGAAGACCTTTTTCCCCTCTTTTTCTGGCCCTTATTTGTGGAGATTACGTAAGCCTAGTGTGATTCATTTAAAAAAAACCCACATATATAGATAAGGGTATAAATTACCCTTATCTATGGCCAGTTAATAGTTCTACCTCAAGTAGACAATTCCTTTCCCCTTTTGCAATCAAAAGCCTTTTTGACCACTTAAACACACTCTTCTTCTCGGGAAGTGGTCTGGACAGTAGTTTCTAAGCCATTCTAATCTGTGGAGAAACTCTAATGCTTTTCGTGAGACTGCCAAATACCACAAGAAAGGGCTGTATTTTCCTCCAAGTCCTTCTGTGCCAGATGGATCAAATGATTCCATTTTCCAGGCAAATAAATCAGAAATCTTTTAACCTCCTTTGAGATTTTGGGCTTTTCTTTTTCTGGAGATGTGACGTATATTTTTTTTTAATCCAGTATTTAATGTCTTCAGAGACAATCTACAAGGTTGCTACCTGACCAGTAATTTTTTCCACAAAAGTACTGTGAAATAATATCCAAAGTAATATAGTTAAATTTCTGGGAAGCTGACAACTCTTTCATTGTCTTTGGAGAGGAAGAGGTGTAAAATTGGAAAGAACTTATGTTGGAAATAATATTCTTGTTGTATGAGAGGGTTTCTTAGGGGCATGTTTTTAGTGAACCTATGCAATATCTTTATTTTATTGTGGCTTTGCATTTTCTTGCTGGTTTAGTACCCAGTTTTTGTGACCATAACAGTTTACCACTTACTGTTAATTCTGGCTTCTTCCCAGGGTAGAAGAAGGACCCTTTATCTTTATTTTGCTCTACACTTTTCTTCCTATAAGGCATGGTTTAATATGATTTTAGATCGTGTCCACACTTTGTGTTTCAGACATGTTGTAACCAGCTCTCCAGCCTTTGAATTATTTTTGGAGTGTCGACAGGCGCAAGAACAGGAATTGGTGTTTGCAGTTTTTCAGAAAGAAATGTTCTGCCTGCTTTTCTGACGATGGGTAGAACGGTCCGTGAAGGCTGCCCATTTTTTCCATTATGAACTCTGTTTTTGGTTCCTTGTTACTTAGAGCTGGAAGGAATGATGAGGAGTGGGCACTGGCCAAAGGAGAAACCTGGGAGCTGGGAGAAAGAATAGGATCTAAGTCTAGGACATCAGGAGAGGTCTAAGTGTGATTTTTTTGAGCAATGAAACTAGAACGAGGGGCAGGATTTGGTCAGGTGAGGGCTGGGCTGGGGACATGGGGATGCTGAAGAGAGACAGTTGGGACAAGTAGAATTGGGGAAGAAATGCCAAGTGCCAAACTTGGAGGCAGAAGAAAAACATGATTCCTGTATGCTCCCAAGGTCTGTCAATCATGTCATAAAGGAGGATGTTAAATATAGGATGCCTGACTCATTTGTTACAGAAGTTTAAAAAGAAAAAAGTGTGTAGTGAACAAAGGTAGGAGAAAAATACTTCAGTGCTCAGGCTGTTACCTCCTACCAGGGAAGTGAATTGTCTTTCTGCCACTGAATTCTACTCCTGTGGGCTGCAAGGCAAGGCAAGCGCGTTCATCTCTTTACATCATAAAGTTTTGGTTTTGCAAGTGCCCATCTTGAGAAGAAGGGTTGAAAGTGTTTAAGTTGCATCTGAAATCAGGATTTGTTCCCATAACATGCAAGTGGTTTGTGATGGAAAGACTTCTGAAAAAACATTCCTGAATTTTTTTCACCAAAAAATGAAGATTGCTTTTAATGAAAGGTCCTATTCTGGACTTAAATATTCTAGATGTCAAATGGGGATGCTCCAGTAATTTAATTGATTCTTTTTTAAGGTGATGTTTTTGCAGCATTGAATACTGTAATGATACATAATAGAAAGCTTCATTCTGTTTCTAGAGTAGGGTTCAGTTACGTTTGGTAGTTTTGCTGTGCATTACCACGGTCAGTAACTTAGCTATACATTGAGCAGTAAGACAAAATATTGAGTAGTTGCATGTTCATGATCTGTAGATCAAACAGTTAAGATCCTCTGGAAAAGGTAAAATATGATCATATGATCCAAAAAGCTAAATTAAAAGTTAGGACATACTTGTCCATGCAGCTTCTAGTGCTAGGCTTTGAAACAGTGGCAGCCTGTCGTAAACTATGGCATTTAATGGAAACCTAATGGACGCATCCAAGCTTAACTGATCCTGTTATGTGAGAATTATTTAGAGCCAGATATGTTGCAGTTCTATGGGGTTTACTTTTCTAGGACTCTAGGAAAACTGTCATGCTCTGGAAGTAAAGAGGAAACTTCCTTCAGCAAAGTATGAAGCCACCATTCCTGCTGTTGACAGGTCAGGAAATTGAAACTTGAAGGTTTCCCTTACAGCAAACCCCTAACAAAAGGACACAGAGGAGGCGCAGGTTGGAGTGAATGGTCTAATAGTTACAGTCCCTCACCAAATCTTGATCTTTCAGGTCATGTCACTGCTAAATACAAAATTTACTTTTGGTAACTTGATGTGGCCAACCAAATAAGAGGATAGTTTATTTCTCTTCTATTTTTGATCTTGAGTTAATAAAATTTGAACAGAGATAACAGAAAACATTCTTTCAAATATTGGTTTTGTTTCTTTGAGAGGCTGGTGCGTTTCAAGGAGTTTATGCCCTTAATCTCTGTTTCTATTTATCTTAAGCATTGAAGATAGACCTAGGTTTACTGTCATACCAGGTGTGTACTGGTTTTTAATTGTAGATAGTTTTCTGTTGTTAAAGCAGACTGGTACTAAGTAGCTTTCAAAGATTACTTGAAAACTTGTCTAGTTTAACGTAATCCATGTCGTGTGACATTAGTACATAATGCAAGAAATTATTTGTGGTTTTATTTATGTTTTTCTGTGCTTTTTAGCTACAAATCTATTTTTACTTTAAACTTAGACAAATAATAGCTGTTTCTTTTACAATGATGGATGAATAATACACTGGTCATCAGAGATGCTGCAGCATTGTCGGAGTGTGATCACAGAGACAGAGTTTCAGCAATAGAGATGATATTAACATATATAGCAACTTTATTGTGGGAGGGAGACACGCTGATACAGCAACAACCGGATAATATCTGTGAGGAACAGAGAGAGCAGCTAGAGAGGTTCAAGCCAGCTGTGACATGACCCTGAACTTCATCTTTTGTACTTTGTTTTGCCATGCAGAAAAAATGGGAATTACTGGACTGTGTTTGAAATGTGTTTGTGAATCTTAACTAATTACAGTAAGATAGATTACATATAAAAGCTCTGTATATGTCTGTTGTTTATTTTTGTTGTGTTACTCGTCCTTAGAAAGGGGCATGTGTAGATTGCAGACTCATGTCTGGAGAGGGAGACCTTTCTGAGGAATAGCAAGAGTGTTGGGAATCAGATGGCACATGAACAAGCTTTTCTTCTGGCTCTTGTACAATTTATTACTGAAGAAATATTTTATTTGGAAAAACATATCCTATAAACTAATCTTATTTATAAATACGTTTTAAGCAATATTTGTTGTTTTCACAGACTTATTAAAGAAAAACTAGATGGTTCTTTTACAAAGGAGAAAACAGTTGATTTAAAAAAATAAATCTGATTAATCTCTTTTTTTTGAACTTGCTATTTTTTGTTCTAGGCCTCAAAGAAACTGCTGAAGAAATGGTCAAAAACAGGTTGGAAGGAAAGGATAACCTAACTCCATGGCAAAAGTATCTAGAGAAGAAGAAAGAAAAAAGAATGCTTAAAAAAAAGAGAAAGGTAATGTTTGCATTGGCCACTGGATGGGGAGTTGTTTGTTTATTTTTCTTAAGTTGCTGTTACTGTTTGTTTTGGATAAACTAAATACAAAATGGTACTTTATAGTTTGAATATGCAGTGGTCACTTGTTTGGAAAGACTGAGAGTGCATCATCCAACTTACAGATCCTTGGAATATATAAATAGCCCTTCTTCAGCTATATTAAAAGCTTTCAATCTGTGAAACAGATTTTAAACCATTGATTTGTAGCAATTTTTAGTATATTCTGGTTTGATGATGTTCAGTATTTCAGTTTTCATCTTCATAGTTACCAACAGAAGAAATATCTAATTCCAGTGAAAGTTAAGTAGTAGTTTATAGGTTGACTGAAATAACGTCCGTGCTTTGTCACAGGCTACTGCTGAGAGAGACCAGAGTGAAGATGAAGTTCCATCTGATGTTGATCTCAATGACCCATATTTTGCTGAAGAACTTAAGAAAACAGGTAGGTCAAGACAGGTGACTTCTGGAATAAATCTGCTCTCTCTTTAAATAATGAACTTTAGAAACAAAGTCAGGCTAGAGTAAATGCAGAGATAGCATGTTCAGAATGAAATCAAATCAGTGTCATTTGCCTAAAGTTATAGGTGATGTTCTTGTAAAATGATGCATATTGTGATATGTAGAATGGTGGGGAACACTATTCTCTTTGCTTTCACCAGAGACCATTATTTAGCCAATTTCTGGGGATGGCTGTTAGAAAGAAGCTGACCATCTGCTCCCCTAAATATTCCAGAGAAAAGAACTTCATTGCTTTCAAAGTCTGTTTTCTTTTATATAGGAGGAGACAGATACGGATGGGCATCTCTGAAATTTGGGGCAATTACATAAATGTCAAATGTTTTTTGCATCGTAACCAAAGTTGTCTTTCAGAAGCAATCAGTTTTCTTTTATCTTAGTCTGATACATGTTTTTAGTAGTATACTCTGCCTGCCTAGAAACCCAAATAGTGAAATGTAATATTTTAGGAAACAACTTGTCCATTTTAGATTTTTTTGGGTGCTTTTTAGTCTGATGTTAAAGTTAGCATTTCCTGTGGTGACAGCAAATTTATTTGTGTATGATTTAGCTGGTTAAAATGTTAAGGAAGGAATAATCAAGAAGTGTGAGTTCCTGGCTTTCCGTGCTTGTGGGACCCAAAACCTAAGGGTGGCTCATGCTATGGTATTAAGAAAAAAAGACAATTCAAAAATTAGGTATTAAGGAAACAAACAAACAAAAATAAGCAACAGATTTACAAATATCACCAGTCTGTTGTTTTGGTTGTGGTTTTTTTTAGTCTGGCAGTGCAGATCCACGTTCCATTTTAAAAGAGTAAATTACTTTTAATCTGATACCAGACAGCATAGGTTTCTGTCCTGATTGTTTGAAGATTATATTAGGAGAAAGTAAAGAATTAAA
Source organism: Patagioenas fasciata (assembly GCF_037038585.1). NCBI lineage: Eukaryota > Metazoa > Chordata > Aves > Columbiformes > Columbidae > Patagioenas > Patagioenas fasciata. The sequence goes on along the minus strand of NC_092522.1, from coordinate 6,467,163 downwards.
AGCCAAAATCTGGATTTCTTTGTGTCTCAATCTGCTTATGTATATGTCTTCATAGTCTGAAGCACAGAACAATATGGTGAGTCCTATCCATGTTTTAAAGAAAATATCACAGTTGAAGGTGTCATGCAATGCTGTTTTCTGCCATGCTTTCCCGCTGACTTGTGTATAGGCTGTTTCAGGACTTACTGTAAAGATGCCGTTCCTTCTTTCCACCACTTTTTTTGTTACTAGAAAGATTATGTAGGTACTCTCGTACCAATGTTTAATGTTTCAGTGTTCTCTGTGAAATCTCTGAAAAAAATGTTATGCAAGAAATTCTTTCTGTCATGGAGGGGCTCAGCAGAGAACAGTTTTATCTGCAGATTTTTAAACCTTTTTGTCCATAATACAGCCAACAGGCTTTTAGTGTGTGTGGAGTCTTTGGGGGTAGTAAAATAGACATAAAGGTTAAGAAATTGAAGCTATTGTCTGCAAGATTACTGATAATCTACAGAGAAAGAGGAGAAAAACAGAATGTGGCTAACTCTGGAGAACTTTGAAAGGAGGAGTACAGTGGCTGGCTGCAAGCCAGTTGACATTTGAAGGATGATTACACAGCACAACTTTGCCTGGCTTTCAGCAAGTTTACCCTGAACAGCCTCTGTCTCATAGCTGGGGTTGGTTTTAAGCGCAGCGAGCTTATCCAGTTGGGGAAAATGGGTTACGGTCTCCTTTGAAGTAGATGGTAGTTCGGCCAACTTTGTATTTAGGGTACAGGCAGCAATAACTTGCATGATCATTATTTTTCATAAGCCTTCCACAATGCCCCTGAAAGACTGAAATTTCTCCCTTAAACTGGCTGTCAGATGATCTTAGATTATGCTGAAAAAGCATATGATAGGATATATTTGCAGACGCAGGTGGACCGGAGCAGAAACTGTGAGGACGTAGTAGTATCATTAGGGTTTTGCGGTGGTTTGTTTGCTCCCAAACTGAATTCACTTCTTGACTGTAACGTGGATGGGTCTTGTGTAAGTTTGTTTTTGACAAACTGAGGCAACCGAAGGGAAGCAAGAGCATAAGGAGCTATTAGCCAAAGGGCCTGCTAAATTTGAGTGCTGTGAAAGGAACACTGGAAGTTACGGCAAGTCTACTCGAGCGTAAATTCATCAGGTTTGTCTTTGTTCCTCAAGACTGTTTGTGAAGCTGGCAGTGATTCCTGTTCTGTGGATGCTTCATCCTGGGAGAGGCGAGAGAGAGCAAATTTTTTGTGCCTGTTGTGCCCAAAGAGTGTGTGTGCAAATTTGCACTCCTGAAATTCATAACAGTGCCTGCCTTGCACAAACTTTTCGCATACGCATCATCCCTTTGTGGCTCTTCAGTAGTACCGCAGGCTGAAATGTAAAATGCTGCATATATGTGAGCCTTGATGTTGTGTTTCAGAAGCTTGATTCTAGTTTGATGTTGTCAAGAAAAACATTATTTGCCTTTTTTTTTTTACATTAATGTGCATACAGTTTCAAAAAGTGCTGTAAAACTTTCATTTACCTTGGCCAGTTTCAGTCTTTCTGCATTTGTTTCTGTGGGCGCACAGAAAAGGTTCACGTAAGACAGGATGACTTTTGTAGCTTAAACTGTTGGAAGATTAATAGATGAATAGGGTAATTGCTAATTAACACGAGAGCAACATCCCACTCTTGGAGATCACTGAATAGTTTCAGAACATTTCAGACTATTAAACATTATTTCTATTGATCTCTCTTTGAGGAAAAGGGCTACGTTAGGTTATGGTAACTCCTATAGGTTCCAAACCATTCGGTGCCTTCTCATGATCTAATTTATGATATATGTAGGAACTGATGGCTTTTTAATGCTGGAAGGTAGCAGTATGACTGCGGGGACATAAGAGGCTAACAGCAAAATCTGTGTATAGTTTTGGGACCTGTACATGGAAGATAAAGGTCTTTGCAAGGCTTTGGAGACTGATTTTCAAGCTGCTGAGTAAGATGAGAGATCTTGTGAGAGGAGTTTTTAGCCTGGGATCTGTCTGTGTACTTGATAAGCTTTTACTGTTAGCACTGGAAAATTGTTGATGTGCAAAATCAATGTTGCAAACTAAATTCTGGAGCTGAATATATGTGGGGAGAGGGACTATGTCAGAAAAAAGAGAAAATTATGTATTTGTGAATTCTGAAACCAAATTATTTTCAGCACGATGCAAAGTTTTTAGTGCTCAGAGTAACTTTCAGGTACCAGACTGTTTTTATTAGCTGCACAGGGTCATAGGAAGAAATAAGTAGTTTGATACTAGTGGCTGGTTCACCCCCATATGCATCAGCAGATGTCTCTGAAGGCATGAAGATCAGCAATCATCAGTTCTGGGTTTCTATATACAGTGAAGGACAAGGAAAAGTGACTTGAGGAGCCCTTCTTTCAGCATTGGGTGGGAAGGCTATGCCATTTACTGATTTAACTTCGAGAATAATTGTCTCCAGTTTGTATTTCTGTGCCCTGTTTCATCTTCTGTAGTTTATCCAGGTCTGGGAAGAAACAAAATATTTCATAGCTGTTGAAGCCTTACATAAGGCATTTGTTTCTCCCTCCCACACATCAATATAAATTGTGTAGGTTAGGTAACAATATTATATCTGAATCTGATTTTCCTGCATAGTTTCTGGAACTACTAAATCAACAGTGTAGTTCTTGAGCTGGAGACATTGCTCATCTGGATAGTTTATATTTTGGTGGTGGTGGTTTGTTTCTTCTAGAACTCCTTTTCCAGCTTGGAATTCATTTGGAAATAGTCAAGAGCATAATCAAGGGAGGAAAAATTGTTCTTGAAGAAATGTGTCCTGTTCCAGATTATACTTAGCGATGTAACTTGACATTTTTCTGGCATGTTTGTATTCCTAGTCCGACTACAAATCTGGCTTAACAAAATGGAGCCAATTATCTTCCTTAAGAGTACCCCCAGCGGACTGTAATAAATTGCCTGGGAATATAATACCAAACTCAAAGGTCAGAGTATGCGGTTCAGGTCAGGAAAGCTTCTGCTTTCCCTGCTCCTTCTAGACTGAGGTGTGCAGGCCTTCCAAAGAGAATCGTATTCCACAGGATTCCTAAACGGGTCTGTTTTGTTAAAATTTGTGTTTGACTAATGTCTTGTGATGTTACTTTTCACTATGCCTGTCTAATCAGCGCTGTGCATCTAAAGTAAACTCTAAGAGAGTAAGAAGGCTCCACCAGAAGAATATTCAATTCCGTCTGTTCCAAATCAGTCATATTTTCATTCCTGTGATTCTATTTATGTCTTTTTTGCAAGGATTTTTTTTGCTCTAGCATGGCTAACAGCACAATAGGGTCTTTTAGCCTTGTATGTACATTTTTTAAACTGTTTCTCCTTGTTCTTCTTTTTGACTGATATACCCCTGTTCAGCTGGCAGACTGGATACAGAGAAGAGATGTGCATTTGCTATTTATTCTAAAGTATTTACTGCATTGTCTTCTTAAGAATGAACAATTTGAGAGCTGCAGAGCACTCCAATTACATTTATGAATATATAAACTAATTTATCTTTAAAACGCCCTGGGAGTGGAGCAATTTCACATGTCTGCCTGCATTGTTGTAATACTTCTATCTACTCTTTATGAAAAAACACAGTAAAATCATTTTTTCTGTTATTTTTGTTGACTTGTTTGTGCCACTTGAATACTGCTGCCTCCTTAAGGTCAACAAATTTTGAGTGGATTTGTATGGCTTAAAGTCTAACTGGTGTTTCTTTTCAGTCTTTTTCTGCATCTGATGTTTAAATATTGATTATAAGAAAGTGAGACACACTTAGAGGTTCTGTTCATAGGTAAATGATGCTGTCTTGCATAAGCTCAAATAAATGTGTGCATGTCCTATATTTGCACTTAGGTTTAAAGAAGAAGCCAGAATCAGTTGCAAGTACCTCAGAGGATGAAGATGAAGTTGAAAAACAGAAGGTAAAGTGGTTTAAAATGTTAAGAGGTACAGATGTTGCGTTGCCTGAATTCTGCAAATATTTATATGTTTGTGAGCGGGACTACTGAATTCCATAGGATGGCAATAAAATAAAACTGTAGCATTTTAATAGTGAGAGCTTTTGGAACAAAAAGGCAAGGAGAATGGTAGAAGGTCCATGCCTTTATGTTTTAAGATCACGCCAGGGTATCTTTCTGGAAGGTTCTAGTTGAACCCAGCTCAGCGGCGTCAGGTAACACTGAAATGTAGGGGCACAGAAGACAAAAATGGTTGAGCTGATAGTCTCTCTGCCTTTAAAACTATCCCCATGTGTTTGTGTGTTGGGTGTTGCTGAACATTTACTTTTAACATCAGCATGGTATGAAACATTTGTGTGTTCAAACCTTGTCCTGTAGGCTTTTAACCTTGAAAATTGAATTGTTTGCTATTGCGTGTTTGCTTCTCGTTCTTTCTCAGGACAAGTTAACTGATTAGATTTATTAAATGAATATATGCTAATTTTTTATTTTGCTCTTTAAATATCAATATAAAATGGTATCTGTTTGGGATTTCTAAGTTATGGTGTACAGTTTACATACTAAATTACTAGTATATTTGAAAGTTGAATGTGGGCATTTGCAATTATTCTATATGTAACAAAAAGGAACTAAACTATTGTATTTAATATTACACCTCAATGTTAAAAGAATGTTGTTATGGATGAAATAACACTGCTCTGACAACCTTATTGCAACTCATTTATATGTATGTAGACTCATACAGGCTTTATTAACAATATGCTATATTTTTCATAGAAAACTTGATTTCATTGTATATGTGAACTTTCTTATTTTGTAACAGGCTGAAATGGCCCTGCTTATGATGGATGATGAGGATGATGCCAGAAAACATTTTAATTATAAAAAGATTGTAGAACAACAGAATTTGAGTAAGAAGAAAAAGAAGCTTTTAATGAAAAAGAAAGAATTACTAGAAGATGACTTCCAGGTAATGGTGTACTCAGCTAGAACCTTTGTTGATATCCATTATTTCCAGGACAAATTGGGTGGTTTCACATGCTTCTCCTCCCTTTCTCTATCTGAAGGAGAAGTACTAGATCTACTTTCTTAGGGAGTTACAGGCTCTTTTTTAAAAGCGAGAAATATTCTGATACAGTGTTGAAGGGAGCAAACTCAAACTCTGTGTAAGATAACAAGACTCTGTTTATGCAAGGCCTTGTACAACTCATTGCGTAAAATACTCATGGGTATGCTTGTTCTGATTGATACCACTGCTGCTTTCATTCTCAACAACAAGCCTTTCCTCGGCTTGCCAACAGAGGCACGGGCAGGATTTGTACAAGCGTTCACTTGTCTGTTTTATTACCAATAATTAATACCAATAGTATCTTCTGGCTCTCTCCTGCACACTCACTGGGATGTTGTGACTGGAGCAGTTCCAGGGATGATGAACAGTCTCATGAGCTGTGACTCCTTAGGCAGCTCATGTGTTATTGTGTTCAAAAGCTTTGCTATCGTGGATAAAGGTCACTGAAAATAAATACTCCTTTTCTGCCTTCAGGTGGATGTTGCTGATAGAAGATTCCAAGCCATGTTTACTTCTCCCCTGTTTAATTTGGATCCTTCCGATCCAAATTTCAAGAAGACAAAAGCAGTAGAAAAGATCTTGGAAGAGAAAGCTCGGCGAAGAGAAGAAAAGGAGCAAGATCTTCAGGAGACAAGCAAGGGGCAGGAGAACAAGGTGGCGAAGAAAGGAGAGGTCACTAAGAAAGCCATAGATCCTGCCTTGTCAATGCTCATAAAATCTGTCAAAAATAAAACTGAAGAGTTTCAGGCAAGGAAAAAGCAGAAACTCAAATAACTGAACTTTGGTTTTACTCAGACTTCATTTTAGTCTCAGTTCTTCTAACTGGCAGCATGTGTTAAAGGTACTACCCCCTGCTCTGATTCCCATCCACCTAAAACTTCCCAAATAGTCAATTATGATGGTGAGTTTTGAAGTAAGTAGAGTAATAATCACTCTTCTGCCACAACAAATACTGTTTTGTACTATTCTTGAAAAACTGCACATTGGAAATAAGCAATTGATGGATTTGGGGGTAGTTTGTTTTGTATCATGCCACATTTTGAAGATACTAAAAGTGCTGAAGATGGCTACAAAATGTCATAATTACGATTGTATTTATAAATAAGAGGAACACTTCTGCAGAAGTTTATTGCTGAGTGGTCTTAATGTTTTTAATGCCACGGAAGTCTGTAAAGCATCTCTCTATTGATAAAGAAGGTAGTAACATAACTACAAATTGAAGAAATTTTGTATACAAGGTTTTTGTATATTTTTAAAAGATTACATATGTGCTTCTTTAATTTCTCCTTTAAATACTTGAAGACTTTTGGATCATAGAACTAATTAATGGAAATAGTGCCATTTAGAAGTGTTTCATTAATATATATTGGAAAGAAACAGTTTAAATTGGCCTGAAGGAATTTTGGGCACTTAGCTGTGTTTTCTTCTGCATCTAAATGACATTACATCAAAATTCAACTTTTTGCTATTAATATTGCATTCTCATTAATACAGTTACACTTACACAAAGTCTTCTAGTGTTGGAAAGGGAAGGGCCAAAGGCAGATCTAGATAATACAATTTTAGAAACCCTGTTGTTTGGCTATTGTTAGTATTAGTGTCGGTAGTTAAGGTATCAATGGTGCAGGGAAAATACTGTAGGTGGAAAAGGCTCTTTCTTCGCTGGAGTGTGAGGATTGGTTTGTGTTAAGGGTTGGTTTGGTTTGTTGTTCTGAAGTGTCTGCTGTAGCAGCTCTAATGGAAATACATTGTATCAAAAAGAAAATATCAGAAACAAGGAGTTAAAGGTAATTTATAAATTTAAACAAATATCATTGATTTGAAGGCATTCTACTAATTCAGATAATTCTATTAAAACAGAGGTTAAAAACTGCAGATACTCAAAACTAGTGTTAATATGAAGGAAATATATGTCAATATGTAAAAGAGGTTATGGAGTCTGATGTAGCTCATGAGAGGCTGTACACCCAATGGCCAAAATGGACCAAGGAATTAAAGAACACAAACTAGAAATGCAGGTGGAGATGATTTTTGCAAGAGTGCTTTGCAATGATGGACCTGAGGAATATTTGCAGACCTCAGATGTTTAAATGTAATTGCTCTTCATAAACATTTGAACATCTCAGATTTGTATTCAAGCAGCTAACAGAAAAAGCTGAGGAGATATTACTGTCTATCGTACATAACTTGGATCCAGCTTCTGTGGCTTGTTAACCTTTCAAGTAATACACCTGGATGCAAACCCACATTTTGTAGTAGGAACTGACCAGCTGTGATGGAGAACAAGGAAAATTTGTCCTGCTGGAAGTGGCAAGAAGCTTCTGAACGTGGCTGTACAGTCGAGACCAGCATAATAATATTCAGCAAGCTACAAATTTAAAAAGAAGGAAAGACAGACGCTTTGGGAAACAGAATTTTCCACCAAGGAAAGTGTTCCTGCATCTCTGTCAAACAGGAGAACCAGTGGCTACTGCTTAAAAGAATGTGAAGTGTCATACAAAAGTGATAAAAATGTACACATACGCATCTGATACAGACAGTGGATAAGGAGACAAGCTTCTCCCATAATGAGACATTAAATTAATTTTATAATTTGTGGCATGAAAAACTAAGTAGTTGTCTTCAATGCAGTTTCTTAAGACTGGCACCTGTGACAGGATTTCCAGGCACTAAGTAGTGACAGCAAGCTGAAAAGGTAAAATTTACATGTACCATTTATTTGTACTGACTTGTAAGTGTGATTCATTGTATGGTTTTTGTATTCTAAGCATACGAAATGCACAAGGTATAGGACCTTGAATGGGATTTAGAGGTTGGATATACTAATGTGATGGAAGGGGAAGCTTTTATGTGTAAAGCGTGTGGAAAATCGGACAGCTGAGAACAAAAGCAGAAGGTGTGAACAGGAACAGAAACAGAAGTCATATGAAGGAACCGGCCAGCCCAGTGCCTGATCTGTGACAAGAGATCCTCCTGGTGCACTTAAAATATTGCACCTTGTCAGTGGGGACGTGGATAAGTTCATAATAGTTTTAACTTTGAGAAATACATCTTAGGTAGGACGAATTGTTGTAGGTACTCACTTTGTAAAAGCACCTTTTTCTAGTTGTAGGAGCAGGGAGTTTCATTCCACGTTGGTGCGCTTACAAATTCTGTTTTAATACCAGCTCCACAGACAGTCTCCTGTAACTTTAATAATTTGTATGGAAAAGCAAATTGGGTGAGGGATGAAAGCAACAAACTGTACTGTCTCTTGAATCCTCTAACCCTGCTAAGTTCTACCAAATACTTGTGTTGTGATGCATTTGATGCGATTCCACAGGAGCGTTCCTTGTGTGTGCACTCGCAGTGGCCATCGCCTGCTGGGTTTGATTTCCTGGCAGTGGAATTATCAGTGCTCTTCTTTTTGGCTTGATGCTTTTATAACCTTACTGTAAAGCAACAGGTGGCACCAGTGAATGTCCGCTCCTCCAGAATGCCCAGATACACAGAATGACTTGCTGGTACAAAACTCTCCAACAGAACTTCTGTACTTCTGCAACACTTCCCTCCTTTGCAGTAACTTTGCTGGAGGACTAATTTGAAAACAACATCAACAACAAATTATAAAATCAAACACTCACAAGTAGTGGTAATTTCTTATTAAATTAGAAGATATAAGTTACATAGTGATTTTTCTTCAAGCATACATGTGCTGGCTACATTCTCTCTTGTGGGTGGGAAACTCAGCCTGCACTTGGAAGTCATAGCAAGACAAAAATATGAAGGCAGACTTGACAGTGATTGCAGCTGTTACTTGAAAAAAATTACTGTTGTGTGGTAATATGTATTTGTTATCATGAAAATGCTTGACGTGTGATAATTTTATCTAATCAGATATTCTTATTATTTGTTGTTGGTTTTGTTCTCAAGTTGCTGAGTCTTGAGGGGGCATCTTGGTTGGGAAGAACTGCAGGATCTGTCCCAGCAGGCATCTTAGATGGGAAATTTTTGGTCTGTTTGTAAAACCATTAGGTCTAAATCCACTTCCCTCCATCCCCACTTTTTTGTTAAATCAAATTATTGATTATTAATTGCTTATAGCTCAAAGCCCATCATCTGATCTCCGTAATTCCAGAATAATGTTAACAAAATCCAAAGTGATTTCTTTCTGTGCTTTCACCACCAGCATATCTTGGAAGTCTGGTAAGAAGCGGTCATGTCTCATCTAGAATTCCTTGCAATTCATTCCCCTGGGTGTAAACAAAACAAAGGATGTTTTTGACCATCTCATCCTTTGAAACAGGAAAACAAGATCTAGAAGTTCTAACCTCTGAACTTCAAAATATGATTTTTATTTTTCTCTTTCACTAAATGTCCTGTATCCAGCAAAAGTGACAGCAGTTAAGTGAAATAACACATTTTAAAAATGACTATTAAAAGTAAGATGGAACTAATTTTTTTAGTAATTTATGGAGGTCTGGGATGAAGTAGTTTGTCTCCAAATTGGCAGCCATCAGAGCTCATGCTAGAGTGTAAGCCAGACATTTAACGATCTAATATTACAAGTGGAAATCACAAGAGGGTTTGATTTATTTAAAAACTGAGAAAGATCAGACAACCAGTGATGAAGAGCCGTGTATGTTTTCAATTATTCCTTCCTTCTAAACATTAAATGTATTATTTCCAATTAATAACAAGTTGGCTTTTTCTTCTTTTCACATTTCAGTAGTGTCCAAAAGTGAGAGCAAGTTGTGCTGTCACATACTTTTTTAGCACACAAAACAACCAAGCTAAATACTGTGTATTTTTTAATTAAGTCTTAGAAACTTATGTTGTATATGATACAGATTTAAAACTACTGAAGTAATTAGATTGTTGTGCACTTGTCTTAAAGCACGAGTTATAGCTACAAAACTGAGGTTGAAGCATTCAAGAACAACAAAAATAGTAGTTCTGATGGCACAGTAATTTTCATTATTTTGTAGAATACTTCAAAAAACCGCCACCCTCCTAATATAAAAAGGTACCTTTCCATGCACAAGACTATGTTCCCATATTCCTGAGAAAAGGAAGATGAGGCAGCAGAAAGGTCTGTTGTCTTGGGGGGAGTGGGTTTTGTGCTTGACATACAGTGTTATGAATGGCAATATTTGTGCTCAGGTTCTGGATTCAATCTAGATTAATGTCACTTAAGGTCATTATTACTTTATATCCTCCTCATCACCAGCAGATGAGTAATCCCTGCTGAGCGCTGTTCCAGTTCTGGATCTGAGCCGTGCGGGACCTTGCTCCCATCCCCTTCTCAAAGAGACACCCAACCCAAAGGCTGTTTGCCATGTTTTCATGGGCAAACGCTCTTGGCCTGCATCCCACGTGCTCCCTGGCACTGCACAAAGCTCTTGGTTTTGCACAGAAATCCTGCCCTGTGCACTTAAACCTTTTTCTATTTCTGGGACAAGGAAGGAAGGAAAGGACAATTGAGGCTGGTAAGGTTTGTATTGACTTGCGACACCCTGAGTTTGATTGGCATTTTAAGTCTGAACTACAACAAAAACCACCCATGTCAGCCTGCAACGTGTGTGGCTGAACCACCGCTCAGATGGGTTGGCAGTTTGTCCGTGGAAAATATAAGTCTGAGCAGAAGTGGTTACCGAAAGGACTAAGAATAGCAAAGTGACTGGCTCAGGATGGCTGAGATTTCTACAGGTGATTAAGAGTTAAAATCACACTTGTGCAGTGCAAAGCCCCCTAAGCACAAGCTGCTTCCCCTCCTCCTTCCCATGGCTGCTTTTTCCTTTGGGTCAACGCCCAAAGAGGGGAGTGGGTGCATGAGCTGCCCCGAGAGCGGATGCCTTGAGCGGGATTTTGGGGCAGCCTGAGCCGTCGCTCGTTTTCCTTGAACAGTTCTGCAAAAGTAGTAACTGTGCAGCACCACTGGGGAGAGAACCCAAGAAGACACACGGTGCTGAACGATGCCTGTCGATCAAGAGTTGTTCTGAAGGGCGTCCTGATGGCCGGAGGTGGGAAAGAAGGTCAGGAATTCCCAAACCAACCGCATTTTTTTTCGCATGTTTCTCATTTGGCAAATTTTAAAGCTCAGTATGAGGAAACTAAATACAAATGCCTAGGAACCAAAACCATGTTGGACATAAAATCGATCAGCTCTGGCATTCGTTTCAGTTATATCAGTGGATGCTTTTCTTTGAGTTGTGCTCTGACAGGAAAACGCTGTGAAGGGAAGCAGTCTTCGTTGTTCTCTATTTTGGTGTCCAAGTGCTCAACTTTGCAAAAGAACTGTTTTGTTAGCAGGGGGTTAATTTTAATTGATTCTAATTAAATAAACCCTGTAGCTCTGTGGAAGCCCATCTGCCTCACGTATGGATCATCACCACCTCAACGCAGACAACCAGACTGACCATGTCGTCGCACGTCCTACCAGCTGGCAATGACCAGCAGTGTGCTGGGTACGGCCTGTGTGGAGCCCACCCAGCCCAAGGGATGCTGCACAAGGCGATGGCTGTAAATCCATCAATTCTATACATTAATATCAAAACAGGTGTAGCAGACCAATGACACTTAAAAGGAACATGAATCTGTCACTAAAGTTAGCTGGGTAGAAGTTGCTTTGATAAGCGAAGATGCATTCGTCACAGAAATGGCTGCCTTTGCTTTATGTCAAATTTTTGGAAAGGCTAAAGGTACAATATACAGAAGATGGGTAACAGTAATGAACTTAAATTTACATATTAAGGGATATAGTTTAAAAGTGCAAATTCTGTCCTAAAGGAAACCTGCATCAATTTTTGTACAGATCTCAATCCCTCCAAAATGTGAATTTGCTGACAGAGCATGAGCTACTCTGAGAGATGAGAATGGATTTTTTTTCCTCCTCATTTTGCATCCTGAAGATCAGAACTTCCCCAATGAGAGAATGTTTCTGCCAATTATTCTTAAAGCTTCATAGTGAATTTAGGTATCCTAAACTCTCTTTGTTGCAATTGGATCAGCATCACAGAGTTTGAAGAGGAGGATGTTGTGAAGACTGCCCTACTGAAATTGTATCACACCTCGGGTGCAATAAAACAACTTTGGTTTGGACTAAATCATTACCCACGGAGAGCTGCAGAAAGCAACCATGCAGGTCAAAACCCCATAAAAATAATGAGATTATAAAACCTGTGGAGAAAATCTAGTCCAGGATTTACTTAGTCACCGACTTGGCTTGTTTTTCCAAAATATGTACTTTCAAATTGTCACATTTAAATCTGCACCGTGCTTTGTGTGGGTGTGAAGACAAATGATCTCCGAGTCGGAAAACCACTGTTCTGTGAGTCCTGGCTTCCTGATTTCCCATAGCGGTTGGTGGGGAGACAACTATCCTGCTACAACGGCCAGGACATACCCACAGCGCACAGAACTCGCTTTCCATCTTCAAGGAATAAAGACAAAACCTTGCAGGGATTTACTACTGGTGGTTACTTTGGCAACAGCTGATGAATGCATATTTGAAGTTTCATTTCTCAAAAGTCCCGTGACTTATGATTCGGCCCCCATCGAGTTACAACTGTGAAAGCTGGCTGAGAGAAGGTCGCAATCACACTGAATTAGAGTTTTTTGAGATGCAATGGAATGAGTGTTGGAAATAACCGTGTGTGGGTGTTGAGCGGCCGGGAGTACATGGAATGCAATTTAGACAGGTCCAGGATGCTGGAGTATTTTCCTCATGTAAAGCAGCTCATTATCTGCAAAAAACATTATTTTATTGGCTGGAGGTCAATGAAGGGGCCTCTTTGTGTGCAAAGGAAACAACAAGCATGCCTGGAAGTGACTGCAGGCTTATTTATGCTACCTACAAAGATCAGCCAGTCTTTCAGGGAGATTAATAGTGGGGTATCTGAGTGGATTGACTCCAGCCTTTACAATGGCTTTCAGATGCTATTCTCCTTCTGCATGTAGTCATTCCAGTAACAATTTCTGTTTGTATTTGTTGGTGCATTTGGCTTCTTTTTCTGTTGACTGTAGAAATTAGTTGCAAAGTTTTGAAATGCAAGTGGAATGGTCGATATAGGGCTGTATTTTTTTTCACTATATGGCCACTTCCCAGACGAATTCTTTGTTAAAGCATTAAAGCATCAAATTGATTGTTGATCATCTAGGTCAAAAGGGACAGGAGAGGGATGTAAGTCTTCTAATGCCCTTCCCCAGCTCCTCTGTCCTTTAACAGGTACCCAAAAGCACTGAAACCTCCCAAACCAAAGGTTCAGCTATTTGTTGCCTGAAATTTTGTGTGATCAGGATCTCTTTATCCAAAGCATCTCTTGTGTTGCCACACAAAGTAGCTAAAGAAGTATCAGAAAGGAGATGTGAGGTGTGATGAAAAGCCTGCCTTCCCTGTCTCCAACTATTAAACTAAATCGTTCTGCTCCACTGCACCTGAGGGCCACAGCTTTGCATTTCCAACTCCAAATTCTAGTCTGCCTTCAAGTGAAGTAGCCAAGTTACTTTGATATATGTTTCTTAACAAAGTTATGTCATGTTACAAATAAAACTTTGCAGTCCTGAATGCTTTATAACTAGTGGAGGTTTCAAACAGTTTATTCATTTTCTTTGTACTTTGTCCACATCATTGTAACAAACTGATCCAATCCCTGAATATGTGTCATCACATACGTGAGCCTGACTGGACAGAAACCTCAGAGATGCAAACTGTGTTGCCGAGACTTACGCAAAGAAGCTTCAAAATTTGTCTCTGCAAGGAATTTCCCCAGTTAAGAAACTACAGGACGTGTGTAGGGCATCCACCCTAACCCTGTTTCACAGGAGTTTATACTCCTGAGTCTGAAAAAGGAGTTGTGAGATGACAGAGAGGTTGGATTTCACCTTGTTTACCTGAGCTGAGGCAAACAATTTCGCTTGGTGTGGTGTTAAGCGACTCACCGAGTTTAATAGCAAACGCGTGTCCCTTGTGCACAGCTCCTGAGTGTCGCTCACACATCTGGAGCAGAAAGTTTCTCAAAATCCTGGTCAAAGGAGAAATTTCCAGCTGCATTGTGTTAAAATGCTTCTTGTAGGGATGTGCTTGTTCCTGCGTGAATGTCCGTGGGTCTGTCTGGCTGCAAATGCATTTCAATTCTTACTTAGCACACAGGATCACCCCACTCAACCTTTAGTCAAAAAAACCTAAAAAGTACCCACTCTCTGAGCTTTTCTTTCAGGAAATGGAGGGTGTCAGTATTAAAACAATAAGTTCCAAGAAGTAATTAAGCGGTGGTGCACGTCTCTGCATTCTTAGCTCAGTTTTTATAATGGTTTCATTATAGCACACCAAGAGAGATGAAGCCTCACTGAAGCTTCTGGGCTTGAAAAGTCACTCTTATTCGCATAAATTAAAGCAGCAGACAAGCTCTTTACCAAATTGGGAAGTAAAACTAATAGAGTCTGCTCCAAAACACAAAGTGCAAGAAGAAATCGAAGATAATCAACAAGAGACAGAACAAAACCAAAACCAGGCATTACATCACAGCTGGACACTTTGTAAAAGTAATAAAGGAAGCCTGTCACTTCAAACCTGTATGCTGACGAATGATTTACAGAATGAGATCACCTCTCTATTGGAGTAGCACCACAAATCTAGAGAAAAGCAAAGACCAGAAAATCAGAAAAAACATGAAATATTTGGCCTTTCTGTCACTGGCGGCAAGGGACAAGTTAAGTAAAAACATCAAAAATCAAGTGAAAGCAGACATTTGGATTTGAAATCCAGTTCTCCCGGAGAATGTGGTAGGAACAAACATTGACAATGCTTTTAGCTTTCCCCTGAAGAACGAAGGGCTCTGTGATCACGCTGTCCATCCATCACTCTGTCAGCCCACCTTCATAATTTGAACCTGCTGGCCAACCTCAAGGAGATTTGACAGAAGGGTCAAGGCAAAATATGTGTAGCTCTGAGTCGGCCACATGTTACGCTGCCTCTTCCTGAGCCGACAGGCAGGAGAGGCGGGCAAAGAAAGGGAAAAGGGGGGCAGAAGGTGCTTGGGACCTTATACAGGACATAGTGATGAAGGCACAAGGTCAAATCGAAGCCGCTTTGCTAGTGGCCAAGGCTGCGTGAGGCAAAAAAGTATTCTGTGGGGTCTCCTTGGTTCACTTTGGCATCACTGTCAAGAACAACAACAATAAACCAACAAACTGGCAAGAGAGCAACTCGCAACTGGGATTTGGACCCTACGTTAAAATCCGTGAAAGGAGGCCGAAAATTTTCTAATGGTTTGTGGACTTCACTTTATTTCCTTGTGGTCTTGTCCAACAGAAGAGGAAGCACCTGCTAACGTGGAAGACCAAAGCCAATCTCCATGAGCCACATAGTTTCATGTGCTAAAACTGTGTAGTGAAAAAGGAGACTTGCATCTGTTCTTGACTTTTTTATTTTTTTTGTATTGTTAAAAATAATTGTAAGGCTGGTCTTTGAAAAGAAAACCTCAATAATCCAAAATTAATGGAAGCATGTTGTTATTTATTGGGGAAAAAAAAACCCATAAAAGGGGTTTCTGTGATTATAAGGCAATGAAAGGAGCCTCCTGAATGCCTGGGGAAGATCCTGTGTAGGAAGATTAGGACACAGTGGAGATGGAATTAAGTTTATGGGTAAGAAGGTTGGTTTCCAGGCTTTTTTGTTGGTGGTGGTGGTGGTGGTTCTCGAGAGTTCAGTGCTCAAGTTTCTGTTAATGTTCAATATGCAACATAACTTGTGTACAACGTGGTGGCCACAGGCTAAAATATACGAACTACAAATGTGAGTGAGACCAAATTATGTTTGTCTTACATGGTAATGACGGTAAGAAGTGTAAGTAATCTAATATCAGATTTTATTTGCTTTGAAATGTATTTTGGCTAGTGAATGAAATGGGTGTCAGAGGAAGTACTGTAAAAACTTGATTTGTAAAACTTCCCTCTTTAGAAATAGTTTGGTTGGGGCAGGTGATTTTCTGAGAGCTTGATTACAGAGAACGGATGATCCTGTCCACTGTGGTCAGAAGCACGGCAACAACTACACGCTGTGCTCGCTTTTAGGAAAAGAAAAATGAGGAGGAGTTGAAATTTGTTTTACCTAGAGAGCTCAAGAGAATCTTTTATATATAAAAGTACCGTATCCCTTCTCACACTGGAGTTTGAGGGAGAGATTGGGGAAACCTCTAAGTGGATTCTGCAAAATGAACTGTGTCTTGGTCACATAAAAATTTTACAGTTTCAGCTTGAAAAAGCTGATCTTTGCAAATGAGAATTTGAGGCATCAGCTAGGATAAATGTACTCTATGATAAATCGAAGTCCATAAAGGCATCTGGTCTTGTTTCACAGTCATGTGAGGAAGTGCAGGGGCTGTAAGAGTGAAGGCACTTTAGGAACCATAGACAATGTGAACTGGGATACGTGAAGCGGCACACGCGTATGCAGCTGGTTGCCAAAACTGACGGTAATGATCATCCGAAAAGGCATGAAGGAAACCGGGCTTAGATGGGGCTGCTCTCATCCCTGGCAAGGCAGCTTTAGAAAAGCGACACTGGCAAAGTTGAAACCAAGTCTCCTTCAGAGCAAAATGAGCAGAAATTATTAGGAACTTGATTTTCCTTAACAGTACACAAAACTCAAATGCCCACTGAAGGAAGGAGGTGCAAAATAGGCAATTGCTGTGAAGGTTTTCTGACTAGAGTGCTGTGAAAAAAATGCCTCTTTGTAATAAGTAAGGTTTGTTTTGTTCAGAGCAGAGCTGTTCCAGCCTCTGATCATTTCTGTGGCTCCTCTGGCCCCTCTCCAACAGGTCCACGTCTGTCCTGTGCTGAGGGCTCCGGAGCTCAGGACTCGAGGTGGGTCTGACCGGAGCACAGAGTGCAATGCCCTCCTTCCACCTGCTGCACACGCCGTTTGTGATGCAGCCCAAGACACGATTTGCTTTCCGGTTCGCCGGCCGCTCTGTCGCTTCGTGAGTCCCCGGCTCAGTGGCCGCCTCGACAGGCGACAAGCGGCCCCGGGACCCCGGCTTGGTCCGCCCGGCCTGACGGGGGCGCGGGGACGATCTCTCCTCCCGCTGCCGCCATTGGCAGAGCATTCGCCTTCCGAACCGCCAATCGGCGTGACGTTGCTTCCGGCCGCCTGACTGGCCTCGCCCAATGGGAGGGAGGCGGTGGGCGGGACGCCTCATCTTCACCGAGGCAACGGGCGGGCGGGTGGTTCCGGGTGTGCGCGGAGCTGGTGGCGGCGGAGGGTGAGTGCTGCGCGCCTGGTTCCGCCCTGCCCCGCCTCAGCCTGCCGCTCCCCGCCTCTCCCCGGGCCGTCCTCCCCCACCTCCCCGCGCTCGCCTATCTTCCCTCTTCGCCCGGGCCTCCGGGGGCGGCCATGGGGCGTAACGGCCGCGCCGCGAGGCGGCCGCGCGGGCTCCCGCGCTCCGCCGGTGGGGGCTCTCTTGGGTGACGTCATCCCCTCCGCTGCGGCCCCGCCCCCTGGCGTTGCCATGGCGACGGCGGGGCCCGGCGGGAGCTCCCTGAGGGAGTGACGGGCTGAGGGGCGCCGGCCGGCGGCCTCTTCCCGCCCTGCGGCCGCCCCCGTCTTTCCCGCCCGTGCGCTGGGTCGTGCCGGAGAGGGGCCGCCCGGCCCTGGTCCTGTCTCGCCGAGCGTTTGTGGTGTTTTTCTTTTTTTTCCTCCCCAAAAATAA
The DNA here is from genome assembly GCF_037038585.1 of Patagioenas fasciata. Lineage (NCBI taxonomy): Eukaryota > Metazoa > Chordata > Aves > Columbiformes > Columbidae > Patagioenas > Patagioenas fasciata. The sequence continues at coordinate 6,449,403 of NC_092522.1, read as the reverse complement.
AAGTTTGTTTTCTACTTTCGCTTCGCGACTGCCGGTGGCTCGTTTCCTCGTCAGCTTCTTGGAGAGCTGTGGCCAGTTCTGGGCTCCCCGGTTTAGGAAGCGTGAGGAGTTACTGGAGGGAGTCCAGGTGAGACCCACACAGAGGATGAGGGGTCTGGAGCATCTTTGTTCTGAGGAGAGACTGAGAGAGCTGGGCCTGTTCAGCCTGGGGAAGAAAAGCTGAGAGGTGATCTCATCAATGTTTATAAATATCTCAAGGGTGGGTGTCAAGAGGATGGACCAGACTCCTTTCAGTGATGCCCAGTGACAGGATGAGTGGCAATGGGCACAGGCTGAAGCACAGGAGAGTCCATCTGAATATGAGGAGAAACTTCTTTCCTTTGAGGTGCCAGAGCCCTGGACCAGGCTGTCCAGAGAGGCTGTGGAGTCTCCTTCTCTGGAGACATTCAAACCCACCTGGACACATTCCTGTGTGATCTGCTCTGGTGAACCTGCTTTAGCAGGTGGGTTGGACTGGATCATCTCCAGAGGTCCTTTCCAAACCCAACCAGTCTGTGATTCTCAGTTGCTCTTGTTCCCTCTCAGTTGTCAGAAGATTCCCTTGTAAGGGCTGGGCTGCTCACTCAGGGGGTTGAGCACTGTCCTCATCCTGTTGCTCTTCATCCTCCAGCCCTTGGCCTCATACTGTAACACCCCAAAGCTCTTAAAAAGAAACTTTTCCATATTGCCAGTATCGCAGTAGAGATGTCGGTGTGTGCGTCTCTTCCTTTGTCCCTCTGCCATGTTTGGGTTTGCTCTGTAGGGCTGTGTTCTGTGGAGGGTGTGTTAGGCAGAGCTTTGAGTCTGCAGGGAGTGGTGAGGGTCGCCTCATGGCTGCTAAAATAGCCGTAGTGTCCATGGCAAGTGCGTGGAAAGGCTGAATAACGCCTTCTACACTGGGTGTGACACTTAAATTATTTACATTTTTCTGTGTGCGTGTGTAGGATTTCAGCATTACTTTTTCATTGCAATAAGTGCTTTGGGCTACTTTGGTAAAATCGTGGTTCATATTCTTCAGGAGTCAAGCTAGAATATATTCCTCCCCCATTGCTGTAGCTGTACAGATGTAGAACAGTGACCTGTGTAACAAGGAGGGGTGTGATCAGAAGTGATGAATGTGTGACAAGCAGTGAAGAGAACAGATAAATACTAGAAGAAGCTGGAAAGGGAAAGGTTGGGTCCACTGGGAGCTTAGAAAGTGGAAGCAGCAGGTTTGTGAGTGAAACTTGAAAGGATTTGTAGAATAGTTTGAGATGGAGGAGGTTTGACAGAATTGAGTTGATGTGCAAGAAGTGTAATAAACGGAAGAAATGTATTGAGATAGATTGACTGTACATTGTCTAGTAAAAGTAAAAGCATCCTCAGACCGCAGTGCATGTGAAGGCCTAATTAAAGTCTTCAGTCTGGAGTTATGCTATTTCTGAGGCTCAAAGTGGCATCTGTATTGTCACTTTGAAAAACAACTTAACTACCGTCATTATGACTTTCCCTACCACCACACTATTTTTTCCATTTTGCAAGAATATATGTTCCTTACTTGCTCCTCTAGCATTTTACTTGAGTCCTTGTTGTGCCTCTGTTGCTATGACATTCTGTGTGGTGTATGCAGGAAAGCAGATTTTGTAGCAAACAGACTGTGTTTCTTCTTACCACCTGTACTGATAGCTGCTGGAGCTTTTAAGGTTATTATTATTTTTTTAATTAGCAAAAAGAAAGTAAATGCAGTGATTAGGCCTTTAATTGTAGCTCTGAAGTTTATGCAGGAGACCATTATAATTTGATGCACTCCGTAAATGCTTTTTCTCTCTGTAGTCTGTGTATCGCAGTGGTCTTTGATTTTGTACAAATACATGTAGTTATAATTCTACCAAAAATCTCATATTTAATTTTAAAATAGGAATTTTTAAACATACGAAGATACCTCTAGATGTTTAGCATCGAAGAAAAAAAAAATAGGTGGAAATAAACAACTTCCTAGAAAGCTGGGCTAATTTTAATTATTGAAAAGATGGTTGTGGTAAACCAGCAAGTTTGTCTGTTCTGTGCCAGCGCTGAATCTTGCTAAATGTCATTTGCATGGTTTTGGTTGTTTAAATGGAGTGGTATTTAATTACTGGAATGAGCCATATAGCATTTGCAAAATCTGTGGTGTAAACCCTAAGTATTAAACATCGCATTTTTTTAATTTCTCTTCACTTATTAGTATTCTTACGTCACAAGTCGTCCCTTTGAAGGTGGTAGGACTGATATCTATCATATTGGAATATCCTAATATGTTATAGAGGTGCTCTCCATTTGTGCATTAAAGCTTGTTCGCTTCCTGAATTAATTTAGTATATGGAGCATCCCTGTTTTTAATTTTATCTGCTGAACTGGAGAAATGGTATTGTGTCAGGATTGTTGTGGGTTAGGCTATGGATAAGAGGAGCAGTAAATACAGTGAATTTGTTTTCTGGTTCCTGAAATATATTATTCTATAACCTGAGAGCTTTTTTTGTTTTGTGTACTAGAATATACTGTCAGTTTTTTCATGAGCTTTCTGTAAACATTAAATTCTATAACCATGTTAAGTGTTAAGATCAAAACCAAATGGGTTACTAAATTATTTGAAATCGACTAAAGCATGTTGTGTTCACTAATAATCATGTTAGCTGTCCTTACACTTATCCAGGGAAACTTTCACTGGATTAGGCTTATTTGGCATTTTTTTAGAAATACTTTGCCATTAAAAAAAATATTTCCCCTTGCAAATTAATGGAGAATAATAAGGGTAAGAAATGAAAAAGTATTGAAGAATAGGAGTTCATTATAGGATCTTAAACATCTATTTCCTGCAAAAGAATGTTAAAGGTACAGGATTTTTAAGTGTTACTCATATGCTACAAGTCTCTGGAGCACATGTTTGTAACTTCTTTTATGACTATTGAATTTGAGTTAGTGCACGGATTCTACATCCCCTACATAAAATATAGACACAAAATCACGCAGGCAGATGCCAGTATGTGGTTTGAGGACAGGAGATTCGGCTGCGCAACCATAGATGCATTCAGCTCTTGCAAGTGCTGCTGCAGTGCTGTTTAGGACTTTCCATACAAGCAGAGAATGACTTTTTTAAGAAATAAAGGTTGTGGCTGTGGAGCATCATCACATTAAAAACCAGTTAAGTGTGATGGGTGGAGAGATAAGTTGTACTGTTGAAAAAGCTTTCCATGGTCTCCTTTTATTCTCCATTATAGGCAGACCTTAGATTAACAGTTCCCTACAATGTCCGGAAAGATGATGAGGTTCAAGTGAAGTCGTAATGAAAAGACTGCTTTCAACTTACAACGTGGACTTGGATTATTCCAAGCCTTATTAATACTGTTAGGTAGGGAAGAGGCAGTACCTGAAAGCCCTTCTTTTAAGAGGCATAATCTCTTTGTTTCAAACCTCTCTTCCAGATGTTCTTTCTGAAGTTGATTTGTATGAACTTTGTCTCTTGGAAATCAGCATCTAACATACGCATATGTTTTGTTTTTAGGATGATTCCTCTCCAGAGTCTATTTTTGAATAGAAGGATGCTCTTTTCCTATAGAAGATGGTGATCCTAATGTATGATCATGGAAAAGGGAATAAGTTCAGTAGAAGTGTTACCTTCCAAATCGTCTCAGGTTACAGCTGTAAAAGTGGTGGTCAAAGAGCCCACAACAAAGCAAACCCAAAGAGGGAAACGAGTGGGATTTGTGCTTGTCCATGCAGGTAAGATGCAGATGTGTAACAACCAGAAATAATCCATATACAAATTAAATATCAACTAAAATTTTGTGTTGGCCTGAGAATTCTAGTATGTTAATGAAGTGACGTTAACTTAGGATGTAAATCTGGGAGTGTTTGATTGGAAGTTGCATTGGTTCGGAGGACCTTGGAAACTATTAATAAAAATGTAGATTTTGAGTATTCTGAATGGTACATTTTCCTCCTTGACAAAGAAAACCGCAAACAAAATCCCATAGTGTATATGGTCATAAAATGTCAAATTCTGCAGTTATCTACTAAGCTTGGGAAATTTACACAATCTGAGAGATCTTTCAGTCTATTTTCTTACCCAACGGAAAGATCAAGCATTACTGTCCATTATTGTGTCTAGTTTGTCCATAAGGACAGTCTAGTTAGGACTTCGTGAAACCTCCTTAGGCAGTTTGTTGCAGAACTTGACATTTCTTTTTACTGTTTTGAGGTTTTCCTCTGAGTCTAATTTCAATCTTGTTCATATTTAAGTGAATTACCTGTTATTCTTTCCACATGTAATGAAGAGGTCATCCACTCAGATTTGATACAAAAATGATGTGCTACGTGTGTCTTGTTCATAAATTCTCAAATGCTGTTAGTCTTGAAAACATTAGTGATGCTTATATCTGGCTGTATATTTGGTTTTAGCATACGTGTGATGACATGAGGTGAAACTGAGCAAAGTAGCCTGGTGACACCTAAAGTATTTGAAAAACCACATGCTACTTGGTTTATAAAAGCACAGAAGCCTTAAGGCAAAGAAAAATTCCTCAAAGAACTTTTTCTGTGTTGAAATTTGAAGACCCTGGTATTCTATTTTAAGAGCAAATAGAATTTTTCAATATGTGTTTACTGTGTTACTTTGTTGAAAATCCATTTTTCTTTCAGTAGTAGTGTTAAAACTTAGTAGAGTTTCTCAAAGCTAACATTTGTAAAGGTGAGGAAAGGAAAGTGGAGATAAATATGAGCATGTATTTCAGGTTCAAAAACCAGGAAAACATAAGAAGGTGGAGTATGGATATCAGCATGTTACTCTTGTCTGTTATTTTTCTGATGCTGTATTTAGTCTAGTAGTGGGCACTGCTAAATTTTTACAGTGTGGAAGTAGGGGGCAGTAGCAGTAAAACAGAGCAGAAGAGTTAGATGCAACAGGATAGACAGACTGAAAACGGGAAAACCTTCTTACGTTCTTGATTTGAAGGAACTCTCCTGGTTTGAAAGCAGCAATAATGGGGTCTAAAAATGTAGCATAAACATGAGAAGATGAACAGAATGGTAGTTGCCAACTTGCAAACCAGCAGTAGAAGAAAAATTGGAGTTTGACTTAAAACCAAGGTTTTTGCCCAGTAATGGACAATAAGTACAAAAAACTCTGCTGGAAATCCTCCAATAATGCGGAAAACTGCAATATTTTGGAAAGTGTGTGTAGGAGGAGATTGTATGATGCTGAGATTTATACCTGTATGCTTCTGCATGTGTGCTCTGTATCCTGTATTTTACTGAACGTATTTGAATCAGTGTTGGAATGCATAAAATTGTCAATCATTGATACAAAAAGGAGCTGCCAATGTAATCCAGAATAAGGAAGGCTGGTTTTGGCTGTATCTTAATTCTTTATGCAAACTACAGGCTGTAGTTTGACAGGTAGTATAATCTCTTTTCCTTTTACCTTCATTGTAGGTGCAGGTTATCATTCAGAATCCAAAGCTAAAGAATACAAACATGTGTGCAAAAGAGCCTGTCAGAAGGTACGTCTTACCAGCTCTACGGTCTTGTAGTGTTATAGAAGAAATACATTTGGTAGCGCTGTCACTTCAGTATGAACGGGCATGTTTGGGTTTATTTAGGCTGTATGCATTTCTAGAGGAAAAAATGAAGCAGCAAAAGTTAAAATACAGAGTCAGGAGAGTGTGTGGCCATGAGGTGCAGCAACATTCTCATCAGTGGTGGCAAATGGAATGGTGGGGGAACAGGAGAAGGTCACACTGGTACCTACAGCTTCCTGCACCATTCCCAAGGCTCTGGGATTTCTGGAGCTAAATATGGTACCTGGAGTTTTTCTTTCAACAATGTCCACTCTTTTTGGAATTTATTTAAACTCTAGCATCCACGTTGCTCTGTGAACACAGGGATTTTTAGAATTCTTTTCTCCTTAATAGCTCTTAACTTCTTAATTGGGAGAGGAGGTAGAAACAGGAAAACCAAAACAGAAAATCAAAACCCTCTTCCCAAAGCTGGAAAGGGAGAAAGGGCAGGATTTTAATTTCCATTGAAATTATTAATTTTTTTAAAATCTTCTCCAAGAACTCTGGTTTTGGAGCTGGCAAATCCTGTCTGTTAAGTGTGGAATGAGAAGCTTGAAGACCTGTCTCCAAAATTTTTAATGCATTTTGCTTTCTCCAGGGAGGAGCTGGGGAACTTTGCAGGCTTTTTAGAAGAGTCTCAGAGTTGGCCTCTGATAATTATATCACTTCATCTTACAGTTCTGTTGCTCAATCTTAATACCGATCTAATTTTGTAATGAGAAGCTTCAAAAATCATCCAAACACTAGTTCATTGAAGTTGTGCATTAGTTATGCATGTGTGAAAAAAAAAAAAAAAGGCTGTTGTTGAATTTAAAGTCTTAATTCGAGATTCTGTTTGGTTTGTTAAGCTAGGTAGCCAACATAAATAACTTGTATGAAGAACAAACAGTTGCAGATTTGTCTTGCAACTGCAGATGCAGCCATAGTTGTTCTTTTGGGGTTCCCTGAGAGACTTGACTGTAAGTTCTTGACCAGTATGGGTCTAAGAAATAACATTAGGCTCTAGAAGTTTAATTTTTTTTAATGCATATATAGTTTGACTGTAACATTGTCTTATTTGATTTGGTTTTGTGTGTTACCTTTTAGAGAAGCTTACTTCATGGATTTTGTTCAATTTCATAACAATTGCTGTATGTGGTACTAGAGATTTTTGTTGAATCTTGGAAGGAACATTAGAAACTTCTTGACTGAAACATTAGGTGTTTGAGGACACCAGGTATAAGAACTTATTTTCCCATAAATTTGACGATGCAGGAATGTGCTACTAAGTGCAGTGTCGCAATGTCAGAGTGGTGAAATCACGCCTTCAGGTCTGCCCTTACATGGTGCATACTGATTGTTTCCGGTGCCTCTTGGTTTTACGTCCTCCTACATTTTAAACTAATTTGGCAAAGATTTTGTTTTGTATAGGGTTCGGAAAATGCAGGGCTTAGTCATAGAAGATCAGAATTTTCTAATCATCAACTAAAAATTCTGTTTTGCAGGCAATTGAAAAGCTACAGGCTGGTGCTCTTGCAACAGATGCAGTGACTGCAGCACTTATAGAATTAGAGGTACGAATTTCTGACTAGTAGTAAATATGTCTCTCAAGTACATTACCAGATTTTTCTGTAGGAAGGTATTAATTCAAATGATAAAATCTGCTGGGATTTCCATTTTTGTGTCTTGTATTTAGTTATCTGTGCACATATGGAAGCTCATCCACTGTATTTGGAGTAAATGTATTTAAAGAGTTTCTAAAAATGCAAACTGAATAGAAGTTCATCTTAGGCATGTGTTATCAGATAGTCTTTAACTTTCAAGACTAAATACAGTGATTAAAGACTTACCAAGCACTTTGTAGGGAACGTTATTTCTGATGTACCAAGCTACAGGTAGGCTGCACTGTCCCTGTTTCTTACACAGGGGAAAAAATCATACGACTGGTCATATATGTTAAGTAGAAAATCTAGGCTAAGTCTTCATTCCTTTTGTCTGCATTAATATCTCACACTAAGTTATGTTTCATTTGTTGAAATTATGATCCAAAGAATTTAGACGTAGTTTGTCTTCAGTAGTTCTTCTGATCCTCTCATGTGGTATTTACATTGAGGTAACTATCTCTGAGTATCTCTGAGCTTTCTTGGGTTGTGTTACTCATACTGTTTTCACTTCTTTGGGTTCATTCTACGAAAGTGATTACATAAATTTAAGGCTGCTTGTCTCTCCATCCAAATAAAGGACTATGTGAAAATGAAGTAGGAATTTTAAGTTCTCATTTGTCCCGCAATGTACTTCTGCTATGGGCTTAAATTCATGTGGTTCTCAAAGGCTTTTTTCCTTACATTTTTTACTTTGTTTCTGTATGATCTCCCTGATGGGCTAAGAGACTAGAAGCAGGCTGTTCAGAGAAATGTCACTTCAGTGTAAGATAACGCTTTTTTCTGATTTTCATGACAATGAACAATAGGACAAGTAATGCCTTTATTTCAAAATGGTACTCGTTAATTAAGATAAAGTCTTGCTAATTATAAAGAGATAAGCAGCAGTTTGTGAGGTTTTTGGAAAAGTGTCTTCTTGGAGTGGTGAAATTTTTACAGCATCTGATTTTAGTGAAGAGTCCCTATGAAATAATGTAGGAGAGAATAAAGCTAAAATTTCTGGGATATAGATGAGACAGTTTGATTATTGTCCAAGGTCCATTAATCCCTCATGGCAGTAATGATTGAAATGGGTATTACTCTTCTCCTGTAAGGAGTAATTGCTTCTTCCTCTCCAGCTTTATTAATAAAGAAGGAAGCCAAGCTAAGTGTTGTGCTGTTAAAATAATTTGCTGGCTTTGGAATTTATGGTGGTATTCTGAGAGGATTAGCAGTGGATTTGCTGACACATATGTTGAGAAGGTGTTAATTTACATACTTGATAAGGTTAGCATAAGACAGGCTTTGAACAGTACTTTTGGTCTCCACTGAAGTGTTCAAATGTGCTTTCATGTGTTATCTTACCTTTTGTTTTCACCTACCTGTACTCTAATGTGTATATCTCTAATGGAATTATTTAGAATGCACTTCCATAAACTAGCTGAGGCTGCTATTGCTCCACAAGATTGTTTTGTGTGTCAGTTCGCTCCTCATCTACCTTATGTTGTGATTTTTATCATGTTCCTGCTCTACACAGAAGAAAACATATTTTAAGAAGCTTAACAGCTATTATATGTAACTTTTTGCAGCTGTGCCTGGGGTAAATATTTTGTTTTTCTTATCTCCAAGAGAGTTATTTAGTAGATTTAAATACTCTGAAGTGACATCTGTGTAAGAAGTTACAGGTTTAAGATGAAAATAAAAACCTTTTTATGAAATTACTCCCATCAGCAACCTTCTTCTCCTCATCTGTCTTGCTACAATTCTGGTCGTGCCTGCTTTCTGGTTTTATAATTTCCTTAGGTAGTATTTTCATGTGTACTGTTGCACAAAACCTGTTTTTTCCCTTTTTCTTCTTTTTAAGATTAAATATTATTTTGTTCAGGTTATCCTGCTGTCATTAATGTAATGATTTGCTTTCATTTGTTCATTAAGTGATTTATATAACCTCTGAATTGTGGGTTGTTCTTTCTGTTACTGGGATAAAGGATGTAGGGTTTGGGATTTGGGCTTCTTTTGAATTAAAGGATGTTGCTATGGAGTTACACTGAGGAAAAATCAAAGGTATGCTCAAAACAACAAATAGTGTGGTTTGTAGTGGCAGTTTTTTTGGATCTTGAATTAGAAATTCCAATGTGTTAGACTGTCAGCTTTCAAAATATTGAAAGGTTTATGTCTACTATTTATCTCATCCTGAACACCACCTCCAGACATCTCTTGCCATTTCTAGAACTACATCTTTTGTTTTAATTATTATTTTTTTCCTATTGCTCTATGGAAAACAGAAACTGCATGTGGCAAATGAACGAAGCAAACAGAATAGTTTTTCTCATCAATTACAACATTTTACGGTTAAAAATGTAGGTTTGTATTTTGACTGTTTCTGTAATGAGCTCTCACTACCCTTTTGTTTGTGCAGGAAAAAATAGTGACTTTTCTTAAATACTTCAGCATTTTGAGTTGGCAAATACAAAAATCTCTATGAAAACAATGTTTGTTTACATGTGTCAGTGTAATACAGATTAAGACACAGAACAACAGAAGTTTGTATAACATGTGTTAACAGATTCCATTGTGCAGTACTGTTTGTAACTACTTGATATTTTGGCTGATGCAGAACATGTTGCTGTGAGTTTATCAGAAATATTTAATCACTTTCACAGTTCTCTAGGACTTTTGATGCTGTGTTCCAAAAATCTGTAGTCTTTGCGAGGCATAAATATCTTTTCATGGAAATGTCACAAAAGATGATTTTTTTTTTCCTCAGTTCCACTCAATTACACAACTCTTATTACACAGAATTTCAGCTAATCCAAGAGGCATCACTTCAAAGACTTGTTGAGGCGCAAGGCTCGCTCTTGATCTTTTATGAGCAAGCTGACAGTTTGCTTGTGGTATGCTGTCTGTTTTCTGTTTTGTTTTTTCAGGCTCCAAGGGAAGAAATAACAGCCTTTCTTTGTTGGACTATATGAATCTCAAGTTAAATAGTATTTTATGATCAAGATAATATACAGCTAATAGTTAACTAGAGAAAAGGTAGATTTCCTTGGCAAAGTAACAAGAGCAGCTGACCCAGAATACTGTTAAAATAACCATGTTGGCCTCCGTAAGCATCAACTGAACTTGATAAGGTGATTAAAGGCAGTTATGTTTTCCAGTTTGTGAACTCTTGTCATTGCAGAGGAACAAATGAACATGTTACTTCTTTCAGCTTTTGGTAATAAAATGGGTGTAGACAAGGTGCTTCGTGACTCTCATCATTTACACTGGATGCTTCCACAGAGACATGATCGCAGTCACGTTTCTTTTTACACTTTTGCTATCAACCACTGTATGAAGTCTGAATTTCTCTTGAAACATAATGTGATTTGGGCAGCTTTTCTAGGGGGAGGAGGAGATCCCCCTCCACAAACCCCCTTGAAACTTGCAGTTTTCAACAGTAACACGTTGCATTTTTAGCTGGATATGAGGATAATGTGCAATCTCAAGCTTTTCTTTGACTGTAGAGCACTTCAGAAGCTCTACTGTTCAGGTACTGTAGACAAAAACGTAAGTTTGTTGTAAAGAATGATGAGGATTTCAAATTTTTTCTAAGTTTAGTCTAAGTGTATTAATACTGTGTAGATCACTTGTGCTTTTTAATCTGAGTAGAATGTTCTTTAGGAACATCATGTAAATTGGAAATTAATATGATTGATGGGGAAGCAGATGTCACATTTTGGGTTTTGATCTCCTTGCTCCTAAAGTTGCGCAGTTTACTCTTTTATTGTTGTGGATCAATGCAAAAGGTATTTTGAACCTGTTGATATACTCAAGCAGTGGGTTTGAGTGGCTGTCAGCAAAATTTTGCAGTGAAAGAACTTGTTTCTTCTTGAATTGTTTTATTTGTTTGTTTGCTTATTTTGTACTAATGAAGATTTTTCAATGTACAATGTGAGTCCCAGGGACTTCTCTTTAAAGAAGAGTGCATGACACCAGCAGTCTCTTTGTATTAAGGCGGTCACCATAGATGAACTTTTAATGGTAATGAACTGGAAGTTGTTAATGCTAATTAAAAGCAATACTATGAAGTTTTGCAGCAGAGTGGCCAACATTAATCTGTGGCAGAAGTGTTCTTTAAAAAAATCTTAGTGGGTTTAATTGAAAGGGATGTGACTCATTCTTGTAGACTACTAGTTCTTGTCACTAAATTCCCTCAGAAAAATACATTTTAGAATTACAGTGTATAAAAATAAATGCCTGTAGACTTTGAATGCCTTATAAAAGTTGCAGGTAAACTGTGGCCAAAACTATATCAAAGATGAATGGAAAGTTCTTTAATGCATATTGAAAATAGAGCAGTTGAACTATTTGCCTAGATGTAATTCAGCACTATTAGTGTTACAGTGTTGAGTAACTTCTTCAAGCGTTCCAACTTTGACCACAGCTAGAGACTTGAGCATGCCTGTGTTTCCTGCCAGAGCATTTATAAATACATCCCGAAGTAAAAAGGGTTCTAAAAATAAAAAATATACCCTCGATAGCTTGAGAGTTTTTACAAGATCAGTTGACTTGGGCAAATGAAACTTTTGTTTCATGTCTTAAAACTTTGAATTATCTCCTTTGCTATAGGTTTATGTTGTAAGTTAGAGATACTTCAGTGGTGGAGTAATTGCCAGGTAGTCTAGTATTTTTCACATAATTGAAAGCTTATCTTTTGTGAAAATGTTTTGAATAGCCATTTGTTTGTCTTTTCCCTCTTTTCTATGGTAGTAGGGCTCGCTGTTAGCATGCAAAGCTCATGCTTGGTTTGCTTTCATGTCTTTTTTCAGTTTTCTTCAAAATACAAAGATTGATTTCTGCTTGGGTTTTTATTTGAAAGTATATTCCTGAAAATACCTTCTGTATTACAGATGTTTTCCTCCTTTCCTTTTCTCCCTCTTCTTGCATACATGCTTTGACTGGGTTCTTCCCCATCCTATGGCAGTCATATATAATAGTGCTTGCAGTACTGCAATTTTCTGTCTGAGTGTGTGAAGAGACTGCTTCAGTTAACTCCGTTTATTTTCTTCCCCCTTTTGAAAGCATGTACGCTTCTGGTTTCATAATGTTTCCACATTCTTTGGATGTCTTGAGTTTTAATTTAAAAATACACCTGAGTTTTCCTAAGTTGTATTCCTCCATTTGCTTATCAGTCTTAATCTTTTGGTCAGACTTTGCAGAAATTCATTTTTTCAAGGAGAGATGTATTTATGTGGTATATTCCATGGCCTTGCCTGTTCATAGAAGTGGGTGTGAATTTCTCTTTCTGTTTTTCATGAAGGCTTTTTCCCTGCCTCATTTCTAAGGCTTTATATCTGATCTTGGAGGCACTCGGGTAGGTATCAGAAATTTGATGTGTTCACAGCCAGTTCCTTCGTTGTCTAAAGCTGTTACCACATCACCTTTCAGATTTGTGAAGACAGAGTTAGACCATCTTGCTTTTAGTAACTCTGAGACCATCTTCTTAGTTGAGTTCAGACTGTAAACGTCCACAGAAATTTTAAACAGGTACTTGGAATTTGGTCTTTATTTCTTTTTGCTGAGGAAGTAACTCATATTGTGACTGATTGCACTGGTAAGATTCCGAGTTCTAGAAAGAGTTACGCCACCAAAGAGGCTTCTACAGTTTTGTTGGTGTAGAGTTCTATTTATCCAATATTCTGTACTATGCTGAGAAATATTCTGTATGGAGAGACATGTGGCATTTCCTTGGTCTTGAGATCCTCTGAGTAATTTATCTTGGTGCATCTCTGATGTTGTGCCAGTGAAGCCAAAGCATCAAGCACATCTAGATTTTTAGAAATAAAGTGAACTACTGCCCCTCTCTATCCTGTATTTTTTGCCTACCCTCTTTTGATTATTATGTTTGTCCGACGATAGAGAGCTTTGTGTCTTGGCCCAGGATTCTGGACCGTGTTACTAGAACTTCTGTTCTGATGGGCCCTTCTTACTCCCTTGATTTGTCCGTGACATCTGCTCTTAAGATAACAGCTGTCTTTGCTTTGTGGCTGTGACAAATGTGTAGAGCACAAAGGTTTTTCTCTTTGCTGATGCTTTTGAGTATAGTGCACTGAGCGAATGTTTTTGGAATAGAATGTTAGAAATTTGTCTCTGCTTCCAGGTCTGTGCGCTCTGATTACCCAAGGAACTTGGACAGCACTAGGAGTAAGAATTGGTCATCCTAATGCATTCCTGGTTTTACTTTGTCCTCCAAGTACCTTTCACCATTCGTGTTCAGTTTTCTTCCATCCCTTCGATCATCCTTTTGTTTTAAACTTCACTGATTTAATTTTCTTTATAGTTGTAAAGCCTGGGGAGCAATGAAGTCAGTTAAGCCAATGGTTGCTCTGCAGTCTTCTGCCATCATTTTGGTAGCCTTTTAAAAATCATATTCCACCCCCACTTCCCCTCATTCCCCTTTAGGGAAAGTCATTCCCTGTGCACTAAACTGCAAATATTTCATTATCCTAAAATACTTTTGAGTTTCCTTATGTGCTGTGAGGCATAGCTGTTGAACACCACAATGAAGTACACAGTGAATCTGAAGATCTGTTGTGGTGTGTGATAAAATTGGATAAAATCTCATGCTACTTCTTGAATGTAGAAGCAAAAAGCAAAAAATAAATATGAGTAGTATAAAATGAAGACAGATATTACAGTGTTTCAAGATTATGTATTAATCATGTATTATGTATTCAAGATTCTTCAGGAAGATAGCGTTTTGTTGACTCAAACATTAAGAACACTTTAAATACATCTGTAAATTAGAATGAAAATCTTGCAAAACAGGTTTTAAATTTACTTACTAGTTGCTCATTTGAAAGTTAACAGAAGCTAATCGACACATGTTTCATTTCTGTGTTCTCTCTTTCGTTTCCTTGTGTTCGTTACACATTAGTATGCACAAAAAAGAACCGGTTCATTTAACATTGAAGACAGAACCTTGAGCTGTTTCCAGTAGATTTGTTTACTAATTCAGCTTATATTATATACACTGTGATAGTATGACCATCTAGTTTCATTGGCATGATCACACTTGGTCTAGACAACCATTTTCTTTGTCACATCAGGTTGTAATAAAACCAGATAAACTCTGAAATCCAGCAGCATCCCTCTGAAATGTTGCTGTTGGGCTGTTCTGGGCTGTTCTCTTTCTTTGCCCTGTGCTCTGTTTTATGCTTGCATCTAGAAAGAGGGAATTATATTGAACTGGCAGTGAGAGTCCTGAACTGCCCTACTTAAAAACTTGGTGTTTTTCAAGTCATGGGGATGCTCTGGAATTAGGGTGGGGGTAAAAATGGGTTTTTTTAGTTCTAGCATGTAGAGCTTCTTATTTGTGAGCTTTGACTTTGCAAAAAGCTACAGAAGGTGCTTATCAAAGAGGAGTTAGCTGTAAATTAGTTTATTAAATGTGCTATAATTTCTATGAAATATCTCTTGGTTAAACTTCCATCACAGTAATGACTGTCCTTATGCTAACGATCAAATAGATATTTTATAAAGTGAATTATTACTGATGCTGATTCTTAGTTTCTGTGTGCAGAGCTGAATCATAGGCTTAGGATGTTGAAGGGACAGTTTGCTGCTGTGTCATACTTAAGAGTTTCTAAGGTAGACTGTGGTCTATGCAGTGGTTGTTAGGTGTGACTTAAACTGACAGGTAAGGGCCCACATGAAGTGTGAATTTTCGGGGAGGGAGAAAGATATATTCACTTGCGTCATAAAGCTTTTGCTTGCATATAAATGATCATATTAAATTGTTGGATGATTGGTTTTTATATTAGCACATTATTACATGGAGATACGTCACACCTTATAGAGGGTGTAAGGTATCTACTATAGTAGTTTGAGATGCCCCATTCCAATTACTGTTGGTTTTGTTATGGAAGATTAAATTATTAGAATAAGAAAGTGTGGTGTACCAAGATCAGTGTCATCAGATCAGTTATACAGAAGTTGTGATCTCATCTATTCTGGATGTGGCCTTATAGTGTTTTGTTCTTGTTTTTAGGATTCTCCTTTTACAAATGCAGGATTGGGGTCTAACTTAAACCTTCTGGGTGAGATAGAATGTGATGCCAGTATAATGGATGGAAAGTCATTAAATTTTGGAGCAGTTGGAGCACTGAGTGGTACGTTAACTATGTATTATAAAGCTAACTACTGGTTTAAGTGCAAAGATCAATTTTGTCCTCTTTTGTTACTTTTTCAGAGTGGCGGGCACATTGTAAATATTGCCTCATATAAATAAATTCTGCCCCGTATAAAATAAAAAAGGGAGGCATTCCTGCTCCCTGAAGCACCATTTTGTGTTAATTTGTTTTACGTAACGTAGTGTGGTCTTGGTTTGCTGGTAATCATTTGACGCAGAACAAATGGATGATATTATACAGTATTCACAATGGGAGTGAGTTTGCTGAGATGGATTTGTGTTATAGAATGGTAGCTTTTAATGAAATGCAACTATTAAAAAAAAAGTACAAGGATTTAAATTAAGCTTCGTATTTGTTTTTGTTCTCTGTCTCCTCGAAGAACCTACTGGTGTATCAGTCATAAGGCCAAATGATATTTTGATATCTTAGCTAAGTTGATCAAATTAGGATTCTAAGGGAACAAAGTTTCTTTTCATAGAATCATCGAATCCATGATTTGATGATTCTATGATTCTCTCACATAAGCAGCTACATTTGGATTTATTTTGTGTGATACTGTTACAAAACTAAATACCTTTGCATATGGGATATATTTAATCTGAGAACTAATGTGCTTTTTTTTTTTTGATCTTGTTTTAGCTTTCAGTACAAAACAAATATAGAGTCCCAAATAGGGATTGTTGAGGTTTTGTCATAAGTACATTGAACAGCCTTGACTGTTACTATTGAATAGCTTTTCTGACAACACTTCAAGCTTTGTTCTTTATCCTAGAATAGTTCTAAACCATGGTAATAACTTCCTCATGTAGATATAAATCTAAAATAAATAGTAAAATTAAGTGTTTCAAGGCTTGTTTGTTACGAAATGTGTGCTTCCAAGCATGGGGAAGGAGGAAATGAGAGACTGAGTCTGAATCCTATAATCCCTGTTCTGGCCATACAGATCCAAATGAAAGCTCTTTCCATCCTGAAAAATTAATGTTCATGAAACATCTCTGGTCTGTAGAATACCACAGATTTAATTTGAGATTTCTGTGGTAGGAGATCACTCCTGATATTTCAATATGATTAAAAAAAATCTAACCAACCAAACAAAAAGCCAGAGGGTGGGAGGTGTTCATTAGAAGGCCTTGTCACCACTGATAGGACATGTGAAGGAAAAACTGATGAAGTTTTTATTAAATTGAAATGTAACACCACAAGGTGTCTCTTAATGAATTGGCAAAGGTTTAGGAATTAAAGGAAGCTGACTTCCATTGCCAAAATGAATGCTACAATGCTACGTGGAAAAATATTTTAATGTTTTGTTCCCATTTTCTTGCTAATTTTTCTTTTCAGGAATCAAGAATCCGGTTTCAGTTGCAAATAGATTGTTGTGTGAAGGGCAGAAGGGAAAACTCTCTGCTGGCAGAATTCCGCCTTGGTAAATGCTTTGTTCTGCTTGACTTTACTTGGGTCTTTCATCTCTACTGCATGCAATATTTGAAGGTTATATCTTAGCCCAAGAAGGCTGGTGCTGTTTTACGTGCTAGTGGTAATGTGGCTTTAAAAAGAAGATAAGCTTTGTTCTGTGATCTTGAAGCATCTTGTGCACTTGGTGGAGTTGTGGGTTGAATGAAGTATTGTGAATAGATGGCAACATCATTTTGTGATAATTTGTCTGTGTGATTATTGCCAGACTGAATTCTTACATTTTTTTACTGTAGCATTTTGAAAAATCTCTGAATACATCAAGATTAAAATAAAATTTCTACTGCCTTTGCCTCTGTCCACCTTTGAAAAAAGCAACAGTTTTAAATAAGCATATACAGAAATCCTACTATACTGCCTGTCTTTATGGCTTTATTTTGTAGCTATAGTGTGGAAACATGCAAAGTTTAGTAACTTCCTGTTTTCTTAGCCAAAAGGAGAAGTTATTTTAAAGATGAATTTCATAGTATTTACAACAACAATGGAAACATGCACTCCTTTATTGAGATAGGTATAATACTTAGATGGAAGAGGTAACTATTGAACGCGTAACAACTTTAACTATTATTGCATCATTTTGAAAGGAATCCAAGAAATGTGTCAGAATTAATTGCTCTTAAAACCATCTTATTTTCATTAGCAGTTCAAATTGACAAACAGGGAACTTGAATAATCCCTTCATGTTTTTTGACTGCTATCCTCAGTTATCATAAACGCTGCAGAAATTTGCTACCATTTGCCGACTAGCGGACTGCAGTATTTGCAGATGTAATAAACTAACACTTATGTCGTTTAAAATACGTATATTTAGATTCACAAATTTTTATTTCCTTACTATGTTATTCTGTAAAATTACCCAAGTAGTCTGTATCTGGATGGTATAATATTCCAATTTAAACGGTGAGGAAAAGCACTATTTCAGTGTTGTGCCATGCTGCAAAGGAAGGTCATAGATCAAAAAAAGCCACCCTGAAACTAAACCATCAACAAGCAGGTTTTACATATAAAACTCTTTAATGAAGAAGGAAAAGAGTAAGCGTAGTTGGTGAGTTAACTTATTTTTCTTTTCTTTTATTCACAGGAGTTGTTTACTAAGGAATAGAAATGTTAATTTCAGCTGTTGTTAGCAGCTCATTTCTTTAGGTGTCAGGAGAAAGGCAAGGTTTAGCTGAATTAAATTAAAGAGTGTCAAATGAGGTGAGGTTTTTTGATGTTCCAGAACTAGTACTGAAGTCGGCTACAGGAGCAAGCACTTGTGATTTAGTTTCGTCTGTATCATTACAGTGTTTTCTTGAATTTTGGTGAGGAAGAACACTTGGGCATTTTAGCATATTTGCTGTAACTTCATGACCTAGTTTTTGCTGCTATTACTTTACAAATAGAAAAGAAACTACGTCCTCTTGCCCTCAAAAGGCAAGACTAAATCTTTCAAACACTGCTAGGTCTTGGCTAACAGATGCTTTTAAGACAAGGGAGCTCAAACGATGGAGTCGACATGTACAGTTTATTGTGCAAACATTGTGGACCTGAGTTTCTTAATACATATTTTAATTTCCGGTTCTCCATTCTGGATTTTGAACATGAATTTTATTACAGCAGATTAGTTACTCTGGGAGCAACCTAAACGAGTGGGATATGATGCGTTGTGCGTTAGACTTGCTTTGGTAGATGCTCCTGCCTGTAAGGATATCCCACGTTTGGAATGTTCATTATAGGTGATGAGTATTGACAATTTCATGCCTTGCCTTTCTGGTGGGGTTTGGCATGACACATTGTTGTTTTGGGACTGAAATATATTCCTGCACAAGCTGGGAACATATATAGTCAAATAACAAGAGAACAGCTGTATATTTGGCATTCCTACCAAATATCAGAATTTTTAGTAACTGATCTTTACAAATAAAGATGCGCAAGTTTCATTTTATTTCTCATGGGAAACTGTATCAGGGAATCTTCCCAATACTTCTTAGCCTAAAAACCTGTCTTGTTAAAAAACCTGGTGGAAGAGACCATTCCTATGGCATGATTTGACCTAGCTGAATGTTTTCTGGCCAAAATGTTTGGTACACGACCACACAAGAAAAAAATCAGGAACTGTGAGGTTATTAGCAGTGGTATTATGGAGATGCTTGTCTATAAAAGAACCTACAGAGGCAGTTAGTTTTGCCTGTTTACCCCTGTTCAGCACCCATTCTTACAGTGACAATTCAAAAGCTATTTGAAGTGGTGCACTTCTCATTTTCAGTAGAAATTCTAAGGAGTGTGAATGAATGTATTCTGAGATGGTAAGTTTATTGGGAAGGAGAGATCGAGTGTCCTAACTGATGTATCCAGTTTTCTGTGGAGTGTGTTATTCTGGTTCAGTGTCTTGTCATCTTGTTTAAAATGTAGAATCCCACTATGCAAATTAAAATTTCAAAAGTTTAAAGTAGAGAATCCCTGAATACATGAGTGCATGAAGCTTCTAAGATCCTTACATCTTTCTATGATATTTTATTTATCTTGATGTTGTCAGGATTTTCTCAGCCTCTGTATGCAAGAACAGAAAATACTGAACTTGTAGACGTTACATATTATCATATAATATATTCCTGTTCATTGTAGAACTTTTCAAAAGAAATTACTATTGTAATTTCAGAATTACGTATTAGGTGGATCTTTGGAAGTGGTGCTTGGTCACAGAATAATAGATTAGATGGCTTTTAGTAATGTTTGAAGTTTTTCTATTTTTCGTGCTGAAACCTTTTCCTGCTTAAGGAAAAAGCCTGTTTACATTTGTTTACTATTAACTTGAGATAAATAAAAATTGCAGGATGATATAAATACACCTGAATGGCTCCTTTCTTACAACTCCTTAGAACTACTGATATCTAAGTTCATGTCTGTATCCCTTTTTCAGTATTAATAATAACCCATATGGGAAAGAACTCCTTCTTAGGTGTTTTCTACCCCTTTCAGGGATACAGGGATTTGTAATTGCTTCACAGTTTTACACTATGGTAGGCAGGATACGTACACGGTATAACTCGTAGGGAGCACATAGTCAAGAAAGTGCCTAGAGTGAAGACTTGCACCACCTATATGTATTTCTTCAGAACAATTTCTTCTTTTTAACAGTGATTTTTGAGTCCTTGCTGCATTTTATAATCAGTGTTACAGACTGAATTTGTTACTATCTTTAATGAACTTAACCTCCTTCTGCCAATTCTGTTTAGCTTGGTGTGGCCCGTCTCCGTACAGCCACTATTCAATGGTCCTGTTTGGAGGAAATAACACCAGGATAACAATGTTGTTGGAGAAAATGCCCTAAAAAGACCAATTTTAGCTACCTTTATTTGCTTTTTCTGTTAACATGGTCTAGTTTGCCTGGAACTGGAAATTGCATCCAAGCGTCGGCTCTTTGCTGGGAGGACGTTTTCATCCTCTGTGTGTTCTGAGGCTGTAACAACTACAGAGAACTCTTTGATATACTTGCAAGACAGATCTTCTCATCTTGTTTGTGCAGAAGCAATTCTCAGAGTAGCAGAGCACAAACTCATTCATTCTTTTTTTTGGTATTTTTAATTAGCCTAAAGGTTTTTGAGGCCTGGTAGGATTTTGGCTGCTTTCTATAGCCCATTGACTTTATTCCCCGTTTTCCCTTTCCCCCAGTAAATCAAGCTTGGTGGTAGCTGTTTAGAGGTAGTTCGGGTTTTTTGTCAGCTTAAAATATTGCCCTGTTCATTCTTGCCTGCTGCAGCTACATGTAGAAAACACCAGTTTTTACATGGATGGTGCTCATGGCAACTCAAGCAGTTCCCTGATGCCAGGCAGCTGGTCCCCCCCCTTGCCACCCTGTCACTTGTGGCTGTTACAGTGGTGTCTGCAGCTGGATGTGGAACTGGGTCACAAAACTTGCTTTTTGGGATGGTGTCAAGACTGTTTAGTCTTGCTTAGATTTTACCTATTTGAGTACCTGCAGAATGGAGTTCATGCTGTATGTCCTGTAGGAGTCTCTTACCAACTACATCAATTTATAGGAGATACAGTATAGGTGGTACAGACAACAATGCAGTGAGATCCTGATTTTTTTTTTTTGTATACTGTTTATTTTAACTTTTCTGTGGTTATTCTATTGTTTCAAGGCATCTGAACTGAAAAGTTTTAAAAAGTGGATGATCTCTGTGGTATGAAGCCTCAATTAGATGTCAGCAGGAGATGTCCTGCTAATCTAACCATCCTCTGGGACTAGAACTGGGAAATACTGTGTGCCCATCTTATAGGAGGGAGAGGAATTATGGACGAATGTGTGAGCAGAGTAAAGTCATGTTACTTAAGTTTTGAGACATTCTTGGGTGCTTTTTTTTTGCACTCTTCATGAATAATAGTGACTGCTGTGTTTTGAACTATTAAAAAAGCAATTGTGAGATTGCTTGTAAAATGCACTGTTTCTAACTGATCTGTGCTATTCAAGTTATCGTCTAGAAAACTCCTAATATTTGAGCTTGGTAGTTTTTCCACCTAGCTTTCCTTTCCATGTAAATTGTTTTATTGAACGGGAAGTGCTTATTGACTTCCTGAGAAGGTATTGTTGATAGAAAACTTTTATTTTAAAGACCAAAATCTTCTTCTTTTAGTCAATAGACAACACTACTTAATTACATTTGGCTGTGGTTTGCATTTCACTCTTAAATTAATGAAGGAGACAGGTCTTTTCTTGAGCACTAGCTTACCTATTAGGAGATGCTTGAGTTCTCCCAAAGTACCCAGTAACTTACTCTACAGTATCTTGCAACATGAACAGTATTAATCTGGAGCTTCAGTAACAATGGTAAGAAATATGTATTTAACAATTAAAGTTCTTATAGAAACTTTCCTTTTGAGACTTTTGTAAGAAAAGACTGGACACACCTCTTGTATTGGTTAAGTCACAGAGAAAGTAGAAAGTACCACCTCAAAATACTCAAAGCTGCAGGTGTCAGATACAGCACCATCAAGAAAACTTCCAACAGCATTAATGCCAACAAATTTGCTGTATCAATAATGTTCTCAGAGACCGTAGTACTCTGTGGCCCCAGGGACTTCTTTGTAGCTGAAATAACTTCTTTAGCCTCATATTTGTAATTCTGCTATTTCTGTGAAACTTTTTGAAATAGCTGTAGATCCTCAGGCTTTACTTGTTGTTTCCATTAGGCAATTGGGTTACTCTTATTTCAAAAGGGGGATATGAAGTTACAGTTGGAAATAGTTGTCCTTTACTGTGTTGTTGTTGTTGGTACTGTTGTGCAGCAGCTTTCTGAAAATGTGTGATTTCCAACTACCATATTCCCCTTTTCAGGAACTGAGGTTAGTTTATTTAAGGGGAAACAATATAGATAACTGAGGCTTTTTTTCCCCCTAAAAGTTATATGTCTACGTGTGTGTATATATATATATATATATATATATATTTGCTATTATTCATTGTCACAGTAGTGCGTACTGTCTCTATACTGTAAAATGTTCAGACTACTCAAATTGTTGGTTTGGTTTTTGTCTTTTTTTAATATATTAAAAATTCAGTAGACTTGACTCATTTGGAAATGCTTGATGAAACTCCATGGGACAGACCTTTATCATTCTTAATCAGGCTCATTTTTAGCTTGTGCTGTACTTTTCAAAGGACTTCATGATATTCCTGTGGCATTGGCTGACTTCACTGGAAATGCCTTGCTCGCCATTCTCGCCTCATTCATCCATTGTTGGTCTTCAGGATCTTACTAAGTTGTTATAGAGAGCCAGACTCTAGATGGCTTTGCCCTGGTTTAGCTGCAATGAAAAGCTGGTGCTATTTGGTAATTCATTTCAAATTTAATAGCACATTTTTATCTGATACTAAACTTAATGTCAGAGCTGCATAGATTTTAAATGAAACTACACAAGGTTGCCAAATGTAATTATAGCTGACATTTCTGTGAAATGTAGACAGCTTACGATTTTTAAATGACCAAACCAAACAGAAAAAAAATAATTGCAAGAAAAGGGGGATTTGTTATATGGTTTTGTTTAAACTCCCTCTTCTGTGTCTCCTAGCTTTTTAGTTGGTGAAGGAGCTTACAGATGGGCAGTTGATCACGGGATACCAGCATGTCCTCCAGGTATCATGGCTACAAGTGAGTAAACTGGTGGTGTCAGTAGGAAGAACAGGACAGAGTAATTTTAAATGGTGCCTCATATTTTGAGGTGTGCATCACTTCACTGTTCTTAACTAGCTCATGATATTATGGTATATAAGCTTGGTTTAAGTTTACTAATTTTCTGTTAAGTATCTAAGTAGAAAAAAATATAAACTATTACTCCAGCTGCATTTATAGCGACATCTAATTCAAGTGAGTTTGTGATTCTAGGATTAAATCCCATGAAGGATTTCCTTTATGGAAATGTAGGCTCTTTAACAGCTTAGTCCTGTGGGTCTCCAGTTGCGATCCATCTTGGATGCTAAAAGCGCCAGCCAGCCATGGGTCTGAATTCAGCAGGTGCCAGTTTGAATCTCTGATTCTGCAGTTAGAGCCATTTCTGAGTGGTTGTGCAGAACTGTCTAAACAGGCAGTTGAATTCATTTGCCTTTTTTTTTAACCTAGATAGGCTTTGCTTCCTCTAATGTAGTAGAATAACCTGGCCTGGAAAAGGGACTTGAATTATACTGTGCAGTAGCCAAGTCTCTTACGAAACCTTTTTTCTTAAAGGAAAGTAAGTGGTTATGTTATATTGATACACCATCTGTAAACTAGGTTAAAAATTAGTGCACTTACCCATGGAAAGGAGGATGTTGTTCCCTTTCCTTCTTCAGTCCCCTTCCCTTATGGAAAGTACCATTACTGCTAGTCTGGAGTTTGCTCCGGCTGAGAACCTGCCCTATGCTTCTTGTTGAAGTTATGCAGGAAAGAATGGGAGATCATTACCCAACAGATTATAGAATGTTTCTTTATTTTACAGTAAACATTATTATTGCATAAAATACATAGGTAGTCTGTAAACCAGAGATTGAAACCCAGGGCTCCTGTTAAGCCATTAAGGTCTAGTTCTAAATGTAGATAAACAGCCAGAAGCTGCAGTTCAAAGTTGCTAATACTCAATGGTTAAAAGTAACCCCTGAAACAGTGGCAGCATTTTACTTGACCATGCCAATTTTCATACATACTCATGATACATTTAATTTTGAACAGAAAGTTTTGATTTCTAGTTCCACATGAGTGAACCTTTTGCCCTATCCATCTAATGTCCAAAAGGGGCAGCATTTGCAGAGCAACTTCTGGGCTCAGTTAAGCTTTATTTCTGTGACTCTAGAACTCTAGAAAGAGTAAAACAGTTAAAGATTTGGTGTGTTTGTGTTGTGGGTATTTTTGGTTTGTTTTGTGTTTAAGAAAGTAGTTGCTACTTATGTGTAGGAGATGCTCCAGAAGGAGGGTTTGTTGACTAATTCTGTTTGCATGCACAGAAGTTTCCTTTGTTTCTAGTACCTCTGTGTTTATTGTTAGATTGTAACATTAATTGCCAGATTACTAGCTAAAACATACATGGTATGGCTTAAAAATACGGATCACCACTGCTAATTTGGTTTAGCTAACACAGATTAGGAATTTGCATTGGAGAAACATCACAAGAATAATCCCAGCCAACATATTTTCACAAACTTGCTCCAAAACACCAGAGATTTCGTCTCCTCAGTATATTCAGCATACTTCTATTTAGCACAACATTTTGCATTAAAACAATCAAAATAACCAGGGTTAGGAAATTATTCCTATTGCAAACTCACTGCAAAAATGCCATTTGCTGTTGCAATGCCAGTGGAAAAAATATTGGTATTAAAGTTGCCAGCCCCGCTCCCTTCCACGCACCCTCCGCTCTCAGCCAGGTTCGTATGTACTGAAACACACACACGTGTGATTACGTGCTTGAGCATTGCACAGGGTGGACCTGCTGAAAGAATGACCTGATGCTGGGAAGCAGGGTCTGACTGATTTAAGATTATGTGAATGTTTTGCTGGAAGGATGCCTTCAGATTAGGGGAATGGAAGGATATGCTGAAAAATTCCGTGGCAGAGACTGAGATTCAATCACATATTCTTTGTAATACTCAACAAATAACTTAAAACTGAATTTTTTTGTAGATATTCTCTAATTCTGTTGCTTAACCTTAGCATAAATGATAACCTATGTCTAACTGGATTTACAAAAAGGAGTTATTTGACTATTATCATTTGTGCTTTGGTTTCCTTTTCAAAACAGGTGAGGTGGCAGTGTCTGCTGTTTAAGTGCCTAAAATGTATACATAGGAAAACAATATTAGCTTGCGTTGAGACTGCATTATTGACCATTCTGAGAGGCATCTGGGAAAAATATTGCTCGAGCAACTTAAAATTGGTAATCTTCCTAAGATTTGAGTACACTTTATTTTGCAGTATATTAATGATAGTATATCTGATTTTTTTTCTCTTTAAAAAAAAAACCAGAGCAGCAAGAAAGGGTAAACAAGAACTTGAAAAATCAATTCCAGAAAATGTTATGCTAGTTTACACATCAGTCCTTAGAAAAGCTGCTCTTGTAATATGTAGACTCCTGGTCAATGAGGCTGGAAAAGAACCATTAACAGCATGTGTGACAACATAGGATTGTTAGAGCTGAAAACAAATTGGAAACTGTCTCACAGGCAATGTGTAAGAAAGCCAGAATTGTTCTTTCGAGTATTACTGGGGAAGGAAAGTTACATGTGCTTCAGAAACAATGAAAAGAAAATGTTGTTTCCAAGCAGCCACAAAAGATCTCATCTGAAGGAAGCCATTGCATTAAATACTCTAATAAACTTCTGAAAATGGGAGGGTTATTGATTATGCTTGCTACAGTTGCTGTGGTAGAGCTTGCATGGAGAATTCAAATTCTGTGACTGTTGAATAGCTGTGTAAAATTAGCAACTGAAGTAATTGCTAAACATGAGGAAAATAAGTTTAGTAACTTAATTACAAAAAACCAACCCCCCAAAAACCCCAATCCAAGTCTTACACATGTACTTCCAGTAAGTATTAGCAGGGAGAACTAGGTGCATATGTTTTGGGTTCTCTGTGCTGCACATGGAAAACGTATTCTTGAAGTCACATTATTCTGTCTTCCTTTTCCCAGACCTGAGATGTCAGGAGTATATGGGCTATAGGGCTGTGGAATTGTGGGACTGGTTTTACACGGATGAAGCTCTCTGTGTGATCATTTACAAAGAAAGTTGTGTGATCAGATTTGTGGTCACACTCCATAATTGTCTCAGAACTCTCCATGTGTCCAAGCACCAAGCTAAAATGATGTTTTAAACCGTGTTGCTTGTTGAACTACCTCAAGGTTACGTCAAGGCTCACCTGCTTCGTTGTCTTTGGGTTGCCAGTTGTGCTAGGAACTGGGATTTCTACTCTGCAGAAAACTGGTGGCTTTCCAGTGTAGTCAGTCGGTGGTTTTTTTCTTTAAAAATAAAAACTTGCAGTGTGATGTGCCTGTATTGCCTACAGTCTGTGCTAGAGAGACTGCTTTGAAAAATGTGATCGAAGTATTAAGAGTTTAATTGTAATTATAGTTTAAAAATGCTAATTTACTGTTTCATGCAACCTCCTATAAATGTTAAAAGTATACTTTAAATAGGCAACATAGATTTGAGGTACATCTTCAACTGTCCGTATCTTTGCCTGTACTAGTAATAACCAAAGCGCTTGTACCTGAATTTCTCAGTTCAGCCGGCAGTAGGTGCAAAGTAGTTGATTTGACAAAGATAATGTGGTGTAAGACAACACCTACAATTGCTGACAATGTGGAGTCTTCAAAGGGAAAGAGAGGAAAGGTGACTACTCCTGAGTCAACTTGTACTGTTAACTCTGCCAACGTGGAAGTGACTATAAGTATGTCAGTAAATTATATTACATGAGAACAAAAGCAGCTGCAGTGGAGCCACGTAGCTTGATAACTGGAATCCAAGAGTAGCCACAAATGATACCTAAGGAAGAATATAAGAACAGAGCAAATCTGTACTGCCCTTTCGCTACCCCGTTTACTATCCCAGACTCTATATTCCTGAGTTGTGACTGGTTCCTGCATACATGGAGGTGATCAGTGGCATTTTCTGCCAAGAAATTGTTGTTTCCTTTTGAGCACATATTAATTTTTTGCATCTGTAAAAACCTTTACAGCTTTGGCTTGTGTGAAGAACTACCTCTTCTTTGTTATTTTGAGCCTTGCTGAATCAAATCTGCTGTTGTATTGTCAGGTTGCTTCTCAGAATCATTCTTCAGTCGAGCCCTTTTATAATTACCTTGAATAAATCAATGTCATCAGTAAAATCACATCTCATTGTTGAACAAAGTAAGTGCCACTATAGGTTGGTTTGGCATTCCACTTGGAAAAGACCATTTCTTTACTCATAGTTTGTTTTACATTTTTTAACCAATTTCGTTTATTCAAGGGAATTCCCTTTTCTCTCGTGACTGCTTGGAAACCTTTTCTAGAAAAGTGTCATGCAGATTGTCACACTCCTAGTGACACCGTATGTCTCCCTGTTCACCAGTATTTTCTTCTTAAGCTGCTTCTCCTCCAAACTTCACCCCACTCCCAGTTCCCTCCTGCACTTGACTATTATTACATTAAGAAAAACATTTGCCATATTGCTGCAACTGTGCTGCAAAGTTCAATCAGTGGCTCAGGGCAGTGGCTTAGACCGTGTTTTGTTGCTTTGTTTTTAGGGTGAGAATGAAAGAGATCTGGAGAGAAACTCAAGGGGTTTGATTAAGAAGCTTGGTTTATCTGGTTTTAGGAAACTAAGGGGTAGAAGGTGCTTGTCTTTTAATAGTGGAACTTGCTATCTCTGTTCTGTAGTATGTAAAGTAAATGAACTCTGGTTAGTGTATGTTTTTTGCTGGCAATTTGAAAAAAAAAAGAAAGAAAGGAAAAAAAAAAGGCCAGACATGATGTAAATCCTCCCTGCCTGGAACTGGACATAATATTGTAGGTTCACTTGCAGCTCTGAAATCCAAACAGCTCACTACAGCCAATAGGAAGAGTACAAGTTAGCCAGGAAAAAAAGTTGGGCTGAATTATCCAGAGGATGCTTTGAAGGAAAATCTTCCAGGGAGCAGGAAAGGCTGCTTGATGGGGGAATAAAAAGAGATTTCTTCCAGGAAGGTGTAAGAAATGCTGTGTCCAGCAACAGTTTACCCTGAGTTCCTGTTAGAAAGAATACATCTGTACAATGGTGATCTGAGAAAGACACGTTAATATTTTTATATACTTTTGATGCTGAGTTCCAGGTTTTTTTCCATTCATGGCGCTGTCTCTGTCAAAGTGTGGCAACGTGGGAAAGTAGCGCTAATAGTCTTTGGGCCCAACAACAAGCATAAGTGGTGTTAATTTGTAATTTTAAAAAGCTTTGTTAAAATTAACTTTATTTTAATTTGTCTGTTTTCATTTGTGCCAATTATTTTAGCAACTGCTCAATAGAATTCTTCACTGGCTCATTATAGTTCCTGTGGGTTAACTAATTTACTTTTTAATTAGCTTCTCTCCAATAGTTACATACTCTTTTAATGAGGAATAGAAAGATAAAATGTAGAAAGTTCTTTCAGTTGACTAAAAGAAGTGTCTGCCAGGGGGTGCTATATGATTGGTCAGAGCTCGATCTGTACTCCAAAATACTATTTGTCTTTTCTTACTATTTCCAATTTACAGTTTGCTTTCAAGCACGGATCGCTGAATAGTCATAGGTTACATAATGTTTTGTTGCATAATAATTTGTTATGTCCATAGTAGAAACATTGGCGTTTGTGTTCCCAGCTTGCTGTTCCACCACTGTAAATAGGGAGATTTTAATGTTATCGTGAACTTGGTTTGTGATTTAGTGATTTAGAAATTTGTGTTTGTTAACTTCTATTTGAAAATTTAATTGTTCGCTTCAATATTTTTTTACCTAGCCTGAAAATATGCAAGGGAAGAGATGTGACTTAAAAAAGCATAGGAATGTTAAGGAAACATGGGCTTTGGACAAGAAGTGTTAGTGTACTGTAGTAAACAGCCTGTCAGCTACAGACTTAAAGCACACAGACCTAGAATTAACAAGTAGGTATGTATGACTTTTACCAGTATTAGAAGAGAAAAATAAAAACTACCATAGTCTTACATTTTGTTCTGTATATACAGTTCAGTAATTTCAAGGAGTCCATGAACGCGACAATTCTAATTTTCTCTATAATAACTTTTATCTTATCTCTGTTGTCTGGATCATCTCTGGTGGGCTGTGAAAAGTGGCTAAGAAGAGCTATGTAGAAAGGAAAATACTGTTGTCTTTGATTTACTGAGTCGCTGTATCATTATATAGTAAAACTGTCAATTTTTACTGGTTAAATTCTTACAGTACATTGTATAAAGGTAAAAGGAGTTATGGGAATGATCAGGCTGTCAGAGTGCCAACAGGATTCATACAAGAGACGAGTAAATGATGTAGAAGTTTTATGGCAAACAATTGTTACACCGTTGACATCTCTGAACTGCCTCAGAGACCAATGTTCTCTTTCTTTTTCTTCCACTGAGCTGCTTGCTGAAAATTTCTTACTCATCTCTTTCTGTAAAGTGGTGATAATGATGTAAAAAGCCTTTATAAAAGCTGTATTTATTGCCCAGCCATGATAATGTAGATTAGGATCCAGTGCTAATGTATGATGCAATTAAGGTCTTGTGGTCCTTTCTCATCAGTAACAATGGAACCTTTTGAAAATGGGAAAATCTGTATTATTCTTAATTTTGAGCAAGATGTGCCTGTGAGATTTTTTTTTTCCTCCTGTATTTATAGATATAATACATCATATTATCAAGCACACATTCTGGCACCATCTCTACTAACACCAGCCTCTCATGCAGGTGAGTGGTGTTGAGTGGAAACTCCTTCCACCTGTGCTGTGCTCAGCCATGGAGCCTTTTCCACAGCAATCCCCTCCACTTGTCTCAACTTCTCAAACTCTGCCCTGCCCAAGTATTCCACCCAGTGCTTCTGCCATCTAGCACAGTTAGACCCAAAATACTTACATACAGAGTACATGTGGGTATCTCCTGTTGGTACCTTGCGGGGCTGAAAGGAGAGTGTGGAGGACTGGGAAGATGTTTTGAGGTCCTTGAAGATTATTTGTTCTTAAGGAGGGACCCCATGCTGCATCACAGGGACATGTGATAAATACCGTAAACGTGAGACCGGAGTCCTGAGCTTTTAATAGTGTTCTAGTTCTGAAATGCTTATGTTGTCAGTCGTTGCATGTCTTCAATCTGGATGAGGCTTGAGAATTGCATTTAAAGACTGTACATGAATGAGAAAGCAAAACAGAACGGCTTGTTGTACTCTGTGGCTTCTGAGGGACAATTATTGTAAGAACGAGTTGGAGTGTACAGACCCTTACCGCGTGGGGTAGTGATTGTCAGGGACTTTCATCTCAACGCATGTTTGATTTTCAGCTAAATGTTTGAATTCTTGAGCAAAATCAAAGGATGCTGTGCGAAATACCTTTCTGTAGATTCCAGCAGCAATACATCTGAGCTGTGATCCAAGAATTTTTCAAACTAAAATTCTATCTACTCCTTTACCTCTGTTTTTCCAGCTTTCTCCCCTCCTCAGTCAATAAGCTCTACCCCTCTTGCTTCCCTTTCTCCTTGGCCCAGGCAACATCATGCTGATGTAGTTATACTGCATTTGGTTTTGGTTGTGTCCTTTTCCTCTTCTCAAGTGTGGAATATGCTGTTTTGTTGGAGAAGGTGAGAGTGGTTTTTTGTACTGTCATTTAGGACAAATCAAGTTTCTTGATCCTTGCACCTTAAAGTTGAGTTTTTGCTTTAGACTTAATGTGGATTACAAACTTAAACTGGCATTTTCCTTCTATGTATAGGTGGAATTTTCAAAATAATTTTTCAGTGGGTTATTTTTTCATGTAATTTGTGCATCATTAACCAAACACATTTGAATCCTGGATTTTTTTTTTTTTTAGTTCATAAAATGTGTTATTGAACTTAAAACCCCATAATATATTGTTTGACAAGGATCAAACTTACAGAATGTTTTAAAAGAAATCAGTGTCATCTTTCATTTGTGTAGTGTGAAGCTCACTTATGTTTTCCAGTTTTTGTTGTCACTTGTAGTGACAGTGCTAGCCAGTTTGATGGCATTTATAGTGGTTTCACATGTAAAGAACATCACAAAGGCAGGAATAAACAGGGCAGGCAGCCTTCCACCTGTTCTTAGCCTTTATTCCCTTCTTCTGGAAAAAAATCAAATTTAAGAATCAAGACATGTTATTTTTAACTGGTCATCTGAAGTTGGGCATAAATTTATGTCACAGGTTAAAAGAGAAATTGCTAGACTTTGTTTTATAAACCAGTCCATTATTTCACAATTCTCTGATCACTTGGGAGGTATTAGCTGTTTTATCCTGCCAAGAGGAATTGATCATCACTGATAGTAATTATTTCCCCTAAATAATGAAAGGCAATTTTTCATCAGTCCTTGCTAAACCAAAATCTTCAGCTTTCAGATGAAAGGTGATCCTAATAACTGTTCTGAAGTCGGATATAGCCCAAGCACAAGAATTTCCACTCAAGGAGAAATCTGAATGGACTTTGTTTCCCTCACAGTATTGAAAGGCAAGACATTTCGTGCTAAACTGAAGTAAACTTAAGAGTTATGAAATTAATACATTAATTCGTGTAAATTAATCTGGGAAGGGAGACACAATATTAAAAAGCAGCCTCTTCCACCCTTGAAAAAGAACTTCCCCCAAACAATCTGTTCCCCTCAGATGTTTCTGATCAAAATTCATGTCATCCAGAAGTACCGAACCATGCCTGGCACCTCTGTCTGATGGAGCAGTATGAACTTCCTAATGTGGTAAATATCACAGAACCTGTCACAAATAAGAGGTGATTATTAAGTTTTGTAGATATTGTGATGGAGGAAGCTGGGCAAGCTTGTGTATTTTACTTGGCAAACCTGACAGCTTCCTTAGCGTAGACTGGTCTGTGTTTGTGCATTTAATTGCTATGTTACTTAGTTATGGTGGTGTGTCTGCACAGGGGTAGGACCATAGAGGACTGACATAAATTAGAATACATGAGGCTTTGACTAATTTTTTTTAAACATGGTTAATGAAGTCCTGTAACAGAGGAGTTGTGAAATCTCCTTCCTTGAAGATACTAAAAACTTGACAAGTTCTTGTGCAGCTCTTTTGAATTGGACTTGCTTTTCTTAGGAGACTGGACTACACAACCTCCTAAGGTCCCTTCCTACATCACTGTATGTTACTACCAAACTTCTTTGTCTGTCTGTCTGACGTGATCTAAGATATGCAGGGCCTGGGGCTCTGGATATCTGAACACCCAGTAGAAGATTCCCTGATGCACTGCATCACTTCTCCCACATACAAGACCAGCGAAGTAAGAAACGCAATAGAGGAAAAAATGCCTGATAGGGCTTTATCCCAGCATGCAGGTGAAAGGCAGTTGGGATACCCAGGAACTGAAAATATTTCTGACACCTGAAAACTAAATACAATTTCTTGTCAGCTGTAGTTATTGCTTTGTAGGATAGAGTCATCCATTCTGTAAACATGGTTGGTACATCGCCAGCCTCATTTCATACATAGTGCTTCTAATTGCCTAGTAAAGCATGTACTTCTTTGTTAATAATGGGCTGTTTTCTGCCCTATATTTCCAGGCTTACTGATACCACTTCAAATTAACAATACAGATATGAAATTACTATGAACAATTAGATGTTTCAAAGCAAATATGAAGGTTTTTGTCTTGTTTTGAAAAGACAAATAGAATCTCACAAGGCAAAATCTGAAAATTATTTAATTGCTTAGCCAGAGACTTGGGACTTAGGTGACTGAAACATTGCTCTTGAGCTTGGAGAATTTAGTATGTTGTGGAAAAAATGGCAGGATAAGTAGCAACCAAGGTACAGTTGGGGTGGTGATGCTGAGAGGCTTTACAGCTGCACTTTGTGTAGCGGCCAGGGCAGCTTGAAACCAGCCCGTGTGTTCTCCAGTTTTGATGGGATCTTCGTGCATATATTTGAAGTGGTGAACGTGCAAATATTGCAGAAGTTTTCGGACCACCGCTAGCATTAGATTCTGGAGTACAAGGAAAACTTCTCGCGTCCTGGTTTTCATCTACGGGCTCCTGCACCCTTGTATAAAATATAGGTCTTGCTTCTGTGGGTACATCCCTTTTCTGAATTGGCAGGAGGCGGTGGCAGCAGCAACAGGCTTAGGCATATTTATTCCTATGTAATACTTACTTTTGATGAGTACTAAGGCCATGCACCATACTTACTCACCCATACTGTGGCTCTGCCCATAGGTATTTGCTAGATTTATTGAAGTAATGTCAACTTACAGGCTCTGTTGTTTAAAAATTCTATTAAAAACAATGTACTGACTTGGTTTTTTGGTTTTGCAGCACTTCTTGTTAACAAATTCTTGATTTGGGGGTGAGCTTTTTGTCTGTTTCTCCCCACCCCCAATTAGTAGTAGACTAAAATGATTCTTTTCCTGCTCCCCCTTTTCAAGTGTTTCTTTTTTACCTCTTGGACCTCATTTCAAACATAGAAACGTATTGTCCAAAGTGGCTGCATTAATCAGCTGTGTATGGCAGAAAGAGTTCCTTTCTTGGTGATGACAGATTAATATGTATTTACAGTTTTAAGAAACCGGTATTCATCAGGTTTTTGGAGAGAAGTGCCAGCTTTCTCATTACTTTCAGGTTATATAGTTGAACAACTGTGGTAGTTTCAGGTCCAGTTTTATGTACTTAAAAACAGCTTTAAAGAAGAGTTCACTAGGTGATTTTGGCACCTGCATGGGAGAGTTTCAAAGAAGTAAAATGCTCGCTGTCTGTGTACTTTGAAAATTGTAAAT
The DNA here is from genome assembly GCF_037038585.1 of Patagioenas fasciata. Classification (NCBI taxonomy): domain Eukaryota; kingdom Metazoa; phylum Chordata; class Aves; order Columbiformes; family Columbidae; genus Patagioenas; species Patagioenas fasciata. The sequence continues at coordinate 6,415,588 of NC_092522.1, read as the reverse complement.
GAAAGCTTTGTGTTCTCTTGACTCTGCAATATTGATTTTATTCCTAGACAGTTCTTGCTGCTGTTCCAGTCTTCCGAATAATAGCAGTGTAGCTATATTCAGAATTTCATTTAAAATTAGTTTTTTAGGGCTTATAGAGTAAATAGGAAACCTGTGCTTTTAACTTCAGTTGAATTTGTGACTTACCTGTGTAGAACTCTGCCCTCCTAATAGCTTGATTTTTACATGACTAAACAAGCAACAAAAGACATGTCCCCCCTCCTCTTTTATCTACATTTCAAAGACAATTTGTGGATAATATTAAGTCAAAACTACTTTAAATATGTCAATATCTACACTTTTTTAATGAACTGAAAAGCCTAAAATGGGAATATGTCATTTTGTTCTCTTAAGCATAATGTATTTTTTTACTGCACTTTAGAGAACACTTCGTTTCTCAATGTGGGGCTTAGATGTGGAAAATACATGTTTGTCTTTTCAAGACCTAGGTGGTCTTTAGACTATGTTGGATTATGGAACATAAAAATATTGCTAGACTATTGTGTGGCTTTAAATATATGGGTCAACATACAGATATGCAATTAAGGTAATAAAATAGTAGCCTAATTTTATGGATATCAGAATGAGCTCACATGGTATCTATTTACAGCCAAAACCAATCATTTTAACACAAGCCACTTATTCCGTTCTCTTCTGTGCAGTGATGCTTCTTTGTGAGCCAGAGAGATGTTTAGACCAGCACAGCTTCCATATGTGTTCAGTGACTTGTTCCTACCAGATATTTTACCCATCACTGTTGCTGAACAATAGCAGAACTTTTTTCACTTAGGAAAATACATAAACATGTTGTACTGAAACTTAAATACATTGCTATTGGCTTTTTTAGTGATGCTTTTTGCATAAACGAAAATATTTGGGTGGCATGACCTCCAAAATGTAAACTTACCAATATTTGTTTAAATTAAGTAAATTTTACTTAGTTAAATGCTTTTGAATTATTTTTGTAGGGTTTAGTTTAGCAGCTTTTAAGAGGAACAAGAGGAAGCTGGAGTTGGCTGAAAAGGTGGAAACAGATCTCATTCAACTAAAGAAAAGGAGACAATCAAATGAAAAGGTTAGTGCCTGTTTCAAATGTTGTCATCCTAAACTTGCACTGATCGCTAATAAATTTCATGTCATATATGAGACAAACGTAGCATCAGAATCCACTTCTCCTTGACCATCCTAATGTTTAGATGATATAATGATAACTTAGTGCAATTAAAACTTTGCTGCCTTGCTATTTGAAAACCAAACAGTCACTTTGTATCTTGTTTGTGCTGTGAAAAATACTTTGCTCATTTTGAACTGGAAATATGACAAATGTAAACACAGATAATTATTTGCTGAAACATTTTCTTTAGCTTGGGATCTCTGTCACTGTTTCCTACTTTTTAATGTTTCCCAAGTGCACTGCATTATGGAGCTGGAATTGGTGAAATTTGAAATAACAGGTAGGTAAACATGTGCATCTGTGCATGCGTCTAGCATTGACCTGGCCCATATTACTTGTGCTACTGAACTATTAGGATTCCCTCAGTTTCCCTCACTCTAAGTTTGAATTTAGAGCCTTTGTTACCATCTCAGAATATCAATCACTGTATTTGTGTTTACTGTTGAGTATAAAGGTATAGCTCATTCAGTTAAATGCCTGTGCTTTATTCGGGGCCCCGTGGCCTTTCAAATGGGCCGTTTCTCTTTGCTTTGGTAAGCTGACTGACCTTATATGTTATTTATATCAACATATGCAACTACATCAATCCCAGAGAATTGTCAAAAAAGTTTATTCTCTGTAGCCTGTGCAAGTCGGTGTTAAATTAGGTGTTTTTCTTTTATGTTCTTAGCTAAGAAGTTTTCCCTAGTGGGTGCTAATTTTTCTATTTTCAAGGAGATAAGACCTGTGAAGAAAGTAAGGACAAAGGCGGGGGGAAAAGTTATTCATTTTGGAATTTTTTATAGTATGTCACATACCTCCTTGTGAAACTACTGGTATTAAGATGTACCCAAGGGAGGAGGGGTCTCTGTACATTATTGATGTTCATGTAATAAGGGACAAGTCAATGCTTGGAACATATGCCAATGCATGAGCTTACCGACCTGCAATTTGAAATTTCAAGGGCTCCAGAGTCATGTGCAGCGCTTATGGGAGACCCCCAAAGGCCAATGATGGGGTAGGTAAAAGAGGTGATCAAATAGAGCTCTACTCACGGGTGAGTAATGCAGTAACGGAACACACAGGTTTTGGCAACTTTCTGGACGCATCTTGCTCATGCATGGGGGATGAAAACCAAACTGTGCAAACAATATGGGCTGCTTGTGTTATCCACCGGGCGGAAGACGACTTCAGCCTTACAGGAAGTTTAGTTTTTCAAAATGAGATGGAAATGAAAAATCAAATCATAAAAAAAAGGTAGAATAATTCTCTCAAAGCTGTTAGGAAGAGGTCGTTTAGCAAGCGTGATCCACATGATGTGATCCCCAAACTCGTACTGTCAAAGCTGAGCTCGCATAAAAAGTTTAAAAATAATTATTTAAAAACCTTTTAAGTGCTTGAATAATTCGAAGTTAATCTTCTTGTCAAAGTCAAGCTTTAATTGATAAATAATAATTTAATTTTTTAATTTGCTGTGCATCTCTGGAGCCGCGGGCCTGACCCTTTCGGCAGGACTTCATAACGGTTTCATTGTCTGGTTTGACTTTCACCTGCTTCAACCATATGCTGCAACTGAGCTTGCGTGCTTCTGTCAGCACTGCATAGCTCTTATAAATTCTGGTCAATTTTATCTATGAGATTTTGAAAGTTGTGGGAAGAACAAAGTAGAAAGGATGCTAACAGTTGAATGGAAATCGTAACTAAAAGACTGATGTAAAGAGATAGTATTGTAGACCAAAAATGGCTGAAATTACCTGGAAGTTGTAGCTACTGATAAATTTGACTAACTAAAAATTAACATACAGTTTTAAAAACTGCTTTTCAATAGAAGTTAGATTATACCGAGCTTAAAAAGAGTGAGAAGCTGTTGAAATTTAATAAAGATTGTGTGGAAAAGCTAGGCAGTGTGACTTACTAAAGGACTCAGGACTCTGCTGCATTTTTCATTGTTTACCCTATGTAGGATTGGTGAGAGCACACACAAAGATCCATTAATAGCTTCACTGAGTTTTGAAGATGTGAAAATCGAGACTTTTTTGAAGTCATAATGACTTACATAGTTAAGAAGTCATTTTTGTGTGTGAATTAACTAAACATAATTATAGGGGGACTGGGTATGATGTGTTAATTCAGCCAGATGCCATTCTGAAATTCTGACCTCAAGCACCAGTAAACATCAGAAGTAACTGATGCTTCTATGCTGAACTTACTTGTAAGATTGGTTCAAATAAGTGGCACAAAGAATTTCCAGTGCACATGAATTTTTTTTATAGGTTATTTTTTGTAGGCTAGTTATTTAACTCCCTAAATAACATTATTTGATTTGAGGTTTACTAAAACTGATTTGGTTTTTATCTAGTTTAACATATGCACTCAAGTATGTGCACAATAGTTTGAATTTTATGTATGAAATCGGCAGTTCCGTATTTTTCAGCTACTGTATTGGGACAATAACACTGAACATATTTAGAAAAGAAAAATACGTCTTTGTACAGAAATACATTATTTTCTTTGACGTATTTTGTGCGTTATATTTTTTGTTATTGATCACCTTGAATGTGCTATGTGAACTTTTTATTTTTCAACATTCATATTGTTTGAAGAGATGAAAAGTGTGACATAGGAAGAATGCACCTGATGAGAAGACTTCCAGAACTCTTCAGGAGCATAGAGGCCTTTTTTTTGGAGGTGTACGGAAAGTTCCTGTGTTAAATTGTCATGAGCTCTTCATTCAGCGGCTCAGAAATGACAGGGTTGTCAGTGCAGTTTACATATGTGGAAGACTTTTAGTAGTTCTCTGTATAGAAATCATATGATTATAGGAAAATTTGCATTGACAAGAGCTCTATCCAGTCTGATCTTGAAAAACTCCAAGGATGTGAGTCTACATCTCCGGGGAGCAGCCTGCTCTGCTGTTTAAGATCTTTTCAATCCACTGAATAGTGTTGTTCTAACTGGGTTAGTAATACCTGAATTAGGTTGTAGCCAGCAGTCGTGGGGCATGTGAAATACATTTGCCCATGAGATGTTAAGGGAGGATTCCTTAATTTTCTTTTGTCTTTACAACTTGGAAGGGAATGCTCTCTTTCCTTATCACCTTTGCTCCAGTCCTCAAAATTCCTTTCTCTTCTTCTCTTGCCTTCCCTAATCCTGGTTTTTACCTTCCTCTGCTTTTTAACTTGCTATTCCTCCTAATGCCAGCTGAGACCCGAGATACATAATTTTTCACCACTCTTTTTCTAAGCAGTTATTCTTCTTTACTGTTAGGACATCCATCTCTTTGTTTTAATATTGAATACAGTTATTGCCAGCTTCTGAGTGTAGAACTCGTTCAGGAAGATCTAGGTGTAGATAAAGAGAAGAAACTTAGTGTTACTCTGAATAAAAGCCATGGATGAGACTCCTGCTTAGGAGTTCCAGTTGCTTGAAAAGTGCTGTAGAACACTGTGGTGTTTTGTTGCATTGTGTATTTTTCCTTTGAAGTGTGGGGCAGTATTAACTGAAGTGTTATCTCTTAAATTGAGTGTGGCCTGAGTATCATCAGCATGAGTCTCCTAAGAATTCTGCTTGACAAATGACATCATATGCCCAAGGAAATTTTAATAGGTGATAGGAACTGATAATTTGAAGTTGAATAATTTGGTCTAGAGTTTTTTTTCCTTCCTCCCTCTGCATCCTAGTCCAGAAAACATACATTTATATGGACACCCTAATATCCGTTGGGATTATTTGCTTGGATGTTTATATAGGATTTTTTTAATGCAGGTAAGTTTTTGTACAGGAAACACCAATCAGCTAAAGGCTGGAGGGCTTCTGCAACAGCAGCGTACATCTTTGGAGTATGTGATGGATGATATATCAGTTTTGTTTATTCATTTTATTTTATAGAGACTGCATGCTGTGGCCCATCAAAAGCATGTGATTGGGCATGAAGTCCGAGTGCCTTCACCTGGGTTCTGTAGAGAAGGGAATCTAGGGCAAGCCTAGGCAGGGAGGGGAAAGCTGCTCTTAGAGTGAGAGAATGTGGTGTATTAAGGAAGGAGGAAGGACAGAAAGATCCAAGGTGAGACAGCTGGAGTGTTGGTGAGACAACAGGCAGAGCACTTGCATCAGGAATGAATGCTGGAAGACCTCAGGGGAGCAAGCCATGGAAGTAAAGACACTTTGCTAGTGACCCAGAGGGAGCAAAGGGTAACTTGGTTCAACCAAGAAGCCACTAAAGATTGCTGAACCGAGAACAAGTCTGGGAGAGAGAATCTCTCCTGGGGGAGATTTCTACTCAAGGCTCCTATTTATTGTTTTGCTCAGAATATCAGAATTTTCTCTTTATGTGGTAAGCTGCTTCTTGTGGATATTTTTTTTTTAATAATGTATAGCTTTAAATATCAGAGTCTCCAAAAATGCCATCTCAAAGCTTTTGGAAAAGACATTTTGATGTGACCTGTTTGGAATGTGTTGCTGAATCATTTCTTAGACGACAAGTGCCCACCACTAAGAAAACAGCATTTTTGACGCTTTTGTGAGTAAAGGCTGGTAATCTTAAGCATTGAATGAGTTCCGAGATATTTATTACCTTCTTGTTTCCAGAGAAGTTTTTTTCAGGTCCTGAGGCAAGAGAGCATTTTGGGAAGATTTATGGCAGCACAATCGGTACAATATGCATGACAACAAATCTGTTTTGTTAATCGGCCTGTCACTTGTTTTGTGCACGTTAGTCTGCACACTCCTAAGAAGGATAAGCTGAGTTCAATATCCTGTTTTTAGTAGTTGTTTCTGTTTGTGTGTCCTGCAGGAGAATGACTCAGGAACATTGGATACAGTTGGTGCAGTCGTTGTTGACCAAGAAGGAAATGTTGCTGCTGCTGTCTCCAGTGGAGGTTTAGCACTAAAGCATCCTGGAAGAGTTGGTCAGGTGAACATGCTGTTTTGGTTGAAAATGACTGTTCAGGAATTGTGGCACTAAATAAGAGCTGTGATAGCAAACTCTTTCTCGCCCTTCCTTCTCATTAAACTCTGGAGGCATTATCACTGCACTGGAATGCAAGTTTTGTTTTTAGTGTCCTCCATCAGTGTTATAAAATATTAATAGGTAAGAAACTGTTCTATAGTCAGTTACCTTTTACCAAAGCCATTAGTAACTTAATTACTTGGGCTTCATCACCTCCTTGATACCACAAATAGTCTCCGAAATGCTTAAAAAGCTTTTAAATAATATTGTCATTAATATTAAGGAAGTTGTCCTAATAACTTAATTGTAAAATAGTCTTATGAATTGGTTGAAGTGACAAAGGACACGTCAGGTATAGTCATTCCTTATTGTTATTTGGCAAGGGAATTTTGAGCTGCATCAGCAATGCCATACTCCGTTGGTTTATAGCTGTATTTCTTTTGCCACTGTTCTATAAGGAGTTCTCTTTGGAAATGTATTTAAGGTTTTCTTTTGAAATAGCAGAGTGAAAGGGACTTTATACAAATAGGGAACAGTTGGCATTATTTTATCTTTTTGGGATCTGTATCCTCATTTTTGTAAACTTAGGTTAGAATACCACACCTCAAAGATAATCACTCAGTTCTGAAGAATAGTAATGGAAGACGTAGCAAAATGAATTGGAATTGCTATTTTGACTGTTATTAATACTTGAATTTTTCCTGGGTTTCTTTATTTGTTGTGTAGGGTTTGGTTTTGTTTGGTTTTTTTTTTTGGCGTGTTGGTGTTTTGGGTTTTGTTTTTGTTTAAAACGAAGGGAAAGGAACAAACAAAAAACCTTGGATACTTAAATTTATGAAAGATGTACTTTTTTCCTTAGGCAGCTCTTTATGGTTGTGGCTGCTGGGCTGAAAATACAGGAGCTCATACCCCTTACTCCACTGCTGTGAGTACTTCAGGTATTTACTACTTTTATCAATCTTTTTAAAAAGTTGATCTATTTCTCTGTAATTAGTTTACAAATTCCAAATAAAATATCTCTATGAACGGTGAATTATAATATTATTTCCAGGCTACATTGTACGTGTGTACTATTTGTTTACGCATAAATATATTTGTCAGTACTGTCTTTAAGTCCATTAATTACTCTCTGTTGGTTGCTTATATTGATCTTTTTACTTAACAACCATGTGAATTTTTATCCTATTTAAAAGATTTTGTGTTTCACTGAAAGGATATACTGTGTTTGTTATGTACTAAGGGACCTGCCTTCCTGTAAAGAAGTGCTTTTATAAGCCTGATATGGCGTTAAACACAAAATTCTTCTGTGACTGGATGCATTCTGTACAGGCCTAAGGTAATTAGAGCGCCCTTTAACACAGAGGGTCCTTTGGGTACAAAAATGCTACACGCAGCATTTTTACCTCAAAATATTTTATTACTATTTTAAGTGAATATTTAAATGAATTTGTTCATCATCTCTTTTCCTCTCAAAAGGAAGGAGAAAAGGCAGAACTAAATTATTAGAGCGCCTTGGAAAACACTTATTTAGAAATTGTGAAAGTAATGTTAGACTTAGGGTAGCTTCTTTTCCATTTGGAAGTCTCAGGATCCTGTAGACACAAATGTATTTTGTTCAGATGAAGCCTATCAGCCAGCTGTCAGTTGGTATTCTCAAAACAAAACCACAAACACCAAAAGCAACTAAAGATAACTGGGAAAATAGCTCATACTGCAGTGCAAGATTTGAGAATGTAAGACAGGTTGTTTCGGCTTGACAGGAACAGACAGTGAAAAGACAATTGTATTGTTACACGATACTGGGTGAATACCGTAGAACACAAAGGCTTTAAGGTGAAGTTACGTGGGAGTTACGTAGACTTTGCAACTCCTTCATAAAAACACTTGAAAAGATTGCATTTCATCTTTTTTTTTCTAGTTGTATGACCACTCACAAATAGTAAAACATGAAAATTAGTAAAAAAATAGTAAAAAAAAAAAAAAAATTAAAAAAAGTTCAAAATCATATACCTTTCAAATTTCCCCTATATTTAGGTCTTTCTTGGGCTGTTGAAAATCTGTGTAGATGTTAAATTTAATGTTATAATAGCAAGTGTCCTTTTTAGTACTTAAGCGAAGGAAAATCCTACTGAATGCAGGAGTGTTGGAAGGTCTTTCTACTCAAGGAACACCGTATTGATTTAGTTTAATAAATGCTTACCTATGTAAGCAAATATGTTTAAATATTGTAATAGTTGGGACCATAATAATTAGCAAGTCTAAGTCCAATATTAGAGATGGTGGAAAAGCCGAGGACACCTTTACTGTATTTTTTAAAACTCTTTTTTTCAAAGTCAGCTGGATTTGAAGTCCCAATACATTTAAAGGAGACGTCTGGGTTTAATGATGGCCTTAAAGAGAAATCCCCTTTCTTTTTGCTGGTACCAATTTTATACAGTGGTAAATACTTTAATGTTATTTATAACTATCACACACACATATATGTTTCCTTGATTCAAATCTTCTAGCTTCCATGACATTACTTTAGTACCAATCCTGGTTAATTGAAATAGACTGCTAAGGGTTTATGAAGCATGGCCATCTGTTTATTCAGTGATTCAAAATTCAGACTAGCGGTGTTTAATTAAACTCTTGTTGCTGGCTTTCCTTTAAAGTGTTTGTGTGTGTGAGAGAGAGGGAGATAGAAATGTTTACAGGAAGTGGGAACTGTAATCAATACCATTCTTTTTTCCATTTTCAGAAGCTCATAATGTTTTGTTTTATAATGTATTTTATGTTTAGTGCATTTTAAAAATATATTGATGCCTGACCCTTATTGAAAAGATGATCCAAAAATGTGAACCATTAAGTTAATTAAGAGATAGAGGGATGGAAAAATTAAATTATAGGAAAGGTTGAAAGAATGAAACTTGTCTGAAATTGACAGAGGTTCCTAAGAGAAGAAGAGGGTGCTGGGGCACTGAACAGGCTGCCCAGGGAAGCTGTGGATGCCCCATCCCTGGGAGTGTTCACGGTCAGGTTGGACGGGGCTCTGAGCAACCTGGTCTAATGGAAGGTGATCCTACCCATGGCATGGGGGTTGGAACTAGATGAGCTTTAAGGTCCCTTCCAACCCAAACCATTCTGGGATTCTATAGGTGTTTTTTCACTTGATATATCTGTAGTAAAATCAGACTAGGCTGTATTTGTAGCAGTGATTATACCCACCTCTTGTAGGTTTCTACATTGGTTTTGTGCGGACATGCATTTAAAAAAAATAGCAACAAATAAAACTTGCATGTTACGTGTAAGTAAAAACTGTGTGTGCATGCATATTCATTTCATGTTTCATTTAACATACTTATATGCTTCTATGTAAACACATTTAAAATAGGTATTTAAAACTGAAATTTACAGTCAGATTTGTGGGGTTTTCACAATATAACATTTTATTGTTTTAATTTCACATGCTTTTACATTTTAATTTAAGTGGTAAATTTGGCATGAAGTTATCCTACCATTTTCTACAGGGCATTTTTTTTCTGTTGTATTGGGGGGAAAAAAAAGACAATTAGGCTTTGGTTGCTGTTTGTATTGAGTACGTTATGTGTAGATTTTTAATATTTATTATTGAAAGATTTCATAGAATCTTTAGTTTATCAAACCACATTTGGAATTAAAACAAAAATCTTTAATGAAGAGGGAAGTTTAACTGTTTCCCTTAAAGCTTTACCAAAAGTATGGTCTAAATTATTAAGTATTAATATAAGTTAAACAAAGTAATTTTAACTTAAGGATTCTTTGGGACATGGAAGGTTTTGCATTCCTGCTGTTTTAAGCTTTTAAACTTTGTATTAGTGATAGCTGGGGGTAGAAATTCAAACCTTGATTTTTTTATATCAAGCTCTGTATTTGGCCTTGAAAAAAGATGTTCTTTGGCATCACTTTCCTACAAACAGTTTCTAAGGGCCAGGTTTTCTAAATTTGCTTCTATACTTATGAAATTGATCATGCCTCTGAGTTTTGGAGGCTGTGAGCAGCAAAATGTCAAACCAGTTGAGGAAAACCTCTGGTGTGGGGAGATTTTGAAATCCTAATTCAAAGTATACAGAATCCAAACTCTGGTGTATTGAAATCCAGGAAGAGTTGGCAGGAATGTAAGAACGGACAGAGTGGATCGAGCCACCGCTCCAGATGGTTTGGTGTCCTATTTCAGATAGAGTGTTTGCAGGTCTCCAAGGAACACCGTGGGACAGAGAAAAGCACCTTCACTGTGTTCTCCAAACTTCCAACAATTTGTGATATTGGGACTTTATAAGCTGTAGATATCTCTGGTTTTAATAGGTCGGGATGATTCCTCAAGATTTCTCTTTGATTTTGTACTTAGAAGGCCAGTTATTTCTTTTTCTGTGATGGTTTACCTTTGTAGAAGCTTTCTTGGAAAAAGTGTTAGTTTAAATGGCATGGTTAGTAACACAGTAGGTTTTGTAATTTCTATTTATTTTGTTCTAAAATCCTTCTATTGAAGCTTCAGTTTGAGGCATAACTTTCAGTAGCTTCCTCATTAAAAGAGAAAAAAAAAAAACAAAGAAAAAAAAGCATTACCATAGAAGGACTTCATTAAAAGTACTTCCAAATTCATGTAGCTTTCTTTCAGTGGTCATGTATTATTTGGAGACATGCTTTTATATCTTGATCATTTGTTGGCCCTGTGGATGCTGGCAGGTTTCCTGCTTTTGTATGTTCGAGGAGGATTTGCTGTTAGTTCTTAGGCCTTTACCAAGTTGTTTCTCAAATATTTTTGGCCGTTTTTATCCTGATTTTATATTGAATGTGCCAAAGGTGGTGGTTCTGAACTTGTTTGGGCATGACTTCAACTTTTCGAACAGTATTTTCTTACCTCTAACAACGCCTTGGCCTTGTTGTTTAGCCACACTGTCCTTGATTTTATTTTTTTTGGCTTTTCAAAAGTTACTTCATGGTTTATAAAACACAGGATATTGTAAAACTCATATTTTATGGATATAGTTTAACAGGAGGTGGAACAACTGAAATCAAAAGATGAAGACTTTCTGAAGACAGAATGGGGGAGATGGTGGAACTTAGAAACGACGGAAAATAAGGGGCCTTTTATTCAAGGTTTATTCTGTAATCTCAGAGTAAAACAAGTCAAATCTTTCTGATTTTTTACAATTTATATTTGGAGACATTTCAACATATGAACTCTGAATTTTATAGAGATATGTATAAATATAAAAAAAAAAAATATATATATATATATATATATGGACACTGGAGGAATTCTGTGTGTATCTCAAAACCAGTACTAAAATTCAAGAAATTCAGAGAATGTTGCAGGCATAGCTGAGATACCTGGGCAGCCCTAACAGTGACACATAGCAATGTTCATGTAGGCACCGTTCCATGCAAGAATGCTGACAGGGATAGAGTGAAAGCTTGTTCATGAGATGAGCATGGCCAGTGGCCTTTATGTGGTACAAATGTAAGAAACAGCTAAACTGGCTTTTGGAGAAACAACAGAAGACAAATCTTGAGACTTTAAAACCTTGTGTACACCCCCACCACCTCCCCTCCCCCCCCCAAAAAAGAGGCCAAAACCACACTCCTAAGGCCACTTGGAACTCTAGTGAATGTTTTTTGTTGGTATATGAATGTAAACATAGGAAGATGGGTATTATTTGGAGCAAAAACATTTGTCAACAAACCCTGACCACAGGAGAAACAATAGTCCATTCTTCGGCTGTACTTGAAGAAAACATTTCCTTTTTTTTCCTGAACATAATAGGAATCAAAGACTTTGTGTATATTCCTCTCATTCAAAATAATATCAAGTGTGACATGGAATCTCTTCTCCAGTTGGGCTGTCCATGGTGATTGTGAATATTCCTCTACTAACTGTGCCAGAAATAATACTACTGGGGCAAGAGGCAGGCTGTGCTTTTCCTCAGAGATAAGTTGAAAAGTAATAATTCTCTTTGAATATACAGAACCTTAAATATATAAAGGTAAATATAAAATTTACGGAAACTGTTGATGCCGGAGCCTTTGAAAATGCAACTATAAGTGGAATTTTTGAGTGGAAATGTAGAGACTGAGAATAAAGTTTCATTCCCTTTTTTACAGCTTTACAACAGTAGGCAGTAGAAAACATATTTACCCATTCTTCAAGAATGCGTGATGTGCTTTGTGTATGTGTGTCAGCCATTGAAACCCGCAAACCTTTTAATGTTGCATTTCTGAAGATGCACAGAAGGTCTTGCATTACTTAAATGTAGAAATTCTGTACCACAAAGCTGCAGAGTCTCCAGCTTTTACTCTCTCTGAGGAAAATATTTGATATAGGAAAGGTACAGTGATGTGATGTCCTAGGGAGAGTTTAAATTGGGTGTATAATCCTAAAGAAAAAGGAGTAGAATCTTTCAATTTATTGAGTTCTGTCAGAAAAATTAAGCATGTTAACAAATATAATTGGACTTGAGGACTGAGCCTGAACTGGTGTTTTGTTGAGAAAACAACAGAGATATCTGGTTTCTGGACCCAAAGTGAGGTGTAGGTGAGGATTCAGCCTAAGAGAAGCTATTCAATGATGTCTTGCTCTGCTCCCCTGCCCAGAGTCTGTTACTGACTGAATGAAAATCAGGTACAGGTAACAGCCATGTTTTAATGAAGGCAGATAGAGACTGTACGTATTCTGTGCAAATAAGCAGCATGTGCCTGACTCCCTTAACGATTTCTTGTACCGGTGGATTCACCAAGATCCTAAGGGAATGACTCTTAAGATCTCTGGTCAAGAGCAGCGGCCTCTCTTCTCATAAAGACATTTTAGGGATTACATCAAAATACTTTAAAAGCTGTGTTTTTTATACATGCATATGTGTGATGCACCATTTTGTGAAGTGAAAAATAACACATTTTGTATTGTGAAAAATCACAGAATTGTTTAGCTTGGAAAGAACCTCTGGAGATCATCAAGTCCAGCCCCCTGCTTAAAGAGGGTTCTCTTGTTTTTTTTAAACCCTTATTGATAAGGAAATAAGTATGTTCATTCTTCTGCTCCCTGCCTTTTCCCATTCAAACTTTTACTTGTTCATATCTGTTCTCCTTCCCAGTCCATTGTGTACCTCATGGATGCTTTTGCTGGCAAAATGGAACAGGAACATTTCCCTCTCTCCTTATGGAAGCCAATGAACCATAGGTTCTGAGTTAAACTCATTTTCGACAGGAGCCACAGTGATATGCAAATCTGTGGAGTAAATATTTTTTAGGGAAGGTTTAACACCAATAAATTGGCTTATGATGTAGGGCTTTGGCTTTGTCATCTCCATGTGTTGAGGGCTGGGATCCAGTGACTGCCGATAGCTGGGCTGGTGCTGTTTGTCTGTCTGGCCTTCGTCCCTCGGAGTCCGTGCTCCAAACGACCGGAGGAATTTCACATGCAAATCTTGTATCCTGTATAGATCGTCTGAGCTGTACTATGTGAGATACATGGTATGGTGCAGTTTGTCTTTGTAGAAATCTGTGTTATCTCTCAAGATCAGTCTGATCCTGTAAGATTTGGGGAATAATAGGTAATTTTAATGCATCACAGATGAAGCAGCTGCATATGGAGAAGAGTTATGTCATTGTTACAGTGAGCCAAACCACCACCATGAGGCTGTACGGAGAGAGAGGAAGCACCAGGCAGAGATGATTTGTGGGAACGGTAGCGTGAAGAAGTGCACACGGAACCGCAGTGTTCAAAGCAGAGGGGTTTATCCACAAAATAATCAGAGTGGTGGTTTGAATGGCCTTCAGGAGGGTTGTTTTGAAGCAAAACGGGATGGATGCAACGGGATGGACTTATAATAATATATTGTAAGCATGAAGTGGCAGGGGCTTCTCCTGCAGAAGACCTGCTGCTGTGGATCAGGGTGTTCATTAGTGGGGGCAGCAGCTGGCCATGCAGCACTGTCTCGTCCTTCCAACGCTCTTAGTCCTGTTCCTGTTTGCCATGTCTTGCCCAAATGCTTTGAAACAGGTGCAAGGATATCAAGCGAAATGGAGACAGTGGCAAACTTAACTCTGCTTTTAAACATTTTTCTGTGATTGGGAGAAAATAATTATATACACGTAGTTAGCTTATATATTAAGCTTCTATCTTCCTTTCCTGTAAATCTGAAATGACAGAAGTGATGTAGTTTGGAAAGGTGTAGTATTTTTAGGAAGAACTCAATAGCAACAAAGCTTCTGATGAAAGCTGAGGCAAAAGAGAGTTTGCTTTTTCCTTTTCAGTTTAACTGAAATTAATCTTTCAAAATATATTTAATGTAAAGGAGAATGTAAAATGCATATCCTCTGTCATGGAACTACATTTTTTCATCATTCTAACCTTTCTTGGAGGTATATCTGAAATTCTTCTTGTTTGTGATAATTGAAGCAAATAGCTGGTTTTAATAGTCAAAGTTATCTAGCATTTCCCACTATTTAGAAGTGAAGGATTCATACGTTCGGCATATTTTAACTTTTTTTTTCTTATCTGTTAAATTGTAGAAAAGCTGTATGAGTTGTTCTTCAGAGTGATTTTAGTTTATTTGCCCATATTAAAAACTTACAGAAAGTATTTTCTCACCTTTCCTTAGAGAAGATACTTTAAGACATAGTTTGCTCGGATGCTGAATTTGTCTTTGTTATCTTTGAAACCTACCCAAACTTACTGAAGCTACAGCCTTTTGAAAAATTGCAATTCGCATATTCTTAGTGGGTGTTTGTTAGTTTAGAAGTTTGATCATCTAAGAATTTTCTGTCTGCAGCAAGAATGTGCTCCATTGATCCCTCCAGGATCGATGCTCTAGGAATTGGACTGGACTTTGTTTGCAGGTGTTTTTCCTGGCACCAGGTCAATAAGATGGAGCAGCTGACAGGAGTATAGAAAGAAAAGATTCGTGCAACTTTAATTTAGTACTGTAGTGCATTTATGCTAGTCTGCAGCATTATATGCAGAATTGGACTTTAAATTTTTATTTTAATTTTAATATGTAACTAACTGTATCAATATCTTGCCAGCCAAATCTTTTGATTGTGCTGTATTTTGTTTTTTAAAATCATTGGCTTGCAAGTTTTCAGTCAGCTCTTTCTAGAGATGCTGGTAATGACAACCAGAGCGTACTAAAACACAGGTTTCACTGTGTTTCCATTAGGCATAACTAGAAGTTATTCAGGAAATAAAGCAGAAATAGTAATTTTTTAACTTGTTTACTGACATTTCTTTTATAGGCACTACTATTTAACTGAAAATTATATCAAAGTTGAAACAACTTAACAGGACCAGGTTCAGACTCTGGAATAGATAATAAAACACAGATAACCTGTAACTTCTGCCTTTAGCTTCTGAAAAGAGAAGAGTCATACTTTGGCAGGGGAGTAAACTAGATTAATTTTTCCATTCTCAAATGAATGTGAGTAATGCAAGTTTCCATTTTGTACTCCTTTAAAACAAGTTCCAACACTTTGTCTCGAGGTACCGTATGTTTCAATAGCTCGACTGGCTCCAGCAGCTTGTCAAAGCTCCATAAGCTCTCTGCTTATGGCTCGCAGAAAGCAAGCTAGATTTTCATTTCTCCTTCCATTCAACAGGAGTCTCTTTCATGTCTGAAAATTGAAAACGCGTGTTTTTCAGTGTGGTGCATGGATGTGTGTGTGCCCTCTGGCACACCTGTTTCTAATTTCCTGACTTGAAAGCATCTCCCATCAAAAGAGGCAGAAAAACAATTTCTTTCTGACACACTGCTCGGAGGCCCTGGCTTTGCAGAAGGCCTCCCTTTCACTTGCCATCTTGGTTCCATTGGTAGAACATTACGAGACGCAGAGCATGCATTGTATAAGATGTCCAGCTTATATTGTGCTGTGTTCTTTCCCCTCTTGTGGTTATTTCAAGCATTAGAAATAGAAAAAGAGAAGTCACTGTGCTGACGAAAAGAAACAGTAATTTAATCCTTAGTTTCTTGCGTGAAGCTCAAATTAAGGACTAAAGTCTATAGCAAGTTAAGGTTTGTATAACCTATGAATTAAGTAGACTATTAGTTACTGTTTGGTACAGAAGTCTGGGTTAAAATTTAAATATTATAGCACAGGTTTCTTGCCTTTTCTTCCAAATAGTATGTAGTGTAAAATAGTATCTAATGTAATAGCTGGAAACCGAAGATGTTAACAATCTAACAAAACAAAAACCCCAAACCAACTGTTAACTTGGTTGTTGCAGAATTCTTGTGTAGGCTAACTAGTAAATTACTACACAATAGAACTGTGAACTATTAAGGATCAATTTGGTAGGAAAAATACAAAATGTTAAGCTCTAACTTTCATGTCACTGACTTGCCTGGTTTCCTAGTTCAGCAGCTGACACTTTCCCAAAGAGCATCTGGATTGTCTCTGTAGCTGCTATGCTGCACTATGTACCTATGTGTGCTGCTGAATTTCATTGATTTAATTTACTGACAAGCTAAATGGAACAAAACATTCAAAAATAGAGCTTAAAAACCACTATATGCACACAGCTAAGCAGTAAGTGGAATGTGAAGACTGGGCCTGGCTCTACAGCGTAATGGCTGGTGGCTTGTGGGCCTGTAAAGCTTGCCTTTGCTGGGCTTTGGTCAGTGCTAATATGATCAAGTATATGCAGCAAACACTAAAATTGTGTAACTTTATGGACTATAACAAAAAAAAAAAAAAATCTTTAAATGGGTCAGTGGGATGTACAGTTCATATTTATGCCTGCTAAGGTATACAGCCCTGATACATTTCTCATCTTGTACATATATTGATATTTAGGTACTGAAGAGTTGCTTTCTAGATTATCTGCCCACTACTAGAATTGTGAATGACAGTAGAAAAATCACTGTTTGTCAGGATAGTAACAGGTTTCCATGATCAGTTCCTATCTCTTATGTATCTCACTTTAAAGCACTGTACGAAGTAACAGGTACTTGTCATTTTCCTGATCTGATTGACAGCAATATCTGGAGCATGGAGTGCAGGAATGACCATCTTACTGTGCTTAAAGCTCAAAAAAACCCCAAAACCTGTTGGGGGCTTTTGCTTTTCTCTGCTATTTTTGGCTTAAATAGTAACTTGGGAGCTATTGATACATATATAACTGCTAAGTTATAATGGGATAAGAGAAGAAAAAGAGACTATGAAAAAAAAAAAGCTGTAGATTCCCAGATTGTTCTTGTGGGAATCTTGCAGGAATCAATGAAGTGTGTCTGAATAGAAGTGCTTATTATTATGCCCAGAAATTAATTACAGATTTAAATACCTACAGAATAGGGAAGTCATATTCCAACTGTTGGTCAGCTTTGCACTTTGAGAGAAACACTGCAGTAGAAGCTGTAGTGTGGTGTGATCCAAGAAGATGCATGTCTCTGATAATCAGTTCTGTATGATCATCAGGGGTTTTCTGTTTGATCTCCAAGTTCTCGGGCAGGGTCAGAAGCTTCTGGTTGAAGATAGGGATTTTTTTGGGTGAGTTTTGGTTGGTTGGTTGTTGTTGCGTTTGTTGTTTTTATGTGTGGGCTTTTTGTGTGTGTGTTGTTTCTTTCTTTTATTCTGCTTCTTGCTAAGTGTGTTGGTTTAAGTGTAAAATAAATGTATTATGACTGTCGAGCCTTATCCTTCTTTGCTTCCCTTGTCATAGGAGCCTGTTGCTGCCATGGACCTCTGGAGCCTTTAGGAATCTGTTCTTTTAAACTTCTTTCCCTTAATCTAGGAGGCTAGAAACTTGCATCAAAATATTTGTCTTTGCATATACGTATGTATTTATTTCTGTGTCAAACCAGACTACACATTTTCTGTAGAAACATTGCTTATTTCACCAGTAGTGATCCTAGAGAAGAGCAACTAATTGTACTTACTTCTGCAAGCATGGACTGCAGTAGTTTGTCAGCAGATGGGTTATGAGTATGCAACATGTTTGCACAATATTAGAGAAAGCATTTTCTTACTGTGTTAAAGTTATTTCAGTAAAATGCACTAACTGAACCCAGTACATTTTTCCAGACAGTCGTCTCCATTTGAGTCGCTTTTGTCTGAAGACTTACGGAAGCTTTGGTCTGTCACTGCAAAATGTTTGTCTTTGAGGTGTAATGAGCTTCAGGTTACTGAAGAAGTTGTCTTACCTGGGAAAGGATAATCAAATGATTTAAACTCTGCTTACAGGAAAGTTTCTGAAACAAGTGCATTTGAGACTTCAATGTAGAATTGAAAAATTCTTCTTAGGAGTCCCTGTTGGTTTGGTTTCAGTATTATTAGGCGACAAACAGCATAGTATAACAATGCATACAGTTAAATGCATATAATGTGAGATAGTTAAACAAATGAACTAGATCTACGTTTTCAACAGCTTATGTGCATGATTTGGAAATGTGTTGAGGTAGTTTCAACTGTAGTTGCTGTCTCAAGTCATGTTAATAAAAGTTTTGCAGCAGTTGGCTAATGCTCGTGGTTACGTTACAAGTGAATGGAACTATAAGTTTGAACCCGCAACTTTATATTGTAAGTTATAAATTAGGTTTTGATTACTGTAATTCTATAAACATTTATTTTGTGTCTAGCCATAGTATAATCTACAGTGTTTCCCAGTTTGAAACTATAAAGACATATAGGTCTGCTAAACCTGCAAGACAGTTCACACTGTATTTGGTTCTAACGTGAAATGATAGGAAGGGCAGATCTATTGGAATAATTAGGGTAGTTATTTTTCTCAGCCTTTATCTGGTCAAAGTATGTGAAACACTGCTTAGTTCTTTTCTTGTTCAAAAATAGATGCTCCTACATCAAGAACTGCAGTAACAAATTTTTCTTTTCAAGATGGGGGGATTATTTTCCTTAGTTATCTGTCCCTGCAGATTGTTGGCATGTGATGTGTTGAAAGATTTTTACATACACTGCCAGCAGCAGTCTGTAAGTTTGCTGCCTTATAGGTTGACATAAATATGACAAAAAGAAATGACTTTGTCTGTGGGGATGTAGAGATGTGTGATGTGTTAGTAGAATTGCAAGGCTGCTTTCCTTGTGGTTGATCCTGGATCACATCAGTGGGCTGCAGCTGTTCTTAACCCATATTAAGCTTTCTCTCTCTCTCTTTTTTTGTAGCAGACTTGATGTTATGGGAACTCTTCAATAAAATAATTCTCCTAGGGGAAAATAACATTATACATCATGCTAAAAAATGGCTATTGTCTTTTTGATGCTAATTTAGGAATTACTTAAAAATTGTGAAGTAGTAACATCTGTTTTTATTACTAGATGCATAGGAGATGCATAAGCTCACTCTGATTTTTGTCTCATTTGCTTGATTCACATTTTAAGTCCCGTGCTTCTTACCTCATATAGGGTATAAATGTTATATTGAAAGCTGTTAACAGATTCTTTTCAAGAGAAAAAAAAATCAACTTGGTAAGTGTTTGCTGGAACATATGCTTATTTGGTTTGATTCTTCACAGCAAAACTCCATAAGGAATACATTTTCTTAGTTTAAAACAAAGTGATAGCCATGTTATGGTCTATGGGTAAAATGCATTTTGCAGTTTTTGCATATTCTTTATACATTATCTTGAATTTAGATAACTCTCAATTCTATTGTGGTCGAAAGCATGGAAGTAATGAGGCAACGAACAGATAGATCCTCCTTGAAGCAGCTGTTGAGCTGTGAGCCTCTTGAAGATAATATCCTAACCAGGACACTGCTCTCAATAACTTGAGAGCTTGACAGTTTCAATAAACACACTTCTTGCTTGTGCTCTCAAAAACTGTCTCCTTTTGCTGTGCATTTGTCGAAGTATTTCAGCTCCTTCATTTTCAACTATTACAGAAGTTTCTTTTCCTTGGGTTTCCATGCTCCAAATTCATAACTGCTTTTTACTCAATCTGTTTGCTATACAGAGAATTTTTTGCCTCTCTGTTGTGCCAGTTACATGTTGATTCAACACCAAAGTACCTCACTTCGAACAATCCAGTTTAACTGAATCGTATCAATCAGGAAACACTGCCTGGAATACATAACTCAAGACTAATGTGTAATTTTGGTGATTGAAGATACCAAGATTACAGGACACGTGTACACAGTTTTTCTGCAGTCTGTTCCCTGGCGTTATTCTCTGACATCTAACACATACATAATGCTCCACAGGGGTTTTTTGCAGTTTGTTTAATGTTGGAAATGAGGGGTGAAGTGTTTTTTTTTTTATCTAATAGCAGTCTTTGAAAAACAGTGTTTGTGGACTCACTTTGCCTTTTAGGGGAAGGATGTAATTCTGTGACAAGTAAGCAGAGAGATTCTTGGTTGCCATGTTAATTAGGGCGAAAAAGTGGTGGCGAGAACAAGAAGCTGCTCTGTGAGATGTTGTGCCCAAACCTAAACTCAGCACATTGGGAAGCAGAGCGATGAGACGCTCAGCAGGCTGCGCTGGAGCCAATTTGGGTTGGGTTTATTTATTAGTTCGTTCTTTCTGCCAGATCTAGGCTGGCTGCAGCCAGAGTCACTCAGTTCTCTCTGTTCCGACCTTGTTAGTGCTTCCAGTGAAGTGAATGTTGGCCATGGAGGCTGAGCTGCCTTTGGCTGAAACCAGCTTAGATCTGATGTCTTATACCAGCTCCAGCTCTCAGCCATGTGAAAGCAGCTGTTAATAGATGGTTTCCAACCAGAAATTGTCTTTGGAAGCTACACAGGTGTGTTTATTTGTGTAGTTCTGCACCTGAGCTTATAAGCATAATAGCTGGATTATAGCTGATTTTTGTATGGAAGCCAGCACAGTGCTTGCATGTTGTCATGGTTAATGAGAAATTTGCTAGAAATACATATCGATAATCAGGAAGTGATTTGACCTCTTTCTATATATATTCTGGTGTCTAATGCAGTTTTAGACCCTGATATATGTCTGATCAAACTGTAGTCACTTAGATAATTAAAATAATTGTCAGATGATTTAGATCATTAAAATCAGCTGTTGAATTGGTTAGCTGTGGTTTTCCTTTTTTTCTAACTGGATAACACATTTCAGCTTAACTGGTGCTTGGTTAGACCTCTTCTAGCTGCTTCATGTGCTTCCTCGCCATTGAGGAAAAACATCAACAGATGGGAGGCATAGTAGTATGATGACTTTTATATATATATGTATATATATATAGGTATCACCAATGTGTTTTCCTGTCCAAGAAAACTTTGACATTAAATATGCACTATATCATTTGACCACAGCTGTACATCCTAAATCACGTTACAGCAATAGATTGTGGGAGAAAAAGTTCCTACAGAGCAAAAGTAGCACTAACAGTTTTGGGGTATACTTACAGAAAGCACAGAGGCAATAAGTGGTTGTTTGCTGGAGCTTTGTTGTTTCTTAAAGACAAACCTTTAGAAATTATAAGAATTATTATTAGGAGTCCAATGAGCAACCACCCTTTCAAAAAGCATAGATGAATTCATGTGTTCTTTGTTGACAAAAGGTTAAATCAGATGGACTGAATAGAAGATTGTGTCATGCAAAGGAGTTACTGTGGCATTCATTAATAATGTTCTTGGCTTTAAGAGAGTTGCATCCAAGATCATTCCTGTGAGAATGATTAGTAAGTGGATTATTTGGGAGAGAATTGCAGGATCTGGATTAAGATGATGAGTCAGAACAGTCTTGGAGTTCCTTCTCACTCTTTCTGTTCCTTCTTTCTGTACTTAACCTTTTTTGGTTTATGACTTTGTGCAGGAAAGTTGTGAGGGAAAAACTGCTGACATCTTGAATTTTCATGTGACCCAGTGTCACAATCTTTAAAAAATAAAAATTTTAAAAATACGACAGAAACCTGTCGTGTCTTTTCCCTTCTTCCCCCGCCGCTTCCCCACTTTACCTGTGGGGATGTAAAATAATGACAGAGTTTCTTCACAGTGATATCTATATTTTGACTATTCCAAATCTTAATATTTCTTTAGGTTGTGGAGAGCACCTTGTCCGAACCATACTGGCCAGAGAATGTTCATGTGCTTTGCAAACGGAAGATGCCCACCAAGCTCTCCTAGAGACTATGCAAAACAAGTTTATTGGTAAGTATATGGTGCTAGTTGCCTAAGCATTGTGTAACATCATTTAAAGTGCAATTAACCCTATTAAATAAAGGTAAGAGACTTCTTTTTGTGATTTCTGTCGTAGCCTTATGTTGCAGTTGGCTTCAAAGTTAGTGTCGTGTTACATCTAAAAATGTTAAATCAAACTACAGAAGAATATTTTAGGAAATCTAGCAGAAAATCCTTGGAAATATCTCAATTGTTATGTGAGTCATAGACTACCCAGAGATGTTTGAAGAAATAATTTCCTGCCTGAATCACTGGCTCTGGTGTACAATTGCATCTTTTTCAAGGTGGTGATTTAGGAGTATTAATAAAAATCATTAATCATGTTAACCCTTTTAAATATAATAGACCTCAAAACCACTGCGTGTTTTTAATTAACTGCTTTGGACAGACAGATTCTGGTTTGCTATTTACATGATGAAATTCATTTATTGAAAAAATGAAGTAGACTTCATTCAAGACTATTGTTAAGTTAGACGTTTAGAATCCACAGACAATTTTAGCCTTAAAAATTTATTGTGAGCAACGTAACACTTACTGTACACTGTGTTACAAGAGTTCATTTTTATGGTGTTTTAATTAGAACTGAGTGAGGAAGATACACATTTCTTTTTGGGACCCAGGAACTGTTGCCCTTGGTCCTGGCAAGCAATGTGTTGCCATTTCTTTATTTGTGTTTAGAATGTTGAATCTCTATTAAACTCTGCTTCTGACAACATTACATTTGACTGTTTGAGGGGAAGTCAAGTCACCTTCACACTGGAAGACTGCACTTGATAATCTGCTGCTGTATTGCACCCATTTCTAGGTGCTGTAAGAATGGAGAACAAAGTAATCCCGGTGTGTTCCCCAAAGAGATTATCATGCAAGAAGCACAGATATAACTTTTTGTATTTAATCAGTGGTTCCAGTGCATAGTGGCACAAAATTAGGGATTTATTTACCCAAGAGAAACCTTTAGGAAGGATGCTTGTGATATTATAGCTTCACTAATTTGTAACACTACTCTGTTGTGTGGAAGTGACCTAACTTCAGTCAAGTCAGATCTTTATTCCACACTCTTAGCATTTCTTCTGCTGTTTGTGGTAGGAGTACTAGAAGCAAGCACAAATTGTACATATCCTCATGCAATTTCATGTTAGCGCATGTACAAACACAAAATGGAAAGCTACTGCCAAAGTAATTCATAAAAACTGCCTGATAAAAGTCCAAAAATTCAGAAACTTTTTAGTTGAGGTACCTCCTTTAAGATGCTTTGAGTTTCCTGGGTTTTCTTTTTGGTAACTATTGCTGTTTGGCTCAAATATATTTTGCCATCAGTTGGCATAGCAAATGCTTTTATTTTAAATGTCAGCTGACTGTCAAATTACATATCTATATTGAATTCTTCACAGAAAATGTGTAAACGTTTATGTTGGACTCAAGAACATATTGAATGTTGCTAAGGTTTTTGTTTTACCTATAACTATCAATTGCAGAGAAAGAGAAGCTGCAGAGACTGAGATACCAGACTAAGAGTGTGACGTCATTGCCTTGGGAAAACACACTAAAACCAACAGAACAAGGGAAAGTGAAAAGAATTATAGTACCAAATTAATAATTTTCATGACAGGAAAATTTGAAAAAAAAAGTGCTTTAAAATTCCTTTTTAAAGATTCATGTTCTAATTAGTTTTTGTTGCCTAACAGCAGGTATGTGTATTATCTTAGTTGTGCTATCAGAAAGTGCTGGCGTGTAAAACAACAAAGATACAACCACCTTTTTAGTGTAGGTGAAATGTTTGGATTCCATGTTTTGATGAGAAAGCATGAAATCTAGTTTGCTCTCATGAAGACTGATTGAGGGAAACCTCAAAATCCAGATACATCTTGCTGTTCACATGTCACATAGTATGAAGTTTGTAGCCAGTAGTGTAATTTTGGGGGATCTTCGAATCATAGAATCATTTTGGTTGGAAGAGACCCTCAGGATCATTGAGTCCAACCATAACCTAACTCTGGCACTAAACCATGTCCCTAAGAACCTCGTCTAAATGCCTTTTAAACCCCTCCAGGGATGGTGACTCCACCACTTCCCTGGGCAGCCTGTTCCAGTGCCTGACAACTCTTTCCATGAAGAATTTTTTCCTAATATCCAATGTGAACCTCCCCTGGTGCAACCTGAGGCCATTTCCTCTTGTCCTATCACTTGCTACTTGGGAGAAGAGACCAACATCTCGGCAATTCTGAAGATGGAACAGGAGAGTTGTCTTGCCAGTATAGTGCAACAGTTTAAAAAAGGCATTACACTTAACATTAGGCTTATACTAAATAGCTTTTTCCTCTGAATTTTCGTAGGTGCTGATGTACTAGTTGATATCTCAGGATATATGGTACGATACAGGATTTCTTACTGATATGAAACAAGAAGATAGCAAGTTGGCTATTAGCCTGTTTTAATAGCATGGCTTCTGTCCTTGCTACTCTTTCTAAAAGCTGTATTTTGTGGTCATGTCAAACTTTTGCCAGAATTATAATGGACTGAAGCCAGAAAAAAAACCCAAACAGCTTTAACAAAGCAGAGCTAGAACGTTTTGTCAGAAGTCAAAATGTGCGTTACTTTTGTTGGAGGGATGAACAGCTGCTTTTGGCAGTTGCCATCAGTTTGGTGCTTCCTGTTTACAGAACTTTCCGAGTCTCCGCAGAGCCCTGGGAATCCTTCCAGCTAGGGAATGCCTGGCTTAAACAGTGAGTGCTGTTTAAACAGCAGGTGATGAGCAAACTAATGGCAGATGTGCTTCTCTCGTCTTTTCTCAGAGCCAGCTCACTATGGATAATGCACAATTGATGGTTGAATTGGAGGTGAGAGAAATCAAATTTAGATTTTTTTGTAAATTGAGCGGGCTTGGTATCATTAGTTGAAGAGCGCTAGTGTTGGTATGCGGTTGAAGAATGATGTTCTGTAAACACAAATACCTTCCAAATAGAAGAACAGAGGATTTTGTTACTCATCATTCCTTTCAAATGTGGCCAAGTTTGCGGAATGTAGACTTAATGTTTGTGTCATCTCACTGGCGGGAAATCTGGGCTTTTATCAATGGCAATGTTATGAATTGTACTTTAAAGCTTTTTATAACGTATTAGAAAATAATGAGCTGAAAAACATAGATGGAATCTGTTATTTGTTCTTTCCTTAGCGGAAATATGTTTGTCTGTTCTTGTGTTTTCAAGTTGTGCTTCAGTTCACAAATGAGCAATGTCTGCAGAAAGGTAACAGCAGAAGGATGACACTGACCGTTTCTCTTTCGGAAATGTCGTGTCAAATACCTCTCTTAGGAGCAGGAGTTTGGGCAGTTGGGAATCACACAGTATGCTTTGTAGTGTCCTTTGTGGTTTTATAGTGGAGGAAGCGTGCTATGAGAGCATCGAGATGTCTTGTCCATGACACACAGGAAAAGATATGAGAAGAGAATGAAGTAATCCTGAAGTTTCATATAATCTATTTTATCCAATGCAAGTTTAGAATTTCACAAGTTTGTTTTTGATGGCAGACAGGATTGAATGTGAAATTATATGCGTTATCTGTACAATAAAACCAGCGGAAAAACTAATATTAATACAACATGGTGATATTACATAAGGGTTTGTCTTGGACCTGACTCTGCTTCTCCCAGAAGTATTGGGAATTTATTGGACAG
This sequence comes from Patagioenas fasciata, assembly GCF_037038585.1. Lineage (NCBI taxonomy): Eukaryota > Metazoa > Chordata > Aves > Columbiformes > Columbidae > Patagioenas > Patagioenas fasciata. Next base: position 6,389,676 of record NC_092522.1, on the reverse strand, counting down.
CGGTATCCTCAGTTATTTAATTTCTTAAAATTTTACCTGTAAAGTTTGAAAGTACAGGTACTTTTCCTTGTACTTGCTTTAAAAATTCCAAAGAGATGTTTTAAATTACTTACTTATCATAAAATATAAAGATCTCTAGTTTCAGACTACTTGCACTTAAACATTTAACAAATAATGGTGCATGAAATTAAAAGCAGCCTTCGTTTAGTGCTTATATATTCCTCTAATGTTTGTTTAAATTGTACGCTTGAAGTTTATTGGAATATATAGCAGAAACAGTGTGGCAAACAGCTTCACTTTAAACACATTCTGTACACAAGCTGGATGAAGTCCGGTGGTGTAGGTGATCTATAGATTATTGGCCTGAAAGAATCTGGATTTCACTCACATTACAGCATGGCGAGATTTAGAGCTGCTCTCCGTTAAAACTGGGGGATGCTAAAGCACTTTGATTGATTACACCCTGTTCAGACCAAAGTTCTGAAGGCTTTGAAATCTAATGTAAACTATCAAGCTGGTGATGGTTTCTCTACTGTGGAAAAGTATGAATGTAAAACATCTGATGAACAGCTGGTTAGCACTTCGGCTGGGCAAGTGTAAACAAAACACTTCTTTTTACAGTTTAGTATTGAATCTGTGTTAGGCTGGGTCTGTTGGTAGCTACAAATGGGAGAAGAGGGTCAAAAATGAGCAACTTGATTGCTTGCCTTGGAGCAGGTGACCTTCATCATGGGAGTAGCTTAGTTTACATAGAAGAAATAAAATGTTCTTTGCTCATCACTGTAGTTCCTCCAGAGCAAGACTGAATGTTGAGGCCAGGATTTGCCTTAACACTTGGGAAATCCGTGTGCTCTGAGCCTGGACCTGGGTCTTGGTGTTCAGTTCTGCTTGTTCTTGCAGAATGTGATGGGATCAGTGAATGTGGGGCTGCTATGAAGACCTAGCTGCTTATTTTTAAGAGATGATTGCTGCAGATACAAAATATAAATAAAAGCCGCTAATGCTTTCTATATGTCAGACAGCAATAGCAGAATAGTTCAGCTTTGAAGGAGGGAGATGTGTTTCGTAAATACAGTTTTGTGACTAGGGGAGGTAAGGATTAAACCACAACTATTGAAAGATGTTGGTTTTTCCTACTTCTTCTTTCTGGTGTGACCAGACAGTGCTAACAGTATTAGTTAATGCTGGAGTTGAAGTTTTGATTTGCATCTTTTCATGCCAAATTCTTCAGTGTTACACCAATGTGACTGGGAAGGAACGATGGGTTTCATGAGACTTAAGACAGTATTAAAATCTCCAGGTTTTTGTAGTTTTGTCATTAGCAATCTATTAGATCAAAGCTTTGACTAGCAATTCTATTGTGTTACAGTATTTTTTTTTTTTGCTAGTAGGCATATTTTGTTCTATTTTTACTGAATTTTCGACTGTACAGTAAGATCTATAATTCTTTAGGGTACAGACAGAGCAAAATGCTGTAGGAGTGTGGGAGCCAGATTACTTTTTCCTTCTAATGAGAAACCACTATGACTTTAATATACATGACTGTGCTTCAGTTGCGCCTTTTCTCTTCCTGTTTAAATACTAATTAAATATAATGTTATGTGAAAAAATGCCATTACCTATACTGTTATCTTTTACAGAAGTCTGCTCTATTATTTTTTTCCTCAATGGCTTTATTTAAATGCTGTTTAGGCTTTGAAAGAGGAGAAAGGCTGCTTGTTTAAAAAAAATGAACAAAACCCCCAACAAACAAAAACCCCAAACAAAACCAACCACCAAGCAAATGGAAAACAAACAAAAAACCAACACAACAAACCAACCCGAACTATTCTGTTTGCAATGACTTTTCACCGCAGCATGTCTTATAGACTGAACAATTTCTGCAGCTGAGTGGAGGCTTAGGTCTGCAGACCAAGTTCAGGTCTTTGAATTACCTGAGTTTCTGAAGACCAAAGGATGTATGTCCCCACTCTTTTTGTTCATTTGCTTGCAGAAGTCATACCAAATACTTAAATAGGGTTTGGTTAACGCAGTGAAAGTATAAGACATATTTAGAATCTCAGAAAGTATGGAGTGGAAGATTTTGGTTTGGATGGTAGAACTCTTTGCCATTTCCCAAGCCTTGCATTTCTGTTTTAACCAAACAGATTTTAGTGCGTTGTTAGCTATTGTGTTACAGTTGGCGTGGTTCACGGTTTGCAGGGATTTGGTCGCAGTCAAGGACTAATACAGGAGGTGTAACTGGGACCTAGTTATAGTTCTTGTACAGAGCAAGTGGCTCTTTAAAGGTAATATCTGTTTAGTTTAGATCAAATAAGGTATTACTGTTCATTAAGCTTACCTCATTTTTCTGCAATACGAACTTCTATTCCAATGACCACCTCGTATCGCTTTTGAACGTAGCTGCTCTTATGTCTAGAGAGAACATGGTAAAGCTTTTAGTTTTCCTTGCAGTGAGGCTTGAAGTTGGTCTTTGCCCGTTGTTGTTGTATTATTTACATTAAAGGAATAATTCTAAACACACAAATAGCTATGGGCAGATTGAAGGAGGCTGAGTAAATCTGCTCTAAAGTCCTTGTGGTCAGCAAAGCCTTTTACAGTGTCTGTACACTAGACACAGAATACTAATTTATTTAAAAGAAAATAATTGAAAAGGGATATATAAAATGTGTGTTGCAATTGTATGTTCAGCTTCAAATCACAGTTTATTGCAAATGTGTGACTGGGGTCTGTTTGGGCTCAAGTGCAAGAACTTGGTTAATTTTGTGGCTGAAGACATTTTAAGTCGTATGTAAATCATAGCATTGTTTCCACATTTAAAACTATAAGAATCTCATTTCAAATTACAAACCAGAGAAAGAATACTTAGACTTGATTCAGCTAACTTTAAAACTTTTCCAGCTTCTGATAGAAGATGTTTTATATCATATGTCTCAAATTAGGAACAGAAAAGCCACTTTAAAAAGTAGGATGTGTTTTGGCTTTTCTGTTAATATTCATAAAACAGCAAGGAAGACAGTCTATAGCAGTTTGTTGATGTCTCTGTACAAAGTGCTTTAAATTGGGAAAAATGAATAAACTGTAGAAGTGACCCAAATTTGCTTGATTTTTTTCATATGTGGCCATCTTTGTATTAATTATAGTACAGAAAGAAGTAAATATTGAGACATGATTTTTTTTTTCAACTTGAAACTCTGTTTTTCATTATTATATCTTCCTTGATCCGAGAACAAATGGTTTTGTACTCACAGATACAGTTTCCAGTATTGGTTTTATTCCATGTAGTTATTCTTCCTTTTTCTTTTATAAAAGCCCTGGTTGACCTGACAGTCTTCTCAATGTTTAGTGACAAGATCAAAGGGGAAAGGCAGGAAAGTGAAATAAGAAAAATACACAAGAAACTGCTCCTATTGCAAGTAATTCTTCCCCATGGTTTTTCCTAGGTTCCCCTTTTCTCGCCAATGAAGATGGAGTTCTTGGAGGTGTGATAGTTCTTCGGTCTTGCAGGTGTTCAGCAGAGCCTGAATCGTCACAGGAAAAGCCAACTTTACTAGGTAAGAAGTTCTCCTTCATTTTTACTTCATTTAGCTAGGTGCTAACTCCAAGTGAGAGATGAAATATGCATGTGTGCGTGTTTCCCATTGTTCAGAGGCCACAGAGAAAACAAAAAGGAATTGAAACTGTTTGAGATGATAGGACTCTAGAAAACGCAATAGTAGTATTAGCCTTGTTCTCTAAAACTGCAGAAAAGAGCAATTTTTTTCCTGACTTACTTCTGAACAGCATTGTGATTCAGAGGGGTGTGGGGGATCCTTCTGAAACTACAGCACAGACATTATGGTTGCTTGTGGAAAGGCAGGATATACTCCACATAAAACTAATTGCATTTTTAGCAAGAGATATCACATATGACTGTTCACTGCTTCTTAGTTGTTGATACAATAAAAATGCTGTTAGATTTTTTTTTTCCCTATAAATTCTTTTTAATCTATAGGCTATTGTTTAGAAAGTCACCTCACCTTTGTTTTAATTCATTACTGCTTTTGTCCCACTAAATCCTAACGCTGTGTCCCCAGAGCCTGCCCCCTTACAGCCCGCCTGGAGCAGCAGGCAGAGCGTGTGCTGAAGGAGATATATTTTTATTATTCTTACTGATGGGTTAACCCACACAAACTCCAGCGTTTCTTGCTCTCTGTTCAGTGATTTCCAGGACATTAAGGTCAAGCTATCACAGTTGCACAGGATGAGGTGTATGTTGTCTTTCAGTTTTGTTCTCATATTACACCTTGCTGGTTCACATTACAAGAGTCTTTAAATATCATGTACTCTTTTGTGTGTGTTGGTCAACTTGAGTCTGATCGTATCCCCCTGCAGTCATTCACTCTAAGAAGTGATTTTGCTGAATCCAGTTAATAACATTAATGTTTCTCTAGCCAACAGTTGTAGTTTGTGTGTTTTATGCTTTTGGTCAACATCTCATCCATAAGAGTTTCATGTACGTTTATTTTGCTCTTACAAAGAACCGGTGGTGATTTGGGAGGTGAATCCTTAAAGTGCTGATGATAGTTCTGAGACTAACCTGATGGACAACAAAGGAATTTTGGAAGGCTTGGGTGGGAAAAGGTTTTAGAAATAGCTTTTGTATGTTATGTTTTTGGAGTTATTATTCGAATACTGTCCAATCCTGACTCCAGAATCAGGGCATGGGTTGCTAAACGTAAGAGAATGTTGCAAGTTTGATTTTTCAGTTTTCAGATTTAAGAATGGAATAATTGTGACATTATTGATCTAGTGGAAAAGCATCCTACGACAAAAAATCCTGTCCCTAAAAAGGAGTTGAGAAAATGAAAATGCGAGTTGCCTTAACTAAGAACAAGCGAGATCAACTTAGCCTTCTGTTTCTTATGTTTGCAAGTGAGAGAAATATTTCTATTCATTTAATGTTTGTCATTTATATAAGAAAAGATTTTCCTCTTAAGGAAGATTTGATATTTTTTTCCTCAAAAAGTAATAAAGAAAATCCCCGTACATCATAAGTAAAGACTATTTGTCCATTGATTTTTGGTTTTCTTTCCACTGAAATAAGATTCATGTAGCGCAGCTTATTCTCAAGATTTTTTGTGTACCACAGAAGTCATACTGAAGAATTTGTTCTACAGAGTAACAAAATCTCATGTCTTTATTGCAGGGATGATTTTTTTGGTAACTACTGAAACAAATTGCAAGAAAGTGATGTATTAGGTAGTTGAAAATATGTGCGATGTCTTCAGATAATTATGTAATTTAGGATTTTCATTGTAATTCCAGGTCTTGTAATAGCCAGCAATTACCATGTTTTCTGCTAGTACATACTACCTTTGGTGGACAATATAGAAGGAAAAAATATTAAAACCTTAAAAGAATATGCCTAGAGTTACCAAAGGCAAAGAAATAATAGGACAGAGGGTATTTGGCCTGAACTGCTGCCCAGCTTCTCAAAACCAAAAGATAAGATTAAATTTGTCTCCAAAAAAATGAATGTATTCCCTGCCAGTTGAACCTGTAGGGTGTTAGGGAGGGGTTGGCCTCATCAAATGCGGTTCTATTGCACTAAATACGTTTCACTCTCTGAAAGCTTTTGACGAACCTTTGGTGGTATCAGTCATGAATCTATTACGGGGGAGCAAAGCGCATACCTAAATGAAGTTCATTTTTCTTTTATGATGATATCTACGTATCTGTCAGAATCTCCCAGTCTTGCCGAGATTGTCTAAACTTTGATCTTCTACTCTGAGTTAATTGCTATGCAAGGATAAATGGTTCAAAGGATAACCGTACCCAGCATGCTGTGACCTTCGTCAACCATATTAAAGGAATGTGATGAATAGGAATCAATAGATCTGTGTGTGTGTGACTTGTTGCATTTTCCTTTCTAGTGGAATTTCTGTGGAGCCATACGACCGAGAGCATGTGTGTAGGATATATGTCTGCACAGGATGGCAAAGCTAAGGTAAGCCATGAAGAATAGGTTGTAATACAGTAGAACAAGTGCAGAAGCTAAAGAAAATACAAAACAATTATAATTATAAATATATTTATATATATATACACTTATATATATATAAGAAATTTCTGTCATTAAGAGAACAGAAGAAGTAATGGGTGCGTAAGCAGTTAAATATATCTGTTGATTGCACATTTGTTTTAATTGCAGCAGTTAACAAACCTGCGCTAACATATAGATTATATCAGGAAAAGGTGCCACAAACATTTTCATTTCTTCCGCTGACAGTAATTGTATTTGAATATCTTCAGTTTGATTCGGTGACCCTGGCTAGTTAGGGTGGTACGGTATTTTTATATGAGTGTGTCTGCCTTCAGATAGAGCATTTGCACCAAGGAAGAAGGAAGAAGATATAAAACAAACTTCGAGGTAGTTCCTAGAATAGCATCCATAGTAGACAATTTGAATATTAACATCCATGGTTCTTTTAGTTTCTTTGGATCTAATTATTTATTGTTTTTTCTGGAATGAGAGAAATAAATATGTAAAAACTGCATTTAACAGTGGAGACTGGAAAAATCCTTAACATCAAATAGTAGGGATTAACCCTTAGGAATATAGCATTGGAAGGAGAAAAAGGCAGGTTTTGTGATGCAGCAATAGGGCATTTAGGAGAGGTGTTTGGACAATGAGGATGAACATGGGAGAAGCTGCAAGCAGAGAAAAGCAATCATAATTTGTAGACATTTATAATTGCACAATCATCAATATTCAAGATTAAGCATGAACAGTCAGAACTAGTTAAAGGAAGTGACAAAAGTGGGGGAAAAAGCTAGAATAAGAAGGCTCCCACTATGGTTCAACTAATGGGGGAAGCGGGGGTGTTTACTGGAATATTTGCATGTATTTGAGGAGGAGATGACAGCCAGGAAGCTTGTACCAGCAGATAAGAGCAAGACAGACATCCAGCATTTTGATGGTAGAATTTAAAGGAGAATGAATTTTAAAGCCTAGAAAAGGAAAGAATTTGAGGGCCTGGATTTGTTTGATTTTCACCAGAAATGGCTGCTTGTGGGTCTGCTGGGGAAGAATGTGGGAGGAGAATACAAAACCCATATCTTTCTCTCTCCTTTATTTTCTTTTGTTTTTCTTTCCCCCCCATATTTCATTTGGGAGATAAATACAAAGGAGCATGTGAGTGAGGCCATAAAAAGAATGTACGAAAGGAGGAGACTGACATCAGGTATTTTAAACTGCAAGAATAGTGTAACATGCTGGTTGAAGCGTTGGGTATGAATGAGTTCATCCTCAAGGTGTAAAATGTATAGGAAAAAAAAGACAAGAATGCCCCAGAAGGAGGAGGAAGATAAAGAGCAGCTGGTGAGGGAAGTGCTGGTAGAGGTGTTATTGAAGTACTCACTTCATGGCTTATGTAGAGTTCTTTCCAGTTGATTATCCATGGAATAGGGTGTGGTTTTATTTGTTATCTTAATATTTATTTTAGATTTGTTGGAAAAGAATCCAGACTCAAGCTAAAAGCTCAGATTTAATTGAATGAAGCTAAATAAGCTCAGCTGCAAATATTCCAGTATTTGCTAGTTAGTTTAAAAGTCATCGTATTGTGTTTATAGTGAAATAAGGAGAATTATTAGGATGCACATTAAATGATTACAGTGTGCACACCTGCCTCTGGCTTACACTGCATGCTCAAAAACTGTTTGTAAGGAAACACTCTTGTTTCTTCCTGGTAGTGTCTGTCTAATTAATAAATAAATGCTAAATATGAAGTCTGTGTGGTAATGAGTACTAGCATGACAGTGCCATGCCCAGAGATGTTTTCCTACTCACAGTTGCAACATTTGACATCTGGTGTGCATTGTTTTCATACTGCTGGTAAATTCTCCAGCTGGTAATCTTGATTGTGCTGACAGGCACAGCTGCTCTTCTTGGTTCACTTTTAAATTATGTTTTTGACCTTCATTGAAGAGTTAATCCCCCTCCCTTTCTTCCTTCTTTGAGTCTGTGGCCACAAATGCTTTCCAGAGAAAAACCACAAATGCTTTTGCTGCTGACTTCTATTGATCAAAAAAAGCCTTCTGTCATAAAAGCTGGAATTTTATTCTGCTACAACTAGGGCTAAGTTATAGACAGAAAACTGGGCTTGAAATAGAACACAATGCCTTGTAAGTAAAAAAAAAAAAAAAATCCCTTTTCTTTAATAGAGTAACTGTTTTGGTACAATTAATTTTGAGTACTTGCCATGAAAGAATAATGGTGTAAGAATTCATAAAAGTATAAAATATCACTTGTTTATGAGTACCATAGGGAAATGATCAGGCAGCAGCTTGTAGGGAAACATCTTGCTTTCCTGTTGTTCTAGGGTGGTAAAGAGCTTCAGTTTTTATTTCTTTCATCAATCTAGGACTCAAGTTTTATTCTTAAACCAAGGGGTTGTCACAGTGGCTGATTTTGTGCTGGTTCAATGGAATGAACATGAAAACATATTTTTGTAGCAAGACTTTCAGGAAGTGAGAAGGTTTTTAAGTGTCTGCTGTTATGAATTAGACTAATACTAGAATCGTAATTATATCAAGGGGTACGTACTAAGGAAAAAAGGATCCTGGTTTATAATCTTAGAGTGACTCTTTGTGCATTGGAGGCTAATGCGTTTAATAACAGGACCTAGCAAATGCTGGCTCTGAACCCCAGATTGTGGAGGTATTGGACGCCTTTCTTTTAAGGCAAACACTTAGACACTTGTAAGCTAGATACCAGCTCACCTGCAGACCTGGATGTGCTCAAGAGGTGGAAACACACTCAACCAGCTCTCAGCAACTCCTTAGAAGAACAGTGGGACAGGGAAGTGGAATCGGAGACTTGAAGTGGTTTGGACATCCTGACCTGCTGGTGCTTCTGGCTCTTAGTTCCGTGAGCTCTCCAAGTACCGGTTTGGAAGTATCCTTGCAGTGGGGGTTTGTTTCCTCCCGATGTAGAAAAGATGGGGTTCTGCAGCTGACCAGTCACCTCCAAACTAGACTGCCTGAATGCCAATGTATAAACTGGCTGAGCCTGCAAGAGCTGTGGAACGATTTCTCACTGTGACTAATGGTCATTTGATTTAAAGCATACTCTTTGGAAAGGTGTCCAGTCTTTTTTCGGAAAACCTGTTTCCTGGGAAAGTCACTGTTTCCTGTTGAACACTGGTTTAAAATGCCTGGTCGAACATTTAAAAGGTTTGGTGGAACGTTCCTTTAAAAGTACAGTGGATGCTTGCCAGATGAACTGAGTTCATACCTTATCACTGACACAGTCATCTCTGGTTGTGTGTCCAATTACTTGCCTTTCAGTCTCTCTCAAGGCTGGGAGTATTTCAGCTCCTCCACCACTGATGTCCCTGGCAATGTCACCTTTACAACCTGGACAGTGGATATCTTGTTGACGTCCCGTGATTCTTATGCCCTTGAACCCTTGGATCACTGCCACAAGCAGCTGATCAAAGCAAATCCTCACTGGTTCATCTGTACTCTTCCTTGTTTCTTGTCATCCCTCTTGACATGAGCAGTTCCATGATCACTCGGTGGCCATGTTTGTTTCCTTCCACATCCAATATGTGAAAACTTTTTATCTGAACAGCTTTGACTCTGTCTTGAAACTAACCTGTACCACCTATTGCTATAACTTATCCAGGCTGGTGTCTGGGAGCATCCGTTGTGATAAGTTTTAAAAAACCAGATATATCTATTTTAGAAGCTGCCAGTCCCAGAATTCCTACCTGAAGCAATACCATCAAACATTGTTTCAACATTAGATCTGTTCTTTGGGAAGATGAGTAGACTTCCCGAGATCTCCTGAAGCAAGTTTCTGCATTGCCATCTATATGACGGTAGAATTGTTACATAAGCAGACAGTCAACTATTTCTAGCCATTAGTGAGGTTGCTAGAATATTCTAGGCTGCTGTGGAAGTTTCTGGCCACAGCCATGAGAATAGATGGGAAATGTTAGTCTGTAGACTTCCCCTGCACTTGCCAAGCTCCTTTTGTAGCAGTAACTGCTGTATCAGCAAAGGTTAAGTCTTCTGAATTGAAGGACTGAAACATTAAATATCTTCATGAACTGAGGAGGTATGTTTTTTTATCTTTTGTTATCGTGATGTTGACTGACAAATTACTTGATATGGATTGAAGATCTTTGATAAGTACTTAATGCTTTTAGATTTCCTGCCCAAACCTTCTTCTCTTTCTGAGACACTAGTCTTCAGAATAACCTTCCAGATGTTTTTTCTTTTATGGACCCGTGATAGATCCAACAACTGATCACAGAAGGTCATCCTGTTACTGGAGCTACAACCTCTTTAAAGATATTCTGGCAGCTTTCAGTTAATTGGTTCCAATTTTTGTGAACTGATTAGGTTACATTCTGAGAGCTTAAGCAATTGTGTTGTCACCATTAGGAGAACAGCTCTATTCTGATGACTGCAGTGTTGCTTCTTGGAGCTCTGTCCATACTGTTGCAGGCCGTGTGCAATATTTGAGGCCTTAGCAGTTGATGTACCAGCTGATAGAGCAGTTTAAGGGTCAGTTTACACAAGGGGTTTTGAGACCTTCTGCCTTGTCATTTGGGAGTGGGAGAAATAACTCCTTGTATTCACCCATAATGTGATTTTTAGATGTAAATGGAGAACAGGAAAGAAAAGAGGTTAGCAGGTAGGCTACAGGTTAATTCACTCCTTTTAGTTACATAGTCTTCGTATTTTCTTGTTGCTTGTCTGCTTGCCCAATGGAGGACGCTGCAAAAGAAAAGAAGTTCTTCCATCTCAAATGACAGTGCAGCATATGCCTGCAATGTGAGTTCACATTCCAACTGCGTCTCTTGAAGGTTCTGGTTATGGGTAGGCAACCTTTCTTTATTTTAATGTTGTGTATCTGTGCATAATCAAGCAGGAGCTCTTTTGTCTTAGGCAGGGTCTGCAGAATATTTATTCACTCAAGGCCCTTGATATTCTGTGGGCAGGATGTACCACAGAACTTTTTTCCTCGATCTCCCAAGTTTCTTATATTATCTTGGTGACTGAGGGTAGTTGGTGGTGCGTGATGTTTTTGCTTGAAAACAGGTGCTTCCTCGCTCTGTTTCCGGTAGTGTTTGAAGTCAGAATGCTTGCTTTCCAGTGAAACACCCAGTCTCAACACCAACAATGAGCATTTTGTTCCTGTGATATGTGTAGGTATTTGAAATATTTTGTTAGCTCACTGTGGTTCTTAGTAGGTGTGAATTTGCTTCATGACCTGTGCATAGTGTTGCTAACTTTTGCAATTATTGTAAATGCTGCAATACTTTTGAGATAGCCGTGTAGTTCAGCTTCATAGGTTTTAGTTTTTGTAACAGCTGGATGACCCAGGCAATGAATTTCTAAAAATCTACTTGTAACATTGGATATAATCCATTTCAGTTGCAATTTTAAATCTTTCTTTGGCAGAAATCAGTTCTTACAACATGAAGTACTAAGCTATGTTATGGCAGGTTTATTATTGCGAAGCTTTATATGCTGTTCTTTCCATTTTCTAATGAACCAAAATCAAGTTGCTGTGCAAGATATGGGGTAGCAGTCATGGAGACTGTTGCGTCTAGCTGTGTTTGAAAACATCTGTCAGCAACAAGTGCAGTCTACACCTAATGTTGTGATTGCAATATGTGAACAGAAACTTTGACAGTTGATTTCATTTTCCAGTACACGAAGACATAGTGGACAGGGAGACCATGTCCAATTCATTTTTCCTGTTGAGATGTTAGGTGTCGTAATCAGATTTATTTGCCTTTACTAACACTGTATAATTTAGCAAAATCACTTCCCTCTATGTTTGAAGTGTTACATATGACAAACACTGGTTGTAGGGACTCTTGTTGGATTTCTGATGATGGGCTTCTGTGTTTTACCTTGTGAATAAAAGGTCTGTAAAACCCCTTTGTCAGGAGAAGGGCAGTTATCCAGTGTTCACTGGGTGAAGAAATACATCCTGGAAGAATCTTAATTCTAACTTGAAAATTAGTGGAAAAAATTACTGAGCCTGTTTAGTTAACAGAAATTACCAAGTTAAATAATTCAGTTATTCATTTCAGACCACAGAAACAGTCTTTTAACTTCAGGAGACAGGAAAAGTATATGTCACTTATACTTTTTCTTTTTTTCTTTAATCTGCACTCTTGTCTGGAGACTGGAGAATTGGTCAGAAATTTTCACTTGAAAACAACTCTGTTCATACAACAGAGCATCCAGTTCTCTCATAAAAGTAAGGTATTTATATTTCTTGGAAATAACCTTAAGTGCTATGATACCAGTTAAAATATTTGGCTCGTAGAGTTTTGTGGAAATTATGGGCTCTGAGATGGGAAGATAAATTCACTTTTGGGGTTGAGTTCTTGCGTAAAACCAGTAGTTCTGCAACCCTCCTTGTATTTGGCTGACATATTTTAGAACAAAGCATGGACGATGCAAATGTAAATGCAATAACCTGGCTTAGCACCTGCGATTCAGAATGGTATGAATGACATTTTAAGGTACGTGGCAGTATTTTAGAAAACCTCTACAAGAGTCTGGGACGCTGAGCTGAATAGGTGATTGGTTGATAAATTAATTTAGACTGTCTAAATATATGTGTGAATTACTTAGATTAAAATGCTTTAGTTTAGTTTCCAACTTTCTTAAAATTTGATTTTTTTTTTCCCTAATGCATTATATTAATGGTTTTAGGTACATAAATAGTGTATCGTGATATACGTAATCCACAGAATTAATTTGAGCTTGGAAAACTGTTGGCTTTGAAAGAAACTTGTAGTAGTATTTTTAGTGCCTGAGAGCCAGAAGAATGCCAGCAGTATGTCTGTGTATCTTTTGCCAACATGGCAATCGTCCTTTTGCTCTTCTCCTCCTTTTGCTCTTCTCCTCCTTTTGCTCTTCTCCTCCTTTTGCTCTTCTCCTCCTTTTGCTCTTCTCCTCCTTTTGCTCTTCTCCTCCTTTTGCTCTTCTCCTCCTTTTGCTCTTCTCCTCCTTTTGCTCTTCTCCTCCTTTTGCTCTTCTCCTCCTTTTGCTCTTCTCCTCCTTTTGCTCTTCTCCTCCTTTTGCTCTTCTCCTCCTTTTGCTCTTCTCCTCCTTTTGCTCTTTTGCATGGCACCTTCTCATCACATATGATAGGTGTACGTTCCAACTGTGTTACAGGAAAGCTTCCCAGGAGACAGAGCAGCAGAGGGTGCATGTTGCTGCCAAAATGGGTTGTTACTGCCTAGAAAATCAATTGAGAATAGGTGACCAAATGGTTCTCATGGTGGAAGCATGTACCCAGCTATAAAGCCTGTAGACCTCTGGGTGATGTAGAATTTTGAAAGAATATATAGGGTTTGGTGCTGCTTTTCTTTAAGGTGCTAGAAAGCATTTTCATTAAGTGCATGACATCCTTGGTTTTTCATTATATTTCATCTCAATAGAGTCATGAATGGAAAAAGTTTGGTTTATAAATTATTCTGTCCAAAGCACGTCTTGAGCATGTAATGAGAAAGCTAAACACATGAAGTACTCCCCAGATTTGCTGAAGAACTGAATGTGCTGCCATCTGGTAGTTGTACTCTGTCCTCTTGGCAGCATTTGATTGACTTCAGTTTTCTCCCACAGTGCTGTCAGTCTTCTGGCTTTAACTTTATATTCATTTTACATTGTATTTATGCTTTAAAAAAAACCATGAAACTGTTGTGACAAACTAATACTTTTCTGCGAATGAAAGGAGAAGAGTACCTCTTTAAAGAGTAGAGAAAAGTCTTTTTGGTATTAGTTGGTGTCTAGGTTGTTTCAGAATCTTCGTCCAGGAGACACAACTTGGAGTGGTTTTTTTAAAGGTATACTAAAAATATTGAACTTCAAAAATAGCTGGAATGTTCATGACACAAAGGTGAAACCATATATTGTCCCTGTAGCAGTTAACATTTATTCCAGGGCAGAAAGACCTGTTAGTTTTGGACTTGAATGATAGAGGGAAACTTTGCAGTGTGCATCCAAAGGGACTGAGAGGGAGGAAGGTTCCCCAGGCAGCATCTGCAGCACTGGGCTTGGGGAGTTGGTTGCTCAGTGGTTTTGGTTGGGTCAGGAGGGAAAGAGGGAGACATTGAGCATATGGATGGGAAGTACACGGAGCAGGAATCAACGTCTGAAGGTTGGTTACCTGTTTTGTGCTTTATGGAAGGGTGGGAAGCAAAATCAAGGGCTTCATCTGGCGTTTCCCTTTTTCATTGGGAACTGTGCGCACGAGGTTCCTCCTCCAAGCTGCAGACAGATCTCTGGTGACCAACTGGATTCCCACCTGTTAGGGCCCCTCATCAACCTCACTTGTCTCTAGGAAAGCAAACCAAATCTGAATATTCTCAGGGACAGTAACATTTCTGTTTATAGCTGCATTGTTCTTAATCTACCTTTTCTCAGCACAGTTTCCTCACAGGGAGGCTTCCATGGAGCTGAGTGGAGGATTAATTCAGGAAAACTTTTTCTGTTCCTGCATTTTGTGCTCCCAGGCACAATTTCCCCCAGATGTGGGTTTGTTCAACTTGTAAAGCTGACGGACCAATCAAATTCAATTAAGAGCTTTCCAATTTTGTTCTTTTTTGTTTGCTTTTAATTTTTATGTCTTAAAAATCTCAATCTAATCCACTGTACAATCTGGACTTAATGCAAAATATGATGTTGGGATATAAAAATGTAACAAACTGTACAAATAAGCTCTGTGGTTGCATTTAAAAATATCAAATATTCTTTGATCTTTTATTTACTGGAGTTCTTATGGCTAAGAACAAAAGAGATATAACTGTAAGAATTCACTTGGGAGTTTATCTGAAATTGTCTTGACACGGCAATGTTATCCTTTCATATTATTTGTTAGATAACATATTTTAAACACTGTTATCTTAGATCTGTCTCGTTTTTGTTGTACATAAGGCAGCCATAGGTGAAGGTATTAAGAAGTGGTCGGTGTAAAACATCTGCATTTGTTCCGTCAGACAAAGTATCCAAATAAACAGGATGCAAGGAAAGGCTTTAAGAAGGGTTTTGTTATGTGTGTTTGGGGTGTTTCTGTGAATAGAAATGTACAGATGCTAGTGTGTAATGGTTTGGGGGTTTTGTATGAGAAATGTGTTTTTCCTTTTATAGGAAATGAAGTTTTGTATTAGAAATGTGTTTTGGACAGCTATTTAAGCATAGCTACTTGATAATGTATTGATAGATTATTATCTGTTTGTCCCCTCTTGTATTTCCTTTCCTTGTTCAAAAACTTGCTAGAAACTTGCTTAACTAACTTTTAAAAATAACAGGATTTATACATGTAATGTGGATTCAATGAAGCCTCATGTTTTGCTCCTGCATTTATTGAAGGATCTATTAGGCATTTAACTTGGGGTTGTGAGATGAGCCAAGCCTATGCAAAAGGTTAATCCAGAACTTGGGGCAGCACAAATCAGGTCTGTTGTAGGTACAATGAAAAAACTTGATTATAAGGTTCATTATAATCATGATAGTGCTAATATTTCTTCTAGTTCAGTAAAAAGCTTCCTCTCTTATGCCTCTTGGCAACATCCTTGGGCATCGGTGCTTTTTATTGTATAATGTTGCTACAATGATTTGCTAATAATGTTGACCAATCACTTTATAAGCAATTTCATCTCTGAGTCCTGCCTGCCTATGAGTGGACCGCTGGTTTGCCTTGATTGTCATTCTGAGGATATGTGCTACTATGCCCATTGAACAATTTTGCTTTTACACTGTCATCCTATCCCACTTGGCATTTAGAAATTTTCACGGACCTGAAGGAATGTCTTGGGTCTGCCAGTCATAAAATAAAAAATACCCTTCGTCCACTTGCTTTTCTTCCTTCTCTTTAAACTTACAAAATATTATAACATCTCCAAAAATTGTCAGTTACATTTAGGGGGAAACTGTAACAGATTTGAAAGGAATCTTTTCTTCTTGAAGTGGTAAATCACAGTTGCAACCAAAATTGTTTTGAAGTAGGAAGGTGTTCATAGATCAAGCAGAAAGGGCAGAGATCAAAGTTTTAACAGTAAAATTAAAACCTTTACAAGTTTTTAATTAAATCTCATTCTGTGATTTAACTGAAAACAAGACCACCTAAGAGCAGACACCAGGATTCCCTTATCAAGAAAAGAATTAAAAAGAAGCTGCCAGTGAAATACAAAATGTTTCTTCGATGCAGTGGTTACAGTCTCAAATCACTTTCTGCTCAATTAATGCAAGTTATTCTTGCTGAACTTCAACATCTACGCTCTTTGTCACAACCCATTGCCTCATTGCAACTTATACATTTTGCAGCATTTGAATGTTTTAATGAAATAATGTACATATAAAAACTGAAATATGCAGTTGGCTGCACTTTCAGGAAGCTGTAATTTCTAAATGCCAGTGACTTCTTTGTTGTGAGCTTTAGATTGTAGCAGGAATCATTTCTAGTTCATAATTTAATAATTGTTTGAGCGTTACATTGTCTGAGCGTTAATGAATCACTTGAGATGTGCAGCTCCTGAGGGACATGAAGGCGAGTGCTCCTGCTTTGGTGGTCCCTCCAGGGCCACTTCTGCCTCAGGCCCGTGGAAATCCTCTTATCAGCTCCACTGCAAAGGGCAAAAATGACATTATTTTAACAGCAAGAGTATCTTTTCAGAAGTGAACAGTTTTGCTCCTTAGTAGTAAAATGCACCTCACAATATAAAACGTCTTAAACAGATTTTTAGCGTCACTGAGTTACAATAGAGCTGTAAACCGAAATTTCATGTACACATACGCATACTTCCCCTTTCTGGCTTTTACTTTCTGGCTGAAATATTCCAGAGCCATCTCAAAAGGCCTGCTTTTAAAACTTCTTCACGGAAAAGATACCTGTTGACAGAAACACAATTGCTCTTTGGGTTCATTTATTTGTCAGTTGGCAAATAAATATTTAGAGGAAGTCTTTGGTTATTTAGGTGGACAAGTAAGTATTTTAGGCAGCGAAATTTCTTTTTTGCATCCTGAACATTGCACTCTGAAGTGTTAGTTTATCTCTGTCAAATAGTTTATTGTGTCTAACTCGTCCATCAGGTATATTTCTATGTGCAGTTTTTGAATCTCCCTAAGAAATAGACTTATAAACCACAGAGTGCCACAGTTATTTTTATTTTGTCTTCATGCTGGATATTCCTTTCTTCTATTTTCCATGCATTGGGTCATCCAGTTTACCTTTTCTACACATCTGTTACGGCCTTTCTCTTCTTGTGTTAAACATTAATGCAAACAAAATAAAAATTAAATAATCCCAGTTGTTTGCGGCTTTTCAAGTTGCTTTGTAGTTTGCCCTCAGACTTCAGTGATGGAACAGCTTAATTGTTCAATACTTCCAAGCTTGCTTTGTGCCCTCTATAGTTTTGCCCGTCTTCTCACTTGATAATACTCTTGACTTTTCCACAGACTCACATTTCAAGGCTTCCTCCTGGAGCCGTGGCCGGACAGTCCGTGGCGATAGAAGGAGGGGTTTGCCGGCTGGAGAGTCCAGACAGCTGAACAGCTGATTCCTCGCTTCATTGCAAAGAATGTGAATGACTTTTTGTACAATAAGGGGTTTTTTTTGTGTTTTAACAGATGTTAGAAATTCTACTCTTGTTTTACACCCCGTATTGCAGCCATGTGCACCATAACTTGAGACAAGTACTGCTGTAGTTTATGTTCTCACTCTGTGAATGGGAGTGCGTGCATGTTCATTTTTCCCCCTAATAAAATAGGATCTCTTCCCGGTTGTGCAAAGATTATGTATGATTAATGACTGTGTTTTCATTGTTTTACGTTTGAGAAATAACCGAAAGTCAAAAAAAAAAATTTAAAGATATGGTCACAATTGTCATTCATGTTCTAAATTTAAAAGTAACAGGCCTTTGAAGTGGCTATAGAATTATGCAAAAATTATTATGATTTCAAAGTTTCTCAGTAGTTTGAGGAAATCCAGTGATGGTTTAAACATGGGTTGTTTTTTTTCCTCCCCAATAAGGAGGATCTTTTTTTGTCAAATAATGGTTTCAGTGAAACAAACTAAAGCAAAATTAAGGCTAGAATTGTTTTTAAAGTCTGATAGGTCATATTTCTGTTCCCAAACTAAGCTGTTAATAGCTTCAAGCTGTATGTATTGCAAAAAGCTTATATGAAGATAAGATAATGTATCGTTAACGCAGTCTTTATGTATAATGGAATATTACAATGTAAATAAGAAAACAAAGTTTATGGAAAGATTCAATATTATTCTTTGCTTCTGTTTTAAATCTATTTTTAAGAGAGGTACAGAAATGGACATATTACTGGATGCAAAGTGCAATGTGTATGAAATGGATGTTAGGAGGTCTGATATTAGCTTTCTTATTGATAAAGCAGCTTCCTAAAGTCCAGCCACAGCATGGGTATTTATATAACTGTGTGTATTAAGTATGTACTGTGCATAAATTTACTGTAATTCTTTTATACCTTCAACAAGACTGCATTATAAAGTGTAATCTTTGTCTGCCTTGTGAAGCACTGGCAGCTCAACTGGCCATTGTCACCAGTACTAACACATTCGCCTGAGTCCTAAAAGTGAGTTCTGACACACAATCTTCCATTTGGTATTTTTCCTTCACAGCACGGGCAGCAATAGAAGACTTCTGGAATGAATTCATTGTCCTGATAAGTATGCCAAAGAGAAACTAAAATAGTTCATCTTTTTCCCTGGTGGATATTTGAGAATTCTGTTTTCAGAAATAGTGGATGAATAGATATTCAGACTGTATTTGCTTAATCGGGCATTGTACTTGCCTGTTTTGTAATGTTGTGCCTGCCTATAACAGAACTACTTGACTGATTAAATGGTTACATGGATTGTAGTACCAATCTTTCATGGAAAAAAAACATAATAAATTTTTTTTAATAGCCTGAGTTCCTTTTCACTATTACATTACAGGATACATTGAGATATCATCGTTGTGTGTTGTTTTTTTTTTATTGTGACATAAATGTCCCATAGGTGAATATATTTCTATAAGTTCTGTAAATAATATAAAACAGGAGCTTTCCAGGTTGCAAAAACAAAAAAGTAGAACGCATTGATCTTGAATGTCTGAGATGTCAGGCTGGGTCCTCAGTGATATACTCGTGAAATGAAGAAGGATATGAGAACACTTCTGAAATGTTGCACCTAGACAGCTGTTTTGTCTCGGCCATTAAAATTGCTCTAATGTGCAACATTAAATGATTGGGTTGATGCCTCACCATGTAGTGTGTGAAAAATTGGTCATCATGTGTACGGGTTTGTACATACTCATAATGAAAAATGGCATTGTTTTTGGAAGAGCTAGAGTAACCATATTAGCCTGCTTTCATTCTAAAAGTGCTTTTCAGTGTTGATTTCATAGAAACTTTGGCATAAATTTAGTCGTTCATGGAATAAGCATGGCAGAATGGTCTGTAAATTGATAAATTGCTTCTTCCTCTCACTTATCTCTTTATGGAGATTTGTTTTCTAGCATATGATTTTTTTTCCCCCACACTATCTCAAAATTGTGTATGTATACATATACAAAATCATAACTTAAACAGCATTGAAATTGAGCAGTTTGCCTTTTCATTGTCCAACTTTTCTTCCTTCTCTCTAGGTAGAGGAAAAAAAAAAATTAAGAGGATTGTCTAGAGAATCACAAGGTGCAGAGCACAAACCAGGCACACAGCTGAGTTTCTACCTAAGGTACTTATGAGAAGGAAACTGTATTAGCACATAGGAATTTACAT
Organism: Patagioenas fasciata; assembly: GCF_037038585.1. Lineage (NCBI taxonomy): Eukaryota > Metazoa > Chordata > Aves > Columbiformes > Columbidae > Patagioenas > Patagioenas fasciata. Next base: position 6,369,864 of record NC_092522.1, on the reverse strand, counting down.
ATCAATAATCTTGAAGAATGGCAGGAGTAGAATTTCCTATTATCCAGCTCCCACTTAAGCCAATGAAAGATCTTCCACTATTTTAATTATGGGTCTAATTCTGATACTAGTTCTATTTTGAACTTAAAAGTGGCTTATTAAAAATAAACGGTGGGGACGCCTTGCAGTGACGTGGTCTGTGAACTCCTGTGTGTGATGAGTAACCATTGCCATTGGCATAAGCAGATACAGTACAAGAGGAAGTTATACAGTTGGCAGCAATAGCTGGCTAAAATTATAAAGGAAGGGCAACCAGATGAAATACATATAAATACAAACAATTTGGATACTGTTGATTTTATGCTCAAACATGCGATTATGTGTTCTAGAGTGTTTTGTAGCAGACAGGTTGGTGCCAGGGTCATCAGTCTTCTGCCGTAGTACATTTCACTGCTAAAAGCTTGCAATAGCTTAAAACAAACCTAACGTATAACCCATTTTCAGTCATCCTATGCTTTAGTCTTTGTACCTTAACAACATGGTCTTGCAATGAGTGATCTCAGAGAGCTGCAGCTGAGCAAGTCGTGGCAGAGGCCTGTACACTAGGTAGGGAGGAAGAATGTGCTTCTCTGCTTGTGAACTAACCTCTAGAAACACTGAAGTGTAAGTGATCTGACTGAAGAGGCAGAGGGGGCCTGATTTTGGGAAACAGAAGCCTTTTCCTCTGTCAAGGCCAATATGGAAGGTACTGTGAAAGAAGAATGAAGCCCAAGCGGAAGCAAAGCCGCTAATAGATCCAGGGTTATTAGCAAGGCTGTGGTAACTGCTGTCATTGCCTAAAATGCAGGTTAAGAGCAGAGTCTAGAGAAATAAGCCAAAATTACTGGGTTTTATGGTATTACAGGTGAAACAGGTGCAACTTTTCACAGTTCCTACAACTTGCAGGAAATTGTATTGAGATTTTATATGGAAGCTGACACGACCGATAGCTTGAGGTAACGGGTTCCTGTAGTAAGTCTAAATATAGCACTACTGCTTAATAAAACTTACCCCTTCTCTTTTTGCCCATTTTTACAGGAAACCTTGTGGTAAATTGTTCTGTTCTAATAGCCCTGTGCTTGATTATTCCCTCCATTATGAGATAACACAGAGATAAGGAGGACTTTTACACTGACTTTTATTGTTTTAGATCCTATAGTGACAAACCATTTATCTTCCACATAACCTGAGCAATAAATCCCCATAAAGACCATTAGCATCACTTAATGATGATTTAAACACAATAAACGTCTGTCTTGTTACCCACTCCCACCTGCCTAATGAACCAAATAAAACATGTTAATGACCACATGAACAACAGATACAGTGAGAACAGCTTTCCTATGGCTTTGTGCCTTAACTATAATATCCTCACTTGCCTTAGAAGTCACCATCCCTTGTGGAGCCTGTCGGCTACAATAAATTGTACTAGATATTTAGGCTAGGTTTGCCCAATTTGTTCTGCTCAGTTACATTACTGTAAATATCCACATAGACATACAGAAAGAGACCAACTAAACTCATCTTCCTAAAACAAAAAGCCTTTCCAGGTTGTTAAAACGCAGTTTTCAGAAAGCACCATGTGAAGGCAAGTGTTTGAAGTGAGATCCTATCCCCAGCAAGGTCACTTGGAGCTCGGCCATCGGCTATGACAGAGCCGACATGTCACCCTTGGAGGTGTTTCTTCTAGAGGACTCAGTAATTATGAGTTCCTTAATGTCAAAACTGGAGACATTGGAAATAAAATGATGCAAGATGTTTTGATGATTTAGGCTTATTTTTTTGGATTATTTGGCCTAAGTGGTGGGTGTGCAGAGTTTGAAAAGCCAAGTGGAAGAATTAAGCCACAGATTAATCAGATGTAGCCAGGCGATGACCGCTTTAAAAGAAGCTCTTCATTAGCTAAGGGCTTTCAGCGTAGTTTTATTATTTAAACACTTTTCCTAAAGGTGATCATTTCTGCAGCCCTGGTTTCACTTCACGTGCATGTGTTTGAATGGTATAGACTCCATAGCATCACAGCACAAATGTCAGCAAGGATTGTGGTTTCCTCCTCAGCAGTGGCAAAACCCTCGTGTTCAAGGTTAAATGTCAATAAACCACAATACCAGCCTGGACTGTAACATCTACATGCACTGTACCTGCAGTATAAATCCTATTAAACATACTTTTCTATAATTGTTTCCTTAAAATATAAGTTGTATCTGACTGATACAGCTGGGCAGTGTGACACCTTGCTGGAAATCTGGCCCTGCTGCCCGTGGGCCAGAGGAAATTCAATTTCAACTTGACATCAAATTCTCCACATTTGAAAACGCTGTTGCTTTTATTTTTAGTGGCTAAAAGTCAGCTCCATTGCCTGTGGTGCTACATTGTGTGCAGGTGCCCAGGTGCTCTGAGGAGATTCTGGGGCTGCCCCACCCCAGGTGTGGCCCATTCAGGCCCGTTCCATCCGGTTCCAACCGGTTCCAACAGCTGCTCCCCACACAGCCCAGCTCCTCCATGGTGCCAGTGCCACCTCAGGGGAAACCAGCTTAAGAAAGGGACAGAACAGCACCCAACAGCGAGAAGTAAGGTAAAAAAAATTTAAGAAACAGCCCTGTGGGAGGGTGTGGATGAGTTGGGGATGAGGGGGTGATGTTGAGCCAAGGAAAGAGGGGCATAGGAAAGGTCGTGTTTTAATTCATCTTTGTCTCTCACTATCCAAATCTATTTTAGGTGGCAATAAATTAATTTTCTCTCAGGTTGAGTCTGTTTTGCCCATGATGGCACTTTACAAGTGATCTCCCTGTGGTAACCTCAACCCAATAACTTTTTAATCTTATTTTTCCCCCCCCCGCTGTCCTTTTGAGGCGAGGGAGGGAGCAGCTGGTTGGGTGCCAACACACCACAGGTACCGATTTCAGTCACATCCAGAACTCCCTTCAGGACCAAATCCAAAAGTAATACTTCACAGGAGATATTCTCCTGGTAGGTCAGTTTTCTCTCAGGCTAGTGAACTCATTTTTTGTGCCCTGCAGCTGCGTGATTGTCAGAGCTAATGTAAAGGAGACAGAAGCATGTGGCCATGAGAGGGATGGGGAGGATGGGATAACCCACTTTTGGCTGACATTATACCAGATTAGGTATAAAATGAAACTGCCCCCTCATTGCACTTGCTGTGGTTATTCATCTTGTTGGATTTTGCTTTTATTCTGTTCCAGTCCATCTCTGGACATAAGTACTACAATGCACCGTGGACGTTGTTGGGAAAGACTTGCGATGTTTATAAAATAGCATTCGTGTCTAATTTTGCAGGAATTGACTCGGTTTAAGTGCAATCTGATGAAGAAACAGTTTCTGAAGTTTGAAGGCCAGTCCTTTGGAAAGGCGGTGAACTCCTCTGGGGAGATAAGAACATGACAAGTCTTAAGGTAATTAACTGTCAGTGTTGTAATGTGATGGCCTTTGAAACCAATGCTGTGTGTCTGCGGAGGGAAAGGAGATGGTTTCAGACCCCATACTTATTGTATTAATGTGTTACGTAACATCCGTGGAAGAAAATTAGCAAACCAAAAGACAGAGTATGCCACTGCACAGCAGAAAACACTTTATGATGTATGACTTGCAAAATGTTACGATTTGAAAACTGCAGTCCTCAGGGAAAAGGATGAATTAATAGAAAAAGCCTAATTTTGTGTGTATCCTTCGCACATAAAAAATAGTTAATCCCAGGTAATTTCAAGAATCTTGAGCAATGTCAGGGAGGTACCTAAAGTGGAAGACAACTCAGAAATAGGGAAACTCAACTATAAATGATGAACAGAAACCCAAGATAGATTTCACTGTTAAAAATAATGTACAAGGGGCAGAAGGCAACTCGATTATCCTGTTGTCCAAAATGTGACTCAGACAGAGTTTTAAGTTCAGGTATGAGCTAATGCTGTTTTCTTCTTTTAGTGCTTTTCTATTTTATTTGTTTTCAATTTTGAAACTAAGATGCCATGGTTTGGGTTTTTTGGTGGTGGTGGTGGTTGCTGTTGCTGGGGGCTTTTGCCTTGCTAGAGTAAAAGTATTTTTACTTTAGGTATCTCTCAGGTCACATAGGCTCATTTAAAACAACGATGCTTTTACTTCTGTGGAGATAACAAGTCGGGCTTGTGTATGTTCATCTATGTTGTGTATTCACTATTCTCTGTTCCTCTTTCTTCTCTCTTTGCCCAATGGCATCGTTTGTCTCAGTTCAATAGTCTTAGCATTGGGTAAACAATAAAGTTTCCCAAGTTAAATTAATGTATGTGGCCATAAAGAATAAAGAACTGCAGTAAGTTCCTGAATCGAAAGGAGACTGATAAGGCTCTTACACAGGATTTTTTTCCACAGTTAGGGCAAAAATGGAGGTTGCTGTCAGCTCCAGTTGGCACAAATCTGGAAGAAACCAGGTGTCATTTGTTTCACTGATTACAGAATAGCTTTATGCACAATTAAGAACCTTTTAGGTTGATGCAAAAAAAGTGGTTGTTGGTTGGTTTGTTTGTTTGTTTGTTTTTCATTTTCTCCAGTTTATTTGCCAGTTTATTGCTTAGGTTTTTCACAAATGGTAAAAATCACCTGTACAATAATGTAGTGCTAGGTTTACATAGAATATCACCTGGAGAAGCCAGTGCATCCCTGCTGGCAACAGTGAAGTTGGTGAATGTGACGAAGGACCTGTATCTGCTTTCTGTACTGCTGCTGTTTATTTTTCCTGCCCCACAAATTCTCCACCAAAGATGTCCCCCCATAAGTGCACAAGCAAACCTTTTGCTAATGACAATGCAATGTTCAGGTAATTTTGCCATGAGCAATGCTGTGTCCGTTATATAAAAGCAGATACAGTGCCTTTTTTGGTACAGGTCTTATAACAGAAAAATCACGTAATCTTTTGTTTCTTCTTTGCTGAAACCTTTCATGTGCTGGCAAGAAGACATGAGCCCTTTTCGCCAGCCTGGTAACTAATTAATTCTTCTTAATTCTTCTTACCGGAAACTATTTCAAATGAGAGCTGACATCTCATCCTTATCTTAAATTTTCTAATTATTTATATTTTACTGGCCGAAAAGCTGCAAGGCCTTGCTCTTTGTTAGTTGTATGCCAGTAAGGATACCAAGTATATTTAGTTTTGGTATGTCTTGCTAAGAAAAAAAATGCAGTAGTACTTAGCAGTGGATCTTTCCTCCCAGTTTGCTCCCCAATGAAACAGTGCAGCTCCCGAACTCCCTGTCTGTACACACGTGTGCACAAATCCAGGAAGGGTCACCTGTTGTTTATTCTTTTCTGTCCTCCTGATTATCCGTAACACACCTGTGGTTGCTCATGAGCTGCAGAGGCTTCCTGGTGTGCTTGGGGCCTGTTTAGGGCAGGAGGTTGAGGACTTTGGTCCAACTCTAGGGAGATGATGGGGGAAGCTCTGTGACATGCCATCGTATCCTGTTGAAGTCTGGGATTAGGCTTTTGGTCTGAAGCTCTGGTGAGTGATGATGTAAGTCCAGGACAGGACCGAGGCTGAAGGGATGTGATGAGCCTTTCTGCTCTCCTAGGACAGACCATCCTCACGTGCAGAGATGGAGGAATCCTGGGATTCCCCCTTTCTGTGCTATAGCTTTTTTGGCAGACTTCTTTTGACTTTAGTGTAGTAAATAGAGTTTGTCTCCTGCTTGGAGATGATTCATCTCTCATTATGTTTAATAATTAGGATTCCATGCTCATCCACTGCTTCTTCTGTGCTCTGTCAAAGTGAGCAGTCTCTGCTCTGAACAGCTCCATCTATTGGCATTACATTGCCATTTCAGGAAAAAAGGTTAAAAAAATAAAAATCCCCTCCAGTTTCAGCAGCAACAAGAATAGCCTTTTTGCTTGGACTATAAAGAGAAATTGTGGTCATGGGGCCTGGTGCCTGACTCTGAAACCCGCTGGCTAAAACTGCATCTCTGGGCTCCCTCGCATCTTAAGCATCCTCCGAAATCCAGAGTGCTCCGTGTCTGCTGAGCATGCTGCACATCTGGGCAGAGATGTGGAGGGAAACCCTCAGCACCTCGTGTCCTCACACCATTTCATTTGGATTCCCAGTCTAGAGTTGCCGCAGCCTGCTAAGGGTGCGATTGCTGTGGAGGTGGCTGGCAGCACAGGGTGGCCGTGGGGGACTCGTGGGTGCTGCACGTAGCTGGAGGGTGCAGCTGGATAATAAACTGTGGAAAGAGGCAGAAGACATCCCTAGAAAGCTGCAGAAAGGGCAGCTCTGTTCCTTCGGGCAGTCTCTGGTGAGCAGCAGAGCCACCGGCTGCTGCAGCCTGTGCCAGGGCAGGACCGCCCCATGGGAGCACCATGCTCCCCAAGGGCAGACAGCAAGGGTGGAACACGGATTGCTGGGGATGAAGAAGTGCAGTGGGTGGCATGGTGGTTGCTGTGGACGAACGTGTGGTGTGGAGACGGTGAGGGATGAAGAAGTGCTGCAGGTGGCACAGAGATTGCTGTGGATGAACATGTGGCGTGGCCATCAGTATGGATGGAGAGGTGCACGGAGATGGCTGTGAAGAAGGCCTCGCAGGTTGCTATGTCAGACCTGGCCACAGGAGGGTACCGCAGACAGTGACACAGCCGCTGACACAGCTTCAGCATTAGAACCAACACGTGACATCACATCTTGCTGCTCCATGCCCTCTCCTGCCCCTCCACTACACACGTGCTTGTGTCGGAGTTAGGCACAGCATCAGCCAGTTGTACCTTTGTACAATATATTAATCCTCCAGGGTGTTTTCTCCCCTGGGCTGTTGGGACCGCACCTTCTGGATTTAGGCTTCATGCTTTGCTTGAGGCTTTAGCAAAACGCTGTGAGAACTGCGTGATCGCCCAGCACACCAACCACGGGGAGCGAGGCTGCTTCCCAACCTGGCTTCCTAAATACATCAAAAGTAAAGCAGCCTTTGCAAAAAGCTGGTGCTGGGGGAGATTGAAATTCAATGCATACTTCTTTCTGTTTTTAAGGACCTAGAGCCCAATGCTGAGTGCCAGTAAATTCAGTCATCTCCCTGGTGGCTCCGTACATGCTGGGCTCAACGCTGTGGTTGTGTTTGAGCAGCTGCACATCTTGCACTAGGCATGAATAAGGCTGGCATCAACAAGGGCAGCTTCAAATGCCTGTAATTCCCTAAAGCTGGAGCCATTTAAAAAATTAAGGTTACAAACATGTTCACAAGCAAAGAGTTTTGCCTTTTATGGTTTATATGAGTTTCTGCTTCAAAGAAATTATTATCTGCATTCTTCAAAGTGTTGTCTTCTTCCATCTGCCTTCTTGAAAACGGTGTCTTCTTCCAGCTGCTTGTGGTGTGGGTATAAACAGGATTACAGAGCATCTAGTGCTTGATATCAAATATCGGATGTTTTCAGTATTGATACCTTATATTAGTGACCTGGTCCTAAAGCAAGAATGAGGCTTTGTTCAAAGTACCTGCTTATTATTTTTATTATTTGTTTTTAAAATATCATCTTCTTTGAGGGACATCACATTTTCAGAATATCAGAAAGCAGTATACTTTATGATGAGAGTAAATATTCTGATTTTTTGGTGAAGGCTTTTTTTCTCCCCTCCATAAAAGGCAGAAGAAATCTGCTAGTTAAATAAATGCAAACATTTTGTTTCTCATGCTATCAAATGCAGCATGCAATATGATCCAGCCTCATTTGTGAAGAAACAGTTCTAGTTGCACAGATGAAAAATTATACTTAAAAGGCAAAGCCAAACCAAAACTCTGTAGCTTGTTTACTTATCTTCAGTTGTGATTGTCCTTTGGAGACTGAAGCCTGGCCTGGAGCTGACATAATGCAAGATAGATTGCTTCCATGGACTTCAGCGGGAGTTTGGATTGGGATTTTTGTGAAACTCTAAATGCCTCTCAGAGGACATGAGTATAACTTCTTCATGATGGAAAAAGTGGGATATGAACACTGTAATTTCCAACCTCCTGCACTTCTGCAGCCTGAGGCGGCTGTGGCCATAGGGTTCAAGATTTATTCTTCCTAAAAAGCTGGGCTGTAAAGAGACAAATGGCAGTTGCAGCTGCGGGTGCATTTCTGGAAGGTGCTTGGATGACATTCTGTTGGGAGCTCGAGTTCTTCTCAGTGGAGTTGGGTGGAGCACCTTGTAGATGAGGAAAAAAGACGAAAACTAAAACTGAGTTGCTTTCACTTCAGAAGCTTTGGGGTTGTATTTCTAACAAAGTGAACCTCAGACCAGACAAAGAAGCTATGTTCTCAAAACAGCCCCAAATTCTGCCTCTTAGCTGAGCTACCCTAACCAATTTGCAGCAGCCTTAAGAGGTCTTCACAGTTTGAAGAAAAACCACTACCAGGACATGGGAAATGTGAGTGAGTCTGATTTGGTTATGGAAAAGCTACTAGGCAGAAGTATGAAAAGCTTGCTGGTAAATCATTTACAAGAAAATATCTTGCTCAGCATGAGGTTTGCAGTGAGGGGGTCATATTTAATGACCTGCTTCAAATGTTATTATAAATCATTGCTTCCTCACCAGCTAAATCACAGCTGCCTAGTGCTCTGTGTGCTCTCCTGTAGAAATGTCGCTAACTTGTGAACATGTTGGAGTTTGGAGCCACGTGGTCCCATGGGATGAAGGGAATTGCAGGAAACACGAGGAGCTATGAGGTGTGTTCCAGGGGGGCAATGCCCGTCCCTGACTAGGCCACGCAACCCTGCAAAATGCAAGACCTTTGGGAGGTGTTTGACAAGACGCTAAACTTGAGTAACCTAAATGGAAGCATGTCCCTGGTGCAGAAGCAAGAACAGTTTTCAGGAGGATAAAGAAGGTGTTTATCTTTGGTTGAATGATGTCATTGAGCTAGGCAGGGAAACTTCTTCCAAACTGCGTAATAGACCTCATGCCCACCTGGGATGGTCAGCAGAAGTTCGCAATAAATTGCTCCACACCCACCCTGGGCAAAACCTCCAAATCTTCCTCCCTTGAGTTATGCACAATCTGCAACAGTTAGATGTGCAGGAGTGATGGCAGCTTGTGGGTACATGGCAGCCTGACCAGAAGGGCATCTGTCTGTGGCGGGAGAAACTCCCACCCCGTGGAAAATAAACATCTCGCCTCTGAAAGGCAGCAGCCACCGCAAACACCAGGGACCTCAAATCCCACATTCAGTTCTTGACTGAGGAGAATCCCCATGGTGCTAGAAGAAGGCTATGGGCTCCTCTCACCTTCTTAATTTTACACAAAGAAGTGAGGGAGAAAAACCTTAGGTCAGTCTGTCTGCAGAATCAGCAACTCCTTCAAAAAGGAGGATGTCAACAGAGAATTGGTAGCTTGTTACTTTTTCTTTTTTACCTTTAGATCATTACTTAAAAAAAAAAAAAATCCATGTGCATTGCATATTCTTTGTCCTTTCTGCCTATGTGAGAATCACAGCAGTTCTGTAGGTCGTTTAGGAAGAGTTTATGGGAACGATATGCAAGTGAAAGCAGTATTTCTTTTGATGGTTATGTTTAATGTATTCGTGCTTTTACATTTAAACAAAGTGAAAAGAAAGTAACAGCTTTAATAGTACATCTTCAGTCCATAGTAAGCATAAAAGACAAAGTCAAAGCAAATTTTAAGGACTTATTCTCTCTTGACTATCTTAACCAAGGAGAAGGAATAGGGCTTGTGATCTGGCTTCAAAGTAAATGGACATTTTTTTTGGATTTGAGGTGAAGGTGGAGTAAGGAGGTGGAGAAGACTGTGTAAATGGGAAAATGAAATCTTCAGCAGAATCACAACTACTATAAATATAGCTGTAAGAGGGCCCAGAGACCAGTGAGGGACTTTGGCTGGACCGTCCTATTCCTCACACAGAAACCAAGACCGGTGCTTGCCAAGTCCATGCACGCGGTTCTGTATTTTCCTCTTTTTTTCTTTTTTCCCCCCTCCTTTATGCATGAGTAATATTTTAATTTTAGAAGAAATTCTGGTAGGCTTTTGTGGGCAGTTTGGAGGAGGGGAGATGAAGGATGGTATTTTTGTTTCTGCATACAAATGCAGGAAGTTTGTGTGAGGTCAGGTGGCGAGGCCACCATCGGACAGGTGTCACAAGCCTGGTTTGCGTTACGCTTTCCAGGACTTTATTGAGAAGAGATTATTTGAAGTCACCATGCACGGGCAGGCACAGAGCTCTTATCATTCATACAGGTTTGTATGTGAATTGTACACTGGTACAATTACACAGTTTTGTCTCACAATGCCTCCTCCTCCACACCAAACTGGACTTGCTCATGTCCTGGTCATTCTGGTGCCTTCAGAAAGTGGCTTTGCAGCCTGAGGCCCCTTTCCTCCCCAATGGTTGGACAGGAGGGCTCCCAGGTCCAGATCATATTGCTATGTGACACTGTGCCAGCAAAATCTCTCTAAAAAGTACACAACTCTCTTTGCTTATCCATTTTGCAGCATCTGCCTGGATTGTAGAGGAATCTCACTAGCAAGATTAATTCATCCAGAGGCCGAATTTCCTTCCATTGTGCGTTTTTGGTACTACTTCAAGGGACTAGTCAAAGAGTGAGATGATCTTTTGATGGATTTACCATCAGGTTAATTGAGCTGATCTCACTAATCCAGATAGGCACCTACACCAGTGTCTGGTGTGAAAGCAGAGAGAAAATAGCACAGGGTTTCTTTAGATTCCTGCTCCTCTGACCAGCGCTGGAGTCCAGAAGACACTCTTGCCCTCTCTGTTTGTTTGTTTATTCAACACTTATACACCCTTATTTACTTACTGACACAAGGGACATTGGCTCGTTTGGCAACCTCTAATGACAGCTTAAGGTTCACCACCCTGTACTAATTCTGTGGTGTTAAAAATATAAGTTTTTTTCCAAATGAAGAGCAGCAGTAAGCAAATGCAGGGAATGACTCTTGTCTAATTCACGGCATGTTTGCTTTGTCCCACACCTTAATTTTGGGAGCTGCTGTTTTCGTAGAAAATGATTACAAAGCTGGGTAAATCTAACTCATCTGTTTCTAAGGATATTTCTGAGGATTAACATGTTGGTTGAAGAACAAACCACTTCTCACAGCCAAAGATTTGAACTGAAAATGGGGTCAAGACACATTGATTACAAGATGCAGGAAGGCCATTCAGTTAAGATTGCCCACACTGCCATAGGATGGTTAATACTGGTCAGGCACTTTTTGACGTGCTCAATAGCTCCCAGAGAATAATGTCAGATGCTAAACTTACCAACGTTTCTGTGAGGTTTTTAAGAGTAATTCTTATTCTGTTCCATCAGCCACAGTGTCGGTGGTCAGTATTTTTCCCTACATTGGTACAAGGGGAAACAACTAGAAGAATAGTAAATGAGCTGTTTACAAAGATGTACTGCAATGCATTTGCTTCTGAGGAGAGCTTCTGTCCATCAGCAAAACCATGAGGGATAAAAGGAGAAAATGGCTATGTGTTTAATTTTGTACTTTGACTGTTAATCTGTAGCATTTCATCTAACACCGTTCCAGGATTTGAGCCTCAGGGGCACTTGTGCAGGTGAGACTTTCCTTGGTTGCTCTCACCTGAGGTCAGAGGGATGGACAGAGAGGTCCTACACAACACATTAAATAATAGTTGTTCTTGGTGGGTGCTTACCGTTCCCACTCACAAGGAAAAGCCCTTTGACCCCTCTGTAAATAAATAATATGCAATATGCATGTGCCGTGGACCTGTGGGCTGCAGAAGGATTAATCATACTGTCATATTTTCAGTTGATGTCTGCTCTCTTGGTGTGGTGGTCTTGTAACACTTCTAAAATACTTGGGAATATTTGGTGGGTGTTTTATTTTTAATGGAAGATAGTGTCAACTTTCAGTGGGAATAGGCAGCCCTTTAAGTTGTTTGAAGTTGAAAGTCCTTTACAATGCTATATTAATGGTGTATTTGAACTCCTTGCTGGTTTATCTAAGACAGTAACTTAGTGTTGCATCACTGTTCGGTAGTTCAATTTAGATCTGTCTTTAAAAGTAGACTGTTAAACTAGGTAGACGTTGCTGCCCTGTTGATAAAGAAGCAGTGCCAGGTCCTGGCCACATCTGGGACCTCTCTAGCTGGGGATCTGGGTAGTGCTGGCCCTGCTGTGCACTCATGTTTATGCACACTCAGATTTATCGAAGAACAAAAAAAAGTGCCATTTGGCCTCCCATGTGTTCTGGTAATTAGTGTGTGGTTGTGTTTGAGTTTGGGATGAATAATCACCTAGGGCAACTTGTGCCTTCTCACTGAAGAATTTCCTTTCCAACCCCAGGTGTGTGTCTGCCAAAGTTACCTGCAGTACACTCACAGTGGCTTTGTGGGCCTCCAGGTTGTAGTATCTTCTCGTGATGAGGTGGAAAGGCGCGGATGGTGCTGAGGTTTGCTACAGGAGCTGGCTGTACGCTGTAGAAAGTGTAGCCTTGTGTCTGTAGGTCTGTAATCAAGACTGCCTATTAATGCTGTTTTTAGGGAGTACAGCATCAACTGAAGCAGTTGTGACCAAGACCCAAACTAGGTACCTCTGCCTTATGTAGCCCTCCTCAGTTTGGACGTGGGGCTTTTCATGTCCTAGCGTACTGTGAGAAGAAACTAATCACTATTCTGTGAGGCAAATAAGCATGTGTGCACACATGTAAATTATATGGTGAACCAGATGCCCTTCTCCAGACAGCTTTCTGAAAAATGACTTCATATAGGAAAGTTGTATTTTTCACGTCTGGCTCTTGAACATTGTTTTTCAGTTACATGGTACTTTCTGTAATTAGCAACGAAATTTCAGGCACAAGAATATAGTGTGTGTTTGTTCCATGAAGAGCTGGGACCATTTTGATATTTTGCAAAAAAAATGAAAAGCTCATTTAATACCAGCCCAGCTATTTATACCTCTTGCACAAACTTAAACATAACAAAAAATGCAACATAACTCATGAAGCAAAGGAGCGTCTTTGCCAAGTGTAATATTTGTATTTGGAAACATGGTCTATATTGTATGAGGCAGTAGCCCTCTAACTGCCTCCAAAGTTTCTTTTGGCTGATGTTTATCCAAACAGTCTTGCTCTTCATTCATTTTAATGGCTGAGAGGGAGCTGAGTGTTTTTATGCTGCGAGACTGGCACAGCTCAGTCTCTGCTTTTTTCGGCTGGCGCCGAATGCCCTCCTCCGCTCGGCCGGGCGAGCACTGAGCAGTGAGCCCCACAGCGTGCTCATGGGGGGCTGATGTCTGCAGCCCCCACGCACAAATGCCTGACTGTTCTGCCACCCCTCAGTCACATCTTGAAATTTTGCACGCTGACAGCTCTGTTCTGCCTTTGATTCTGCCCTATATATCCTGTGGGTCTTTATCACAATGGAAATGAAAGGGCCAGGGCACCCTTCTTCAAAGGCAGCAATGCCCTTTGCTGTCATGTCTGTGGGTGACGTGAGCAAAACCACTAGATGAGGGAGAAGCAGCTGTGCTGGTGCCACTGGGAAGGGGAAGATTTTGGGAAGTTTGGAAAGTTTGTAACTGGAAAGTATCCACAGGCCCCTGCTCTGAAGACAGTAGTGGTCAGGTAGAAGGTGGCAAATGTGTTGTTCTTGCTTTTTAACAGCCTGATGTGGTAAAATGGGGGTACTTCCTTACCTCATATGTGAGCCTGGTGTCTTTGTACCGTTTTTGTCTTCTAGAAGAGGTTAGCAAATATTCCCAGCTATTTTTTCCCTCTTTGAGTTACCTTTTTAAAAAAATAATAATGATTATTAATAGTCAAATCCAATGTGTGTTGTTGTCTGCACTACCAGACTACATTTAAGCCTTATCACTTTGGTAAGCTTATTTCATTTAGGAACCTGCATATGAAGTTAAGCACATGCCTAAATGACTGCAGGACAGGCTTTTCAAATCCTTGCCCTGAAGAGCTCAAGATGCCAGGATGTATTTCAAGAGGTCTCTTAAACACAAAATAAGTAAACTTCTGGGAATGGTGCAATTAGGAATAAGATACAATTTCTACACAAAGCAGTGGGAGCAAGGAGCGAGGAAGACATGAGTCATTCAAATGTGAGTTGAAGAGGTGTATTAATAATAGAAACTTTGGAAGAAACAAAGACCAAGCCATATTTCTCTACTTTACCCATCTGTCAGTTATACAGCACGTTACCACAGGCCTCACTGGTCCTCACACTATCACAGCAGCCTTTTCTTCATGTGGATGAGTTGTTCCTGAAAAATGCAGTTGGCACAGACCACTCTTCTTTTTCACGCAAGGAATGCAGGTCTTCCTGTTCCACATATTTTTCTTCAATGAGCGTAGTTATTGTTGTCATTGGGAGGAAAATCCTCTGTCTGTCTGCTAAAATACTTGAGAGGGGGAGATAAAGCACAAAATCTTTTTGTTGTGGCTGAGGATTTCCTCTGCAAGCCTTCACTTCGGTGATTCACTGCTCTTGTCTAGAAGAAACACAAAGCTGGGATGGGTATTAAACGCGATTTGCAGTCCTGCGCTAAATCCTCAGCTGCTGCAACTCAAACGTTCACCAGCACCTATGAAGCAGATTTAGGCTGGCCTCGATGGTCAGAGCTCAAGTATGTGCTACCTCCTAGTTCTGCTCTGGGCTCAGGGAGCATTGGGAGTGCTGCTTGTTGGCACTGAGGGGCATTGCCGGGTACAGGGCATCATTTGTGCCATCCCTTTGATGTCTGCATGGCAGAGCTCAAGGCATTACCTGGCAAACTCTCTTTGCAAGTCACCTACCGATCCAGGTCACAGCATGGAGCCTGCTTTTGGGTTTTTATCTTTTAGTGCAAGAAAACTATGCAGCTGATGAACTCAATAAATTTTGGCAGGGTTGAAGCAAAAAAAAAATAGAGGCAAGCATTCTGATTTTTCTCTAAAGTTAGAGCTATTGTTCATCTGGGCAACTTTCTGTGTATGAAATGGAGACAGAGATCTGTGTTTTGGGGGAGAGCCACACCGTGGATAAGTGCAAAGGAATTCTGCCACAGCTTTGCCATGAATTATATGTTGTCTGAAGGACTTAACAATATCAGAAAGTTCCTCAAGAACAGGAACACTCATTTTCCTATCTTTTTCTGCCAGCAAAATGAACAAGCGATTTAGCTTCCTTAAAGAAATTCCATCCGGTAGCTGTGCCAGCTCTGTCTTCCTCATGTTTGTGTGCATTTTCTTTGTTCCTGAGTCCCAGATGGATTTCTGAAAATGGCACAGGGTTGCCAAAATGCATCTGAAGACACATATCATCAGTATGCACAAATTGTAAAGAATGCAGCCCCTGGAGCGATGTGTGATTTCATCAAAAGTGACTTTCCAGCTACGCTGAAACCTTTCATGTCTCTTGTGCAATCTGCAATGTTAAAGCAAACAATTTGAGTGCCAGATTGTCATAAGTATCTGAATACTTCAACTTATTAAAGGGCCACAATCTTATCAAATCAGAGAAAATATGAAATCTTAAAGATGATTAAGCGGCTATAGATACACCCAGGTAGATATAATCAATTTTTCTTCACTATGAAAAAAAAAAACAACAAACAACAAACCAAAAACAACCACAACACCCAAACACTTTTAAACCTATCAAGGATTTTTTAATCAAAGCACTAAAGTATACTTGCCAATCCTTTGGGTTTCTGGGGCCCTTGGGCCACATTTTTGGTGCAGTACTGTGCTTCTGATGGCGTTGGTGGAGTTTTTTTGGTGTCTCACCTGGGAAAGAGTGAGGAGATTTTGGACTTTTTATGGAACCATATAGTGTTATTGCCTTTTTTTTTTTTTTAATTTGGCAGCCTATATGAACGTAAGTTATGAAAATTAAAAAAAAATAACACAGGAAATAGTAGATTCTAGATGAGTTGCAGAAAGTTTTTGGAAGGGTGGGTTGGCAGTAAGGAGGTGTACTCTGTATATACTGAAACAAGTGCAGCAGCCTGCTGGAGCTGGGGTGCACAGGGACAAAAAGGTGCACACAAAGCGTACCCTTGCAGAGAAACCCCAGTAGGTTTGGGCACCACATTTCACAGAAAATGTGAAGAAACGAGGAACTGGGAAGAGGAGAGGAGGCGTTGCTCTCTGTGTCTGTTAGCCATAGAAAAGTGTGCCTGGCCTTTGAAGCAGAAAAAAAGGAGGCTTATGCAAAAACTTGCTGATGAGGAAGATAGCTTGCTCAGGTGTGGAGCAAAACCGCCATCAGTGGAAAGTTCTCAAAATATATGAAGGAATCTGCTGGAAACACCATGTTTGACCTGTTTTAAGGCAGGACAATGGACTGAAGTCATTGGGTCACTGGAGCTTGATTTTCTTCTCATTAGTAGCACTGCCGCAGCCACTGACTGGTTGTGGCAGTGCCTTGTGTACCATCTAAAAGAAGACAACGCCTCAATGGGATGTGGTGCCTGCATTCCCTTCCACCCCCCGCCTTTTCCAAGTTTTGGGAACAAATCTTAAATGCTCATCAAGTTTCAAGACAACAAATTAAGTAGGTCCTGTCATAACTTTACCAGCTGATTTATTTTAAATGAGTAAACTAGTGATGAAGTCCATACAGCCTGATGTCTCTTTCGGTAAAGGCACCACCTCCTCTTCCGCTCGGTTTATGGAGTTGGGAGGTTGGTATTTTCATAGCACTTTTCTTCAACTTAAACAGAGATATTTATGAAGATGCTTCAGTCACTTATGGTCTTTTGTTGTTGTTGTTTTAAACAAATTAGGATAGTTTTTATGTTTAAAGGCAGTGCTTATATTCTGATTGGAAACTTTCTTTTTTTTCTTGCTGGGGATTTCAGCTGGATCAGCTTCCTGAATGGAATGGCTGAATTAACACTGGGGTGAATGCAAGGGCTGGCAGGAGAGAGGCAGTGAGCACATCTGGTTGGAGGCAGGGTGTAGGAAGAGGGACAGTCTGGGTGAGCAGAACAAAGTTAGTCTGACCCCTGGCCGCTTTTCCGAGGGTCTACCTACACCACCAAAGGAGCTCACAGACATGGAGTGGGAACTTGTGAGTGATGGCAATGTAAAGGCACAGCTGTCCCTGGAGCTGATTTTAAGCCATAGCTTTTGTTTTCCTTCCAGACCCTGTGGGGATATGAGTAGGTCCCTCTCTGAGGTTGAGACGTCTCTGCCACAGCAGCAGCAGCAGCATCTGCAGGTGTTTGCTCCCGCTTTCCTCTCCCCGGGTGCTGCTCCACAGGCAGCCTTGTTTTTGCCAAGCAAAAGCCTCTTGATCAAACCCAATGCAGAAGAGAGGCAGGATCCAGTCCCGGCAAAAGGCCGCCCGCCCCGCTGCGGCTCCTGTGGTCGAGCAGGTGTTTGGTCCTGGTGAAGGCTTTGAAATCTGCTTAGCGGGGCAGGGGGTGGAATCAGAAAAATGCTGCCCAGATTGAGCCAGGAGATGCAGCAGCCCTTGCTTCTGTATGTTCTACATCCCACAGTTGCTGCTGTTTGCAATCTGCTCACTGGCAAAGGTGTCCCGTGCCAGCAGCTTTTGGTGGTGAGCTTTAGGGGTGCTCATCTCTTGTCCTCTCCCTTGTTTTCTGCTTTATCTTTTGAAAGGGCCTTGGGGACAGGGGCACTGAGAAGGTGGGTTGAGAGCTGATGTGGCCAGTGAGGCAGGGAGAGACAGCACAGTGTTCAAGGGAAGTAGACAGGGCTCACAGTTCCCCTTTTTTTGGTGAAAACCTGGCAATAGAGAGAGCTTGATGGCTGCTCTTGCAGCAGAGGTTTTATGCCAGTGTCTCCCCACCGCTGTGTCCACACCTGCTGTTTGCTTTATTGCTCTGTGGCTGGTTTGTAGCCAATACCTGCACAGGACACCCCCTGAGCGCTCGCTGGCATCAGGTGGGAGGTGATGGATGGGGCCTCTGCCCAACCACCCGCCCGTGCCCATCAGATGGGCTTTGCCAGACCCAAGCGATCCTCCGTGAAGAAAACGCGTTGTCGTCTGTGCTTTCATCATATGCATGCTTACACAAGTGGCTTTGTGACTCATCCCTCTGGCTTCCGCGATTGCATTTAATAAACTGAAGGCTGAGGTTTCACCCCGCAGAGAACAAAGCCCTCCTGGATGTAGGATGACATATCCAGCTGCCCCGCGAGTGGTGCATTCCTGAGAGCAAATGTCTGCACTGGCTGTGTGCACCCTGATTCGTACGCTTTGGGATGTGGAGGATTTGTATGTGTGCTGCTTTGAGGTGTGGAGAGTGCTTAATAAGGGCACAGGCTTCTGCCTCAAACAACCTGGTGGCTGCTCAGTTTCTGTCTAAACTGATGGTGGAAATGAGACACAATCACTGAAATCTTAGAAAGTATTCAGCATTAAAACCACTGTGATTTTATGATTCTGTGTTCCAGTAGTGCTTATGCCTTAAGAAGTAAAATGGAGATTGGTGGGAGAAGTGATGTACAGTTAGGTCGCAGTTTTGCCACAGCCCTTCCTCTATCACTTTGGCCAGGTTAATTCTCTTGACATCATGAGTTTCCCTAAAAATCATGAAGATGGTGTTATTTTCATGCTTCAAAGCCATGAGGAAAATTAGCTTGTGAATATTTGTAGTAGCTGAGGCTCCTGAGGGGGACTTAAAGAGGTTTTGCATTGTGGCATCAAAACATAGAGAGTATGGAGAACATTTCAAACCATAGCGGGTATGGTTGTGGTCCTGCTGCCTAAGCAGGAGGACATCCCACCTGGAGTTGTGTAGGGGCTGATTGTATTGCTCATAAGAGACATTGGCAGATAATTGATTTTGTTTTTAACATAATGCTCATGTGAGAAAGGCTGTATTCATGGAAAGGCCCCAGCTCCTTCCCTGCTTTGTCTGGAAATTTTGTCTGTGGTGGAGGAATGCTCTCAGAAGGGGTTATATGAGCTTTGCTGTATGGCTATAGTTAAGCCTGTAGTCCCCTGAAGCCCTTTAGTTATGTGCCAATAATCTAATGAAGTTTGCATTACCATTGCCTATGGTTATAGGCAAGTTCCTCTGCATGGAAATACTAAAAAGCCTCATCCATATGTGTTTGTGTGGGATCACCAAGGAGGAGCACGGCCTTTATGTTTGCTCAGGCTTTGAGCTCTTTGTCTAACAGCGCCAGTCACAACTGGCTTTTGCAGTGGGGTTGTTTGTCCATGAGAACAGAACTGGGACCGGTCAAATGGTCCCAGTTAGCTACGGTCTGGTTAGCAATGGCGCCAACATAGCTGATGCCGTTTCCTTCCTGGGGAGAACCTGAAATAGTGCAAAACCTGCCATGGTTCATTGGCCATTTCCTGCTTTTTCCTCCCTGGATGAAACCATCTCACCTTCCTTTCTGAATATCTTTCGTCATCGGGGCACAGTGCAGAGGGGTGCGCAGGTGAGGAGCTCCAGGTGGAGGGAGCTGGTAGGTTGTCAGCAGACATCTGCCCAAGGAGGGAAAGAGCCCGTTGTCCCAGCAGGGGACCAGGGAGGCTGGATATTGGGACACTGCTTTGATTTTGTTCTAGGCTCTTCTGTGAACACCAACAACTCTGAGAACTACCCTCTGTTTCCAGTTCTTTGCTTCCCAAACCATTTGCTTTGCAAAACTGTTGCAGAGTTTGATTCACAAAAGTGCTCTGAGGCCTTGGGTGTAAAATACTATGACAAAAGAAGGCATTCTGTCTCTTTATTACATCGCACATTTTAAATAGTGGAAAATTGGTCTAAAATACAATAAAATTGGCATAAAAAGGATTGCTTTCCAATTGCCTGTCAGGATCCCTTCAGTCTCATAACTGGTTTTGTGTGAAGCAATGAATGTAATGCTTGTTGATAGTTGTTTGTTCCCTTGTTGTCTCGAAGTCGCTGGAAGCAATTTACAAGTTTCTCTTGCTCAATGTCAAGGAAGAGAATGGAAAATGTTTACTTGTTTCTTTTTGGTGAAGAGCTCATTCCCGAAACAACAGACTGGGCTAAAGATGCTTTGAGCCTTACCGTTGACTTGGGAAGGTGAAGGATCTGGCTCCTTGTGTCCCCATTGCTCGCTGTAGGTGGCACCAAGCAGAAATGTGGGTGTCAGGCCCCTGTGCCCATTGCTGTGCCTGTGTGTTCCAAAGTCCATTTGTGCCATCCCCATTAAGGAGAAGGTTGTTATGAAAAGTCATTATATGATGGACAGGCTCATGTATTGTTTGATACGATGTGTTGGTGTGCAATATAGTCTCATTCATCTGACCCGCTCCCATCCTGGCCTTTTACAGCCCAAAACCAGCATTTTGCTCACCTGCGCAATCTGAAAACAGTATTCAAACACTTCTTGATCAGTTGGGATATTTTTTTTGCACATTATCTTCCTTTATGCCTGTCTCTTCATCGAATGATGGCATTTGGAGTTGCAATGCAATGACAGATTCTAAGGGTGTTTTAAACTGCACTCTTCCTTCATAACCTGCCCGGGGACACTGACCCAAGATGTGATCATATGCCAGGGACTGCATGTCTCCCACAGCACTGAAAGCATCACAGTTTGTTCTTTCTGACTTCCTGCAGACGGTCTAATTATATGAAAGAGCACTGCTCTCCATTTGGTCAGAAGATGTATTCTTAGCTAAGTTTACCTAATGCTTTCCTGATTTGTGTGGTTTTCGCTCTTCCCACCCCCCCTTTGAGCTGGACAACAATATGATCTTGGTCCAGCAATCAAACATGAAAGAGAGTCCATATGTACAAAGTACCCTCCTCATGCTGGAACTTGTCCAGAAGAGACAAATTGTCTTCATGCAGGAGGTCTGGTTTTGCTTCTTCCTGTTAAAAAAAGCCAAATAATCTGGCATGAGAAGAACCTTGGGCTAAGTCAGGGCAATGCCAGTGGTGCTGAGTTGGGCTGTCAGACCCAGGCGCTTAGTGATACAGTGATGCCTGCGCTGTGTGCGACTGCGCTCGTGTAAAGCTGGCATAGGGCATGTTAGCGGTAGGAGGGGTGCTGTCATTTGTCCCCTGCACCCCAGGTTGAGCAGCCAACATGCTGGCATGGTGTCTTTCAGAGGAGGCATTCAAACGGTCTTTGCTGGTTGCAATCGTATTCACTGAAGTCCATACCTGGCTTTATCTGGAAAACTCAGCCAGTGGGTAGAAAAGGTGGTAGTGCTGATACAAAGAATGGTCTGGCAGCTCTTGCCATTTTTTAGGGGGGATGTAACGATGTGGCAGATGCCATTTAGCTCTGTGTGTGTTGATAGATGCTGCTGTTCCTTTGTTGCCAGACAATGAACCTCTCTGGAGGGCTTTGGCTTGGAAGAGATTGGAAAGCAGCTATACACCTGCTGAAAGTGATGGGAGAAACAGGTGAATATTCTTGGAAGGAAAAATCTCACAGTTTCTATCAAATTTGCTGTTCCTTATTTAAGCTCTGGTTAAAGCAGCTTTCACAGCTCATGGTGTAATTACCAATCTGGAGGTGTCTGATGGACCAGACAGTCCTGTGGGGCTCCCTGCCTTTGCAGATCTTTTCTTCTACAGCCAGGTGATCTGGTCTGACCTCCTTTCCAGTGCAGACCAAAGACTTCCGGACAGTGACTTAGACATCAGAGCTCAGCTCTCCTGTGTGTCCCTTTGGTGTGGGTGAGGCTGCTCCCTGGATGGTTGCCTAGTGCTGGTTCCATCCCAGGACTGAGCTTTGCACCTTTCCGCTCCCCACCAGTGCTGGTGATACTCAGGTATGGAGCATGCTGCTGCTGTCCTTTTTTTCACAGACTGAATCCATGGGACAGTCCCACCGGCTGCAGAAACAACGCTGTGTTTCTAACCAGGCCACCCAACCTAGCAATGACAGATGTGGTCGTGTTTGAGGTTGAGGCTGGGTCAGCTTCCTCTTCCACCTCCCGCCTGGGCATCTCTGGTGGCTTTGTGTCTCCTGTTTGTGTGCTAGGAAGACAAGGCTGGGACTCCCCTTCCTTATGGGGCAAGAGGCTGGTTGCAAAGTGACCCAAGCCAGTGTCCTTTCTCTGTTGTGCTGCTGGAAGCGGGGCAAACCCACTGTCCTGGGTGGTTTATACGGGCATGAGAGAACAGGGCTTAACCTTTTGAGCTAAAGCCGCATTAAATTACAGGCGTATTGATGGCTGTGCCACTGTGGGCAATGGCAAAACATAGTTATTTGTCAAGGTTAACCACCACCATCGACCTCTCATGGACAACTGGAAGCAGCGGTGCAGCTACCGCTGTGCTGTAGCCTCTGTGAGCACGAGCCCATGTGGGGTGTTACTCAGGAAAAAAGGCTCAGTAACTTTTCCTGCCCTTACACCTACCGGCTGTGCTGTTCAATTTGGCTTTTCTGGTATTGTGTACCTAGTCGTGACTAAATACGAGGTGAAATAGTTGGGGAATGGGTCTGTCAGTGTATGGCCAGGTGAGGGAAGCCCGCAGCCTGCTGGGGCACTGCTGCGTTTTGTTCCTTCTGACTTTCCCCTCCCTGAGGCCATCCTCCTTCAGGATACCATTACCCGCACCTTGATTTAAATATTGGTGACCCTTAGTGCACTGTTGTTTCCTCTCCACACTGGATACCGCTTGGTGTTGGAGACAAACAAATGTGTTGGGCAGAGCGGTGCAGGAGCAGCCAGCCCACAGGATGGTGCTTGGGGTGGGAGCTGCTTCCCAACCCTTCTCTGCTCCCCAAACTTTCTGTCTCACATCCTGCATCTACCCCCATGGAGTGCAGATGGTGTCCCTTGCTTCAGGCATGTTTTAGAGTCATGCCAGAGCCCTCTGAAATCCGTGGAGTGAAGCACTGTTCCCTTCTAAGCGAAGCATTGCTCAGGCCCATAATAAAGAGCAAACTCTGACATTTAACACGTGTAATGCTGCTTACCAAGTTTTAAAAAGGAAATATTATCTAAGCGCTCCTTTGAAAATTAGAGCCGCCCACACTTAGTTTTGGCCAGTTTGACTTGTGTAATATTGCTATCGCTTCCAGACTATAACATTCTGAAACCCTTATAAATTCTGCATTTTCCTCAATGAAAAGCTTCTCTGTGTGTTTAAAAATCATGCCCCCAGCTCCTTCTTGGGAAGGAAAAAAAAGTTAATAACTCCCTAAGCTGATAAAAAATTAGCACAGTCTTAAAAGGCGTATGTGGCCTTAGCAATGCAGCTGAAAAGGAAAAATGAATAAACCTGCCACTCAGAAAGGAAAAGGCAGAGCCGAGGGATGGCTGCTGCCAGTTCAGCTTCCCGGCCCTTCTGCCCCCATGCAAGTGCAAACCCAGCCTTTCCTCCTGCACAGGCCAAAAGAAAGTGCTCTTCTGTTTCTGCAGATGCTACACTCTGCAATGTACTGCTATAAAGTGCATGATGAGAGGATATCCTAAATTAATTTACATAGACATATAAATATATGCATGCGTCTGTATTTTGTATGAAATATGAAACCAGTGATTTCTTAGCCAACCTCTTAATTTGTCTTAAACAGTGCAGGCAGAATGGAAACTGCCCACACATTTTTCCATTAAAAGTTACAAAGGGAAAGGGGGGGGGCAACTGGTGATAGAAAAACACACGCTCTCTCAGCTGTCACATAAATGCCGTGAAGCCAGGCAGCAACATGCCCTCACACCAGTTTGCTGCAAAAAGTGTCACCTTTACCGCTGGTGTCTTCCTACACATGCCCTCCCTCCTGAGCGCTCTGGGCTCCGTGTGCACAGAGGGGATGGACGTGGCCGAGTTTGTGCAGGTGCGTGCAGTGAGCAGAAAGATCTGAGCTTGTCCGTGTCTGTTTTGCAGCCTTCCTCCTCTGCTTCGAGAGAGGGAGCCTGGCCACGCCATTGCCCCATGCATGTGAATGCATGGGGCCTGCAGTGTAACTTCAGTTTGGTTGGTTATAAACAGGCTCTCTGCCCCGCCAGCTGCTTGACCTTGCTAGGAATCGCACTCACAGGTTTGGGAAGGGTTTCTATGCTGTCTCTGCAGCATGAACGTAAGTTTCTCCAAGGCTGGATGAAAGTGTGACTCTGTGCTGCTGAGCAAGGGGAGACCCAGGCGGGGAGTACCGGGGGCTCCTCAGCATCAGGCACCGGGGGCTCCTCAGCATCAGGCAGCTCCCTGGGCCATCACCACAAGGCGCAGCTGCTCCTTTGCTGCTGTCCTGTTGCCGACCAGGGAGGCCACCCCTGGTAACAGACTGTGGCATTAGGGCTCTTTGCAGGGACGTCTCCTCGCTAAATGGCTAATATCTGTACTCTGCAATCCCCTGCATGTGATTCAAGTGAGAAAGGTCAGTTTTCCCCCTCTCCTGCCTTTGACTCACCTGGCTCCACTCTACTGACAGTGTCAGGTGCATCAGTTGTTCATTGCAACCAAGCCTGCAATCTCAATGAAAATGCTATAGATGGCAAAGGCAGTCCTATGAACGCACTAGCACTTTTTGAAAGCATGCATTGTGCTGACAGCGCTAACCATTTTGCACAGCAGGGGGTAAAAATGCAGCTGGTAACCAACGCAGGACTGTGGGGATTCGTGAATGTGTGTATGGTTTTGTTTTTCGCTATATTGTCCTATAACCCATATGCATCATTGTGGGTTATGTTAGTGGAATTTTGCTGCTCAGCAGCTGTCCAGGCAATGTGAAGCCTGGCCCGCTCATCCTTTTAACCATCAAAGGTAGGCATTCAGATCCATTGGCGGCTGCCTCGGGGCACTGCTCCGCACATTGTTCTCAGCAGCAGTGCCAGCTTAAGGTGTTCACGCCAACTCGACTCTAAAGCCATGCAGTAATCTGTATCTGTTGATTGATCAGGGTTAAAAATAACGCACATGACTAGACTGGTGACTTTTGCTGCACAAACAGCTGTGCTTTCCCAAGAGAAAGGTAGTGCAGAGGACTGAGGCCAGGCAGTGAAAACACCCTGCTCTGAATTTCTCAGTGAGAAACAGGTTAACAGAACTGCTCTGTTAAGGAGAGGTGGCTGTACAGTCTGTATTTTAAGTTTCCTTTTGGGAAGCAGTATGGCTGCTGGTGGGGGACTCGCTGAGGATTTTGCAGTGTTGAGACCACGAGCCCTGTTTAGTTCTGCTTGTTTTAATCCCCCTCATATTTTGATTGGGCCTCCCAGTTCTGTGGCAGTGGATAAACATAACAGCAGCTTCTAGCTACCCACCTGTGCTTGGGAACCCAAGACCACAAACCCTTCCTCAGGTCTCACTCTAATATGACGAGCTCTACATTTAAGAGACTGAGCCAAATTTGGAAATGGTAAGATCCAGCACCTTGCTGGAGATTCCTACACAAAGTCATTCCAGGTACAATTTTAGTTGTTGGAAAGGACATAAGGAAAAGAAAAAAAGCAGCCCAGCCCTGAATGGATAATTTATTATTAAAAAAAAATTTGTTTTTAATAGACCATTGCTTGAGACTGCGGAAATGCAAAACACTCTCTTGATCTGTGCTCTAGGACTCCCCCTATGAAAAACCTGGTACGTCCTTGTCAGTGGTTATCAGGGTCCCTCAGAGTTTCTAGCCTACGAGTGGTAATACTTGAAACTTTGTGCATCTTTTAATTTAATGCAATAATTTTTTTTCCCTGACACTTAATTACATTCAGTATTAATGGTGTAGTAGCATTTCTTAATAGCATCATAATTTACTAATCCATAAACTGCACAAATGTGTTTAATATTTCAAGAATGGTTACCACCCTCTCATCGCCCTCCTGGAGAAATCTGAGACTGTTGCTCCCCCACACACTGCTAAATGAAGTAAAAAGCAGAGTTTTCTCCCCCGTGTTGCAGAATATACCCATCTTCCCTATGAAGTGACTGATCCTGGAATTGCTTATGCCTTTCAGCCATCTGCTGTCAATTTAAGTGGCTCCGCTAGCTAGTGGCTCCTTCTTATGACCTTGCAAGAATTTACAAAACCTGGTTTCTATAAAAATTAAGGGGCGATCCCCATGTTTACCCTCTTGCTCAACTAACCATGTTTTGTTACTACCAGCTAGTGCTAGAATATATACATGTCTTCCCCACCTCTGACTCAGGCCTGCATCTGGGAAGGTCTGATGATTCGGCCAAGATTTCCAGCTGCTGAAGTCACCTCAGCCCATCAGTTCCTGTTGCAGATGTGAAGTAGCTTTGCCATGTGTCTGCAAACCCAGAGCCCAGTGCGGTGCTGGAGCTCTGCAGCCTGTCAGACCAGGTCTGGCACATCCGTCTGGGGGGCCTTTGCAGCACGTGCACCACGTTTGGTCAGAGCGGGTTGTCCAAGGCCCAGGCTGCTTTTTAAGCCCCCGATTTGCACCACCTGGGCAGGCCAACACAAACCTCACACTTCCCAGACTCCTAACTGTGCATATGTCAGCGCTGGGGGACTGTGCACGTTTCTGTCTGGGAAGTCACAATCAAGCAGCACCTGAAAGGCCAACATGCTAGAGAGAAGACTTACAGTATATGTATCTGTGTACATATATAGCAGGAGGAATTGTCTTCTGTGGCTGTCTTGAATTTTTCAGCTGACTGCAGTGCAAGATCAGCTCTACCACTGTGTGAGGTTCTACCTGCAGTGCACATACGTGTATCAGACCACATAACCCCAAAACAGGTGTTTGTTTAGTGACATTTAGCCTTAGTTTGCCAAATGAAGACACTGACTTGCAGCAAGACAGCCTTTTACAGGATGGAACTGTAAGTATTTATTTACCCATGGTGTAATTTTTAGCTTTCATAAGAATGCAGGTATCAGCTGCTTAATTACAGAATTATGTATGTAAATTTGCACTTTATAAAAATTTGGAATTAAAACCTTTGCCTAAAACCAGTCTTATTCTTGGCAATCAAGTTCCATCTATAGAAGCCTTTCATGTTGGAGACATAGCCCACATGTGAGTTATTCTTACAATTCAATAAATACTTTACAAAAATAATGCTAACTTTAAAAAAAAAATTGAAGACATTTTAACACATCAATGATTCCTCCTAGACAGCTTCCTTAAAGAATAGCTTAATAGCTTCTTCTGTAAGACACTGTGCACTTGGCATGTGATGAATGGGGGAAAAGAGCTGGTTGCATGCTTTATCTCAGGGAGCTTTGAAATGTGTACTTCACTTTTTCTTTTCTTTAAAAAACAAACTTACTTTCTTAAAAGAAAGAAACAAGCATATCTAAACACTCTTCATATTAAAACTTTGGAAGTAACAGTGATTTTTTTTTTCTCTTTTTAGGTTTTCCTCTCCTGGCCTCACTACTGCGGAGACTTACAGCACACTTAGTTTACAAGTCGCTGCCCTGTGTCAGACGCAAGCCCTGACAGCTGTAGCTCCACGTCTGAGATGTCTCCCAGAGTGGGCTGGTTCTAACTCTTGCAGAACCGCTGCATCGGGACTCTGCTCCACAGGAAAACCACAGCTGCATCTCCCTGCAAGCCTACACCATATAGAGTGCAAAGACCTGCGCTAGAAGGTAACGGGAAGAATCCCAAGAAAAAAATTGCTGGTAACTGTCTACACTCACATCCGAGTATCACCCTTCAAAAAAAGAAAAATTCTTCCTTTCTTAGGTATGACTAATCGTGAAATCAATTATAGAGAAAACTGATGCTGTAGGTGCATTAGTCTTGTAAACCATTCCCATATGGATGAATATTCTTCAAGCCTGTTGTTTATAACAACTTTTAAATATGTGCCCTCCTTAGCTGGGGCCTTGGGACAGCGATGGCAGCTGTGCCCCTGCTCCCCCCCGCCACTTAATGTTATAGTTGGGGAATAGAATGAAATGCACATTATTAATGAATGTTATTGCAGTATAAAATCCTACCAGGACAAGTTTTATGTATGTCTGTATGTAAAAATAGGTGTGTGTGAGATAGAGAGATATGTGTTTATAAATTACACACACTAAGAAAAATACTTATGTATTATATTACAACTATATACATTCATTAGAAAGAAACTGATCAACCCCTGTCAAGGAGACAGTGCAGCAGCCGTTATCAGTTCTTTGGCATCCAGGAAATGAATGCTATTTTGTGTCTGAAGAGGAGGAAAATCTTCTCAGTATTCCCTTGCTTCTTGAAATTGCTTGTAGTAGTCTTCGTCTGAAGGGTTTTCCGTACACTTCTGCCCATTGTTTGGAGGCCGTGCCTCATTGTATCGGCTCCAGTCACCTTTGCATATAATCCAAGGCAGAATGTCCACTTTGTAATGGAGTTCTGCTGAGAATTCGATGCTGATCAGGTTTGGTGTACCTGCCCCTTTCCCTCTGGTGATGAGCTGCATATTATCATCGTAGCAGCAGTGTTGTGCAGCGAGTGTCGTGCTTTCCAAAGAGAGCATGGAGCGGATGCAGTATCGTGCAGTGGGCTTATAGATCTCCAGTTTTTCCTTTGGACCACTTGCATCTTTCCAGCGAAAGTTTTTCCTCTTAATTCGATCATAGATTTCAGCAGTGCTGTATGCAACTTCTCTGGGGTAGGAGCATGGGCAGCTGGGAAGATCGTTGACCACTTTGTGCATATATTTCTTCAAGAACTCACTTTTGCAGCTCATCCATCTCTCACAGCTATCAGTATCTGTTTAAGGGCAGGAAATGGAAACTTAAGATACATTATGCAGCATCCCAGTTCCTATGATCAATGATAACAAGTGAGCAAAGCATAACTGTTCAGTGCTTTGCTTAAGAAAGAAAGGGCTGTCAAAGCTTGAGTCCCTGCCCACAATGTGTTAATGTGCTGTCTTGTAAGACAAAGAAATCACACATGCAGCTGCCTTTAGGGCCTCAGGCAGTGCTAGTTTGAGTTACAGTGCAGTATGGCACTGGTAGGAATCTCTGACGTTTCTCCTATCTAGCGAATTCTAGTTGAGTTGCTGATATCCCCATGTGGCACAAAAGACACTGTCATGCGACAGAACTGAAATAGGGAAAGGACAGTGATTTGAAACCAGTCTCCAGTTTAAACCCTTACCTCACACACTCACCTTGTCAGAACAGCAGATTCAGCTGTTGAAGGATAAAGTTTCTCATGATGCTAGAAGTACCAAGATGGCAAACAAGGCCAGGATTACTTTTTCTGAAGTTCATTATTAAGCCCTAATTCAGCTTTACTTTTAACTGACAAATACTTTTTTCTATTTGTTGTCCACCTTCCAAAGGGGTATTTCAAGCAGCTGTAGTTCAACCACAGAGCCTGACAGTTTGGCTGGCTTCTCACAAATGCAGCAAAAAAAAAGATTCAGATTCTAAAAGGGCATATGTGACATAATGTCAATGTCTGTACATTAAGAAGACTTAATGGCACTAGAGCCATGATCTATAGCTGGGATTAAAGAGATTTATAGACTAGTAGCATATTTAATACTGGCACTTCATTATTTTGCAAGAGTCTTGGGAGAATCCAGTCAAATGTCTCCTGCCTAAAACATTATTTAAGGTGTCTGTATCATGCTATGGACTTTCATAAAAAAACTTGCACGTCTTGCTCCACAGCTACTTAACAGGGCTCTGGAGTAAGGCAAAGACTGGGACCTCTTACAGCAAACATTCTTGCAAAATATTTACTTAGTGATCTGTGTCCTGTTTTTCTATCTCCTCAAACAGTGCTGTCCCTGCTGTCATTAACTATTGTTCTCTACCACCATGGGAGGGAGGTGCCGGATTACCTTATTTATCCAATTACTCCAGCATCCAGTGTCTGAGAGTGGCCACGCTATGGTTTCATTGGAGGGATGAAATCACAACATTATAGATGTTGGACTGAGGTTTACATAGGTCAATATTGTCATGTCTATAAAATTGCTTTAGCTAACCCTACTGCAGAATACACAGTTATAAAAGCTATGCGTGCTCATAAAAGTCATTGTCATTTTTTTTAATGTGACAGCTGTACCAGAAATGCTTTTATATTTTTATCTGTTTGAAGCTATTTCAGGAAAATGCTAAAAAGCGTTTGATTTTTCTTCCTCTGTTAGTGTCCAGCCTTAAGCCTCTTTACTGAACTAGGACAGAGAATTACCATTTCATAATAAAAGGCACAGAAATTTGATAAGAGTTAAGAGGAGAAAGATTCAACGACAGAAGTAAGCTAAGGTTCAGGTCATTAACTTAAGTAAGATTATAAATGGCCCTTTTTACTGACACTTTTAATGGTAAACTCAAAATCTTGGTCCTGCA
This sequence comes from Patagioenas fasciata, assembly GCF_037038585.1. Lineage (NCBI taxonomy): Eukaryota > Metazoa > Chordata > Aves > Columbiformes > Columbidae > Patagioenas > Patagioenas fasciata. The sequence continues at coordinate 6,339,715 of NC_092522.1, read as the reverse complement.
GTGAGAATCAAACCAGGAAAAACTCAGGAAGTCTCTTATCTATTACTGAAAGACTGACTAGGCTGCTTACCAACTTCAAACAGTTTGGTAGCGTTGAAGTCTTCACTTCCCGCGAGTAAGCTCACTTCTGTGGCCGCTGTCCGGAAGGTGTCTTCGATCCCTAGGACAAACACACTGTCAGCGCTGCTGGTGTTTTCCTACCACAACACAATGCACCCAACTGCCTCCCTGCCACCCACTCCTTCAAGGTGCTTTGTCTGGCAGGGAATAATCTGGAGCTGCTGCTGGAGGGAGCGCTCTTTTAAAAGTATAATGACCAGGGAATCTGTGGTGTTAGGAAGACAAAGCATTAGCTTAGCCTCAAGGTCAAAAGTTTTCAAATTTTAGTGCTTAGATTTTATTTAAGCAACAAACTGGTTAGTTATGAACCCAGTGCAGTGACGGCACTGGGGGAACCTATTTTGTTCCTCCTCTTCCTGACGCAAGGCTTGCAAGCATCTCCCAGTAATTCAGGTAATAAAAAAGAATAAAACATCAGGATCTTCCAACACCCTCAGTGTTTGCTCTCAGTAGAGAGAAACATGGATTACCAGAAAATTTATTAATTTATCTTGACAAAGCGAACATCCTTTCTTTGCTGCTTTTAGTTTGGCCTACTGACCAGCCTAGTGTTTCCCTAATGTTTCTGTGCTATGTAGCCTTAAAACAAATGACTCTTCAAAGAAGCATCTCAACAGGTTTTGTCTTTTTTTTTTTTTCCTCTCTGTTAAATTAAAGACCTCCAAAGAGAGCAGAAAGCTCTTTAATATGTGATGACTATATGGTTAATAATGAAGTCTCTTCACCATCCATCTTCTTGCCAATGAACTTTCTCCTGATCTCCTGAACCAGGCATAATAGTGGCTTGCAAAGCTTCAAAACAGCCTCAGGCTGCTTTTCAATAAAATTATCATAGGGTTTTGCCTTAACTCCAGCAGTAGATGCAGAATAACAGATACCCAAGAACCCATTATAAGGCAGTAATTCACTGCTGGAATTGTAAACAGCAGAAGCTGAGCTTTGCCCTTGTAATTTTAAAAATGTCAGCACAGCCTCAAAGAGTGAATATATTTTGCTTGCTGATCGTTGGGGGTCTGGTATATGACATAATATATTCTTTCAAGTTTGCCACTGTTTGATGCGAGCTGGTAATAAATACTGGAGAATATAACTGGGGGCTACATCCTTTCTTCTGGAATTAACCCCTTATTATTGAGGTTTTAGGATGTATGAGAACATCCAGAAACATTTTTCTCCTGAGCAGCCTCGCAGTCGTTACCTTGCAAAGGCCGTACGCATCTATCTGTGAGTGAGAAACTTCGCTCCAGCTCTCTCACTGAGGCTCCTAAGTCTGCTCTCCAGCACTGCTGACATTTCACTTCCCATCAAAAAAACCTGACCTACAGTTTAAGAATTTTTGCCTTTCTGAGTCATTAAGTAAACTCAGTGAAATGCATACCACGGCGGCATGTGTTTTTACTTCTCTCCCATCTCGGGAGGTAATGAAATTGCACATATCCCATGCATTGTGGCAACTACTGCATTACAAACTTGCCTAAATCCAAACACGCAGCAGCATTTAAAGAACATCATGGGAAAGTTTTCCATAGCAGCTTTACATTTTTAGGATGTAGGCTGGAGTGCTCAGCCTTGCATTTGCCAAAGCCAAAACTGCCTGATGGTGCAGACACATCTCTCACTGGCATTTAAATGTCAGTGTCTGGAGACAGGCAGGAGCTAAGGTGAGGCTCCTTGGCCATATTTTCTGAACACATTCCAGCCAAAACTATACATTCCTTCATCCCACTGTTCACAGCTGTTGCAGAAGCAAACTTGCTGGTTTATAATTCTCCAATTATTAAGCAACATACAATGAAACAGAAATGACATTTTCACCTTAACATTTGACTTTCTGGGGCAGGAAATTTTGTAGCTAAATACCCAATGAACCCAAAATCTCTGGAGTGAAACATAAAGCAGGTATTTAAAGTATTTTTTTCCTATTAATACACATGGAGTCTTAAAGCAACTCTGTATACACAGGGCACAAAACTTTCAAGCCATATGACTGGCAGGGAGCTATTTGTTCACAACACAAAGCATAACCATTCACTGCACAGCAAAACAAGAGCTCACTGAGGTAACAGCACAGCTGCTTTAAAATTCTAAAATTAATACAAATTTGGGTCAGGAGAGCAGATTACACCCTTTGGAATACAAATCGTACTGTGCACAAAAAATGACTGCCGTAACCTAAAAAAAGACTGTATGTAAGTCCCAGGGGATAGTAGACTGCATCTAGCAGCATATTATTACTAGCAAAGAACCTGCCATTTCATAAAAAGCCTTGAAAATGGCCTCGACTGCCTCTCCCCACCCCATGTGAACATGGTCACACCTGGGCAGTTGGGCCTGTCGCAGGTGCGGGACTCGGTGGCAGTGCAGGCATACCCGCAGGACCTCGTCCGCTTCTGGCTGCCGCTCCCGCAGGTGACGCTGCAAAGGGACCACAGGCTCCAGTCTCCCTCACCATCAATGTAATCTGTGGAAGAACAAAGATGAGGAAGGAAATGAAGAAACAAAACTCCTACTACCCAAAACTACCGTGTAGTGTTTTTTATTAAGAAGGCAAAACAAGAATGGAATCCAGATGTCTCTACCTGAAGCCTGGGCTAAATGCCAGGCGTGAGCCTGCTGTTTAAATGGTTTTCACACTTGATGTTCCTCAGGGAAATGCATGCAACATTATTTGAAAAAATATTTCCTTTCTCTTTTGACCTTTTGGCAGCTGAGAATCCTCAGCTGCATAGCAGGGTCATGAACTAACAGTACACTTCTATTCACATAATTTCCCTGTATATAGGAATGTTTTCTGACCACAGACTAATCAGGCACAGGATAAATAACAAGTTCAATTTTTTTCCTCTTTTCAAAACACACAGTAATTGCACAACAATACTCACGTAATTAATTTTTAGGACACAATGCTGAGGGTCATGCATGAAAACTGCAATTTTTTTGTTGTTTTTTTTCAGATAGATATTACAGTAATACTGCCACGAATATAGCGAACTGCATATGCATCCTGCACCCAGAACAACATGCAATTTGTAGTGTTTCATGTGAATTATGAAACGACACCGAATCTGACTGCTTACTAGCAGGAACCTTCTGAAAATGAAACACAACTTTATTCTCTTCCAGGAAACAGCCAAGGGCGAGCGATACCAAGACTGCACCACCATGGCCCAGTACCACTGTAAGTCTCTAAACCCCTTAGAACCAGCCTCCTTTGTTTTCTGAGGTCAGTGGTGCACATCCCACCTTGTGAAGGACACCAAATGGAGTCCAGGAACTGATCCCAGTTTTCTTGCCTTCCCACTGGCCTCCCCTGTTGAACATAGTGTCTTGCTAGGGAATGTCTGGCTTAAAGGATCTCTCTGCAACCTACAGGAGATATTTAACCGATCCTGTGATCAAAACTTGCAACCTTTGCTCTTTTGCGTTAAACCAGTACTGGTAGCAAAGCAAAATTTGGTTTAGTGACCCTGGGCCAGCCCTGCTCTGTAGCTGTAGGCTGAATGTGTATGTTCAGACAAGAAACAGGGACAGATCCCTGCCTGCACTGGCCTCTGTGCTACACGTGATTCCTGCTCTACTGCCATGCTGTCTGTGGGCTTCCTGAGCTGGTTAGTAGAACATGTAACTTGATTTGTACCATATGTAATGACTGACGACAACTCTGTGGGGTGCTATTAAACATTTATTGCCAGGAGTATGGGAAGGTTATATATCTCACTTGTAGCAAGCTGCCTAGATGCGAGTTCCTCGTGGCAGGGACCTTACGTGCTTCTCCTCCTTTTCTTGCGCTGCTGCTGACCAGGAAGCCACCACACCTGACTCAGGTGTCCACGGTGTGCTGTGGGTGGGAACATTACTACTGTTTGTGCACACAGACCCGCGATTCTGGGATTCACCAAGAGGTGAGCACTACAGCAGTCTGAAGAGGCATCAGACATCTTTGGACAATGTGATCTGCCCTCTCATCCTGGCCCTGCTCTCCTTCCCAGCTCTTTTCCAGCTCTGAATTATTTCCTCCATGTGGCTGGCAAGGCAGAGGGCAGGTGAGCAGGTGCAGGATGAAGGAGATGGAGCCATCATTGGCTTGAACTAGCACAAAAGCCCCATGGTGGGCAGGATCTGCTGCTGCATACTCCTGGCCAAGGCCACTGGCACACAACATTTTGAGTCAGCAAGAAAGCCAGGAGTCTTTTCCAATTAGTAACATGCTCTGGTGTAGAGCAGGGAGCTCTAGGGTAATTTTTAGGCCTACCTACCTACTGCTTATACTGCACTATGAAACACACAGTATCTACTATGAAATACACCACATGAGGTTTTCAACTGGACTTCAACCTGTTCTTCCTATTTTTATATTTGTAATTATTTTTTTTTCTTACCACAATTATTTATGAAAGCAATTTTATTTTACCTAAATTAATAACTACCTAATATATGAATTCTTGGTAATAAAGTGTGCTCACAAATAAATGCAGGTGCAAAAAGAAGGGACAGACGACAATCTTCTGGCTACAAAACTGAATACATATGTATGTGTTTAAATGCACCATTCCATGAAAAGTCTCCCTCTTAATTGCTAAGGCTCTAGGCCCTAAAGTTAACCAAAACAGGGGAAAAATAAGACTGAATCAGTGCATGACAGCACCTCTGCAGTATCTAGGGAATGCAACAGAAGTGCCAGGGTAAAAGTACTGTGGCTTTGAAACCCTGTGCTAACTAAAAATCTTCTGCATTTGCATACAATTAAATCCGAGAGGCTCTGAGCTACCTGTGAACACATTAATGAGTCCACCTCCCATGAGTCATTCCCATGTGGCCAGTTATAGCTCATTGGGACAGCGAATAACTGTAGCTCCTCTCTGGTTCTAGTTTCTGCAACTCTCATACAACAAGCTGAAAACAATTGGTTTTGCCATGACACATCTGGAAGAGAATTACACACGCAAATACACAATGTTCCTGCTGCATATGCCACTCCCCACACATGCACCAACATAACTCATCTTATTTATGTATTCACCAAATACTACCACATTTTAGATCTTGCTTATTTATCCAATAATTGTATTTTGGTTCCCAAACCACCACATGATTCTAAATTTGTACTTATCCTTACTCTAAAAATAAATATGAAACCTTGTTTCCTTTGCCTTTAAAAAAAGCACACTTACGACTAAAAAAAGGTCCTCTTATGGGATAACTGGTATGATTTTCAAGATTACAGACTTACTAGAGGAATGCAGCTACCACAGTACAGCTTGTGCATCTGCACAGATTTGTATTTAAAAGCTGATGAAAAAAAGCCACATGTCGAAAATTTATGTTTTGCTTGGCCTCCTTTCAGCGATGCCTCACATTCTCATTTCCCCCAACCTCGTTTTTACAATCCCAAGATGCCCGTAAGAAGCCTGGAACACAAACTTACCATACTCTGGTTGTTCCTTGGACTCAAATGTCCGGTGACTGGGTGTGTGACCATCCCACCCACTGAGAGGGTTTAGGAAGTTGCTGTCCTCAGTGTTGCTGTCATACTTGTAGTCCTGGTCACCGCTGCTCATGCGGGTCAAGGTGGAGGACCTCTGCCACCAGCTTCTCAAGTCGGGTGATGGGACTGGCCAGCTTGGCTTGCTGCTTTCTTTCTGCAGATCCTTGTCTGCCTCGGTGTCGGGGCCATCCACCACTTCAATGGTAACCTGTGGGATTCAAAACAGACCAGCCTGTCGGTCACTATCTCCTCCTAGTCACTGGGAAACTTTCTATACAGTGAAGACAAATGACTGGTGATGCCTTGCAAAGGGGCTGTGTAATAGTGTAGGGTTCACTTGTTGTAAACCACATGTGGATTACTGAGTCTGGAGATATGCAGCGGCTGAGTGATTCCTTCTGCTACCTCTGCTGAATCAGATCTTGGAACAAAGGCTAGGAAAAATCCTGCACAAAATAATAACTCATGCTGTGTCTAAAACCTTTGCAGCAGAATTTTCAGCCTTATGGGGAAAAGATGTTTAAACCCCAACATATATGACCAGGAAAAAGAAAAGCAGATCTGTTACTCTAGTTACGCTGAGGCTGAATTGGAGGCAAGGATGAAGCGCACCAGCTTGCAGAGCGCATTCCAAGGACTTGGATTGACTCAAGACAGAGCTAACTCAGTGCACGAGTGCGAAGGTGGAAGATGCAGAGCCCAAGGTCTCTGCCGGGTTTGCAGCTGCTGTGCCCTCTGGCGACAGCTCAGCCTATCCCCCTGCATGGCCTCCCCGCAGCACCAGCGTTTCCGTCACACATCAGCGTGGGCTGTCAGCGCTACGGGAAACCACACACACGGAACATGAGAGCCAGTAGCGATTCCAGCCATCGCTGAGCAGGTCACTGGCTGCTGAGCTGCCTGAAGTAGGTCCTGATTCTGTGCTAGAGCGTATAATGATATACAACCCTTTAAGGTTTCTATACAAGCCCAGAGCCAAGATTGAACATTTGCTGCCCAGTGCCCTCACAGACATCATGAATGTAGATGATACAATTCTGCACAGGCACTACCCTTGATTACTCCTTCTCTGTGCTGAACAATGGGTAATTATGAAACTCTTGGATAAATAGTGTGCGTGCATACAGGTGGGTATTTAGGTAGGAAACCTCAGAAACCTTGTCTTTGTGAGCTAAGGACAGTGTGGCCACAAATCATCAAATGCTCTGATGCTTTATGTGGTTCAGTGATTACACTGGACTGGCTAAACAACCATGGTTCAAATGTGACTATCAGACACACCTGTAATGTTTAACAGGTACGGAAGTACTCTTCATGTTTCATAGATTTACAAAGCAGTCTTTCCAGACAGTGCTCCATGAAAATCAGGTTGTGTAAAATCAGGAAAAGCAGATTAATGTACTATTATGCAGAAAGTAATTTACATGCTTCTATGGAGTTGCTTTTGGACACAAGGTTTAGTTTTATACCATTGTTATTAGCAAAAATCAGAAGGCACAAAACCAAGAAAAAGAGAGAAAAGAGTGTCCGTGTTTCTTCATCTACCTGTGATCCGCAGAGGAGTGGGACATAGGACACAAACAGAACCGCTGCCATAGCTGCAGACACAGCTACCCAGACACGACAATACCTTTTTTGTAGAAAGGAGGTTTTGCATCTATTATTTCATGCTTTGCATTTGAAGCATTGAAATGAAACAACTTTGAGGCTACTGCAAAGCTCCACTGGGAGCAAGAGCGAGGGAAAGTGCAGTTGTCAGCCTAATAGCATCTTTACACAAGAGATATTTTACTCTCAGACTAGATATGGAATTGGAATGATTACTTCATTAAACCTCAGTTTCTACAGACCAAGAATTAAAATGGATTTCATAAGTTTGAAAACACCAGGGTTAGTTCGGGGAGTCAAAAATCGTTACATCTATCCAAGCAAAACAGAGTTCTCACAATAAGTGACCGGAAATAGTGTGACTGAGCGGCTCGCGCTGCGCGCTGCTGGCCAGGCACAGGGCTTCAGCACTGCCCCCTCACAATTAGTATGACTCTAGCACTTCGGTAGCAAGTATTTTTAAGACCACATTAACTCTGTAAGTAATGACTCAGCAAAGTGAAAACAAAACAAAACCAAACACCAAAACCAAACAAAATCCTCTCATAAATAAAGGCAGGGGACACTTGATAGTCATTCCATTTGCCTGGGTAATCTGTAGTTACCTGGCAGTGAAATGGGATGAACTTCCATGGTCTCAGGCAGGTACAGTTTGAAGAACCATACGGATTTTTAAAATAGTCTATTTAAAAACTGAGCATAACAAGCAAAATCCAGTGTGGCAGTCTGACACACACCTATAGTCCCCTCTCCCCTGTTTTAAGCTTTGATTATCAAGCCGTTTTGTTTAACACATGGCATAAAAACAACAGAGTGAAAGAAATTTTATGAAGAATCCTGGGATTGTCTGAACTGCCACTCTCGGAAATTAAAAAAAGGATGAGTCTGGTTCTGTTTGTTTCCAGGGACTCAGCTTTGCTTTGCCCAATCCCACCTAATTCTAATGCACCTTCCAGAGGCAGGGAGGCAATCAGTGAGTAATCCCAGTAATCCCTCCATGGTGCAACCCAACAGTGAGGGCAGAGGCATGAGAAGAGGCTGCTGCTTTGGGGAACAATTGCTCCTCTGTCTCTCTGTAAAATTTTGAAAAATCAGCATTCACTGAGTTCTTCCTAGTCCTGACAACATTAGCCCACGGCTATACACACACAAATACATCTACATGTACATGATACACAAATGTGTGTCTTGTTTGACTGGTTTCTGTACTGGGGCTCGTTTATAAAAATGAAAAAAAATCAGATCCAGAACTACAATGATTAGAAATGGACATTTAAAGCAGCTCTGGAAAAGTTTTCATGCTGTATAAGTATTCCAACAAAAACATGTTCTCAAAAATTAAAAAAATAGATCTAGTTTAGTATTTCTATCTTGGACACTATTTTAAAGACTTTGTTTTCTCTGTTTTCTTCTTTCAGTGATTATCAAAACTGTAAAGATTATTTATCCTCAAGCTTCCCAAAATGTCTGTGGTAACATGTTTCTTGTATAAATCCACAATCATCTCCAGAAGTATTCAAACCTAAAATAAAGCCACTTCTTTTATGGTTGGGTGAGCTATAAATAAGGATGTTCCTCTCAAAATTGTTAAAAACGATTGGCATAGGTACCTTAAAACAACAGATTTGAGTCACTTTCTAAGGAAACAAATGTATCAAGCACAGATGTCTTGAGACACCAACATCCAATTTTCTCCTGGCCGAAAATATAGAGAAGATAAATATTATTCCTGCCTGTTGGAGTGCACAAAAAGTTCTGTTTACTTCATCCTGTTTACTGAGACAATGTTTCTGAATTCACTTCAATGGCGTAAACATTGTCCTGAGCAACTGGAAGATAATGTTTCAGGAAGAACTACATTGGCAATATTGTGCTACAACACTTCTGCCCGTTTCCTTCACACAGCTGATGCAAAGTTTAATGGAGAACTTGCCATTCTAGAAAGGTGGGTGTGTGCAAGTCAGCAATGAGATACCTGCAACAGCAGAACTGAAATGAGTTCATTATAAGACACTGAAATGGTAAATGTAGGTTTACACCACATAACTTCAGCTAAAATGGTATCAGTAGTGACACCAGTTTTGTCATGAGAGCTCACTTAGGACAGTTCTCTGGACACAGCTCAGTATTACAGACAGTGCTGAGTCTTTGGTGACGATACTGAGAGGGTGTTGCTTTCCAGTGCAGTGAAAGCAGCAGCTTCAAAGGGTAAATATAAATGCTACCTAAATATACATCAAATAAAATGTGTTAAAAATGATGTGATAAAGATAGAGGTGAGGGAAATGGGCATGGATGAACCTGGAGACGAGTTGGTTTGAAGACAACAATTTTTTCAAGGCAGATCACACTGCCTTGTTTCTCTGCAGTTTTGCAGGTTCCTAGAGTGGGTGGTTCTGTGTAGATGTTTTTTTAAAAGAGAAGGTAGAAACTGAATAGATAGCAAAGAGAATAAATAAGCTAACACAGCAGCACTGGAGTGGCGTGACTGGTGGATATGGCCCACAGGCCTCACACAAAATGACAAAGACAACATATCACCAAGCAGGCAGCATTAAATTCTTCCGGCTTAAAATCACTCCTATCAATTCTTACCAGTCTCACGACTCAAACAGAGGATAACAAGCACCACAAATTTAATCACATACTGATTTACTTCAGTTTTCCAGGCTCCAAATAGAGGATCTGCTGCAGAGAAGAGCTGAGAGGTTGCAGAAGGTTGGTTGGAACAAACAAGAAAAACCCATCGGGAATGGAAAACGAGCAGGTTCCTACACACCTCCCATGTCACGTCTTTCTGTTACTCAGGAGTAAAAACAATTCTGTCTTACTCTGAAGGATTACGAAGTCTGCCTAGCCTATAGCTGGTTTATCAAATGAACACAAACCTACACAAAACGATTTTCCGCTCGTGAATGGAAATCCAAAGAAAATACGTGATCAGTTTTTGTAATTGCCTTCTTGTCTAGAAGTCTGTCAGGCATTGGCAGAATAGTTAAAATGACAAAAAGAAATAAAGAAAAAACAAACAAACCAGTCAACCAACCAGCCAGCCTTTGCTCAACAGCAGCTACCGCAGATACTCTCAACCAACCAGCGGGCACAATGCTAAAGCGTAAAATGCCACTTCAAATGTCGGGAGATTTTACAAGGCTAGGACACCACAGAAAGACCAGCAAGTGTCCTCCCGGTCTTGCTGCAAAGAGTCAAATGACATTTGGATTACTGTAGCTCCAACTGCCGATTCTGAGGTTTTTCTAGAAGACAATCCACTCTACTTGATTGATTTAATTACCATGCAATAAATACAGTAATACCTGGGGACATGTTAATTTTCTGAACTCCTGTGATGGTTTTCTGATCTCCACCCATTTATCCATCGAAGACCACACGTGATACAGCAATTGATCTCTCACGGGAGACCAGAGAAGGAATGGCTACAAAAAGAACTCACTGCAGTATCTTTTTAATCTGCTTTTTCAGGTTGAGTTTTATATCCGTTTTTTAGGTTTTCAAATTTTCCAGGTATAATTCCCCTAAAAAACGTTATTTATGGTCTGTTCAGGTTTGTAATAGTGAAAGGGAAAAGAAGTTGTGGGTCTTTGAGGAGTAATGTGGCCATTCTGCTACATTAACACAAACAGGTTTTTTTCTGCTTGCCAACCTCACTGTCCTAGGAGGCCTTTAAAATTAACACCCCGAGGACTGTAACTTACAAAGCCCAAAGCCATTGTGCAAAAAGAAAAATGAGTAAAAATTCTGCTCTCACCTGCCAAACAGCTGATGAGAAAATTACAAGTCAACAAGTGTCATTATTTCCACTCAGATCAGTATGGTACTGTTTAACGAGCAAGATTTCACTAAAATCCTGTTTTTCCCAAAGGAGTGGGCCACCTTTTACGACCTTTAGGCAAAGAAATAAACTTTAATTGACTCTGTAATGAATTAATTGGAGTTTAATCTCCACGAGGCCTGACCTGCTGCAGGACTGTCAACCAGGAAATTAAAGCAGCTTTGTATATCCCTGAGCAGGCTCAAAATAATGCAGCACTTAGGGAGCCTGTTTCAGAAAGAGATGATTCTTGTGCACAAGAGCTCTGGGATTCATGTCACCCAGTGTTTCCCAGTTTACAGGCCCAGGCTTCCCAGTTGTCGGTGTCCAGCAAAACTGCTGACAGAGCTGGCTGACACATTTGCAGGATCAGGTGGTGGAAAAAAAGTCAGTTACTACAAAGACAAGCCAGGGAAATGTTTCCATCTTATTTATCTATTTCCTGGGTCTAAACATTCAACGCTGTTACAAATCAGAGAAGGTTTTTGTTTCCTCCTGTCCTCTTCTGCGGTTTACATCCTGCTCAGTGATGTTTTTTACCTTAAGCCACAATCTGGGGCCCCTATAGCTTCCCTACCTAAGGCTTTCTGGAAGGCGTCTCCTCATGTGAGGGACGTGTACAGTTACCACATGTTGAACACGTTTACTGCCTCGACCCATCAAGTATTGGACCGGCACTGATCCCAGCCCGCGAGGCTTCTTAACCTCGCGAGCCATCTATGACATAATGGAGACTCAACTTGGAACGGCCTGTCCTCACCAGATCGTGTTCATCTCCTGCCAATAGATCTATTATATCTTTATGAATGTACTTCTTAAGACATATCAAAAGGATGGTAATTTTGTGGGCTGAGGGATTATAAAAAGCCAGGAATTAATTTAACCGGAAAACCAGTTCTATTAGTGTATTGTTTTTATAAGCACATCTTAGGCAGAACAACACTTCAATTTATTGTTTTGGTTAGAAAAGACTGCTTATTAATGCCAATTTTGCTTTAAGGCTCTGAATTAAAACCAAATCACTAATTTTTTCCTTTTTCTAATCCCTGAGGTTTCAAAATGGAAGTGGCTTGTAAGAGCCAATTCCAAACCCAAGAACAGTTTGGGGAATAACATATAAGAAAGTTTCTTGCAGACAACGTTTTTTTACTGCGGGTAGCTCTGCAGAAATTAAGTCTCAGTTCCACACAGAGGATCACATTTTGAGCTGAAACTTAAAGACGCTTATAACCTTATAAAGTTCTCTTATGACCTTTGGGGATGGTTGCATATTATAACAACACACAAAAAGAGAATCTGTTCACAACCAAATTTCGCAACAAAAAATGAGAAACAGAATTTAAAATACGCATTTAATATCAATGAAGAGAATTTGTTCTAAAATGGCAATGGCAAAGATGGTTTTAGTACATGCTACCAACACTATCCAAAGAGAAATTCAGAAAAAAATGAAATCTATCCATTCATTTAAGGCAAAAAGGATATTATAGATATTATATATATAAAATATGATATATAATGTATATTATATTAATTCTCTCTTGGTGCTAGTGATAGAGAGGCAGGGTGTTCTGACTGCACATCATGGAAGCCAGGCTGAAAGTTCTCTCAGTTCAGTAAAATAATTTTGTGCGGCTCATTAAAAAAAACAGACATTAACATAAATCTGTACCTGAATGTTGGGATTCTGCCCATTGATATCTGCTTTTGACAGGTCAGGGAAGTTTGGGAGATCCAGGAGGAAAGATCTGGGTCCATCTCTTTGCAGGGACGTGTGCCCGTTTTCCTGCCGGAATCGCTGCTTTGGGAACGGCCGGTGGGCAGCCTGGAGATCAGGGTATTCTCTTCTGTCCTCAGGGTTCAGGGTGAAGCCATCTTCAGAAGAATGGTCATCTGCAGCAAGTGTGTTCTGGGGGAAGAAAGCAACGCACTGTAACAACAAGGGAGAGAGCGTGCGGTCCTGCCAGCGCCCTGGCTCCAGCTCCCTGCCAGCGATGGAAATCCTCAGGGCACACAGACTCGTGGCGCCCTACGGAAGAACACGGGACTTACGACTGGTATGTTCTAGGGTGCTCATGAGTTCCACATCTGACTCTCACTGAAACAGACTTAGTCACAGTGGTGCAAATCTGTAAGTAAACCGAGTCGGACTTGTGTGCTTCGCTCTTTCAGGTTCCCATAACGCTGCAGCCTTGCAGTGAGCACCCACACATTGACATGAGCATCTAACCTACAGCAAATCTGGAAACATGATGTGAAGCAAGCCCACTTGCCACCGGTGTCCATCCAGACACCATGCCATTGACCACAACTCTCTGGGTGTGACCAGCCAGTTCCTCATCCACCCAACAGTCCACCTGTCCAATCCACACCTCTCCAATTTAGTGGAGCAAGACCACTGACTGCTCAGTCCATGTTGAAATTTATGGTATTAAAAGATCCCACTGCTGAACTGGCAACCCCCCTTCACTTCCCTCAGCCTGCAGCGAGTTCCATCTCATTGTCTGTGTTCCTCACCCAATTTCTCTGGTCTTGACCATCTGAACTGTCCTTCCTCTGGGATCTCATTTTCATGTTTGCCTAATGGTGGGATTGAATTTCACCAAGTTGTAGGTCAGCGGTTAATGCTTTTGTTATTGTTGAGCGTACTTTTGGGTTTTGTAGTACATTACAGCAGGCTGCCTCCAAACCAGTAGCACTGCTGCCACTGCCTTTGACCTCACCGAGGAGATGGATATATTTAATATAAAAACACTCGCTGCCGGGGCTAGGACTGGCCTGGGGACTTGGGGGAAAAAACCAGCAGAGGAATCAAATCTTCTTATGGCTACAAAAAAAATGCACGGGGCAGATTCAGCACAGGTTTTGGTTATGACTCAGCAGAAAAATTTTAGGCTTGAGGTCTTAATATGACCGCCTGGGGAGCTTTTATTTACAGTTCATAAAGAGACAGCAAGCATGGAGAGGGTAAATGTTAAAGACGTATCTTTTAAAACAAGCACAATTAAAGTGGAATGGCCACATGTGGTTCTGGCTCTACTGATGCATAATTTTGCCAGCATTTCTGGTTAAACACAATCTCCATCTAGCTCCCCTGGCTCAAATTAAGCTAGCATACCTTTTGCTAAACTCTCAGATAGATAACAGTTCCAATGCCTTTTCCTTTATTTTGTGTTTATTTGCTTGCAAGGTTGACCTTTGGAGAGATTTTATAATATAATCTGTGCACATTACAGGAAAATATTCAGTCAGTTAAATAAATCAAGATTTAAGAGTTAATCTGGGACTAAGTAAAATAATCTCAAGCACAAACTAACGTGGTTCTCCTCTCCTTTTCTTGCTGCACTGCATTTCTAAGGAGCAAAATTAGATTTAGCACTGTTAACGTTGTCTTGGTATTTTAACGATCAGAATGGTTACAATTTGAAAGTACCAAAAGGATACTTTCATGCATCTATCCACAGCACAGATGCAAAAATTTCATTCTGAATTACTATATGTGTGCAGTGCTAAAAATGTATGTGCTCCTGATGCTCTGTATTGTTTGAAGGCTAAAAGAAGAAAGCTTCTCTTTGCTGAAGACCAGGTGGGACTTTCAGGTGCTTTTGGTGGGCCACCCATTAACACAGCCCTTATTCAATATGAAGTAGAAAGCAAATTGCACAGCAAGTTCTGGGAAACAAAACCAAGGCCCATTCATCTAACTTTAGGTTCCTTATCCACGTGCTAGCGCTTTAACTTAACACTTATCAAACAGAATTTAACTTCAAACTTCTTGGCACATGAGGATTACATGGCTTCTCAGTTATGTCTAAGACGATATAATTGCATTGTTATTAAATTACTTCACACAAGAGTTTAAAAAGTGGTACTTAACTACTTTTTTCTTGGGTATCATGCCCATAATCTTGCCTTTATTAAAAATAAAGTGAGATTTTATTAAAAAATAATAAAATTCTCACATACAATTTCTTCCTTTTCCTATCTGCTTGCCACTTCAGGAGCGTCTGGATTCCCCACATTAACATACCATGGAGGCAGAGCTGGGTAAGGACTTGAGGCACCCATGCTTAATTCTCTGATAAGACTTGCTGTGTGATCTTGGCAGGTCATGGTCTTTCTGTGCCTAGATGGGGATAACAGTACTTCCCCTCCTCACTGTGATGTTTGCGGGGAGCTCAGCAACTACAATAATAAGGGCTACATAAAAAGTTTTTAATAGTGTCAGACAGATGGAATATCACATGGAGTTAGTTAGAAAATTGTCATGGTGAAGTAATGACATCAGGCTGATCGGGCCCACTACCAAGCTGCTTGGGGCAGGGACTGTCATTAATTACAGACTGAATGAGTTGGGGTTGGTGAATGTTAAAAAGAAAGAGGGGGACAGGGTATGCGCTATACCTTACTGCCTTCTACCTATAGTGCCCTATACCAAAGGCTGCTGCAGCCAGGAGGAGGGACCACTCTGCTTGCTCAGGGGGGACACGCTCAGAAGACCCCAGTTCAATGTCATCTAAATGTGACAGTGACAGCGAAGCCGGAGAGCAGACTTTGGGGGAGAATGTGGAGTTTAAGAGCGGGGCTGACTAAGGCCTGGCAGGAATGACATAGATAAACAGTGTTATCTCTCGCAGACCCTTTCACACTAGGACAAGCCCACCCTGTGCATCCTTGGGGCTTCTTTGTCACACTGCAACATCAGCAAACAGAAATGCTCAGCATGCATGATGATCTTGGTTATCTGCTCATAGTACCACAGGCGAAAGACCATCAGTTTCCAGTTACTAAAACTAATACTATGCCTATTTTTTTTAGGTAGATAATTCTCGGTACAGTGTCTAAAATGATTTGCATCATTATTAGAAATGTATATTTCTGGTGAAAAGATAATAGGAGCTTCAATCAATAAAAAGTGAGCTTGAACTGCATGTGAAGAGCAGAATATGGGCTCACTCTGTTCTGCTACATTAACTCAGTCAAAAGATCTCCCAAGGCCAATCTAGCAGGAAAAAGTGTGTCCTTGCTGCAATGCCACATCCTCTCTGAAGAAAACAGGGTTTGTGTGCTAACAGATGCCTTTTTTTTTTTGAGGGGGGAGTTGTTATTATCTCCTTATTTCTACATTATTTTGCATTTATACTTCATACTATTTATTTTTAGGTGTGCACAATCTGTATTCCCAATTGCTTTTGGGAAAGCAGTGTTGCTTGACTTCCTTTAAAAGCTATGCCACTTCATTCTGAACTACTGACTCAGTTTCTTTGAAGTTATGACATTTCTAATTCAGGCGCAAATGATGCATCAGCTCTAAATATTTTAAAATAAATACTTTTCCCCCCTTCATTTAACAGGTTTATTCACAACTTTTAAACTTTCCATTAAGACGATTTTAAGAGCTTATTCATGCTTGATGGCAGCTACAGTCCTGCTGCCTCATGGGATCAGATATTTATAGAAGTTCCTAATAATGCAAAACCAGCTTAGGATTTCTGTATGTTCTAAGTGTGGACAGTATGTAAGGACAGGAACACATTATTCATAGCGGTGAGACAAGGCACCAAAATAAACCCTAGAGAGAGATAAAGATAATCTGCCACATTGTATTACAGAATAACACACCTTTCCACACCCATCACTGAAGAAGGGCGGGAACATTTCACTACAATCATTGTCTTTGTGTCCCATCTATAAATGAGGGGAGAAAAGCAAATGAGGGGAGAAGAGTTGGTGATCCAGTCAGGACTTAGACCGTGTGAGGGTTTAAGGCACCAGGAGACAACCCCGCATGCAGGAGAAATTTCCTACCTGATACTGCAGTTTAACTTTTCAATAACGAAACGGGTATTTTTAACTCCCTCCTATTTTGTTTCTCTCTATGTCACATTAGACTTTAGTTGCAGGGAAGCGTATAGTTTCTCTTCCCCACAGAGAAGTTAAACAGAAATGGGAACTTGTAAAAATACCGAACTAGGGAAAAAGGGAATTTCTCTGCATTTTTAGCAAGTGAGGAATTAATCTCCCTCCCCTCTTCCTTATTTTAATCTCATTTCCAGTTCTAGAACCAAGTCACAGAGTGAAGAATGACTGGAGCTATGGAAAACATTCCGGAGTAGCTGCTCTTTCTCTGCTCTTCATATTTCTTACCTTCCTTCATTCCCTCCCCACTTGCCAAACTAAGGGCACATTTGCTAAGGGGCACTGCTAATTATGGAGTTGAAAGAATCTGGGAAAACTGATGCAACTTATATCCCTAACAGGTCCCAGACAGCGAGGGAATCTATTACTAAATCCCTGCTGCAGCTACATTGCTTTTTTATTTCTTGTATACTCCTTTGAAATATCTTGTAAAATGTTCTTGACAAGAGGTCTTGAATTGAAAACCGACAGTCTGTCAATGCACTTTCATGATGCACCTGTACAGCATCTTCAACAACCAGGAACAAAGAATGTTTGCTTATTAGGAAACTTCACAGACGCTATAAAAGATTATATTGCTATCAGAGACAAAATGAGGCCTGGGGCCTTCACAGAAAACCATTATTGCCATTAGGACTGGTTTCATTTCCCACCTGCCTGAACAGATTGTTTTGATTTTGAAGGCTGTCCTGTGTTTCCAGGTTAGTGCTAAACGATCACTTTAAAATTAACCAGTCTGGGGAGCCTGTACAGCAGTTGGTGTTCTACAAGAGACTTGCACCTCTGCAGATCCAAGACCTGTAATGAACTTGGGTGATCTAATTCCTGGGTTTTATTTCCTTTTTTGTCTATCATTTGTATAAGCAGCACAGAACCAAGTAGGAAGAGGTATGAGGACAGTGGGGACAGCTGAAAAGCATTATCAGAGATACATAGAGAAAAATTTCTTCTATGATTAATGCCATATCCAGTCCAGGCAGTCAGAAGACCTTTGTTCTGTTCTCAGCTATGTCTTGGCTTTCTTGTTTAACAAGCAAATCACTTGGGCTTGTGTCTAATTTCTGCGTGGCTGGCTGAAAGCATGTGGTGGTACTGAGCCTCACAGCCCCAGTTCACTCCAAGGAGTCACTTGGTTCATATCTCTGGAAGAATTCAGACCACAGGGGTGTCACGTCAACCACTCAGCTACTGACACACTCTCCTTTTTTTCTTAAAATGTACTTGTCCTTCACATTCACACACATCAATGAAGTGAAAGGCCTTGTTTTTAGAAAGACACATAAATCGTTGCAGTAATTAATAGCATGTTTTCGATAATCACTGGTCATAAATAATTTTAAATGGACTATGTTGGCTTGCATGTACACAATTGTTTTCACTATGGGGCTCTAAAATACAGCATCTGCTTTAAACATTGGATAAATAGAAGATGAATCACTGACTACAGTTGGTAATAAAAAATAATTTTTAAAAAAAGAGTTCTGTCTACCATCTATCAGGGTCTGCTTTTTAATAATTCTCTATTTAGTCTGTCAAAATTAGTAAAATGACAGCGTACCAAATTCTTTCTAACTTTCAGTACATCTGCATGTGTGACTGTGTGGCCATGCAAAGGCCAAACCCAGTTGCCCCACCAAGTTCTGCTATGGGACACAATAGCCTCAGGGGCTGTATGGCTCTTGTAGTCATTTTGTTTCTGTGGGGAATAGGATGGAGTCGCAAACACTGTTGCAATTAGGACAGCAGAAATTTGGGGTAAACATGTCAGTCTGCAGTCACTGTTGGAGCAGAGGTCTCCTGTACACAGCTGAAATGTCGGGTGACAGTGGCACACTATCTCAGAATCATAGCTTTCAAGTTTTACGGTTTTTACACTACAAATCTCTAGCCCCCATAGCCACACAGAAAATCTTGAGAACTGAACACTTGGCCAGAACTTAGGTTAAGACTGCAGAGATCCCAGGGCGGTAGTGTTGAGGCCCTGTTCACATCTACGGTCTAGTAAGTCCCAGACCACTATTTCAAGGCACACGGCCAGCACTAGGACAGGACCCTCCGCAGCGGAGGAGAAAGCTGCTGCCTTGTGGAACCATCTGAACTGATCCACCCTGAGTGCCAGAGCAGCCCTACAGCCACTCCTCCCTCCCAAGCCTTTTACTCACTTGCTTTGGTCCATCTTTATTCAGTCTCCGCTTGGGAGTTTCTCTCACCAAGCTCCCTGTCTCTTCCACACCATTAGCAAACAGTGGGTCTGGATCTGAACTGCTTTGACAGACAATGTTTTTCCTCAGAGCTAAAGGAGAAAACCAACTGTATTATACTCAGATCTGGCAAAGTTTTGCTACATGTTGTGGACACACATTTAATAGCACAGCTATTTTTTATGCTCTGTTATTTGCTTGTATTTTATGTTTTCCTTCAGCGGGAAAATACAAACAGTATGGTTCAGCTTGAGGTGAAGAATTGCCAGTTTGTATAAACACTTTGATAATAAAAAGAACTTGATGGTGATTACACCTCAATGTCTGCGGGAAAAAACAGAGGCCCTCTAGCAAATTTTCTAACATAGCATACAGGGCTGCTTTGTTCTTCAGCAGATACTCAGCCATCCATGGGACAGCCATGAGCATAGAATTAAAATTGTGTAGGTCTTTGACAGATGTTTGGTGCCAAGTTTTTCTTGCAGCTAACAGATATTTTCAGTTGCCTAAGCTGGTGGTAAATATTTAGGACTCTGAAGATCTTCTCTGTCATCACTACCTGGCTGGAGCTCTCCACACAGGATGCACCACTTTAGCAACTGAACAGGAGCATTGAATTGAACTATTCCACTTCAATAACATGTTGTGCCAGAATGCAAACTATTTTAAAGTTCTGATTCTTTACAGGTTTTATTAAATACTTGGAAAAAATCAGTAGCATAGTAAAGTTTTAAATAAAATCTATTTATACCATGGCTAAGTTTAATTGAACAAGTTTAATATCTCTCATCCTTTGAAATCTGCATCATAATTTACACATCAGGTTCCATCAGAATGGGAAAATCTGCCTTAAGCTGCAATCAAAACCAAAAAGCAAAGGAAATCCCGAATACTTTTTGGTCAGTCTTTGCAGGCCAGCGTGCACAAAGCCATATTAATGAAAGAGAACAAACATACCTCTGACATTATTTTCGTGGGTTTTTAAACTAGGTCCTTTTGCAAGTTTATTCCACTAAATCACTACAGCTAGGATTTCACTAGGTGAAGCAGCTTTAATAAATGAAGTTTTCACTTCTCCCCAGCCAAAAGAGTAACCTTACTTGAAACCTTTTCAATTTCCAAAGATGCCTTCAACTGTTAGTTTCCAAGAAACAGCTATTCCCAGCCTCTGTGCCTCGCTCTCATATGCCACCGAATATCCACCCTGTGCTTTCAGAAGTGTCTATGATTCTGGCTGTGTTAGCTGGCAGATGTTTTTAGAGACTAGAAAGTGTTTAGTCCCTGTGGACTAAAAGTTACATGATGACTTCATCACATAAGCAAAAGCTAATAACGGGAAAGCAAGAAAGCAGACAAGTGTTATATTCCAAAAACATGATGTTTCCTGTGCTTCTGGCAATACTACTTTTGTGCCTGAAAAAAGGCAAATCGCTTGAGTCTTGATGCTCAAAACATACACACCATTGAACCACCGTGAGATAATTTACTTGGCCCTCCCGCAGCTCCCTTCCCCACCAATACTTGTTTTTCTTCTGCTGGAAGTTAGAGGGTGAAGGCCGAGGAAAGGCAGTGTTTGTTTACATTCAATATCTATGCACCAACTATATGCCTCACAACACTCTCTGGAAGGGGTTCTTACTACACCCAGGAGTTTACAGCAAAACAGCAACAGAAATCTGAGTGGCCGCCTCAGGACCATGCACCTCTGCTCCTGCAGCTAAGTATTCTTTCAGGCTCCAGAGTACAGCTTTACCCTCTCCATCTAGAAAACTTTGGAGACTGATACATCAACAACTGGAAGTCATTAGCATAAAGGGCATCTGTACACACAGCGCAATAACTGTCTTATTTTTGTATCGAGACATCAGCAGTGGACATTATGCCCTCTCTCTACATCTCTGTGAACTGCCCTAATGACAGAACAAGGGAGAACAGGAGGGAGCAGATAGACAAGAGAAAGGCCTCCCTCCAGTGACACTATGGGGAAGAAGAGCAAGTGAGTAGATACACACTACACCGGGACAAGACAATGTGAAGACCCTTCTCTGTTTAAGAGGGGAGAGAGAAAGGATTTGCCCTGGAGAGAAGTCGGAGCTTTTTGTGTTATGAATTCTGTGCACGTACATACAAATTTTCTTAGAACAGTAAGGGGGGGGGGGGGCTATTTCCTAGAGCTGATTAAAGAAGCATGACTCGATTTTCAATTTCAAACGACTCGGGGGGCATTCCAATCGACTGCAGACAGGAAATGAATACCATACATGCACTGAACAAGGCAGATGCTTTTGAATCTGACACTTACGTGAAAAGAAAATATCTTCATTTCTGTCTCTCCTCCGCGCCACGATCACTAGTTAGTTCTGAGCTATTTTTAGAATAAATGGGTTTACTTTTTAAACTTGTTATAATCTTAGCATGTGCCTGAAGCCACCCAGACGCCACTGACAATAAACTGTATGGAGCAGGCCAAATGCTTCTATAGATTAGTCCCAGGAGCCAGACGCGGCAGCAAGGTAGAAGAGGAAAGTTCAGGTTTGAGATATCCTAATGTCTTCTGCTGAGATGGGACCCCAGCTGGTATTCCAGATCCCGGGAAGGGAGAGCTGCCTCTGTAGAGAAAGATTCCAAATCGAATCCAGCAGACACTGCGGAACAGCTCGGGAGAGGATTTCCTGGTAGGCTGTGGCTCAGAACTCACTTCCAGCTACTTAACTGTGCTAAAGAGATAAATATAGATATTTTCTCCTCATATGGCTCTTACAAGTAAACTGCAATAATTGCCATGGGAGTACTATGGGGTTTATAACCTGACTGCAATGCCATTGTGGCTCCTTTTATCAATGGCAGCAGCGCGTATTGAGGAATTGGCATATACGGCTCTTTTCCCCCACTTAGTCCGTATGTGTGTAAATACACAATTTCAGCTGCAAACTCCTTTTGTATTTTATTGTGGGAAGACTTAAATAGGATAGAGGAAAAAAAAAATCAGAGAGGTGGTATTAATCTGGCCCTTACTCTGATGTTATGCAAATAATTAGTTCATTTTATTTTGATGTTAAGACTGCCATAGTTATATTCCTAAGAAGATGAAAAAATGATCCTCTTAGGAGAGAGACAGAAGAAAAGGGATGGGTAGGTGAGAAAGGCAGCTCTGATGTGCATTATTCAAAAAGCTGTGAATGCTAGATCAAAGAAGAGCAAGAATCAAATTCACTGCCACTGAAGGATTTCAGCAGCTTTTTCAGAGCCATTGATCCCTCAAGGGCAAACTCTTTTAAACACCAGGTAATGCTTCTAGCTACCCAGGACTCCCACCTTATACTGGCTAAGCTGCACGTAGTTTGCTTTCATCACCGGCATACTGGGGAAAGCAGGGATGGCTCAGACACCGCTGTATCTGCGCCTGGTGAAGAAGACATAAAGCAAAGTGCAGAAATAGCATGTGTGCATCTCCTGCACCAGCTGCTGCCTTTTTAATGGCCATCATAGTAGATGTTAAATAGACGAACAGATTTCACAGTGAAGAGTTGTGCGTTTGATGGCCGCTGATATCCTGGAGTGCTTTGTCCGAGGACAGAACACAGTCATCCTGGGCAGGATTTGTTTGCTCAGCGCCAACTCGCTGATAAATATAAGTCACCTCATATTTTGTTGTGAGATGAAGGTGGGATAAGACATCTTATGAGCTACCGCAGCTCAGTCAGCAAGCAGTGACTCATTCATCAGTTGGGACTCACAGGTCTAATCTAAACACCCAGAAGGCACAGGATCCAACCCTAAATCAAGTCCTCTACTGTCAAATGCACTACAGACTGTCATCCTTCTCCCTCCCTCCCTTGGGTTAGGTGTCTTTGGAGTCTGGTGGAGAAGCTTCCAGATGTTCTGCCTTGCAGGGACACTTCAGGATCATGCCTTAAACAAGAGCCAGTGGAACTGGGTGCAGTAAAGCAATTTCACCTGCTGCATCCCTGAACAGTCTGCTAAGAGCTGCCTTTGGGCTTCTGATAGAGCTCCACTTGCACCCAGCACATTGCTGCTGCCATCGTCATGTCCCCGGGAACACTTCATTCATCCTGCTTTTCCCATCTGCAATGCCATGCACATGTTACAACAGCGCATTACAGATTATTCAGCTCTTTCCAAGCTCTGCTCACAATTCAAAGTCTATCTACTGCCACCAGCACCTAGTACAACTTGGTACCTCACACATTTTCGTGAAATGGATGATCCTTTTCCTTCTGCATGTTTTGATCAAGAGCAAGAGCCAGCGCTGCTACCATTTAAATGCATATCAAAAGCTCCAGGACTCTATCAGGCTAAATAGTTCATTCGAAACCTTTGGTGCTATTGTTCCTGTACGCCTGAAGACACAGGCACAGTGTGGCTGCCCTAGGTTCCCTTTTGCTATATATTTTCACAAATGTTAGACATATACATATCGACCCCTCTATTCTTTCCTAATAAAAGCTTGGACTCTAACGCACAGGATGAGGAACAGATACTCCACTGGCCAGCTGCAGCAAGCCTTTCATAAATAACACGACAATCAACCCCTGTAAAGGAAAATGATACTCCAGAAGCTCTATCCTGACATACATCTGTTTTCCTATTGTAGGAAGGAATAAGACAGAAGAAGTTAAATGCTGAAAGCCTAAACAAACTCTGAATTAAGAAGAGATGGTAGTAGTAATGATGGATGAGTTGTAAACCACCTGCAAATGTTAAGATTGCTGCACTCTTCTGCAGACCATTGAGTCTATACTGCAAACCTCCAATAGATATGAACTGTGCTCTATAAAAATCACGATGAATGCAGACTTGTTTTTATATTATGGAGGTCCTAATCCTCCTCCTCCTCTGCCTTTGCTCTATTGTTACAACATCAAAGACCAACTGCTGGCCGAGATACAGTCAATATGAAAAGGGCGACCAGCAAATTTACTGCTTGACTTCATTCCCTTTAAATGGAATAGGCACCATGGCCCTTTTTCAAAGTCCAATCACAGACATATATCTTTTTTATTGGACATCATGTACAATAAAGTGAAGCTGTAACTTGGAAAAAAAAAATAGAACACCTTAAAAAATCCCATGAGGTGAACATTCCTTTATAAAAATATCACTGTGGTTACATGTTTTGAAAAACTCTGGGCACTCTGCAGTGCAAAAGCCATGGACCGGCTAGGTTATAGTTTAGCTAAGATGCATACCCATGCCTAATATCTAGTCGGTTTCAAAAAAACCCAACTAATAAAGAGTGATATATTTAAGAGAGAATGCCAGTGTCATTCAAATAAACTGAAGTGGCAGCATTCATGTCACAAGAATCATTAACTGCTTTGTTACAGCCTGCTCTGTGCAGTGAACCTTTACAGACTTCTTCAGTCCAGAGATTCTTAACATCAGCGGCACAAAATGCCAATATATACATTGCATCTTAAACAACTCCAGTCTGATTGCTGACATCATTTCAAGAGACACTTTCAGATGAGAGTTCTATTTGTAGACGTTAAAGACAGGGACAGTTTTATCGCTGTTGCTAAATAGAAGCTAAATAATTTCTTGCTACGAAGTTAAATAGCGTACAAGCAACTCATATGATGTAAGAGGTCAGTATATTGGGGTGTTATGGAATCCATGCTAGGTAGTTATGGGTTTTTTTAATAAATTATATGTCAATATCATACAAAGTTATTGTTTTAAACTATTAATTCTTTTTGTTTCTTTTGGTAACTTGTGCAAACAGGCATTAGGAAATATCTGATTACTAACCTCATATCTAGTTTAAGTCCATATTGATTTTAAAATCCTACCCTGATATATGTGACAGATAAAGCCAAGCAAATTTTTGTTTTGTTACACCTATAGTAGTCATGGGCAGCTGGTTGCAGTTGACTAAGTGTAGTTTCCTCGTGGCAAAATCTGCTGCTGCTAGGTTACTTCTAAGGTGAGAAAGATACCAAAGCTATGTGACTCATTTTTAAAGCACTAACTTCAACAAATAGGTGTCTCATTGCTGGGTCCTCTCCCGTCCGCTTTCCCTTGCATGATGCTCTGTTGTCAGTCACCTCCTCTCTCCATCTCAGCTGAGAGCACAGACCCCCTGGTGCAAGGACCTCATCTCCCACTCAGCCTTCTGGGCATGTACAAGAGAAGGTGTTTCAATGACACTGTTTGATTGTTCAATACCTGAATGTCCAACTCAACAGGAATGCCTGAATGAAGCCTCCTGGATGTTAAAACTGGCCCATGGACACCACCAACCACTGTTCCTTAGAAAGGGAGAAACTCGCTTTTTTAGAGCAGTACTGTAAACAGTGGCGGAAGAAGATGGGACACATTATTTGGGTGGTTTTTATAGACACTTACACTGTGCTCATAATGGCCACAAGTCAGTGACCAGGGGGCTTAGTCACAAATACTGATCTCAATGGCCACGCAGGCAAAGGGGCAATTTCGGTCTTTCTGAGGAAGGAGAGCTATTGCGGAACAAAGCAGTCCAGGATTTTTCAGTGTGTATGCAACTAACAATGAAGCATAATGGATGGAAATTAATTCATGCAATCCGAAGAAATCTCCATGCCAAAGCCCAGCTTGGCTTCATGGATGGAAGTCCAGATTACGTGTGTTATGTGCGCATCAGTTCTGTGGAAAAACTGAGCTGTGAAGATTCAGATCCAAGAGGAACGTGGGCTGGGTCTGCAGCGACACAAGACATTGACTCCTCTTGCTTTGTGAAAGTCAGTGGAGCAAGGTCAATTTAAACACACTTGGGGTGCAGGTCTGGCATGGAGGTGTAAAAGCCAAGGACCTTTGAATTTTCTCCTGCCTTTAAACATGGACTGACTCCACCAAGAGCAGTGAGATTTTCCTTTCTCAGCTTTATGAGCACCTCTGTAAGATTAAGAGCACCCAAATAGCCATTACTCTACAAGAGCTTAAGGTGAACACCTCCAGACCTGCCTTCCTCCTGCTGACTGCTAAAAGGGAGGAATAAAAAAATAGGACCCACTGCTATGAGTCCTTCAAGCACTGAAAAACAAGGGCAAAAGCATAAAGGAACTGCTTACCAGTACTGCCCACAGCAGCTCCTCTGACCAAGTATTATACTGCTCCAACTGTGGCAAGCCATCACTTATTACAACAATAAGTTACATTTTACTTTGTTTTCTTTCTTTTTCTGGTATTTCAAATCTAAAGTATTAATACATGGAAACACCAACACTGGAAACATTCTGCTCTTATTGGTGTATCAATGAGCTCACTGTTTCTTGGAAAAGTTATTAATCTCGATGCTTTGGACTATGAATATAGTTGCGCATTTTCTGTCTTCAAAACTTGTAAAATCACTGTCCTGGAGGTACAATGATATTGAAGTGCAACAGTAATCACTGAACCATTTAACGCTTCCTTTTGCAACTTACTAAAGCACTTTGCATTTTTCTAAGTTATCAAAGAATCATAGAATCGTTTAGTTTGGAAAAGACCTTGAAGATCATTGAGTCCAGCCATTAATCTAGGACTGCCAAGTCCAGCTCTGACCCACGTCCCTGAGCGCCACATCTACACATCTTTTAAACACCTGCAGGGATGGTGACTCCACCACTTCCCTGGGCAGCCGGTTCCAGTGCTTCACAACGCTTTCAGTGAAGACATTTTTCCTAATATCCAATCTAAACCTGTGCTGGCACAACTTGAGACTATTTCCTCTCATCCTATTGCTCATTACTTGGGAAAAGAGACTGACACCCACCTTGCTACAACCTCCTTTCTGGTAGCTGTAGAAAGCAATAAGGTCTCCCCTCAGCCTCCTTTTCCCCAGGTTAACACTTCATTGTTCGTTTGTGACAGTGCTTCCAGACTCCGTTCAGGCCTGGAGACCTATCGTACTACACATTGTACACAAGCAACAATACAGCAATGGAATCTCAACCTCAAAGAGCTTGGCTTCAGATTTAAAAAATAAAATAAAAAATAAAATGCATCAGTGACCTAGCTCTGCTACTACAGAAAAATAATGCTTTTAAAAAGTCTTATTTTATGGAGACTACCACTCAGTCAATTCAAAGAGCACTAAAGTAGTGTAGTCTTAAAAGCAGACAGCAAGATAAGCATCGTAACAGAAAGGCCAAACAACCCTAAGCAACACTGAACAGAACAAATGAGGCACGACTGGGCACTATTGCATTTGTCTGCAAGCAAGACTGGTAAAACACACAGAAGAGCGGAAAGCAATCGACTATTAAATCTGCCAAAGCTGCTAAATCTTGTCTATCGCTGCTTCATTTTTTTTAGTTGATGTTTGGGTAATGAAATATCTAAATTGTCTGCATGTGTATTTTAAGTATGAGTGCATTTCAAGACTTTAAAATGATGACTCAGAAGAATGTAAGCATTAAGAAAGTATGGAAAAGTAATTCACTACCATTACTTGCATTCCATGCACTTTTCCATACCCATGACTGGGTTTTCAGAAGTTGTGTCTATCTCTGTCACATATTATTTTATAAAGCTTTTCAAACATGACTAGTACATTTCTGTATTAGTTTGGCAGGCATAGTCTGCATCATTATCAATAGCACTGTCTTCTGTGTTCCACTTTCTGTAAAGTTTTCAGATGCTGTGACAAAACACAGCCAGAGTTTTCACCTAATCAGTAGTTCTTGCATTGTTTCTTGCTTTCTTTCATGACTTTTTCCACCATTTTTGAACAATAAGGCATTGATTATTAAGATACAGATGTAGTAGATATGAACAGAGACAAAAGAACAACTGCTGAATTAAAAATATGGTTCCCAATTCACATTTAATACAACCTGGATTGGTTAAACAGATGTCTCCCCAGCAAAAGAATTCCACAACAGAGGAAGGTGTCGAAAAGCTTAGTATGCTGAAGTCCCAGGGCTGGGTTATCTATTAGCAGGTCATAACGTGTATGTTAAAATCGCAAGGGAATACACAGTGACCAGCTTCAGAAAGTAAAATGGTGATGAAATTGTTGGGGTCATAAAGACCAACAGCAGAGCTTCAACTCTAGGCCTCCTGTTTTTGTGGACAGCTGGCATTCAGAAAGGACAGAGCAGGGAAACGTGACTGAACCCAGGCTCTACCGCTGTCATGCTGCTGTTCTAGCTGTGACGGACGTGATCTTCCTGTGTAGAACACAGTTCTCTTTACATGTTCGATGAAGACTACAAACTAAAAGCTATTCCAGAATAAGTGCTAATCGTCCAAGCTAGATGAACCAACATCGGAAGTGCCAACTCAGTTCCTTCCAGGATCTCTGTGCACCCATTGCCACCACGGGTGATAGTTACATCTCTAGACCTTCTCAGGAACCAGACTCAAACCCACCACTCCTTTCACTACCATGAGTGCTGCCCCACCACCGGACCACCGTAGGGCTCAGACCCACACGTTAGCAGGCTTCCCTTTAACCCATCTCCCCACACACAGCCCTACAGGGAAGGATGGACTGAGAGCAGAGAAAGGCAAAAGCAGGAATGTCTCTGGGGTCTCTGCCCTGTAGTAGTCACTGTGATTTGTGTCTATCTCCAGGCCCATAGGAATGGACATAATGCCACCACGATGGCCCAGAATGAATTTAGGATTACATACAAATACCCTAATACTATAAAGAGCTGGAAAACGATCCTAAATCTTACTCAAAACGGAAATAAAGTATTCCAATAGACTCTTCTGTACAAGGCATCAGGAAATCTGCTCTCCGCTGTAAATGCAGAGACAAAATAGAGATGCACCCTGTGTTTTAATGCCAGATATTTATCAGTGATGATGCCAGATGAGCTGTACAGCAATTGTTAGCTGTTGAACTGAAGAGAAGTTCAGCAAACATTTCATTCAAACATCTTGGTCAAATCTAATGTAGGAAGTTGCATCCTTACCTGCCTAACATTGCTCCTTGTAGCCATAACTAAATATAACCTGGATCCCTGTTCAAAATTACTGCAGTAGTCTTAGATACTAAAAAGCTTGCCACATCCTACCCTGAAGGTGTGGTAGCTCGTATCCACCAGGGATTCTTTAGTTTGCTGGGAAATGTGATAGGTACAAAGAGAAACTTAATACTTTCTGGAGCTTTCCTGAAGCCAGGTTTGGAAAGCAGCAGACTCTCTTCTGAGAGGCACAGACAACAGCATATGCTTCTCTGCTCAGAGCAGCAGTCTCTCTCCTTCACCCTTCCCATTTTATCCTTTGCTTCCATGCACGCAGCAGCAGCACACGCAAAGCTAATCACCCTTCCTTCCCCCTAGATCCTGGGACAAGCCACAGCCCACTAGCCAAACCACTAAAGAGCACACATAATTCTCTCCCTTGGGAAAGGAGAGAACGAGCTGCACATGGTGTAAGTCATTTGTAAAGCCTAGTGCATAACTGCAAGAACATATGCTAATGGTAAGGGTGAGCTTTAGCTAAGAACCTATACGCGGCAAAGCCTGCTGAGAACAGGCAGGTTTTACTATCACTGTCAAAGAGCACTAAACTGCATCCTGGGATGAGTAACAACCTCGCTGCTTCATTCACAAGCCACCTGCTCTGAAAATTATTTGCGTAACTGCTCTTAAGGCAGAGAATGATTTGGTGCTCATATTAAATATATGACGTATATCCACTTATTGGCATTTTATATAGGCTAAGGACAGTCTGGAAGACATGAATGCAAAATGTTGAACCCAACAGTTTTTTTAAGATGATTTAGATAATCAGTTCCTATTAGAACTAACCAAATGTAAAGCTCCAGAGCTCAAATAAGCTTTAAAAAAACTCGGTCTAAAACTCTCCCAAAGTAAACAGCTTGAAGTCCTACTTAAACTGAGAAAGCTATTACAGACGGCTAAAATATGCCTCTGTATCTGACTGGAGATCATTTTGCAATTTGCCTGAATCCAGTGAAAGGGGCAGCAGGAACACACAAACCTCAAAAAGACTGAAATGCACCTCAGCACAGGTAACAGAGAGCACATCGTTTCTGAACATCTCATCGTGCTGAGCTGTGGATCTCAGGAGAAGTTTAAGAGCTCAGCGCTGTGCAGGACTCCTACACAGCTTGGAGAGGGACTCGTGCAACCGTTTATAAGCAGCAGAACGTGTTTTTTCTGGTAGGGCTCAACGAACATTTCTGACACGCTGTAATTGCTTGCGTGCTTATTGAGGAGGAGGGCAAGGACGGGAGCAAGGAGATTAAAAGTAAAAAGCTGTTTACAGCCCTGTGCGTCTTTTCAAATTGTGTTCTCTCACATAGCTGCAGCTTTATGCACAACCACTGAGTTTCATGCTAATGTAATACTGCTGCAAGCACCACAGTGGAGAATTTGACTTCATGTGCTATGGCATATATTGTTGGTGGCTCTGTTACTACATTTTACAAGGTCATTTTTCTTGGTGTGGGAACACTGTTTTTCTTGGTGTGCAAGGCCTGCTGTGGAAAAATGTGATGGGAATGAACTTCTAGATGAAATATTTTCTCTGAGAATGAAAGCACAGATTTTAGAGCAACACGGGCTATTACAAACGTATTTCATAATTTATGTTTGAGCCTTCCCTTCATTTTAGAACCATGTAAAAAGAAAAAACCATACCCAAGCATGTCTCTTAATATAGCTTCACTTGCTCTTATTCAGAAGCACAAGTTTTTCATTATTTATTTCATAAATACGCTCCACAATAGTTTCTGGATGTTAATTAAGTTATACCTAATAGAGTTCTCACCAGTACCAACAAAATCTTCCCCCTCCCCTCCCCAGTTCTCCTCTTTCTGTTTGGTAGAGATGGAAGGAGTGAATAACATCTGATTGAGAAACAAAAGGCTAATTCCCTCTCCTAACTCAGAACTGCGAGATATTTTACGACTCCAGTCTGGATTTCCCACTTTGCGTTAGTTTGCACTACCACAAACCGGTTCTGACAGCGGCAGTACAGGGGTCCGGTGCCTGCTCCTGCAGCGGTGAACCGAGGAAGCCTGTGCCTGTATCTCACCCATCCCGAAGAGGATGCAGAGCACGTCAGGATTGTCTCCTCGGTGCTGCCCCAGTACAGCCAGTCACAGCGGCACAACGCAACTCCAGACATTCAGGAACACACACACACACACAATGAGGAAGGGCACCAAAAGTAAAAATAAGAGGAAAAATAACTTGCTTAATATTAGAAGTTTTTTCTGGAGTTCTTTCATTTCATCAGTCTGATTAATTGCAGGGGTTAACAGACCAAAAGAAATCAAAACCTATCCTCCAAACGTCTTCCTTCACTTGAAGGACCAAGGGATGGGTGAAAGAGCAGCTCTTCCTCCTGTAATGAATCAGGCTTCAAATGCATACAATTCTGCATTGTAGACTATTTAAATCTCCAACAGTATTTTAAGATTACTAAAGATTCCTCCCGAATATGTTTTGTATAGAAACACTCAAGAACGTGTCAGGTTTTTGGAAGTGGTTTTTTTTTTTGAACTAACACTTCAGATTTTCTTCTGGACTCACAGGACCAAGTTCTGACCACTTTATTTGTGCAAACAGCCAGTCTGAGTCCTACAATACCATACCCTGCATTTGATAATAGTCAGTTTGTTTTTATGCAAATTTGCCTTGTCAAAATACATTTATAAACAGTTGCTGCAAAGATTACTCTTCCCTGGATTTGCCACAATGTGCGCAACCGACTCCGTCAAATGAAGTTTCACCAAGTGAAACACTGACCTAATCACTTCTCACAACCTGTTCTCTCCATTGACCTACCAAGACAGTAAAAAACAATAGTTTGTTTTCAGCCCCCAAGATTTGTATTTGCTTATACCTGCAAAGCTGGGTTTGTGCTGTTTTACTTTCCACATTGATTCTTTACCTGGGAATGCAGTGCGCTGGGATTTTGCATTTCACTTCAGTATATGCCACGATAACAGCCCAAGAAACCCCAAAATCTGAAGATCCCAGTGCAAACTTGCCATCGAGCGCTACATTGTGACAGTCTGAATAGAAGCATCTGCCTGTATAATATTATAAAGCAGGTTACTGTATTTTCCAGCTGGCAACAGAATCCATGAAAGTTATAAAACCAAAAAACTGATAGACTTCCATCTGTTGAACTGATTGCTCTAATCAATATACTTTCCTCCCATAATGTCTTGCACAGACAGGCTCTCTCAAACACATAACTGCAGAATCAATTCAGTTGGGAAGTATATAAAACCTTCAATTCTACAAATGGCAAAACATGCTGAACATGTGAACTGCTAAAGCTATCATGATGCTTAAAGGCACAGAGTTTCATTAAGTTATCTGTAAAAATCACTGGAAAGAAAAAATTAGTGACGTCAACAATCAACAGGTTTGTCACAAGACAGCTAACTACAATTATAATACTGTAGGATAATTAACTGAAGATTATTTTCCTCTTGTTTCACCCTAACCTTACAATAGTGCTCTAAAAAGAGCTCCTTGGGGAAATGGCATCACCCAGAGTTCCCACTTGCCCACATGTTTCCCTCATTATGTTATTATACAAGCCTGTCAAGAAAAGGCAAATTCAAGGTTATTCTAATGATAGCAAACACCTCATAAAAAACCTCTCCAAATTCACTTTTCCAAGGAACATCATTTAAAAAGGCATTTCAAGGACCCAGGAGGAAAGAAAGCATCATTTATAAAACATTATTACCAGAAATCTTGAAGATATTTAAAAAAACCAGCTTGGAATGTCAAGCTGGTGATGAAACTGCAGCTCAAAGAGAGACAGTGTCACAGGGCCTTACCCAAAGCGTGCAGCTGAGCACTCTGAAGCAGAACTCCCACCAAGCTCTACAGGAGGTTTTTGGGGTTCAGAGGACCTGATTCCAGTTTGTGACTGGGATGTTGAGTCTGCAGATCTGGGTTCCCTCCTGTAGTTGGTGGTTTCACTTTGTGGACCACCAGCTGGTGGTGATCCGATGCAAACATCACAGCCTGTGCTCTCCTTATTTTTCCTTACGCGTTACAGCAATGTGCTCTGTTGGTACTCCAATTCTGACATCATAAAGGGGTCAACGCAAATTTATGGTGATAATAATTATACAATTTCTGGTAGTTCTTTGCACGATTTCGCAGTTGATTTTTCTTTCCCACTTGGATACAGGGGAAAAGGGTTGACCACCACACACAACCGACCAGATTTACAAGTTTTGCTTGGGGATTTTGATGGTTCTGCAGCTTTTATCACTGTCTCTGACCATTTTAAATGAATGACAACACGATACTGAATAAAAAAGAACTACCTGCATAAATGAGGAAACAGAACAAAAAAGTCTTTTACCTCTGCTGGACATAATTCACCAGTGGTTTCATTAGATCAGAAGACTGGAACAGACTGGCTGGGCTACAAGCCTTGTCCTTCACAATCATCAATCACCCTCTTTCTCGGCTATTTCAGGACTGAATATCTGTCTCTTGACAACTTTCCAAGGAAAACCATGCATTTTGTTCTCATATTTCCAAACACCATACACCTACCAGATCTCCTCTCCCCCTGGGGTACGCTGCGTACTCACAAGAGAGGCCGTTGGTGGGACAGGTCGTGTCCAACACCACCTGGCCTGCTCTATCCCACGTGCGCCCCAGGTGAGATGCCCCTCGGCCGCTGCCACCTGCCCGCAACACGCCAGTAACGTGCATGGGAGCCGCCCCACCTCCGACACGGTGTCAAACCGTGGCGCGGGGAGCAGCTCCACCTTTTCTCACCTCTGTCCCCTGAAGAGTGTAAATCCAAGTGGCGGGGAGAAGCCATCCCCAGGCACCACGCAAGGGAAACCCTCGGGCGGGTGAAGAGCCGGCAGCAGCACTGGCTGGTGCCGGGGGCAGGAGGCCGCGGCAGGTGCTCCCGTCAGCCGGCTCCGGTAGCCCCGCAGCCCTCGGGGGAGGCAGGTGGCGAGCGCTGGCCGGGTGCGTGTGTGGGAGGGGGGAGGCGGGGCGGCACTCACCTGCCGCTGGCTGTGGTTGCCGGCGCCCGGGGGGGCGGCGGGCTCGCCGCCGCCGCGCAGCACGGTGATGTGCAAGGTGAGCAGGAGCAGCCCCAGCAGCAGCAGCAGCTCGGCAGCCAGCCGCACCATCCTCTTGAGCCGGGCGGCTTTAGGGCCCCGCGGCGGCGGCGGCCGTGGAGGAGGCGGAGGAGGAGGAGGAGCCGCGGCGGCCGCCGCCGCCGCCGGGTCCGCCGCCGGAGCGGCCCCGGCCCCAGGGCCGGCCGCGGCAGCCGCAGCACGGGCGGCGGGGACCGCGCCGCTCTCGGCGTCGGCGGGGCGGGCGGCGGGCGGGGGGCAGCGGCGGCAGCAGCAGCAGCAGCGGGGGCCGCCACACCACGGCGGAGCCACGTCGGGGCGGGACGCCGCGGCGGCGGCGAAAATCCCGGCGCTGCCCGGCTGCGGCGGGGGGCTGCAGGTAGCCGCGACGGGGCCGCGGGCCGGCGGCGTCTCTGCGGACAGCCCTGCAACCCAGAGTCACCGTGGGCCGTCGGAGGGAGGGAGCGGGTGGGCCGAGCCCCCGGCGCCTCGGGGAGCCGCGGGCCGGCGGATTGCAGCGCGGCTCGGCAGGCAACGGGGAGATGCGGCGAGGACCGGGGGGTAGCCGGGAGCGTGTGAGCGAGTGAGAGGGAGGAGGGAAGAGGGAGGGAGAGGCGGGGGGGCTGGGGACGACTCTCACATGGCGGGGAAGCCGGGACGCTCCGAGGGGAGGAGAGAGCTTGGGGCTATCGCCTCCTCGCGAGGGGATGGGGGTGGCCCCTGGACCAGCTTCCCCCCCCGCGCCGCCGTGTCCTCGCCCGCCCCGCGGCTCCCCCCTCCCCTCTCGACGCCCGTCGAGGCGTCGCCCCAGCCTGCCCGCCCCGCCGGGTCCCGTCCCGTCCCCTCGCCGCGGGGCTGAGAGGGAGCGGGGCCGAACCGCCACAACCGCCCTCGGACCCCGCCGGCTCCCGGCCCGCGGCGGGGCGGCTGCCAGCGAGCTCTCCGTGGGGGATGAGGGGCAGATCGCTGCTCCCCTTCCAATCCCCCTTCCTCCTCCTCTGTGCCACGCCGGCTTGCCCGTGGTGAATTGAGGGGGGGGAAGAGGAGGGCGAGGGGCTGCAAAAGCGTCAGCTGCCTGCCCTCGCTCGGAGCTGGATACCTGGCTCCATCTCTCTCTTCCCTCCAGTGGCCCAAGGGCTGGCAGGGGCAGCTCCGTACTCTCTCCTGCCACCGTGCGTGCGTGTCTGCGAGCGGCCGGCTCTCCTCCTGGCTCCTGCTGCTGAATCCAGACCAACTTTCTCGCCCCCTCGCTCTGAGCCGGGAGAGGTGCGTGTCGGTTGCTTTTATACTGCCCTGCCTCCCTCCCCTGCTGTCCTCCCCCCTTCCCGCTCCCTCCCTTTTCCCTTCTCCCTCTCCGCAGCTTCTCCTGCAGCCCAGCATCGACCCCCCCCCCGCCCCGTTCCCCTCCTCCTTGTGCCACTTGCCCCTCTGCCAGCCCTGCTTTGTGGGACACCCTGCCCACCCTCACCCCATCCCGCTCGCGGCTGCACCTTGTGGAGTGACTTCCAGCGCTGCTCGGTGGGGACAGAGCTGGCCTGGTGTCATGTCACCTTCAGCTGGTCTGTGCATCCTCTTCAGGCCACCGGGATTTTACACTCCTTGCTGTTGTTTCCCTTCCTCTTAGTTGCTGACTGCATAACTACATTGGAAAAAACTTTCTCTCTTGGATGAGAGGCCTCCGAATTTAAAATTAATGTGAATTTGACAATAGGTGAAAATGAGGGTTGGATTATTACTTGCTGTAAATCAGTATCTTTGCATCCAGTCTGATGGAGCTGAACCTCTTTCTGAGTGCTGAAGATGCGGCTCGGTGTAATGAGAACAAACATAGCTCAAATAAGCTTGAAACATGAATAAAGTCACCTAACAACAAATGGGAGTTTTGGAATCTTTGTTTTCATTCTTCTGTGATTGGGAATGTTATGTGTAAAATGAGGATACAAGCAATCAGGGCTTGAGTGTGTGACAGATGGAAGCTGACTTGGTATCAAAATGACTAAAGAGGCAAACTGGGTAAAAAGCGCTCCCCGTTTGAAACATTTTCAGTCTGAGACCGATGTCCTCAGCAGGGTTCCTGCGATGTAAAGTGAGATGCGCTTCCAGCGTGTGGTGCGAGCAGGGACTGAGGCTCATCGTGGGAGCCTCTGCCCACGGTGTGCCTGCTGTGAGAAGCTGCAGATTTTGGGGTGCGAGTCGGAGCTCGTGGGAGGTTTCTTGCAGGTCTTGGTGCATCTGAAGGCTGTGGTCACAGATGAGTCGGAATGATGTTTCGAACCCTTCCAGTCAGCTAGGTTTCCCTGCCAGTGATAACCACTGTAAATCAGGCAGGAATATGGTTAAAATAATTGCACTGGAATATTGTTAAAGATGTAACCAAAAGCCACAAACCCAAAGCCTTCAGATTTAAAAAATTTTTAGTCCACAAGCATGTTCTATGTTAGCAAGGCAGTAGGAATGATTGCCACAGATGATTGGGCAGGGTAGGGCCTCCCATGAGGCTGCCCTGAGTGTGTTACAGCAAAGTACAACCCCTCCGTCTTGTGAAATGACTTGTCAATAAAATACCTGATACTGCACTGATGCTCTCAGTTATGCAGCAAATCAGAGCTATTCAATACTACATAAAGCCATAACAGCTTGTAGGACCATCACGTGGTTTTAAAAAAATGTGTCTTTTTTTTTAACCCAAACATTCCTTGGGCTAATCAAAATATTGAGAAGATGAAAACACTGATGTACTTCAGCTGTCATCGCTCAGCTTGGACTCTCCTCCTGCCATCACTGCTGTGATCCCGGCGGGCAGGCACGGCATCGAGCACGACACGGGGTGGTTCAGGAGGAAGGTTTGGGGACATACACAGCGAAGAGGCAGGAGAACCGTCCTCCAGGTTTACCAAAGTCCGACCCTACCTGGTGGCTGTCAGTGGGCCCTGGCTGTTTAAGAAAAGGGGAAATTCAGGACAGGAGTTCTGTATTTCAGAGCTTAATAGTACAAATCGACAGCCAGAGCGAGACTGAAGGCTCGTAATGTGAAACAGTCCAAGCGACAGCCTGGTGAAAAACACACACATGGATCTGCCACCGAGCTCTGGGTAATGTAAGTTCTCCCTCGCCTTATGAAAGGGACTGAAACCGAAGACATCTTTAATCCAGATGAGATGGGCCTGTACTGGTGCGTGTTTCCTCGTGGGATGTGAAGTTTTTTTGCATTAAGCTGTTGTGCAAAGGCAGGGAGGGACAGAGCAATGCTACCATGAGCAGCGAGCGGGTAGCGCAAGAAACTGAAACCTTGCCCACTTGAAAAAGTTGGTGTCAAAGCGGCACTTGAGTATCGCGATAGTGCCTGCGTGGCTGCGCTAGGGGTGACAGGAGCAAAGAGCGTGCGCACGCATGCGCCGTACGTGCCAATTTAAATCCACAAACACTGTTAAATCAGCAGATGACTTCATCGATGCATCCAGACGGCTGAATCACAACCTGTAGGGGAGATGGACTTAAAGGCAAAGGGAAAAGTTCTCTTTTCTGGGCTGGGTGAACACTTGCTCCAGCAGATACTATCTAGTTCCTGGAACATGAAGCCAGAGCTCGCCTGGGGACAGAGATCCATCAGTAGCCTGAAAGTCATGCTGCTCCTGGGATGTGGTTATGAGCAGCCAGCAGGGAGGTAAATCAGCAGGTGGGTCTCACAGTGGTGCTGGGGTAACGGAGGTGTGTTCCTTTGGTAGCTCCATCCTTGTGGAAGTTCGCAACTCACACCTCAACCCTCCACCCCCAGCACACCTTCCATTTCTCTCCCCTCCGACGATGAGGTCAGACTCAGCCCCTGTGCACTCCTAGCTCCTCACCAGTGACAAGGGAAATGCACTGAGCCCAAGCTCTTTTGAAAGAGGGTTAAATTCACACGTTTTATGCAGCATTTGTGATATGACAAGGACACTATACAGTCAGGTCGTGTGGCTCAGCTGATGTGTGAGGAGTCAGTAAGCCATAGTAGCTTATTGTCTGATGTCCTGCCTCTACAAAGCCCCACAGATCCCGAGTTCCTCATTGCACAGCTTCAAAAGGGGATTGCGGCTCTCCATGTTGCAGCCTCTACCGCGTAGACAGGACTCTCTCCTGGGGAGGTGTTTCATGGGTCTGTTGGCTCCAGTCATGGCGCTGCCAGATGAAAGGCCTCATGGTCTCCCTCACACCAGCCTATCAACAAAATTGCACAATAGTTATCCACAGCCACCATTCCACCTTCAGTGCTCAAGGCCAAGAAACTCTGTCCGGGGCTGAATTTGCAATGTCCTCACTGGCATGTCCTGCTGGTGGATTTGCTGTCTCCTTTCGTGGCCATCTCAGCTGACCATCCCCATATGCTGCCCACCGCACCGCGTAAGACTAACCACACTCCATCGCTGTGTAAGCATCTACACTTGGTGTTATGAGTCCTGAAAAACAAAATACTGCCTGAGACACAGAACCTTGCAAAGTCTGGGTGGTCCTAGTGACCAAAATGAATAGTACATCAATTGTACGTAGTCAAGTAATTTTGGACAAGTGCCACCAGGTGACATCCTTCAAGGCCAGTGTGAGAAATACTGGGTAAGGAGGAGGAAAAAAAAATACAGTATTATATAGCACAACATAAGTCCCTTTATAGGCTGTATCTCAGAAGTGAGGAGGACATAGAGGTGGGAGCACCACTGGATTTTATGGCAGAGCATCATGGCTCACCAGAGCACCCGAGTTGTCCCAGCAGTTAACAGATATTGGTGCCTACCTGCTTGTCCACTTTACCCCTTTACTGACAATCCTGACTTCTGGACTGCGGAGGCATCCTGTCTTTAAGACTGATGGCTTTTCAGAGGCACAGAGCTGGTAGAGCCCCGTCTGGCCTCCTCAGCTCGCTCCTGCCTGCGCGCCCACTCCCAGGATGCCGCTATTTTATCTTTAAGCCTGGGGGCTGCTTTAAAATTATCTGAGATGAAAACCTGGCTCCAGTGAAGTTGTTGGCAAAGCTCCCATTGACTTCAGAGGAGCCAGGATTTCACCCTAAGACGCTTTGTAGATTATTGGTGAATGGAAAGCATACGTCTGGCTTCTCGAGGGTAATTATTGTCGGTGGTGACCTCTGCTCTGGCGAGCACTGAGCAAAGCTGGGTTGAGACAGATGGCTAAAGCTTTCCTTGCCTCCTCCTTTGCTTCCTCACAGGGTCTTTGCTTTACGGCTCAGCATCTTGGACGTTGCTTATCAAGGAATACCTTCGCGTCGCCTGCCAGTGGAATTTAATGCCTGTTTGCCCACATTCCCCTTTCCCCAACGCCAGCTGATCAGCAGATAGGAGACAGAATGGCTGATTAGCTTCTAGCTCCGACCTCTTAGCTATAAGCTGTAAATGCACGCACAAGGGTCTTCTCTTAAAAAAAACCCAACCAACCAAAATCTCCCCCTGCAGGCAACCTAAGTCTTTCTGTGATGCATGGTTCCTTTATCTTGAAAAGTAACCACTCTCTTTTAGAAAGAACCTATTAGCTTAGAGTTCTCCGTTTTCCTGCTTCTCCTAGACCAGGGCTTGGCTTTCTTTCCCGTCTACATATTTTGCCACCAGCTGGGCCTAACAGCTGGGTCAAGATTTCTGAATTCTGCAGCGCCTTGTGTAACAGATTGGAAATTCATCGGCCCCTTTATTAAAACTTGAAGCGAAAATGTATAATGAATAGTCTGAAATATGGAAATGGAGAAAGCAGTCCAGCCCAATTTCCCGCCTGTTATTTATTTTTTTTTAATACCAAATTCTGTTTATTTTACGCTCCCACACATTTTCACTTTTCAATATGCTGCACATTTTTGTACTGATGATGTGCAACTGCACCGTAGCATTTGCCAAGATGCGGCAGTACAGGACTGTGGGAATCAGCACGCTGGGCAACATTTTTCAAAAGTGCCCAAAGAGCCTAAATTCTGCTGACTTTCATAAGAGCTTGCCACAAGGCAATTTTTGCCTCTTTAGAGAAATACAGTGAAACCAGCAAACCTCTTTCCTCTGAACACAGTTTCATCGCTGCTGAAGTGCCCGGGTTAGTTTAACAGAGATGAGTGCTACGAATGGAGCAAAGGCTCAGACACCCGATTGAGTTACCTTGGTTCAGCGAGTCGCAGCACTTCAGCTGAGGTGAGCGCTTCCTGATGGGTTTTCCGGCTGCGGTGCCAGCCAAGAGCTGGCCCTCTGGTCCGGAGCAGGGAGGCAGCCCTGTGTTTTGGCAGCAGTGAGCCATTAAATTGACTCATCCATTACAATGGCTCAGCCAAATTTACCGTTAAATTATTACATATAATAATGAATAACGTGGCAGCTCACCCTATGTGTACCTACGCAGGCCATCCGTGGATGCACAGCAGAGAAGGAACTTCACGTGAACACATCTGGTAGGAGATGAGAGCAGACCCAGGATGTGGCCCTTTCCCAGCTGATGGGTGAAGAAGTTGTGAATCACTGTAAGGAGTTCTGTGACTGTGGCCTGAGTTGGCTGATCACTTCTGACAAGTCTTGTCCTCTGTTCAGCAGTGTAGCAGATGAGCAGCCTTCCTGATAGTTAAATAAATAAATAAATAAACAGAGCAATCAACACCTTCCACACCTATGGTTTTCAGCCCTTTAACTCCCAAGGGAAGATACATTACTGGCTCACAAAAAGTAATCAGAAAGCCAGCTGAGTGGCTGAGGCACAGCTCTGCAGCAGGGAAGGGAAAGGAGGATTCCGCAGCAAAATGCTGTGATGGTGAGATGGAGGGCTGTTTCCTACAAAAAAAAAGAGGTTAGCTGTCTCCATTGCAGGGAGCCTTTCATCCCTACAAAGAAAGTAAAGAAAATATAGCTCATTTCTTGATAGCTTTGGGTGATAAGTGTCACCTGGCTTCACTGAAGTGATGTAACATGACTGGAGCACAGCCTGCGCAAGGCCACTTGGACTCCTGCTAGCAAGTTCCTGCACTGGCACAGGTGAGGATCTTCCCAGTCTAGTTAAGCCTCCTGGGTTTTATTTTATTGTTCTTATTAAACCAGTTCCTCTACTTGATAGCTAAAGCTCTGGATTTCCCAATATCTCTGTGCAGTGCTTTGTCAAGACAAAATTATGCTACATCAATGAAACATTCAGTTTGGAAACTTGCATTTCTAATGCCTGTAGTACTAGAGTGCTGAATTTACACTGCGGTTTCTCAGCTCAGTTTTGAGCCAGTGCTTTAGGAGCTAAATAGTATTAGTGATAAATACCCTCTCGTTTTCCATCTCCAGTGAATGTTTCCAGATTAATTACTCCACACCACACACCAAAGCAAGTGGAAAAATACCACAGTCCCGTCATTACAGAAAGACCTTGTTCAAAGGTGGCAGAAACACGGAGAGTGAAGGCCCCTTTTTCCCCTGCCATTCACCTGTCTCTGAGGCCCACCAGGTACCCCAAATCTAAGCCCAATGACAAATGCTGTATTCCCTGCAGAGATGCCTGAACGATCTGTGACAGTCTTTAAAAACATATATGTTTGCTGAGATGCTGGAAAAGAGCCTCTTATGGGAAGTAAATCTCCCTTCTGTAGGGATTGTGACAACATGCTTGGTGAAGGCATATCTGTTACGCAGCCACTTGGCACGCTGTAAGGAAACAGCAGGAACAAGCTCACAGTTATTACTGCAGGTGAAGAAATCATTTAAACTCATACGTGTCCCTTCTCTTCATGTTTTCTATTAAGTTGCTGAGGTCTCAAATTCATTTCTGCTGGATTAAGGATGGGCAGTTGGATTAGATGCTCCCACAGGCTGGTTTTTGTGTCCTGCCTTAGTGTAGCTTTTAGCATGTTTGTGATGCCAGAGCACCAGCAATAATTGTAATAGCAAAGAGTGATAGACGCCCTGGGGTATGCCAGGCAGCAGAGGGCAGGAATCATTTGAAATGTGCCTTTAAAGGAGGATGACATTCTGTCAAATAAAGTAAAGGAGAAAGAAAACAGAGAATCTGGGGCCTTTCATCTAAAGTATTTAATTCTAAGAAAAACGTTCTCTGCTAACCAGCTTCAAGCATACTGTCTGGCAAACAAATGTGCACATTGCTGGTGCTCTCAAGAAGAATTTGGATCGCAACAGCTTCACCTGCTGTCCACAGTGGGATGGCAAAAGTCTCAGTGGATATGGAAGAGAGAGTCAGAACACAGGGCAAGGCTGGAGAAAGGTGCTCAGGAACCTCTCCAGCAGACCTGACGCCTGGTGCATGCCACAGAAGAGGGAGGAGAGAGCACCCACCAGTGCCTGGGGAAAAGACACTTAAAATATCTCTCCCGCTTCTGCCAGAGGCAGAAGTTTTGGAGAAATTGCTCCACGCAGGGCTGGGCTGGCTGGAGGCTCCGCTTTAGGCAGCTACAGTGGGTTTGCAGCAGCGCTCAGCGCTTGAGAGGGGGCGGGAGGGAGGACAGTTTGAACCAGCAACACTCTGGTACACATGACTGAGGAAATCACTGAAGATCAAAGTACGTGTTTATTCAAGGCAGCTGACCTGTCTGCAGGAGATTTTTGCTCCTCCAGTACCCTGAAGACAACAGCAAGTGTGAAACAAAATGCCACAGAAAAAGCAATACCTGGAGCTCCACCTTGCTGCCCGAGGCTGCTATTTGCTGCTAATCAACAACTGAGATTTTTCTTCTCTGTTTATCTGTAACATCCCAGTGCAGTGAGAATAGTCTTCAGGAGGTGGTATAACACTACACAGATCCCCACAGGAGCCTTTAGAAAGACAGGTACAAAAACGGGGCAAGTGCCACTGAATAACACCACAGACCCATCTGATCAAGCCCAGACTTTATCTTTCCATTGTGCTGGCTATGACTGTTGTTCATTTTATGCAATTATATCACATAACAGTTTATATATTTCCAGTGTATTTTCTTATAAATTATGTCATTCTCTTAAAATGTGGGATGTGTGGCCTTATCGTTGCTATTGAAGCTGCTGGTGGTGGGTTTTTTCTTCTGGATAGTCCACCAGTGTGATCAAATGGCAGGGCACTCAGGCCAGCCGCTTGCAGTTTTGGTTCCAGAGTCGCCTCTTCACAAGGTTAAAAACTCTGAGGCTGTTTCTAGTGCAGGTGGTTGATAAGATTATTGGCTCAAGAAAATAGAAAATTCGTGGCTGGGCCCACTATAAAAAGAAATTCTTTTAAATTATTTACAAATAAATGAACTTTAGTGCAGCAGAATCAGACCCTTGTGTATGAAGAGTCATTTTACTGTATATGGATACACTCGAGAGATCTGTTTTAAACAAGAAATAACTTGAAACAGAATGAGAAATGGAGGAGAGGGGGGAAAAATTAACCCTTTTTTGACTGCTGGCACTTAACCTCAAGTAGCTTTTTAGAAGATCCCTTGGGGAGTTCCTCTGTTAAATGCTACAATTTACAAGTGGGTTTAACTACTGTTGCTTTTCAACCACAGACAGACAGGAAAAGATCCAATTGACACCTGCTTCAGACAACAAATGGGACACAAAAGATGAAACTCATTTCAAAGGGTCTATTTGTCTCTTGTCATGGATTAAACCAGGGGGCCACTATTTCAGGACGGATTCTGCTCCCATTCCAGTCAATGGAAAAAAAGTCTATTTGTGTGAATAATGCAGAACTGGCCCTTGGCGAGGAAACGTGTTGGTTGGTGCTGAAGTTTTACTGACAATTCTGTAGGAAGCGAGGATATAGTACATCTGAAATGCTTGGTTTGCAAGCCAGATGTTTGAAATATGAATATTCACACTTGCAGAACTTTAAACAGACTGATGAAAGTTTACTGAAAAACAATTGGGAATACAAGAATTTTTTTAAGAATGCGAAGTACCACAGTGCTTTTTAAAAATAGGTTTTCATTTATTTGATTCAAGTTTAACTCAATTTAGAAAATTCTTCCTGTCTAATGCAATTTCTGTGTGTGTAAAAACAGAGAAAAATTGCTGAAATTCTGCTTTTTAGAAACGCAAGCCGAATGAGAAAAAGAATTCCTACCTAATTGCCAGTAGTTTCATTAAAGGACACAGCAAGCTGCTGAAGCAGACACCCCAAATCATCAATATGCTTTAAGAAACCCCCTGCACACAAACTGTTACTGGGCTCCCCTCAACACGTGCATGCCTAATAAACTCTTTGGGTGTGGATGAGGCTGTGAGCAGCTTGGCTGCAGCCCAGCTCTGCCTGCCCAAAGGAAAAAAGAAATAAGAAAAAGCCTGACATGAACATTTTGGCAGCTCTTTGTTTCAAAGAGAACAGAACTCTGTCTACTGCTTGCCATCCTTTGATTTTTTTGATGGATGAAGCTGTGGATGGGGTTTCCAAATCCCTGTCCCTGCCAAACAACGAGCCAGGTTTTGTCCTCAGATACCTGCCCCTAGTTCTCTGGAGTTCTGCAGAGTTTGGTCCACACATAAGCT
This sequence comes from Patagioenas fasciata, assembly GCF_037038585.1. Taxonomy (NCBI): domain Eukaryota; kingdom Metazoa; phylum Chordata; class Aves; order Columbiformes; family Columbidae; genus Patagioenas; species Patagioenas fasciata. The sequence continues at coordinate 6,295,056 of NC_092522.1, read as the reverse complement.
GTAGCTCATGCAATTAATCACTGGGGGTGGTTGTGGTAGTTATGAGCCTGGACTGTTATCTGCTCTTCTGTTCTTACGATGAATCTCACAATACCCCCCACCTTTTTTTTTTCCTTTTTCCTTAAAGCCTAGAAACTTCAAGCTACAGAGTATATTGAATTAGTGGGATATTCTTTAAACTCGCATTTCTAACGCCAGCATGTATAGAGAGGACGTAATGAAGTCAGAAAGACTCCAAAGCAGAAGACAAACCCCATTTTAACTCCCAGCTCCTGAGCAATGCTGCTGAGCCTGCCTTCAAGAGGCCTAAAACCTGCATTTGGGAGCATTTGGGAATCTTGCCGCTGGTGGCATTTGCTGCTGTTTAGTACCTGTAGTTTGGAGGCCACCACAGTCACAGGAGGCTGCAGAAACCAGAGTGCACAGACAACTGATGAGCAGCCAAACCCCACAACACATTGTGTGTAACAGAGCACGGGTTCCAGCACACACACGCAACAAAGGTGATGGTGCACAGGGGAGTGCTAACTCTGAATTTCCTGCCTTTTGTAGCAAATAACCTGTGCCCCCTCCAACCACGTTAAAATTCTGCTAACAAATAATTCTGTGTTAAATGCTAGTTTTTAGCATGCGTTTACTGAAATGCTTTAAATCTGATTTCTGCCCTTTAAACTCCCCATGGTTTCTTGAGGCTAAAAGACACAGGGCTTTTGTATCAGTTTAACTCTTCTAATTTGAACCGTGATACTTAAATACTGTGGTGCAACTGCCCCCTCTCTGCAGGTAGAGACGATGCAAACATAAATTATGTTCCAATCTGGAGGAATAAACTATACCAGTGAAAAGCACCTTTTGCTGTTAACCTCACCTTCCTTAGGACTTTCACTAATTTAACAGTTCCAATTAAAAAAAAATAATCCCCTGTAACTGAAATAGACAGAAAAATCTATGTGTATAACAGGTATGGGATGCAAAAGGGCTGGAAGGCATGGTCGTTCTGGCTAATAATCCAATTTGAGGTACTAGATCTTAAAGAGATCAATTGAATGTGTGTGGAACTAAAAGCTACTGATTGTTGGTGCATTAGATGACAAAAATGCTAGCAATGGTTAAGGGTGCTGAGCGTGAACCCCCTCAGGAATTCTGAACAAACTTATATGATTGCCTGATAAAATAGTTTCAACCGGAAAGCATTTAACACGTGTAAATGTTTAAATTGCTCTGTTTTGTCTCCTTCTTGTGATCATCAAGGCTGCAATATCTTTTTCAAATGAGTTTAGTATGGCAGCTCTAATCCTGTCTCTAGAAAACACATGGCAATATCCTCTTGGAAACAGACTACAAACAGTTCTGGTTCATGTAGTGCAGTGGTTATATCTATAATGGCATCACTTATTGTAGACATCAGTACCAAGTAAAGTAGTTGATAGGATCATGAAAGAAATAGAAGACTTGCAAGCACAACATGAAAAGAGACATTATATCTCTCCAGTGCACTAGCATTCTTTGACTTTCAGCAAAATAACTGATAAAGCTTATGTGGCCTTGCAGAAAGACTCTTACCAGAAATTATTACATGAACTTAACAATCATGATTGAGGCAAAATTCTACCACTGACTGAAAATTATTTAAACAGTAAAAATTCAAAAAAAGAGTAGAATAATATAAACATATATGTATGTGTATGTGTGTATAAATATACATAAACACAGACTGAGAACTGATGTGCTAAATCTGGCAGGTAACACAAAACCGATAAAGCTAAACAAAGCTGAAGGAAAACAGGAAGGAACTTCATTCAAAACAGACAACGCAACAATGAAGAAAGTCAGAGCAGAAAAATGTAGCAGAAATGATGCTGCAAAAACACTCTCATGAGTTACTTGATGCTAGAGGAACCCTGCTAACCTGAGTGCCAGTGTGGATGATCTACAGTTGCTGGGGGAGAAGCAGGCAGAAGAAAAAGCTGTGAAGGATGGAGAGAAAAATAATGCTTTAAATATTCTCTTGCTGTCATTTTAGTTGGTGTTTTAAGTGATAACTCTATATCAAAACTAGAAACCAGTAGATAAAAAATTGCACGTGACAACCAGGGTGAAGGGAACTTTCCCACGTGAGAAGGGACCTACAAGGGCCAAAAGGAGGGAAGGGAGCAGACATACCAGTGGACAGAATAATGCCTAGTTAAACTAGCGACTGGTTTACACAAAGGAAAACCACCTCTTCCGTACGATTGGACAGAGAGAATGCAACATCATTAAATGACATGACTTCTGAAAGGAAAACGGAGTATGCTTTTTAATAAATAATGCCTAGCACCGTAGAAATGAGTAGTGGGATTCAGACAGAAAAGTGTTGAAAGCAGAAGAACAAAGACTTTCTCCACAAATCTAAGCATTTCTAGGAGACCAAAATCTCTTCCACAGCCTTACATTAGCAAAAACAGTGGTCTTTCATCTAGTTTTTAATGTGGACTGCTGCATTTTATTCAGTAGATATATGGATCCCTGTGTAGTTCCTGAGCCTACCGACAATACATTTGATTTTCTTAGCTGCCTGTTGCTTCCTCACGGATTCAGAAGCTACAGGCTGAAAATCTCCTTTCTAAAGGATTTCAACCCTTGGAGCTCAGGAGACAGTCATCTCAAGACCAATTAAAAAAAAACAACTAGTGATGGGAATGGAAAGATTCTCCACTGGACTTAATTATCTAGGACAAGGAGGAAACATCCCTTTCATCCATGGGTTGTGTAATTGTCTATTACGGGCTACAATCTTGGCTTTAAACTCATACTGAATTAAATGGAAGAAGGATTTGACCCATAAGGATTCAGACATTTTGAAGCATCTGATCTGTCAGTTGCTGACAAAAAGAACCTGGGAAAAATAGTTAATTACTCAGACAATATACTTGCAATGTCTGATAAGTCCCTCTCTTTCAAAAAATAACCAAAAACCAAACAAAGAAACAAGAAATCTGGGCTGATTCCGCCTGTCTCCACAGTGAACACATGCATTTATGACAGTAAGTTTGCCTGTTGCCCAACTGGAAATCCAGGCCATAGAGAGAAAATAAATGTGTGTAATTTGGGAGATTCCTGAGCCTTAGCAATGTGTGTGTGTGTGTATATATTTATGTGTATATATATAATTATTATTAAATAGAAATAGAGCACAGGAAATTCAGAAATAATCAGCACTCAAAAGACTGGTCAAGGCTCTTGCTACAAATAAAGAAACCACACTAAGAAACCAGTTACAGTCTGCGTTAGGCCGACAAACTAGATTTTAAATTAAGTTTTAGCTGGAATGAGTTTCCAAAGTTATTTTTAGCCTCAACCATGTGAGAAGCACATGGCTCCATAAATACATTCCCCTCAAGAATAAGTAAACGGGGGTGGGGTGTGTGGAAGGAAACAACCTAAACAATTCATTTAAAGCTACTGAGTTAAGAATTTCATAGCTTTGTTTTTGCAACATTTCTCATTATAGCCTGATGCACTTTTGCAATAACATGCATACATACACCAACAGCTCACAGGACAGTAGACTGGTGGGAGGATTCACATGGATCCCTGTAGCCAACAGCATCCTTGGGTTTTCCCCCTGGAGCTGAGAGGTGAATTACCCACCAGAACATTTTGGTGCAGCTGTGATAGGCTCTGCCTCTGAGATGCCCCACAAAGGAACCTGCCTTTTCCTCTGCACATTCAGAGAGGGCTTTGGGAGAGTCAGCTTACACGAAACCATCCAGGAATCATTCTGGAAAACTGTGAACAAGAAAAAAAAGAACTGTCATGCAATAACACTCGTACATTTTCAACAAATACAAGGGGAGGGACTCACTTGATACGCTAAACATGTTTGGCTTTCTGGTGGAAGAAGCACCTTAGAAAGGACTTCTGCGACAGAAATCTAGTCTGTTTTCCCAGCTACATCAGTAGATCTTATAAAAAGGCAATAGTTCCACTACAAACCTCCTCTCTACTCTGGGTAGACATAAAGATGACAAAGGGCTCGTTCAGTGAAAGAGTATCATTGTGTCCTCCCTCAGTCTGCAAGCATTTCTGTTAAGAGATGCTCCTTAGCTTTAGGAAACAAAACAAAACAAAACAAATCCAAACAACAAACCAGCCAACCAAACAAAAAAAACCAACCAAACAAAAAAAGGCAGATAAATGAGGCTACGGGGCTTGTTTATTCTGGTTCATTCCCTGACCCAAGAGGTCACAGGGCAGTCACTTGGGTGCTGCAGCGCCCTACGTCTGCAGGTTGATGAGGAAATTCAATCCTGGTAGGAGAGCAGATACACAGGACTTTGCTGCTTCTGCAAGACAAAGGCATTTTGGTCATTTTGTTAAGTTGACATAGGCAACAAATTGCTGTTGTGATGGTGAAATTGGCTCCCAGTGTAGAAAGGAACCTCTGAGGGGTCTCCAGGACCATCTGTGGCCAACAGGGCCACGGAGTGAGGGCAGCTGGACCTCCATGCTGACAACAAACCTGGAGGACTTAGCTGATCCTTCCAGTTTGGGAACTTTATTCTTTATTTTTCTTGTGCTGGATGGGAAATGTAAAGATTTTTCCCATCGTTTTACATGACTGTTTTGTTACATTGGATTTCCTGTACAAGACAATCCATATAAAGTTTAAAATAAATGCAGTCACTGTGAAATCCAGAAAAGGGACTTCATTAGCTGAAATGGCAATGAATTGTATTTTTTGGCATGCTGGAGTCTGGGTTTCACCTCCCCACTGTCTATGTCTATGTGTGTATCTCTGACTAAGGACTTGATTTTCTTCAGCTCCACAGAGAAGTTTATCTTTGGTTTGTTCTACTGTGGACTACTGGCTTTGCCTCTTTTCAACCTACAGATCAAAGACGTTATGTAAAAACAGTGCAATTATGACTAAAATAAACACTTTAAACCCTGTTACTTTGATTTCATCCAGATTTTTTTGCTAGGTTTGTATTAACGCTCATATGACTCAATCAGCATTGGTAGCAATAAAATACACATGATAACCCCCTGCTGATGCATCATTTGTACCCAGAAGACTTAAGCAGCGCAGCTTGTATTTTATTTCCTTTTTCTAGCCTCTGTCAAAAGTACATGCCCTTGTGAAATGTACATGTGATACTTAGAAATCAAAAGAACAGCTAATTAATTGCATCCCACCTCCTCATATGGAAAATGGATCTAAACTAGCATCTCAAAGACAATGTGTTTGCTTTAAATAGCCAAAAGCGGAGGGACCAGAGAGATCTGTGGGGAATTTTTGGCACCATATGAAGATTCTTTCAGCCCTCGAATCCCCCACCCTTGAGTTCTGTGGTGGGTTAGTAGGGAAAGGATATAAAATTGTGGAATTTTTTTTAAAGGCTTTTCTCTTTGTTTTCTATTCTCCTTGGCTGCGCTCTTATATTTTAATACCATATAATAGTAAGGAACAAGGAGGGTCATTCAAAAATATTTTTTAATCTTTATTAAAACCAGAACTGCCTTTTGCTGCTGCTGGACCACATTTACCTACAAAGTCCTAAAATGGTTGAAAGGATTGCAACCATAGCTTCTACTTAGGGGTTTTGAGGGGTGCCCACACACGTCTGCGTGACTGCTGGCAGCGGAGAATACCCATCTCTTGCAAAGTTTTTACATGGTGCTGACCACTTCAGTATCGAGGCATTTCCCTGGGGTCCACAATTAGATACCAGCATTGCTCTTTTGCTTCTGAACAAAAAAGATGCTTTGCTTAAGCCTGACTTTTTCCACTTAGCCCCCCTTTCATTAAGGCACATTTAACTTTAATTCACCATGATGGGACAGTGGGATGAATTTAAGGGGTTTGGTGAAGGAGGAGAGGATTGCTCATGTATTAATAGCTATGAAGTGCCACAACAGCATGAGATGGAGCAAATGCTTGATCTCAGCTGTGATGTGATTTAGTTCTTTTGATTCTAAGAGTATGTGTGCACTGATTGCTTTATATGGCCATACACATACTTGTGCTTGCAGACTTACTTGTACTATCTGCCCCAGAAAAAGAAACTTGAAAGGCCTAAAGAGGGTTTCTGGAAGGAATACAAAGAGTACAGGGAATATGAAGGTTTAGAACAGAAGGTTTAATAATTCAGAAGCATTAAGGCTGGCCCAGTCTATTCCAGTACAGGGGACAGAGTGCCTGTATTTGCTTTTCCTCCTCTTTGGAGGTCCTTTCCAACCCCTACCATTCTGTGATTCTGTGTGATTCCTATATACTGTAAAATCCCAGCATCTATTGCCATTCACACAGATTGGCAATGCAGCCTCAAATCACTGGAATTAATTAATTTCTTCCACCTGTGGGGATTTCTCTTTCTTCCTATGTTTGTAACGGATACTGTGTTCCCCTCCAGCATCCACTCCATGGGCAAGATCTCAAGCTTCTTCTATAGAAAAGAATTCAAACTCACTGCTAATATGTATAGAGACTAATCAGATAATCCGAGTGCCTTGCTTACTCACAGAGGCACAGCTATTGGGAAGTGAATTGCTGACATGATCTCATATACTATGTGGAATGTAACACAGAAGTATTAGGAACATGAGTATCAATTAGCAGTCATTCTTAAAAACAAGTAAACAAGAATTAAACATAAGCATTAGAAACAGGTAATTTTAAAAGCAGAATCTAAATTTGTTTACACACAAAAAGAAAAGCAATATAAAAAGAATAGCAATGTGGCTTGTATTATGCATGAAGATGTCTGGGCTTCTCCGTTATTACCTTGGATCTTGAAAAAGAAAAATCTAACCAGAGTAGAGAGAAAAAAAAAATCATCAATAAGAGCAAAATGCCATGTTAAAAATCACATGAAACATTCTCATTAGAGCGTACACATCCTACTTCACACTCTTCGATGCAGTTACAATATTTTTTTTCTCATGAAGACTGGGGAAAAGATAACTTCAGTAAATCCTGGGTACCTACCAAAAATAAATGGATCAATGGCACCTCATCCTGAATTATCTTGGCAAAAACATCCAGCAGAAATTACGGCAACATCACAGATATGCAGACCAAGTACCTTAGACCAGTCAAAGTATCTATTATTGCTTGTTTTTATCTTTCTCTAAAGGGAAGCTATGTTTGACCTTTAAGGAAGGTCAACAACTTAATTATTGTACTCAAGACAAAGCTACTCTGTGCACAGGAAATGAAAGCTAAAGAGAAGCACTTTGAAAAGAAAGACGTTTTACTCTCTTAAATAAATGAGACCTGCTAAATTCAATATTGTTTTCATCCCGACCAAGGCTTCTGGCTGGATGCTAAGTGATGTTCATCGGGTCAAGAGAGGAAATCCAAGAGCCTTCCTGCCTTTGCAACACAAGAGTTGTAGCAGGGCAAATCAGCTTGGAAGACAGGAAAAGAAAAAAAGCCTGTGTAGGGAGGGCTCTCACAGCCATACTTCATTAGAAAGCCAAATCCACTTGCTTAAGCAAACCAGCATCTTGAGGCATTTTGATTTAAAAAAAACAAACAATTGCTCCTTACGCCAGGACACTGGTTAGAAGAGGATACCCCAGTTCTGGAAAGCTGCAAACTGAAGAACAGGGAAGGCAAGACCAGTTAGGCTCTGTGCATTAGCAGTTCACCACCAGACACGTACCACCTTCTGAAATAACATCTAACATCATAGCTTGGCCAGAAAGTCTAAACAAAAAGAAGGAACGATGTGTCACCATCACAAAATATAAGCACTGCACTACGGTGCCGAGGTTTTAACCTAATTCTGCTCTCTCAGCTTGGAACTCCATTTTTACTTTACTGCTATACATAGAAGCTTTGAGAGGTTTGATTAGTCTTTGAGGTTGTTCCAGTGAAAATGCTGTGCTGTTATTTGGGTTTGTGCTAACTGGTGCTAATCAGGCCAGCAGGAAGGACAGGCTGTAGCTCATGGAAAGACAGGGCACAGAAACATCAGAGTTATGGAGGCAATCCAGCTTCACCAAAAAGCACAGAAAAGGACTGCTCTTGACCAGTGTTGAAAAAGCACAAATCTTTAATTAGGGTGGTCTGGCAAAGGGTGTAAATCACCAGCCACAAGCCTCTTCCAGAGAGAAAAATATGCCACTTCCAGCAGATAATGCAAAGGCTGCAGCCCTGTGCTGGGTGAGGGAGGTGGCGACCACTTTACCATCAATCAGACAAATGTCCAGATTACATGATCTTGGAGTGTCCCTAGCTAGAAGAACACAGGCAAGTGTGTATGTGCATGCTACCTTTCTAGAGCTTAACACATTTTTCCATTATTTGTACCAAAACTTGTGCCCACAGGCTACAAGTAAGTACCTCCACAGAAATGGTCTGACTGGGCCAGCGCAGCTTCTCCTATAGTTAAGAGGAACCATCAGCAAATGGGCACTGTAACAGCCAGCCTGCTTCTTTTGATCCTTCTTCTTATGGACCGAAGACTAAACCTCCAACCACCCAGCACTGTAACGTGGTTGATGCCCACCCTGTGGCACAGCCAAGAAGTTTCCTTCACTATCGCCCCATGTCCTCTGTCTCCCCACTCCATCCTGCTCAGGCTGTGAAACACCTCCCTGGTGTCATATGGAGGAGGGTGGGAAGTCCAAGAGAGCAAGGAAAACCCTTCCGGTTCCTTACCTGTAGTAGATCCCCACCTGTGGGGCTGGTTGATGCTCATTTTTGGCAGCTTACCCGCTCAGTGATGACTCAGTGGGATGATGTTTTCCAAGAGCACCCCAGTGATTTAAAGCTCACGTTGCATTTTCAGAAGTCACGCAAAATTCAGAAGCCTGTGTTAAAAATAATGCCAACAGCAAGTCAAGAAAATAAGGGGCCTGTGGAAAAATCAATAGCAGTCATGCAACGAGAAGCTATCTTAATCCCCACTCAGAAAGAAAATTAGCTTGCACAGATAACCTTAATCCTGGCATTTCTTACCATTTGAATACTTGAAAAATTCTTTCTTATGTAGAAGGAAGAACAATCTGAACTGCTCAGTCTTGAAGAGTTTATGAGCTTCAAGAATGCAAGTGATCTTTTGAGTCCAACATCACCATTTATCCAACAGGTCTTTAGTGATGTTTTGAACTATCTGATTTCCACAACGCCTCCTTTCTTCTTCTTTTAGGGCAGAACCACCCTAAAACTAATTGGCAGCGGTAACTGGCGATGTTCACAATTGCAGGATATTCACTGCAGATAAGTCATTTCAGAAAGAGAACAACGAAATAAGTTTCAAGTTCAAAATCAGGTACTTTCTGCCTTTTTCTAGCCAGTGGAAAAATAAGGAAAAATTGTCCCAAATAGGCAAACTTTCACTGAAGCCTGCACAGTGGCTGAGAACTGGATGGTCTGGCTAATGAGAATGACTGGTTATACAGATTTAACACAAACAGATCTTGGAATGGCTGCGATTGGATTTAGTCTGTCCGCATGTATCTGTTGACAAAGCCCACAGCCTGTATCTGGGCCAAGGCTTTCACAGTCACTGCTTCCAGGACATAAACTGTCATCTGCAGTCTTTGTTCTCAAATGTATGACCTTGCGTTTTGCTGTTTAAAAACACATGTTCAGAGGAGTCTACCAAGTGTTGCAGTTTGCCTCGCAGACTTGACCCATCTTGTTTATTTACCACTACAGCGTATCTGCAATCCTTGATAACAATAATGAATAGCCTAGGAGCAAGAACAGATCATTGCAGAACCTTGATAAAAATACCCTCCTGATACCCTTCAGTCCTGATATATTGGTTTACTCATTTAATACGTGCTACATTTTGGGTAGTGACATTTTAAAACTATTTTGTACAGTCATTTTTATTATGAAAACCATACTGACTGGTGTCATTTCTGTCACCATCTCTTTGTTGACTATTTTGCACAGCTGATTTTCTTGCAGTTGTCTCAGAACTGACACCAGGTTAACAGGTCTGTATTTACTTGGGGAGGCGAGGAGAAGGGGTTCATCTCCTTCATCCTTCTAAAGTAACAAAACATTTGTTCACTTCTAGCTCCCTGGAATTTCCCTTGTACCTTATGAAGTAAGGGGGTCCACAAGAGATGCTGATACAGACTGCTATAAGCAAGAGAAAAACATTTTGGCCTGGAGGCTTGGAAACAACTTTGTAACTCTTGCTTTCAACCTGATCAGTATAGAAATAGATAGTATTTGTTTCTGTGGATTAGTAACCAGTCCTGGTTTTGATACTGATGTATTCAGCTCCCATAGAGCTACATTCAGTTCCTGCAACTTACACCCATCTAAAATCTCCAGTGTTAAATTACTGAGTTACTCCAACTCCAGCAGCAGCACAACATGGCATTACCAAGCACTGCCTGTTTTCCACCTGTTACAGTAAATTTCCTGTATTCACACTAAACTGTGCACCAGCTTGCAAATATGCACAACCGGCCTGAATTGCAGGATTTTATTAGACGCCCTGAAGTTGGCAGTTTTACCTGGTTTCAAGTTTCATTAGGAAAGCTTTGCTCCAACTTCAACCGTTTTTGAGGGTAATGGGGTATCACCACACCCATTAAAAATGGAAACAACTACTGATCCTTCAGGAGAACATCAGTGCATGGAGACATCGCTAGGAGACAATCTTTGACAGCAGACATGTTTTTCTAATTTTTTTCTCAATCTAACGGCTCAGAGAGAGCTGGTCTTTGGCTTTTCCCTACTGCAGTAAATGAACTGTTTTCTCCTTCATGCTTCTGTATTTTCAGGTTGTGCATACATGGAGTTATTTTAATGGGACATCAGAGTTGCACTGAGGTCACAGCGTGCTCTCTGAAGGCCTGATGGACAAACAGATGGCAAAAAAGGGAGCTCCTAGACACCAAGGAGCAGTGGTCAGGAGAAATAGCCTGAAGTCCAGTAGACATTTCTCCTATATACATTGGATTGAAATTTATTGTGCTGAATATTCTGCCTGTCATTGACAATAAAACCATCTGAAATCAGATCTTTAACTCTGTAGAAGAGTGTGTAAACATTAATACCAAGTTAGGAGAAATCCAGCAAGAAAGTCTTCTTTCATTACTGATCTGTCTTTAAGAAACTCCACATAGATTTCCAGAAAACACAATAGATTCTGCTGCTTTCCCTTGTTCTTGTGAAAAGAAGACACAGCTAGAGTTAGAGATCCCTCTTGTCTTTTTGTTTTGTTTTGTTAGGTTACACCATATCTGTTTGCTTAGGACATTATTTTCCTTTCATCAAGAAGCAGTTTTCACAGATACACTGTTTAAAATGGGCACAGGGTCAACCTCTCTGCATTTTCTTCCACCCCTACTCACAACAGAAAGAAAAGAAAATTGCATAATAACAGAATAGCTTTCACCACTACTTTTAGGGCTGATCCAATATCAGCAGTTCTCTTTCAAGAATTCCCACTATCAGCATCACAGAGGTAGAACCAGTCTTTATTCTTCATTAAACACGCAAAGGGCCAGATACCCTGCGGGAGTGCATTAGGGTAGTGGCTATTGAGCCCAGATAGTAAGAACTCATTCTGCACCATGTTTTCTTTCAGTTCTTGTGGGCTCTAAAGGTTGATTTCCCCAGATGAATCCTCAAAAGCATCTGCAGAGACAGACTGCTAAGCTTGAGAGGCAGAACCAGCTCCACATCCTTCATTCTCACATCTATTTCTTTAACCATTTATTCAGGAGGTTAAAGTCCTAAACTATTTGATGTATTTTTGTAAATCAAGAGCGCTTCTGTTCCGTGACTATTCCATGGTAATGTAAACGTCACCAAAAGGTTTGGTCAACAAAAGTATGTGAGGAGCCCCAGTGGTTTAGAGAGGGATGCAGAGCTCCAGCTGCAGACTTTGTGCCTTAAGGTTTGCTATAAATAAACTTATGCCCTGTAAAGTTCCTTCGACTCCTTATATGGCTTTTTCATTGATGTTCCTCACATTTGTAATGGAAAGATTGCGCTGAACAGTGACACAACAGTTCAACCAGATTCCTCTGGTTCTCGACATTTCTGCAAAGACTTCACCCAACACAAATTCAGGAGCATTAGTTGTGATCCACAGCAAGTGCAATCCACCCAGTGACCAGGCAGAAATAACCAGCCTCTCTGTCCAAAACGGTAGCAGTGGGGTCCCAACTATGCTTTCCTTCGGGTGTGTTATCCAGATCAGGAGTAGGAACCACCTGTAGTAACTGCCCAGTTCAGCTAATTTTACTGTAATCACATCCCAGATCTTCTCTGACCTCACTGGGTGCAAGCTGTCAGCAAGTACGTGTTGGCTGTTTCTTGCAGTATTAATTCTGCAAGCTCTACAGATTTTATTTCAAAAAAATGAGAACCTGTTAAAAAGAACATGTCTTTGTCTCCATTAATAACAAAGGGTGGAATTCAATGTTGTCTTGATGCACTTGTTGCCAGAAGAGTTTCCTTCTAAAGTATAAAAAGCCGCTGCACATCAATGTGTTTCACTGATACAGCACTGATACTAGAGAACTTTAATATCCTTTGCTGTGCTGCTGCTTCTGTGGAGAAAGTGGTTAATTATCCATACACACATGGGCAAATGCATCAATTTCTGTCTGTAGCTTGTGTCTTGGGCTGCAGCAAACAAGTACTGCAATTTATGCTAGACAATGGAGAATATGAATATTTTCTTTACTACTCAGCTCCAGGAAAGGATAATTACTATAAGCAAAACCAGATGAAAATCTGAGAATATTTTATGATCCACTTTCATTTTAAAAAAATCTCTATTAGCCTTAGAACAATGGGGCCAAATTCACACTTGGGGTAACATCACTGACATCAGTAAAATACTATAATTAATTTGGCCCATGGGATCTACTTGTCACAAGAATGACAGCCAAATTCTGTAGAGAAAATCTTTCTATACTGACTAATTTGGCTTTGAAAAGACAGCACAGCTGTACAAGCAGTAATCCAGCGGGCTGGTTCTTCAAGTGCAACTCCACTTAGGTCTGTAGGATAAAGCTCAGTTATAACTACCTGAGAATCTGGCCAAGTGCCTTTTCCAGACCAAATGGGAGATCACAGCATAAATATTATTCAGCACCAAAATAATGCTTAAGCAACCTTGAGAAAAATAAAGAGAAAGATACTGGGAGGTAGAATTTAAGAGCAATCAGGTAGTCAAAGATCTAAATGAAATGCTGATATCTCCTGCTAATCCTTTCTTATCCTGTTTCCTCTCTCTTCCACCAAGCAGTCTCCTGAACCATATTAAGCTGCTGAAAGAATCACCAAGAAAAGCAGAAGGCTCTTTTGCTGTTTCTGTCATGGTTTTTTTTATTTTGAAACAGAAAATTCTTGTCTGTTTCAGTGATGACATTTTAATGAATCCATCAATCACTGCAAACTCCAAACTAGAATCCTACATAAGAGAGACCTATTTGTAATACGTGACCTAAGTCCATACCTAACAAAATTAATTCTCAGGGACACAAAACAGGTCTTTCATTGTTGCCTCCATGGAATTGTAGATGATTAAGCTGGACAGGGCCTCATGGGTCCTCAAATCCAAGGCCCTACACCTAGCATCACTTTATCCTGCCTCGTTCTCTTGAGCGCGTTATCTAATCCTTTGCTGACTGATTGCTACCCACCTTACAACTTCTATTCCATGGGCAAATTTTCACTGTGTGTTGCCTAAAGCAAGCTCTTGATCACCCTTACAGGGCTTCAGTTCCCCTGTATCAATGATTTTTAGTGTGTTTGGATGCATGCTATCTTTTCTCCTCTTAATTATTTTAAGTATTTCCAGTGCTGCCTTTTGCTTTTCTTGATTCCTTGCTCATTTGCTCTGTACTTCTTGGTGCTGCAGGTTCCATTTCAAGGGCAGCCCAGCCAATGCTGCATCATATCTCTCACTGTGTTGGGCTCCTGAGGGCACAGTCATAGCCAAATCTTTGACTTTTTTGGCCACTGCCTTATGTAGTAAATACCTCAAGCTCACTACATCATGACTCAGTTCTTTGCTTGCCTTTTTACAGCTAACAGACCCCTTCCAATTTGCTTTCATTACCTTTTCACCATTTCTCTTGGGCTGATGTTTCACAGTTCTCACTTTATGGCTCTGCTTGCTTACCACAGCATTGCTTGTCTTTGCCACCTGTCCTATACCTAAAGGGTCTGATCTTATTTCTTATACCAAGATTGGGAGGATCAGTTACCCAGTTGTGTTGAGAGCATTCTCCCTAGCAACTTCTCTTTCCCAGGACCCCCCCAAATAACACCACTGAGATGCAAATCCTTAAGATGATTTTAAAAATCAAATTTGACTTAGAGAAGATCCTGACAACACATTCAACCTTGTAAGTTCTCCAGTCTTCACTGACTGTTATTTTGGCTGCTGGTGATTTAAACTTATGCATTCAGTGTGCTACATCCATGGAAAAATCTGTAGACAAATATCCCTGCTGGCTTCAGAAGTATCAAAGAAAACAGTTGCTGCTCCCTCGTGGTCATAAGCATCATCCCCGTTCTGAAAGTTACCATCGCCTAAACTTCCCTCCTATTTATGATCTTCTATTTAGTGTCTGTCTACAGAGATGCTTTTATCTATGCTCTTGGTTAAGTCAAAGCGAACCACAGTAATGAAGACTTGCTATTGAAACAGCTTAAATCAAACCACGTCTGCAGCCTCATGTGGTGACTCGACAAGTCTCAGATCCAGAGATTGTTACAAAAAGCAGTTTCTAAAGCAACTGCACAATCCTGAACTCAATGATTTCTCTCCATCCTTTCCCACTTTCTTTTTTACCACTTGGTAAAGTGTTTTCACTGACTACATCTCCTGTCAGTAGTGTCTGGCATGACTATGAAGCCGTTTCAAAACTTAGGTGGCCCTTTGATTTTCAAAGAACAGAAAGAGACCAGAACACTTATATTGTATACAATACAGAAATCAAAGCTTAGATGTTATCACACAGCTGACCTCCTTCTGTGCTCACCATGGATGGCATCACACAGTAAATCTGCCATTATAAAGTGAATGGCAATTTCAAAACCTTTAGAAAAAAATATCTTCTTATACTGGGACCAGCACAGGATGAATACTTTGCTGTCAGTGTGCCTTTATTCTTTTGAGGTCCATTGTCCCTTACTATATTCACTACCAAGATATTTCTTTTCCCATCTGTTAAAATCCAGCATGAAAATCAGACAGGGCTCTTGCGCCTGCTTCTCCCTGTTTTACACTTGAAAGCTGGCTTTGCTCACTGTTGCCAATTTTAGTCCTGGAAGGCCAGTATCAAAAGTGGCCAAATGGAGACCACCCTCAGAGAAGAATCTGCTTTAGCTGTTTGCCTCTCAGTGATCAAACATGCCCAGATTTCCTTCACAGAGCTAGTTCTGAGGAAACGTCACTTTTTATTACCTTATTTTCCATTGGGTCTGGAAGAGTTCTGTGGAAAAGCTACCGGAGCACCTGTATCTTAAAGCATTGTCCTCTCTCCACTGGGAGTTGTTCCTGACCTGCTTTCACAGCGCCAGTTGTCCCAAATAGCAGATAATCCTTGTTTCCATCAGCTTTCCTTATTTTCTTTGCCACTGGTTCACATCTAACATTCCCAGTTCTGGAAGAATGATGCATTTCTCTGCTTTTTGGCTCCACGTTGTTCCTCCCTTGTTCTAAGCAATCAAGGGACCTGTCTGCCATCATGGACACTCATGTCATAATGGTGTGGTGGGATCGCCTCTCCTGCTTGTCTGAAAAATCAGTCTTTCTTTCCTCTCCTCATTATAGCCTATGGAGTCTCAATCCTGGCTGTCTCCACTGTCTTGTCGTTTTGTCTTTTTTGGGGGTAGTTTTCCTTCATTTCTTCTTTGCCTCTGAATTGTTTTCATTCTCCACCTGAGCAAATTTGTTGCTCAGCTTCATCTGTCCTATACTATCTAATTTAATTCTCTTTGACTTGGGTAGGGTTCTCCCATGGATATTGCATCTCACCTGCGTGTTCTCCAGGCCTCCTTCTTCAGAAGGTCTTACCCTCTAGTGTTGCTTCTGCTGTCTCATCAGGATGTTCCTCAATCACATCTTTGAATTCCTGTCTGAATTTCAAGTTACCTCCACTTGCCTCTTCAGCGCTTGCATCATTTCCTCCATGTCTGTAGTTAAATTCTCTTTCACACTTATGTGCCTTCCATCACGTGTCACACTGCACTGATGTGTAATGGGGAGCTTCTGCAACCATCCAACATCTTTGTGAGTCCTTTTCCCCTCTTGTCCTTTTCAAATTATCTTTCAAAAGAGCCTTACGGTGTTAGGTACCAAAATTCCACTTATTACTAGGCACTAGGTGCATTGGTTTGTAATCCATGTTAGAGAAACAGGAGACTATCACAAGCTGTAAAGCAATAAAAATCCCTGAAACATGATCTGTTGTGGTTGGGCATTTTATTGAAATCCTGGAGAGTCATTTTCAAAAAAGCTGACATACAGGGTTTGGATTTAATCTTCACATTTCCACTCAAACTGTGGCATTGTTTGAACACAACAGCTTTGGGATCCTGGCAAAAGAGTAAAACTGTCCGAGCTGTTCCACTCTGGTTTGAATTATCTCTCTTTTTATTTATTTATTTTTAGCTTTGAAGTCTGTGTACTTTAAAAATCAATGAACATCATATTAACAAGCAGACACTAATTACATTTTAACAAACTGGAAAAGCTTGGCTACAAATCTTTGCAAAGATAAATTCAAATTTTAAAAAGCCTCCTAATCCAATTGGCATCATAGTAAGACACTGACAAAATCTGCACAGAATGGAAATGTTAAAAGAATCTGTTTTCCAGAATTTTTTTCTGTGATTTATAATTAGTCTTAATCATTGTACTGTCTTGTACACTAGGTCTGGTAAACAGAGTACTCGTGACTTTTACGGGATTAATAGAGAAGTCCTGAGATGTAGAAATTAAAAGATCACTTGGATAATAGGAACATGTAGCTCTTTTGGAGTTCTTCTCATCAGTTCAATTTCATGTTTTACAAATAAATCAGGATCGCTATCACAGTTTTACAGAAGGATAAAAATGAGGCAAAGAACACTAATGTGTCTCATCTGCAATTACTTAGCAGAGCAGAGACAGATCAGATCTTGCATCTAGTTTAGAGCTTTGGTCCATAGGTTACAGTGGTTTGCTGAGCTATTTTAAAAATAAGGGTATTGGAGTGTACAGTGGGAGTCAGAGAATTTGTATCAGGATATTCTGCACACTGGGAAATGCCAAAAGTGTAAATAGATGGTCTAGGAACTATTAAAAATACCATGCCTCTTCTGACCACTCTGGCTGAGAGTAGCTGCATACGTGGTGTCAGGGATTTTTGAAAAGCAGCGCCCACATGAAAGTAGGATCCCCAGCAATGTGCAAAACAGCTTCTGTACTGTGCAGAGAGCCGAGTCATCACGAGGTTTGTGTGGTAACAACAAGGGGAGAGCAGGACACACACAGGACATTTGTGTCAGAGCAAGCTCCAGGAAACACACGGGGGAAAATATGCTTTTGAAATGTCCCCACCGATTTCATCATTTCTGCACTATTCCAGAACAGCTGCTGGAGAGGTCAACAGATGAGGAACTCACTTGAGACAAGGGGCTATCTGTACTACAGCAAAAGCCAGCCTGTGCCACGAAACATTTACTCACTACGGTGTCGTGGATCATGTAGGGTCATACTGGACCCCAACAGGCTCAGCTGCGCTCTGAGCTGGTAAAATAGACCTGCTGCTTGTTGTGCTTGGTAGTGGAAATTGAGTTAACAAAGATAAGGGCAACAAACATGATGGTCCTTCATACTTCATGGCGTGAGAGATCAGTTCTATGCTCCAGAAACAAGATGATACATGTACCTTGGCCCGTTCACAGAATACTAGAGTCAGCTCATGTTCACACCAAATTCTCTGAGAAAATTTCAACGAGGGTGACAGAAAAGCAGCCTTCACCCATTGTATCTGGCACTATTGCTCCATGTCACACATATCAAGATTTCTTTGTCTGTTACTGCAAGTACTTGACTTACTTGAGATAACTGATTTTCTAGACTTCCTATAGTGTGCTGCCTTCATGGCTACATCTTCTGGTTGAGCTGATTTGCCGGAAAGATACTCATCTGCTGGAGTGACCTACAGGCCATGTCCTTCCATATCTGCAAAGAAGAGGACAGACTGTCATGCCTGTCCTGGAGCCACATCATGTCCATCTGGCAGAGCAGCACAGGCAGTTGCCACCACACCACAGCCACCCCCAGTGCTGGTATCCCAGCAATGATGCCCAACGAGGGTATTACAATAATCAGTGTTGCTATGCAACATTGTCACTAGAATGATCTCTGAACAACTTTCAGCATCAGCACTGTTTTCTGCAGATGGTGGCCCAAGCATTCCTGCAAACCTGGTCACCCCTGCAGCACAAGCTGTTGAACTCAGGTATGTCGATAACACTTAACATGTGCTGGCCTTGGCACAGCATGTGGCAGAAGTGACTCTCCAAAGAGGATCTATGAAATGGAAGAGAGTACTGCGTATCACGGACATCTGCTATGGCTCTCTGTCTACCCTGCCTTTTCCTCATAAACAAACTGGAGTAACATACAAGGTGCAGTATCCCTCTTTGCCTACTTTGCAATCACTATTTTGATATGAAAGACCAAGTTTTCCACCTAGCTGGTTAAAAAGATTTAACAATTCCTGTAACACTTGCACCAAAAAATTCTTTGCACACAACTGGGTCTAAGTCTCCAGGTTCACCATGTCTCTCCAGATCCTGCGCCTCTACATTACCCTTTACATTTGATTAGCATGGGATATAAATGGATTTATCATTGGTCCCTTATGTCACTTGTCAGTGACATACTACATATGTGGAAAGAAACACACTCACTTCTTAGGTAACTGCTGAGTAACCAGTCTGATTCAGACCCCAGACTCCTGTCCTGAATTATTATTTTGTGTGGTCACTTTGTGGTGGTTTTGGGATCATCCTGACAGGTCTGAAGCTCTGTCTCACTAATGAATAGAGTGAGATTCTCATTATCTTGTGACTGGTCTGCAGTGAGCACAGACAACACTGGATGTGAGAATAAATAAGGGAAACATCTAGATACTTTTTTTTTTTAAAGCATCTGGAGGCCCAAATGTTCAGCTGCCAAAACTGGAATGACATCTGCCATTTCTCAGCTGGTGGTGTGGTCCTGATCTGTGTTTTAATTTGAAGAACAATTAAACTTTATGCACAAATAAAAAGCAGATCATATATTAGAGAATCTCTATTGGATTTCTAAGCAGGCTAGAAAGTACATAAACACCTTTAGTGTGGATTGCTTTTCTTACCTCATTATTTTGCTCCCTGTCTCAGCAGGACAGAGAAATATGTGATGGTACCTTCAACCAAGTACATTTTTTTGGGGGGAAGGGGAAAAGAAAATTGAATACCTACCTTAAGTAAATCCACTCCCATATCTTGGTCCCCTGTGAAGAGCAGTGGCTGTGAAATAGTTCAGAGTCATCAGCATTCAAACCTCTCTGAAATAAATGCAGGCAGCCCACCTCACAGCGACAGGTTGCTCTCATGGTTGTGCTAGTTTTAAACCATCAGTTTTGACTTCAAAGCAAGATTTAGCCTGATCTACAATTGCATGAGTGGCAGATCAAGCTTATTCTTGGTTCAGCAGCTTGGGCAGTTCAGATTCAGTTCAGCTTAGAAACTTAGCACTATTAGTAGGGAACTTTTATTTGAAAAGGAAAGACTGAAGTCTGCAGGAGCTGATGAGGATACCAGGAAAAGCAAGAAGAGTGAGGCAATGCCTAAAAAGTCAACTGTTACACTTCAGGTCCTTTGCAGCTGACAGTGAGTTTCCCTCTAGACCCAGAGGACAGAAAATAGCAGAGCAGAGAGAACAACATAAAGAGGTAGGAGAAGTGGATGAGGGAACCACCTTGACAAGTTCAGTAAGCTCAGGAAATGAAGGTTTTCTAAAAGATGAGGTGGGATAAAGGTACAGGAAAGGGTAAAGGATTTGGATACTTCATCAAACAGGCAGCTCTTGAGTCTTCCCATAGCATGAAGGTCAATCAAGATTTTATGTAAGACAACGAGACGCTGAAATTGCAGCTTGCCAACAAAAAGTCAGTGTATCCGTACTTATATTTCCACCGGATTAAAATATGACAACTTGAGCAATTTTTATTTATTGAAGGTAGTTCTTCTTCAAAACCTTCTAAAACAGTTACAGAGAACTATATCTCCCAAGAACATGCATGCCTGAAGACGGACTATATTCTAGGAAATACGCGGCACTTATGCTTGATGTGCTAATTCCTTACTAAGTTACTCCGTCTTTTTTTTTTCTTAAGATGGGTAAGAGAGACTCTCCAAGTACTGATCAACTCTAAATCTATTAAAATTTATGTAAATCTGGAAAAACTACACTGAAATGATGATGGTGGCAGAGCCAGTGCCAGACCATAACTAAGACTCCTGGGGAAAATCTAAAAGTCTGAAGTTGCATCAGTGGAGCAGGGATTTCTCCCTAACTGTTCCCCAAGCCCAGGGATAGTCAGCCTGTACTTTCTGTAATGTGTAAGGGATGGAAGAAATCAGAAGAAAGCATATAATAAATCAACTGACAGTGTCTGAAAAATAGCTGTCTTGTCTCCCTAATATGAGAGAGAGCAATGTTCTGGGGGCAGGAGGAATTTGGCTTTAGACAGAAAACATTCCCCTACAGGGGGACAAAAAGTGATCGTTCTGTAACTTAATCAATCTCAGGCCTCTCTTTGAGGGAAATAGCGTGTTGCCTGCAACAGCACGTATAATAATGTTTGCTGAAATATAAACTATGGCCGTATACCCCAAGATGGAAGGTCAGAAGTCAGCTGAGGATCTGGCCACAGATGTTCGGCAATAGAGATCAAAATGCAATATATCAAATTTAGTACTTTTCCTTGAGGAACAGGTTGCAGGAATTTCTCAGCCCATCTCCTTCACAGTAAGTGTGCTCACCCTGCATGTAACAAAGCTGTACATCACAAATTGCCAGGTTACGCAAAGACAAACTTCACATTTCCTAAATTCTCCTTGTCCTGTGCTTGAGTGTTTTAATATTTATGCAGTGAGTATCCACAGAGTTCCCCTGAACCTCCGCAATGTTTAAGTCCTTCTAGCAAAGTGAAGAATCATGTGACACCATGTAGTCCTCCCACAGCCCTTGATATGTTTCCTAAAGCCGACATTTATATTATGAAATGTGCTGTAATCAATTATTAAAGTTACAGCACCACTGGATTTTTATTAACTTGAACAACAATGACGACAACAAAAATCCACCAAAAAATGGGCCCTCCTAACCTATCAGCTTTGTTATATCCTGAAAGCTGCTTTAACAAGCAGGGAGTAATATAGTGTAATTGGTACTCCACAATTTAATTGTTCTGTTCTTAAATCTAATATTGCAGCTGTGGGTTAAGTTTACACCACAGCTTTCAAGAGAACATGAAAGTGTGGTACATCTGTGCAACAGAAAGCTAAACATCTCTCATCTGATGTGTTTACAATGACATTTGATAGCGTGGAATGGTTTGGAGTTCATTCTTAAAGCTGCAGAACCGCTTTTCAACACTGCAAAAAAAGGGAAAAAGCCTCCAATCTCCTTCAAGAAACTCAGCCCACACAAGCCTGACGATAACACTGCTGCAGGCATTGCAGGGAAACTGTCGGATGTAACAATTCCTTCAAGTGTCTGTGAGCATTTGTCACTTGGGCAGTGGAAAGGGGGCAAGGACATCTTCCCCCTCGGATGACATAATCAATTATTTGAAAAACAAACCAGTCCAAAAAGTCTGCAACTAGACAAGTAGAACAACCTCTGACATGCATAAAACAGACAATATGTCAAGAAATGTCATTAAGTGGGTGACTTCAGCACATTTAGAAATGGTGCAGTTTTCAATTTAACAGGTGGCAGAACTGCTTATGGTATCTTGAACTTCACATTCTGTATAACTAACAGCTTCAGCATTATGTACTTGTTAGTGAATTTATTAAGCCCATAAGTAGTTCAAGAAACTTAGGAATGGGCCCATAAATGTCATCTGCAGTTTGTGAACTGCAAGTATCTGACTGTTTTGATCAAGGTTTTTACGGGGAAGTTAAATGGTTATTAAAATTATTTACTACTGCTACACGAAAAGGGAGCAAGCCTGCTGAAGAACTTACATTGTGGTAAGATGTGATGGGCTGTAGGTCAAATGCGTTTGCAGAAAAGCATTTCTGTTTATGTCTAAGTCCAAATTTTTGTACATTATGAAGCTTATAGTATATTAAAGTGGCCGAGAAAGGCTTGGTGGAGGAGAAGAGGCATTTTCCCTTAACTATAATCTGCTATCAGAAATACATGATCCGATCAGGCTACTTTTCTTGTTCTCAGCATTAGCTGCCTTCCAACATTTTCTATCCTTGGAGAAATGCATGATAAAACAACTTTAAAAGCTTACTTTCTGCTCATACCTCTGTAGCAGTCCGCAACGTCTTGATTTATGCTCTTTAACAGATAAAAGCAATCTCACTGATGAAGCTCAGCTGTATTACCATACTACACTGGAATATATTAAGTTTTTTACTTTATTATTTCAGTCACAATTAAGACTATCTGAAGCCTCTTCATAGAAAGGGGACATAACAAAAGCTGTACCTTAGCAAGTCGATCAATGGATGCATTCATTCTGCATCAAAAATACCGTAAGAAGGACAGATCTCCTGGGGAGGCAAATCTGTATCAATATTTCAGTCTCTTGAATACAGAAATTAGATACAATAAAATGCAATGCTTGAGCTTCCCTTCCTTTCAATTAACTGAGAAACAAAATTGTCCTTAGAAGGGAAGAAATGCATTCATGTTTTTTAGTTTCTGGGTTTTCCCCCTTTCATAACAACATAATGTTCTCTTCATGGGTGGAAAACTTAATCTTCAAGTTCATGACTAGTTTCTTCATACAGTTCAGGATGAGATGACTTGGAATACCGGGAATATTTCAGACGCAGAAAATCACCCAATTCATCCAGAGCATTCAAAACCTGCAAGACCATTACACTGTGTCAATTCTCTTGGAAAATAAATGAAGTTCTAGTAACCCCTACTTTACAGCAGAACAAGAAGATGATAAAAGCATCAATTAAAGAAAGTTTAAAGGGCAAATGGCAAATTTTTGCTTTCATTCTCCTGTAGTGAACGTCAATGCAGTTGCAGATGTACAACAGCATCTACAAGAACAGAATTTACTCTTTCAGTAGGTTATATTTTATTAGTAAGCACTTTAATTGAGCACAGATGAAAAAAATGACTTTTTTTTTTTCCCTAAAAGCACGGGGAGATAATAACCCAGATAAAAGTTACCTTGGCTGGTGCAAAAGAGATGTGTAAGGCAATACTTCAATATTTCCCTATGGATCACAAAGACTGGAGTTGCCACTGCATTTTCTCTGATGGGACTCAGCCCACAGTGCTGATCAGAGTCAGAATAGTTTAAGATATTTTTCGTGCATTCGTTTATCTTCCTGTATTACTATCACAGACATAATTAATAATACATTAATACAGTAATGCCATTTGCTGAGCTGTGTCCCCAGCTCTCAGCAGATTGGAAAAGTAGCCAGGGAACTCTGTGCCATAGAGAAGCACCTCAGTGTTTTGTAGCATCTAATCCACATTCAAGAGTGGCCAACCTTTTGGCATCAAAGTAGAAAACAGCAATTCTGATTTTGAGCCTGTTCCTGTTAAGCCACTAAAATGAGCTCATGAACAAAAAGGAGTAATCTAGTAATATTTTATGCACAGAGATCGCTTCAAGGTCACTAAGGAAGTTATTCTTGGGAGCTTGCCCTTTCATGGACAGTTACTCTTTTTAGTTCCAGGCTGAGATTCAAAACTAATTTCGCCAAAGGGAAAAGTTTTTGTTGTGTTTGTTACCTGTTGTAACCTTGTGTTTAGGTATATTCACAAAGTGTTTGTCCTAAAAACTTTACATCTGCAAGCAATTCAACTCAGGACATTTCCATTCCCTCATACTGTAAGGACATGTAAAGAATGCCACAAGTACCACAGCAATGGTCCCACTTTCAAAGGCAATGATACATCAAGAATGATGGCTGGAGAGCCTTTCAGACCTTCACTGGTTCCAGGAAGCAGCAAAGTGCAGGTAGCAGGAAGCGAACATGCAATGATGGCCCAAAAATGAAATGGCATTGACATTTGGGGGTGGAGGAGAGAAAGAAAATCAAAGCAGCAACCTCAAGAGATTAATCTTTGGATCAACGTCATCATTTATTACTAGATAAATAAACCAAAATCTGCTCCAACAGCAAAAGCTGACAATGCCCAGCGCAAGTACGCAGCTATGCCCTATTCTATGCAATATCATCTTTATGGTGCTATACCTTGTTAAAAACTACTGCACCTTTAAGAGCAGCAGGAATTTCACACTGCACACATGCAAGACAGATTTTCCAATGTTGTTTGCAAGGGGTCCTACACTGACATGGGAGCTGGTTTGCTGGGCAGGATCTGGCCTCAAGCCCCACAGGAATCTCAGGAGACAAATGGAGAGGCAGGGGCTCCCTGCAGGTGCTTGGCTGCATGAAGGAGTGGTATCTTACACTCAAACGCCTTCCACAATCAGGGTTTTTTTGCTTTGATCATCACACTTGTGCAAAGAGAGGAAAAAGAAAGCCTAAAATGTACTGTTAAGCCTCCGTGTTTCATGCCTCTAAGTTGGCTTATTCTGAAAATCAAACAACATTTGTCAAGCCGGGCCAAAAACACCTTTGGCAAGAAAGGGAGATGGAAATTTTCATGGAGTTTATTTTAAACACACTTTTGACTGTGTTAAAATAGAGGTTTATGATGGAAGTCTCAACGTACTCTGAACAGTATTTCTGATATCAGAGAAAGATACAGAACTGAGACAGGCCAGACAGCACCAGTTAAACTTCATTAGGTTCAAACAGTTCCAAATACAATTTGCTATTTCCACCTGTATCCCCAAGGCCATCCCATATACTCTACAATTCAAGAAACAGGTGGAAATATCAAATGAAAATAAGGGCATAAAAAACTTGATTTTCAATTATTTCCACCTCATTTCAGGTTTCCTACTCTGATAGTTTTGATCTAGCATCTAACTTTTGTCTTGCTGAAGTCGTCATATGGGTCTTTATTAGTTATGACAGATTTGGTTATTATTAGAAATAGAAGAACATAACAAGTTAACTGTCCCATAATTTATTTTTTAAAATAAAATATGTAAGGCTAAGATGCCGTTAAAGATCAAGTGACAAGGCCAGAAAAAAAAAAAAAGGAAAAATGAATTATTGAGATTCAAAGTATCAGACACACAGCTTCTCCCAACCTCCTTTGCATCTGCAGTTAATTTCAGCAGGACATCTGCTGTGCTTACCGTGTCTAACATCTCCCGTGTATGTGCAGCTGACACACAAAACCGAGCTCTGGATTCTGTGATAGGAGTAGCTGGAAACCCAACCACAACTACCCCAATATTTTTTTCTAACATGCGTCTTGCAAAAGCCCTAAGGAGAGAAGAAGAAGGAAAACAAAACTAAATTATCTCCAATAAACTGACCACAGAGAGAAAACATTCAAGTACAATAAAACAATGGGTAAAATCCTGTCTTCAATTGAAGTGGATAGTAATATTCCCATTGAATTCAATAAGAGTCAGAATTTTACCAGTAGGACTGAGATTCTTTGCTGCTTCACAGCTCATGAAGCCAAGTGGGTGTCAAATACTAGAAGTGTGATGGCAGAGAAAGCATTGTAGAATAGACATGATTCACTTATGTCAATGAAAGGTTTTGAGTGCAAATCAAAACATGTGGGCATTCACAATCCCTAAGCATGGAAGAAGTTGGGCTGTGGAAGGTTTGAGGGCTGCACATCAACAGGAATACAACAACCTGTGTGATGATTTCTTTGCTCTCACAATTACTCTGCCAGTTTAGGAACCTTTCGTGTGGTATGTTCTACACCTAGAGCACATAATCACCCTGCGCTACTTGCAAATACTCCTTAGTGCTCAACCCTTACATTATGCTACTACTGACTTCTGGTCTGCATGTCCAAGTCAGTGCACAAGTGATGCTTGATAGGTACTGAATGGTAAAACATGCAAAGACTGTTCAAAGATCAGATGGGGAAAAAGAACGGCCATCCAAAACAATTCATACATCAAAGGCAGTATGTCTCTTCTAATGATTAGAAATTAAAAAGAAAAAAAAAAAAACAAATTCAAAATGCTATCAAGAGTGTTATTCCAGAACCAATTAAAAAAGGATAAGAGAAATATTTAAAAATTTGACTACCAGAACAGCTCTAAATTAAGCCTAGGGCCATATTTAAAAAAATAACATAACTAAATGATGAATTCACCTAATAGTGTATGTTTCTCTTGTGAAGCACCTACCACACATAACTACATTTTTCATAATGTGTACCAAATAACCTATGAACTTGAATAGTGTCTGCTTTGCCAACAGGTTTTTTTTCAGTACTTACCCTATCTTACCAGGCATATAAAGGAGTAAGGGGACAACAGGAGAATCATCATTGCCATAAATTATGAAGCCCATTTCATGCAGTCTTCGTCTGAAGTATCTTGTGTTTCTCCCCAGCTGGCGCACTCTTTGGAGCCCTGAAATGAGTCGGTCAGGAGAACGGTGAGTCCAAATATCTTAACTGGAGTTTAGTAACAGGTAAGAAACAGGGCTGTGGGTAACAGTTCAAAAAAAGTTTGGCTGAAATGTATATATTGCTACTTGGTTCAATAGAAAAACATGGAACGAGCTAAATGCAACTGCTTTGATTATTATGGTGCTGTAGGACAGATGACAGATATGCCTGTACTGGTGGGGTACCTTCCCACTGGCAGAAACAGAAAGTCTCCTGTGGAGAGATAGCTGAACAATTCCCTTTACTGTACTGCACTGAATGAAGCCTACTGAATGACATATACCTATATAGAAGTAGATATATGTCTCTATAGACAGAGGGCATGTAAATACAGTACGCTGTTTCTCAACATAATTCAGTATAAAGGGAAACAACCAACATCTACAGACATTGATACAGATGTCAGTACATGCATTTCTTTTCCACCTAACATTATTCCACAGCAGCCCTCTTATATCTCTGCTAGTTCTATGCATAAACTTTAACATTCTGCGACTGCAATAAAGCTTAAAGTAGAAAATACTGCATTTTGGGTCAGCTCAAACCGATGCTTTTGTTGCAATTTTTTAGACAGAGGAAAAGCATGCGATAAACTTTGTTATTACACGAGGTCTGATCTTCTACAGTTTCTTACCAACACTCAGCATAATTCCGGCTACTCTAATATGTACCTAGATATGTAATCCCTTGTTGAGTTCTGCTCAGTTTCTCTGTCATCTTGCTATTATCACCTCAATATCATCATTTAACAACAGACTTGGGTCATTCAAGACACAAGTTTCATTCTCTGTATTGTCCCTGGCCTCATTCAGTCATGAATCCACTGATGTGTCCCGCACCAAAACTGACAGGAGAGTTGAAAACAATTATTTTTAATGAAGGAAAAAGACAAAAAGAAAAGGAAAAAAAAATCAGAGGAAAAAAAGCGCTTGAAAAGTCAGCTCAGCCTTTTCTTTTGAAGTGTCACTAAGGAAGTGGTTTTTTGACAAGCGGAGTTGCTTCCTTACCCATGGCATACACAAGGGGAAGAGCCACACTCATCATTTGGGTAGGTAGAAGATACGGTATGTCCTTTCCCTGCTCTACCTGTGTTATATTTCATCGGTGGGCTGATATATGCGTTGCTCTTCCAGTGCTGCAAGGTGGTGACAGCAACGGTGCCACCTACCCCATACCCACATCTGCTCTTTCTCACCACCTCCCCAGTACCAGCCCCAGGCTCATACAGCCACATCATGAATCAAGCCAGGTCCATCGTCTGCCTGACCTTACCAGAAGGAAAACTGCCAAACCAACATCAAACAGAGCGATTCTCTAAATCTCAATGCTGTGCAGCTGCTCGTGCCTGCCTAGCAGAGGTGGTGGGAACACATGGTAAGAGTGGGATTTAGCAGGACACACCCCAGCCTCACTCTTATCTTTCATTTTCCTCATGTTCATCAGCCCATACTTCCAACATCACATTATGTCACCAGACACGAACGCTGAAGCCCCCAGTACAACTAATTTCCTCCTTTTCCCTTTGCTTTTAAGGTGCCTCTGCACAGATGTATTATGTTTCCACTCTCCATTTACTTCTTCATTTTGCTTTACTTTCTGTTCACTTAATTCTTTGATAACTGCTTTCTGCTGTCACCTTCTCTGACTGGATGCCTGTTTCTCAATTCCCCATCTTCCTCCTTGTAACCACAGTGGCCAGTTAGATGCTCATAGCTGCTACATATCACCTTTGGCAGGTATGTCCTCAGATCGCATTCCACCCCACCACCTGCCATGGCTTTTCTTCCTATTCCCTCCTGGCTAAGGTGGGGACCACCCCACCTACATAAACCTCTTTTCCATTCATCATTTCTGAGCACGCGTCAGTTTGAACAAGATCTACTGCTTCATCTGGTCTGTATCTTCCCAAATCAAGGTTCTGTCAGTGTCCTGGCTGGGAAATTTATAGGGAAACTGGGACTTGCTTTACAGTGATCAGTGTTTTGCTGAACAAATTAAAAGATCTCATAAAACCAGTGTATTTGTAACTTCATGCACAAAACTGCCCACACAGACAACCTGTTAGTTACTGCTTCAGTCATTCAGTTTAAAGTGTTCAGTGGAAGAGATCTGCTGGGTTAGAAAAGGCCACAAATAGTTTAACCATCTCTCTAATGCTGCTAAAACAAAACCAGCTGTGCCAGAGCAAGGAAAACAAATGAAACACAAAAGCATCCTAGTACAAAGCTTTCCAGTCACTAATAAAAACAATAGTCTGTGGTATTTCCAAAAATATTTTTGGTGTAGTAGATCTCAAAGAGCCAGGAGGAAATATTGGAGGAGGAGAAATGGGGGCAGGGGAGATGGCAAGGAAAGGGAGTTAGTGAAGAACCGCAGAATAATGTGTCTGAAGTCTAAAGAGAGAGAGTTTTCCCTTGTTAGAATCTGTAAAGATGTTATTAGCGCCTCCTGAATGCCCAAATTACAAGGAGGAGGGTGGGGGAGTAACCTGAACTAGGGGTTCAAAACCACTGCTGCTTCTTGCTAGCTTAGCAGCCCCTGAGCTAGTTTCCAAACTTTCAGTCTGCAGCATTTGAAACTACTAGATTTTCAATTAAGGAAAGTTTTCCTAAATGCAGATGTTCTTGGCGAGTACAGCTTAAGACTTGCTGCCTTGTCCTTTCTATTCAGCTGTTTACCACAGAGCTGGAAACAAAGTCTCAGCCACGCAAGACTCCAGGCTGGTCGGCATTTATCTAGCCATATGCGCGTGGCCCAGAGTTGATCAGTTTGTCTCTTTCTTATTACGAGTACCAGGAATTTAGATTCCAAAGCAAGAGGGGAAAACCAGCAATTTAGGGCTGAAAGAGGAGTTTCGGGTAACTCCTTCACAAATCAAACGTCTCCTCCAGTCTTCCCTCGCTAAATCTATATTCTCAGCCAGTTTGTGATGGGATGGATCCCCTATCGAGACTCCCTATGGAACTCATTTCCAGCCAGCGCTGATGCAAAAGAGCCACTCCAATGTTTTAGCGACATCCTAGGATAGTAATTTCATTTGCAGGGATGCATTGAAGAGCCAAATAAAAGATCAGAGCACTGACATATATCTGGAGGGAAAAAAAGGCACATTAGGAGACGATTGCTACACACACTGTATTTGTGGGTGGGTGGCTGGGAGGAACCTTATTTCTTTACCAAGTGTCAACACTTTTGTTTCTCATGTTAAATTTTGTGGTCAAAGACCACATACAGACATCAGATACAGAGCCATCTTATATGCTATCCTGTTAAGAGCAATAAAAATCTTAAAGTTTGTAACTGTATTTCAATGTTCTTTTTAGTTTCTTTATGGGACCCTCCGATGTCAGATAAGAAGGCAAATCTGAGCAAAATGTTTATTTTGGTCTCATTGGCCCAGTTGTCCCCCCACACTGCAGATTAAATCAGTGTAAGACTGATGAATTCAGTTTAGAATCAGATCTTTGTCCAAATTCCACTGCTTTACGTTCATCCAAGACATTGCATTTAAAAACTGTTTTCTTTGACTCTTGAGGCTGGGATCTTATATCCTTTATTATTTATTGAGTGAAAAATCTGAAGAGTTGGACCCTTGAGCTAAAATGATATAGCTGCATCTATTTGAATGTAAGAATTTGCCTGTACAGCACTAATTAGAGGATCAGGTCCTTAGACAGTTAATGTATTTATCCAAAAATTCTTCATTTGCAAAATCCTTGAGGATTTACAGTATACGCAAATAGCTTATAGCACAGCATGCAGGATATCCAGATAATTATATCCCATAAACCATGTGAACCACAACACAGCATATGTTTGGAGAAAACAGCCTGGACGGGGAAAACTGACCCTTAGCTAATTAAAACTAAACCCACTAAAGCCCCAGAGTTTTCAGCTAAGGTTGAGCATGATCTTATTAAGAGCTCTACATCTTTTTAGCAGCTGAATTAAGAAGGGACAGAAAGAGAGAAAAGTAAGTGATAAAGGACACTTGAATTTCACAAGTTATCTTCACACTGCTTGAAACATAAAGTGACACAGCCAGTTTACTGGGATTTTGTTGAAATACAGGATTAATGAGCTGGATGGTACAACAAAAACCAATTTACTGCATCTGCAATCCACCTACTGCTGGCAAATTTAGAGTTTACATTTGTCGCACCACTTTTAAAATATTTGGTTTCCTGCAAATCTCTAAGCTGTTGGCAATTCTGGGAAAATTGCTGATTATATTTTTATTTTACATGCATTATTGTGTATTGCCAGTTTTAGCTTATAATTTTCTGCAGGCTTTTAGAAAGCTTTATAGTGCAAAATTAATATGGTTAGGTTAAGGAAAAATATAAAGAGAAAGCAAGAGCGAAAGAAACTATAAGATAGTGGCTTGCCTGTAATTTCTTTGAAGCAGCAAGCTTTTTAATAGAGAGCCACTTGGAGTAACAGCCTTGGTAGATGCTTTGTCACAGGCCAAACTGTGGTGTCAGACCTGCTTTTGGTGAGGGGCTGCTCTTGGATTTGGAAGCGGGAAGGCACCTGACAACACCTCTGAGGACCTGATCTCAGGTAGATGTTACCCAGCTCCACACACTTCAATAGAGCTTTGGTATTTATGCCAGCTGAGGACTTTATCCTGGCAGTGAAACAGGTAGTAAAACCATCAGCTCTCTGAAACAAAAGCTTGTTTTCCTCTCCTAGAGATGTCTGCTTTTCACTCCTGCAGGATTTTAATGAGCAGAGAAGCTGGCTGCCTTCAATTCCTGCACTAACATTCCACCTTTGAACTCTTCCTGTAGGCTTCTACCCTTGGAAATTCTGACTCAGTATAGTGAAAACAGGAATAAGCAACCTGTAGCCTTTCATATCAAGATCTCAGGTGTATTTTAACTGAAGGAGAGCTATTTTTCCTGAATCCGCTCCAGGAAAGATAATCCCACGCCGTACTTTTTTTGGTATGCGCTGGACTCTGCAAGACACAAATCCACCTGCTTTAATCTTCTCCAGCTGTTGTTTCATAGGGCCTTTCAAGATAATTAGTTACACAATCAAACTTTTCCATGCCGGTGTCAGTGCGTTTCTTCAATCTGTATTCCTTGGATGGAGAACTCTACTCCCTGCCCTCCTCTACTAACAACTAGATAGTAAAAAGCGAACTTTCATAGGCTGAACAAAAAAATTGGAAAACAATAGCTCTTCCCCACTAAACTGTTGCAGATGGACAGATTTTCTTTTTTTCCTCTGGTTCCATTATAAGAGTAACACACATGTACCTCCATGTGCATTAAATCACAAATAGAATGCCATAAAACTGGGGTGCCTAAAGGAAATATGTTCTCAGATAAAAAATATTTATTAAAAAACCCAACTTTGTTATAAATTGGGGAGAAGCGAAGACATTTTCTTCTACAATCTAATGCCAGCTAGAAGCCCAGTAATTTCAACTTAATTCAGCTGCTAAATAAGTCCTTAAGGACTTATTTAGTCAGTTCAATTTTAACTGTGAACTGCTGCAAAACACTTTCCAGAGCAGATTAAGGGAAGAAAAAGTGGCAATTTCAGCTGAAGCAGAAAGGGGAGAAGTTGTACAAAATTTCACCTTATTTCTCAAATAAGTCAACTACGCCTACCCAGCATCTTATCTGTATTCAGATACGTAACGTAAGTGTTCAGTGTCCCCCACAAAAGCAGGGACAGAGCAGCCGGCCTTGGCTGAGTCTTTTTTCCTCCCAGCACAGGTGATTAATCACAAAGCTCGTCAGTCCCCCAGCTGAAAACCAGCCAGTGCACAACACACTCCATCTGTATCACATTAGGTGTTCCTGAAATGCCAGTGATCTAAACGCCGTTAGAAAAGGCACTTCTCTCCTTTGTGCTCCTCGGGCTGGTAACAGCACTGGATTCCTTGGGCAGTGGCATCTGGAATGGAGGAGGGATCCTCATGGTCTACCCCAGCAGCAAAGACACCCTTAAAAGGTGACTGTCACAGAGCTGCGTGTTGGTGTCCATGGGGAAAGTGGAGTTTTCTCTGCTGGGGGACAGGCTACGAGTCACATCCAAGCCTGATCGCATCCCTCCTCTGCCTGCAGTTAATAATTATGTGTGAATCCATGGGACACCAATCTACGGGTAGGGTCTGCTAGAGGACTACAGCACTGGTGTAACTTTGAATATGGAAAAAGTGACTTAATACGAGGGAGAATTTGGTCAATCCCCCGAGCTCTTGTAAATCACTGCAAACACTCTTACTCCAAAGCCCCTGCTTGTTCAGATCAACTGACCCTCCACAGATACATCTGGCTCCCTTTCGGAGGTGAACCCCATGGCAGGTGACTCCACTGGAACAGTGTCTCACGCATTTTGAGTAAAGATGGCAGAATTTAGCTCTGTTTCATCATCCACTGCAGGGAAAACATCTGTGATGTTCAGCTCAGACAAATAATAATTGTGACAGCACATTATCATCATTAGGCTCCTTACCATCATAGCAACTGGGAGCCCTAGTCATGGAGTCAATTCTGCGCACACGGGGAATAATCTACTTAAGCGCTTTAAATATAAGCACATACTTATTGGGAATATTAACTTACTTAAAATTAAGCCAGAGTTCAAGCATTCTGCTTGATGAGGACCCGAGAGAAGCAATCATCTCAAAATGAAGCAGTAAAATGAAAATTTGAGAGGGAGCAGGAAAAAGGCATGCTTTACTGTGACTGATTCTGTAAGCTGTTTCGAGCAGGTTCAAGGGATCCGGTACTGAGCAGCTCACAGCACTAAAACTTATAGCCATAGTTTCATGATCAGTTCAGTCTGGCACAGATTTATTTTGCTGCAAAAGGGATTGTTCCATTCAGCTCCAGCTGCTCAAGTCCTGGCACTGGGATTCATGGAGCCATATGGTAGATTGGCTCCGGGAACCAGTTTGGCTGTAGGCTAAACCATTTGTGGGAGGGTCGGTTCTTTTTCAACTAGATCAGTTCTCTGATTCAGTTCATCACATGGCTGCATGAACCCTAATGCTGGCACAAGGAAAAGGGGCACAAAGAAGGGGACAGGCAGAGGGTGAAAGGCAAAAAGGATGACACCAGTACTGGTTTATGCCAGGTTGTAGCGGTGCAAAACTAAGGTTTTTGAATTTACAAAGGAACCTGACACGCAAAACAAAATGTCTTCAAAAGATTGCTGAGCACAGATAGCAGAGGAAAATATTGGAAACTGAGCATTTTAAGAAGCTAGTCTTCCAGTTATACAAAAAATCTAAGGCAGATGGAAATGTTTTAAAAAGGAACCTTTTTAAAAAAACAGATCTTTTTAATGCTAAGCCAAAACAGAAAGCACAGTTCTGCAGCTTCTCGCAAATCCAAATGAGTTCAAATACAAGAACTCAAAGTTATCTTTTAACATAACAAGGACAGCAGATTCATGAGGATAGGGTTTTAGATTTTTCAACGTCCCATAAAAACATATGAAAAATGCCTATTGCTGTTGATGAACTGTAGTTTGTCATGTATTAAACAGAAAAATGATGCCTTTGCAAATGCCGCAATTTGCTTTTTACACCTCTATAATTTATTATTAGTCATCAAGAAAATTGCTTCAGATTTTCTAGCAGTCTTAACTCTGTCTGCTTAGTGGTTCTGTTTTTTACCTATCAAATTTAAGTGTAAAAATGTGCCTTTGGTATTCTCAGGCAGAAAGGGGAAAAAAAAGGTCCGAGGTCA
This sequence comes from Patagioenas fasciata, assembly GCF_037038585.1. Lineage (NCBI taxonomy): Eukaryota > Metazoa > Chordata > Aves > Columbiformes > Columbidae > Patagioenas > Patagioenas fasciata. The sequence continues at coordinate 6,260,588 of NC_092522.1, read as the reverse complement.
CAGCTGGAGGGGCTGTGTTGCATGCAAGTAAGTGTACTTGAAAAATCTGCACAGGGTCCAAACACTCTGAGTCAACTACAGTCTCATCATGGGGATAAAACCACTAAGGCAGCTGCTGAGTTTCCTGAGGTATCTCCAGCCATGTAATGAGAAGCCACGAGGAGAACATACAAAGAATATCTATATTATCAATTATGAAGAGTAAATGCCATGGGAACTTCTGCTTCCTGTATCTCCTAATAAATGAGGAGAGACACATTTGAGATGAAAAGGCCACAAAGCCTTAAGATGGATAAAGTGATTTTTTTTTTTTTAGGCTATATGAACTGAACTGTGGAACTTGCTGCCTTATGTCATTATTAAAGGAAATACAGCTGCCAGAAGTTCATATGCTTTTGAACAGCTCTATTATAGGAACTATGATAGTATCAATGACATTGTGGTACCAAGAATAAATGTGTCTTGTTCTACAAGCTGTAAATCTTCAAAGCGTCCTTTAAAACATGGCATTGAAAAACACCAGGACTTGTACTCTACTAAAAATATGATTTTACATGAAAATAGAAATACATTTTCAATTTTTGTTGTCGTGCTCTGACTCTTTTGATACAAGTCACTCAAGAAACAAAGGACTTGGTCATAGTGAACCCAACCTACCCCTCTATCCCAGGCAGGAACAACCGTACATTATCAATTTTGAGGGAACAACTATCTTCTCCTAATTCAGTATTTCTTGTGCTTCGTTTCCTCAAATCACAGCAGAAAAAAAGGCAAAAGAAGGAAACTGTAATAGCTGGCTGTGGGCTCTGGAATATCCTGCCAGTCATGTTATCATGTCTCACAATGATCACAAATACTGATATGGGACACACCCATACATTTCTAGATGGTTTCTGTGGGAGATACCACGTCTACTCTATGTCTTTGTACTTATGTCAGTGCAAGCCTTTTAAAATGAGAACATCCACATCCAAACTGGAGTCTCCTGCTGCTAAGGAAGGTGAGCACACATCTTGTAAGTGCATTTACAAGTTTGCTGACCACAGAAGAACAAGGAACACCTGAGGTACAAGCACTTGTTTGGAGGGTCTTGTGTTTGCTGTAGTATTTTTTGTAGCCCTTTTTGTTCACAGCCTCTCCAGCCTATTTTCTCAGCATCTCGTTTTGGTCCTAGCCTCCATCCTTATCACCCAATGTGTTACCTGATCCCTGTTGTGTCTCCTTTGCTTGTCAGAGTGTCTTCTCTCTCTAATCTTTCTGGCTCACTTCCCAAAGTGCCTGACAGTGCAGGATGGACACAGGTGCCCAGGCTCCGGGTGGGGGATGCTCTGTTCAGGCCCCCCATACTAAGCTGGAAGATGTTCCTTCATTCAGTGGATCTTGAGATACACCACTCTTCATTTCAAGTAAAGATTTTTATAGAGACTTGTAACATCACGAGACTTAGATGGTAGTTCACAGATATGGCAAAAACTATAAGCTTGGCTATCACATCCCAAAGTCTGGAGAAACTGAAGCTCTTCAGGGAAAAAAAGATTACTTTTCCCCCCATAGATTATGAAAACCCCATATGTATATCTAACTTTCTTCTGAGGAAGGACTGAATCTTTATTGTTGATATGAAAAAATTGAAGCCTGAGACAGATACCTGTTGTGGATAATTTCCAACTAAATAGTTTAGGTTTCATAGTATCATTTTTAAACTGTTAACTTGTAGCTTCCTTCTAATTAAACTGTACCCACTGTGTTCATGCTCTTTAATTCATATTCTGCAGTCAGCCATCCCATATACCAATCCTGTCTTGGAAACGCACACCTTGATTCCTTTCCAAACAACCATATTCTTATTAATTGAAACTAAAGGAAGAAAACGTGGAAGATCGACCATTTGAATACATACCAGGATAAACGCAAGCAGTATTCACTGCACTTCTGGCCTCTGGTATTATCCACTATATAATTCCACCTATGCTACTCTTTTCTGGATCAGCTGCTTAACAAATTAGTAGAAAATAAGTAGCAAGAAATTGAAGGGAATATAAAAGCACAATATCTGGGAAAATATAGAAGATGACTGTATGAAGTGCTAAAAAATATAGAGCAAAGAGTTTTCAGAGCAGCAATTTAAATGACCAAATCAGTCTTCCTTACCTTAGTTTTCAATTAATCTACTGAGGGGTGAGTTATGAAGTTCAGATGTAAGAAAAAGCTGGGTTAACACATTCATCATCCCATTATTTCACACTATTTTCAAGAAGCACCCACTAGTTAACATGGACCTTTTTAGCAAGCACTAATTTAATTCTTTTCCAAAACATGCCAGTGTTTTTCACAAGGCTCCCTCCTCTACAGAAATGTCCTCTGGAGGACAAGCCATCAGTGGAGATCTCCTTATAAAGGATTCCCCAAACCATCCTATGGGAAGAGAATGCCATTTGAAATAAACTGCAAAATAAACTCCTTTTATTGATTTAGCAGGTTTCCAGAGAACAAAGGGTCCATACATCCTGTGGCAACTCTGGTTCACTTGAAACCTCTCTGCCAGGTGTCCCTGCGACACAGCTACGCTCTCACAAGGACGGCTCACATGCAGGATTCACCATTTGCTATGACAGCAGACCCAAAGAACTCAGCCAAGGCTGCTGTTGTCCTTGGAAACAAAAATACCCAAGAAGAGACAGTGCTTTCTTCCTTCTGTTCCTCCCTCCTTTCTAAGCCACCACCTTCCTCTCTCTGATGCCAAAGCAGCATTGTAGTGTGGTCCAGCATCACATTTTTTCCTGTGTTTTGGGTTGCGTTTTTTTTTGTAGTCACAAGACAGCCTAATGAAGGGAGGCCCACATGAAAGAAAAACCAATAGACTAAAATAATGAGTCTGGCTCACAAGGACAAGAAACATCTTTACACATCATAGCCAGCTTTCTAGCCTTTGTGCAATACCCTAAGCTGTGATATATGATTTATTAATCTGTTTTTCTATTCATTTGCATTTTGTATTACAAGACAAATTTTTAAAAACCTGACAGAACACTCGTTTATTTCACAAAGGATTTGCAGAAGCCTTAATAAGCACTTATTTTGTGGAGAAATACAGACACTGTGCCATTAAAGAACACTGCTTCTGAAAGAGAAAATGCTGCAAACTCTCAGCCCTAAGACAGACACGCACATCTTAAAAAAATTCCATCTTGAACCAAGTTCTGCTATTAGCCTGCACTGAACTGCATGCGGAATCACGCTAGCTGAAGATCATTTTTAAGAGGCTTTGAAGGTTTGGAAATGCTCTGTGTGCTGAATGTTTTACACCCGGCATCTCAGAGAGATGTAAATTTGGGAAGGCTCGGTGTAAGGCCGCCCTCTGATGGCATTGCCGATCGCTAGCGCAGAGAGCTGCTCCGCAGGACAGGCTGCATGCACAGTCCCCAAGGTAGGAGAAACCTGTCAGATCTGGTCTCGTAGGTTGAACAGGATGTAGGGATCAGCATCCGCAACCTCGACCTTTCAAATTTCAAGTTGGAAAGAGTTGTTACACTCTGACTTCCCTGCCAAAATGACAAAAGCATCATTTCCTCATCAGCTACACATTGCACTGGAGTTTTGCTGTACTTTGTTATTGCACTCAGCAGAATTTGGCACTGGGGCTGGATTCTCTATCCCTCCTTTTGTACACTGGGGTCTTGCAAATTCTGGCCTCATTGAAGGGCTGCAATAAACATCTTAACAGCCTCGTGTCTATCATGGTTTGAAACCACCCTCTAGGGCACTGCAACCACATAGTGCAGAGCAGTATCCTAACCTGCTCTCATATACTCTTTTTCCTTTCCATTCCCCTTACACTAGTCATATCTACCAGAGAGGACTAATTACTACCAGAGAGAACTAATTACTCTGTTAGTCCTATGCAAGGTAAGATAAAATAGCACAGCACAGTGCTGCTGGACCAGTATAAAAGAGACTGCAGTTCAGAGCAGAATCTCTATCTTCAACAGCATGTTACACAATAACATGACCGTCACACATTCTTGACAAAAACTATACAAATTCAAAAACCACCAGCTTTTCCCTGAGTTGGGATTAAGTCCTAGAACACTGAGTACACATCAATATCACACAGTTGTTTTGTTGCTTGCTGTGTAGAAAGCACATTACACAGAGGACTGGACAGTAGCTGTGTCTGCAACTTCAGGTGAGGAATACAAATAAACTTAGTTTTTCATAAAGACACCAAGTAGTCAATTCTTCCGGGACAAAATATACTTCCAAACTAGCTTCAGGACACCATAATTAACTCCTGATTGAGGTAAGAATTATTATAATCGCATAGTCTTACTATTATTTAACATACAATACCGGGTTTGAAATTCTGCACCATGCTTGAGTTGCTTGTCATTTTGAAGGTTTGCACCTACAAAGAAGCTAAACTGACAGCATTGAGCCCATAAATGAAGGCATGTCCTTATGAACCCCTCCTACAAAGTCAGACTCAAAGGACAATTAATGTACTTCTATTTGTTGCTGCAAAGCAGAGTGGGCTGGCAACTACAGACCCAGAATTCCAGAATATTTCCATTCCTGCTGCATGTGGATGAGTGTGGACAAAGAAACAGAGTTGAGAGTACTTCGAAGTATGATGATTTGGATATTAATTTTACAGTTAGAATTATTTCCTTTGCATTGAATTACTAAGCTATTTTACTGCTGAATGCCATTTTGTTTGCACCTGTACACAGTAAATGCTCTGGCAGTAATTGAATAAGCAAAGTTAAAGAAGGTGGCTTACCTTGTGTGGTTCCGTCTAGTCCCATGAGACATTTCATCGCCCTGATTATTTGCTCTGCTACAGCTGGACACATAGATGTGGCGTACACAGCACTGTGAGAATGAGTTCGTAAAAAGTCCACAAGCTCCTTGCACAAGCAAAACAAAGCATGAATGAGCTTTGAGCTGGCCAAACAGCAGATCTCCCTCTTAACTACCGCAGGAGTGAGAACATGCAAAAGGATGAGGATGTTTCACTAGTTATCGGTTTGCTTTCTTGGCTGCTACTGTTAAAGCATGGTCTAAAGAAACATCAGGCAGGTGCAAATACTTTACCATATAAGTGGGGCAACTACAGCTGTAACAGAAGTCTGAAATAGAATAAAGTTTACTTCTGTACTAAAACTTATTATAAAGGAGCCAAAATAATTTAAAGACCAATGAACAGCTGCACGTAAGTACTGCTCAGCTCTGGGAACAAAGCAAAGCCTACATGACAACAGTGTAGCTCCTCTGCCACAAGAACTAACCTGAGAAAAGCTACCTTACTGGAATCTATCTTTGGCTATTCCCATATAAATTTCTTTCAATTGAAAGTCTCCCATTGTGGCAGGGACTGTCATGTATAGTTGCTTTAACATTTCCTTGTATAAAAAGCACTGATGTACTGTAGGCATGTCTAAAGCATAAGTAACTCTCCTGAATCCAGGACACTGTAAGAATTCAGAACTTAATCAATTAAGACCATCCTTGTTATGACAGCTTGTATCTCCTAGTGCAAAATATCAGAGTAACAGTTACCACGCTAAAAGCTGAACCCACGTTAGTGAGAAAGTGCTAAGGCCTGCTTGAAAACTGCCTTTGATAAAAAAAAAAATCACCAGAAAAACCAAACCAAAACAAAGAGAGAGAGTAACCCAAACTATTGCCAAAAATCTGTATGAGTCTATGCAGTAATAATGACTGACCTAAGCTTACACAGGTTATGCATTGCTATATTGCAATTGTAACCCTAAGGGGTTGATCAAATAGCTGAGCAGGCTTCTGTGCTCTAGGTGATGCAGTTACCAGTGCCACAGTGAGTTTTTTGCTGCAGAAATAAACGTGTGCAGAGTGTTTTGGGTGAGCAGCTGCCCCCAAGGCGCAGAGGCCTGGGGCAAAGCTTAGTGATACACACAGGCGTGTAAAGAGCAACCCACTTTCATTGAAGAAAACTTCCAAGGATTAGATGATTAATTACTGAGACTGCTTTACACAGGTCTAGGCTTCCTATGATTTCTAGCCACGTTTGCAACATTGTCTTTGGTAAGAGTTAAACCTTCAGATACAAATTCAGTAAGCAAAGGAAACAAAGAAAATTAATTCTTGATGTATTGTGATAGCCTGCTTTTAAAACTCCAGGGGCAAAACCAAAAAAGACAGTAAGAAACATATACTTTTTATTTTCTTATAGCCCTTTTATTCTACTTAAGTGCTACTCCTATTAACGTTATCCTAACAACCGTATGGGATGTCTTGACAGGTTTCAGCAAACTGCTTTAGAAATACATTCAGCAGGATAAGAAAAGGGTAAATAATCAGCAACTACTTGATATCTCTGTCATGCAACAACACCAATAACATTTCACAATGGTGTTGATTATGCTTTCTCTTCCACTACGCCCCCAGTTAAAGCAAGCTCAGCTCTACTTTTTGTTGACATCCGTTGTTGGCAAGAGGTGGTTTTGTTAAAAGTATGCAGAGCAACTGAGGACACGGATTTCACTATTGCAAAATGCCCTAAGTAACCCTCTTTCTCCATCCTCCTAAAAAATGTGACTATGACAATCCACAACTGTTTAGGAATTTTATTATCAGTGGATGAAACTGTGGCTTTAATCTCTCAATATTGCTCCACACACTGTTTACAAATGTGAAACAAAAGTAACAAGCAATTTGCATGCAAATTGATGCAGTGAAGTATATTTAGCCAACCACAACGTGTCTAAACATTTCCAAGACAAACAACAATCATCAGGGTGGCACAGAAATACCCAGTCCAAGCAAATTACATAATACGAACATGAAACAGAAATAAGGACGTATGATTGTTTGATGAGCATCTGGGATCCAGACAAAAATGGTACTAACTTTAGAATAGTGCTCCTGCAAAGTAGTCTACGTGAAAAGATAGTGAAATACATCATAAGAAAGTAATTCCCCACTCCCCTGAGGTTAAAATGTGTATGTTTTCCTTTTACCTTTTTGCCAGCTAAGTATCCTCCAGCTGCGCCAAAGCTCTTTGTAAATGTTCCCATTAATACATCAACATCATCAGGGCTCATACCGAAGTATTCCACAACTCCTCGGCCCGTTGCACCCACTGCACCGATGCTGTGAGCTTCGTCCAAGTAGAGGTAGGCTTTGTATTTCTTCTTTAAGGAGACTATCTCTGGCAGGCGTACGATGGACCCTTCCATGCTGCGGATGGAGAGAATCATGGATGAACAACAAACCCTGCTTTCTGTTTCTCTCTAAGATACTGTCAGAAAATACAGGCATTAATTGCCTTGCTCTGTGAAAGATCTTTTGGAACCTCAATTTGTTTTTACAATTAGAAGAAAAATTGCAAGCCTTTCCCATCTGCAGGCGAGTATAAAACAGTCAAATAATTTTAGGATTCAAACAATCAAAACCAGTCAAAAAGCCTATGAACATTTGCAAATTTTCAACATGCCAGAAAAGAGAAGGAAAGGTAGACAGCAAGGGGGAGATACCCCAAGCAGCACATTACAATTTGCTGCAAAACAAACGTTATAATGAATTAAGGAACCACTGTAATTTAGTCTGGTCCTTACTTACTTCATCCTCAGCTACTGCTGCAATATTTGGGGCTAGCAGCTCTAGTGCAAATGACCCCTGTGCAAAGCAGGGGTCATCTGCACTACTACTATTATTACACAGGAGATAGACCACCTGAAAGGAACAGATGGTGCCATAACCCAAATCAGCCCCAGTCTTCACAGTGGACAGAATCAGGGATTAGGAAAAGGGAACTCAAATCCTCTCTTGCCAACAGTTTATTCCAGTATGCACTTTTTAGGAAATACAGCCTGCTACCCAGTGCTCAAAGGAAAAAAGTTTCCATTCTTTTCATTTTTACTTTCTTGCAGCCGCATAGGAAAAGGAAATATTCTGAGCTTGCACTAATAGTATATCAAGATTTGTAGAAATAAGAAGAAATAATAATACTTTTGTACTGGTCGTAATCACGCCAGTAAGTTAGAAGGCACAGAGGAGCTATACAGCAAAATGAAAGCCCAGGGAGGGAGACAAATCAGAAGTGAAGTATCAATAGTATTGCTGTGAAGATTGTTACATCTTGAAAACCTTTGTGAGATAACTACAGCTATGCTTGGATACGCTCTGATGCACTCAGGGTTCATTTCATAAGGAGTTAAACATGTTGTCTTACACTAGCTCTAGTAAGCAGGTCTTCAAATGCTAAATACTTTCTATCAAACACAAAATGAGTGTGCTGTGTGCCAGGAAAACTAGTGTTCCATGGCTAAGGTGTATTGAATCGCAAATACTACAAGAATTTCAGGTAAGCAGAAACATCCAGTTTGTTCACAAATAGCATGTACAGCACAGCAGTGCAATCAGCACAACTTCTGGGCAGTTTTTAGATCCTGGACCAGTGGCTTCCACAGATTGTTTTATTGCCCCTCTAGCTGCACTATGCAGCTGGATGGCTGGTACCACAAAAGGGGCAGGATGTGCTTTAGCACCTGGAAAATTTCTGAATGCTTTTAGTGCTTCTTTCATGCTTTGGTCTCCTGAGTAAGCCTGGAAACAGCTTGGTCTCCAGTTTTGAAGGAGACCTGCCCATTGGCAAGATTCCATTAGTTTGAAAGAATAGCACGGGTGACCAGCTATAGACAAGGGTTGCCTGTGCTGTTCACACTGGGAGGTTCAGAGAGCCTGGCTGTGTGTGCCAGGAGCCATGTTTTTGGCTGTCAGGTGACTGCTGGCAAATTTTGCCCTTCTGTCTTGCCCACCCATAGAACAGGGAGCTGTGGGGCTATATATCAGCACCATGGTCTCCCGCAGCAAAGAAGGATAGGGTGGTACTACAAGCTCCTGAAGGTTGGGCTTGCTCACTTTGCAACTGAGGGAAAAGCAACTTGAACCACCACAGCTGTTTTCCTAAGAAATACAAGGGCAGTGCCCGCAGTCTTCACATAGCCCACAGTCAAAGTATTAATCAACTGAAAATGACACCGAGTCACTGGGCATGCTTGGGCATGCAGCATTGTATGTGCTGGGGATGGCAGCTTTCGGCTGTTTCTGGTGGGCTGCAGGTTGGCTGTATGGTCAGAGAGTGACAAGTGAACAGGCATCCCAGCCTCCACCTCCCAGCAATTCTTGGCCAGCGAAGGACAAAAACAGTTTTCCCACATTTACATGGACATCGTTAAGCTTAGTGTCTCATGGAGATTCAGAGGGGAGAAACAGTATTTATCTTCAAAAAGACAAGAGTAAAATGGTAAATTAAAAATACAGGGCTTGGTCTGCTGTGTATTTGTGGAATGGAAGCAAAGTTTCTGCTGAATCCCAGAATACAGAGAGCTGGTATGTGGCTGTTGCAATATTTAACCATTTAGAGGATTTATTGAAAACTTTTCTTACTAGTAGGAATAGGAAGATTTCTCTTTGAACTCTAAGCTGTTTAGCAAAACGGGGCACTTGTGTTCAGTGTCAATGTTGATTTTCTGCTCTCGAAACATGTTGGCTGACATAAATGTTACAATAGTTGACAGAGATCCTAACATGGCCTTGAAGTGTCCATGGAGGAGATAAAGCACTGTTGGTTTCGGATTCATTTTCTGTGCTGCCATTCAAACAGGCCTCAGCTTTCCTGATGGCAGAGATGAGAATGTTTTGCTGCCTACTCTGTTCTTGGTCTCTCTTTTGACTCTGGGAGATGGTCTGTGATACAAACACCACTCTGTTTAGAATTGTTCCAAGATAAATCTCACTTCACATAACCCCTTGGGTAGCTGAAATGGAAAGTTTACTGAATCCTTCAGTAAATATTAATGTCAACAGAGTTTAAACCAAAGAGACAGAAGTGAACTGTAATCATTCTGTCTCAGCCTGGTGGTGTCACTTTTACAAAAATATTGATTTGTTTCCAGATCTGCTCAAGCACACACGGCACATCAAAAAAGCTGGATGCATATGAACATAAGATGGCTCTACCCAGAGAAGATGTTCTCATTACGTGGTATTATATCCTGTCTTGTAGCAAAAACTATTAGTTTGGTGGCAGGGGTGTAAAGCTTCTCGACTGCGACTGACCCTCATCTCCCTTGTTTGATGGGTGGGCACAAAAGCTTGCTTCGAAACACGCTCAGTTTGAATGTTCCTCCAGATATGAGGAGACAATACAAAATTTTGGGATCATGGTATTTTGAAGTTTTATCCAATTCCTGCCAAACCACTGAGATTCCTCCTGATGCAGCTGGTGAATTGTGGAGCCAGGTGCCTGGAGAGACAGGAGGTGTGCACGCATGCTGGTCACTTCACTTGGAACACAGGCTTGCTCTTGACAGCATATTGACAGTTTTGTCCAGTTTATTTTGAAATTTCTCAGGAAAAGAGTCTTCTACACCCTAATATGGTACCATAGTTTCTTTTTTCTTCCCCCATCAGGAGAATTACTTTACTGATGTTCAATCTATTATCTTCTTCATAATTGCATCACTAAACATCTCCAAACATGCCTTATACTACTGCTATCCTTTCAAAATCCGAAAACTTTCCGTCGCCCTTTCAAGATACTTCATAATTGGGAAAATCCCTCCTTTTCTGATGTGTTACTCCCAAAATGCATGCATTCCATTTTAGTGTTTATTTTAGGTATTGTTTTCTCACATAAACCTTGCATATTCATATAACAATCTCTGTTTTATAATTTAGAGCTATAGCTTCAAGGAAACCTTCCAACTCTGCCCTCTAGTACAACCTCATACACTGAAATGACAGAAATGTTCACCTTTAATGCTGGTCTCTGGCCAAAGACATTACATGTTACTCCACTCTCTTCTGGAAGTCTGGTCACTTAATCCCAGGAAATAAAAAATAACCCTGATAAATTTCATATGGTACGGGCATTGAACCCCAAGGAACTTATACTGCACGTGAAAAGGCATTAGACAATACCTAACCAATCAGAGAATTATTTTCTGAGCTGGAAGGGAAAAATCTCCAAGTTAAATTCAAAACAGGGAAAAAAGAAATGAAAACAACAATAACAAAAAATCTGTTTTGATCAGTTTCTGGTGCTCCTGCCCTGGGCCTTGGCCTATCTGACTCCAGGCAAATATGTGTGCAAGAGAGCAGAAGCTCACCACAAACCATGTAAGAACACAGTAACTGATTAATCCCGAGCTGGAAATCGTAGAAGCCAAGGAAAACATTAGTTGGCATTTAACTAACAGAAATACGATTTAGCAAGTCAGTGTAACATGTGCCCTGGACACTGCCAAAACTTTTTCATGCTTTTTGTACTGAAGATTGATGGCTAGATGGTCTCTCTCAGTTTGGAACGCAAATGGAATATATTTGCTCCTAGGCTAGTCCAAGTTAAGAACCAGTTTTCACTAGTAGTTACACTTACTTCTGATTTTTTTTTCTTTTTAAGATAATAGAGACATTAAAAAGCAAACAAACATATACTTATTGCTATTTATTTGACTTGTAGCTTGAGTGCTTCCCAAGTTGAGGGGCCAATTCTGCATTCAGTTGTAACCAAGCAAAATCTGTGACTTACAGTTTCAAACTCAAGTCTGATTTCCAGAAATGCTCATGTTGGCTAACAATGATCCTTTTCAAATTTTGCCAGCTGTTAAGTCTGGGCTCATGCACAGTGTAAACACTTTAACATATTCCTAATTGAAACAGAAGGCATTTTTTTTCCATACCATCAAATTTACCATCCTAAGACTATGGCTTCCTATATAACAATATATATATATATATATTTTTTTTTTTTTTTAAAGAAGGAAAGCTTAGTGTTTCTTTTGTGTCTCTGGAAAAAACATTTCTGTAAAAAATTGCCAAGCCAAACTTGCAAGCCAAGACATTTTAACCTGGAAAATAGCTCTGAACAAGTTATTTAAATTCTGTGTTAGTTGTCCCTGAAGCATAACTTAAGTCCTTCAATGAAAAGAAAAAAACATCAATATTAACTATTGTAAGAAGAATAAATTAACAATACTCTACCTTCTCTTAAACCTTCTAGATTTGGTATCTGGCAAATCTTCAAGAAAACTAACATTAGCCAATATGGGGTTGGAAAATTTTAGTCTTTCAAAAATCATGGGCCAAGAAAGGAAAAACATGAGTATTTCTATTACGTCTTTCTCCAGTTTTTCTTTCACACATGAAATGTTATTAGCTGCTTGCTGGATTAGACTAGATGGCCTGTGAGTCTGTTCCCAGCAGCACTGTAAGGACAGATGAGCTGCATGTGACTCGGGCTGGCAGTGACAGCAGGGACACAACCCCGTGGGGTGCGGTGGCTTTCTCCCACAAGTCTGAGCAGACTTGCTTTGCAACAAAACCACAATCTTCAATTTCTGATCTGCATAGACTACGAAAACAACTAACCAACCAACCTAGCTACTACTAGGGCTAGTTTCCAATGAGAGACTGGTACAGAGCTGAACTCTGTTCTTCTTTTACTTTGTGCCTTTCACAAGCACAGACGCTCAGGGCATGAGAGATCTTAGCATTACTCAGCCCTTATGAGGCTGAAAGAAGTTTATGGTACCTTTTTAGTGAGGTTCTCTAACATGCTTTTATTTTGCATTCCAACAGCAAGTTCTTCAAACTTTTGAGAATGAAATTTCCTTTGGACTGCAAAATTAGAGGAAAAGAAAACTCCGTATCTAATACATAGGTAGAAATATAGTTATTATAGTTGCATATATCTGACAGTGCTCAGACCAATCTATGCTTCTGTGTCACCAGTCTACTTTCTTGCTCCCTAGTGGTCAGTACAGGGGGTAAAGGATTTAAAAGTGAACAAAGCTCAGCAGCTGGAGCATTTTCTGCAGGCCATAAGACTGATGGGAATATTTGTCAGTAAAATGTTGGTGGTCCACTTAATTTCTACATGATCAAAGTCTTTAAATCTGAGCTTTCCTTTAGTAGTGCCAAGCTATGTTTATTTGCAGTTTTGCTCTGTTTATTCTGCTTGAAAGGAGATATTCAGCCTGCTTTGGATCAGCTGATCTGCTGCCAACCTGTTTCAGCTCTGAGTGACAGGTGTTTAGATAAGGACTGATTTGTTCTCTTTGCAGATGCAAAATGTTAGGTCGAAAGAAAGCCCTGACAACTATGAAGTTGTGATGACAGGAGATTGTAAAAGATTCTGTATGAAAAAAGCTAATCAGCTCATCTGTGCTAGCATTTCTCAATAAAATGGCATAAATGATTGCCCATCCAGACTGGCTGTATTTCAGCAACACATGACATGATCCCTGCATGAAAAGTTTAATGTTGCTTTCATAAATCATGTCACATCCTGTGAACAAATGGTTCTGGTTCCCTTCTCTGTGGTGTAGGTGTCGCTACTCCCAAAACTATCTTTCTCCTACTCTCCCATCTCTCATCATTACCACAGTAGCCTTGCCTAGATCCCTGCTCATCTCTTATTGTCCAGATCCCTGCTTCTTCAGACCTTTCCTCCTCTTCCTGATGTCCACCTCTCCCTCCTCCAGCCCCTTGCCCACCAGCAGCTTCCCCTCTGTGCCATCCACCAGCCTCACAGCTGCCTGCCCCAGAACCTTCCCCTGGCTTGAGCAGCTGCCAGGATGAAGCCCAGGATGGTGAGCCTGGCTGGCATCTCTGCTCTGCTGCTCAGCTCTAGCAATGGTTTCTCTTTCTGGTTGGGTGTGTAGGATGCAGCACACTAGTGAACCAGACTTATCTGACTAGGATGCTCTATAATTACGTGGTATTATCGATGTTGATATTACCTGACGAATTCTCAAAGGCACTCCTCTCTTTCAAATTCCTCCATGGACTGGGGCTACATGAAATGCTACTATATAATTCTTTGAAAGCCACTCTTTTCATTGTTTTTCCTGCTAAAGTGTGAGTCCATTAGACCCAGCACCAACTACTAGAAAGGTGCGTGTATCACTTGGCCTAGGTGTAGCCTGAGTTTTTAAGATTCCAACATTTGCGTAAGAACTGGGCATGCAGAACTTGGTTAGTTCTGCGTTGCTGTCTTTTGATCTGCCCATGCATAACAAACAACTCAAGAAAACTCAGCTTATTCAGCAAAACAACTCACCTACCATAGCCCCATGAATTTTATCACATCTGTGACAACGTACAACAGCTGAGGATCTGTTTTGCTCTCACACTACCTCTCCCAATCCAGTGTGATTTGCTAAATCAACATTCAGAACAACGCAGAGGATCTAACTGGAGCAAGTTACACCAGGGCTCAGACTGATGTAATGGAAATTAACGTATTTATAAGATCACAGAATGCTATTGTAACCTCCACTCCCATCAAGATTTCTCTCAGATAGCTAAAGTCAATGTTCACTTCACTCAGTATATCATTCTGTGCTCAGAAATGAGAGAGTATTCATGCTTCTAAAAGACAAACATACCTGTAAATGCCCTCCACGAGGATGATAATTTTTCTCCATGCTCTGTGGCTTCGAGGCTGTCCATATATTATTGCGTCCCTCAGCAAATTCTCGAGGCTCTGCATATCTATATTTAAAAATAAGAAAAAGCAGAAAGGAAACCATTAACCAAGGTTTTTCTAAAGAACTTTTGATTTTCTACTAGGTGCTATTTTTTCCCCCATACAGAAAAAGACAACATTAAAAAAATATGTCCAGAAGATAAACTTCCTTTATTAGTAAGCAAGACTCAGTGATTGATTTAATTTCCTTGAATGCAGAGGGGTCTGGAGCACAAGCGTGATGAGGAGCAGCTGAGGAACCTGAGGCTGTTCAGCCTGGAGAAAAGGAGGCTGAGGGGCGACCTTATCGCTGTCTGCAACTGCCTGAAAGGAGGTTGTAGCATGGAGGGAGTTGGCAACTTCTCCTAAGTAGCAAATGATAGGATGAGAAGAAACGGACTCAGGTTGTGCTGGGGGAGGTTCAGATTGGATATTCAGAAAAAATCCTTCACGGGCAAGGTTATCAAGCAGTGGAACAGGCTGCCCAGGGAAGTAGCAGAGTCACAATCCCTGGAGGAGTTTAAAAGACATATAGATAAGGTTCTTAGGGACATGGTTTGGTGCCAGAGTTATGTTATGGTTGGACTCGATGATCTTGAGGGTCTTTTCCAACCAAAATGATTCTATGAAAAGGGAACCACTTTGCTGAAGCACTGAGAATAACTGCCAGCAGTTCTCAGTATGGGCTGCTGATGCTCATGTCTCAAGGCTTCTGAATAGTGAGTTTTTGGTTGCCTTCCAGCATCACCATGGGCTCATGAATAACACGATTGCTTCAGCAAGTTTTGGATTAGGCTGTGTGAAGCACATCAGGATGGCAGCAAGAGAAATCTGGTCCTTCTCAAAAAAGAAAATGAGTGAAACTTCTTCGATGAGAGAGGGAGAGACAAGTGGATACAAGCACATGGTGTGGATAGGCTAATTCGGTCTCAAAATGCTTGGCACCTGGCAGGACTTTGATATAAGGAGGCCTGGAATAATGTTAGAACCTCAGCTGCTTTCTCGAGGGCTGAGTATTGGTAATCTAATTCTTGAAGGAAAACTACTAAAGGTTTGAAAGACATGGAAGAAGCGGGAAAAAACATCTAAGGAATAAGTGTCGGACCAAATGTGACTCCCAGTGCAGAGTTTAAGTCTAACCAGCATTCTGGTGTCTCCACATCAATGAATGCTCTTGAAAAAGAATTACTTTGGTACTTTCAGGAATTTGGATTGACGCTTCAACATGTTTTCAAAGAATGTCTTACAGAGCCTCATAATACGCCAAGGAACATTACAGATCAGGTAAAATTGTGGCTTGAGAAAAATCTCTGGCATTTTTTTCACTATATAACCCCACTGTTTCAGCAACACATCTTAATGCAGTTATTTTAACATTCTAAAATAGTACAAGGCTAATCTGCAAAATTCAGTTGTTTCAAGTGAAGTACATACACCTAGATATATTAAGAATGACCTATAGTTCAGCTTCCACCTGACTGGAACCAGGTCATTTGCGCAGTAACTGTCTATCATGAATAACCTATGACCTGAGAGATGGTCAGGTTACGACCTGAACCCTTCATCCTAACACCTCATCTCTTGCTAGTACCATTTATTGATCTCAATGAAAGATAAATTTCTCAGAAATAACGGTGCCACTCTGCACCTTACCATGTAACCTCTTCACCTAGGCAAGACCTTGCTGTAATTTACAAAGCACAACACGTGCACAATAAGTAGCCCCTTATTTCAATGGTGCAATCATCTGCACAACTCAGTGAGCTGCAAGATGGAAATGCTATTATGAAATGCAGATGGCACAGTTTCCACTAGATGGCAATCAAGGAAATAAAAGTTCCTTGGTGCTTTAAAAGGGGAATTTATAACCCACCTGAACATTTGCAGTACATGCATGTTTTATAGAAAAGAGCTGCTCACCCTTTCTTTGTTTTGAGGAGATAATATTCAGAAGTCCTTTTGAGTTCTGAGCATTAAAGGATTCCGCAGGATGACAGAAAGCTCACTCAGTCACTCCAAGTAAAATCTGGGCACCTGCTTTTCTTCATTGAATTATTTCTCTAAGAATGTCATCATCATCATCTAAATACTTCTGGACTTTTAAAACCCTCCTCTGAATCAGACAGAGTCTTTCAATTCAGTATTCTGTCCATATATATGTCAGTCCAGATTGGACCTAGACTTCAGGAAAGTCAGTTTGCCCAACCCTCTGAGCTAAAAGCATGGCTTGAGCATTCAGTTGTTTTAATATACATCCACATGAGAAGAAAGACAAGAGGACAGAGAGAAGTAAAATGTATATAACTGTATGTATACATGTATGTACACATGTATGTTAATAGCTCCTCTGTCTGAACGAGCATGGAACATGAGACTGCAGATTGGGAAGAACATCTCCAAAGGACGTCTGTTTGCAGGATCAGTGCTGTCTACTTTGGTTTTGATGCCTCATTCTGGAAAACACGTATGTGTGACCCTTTCTTAGGCCTATAACAGTCAACATGTAATTTCTTTAGGTGTAAAAGAATTTTACTGACCTTTTCATGCTGTGCTTGTAGTGTCTCATTTGGAAAGAGGAAATTGGGAGGAAAAGAAAATCTGTTACCTTTAATCTTCACTCCCAAAGGCTGCTTCTGTTATTCAAAGTGAAGATGCAGCACTCTCTATGTGCTTATGCTTAGCCTTTCCAGAAAGTAGGATGTACGGAACGCCAGGAAAAACAACAGTACAATCCCAGGTGGCTTTTGGATATCAAAATTATTTTCCCATTAAATACAGTTAGACTGTGAAACACTGGGACATTGAGATGAGTTGCACAAGTCCATCTTGAATAACCAGTTATGGGGAAAATAACTGTCCTTTATTTGACCATCACCAGCCCAGGCTTTTCAGCGGGTCGAAGTGAGCCTGGAGCTGGGCGGGCAGCCGTGTGTCACGCTGCCTTCAGTGCAGGTGGGACTGCAGGCTCCTGGAGAGGCCCCTGCCCAATTCCAGGCCCACTCAGTGCCTCTTCAGAGTGAGACACGGCGTCTCCACCCTCGTCCTTACATTGCAATGATGGGGATGTCATCACCATCCCTCTGCGTGGGCTGGAAATCTCTGCTGTGATGTCAGCTGAATTCTTTTTAATTAAAATAAACAGGCTACTACTGCCCTTATCACATCCTTTTTTCCTTCTCCTTGTGCTTGCCACTGTCATTTTCAGTTTCTCCCATTGATTCCTCCTCTCTTGCTCTCACCCTGCTGGTATAACAACTTTCCTGGTCACTGTCCTTCCATGGGTGACTCGAGTAGCCAGCTCCAATGCTGTCCCCTCCTTGCAGACCCCTAAAGCAACAAAGGGAAACCACTGCGAGCGTTTTGTTGATCTAAACAGCAACCGTAGGACTGCAGAAGGTGGTTTTCATTCTAGAGAAAACCAATCTTTGGAAAATCCCTGACTACTGGCACGGCTCTGACCAGCAAAAGCACCTTTAGAGTCATTTCCCTGAAATCGCAGCTTTGAGTATCTTCATTTAGAATGGGGTGGTGGGAGCGGTGACTGCTGCCCCCTCAGTAACAGGCTGAGACCCCCCTCCCTGCCCCTCAATAAATATCTGTCTCTGTGAAAGTAAAGAGCACTGGCTCAGGAGAACCTCCTACTCACACCTGGCAAGTCAGACATGGCTTTCTGAAATCAGAGAGGGCAAATGCAGACACAGCATGCTAGGAGCAGGATATACCAGTCTCCTCTCTGTGGCAGCGTCTGTATGTGTCACAGGGAGATACACGCCAAACTGGATTGGGCTGCAGTCCACCTATCTGCTGCAATAATCTCGTCTCTGATAGGGGCCAGAAGCTTCAAGGAAGACAAAACCTTAGTGGATAATGTGCTTTTCATCCTGGTCTGTAACAGCTATGGACACTGCCCTCCTTTCTTAAGTTCAAGGGCCACTTACACTTTTGGGAAAAAAAAGGAACCATCTTGTACTAAGCCACTGCAAATTCTCTTTCTTGCAACCAAAGAAATTTCTCACTAATTTTTACCTCTCCATTAATCACTTTCATCCCCGCCCCCCCCCCCGCTAAATTTTGTTTGCTTGCTTAAAGACAGGCACTCATAATTTTCCACTCTCTTCTTTCCTTCTTTTTTGCTAGAGAATACATTTGCACTGAAAGGTGAGAGCCTTCTGCTGCCTAAAAGTTCTTTTAGTGTTAACTCCTCCAGGTAGCTGTGCTTCCTCTGTAAGGTGTCCTCGTGGCACGCATATCTGAACCCTAAAGCATTAATTTGACTGAGTAGACTGAGAAATGCCAGAATTGGATTAACATAAATTCCAAGCAGGAAACCTCAACAGCTCACACCTGCATGACACACTTCTGTCACCAACCACCTGATTTGTGAGAACCCCAAAAAACACTTTACTACTTTCACAACACTCTGAAAAGGTGTGTGAGGAGGAGCTAGGAATGTACTGCTGTGATTCCCATTTCAGATGTCCATTTTCATCTAACCACGGTGCTTGGTTGTGCCTCACAATTGCCTGCCCTCCTTGTAGTATCTCTTGTTCTGATCATGTGAAGTGTCCTTGCAATGAAGAGAACTGGAAATTTTTCTTCCACATGGCCTGATTTCTGTGCTTAGTCATGGCATTCCCGCAGACCGCTCACGCAATCGCACATCTAAACCTGAAAATGTGACTGCAGCTGAGCTGCTTGATGCTATATGGGAAAAATGTAGTAGAACTAGAAAGAATAAAGAAACCCAAAGCCTTGTACAGCAGGCTTCTTATACAGGCTGATATGAATAGAATTCACTTGGATGTAGTTAGTCACTAACACACTCATCTGTCCACAGAATGAACAGTGAATCTTTCACCTGATACCAGTATAAGACCCAAAACTGCTGCACCTGATAAAAACATAAGATCCAGAACTGCTGTGACAGAAAACCCTTGATAAAATCACAAGCCGATTAATGGTTAGCTATTTGGTTTTGCTTTTCAAGTTTTATTGGAAGGGTGAAGGGATTTTGGCTGATATTTAACCAAGATAAAGGTCAGGGGTTCTGAAAAAGTGCTATAAACTATATGATATTAACATAAGATTTTCTTAGATATAAAAAAGAGCAAGTGATAAGTCAGCCTCTCTCTGGGCCAGGAAATAAAAATATCGAGATTTTAGTTCCCATACAGCTGAATGATCCATATGTGGGTTACTTGGGGGGGGTGGGAGAGGCTCTCTGGAGACCAGGCCTGGTGAGGGTAACGTCAGACGCTTTCTGGCACTAAACTAACCAAGGCCAAGCCTTGTTGGACCGTGCAGCTGGTTGCATTTCAAGTGTAGAAATGCAGATCTGTTCAAGATTGCTCAATAAATCACTGCCTGGGAAATGGTAACTTGAATGGTGCCCACACCATAGGAGAGGAGACAAAAGGCATGTGCTTTTTATGGGCAGGTCAGAACAATTTTAGCCCACTAAAAATACTACTGCATAAATTTAGGACTGGTCATGTCCTAAAATAAAGGAAAAAATAATCCACTGACAGCTATTCCTCAGAGCAAGGGCTCCAGGGAGCTGAGCTTTGCTGCCAGTATCCAAAAAAACTCACATGTCCCTGGAACAGAAAATATCCCTTGAAGGCCAAAAACCCTGTGGACTGCTGGTGTGACCCTGGTAGGGCAAAGAGCAGCAACGGTGCTACCAAGAGCCCACAGGAAGGGAATGCCCTGTTCAGTAGTTTTCAGTTATGGGGCTGAAATGGAGTATTCGCCAACATTTCTCTCACATAGGCGATCTGTAGGTGTGTGCCTGTGCATTTTTCTCAGCTCAGGTCTGTAAATTCCTGTGTGTTTACAAGGAAGGGGTTGTTCACTGGGAGGCAGGATGCAGAGCACATTCCTATGTGCAAATAAAAACGGACTTAGAGGTCTGCAGCTCATTTTTGTTCTATTATTCACATTAAAGCTTGAAAACCTTCTCATGCACCTGTGCAATGTTTTGACGAAAAAGCTGAAATATCCAGATGTCTTCTATTTTACTTAGGGGAAGCAGAGAGGCCTCACACTTTCATCTGTTCTAGGAAAACCTACTCAGATTTTTCGTGAAAAGTGTAATGCTGAGGACAGCCACCCACTTATTGAAATAGAATTTCATCAACTTTTGCCAGGATAAGAATTATATCATACCTCATTGAAGTAACACGAAGAGATCACTTCTTGGCTAACTAGTAAAATAAGCATCATTATTTACTTTTGTGTAATGACAAATAGATCCAGTATTACAGATTTTATGCCTGAAAATAAAATAACACAGTCTTACAGACTAAAGTAGGCTCTAGAGTAGAGCCTTTGAAAGATGAATGTGCTTCTGTAGCAAGTTTAAAACTGCAGGTTTTACTCTTTTTTCTGTCAAATATTTTTGTCATAGAACAAAGTTTCCTGTTATTTTTATTTTAAAAAACAGCTTTTCCATAACAAGGGAAAAAAGGGAGAAGAGAGTGATTCATAGGACCAAGCTTGTTAGAAAGGGAAGTTACTAGCACACACCTGTGTGCATTTTTTTGTATAATATTCAGGAAGTAGCTGGTTCAGAAAACATACCATTGCTTCACTAACTTGTTACATAATTATTCCTCCCAGTTTTGATAACCATTTATAGTAACTGAGACAAACATTCGCACCTCACCCTTCTCCCAGTGTCTCTTCTACACATGTGCAACCAAGGAAGTCAGAGCCAAAGTAAATACGTTTGAGGCAGTTTTATCAAGTGTATTACACAGCATTTCAGAAGAAGGTGATGTAAGCCACATGGAGCATGGAAAAAAATCTGCTTTCTCAAGCTGCATCCCAATAGCAAAAATGTAACTTCAAAATATGCTGCCTGATTTGAATATATTTTGACTCTTCTCCGCAGGACGCATGTCTCAGGCACTAGTGGTGGTACCACCTGGCATCTCTTCTGTTGTCTTTAGTGCAAGACGATATTGCGTCAAACACTTTGTGTGTGTATCTTGGCGCAGCTCCAAAAGAGATGAGCCAGCTCTTGCCAGCACACAACAACAAGTAAAAATGAAATGTACGTTAAGCCCTAATCCTCTTCGGGATAGGACTCTGATTTATTCTTTGTTTCTCCACCTTGCTGGAGAACTGTTCCAACGGCTCATCAAAGGGCCTGGTCAAGCCTTTGGCACAGTAACATTCTCCAGCTGATGCCCAAGGGTGAGCTCTTTAAAAGGTCATTGATTTCTTTCTATGAAATGACATATATCAACCCCCTGTCCTTGGAAAGAAGAGGCAGAGGGTATTGCGTTTTTTGACTAGAATATAGAGAAGGATTTTTAAAAGTAAGACAAAACACATTACTCCCTAATGCTGAAATTAATGCTTATTAAAGATCTTCAAGTGGTAACTCAAGGTGCAAAGTTTTATATTAATCCACATGGCCAATACAGCACAAAGAACCTTTCTCTTGCATCAAGCAATATGACATAGATACTGGCTTAATTCTCCTGTTAATAAGCTGGATAATTTGGGCATTTATGTGCATGTCTATATATATGCTATATATCCACACATCAGCAAGAAGGATAACCTGGGAGAATAAGCAACACAGCTCTGATCTAACAAAACAAACAAGAACCTGCCTAACTGAAAAGATCTCTCCCAACACAAGCCAGAAGTTTTGGTTATGCGTGTCCTTAATTAATTTGCTGTACCGACTTGTATTATATTACTTCTCTGACTGATCCACAGAGAACAATGCTGTCTACTTTGCTTTGGGTGAATCTCTGAATCCTACAAAGGCAGGTCTGCTGGACTGCTCTTTCCACTCCTATCCTCCCCCAATATACATGCTATTTTCTCCAAAGCAAAAGGGACATATATGCATTTCTGCACATGCGATTTTAAAAGTTGTTTGCGCTGTGTAACTCATGGGTATGATTAAGGAAATATTAAAAAGAAAGAACTTTCTAACCTTGGAACTAACATACTGAGAGACTCATGGTGGGCTGCGAGAAAGAGCGAGACTAAACGTGTGAGCCTGCTTCACATGAAATGCAACTTAGGTTAAGACTCAAGGCTTACAAAATTGGGATGACTAAAGCTGATACTCAAATTCCAAACAGGATTTGTGTAAGTTTCTAGAGTTTCATTTTGAAAATAAGGTAATGTCTCAGAAATGGCACACAACACTGACCTTGACAAATCAGATCTCTAATCCAGAAAGCAATGAGTTTTTCCAAAGCAACCTGGATGGGCTTCCACTGATGTTTGCTGAGACACTTAAAGGGCCTGTCTCCATTTTCCAGTGCTGGATTGCTGCTTTTTGAACAAGTCACTATTATTCTAAGGTTCATGAATTATTCATATCAGCTTGAACTTATCATAAGCACAAACAGAGACTGGTTAGGTATCATCTACGACTTATGACTCTATGATTCTCGACAGTGGAATGAAATATTGAGGGATAGTTAGGGACTGAATTCCTTAAAGCAAGAATGACAGCTCAAAGCGATGCCTTCGCTGCTTCCCTAGCAGTTGAGAGTAATCTACGCCTCAAACTGGAATGTTCTTTGAAATGTTGTGGGAAGTGATGCAAGCCAGCTGGGCTAGGCTGCGTGCAGCACTGGTGGCTGTAGAGGCTGAGAACATTTGGATTTGGGGAGTAAGATGTCATCCTGCGGGATGTGATGCAAACCCTTTTGAATGGGATAAGGCAATGAACAAACTCAGGAAGAGTTGAGACAAGACCGGTGCAGCAACCATGCATGTCCAGATTTGTGGAAGTGAACCAAGCTCAGATATGCTACAGGCTAATCTATGAATAATTACTTCTGTAAAAACATTCGCGTTTGGATGGTCTTTAAGTCTTGAATGATCTTCAGAAATTGCTTTTTGCCTACATTATGAATAGATATTAATTATAACACCACTTCATATAATAATTATAGTGTGCTTTTCACTCCAGTGGATCCTTAGGCCTTTCGCAGCATATGCATAATTCATTTTAGTTCACCTCAGGGCTGAACACAACACTTAATAAGGAGAAGGAACTGTATTAGCTGTTAACAAAGGTGATCAGACCTCTTTTCTCACTCTTCACCACTTCCTAGCTGCTTAATCTCTCTTGCAATCACTGCCTAGTGGCAGCAATTGGGATGGAAAAGGGAATTGCACTGGTTTGTCATCAAAGCCAGTCACGTCTCTGACAATGTCCACAGCAACATTAACTAAATAAAAGTTAAAAAACATGAGTATTTTAGAACATAATTATACAAAGACAATATTAACGTGTGATTTCTATACTAAAACTATACTTCAAAGAATATTTGGGATGATGCTTTGATATAACCACCTACATGTTTGGTATAGCCGCTGGGAATTCAGCGTAATCATTTCAAAGTAATGCCACATTAACATAACTTCAGTTGCACTGAATCTGCCAGAAACAGAGGCAGGAAATATAAACTATGTTTTTGTAAGTATGTTTGTACTATTTTGGTTATAGTCACAATAACAATAAAACCTTTATGCTAGCACACAGTCATTCAGCATGTCAAAAATACACCAATGAGATTAAGATTCTGGATTTTGAAATTAAGGCCCAACCTGATGACTCAAATAATGCACAATAGCAATTATAATATTGCACTATCAATTTTTCTCCATCAGAAGTCACTCATAATATTGAATAGTTAATCCTTCTGACCAGACAAAAGAATTGTTTAGGAACTGACAGCAAAGTAAGCATTGAAAGGAAGCATTCTTGCCTTTGAGGTAAGAACAACTCTGTCTCTAAATATTTCCAACTTCAATACTCACTATTATGCTTGAAGATTCTAATAGTAGCACCTGAAAGCCTCGCACCAAGAACGAGAGAAGTGTGGTTCAACTCATCACTTAAAATGAGGCAGCCCTGTGGAGAAGGAGTACAATAAGCATCTGCATGAATTGGGAGACCGTTGACATGCGTGCATGTGTGTGTCAGCATGCACGAGTGTCTGTGATATAGCATTGCACCAATTAAACTAAGTTTTAAACATGAACTGGTCTTTCTGCCACTTTTCTGAAGGTGCCAAGATGTACTGCAAAGGCAGGCAGAAACTGTGGGATCAGACTCTCAGGCATTCCTAGGTGGTACAAAGGGGCCAAATACTTCCTGTAACTGGAAAGCAGTGAATAACCCTAGTGGAGATTGACTGCTTTAGAGTAAAATCCAGTGATGTTGCTTCCTCTATCTTGTGCTGCACAGAAAATGCAGTCATCACCCCATATATAAATACTGCATGGCAGTAATGTAAGGAGGAGTAGTAGTGAGGCTGGACTGGCATCAGCACTTTGGTCTGCAGATGAGATCAGGATAGATTGATGTCTCATAAATGCCCCTTCCATTAAGATGTGAGTGGAGCCTAGGCACCAGTCAGTCTTTCTTTGATAAATGCATATGCAGTTCACCTGTAGTATATTTTTCATTAATTAACTCAGCTGAAAACTAATTTTCTTTTCAGAAACTAAACCAGAAATGCAGGAGAAATAAAATAACTTTGGATAGCGTATTAACAGCAGCCAGGATTCAGAGTTGAAATTCAAGCTGAAACCATTATTTAGCTCTGTTTTCTACTACATGTATCGTGTTATGGTTTCATTACCAAAAGGGCAATACAAATTGAGTAAATATTTTGGAAACACAGATTATGTCTAGATTGAGACACTCTCACACAAACCTGTCTGAACACTGCTATGCAGAAGTAACAGTAAGAGCATATGCATCCTGACAAGAAAATGCAGCTGCTAGGCTTAATTATAGAGAAAAATTTAGGAACAAATCTCTCCAACATAGAACAATTACATAATATATACTAAATTGTTAAAATTATATCCTATATAATACATACAGTAATATTTTAATTTGTGCCACTTACATCTAAACATCCCACCTCTGACAGGGGCCTGAGTGTCCACACAAAGCCAACTAAGTGAGGGAAAATTATTTTATATCTAAGCATGAGACAAGTATCTTATGCTTTTATGTATGTCTGCAATTTCATAAATTTACCTTTATTAATTCTCTGTATCTGTTCCCTTTGGAATTGCTAGACAACTTCTCCAGCACTGCTGCAGATTGAAGTTCAGGTTCTGGGCAGCTGAAGCAATTCTCCCTGCCCAACCCTTGTGTACATATATTTTAGAAATCTCTTGCAAAAGCTGGATTCATCTTCAATAGCGAGTGAAGAAGCGACTTCACCTCTAGGCTGGTGCTTCAGAAGAAATCTTGATCATACACCACGCAGCGAATTCATTCCATGTCCACCAAGAGGGAAATAACTTTTCACACTTGCATGACACACTTCATACTGTTTCACACTTGCATGACCTAAAGAGGAGTCACCCACTTTCCCAGCTAACAGCACAGTGTATCTGCTTGTTATGTCAGCGGTTGTGATTGACAGGATGTTGGATTTTCATGCTTTCTTGTTAGGTATCCCGAACTGGAAATGAAGTTCCTTCAACACCAGATAAGAACCCAACTTTTGTCATATGCTCACAACTTTAGACTTGCATTTGCTGCCAGCTTTCTTTGCAGGGCTGACTGGAGATCTGTTCACTAGGAATGCTAAACACTGCGCTTGTTCTTTTCTGAAAGTGTTGTAAGAAATATCCTAGTAATCGCCTTTAACCACAGGCAGCTGTGCAATGTCTCTGCAAATAGCCCAAATACTTCATCCCACAACACCTGAGACACAGGATGCAACATTTGCTTACTTTTTAAAGAGAAGCAACATCAGTAAGAGATCTAAACAACCATATCACTCATCCTTAAAGAGATGCTAGGTATGTGCGATAGCAACACCCAGAGCTAGAAAAAATGATGAAGGAGCATATTTAAGGTCACAAGGTCATCAGCCTTATGAATCACGCGTTCCTGATATCAAGCTTCATTCCTCGATCGAGCCTTTCCACTTAATAAGCGCCCAGAATACTGCAACAGTTGTTAAAACAATTAGTAAACAATTGTCCTATGTGTTCCTTCCTTAAGTACTCACCTTCCCAACAAGGGCTGGAATATTCATCGAGTTAGTTGCAAAGCCCATGCCAAACACCATAGCATCTTCCACACCAAGGAACTTGGCCACAAGTTTCTCTATTTCTACATGTTTGTCTAGGGTACCTGCAGAAATAAGCACAGGGAATATTAAATTTAATTAAACTGTGGCAACTGTTGATACGAAGGACATCAAACATACATAAGAACAGGCTAGGAGTGTGTCATCAAGCCATATGACATTAAGTTCTAAAGAAGGCTTTTCCATTTGTATCTTGTGCATGTGGGATAATGCAAGACAAAGCAAGGATGTGAATGAACCGTAACTAATGCTAACAAATACTGTTGCTGTTAAGGTAGCAAAGCAGTTGCTTTGTGAAAAAGTTTCCTTTTTCCATAAGAGCAACTTTTGACATAGTTTATTCTGAAGAGCAGTTTTTTTCTGCGCTGTCCCCCTCCGCCGGCCCCACAATAACGACAAAAATACCTCCTTTTTATAGGAAATGTGGGACAAACAATCAGGCATTCTTGAGTTCTCTCTAGATGTGAAAGCAAAAACCGAAGACAACAAAATTCTTCCATTTTTTCTTGGGTACCTATGTACAAATTCCTTAACTATGATTTTATAGGGATAGACATATAAGAGTGTTCTCCAGCTTTTTCTACTTTGGAAGGTAAAAGCTCTTCCTCTCTCCATAACTGACGACAAATCTCCTCTTTCCTCCTTCTCAATAGTCAAACATAAGGCAACACTAGAGAGTCTGTTTTATCGCACATTACTTATCTAATATTAGCGTCTCCAAACAAATACGGTGCTCCAGCTACCCAACAAAGGCAATATCTTTCCCAGACAACTCGCAATGGAGGATGACAAAATACAAAAAGCAACAAATGACAGAGTGGTGTTAAGAGATTGAGATAACAAGTAACTTTGAACAATAATGAATCATCTCAACTTGCTGGCTCTCTAGTCTTTGGTTGCCTGGCTGTGCATTGCAGGTACCAAGGCAGAAGGAACTCTTACAGGATGATCTGTGGGGAAGAAAAAAGAATGGCCTGTGGCTTCTGACAAAATTTCCCCTATGAATAAGGTTGCAAGCAGGGAACAGAAGAAAAAAATATAGGGAAGTGAATGTCTCACCTCACTTGCACTGTACAAATTGATGTCACAATAATACAGGCAAAGGGAATTACAATTGATGGGAATAAGAAATCTTTGTTCTCTGGGATGGACAAAGGGAATAGAGGAAAGCAGAAAGTTGGCTAGAGTGTCTCAACAAGAATTCTGAGTCAGGAAGACAATCTTACCTTCATCATGGAGGAAAGATCATTTTAAAAATCAGCTAAAAATGACAGAAATACAGCTTCAGCAACAGCACTAACTCAGCTGGTTACAGTGAGGTAGTGCCTTTTTTTTTTTTCTCATTAAATATCGAAACTAAGAACGGCATTCACTCGGAAACAGAATGTGAAAAATATCACGCAGACAGGTAATGATCCAAGAGCCAGAGAGATAAGGAGAAAGGATGACCTGGCTTCCAGAAAACCTGGATTACGTGGACAGTAAAGAACAGCAGTGCTGTGATTTTGCACAGATCCTGCCTGGCTTCTGCGAGACCTGAGCCAGCTCTGGCAGAGCTTCGAGAGTGTCTCTCCATTCATTGTATCACATCGGATGTACATTGAGCTGGGTTATTTCTGCCTTCGTGCTCTGATAGGTTAGGTGACACGATGCAGAGTATTTGGCTCTGCAGAACCTCCAGTAGACATGAGCTGACTCTGCACAAAGCTCTTTGAGGATGGCTACTTTTTGCATTTGTAGATCCTGAGATACACAAGTACATGCTGGCTTTGCCACTGCTCAGTAGCCAAGGTCCGTGAAATACAAAACCGCACAGTGTTTCAGAGTTGAGCTGCTCACTAGAGATGTGTGTGAGAATCTGTCTCAACTTGTAAGTCCAGTAGGTCTCAGGATGTATTTCTATGGTTAGTCCAAAATCTTTTTGCATTTTGGACCTAGTTAGTTTTCAACCTGGTTACAGCACTCATTGACAACTGAGGGTTCCAGCACGGTCAGCTGCCCTAGTGTTACTTGCAGATGTTATTTTGTCACTTGATGGCTATCAGCACACAAAGAGAAGATGATATCTCAAATGGAAGTTTGAAGTCAACCACAATATGGTCACAGCTTGGGTTTAAGGAAGTTTATGAAAGCATAAGAAACAAGCAGCATGTGCTTTGCAACGCAGGCATTTTAGGGCATGAGAAAATTGTCCCTGACTCTTACA
The DNA here is from genome assembly GCF_037038585.1 of Patagioenas fasciata. Classification (NCBI taxonomy): domain Eukaryota; kingdom Metazoa; phylum Chordata; class Aves; order Columbiformes; family Columbidae; genus Patagioenas; species Patagioenas fasciata. Next base: position 6,231,760 of record NC_092522.1, on the reverse strand, counting down.
GAGGTAAATCTAACACAGCTGGGGTGGAGTTAAATTGCTTTTTGGGGTTGCATCATATATTTTCTGTTTTTACAAACAAGAAAAGCCTGACTCACTACAGATTATTCTGTTCAAGTATCTATTAGAGGAACCAGAAAGGAATAGCACATTTTGGATGTATTTTTATTGATTTTTGTGATGGTGAAGAATGAGACATTCTGAAAGTGACCAATTAGTACTTACTATTTATTAATCCTAACAGTGAATGCAGATGATATTGTATATTGATTTCACCTACAAATTCTAGAATACATATTGGAATAAACAGAGGTCGAATTTGCAAAACCAAAACCTCACACTGACAAGGATTTACAAAATGTGCCCTAGTTTTGAATTACTTTAATTATAATGGTAATGTTGTAGATGGTAGGTAAGATGGTGTAGAAGGAATACAACACAAATCAGTACCGACAGTGCGAGGTTCATGACAAGAATATACATTGAGTAGAGCTGATAAAGCATACCAGCTTGCATTTTCCCAGGTTTAAAGTAAAAGGGATATTGATAGAAAAAAAAATGCAATTATTTAATCATATCTGAAGATTTCTCCAGTATGGGTCAGCCCTTGGACACCATATAAATGATGCCAATGATATCACTTCTCTCCACTGGAAGAAACAAGGGGCCAGATATGCTCTGCTCAAATTAGACTTTTCCACCAGCGTTCCCAGCTGGTGACAGCAACCACCCCAATGAGCACAAACAGCACTACCAGACAGATGCTAATTTGATCCAAAGGAACTTCCACTGCCAAAAGCTGCTACGTCTCAAGTTACATTAGAAAGGCAGTAATTATGCTGGTCTTCACTAAACACAACCTTAGCAGTGTCAACTCAGGTTATCATGGCCCTTAAAATGTCTTGTATTGTGCTGGATTCAGACCAGCGTCACGATCTGGTGAATGCAAAGTGATATAGACAGATATATTCTTTATTAATACATTGTATACACAGATACCTTCTATAATTGTTCTATATATAGGCATTAGAATTTTTCCCCATATTCTACTCCTCTGATTTTTATGCTGACTACGGCTTAGTTTGACCTAAGAAATGAGGATACAATCAAATAATGTGTGCCATCTTAGAGGTAAAGACTTAAGGCAAAAAGGAAAAGAGAAAGCTACCTGCACCTTTAAGAGAAAAAAATAGAATACTTTCTTCTGAAAGTTATTCCTCCCTGCTGAACAGTTGTATGCAATAGAGTGCAGCAGGTGTTACTGCGTTTCAAGATTATATATGTCTTATGGAAAGTAAAATCTAAGATCTTATCTTAAGTGGACTTTCACAATGTTATCCACCTCCACAAATTCCCATGCTTTTCAAAGCAAATCCTCTTCTTTTCAAAATCTGATGACCCAGTTCCCTCCATTAACTTGTCACTGCACTCTGGGGACAGAGAACACGACATACGCTGTGCTTTGGCAGGTTTTTGTGTGCTTACCCATCCTTGGCTTGAAAGTCACTGTTAGTCTACCAGATACATGAAGCTTGAAAATGCACTTCCCATGATCCACACAGTTCATTGTTTAGTTCTGACACTTTCTGGTTTGGACAAGGTGGTTTATGCCACTAGTTAATCTGCCCAAGGTTCCCTCAGGTTCTTATGTACTAATGACATGTACCAGTTAATCTGCCAATGCAGTTTAGTATCCTTAAATATAATTTTTTCTTTGGAATTCTGAGACCCAAAAAAGACATGAAAATACCTGCTGTAGGAGTAAACTGATAGAAGCAACAAGTCATTGAAAGAAAAAGAACAGATTTCCATATAAGCCACTTCCACATAGGAACAGCCACTGGGAATCCTACGGATCACTGAAGTGACTCAGCAGGGTGAATCAGAACTATTGCTCCAGTAAATGACAGTTTGTCAGAGGTATCCTTAGAAGGGCGGGGAACAGAGGAAAACACCTAAACTTCCCTGCAACATTTGAAACATAAGGTCGCAAACTCACTCTGGTAAGATATTTGTCAGAGATTAAAGTATAATATTACTCAAATACATATAACACTTTGACAAATGCAAGATTGGATGAGTTGTGCAAAGCACACTTTTGCAATGGTTAAAAACCAGGAACAAACTTGACTTGGAGCAGAAGTTGGATCAGTTATTTATGAGAGGGTTGGCACAAAAAGGAAAATTATATTAGTAGGAGATGATAAGAAAAATTCCTCTCATGAACTGTTTCCTAATTTATACCATATTCTATCAGAGAGTAGCCAAGATTATGAAATATATATATATACAATCTAATTCCCATTTATGTGGCTGTATTTCTCCTTAAGCTCCTACTTGGAAACTGTAACTTATGGAAACTTTGGGTTTTTTTAACTCTTTCTCCTAACTGAAAAATGGACCATTTATCTCTGTGTTTGTACAGTACTGAGTTTAAAATGAGCCCTGGCCCTAATTAAATGTTTGAAGTGGTAGAAAAGAAAGAACTGCCAAATAACTACTTCTACCTTGTTGAAATGCTGCTAGAAATTCAAATCAGGCCTCAAAACCTAATGGAAGGAAGTGAAAGGGATGAAGCTACTGTTGTAGTTTAAATGTTGGCACAGGTTTTCAGAGCTGCTTTTTAGAAATCGTTTCACAATCAAAAATAAAAAATCTTCAGAGAAAAAGCCCTACAACAGTGCAAGCAAGGCGTTAAAAGGTAATCTCCTAACCATGCCCTCCAGAATGAATCACCCTGCAAGTGTTCTGTGCAGGCTCCATCTTGTCTTTCGGTCCAAGGCATAATCACAGGAGAAGGATTTCAAAAGGCAGGAATCCTGCTTGGCTGCTTAAATAGCACTAATGATACATTTGCTCCTGTTACTCATGTATATCATCTCCATAAGGAATAATGGGGAGTTAGATAAATAAGAGCATAGGACAGCCCTGTCACCACCCTGGTGCTAAGCCTAGGAGCATTGTTCAGGGCATGATAACCTGCCTTCTATTAGAAAAAAATGCAACATTACTGATTTTATTATCACCAGCAAGTAGGAAACAGTGTTAAATAATCATCTGCATATTTCTCCCTTAATAATTTTAAACTACATTGCTTAGAAATTACCAACTTTAAACATGCCAGGATGGGCTCAGACAAAAGGCTTGTGAGCTTGCCTCCAACAGCAGCCAGCTCCTGCTCTAGCCATTAAAATACATTGATTTGCATGGGGAAAAAAGGCTTTCACATGCAAGTTGTCATTCTTTTCACTATATAGAGGGAATACATCCTATTTCAAGTTAATTTAGATTCCTATTTGTTAGCATTAAGATTAAAAAGAACACTTTTGAGAGGATGCCTACCATCTGCAAACAACCACTTTCACACATTCACCCCAACTACTGCTCTTCGATGCCCCAAGCATATGTGCAACTCTTTCTTGTTGATCTCTTAAGTGTCTTGCCCCAATGTATTTTTAATCTTGGTATCCTCAGAATCACTGAAAACAGCCAGGTAACTGCTTTGTTAGTTCCTTATATGCTACCTCTACCATAGATACTGCTCAACATTATAAAAGTACAAATACGTGTAGCTTCCTGATCCAAGCCAAATGTGTACGATGATTTGCTAATCCACAGGTCCAGTATTAGTGATTGTACAGCAATGGCCATAGGCATATAAATAATAATACAAATTAATACTAAACAACTAATTACATAAGATAATGCTAAACAACTAGTATTAGATGCACAGTGCCACAAAAAAGACCCTTTGCCCATAATCTTTCTATCTGATAGTGATCTTGGATCAATGTCTGGGGAAGAAAGCAAGCAGGACAAAGACATATATAGTAGTATCCCAGCTTATAACTAATTTCAGCATAAGAACATCCTGAATCAGATACTAATTTTGGGATTTCTAGTAGCAACCATTGATCTCTCCTCTTTATGTGGCCTGTGTCCCCTAGAATGCAAAGGAGAGTAAAGTTTTAGCATCTGACACCTTCTTTGCCATGAGTTCCTTGGGTCTGGCAGGCTCCAGAGTGACAAGCTGCCTCGTGTTTTCAGATGGAAACCTTCTACCAACTCCATACAATACCCTGTAGATCTTGTAGCAGAAGAGCAGTGAACAGTCAACCCTGATCACTTTTGTACGCCACACATAATTTTGAAGATTTCTATAATTTCCCCCTTCAGGCGCTTCTTGAGCCAGACGACAGGCATTTCTAACAGCTGCAGACAGCCAGCTCAATAGTTCTTCACCCAGAAGCTGTTTGAGGCCTTTGATGCCGCTTGTTGCCCTTCTCTGACACTTTCCAGTTCTGCTGAATGTTTTTGACCAGAAGTGCATGGAGTACTCAAGCTGACAGCAAACCACACTTTTATGCAGCAGCGTACTGAGGTTCTATGCTTGGCTTTCTGTTCACTTCCTCGTAATTTCTAGTATTTGATTTGCTTACTGACCAATAAGCTAATGCTCTCACAGAACTACTACTTATAAGCCCAAGACCTTGCTCCTAAGGGATAACAGTTACCTTGGTTTTAAAAAAAAAGGAAAATATTTTTCTTTCAGATTGAAAGTCCCACAAAAGCCTCAGGAATGTGTCTTAAATTACACTGTTAGGTTAAGAAAGTGATTTATTAGTATTATAATTTTAAAAGAGCATGGAATTGAAAAGCGTGAAAAGCCTTGATTTTATTTCATGGTGGACAAATCTAGGAAGATCAGCACTGTATTTATCAGTTTCCTATGATTTTGTGCTTCAACAGGGATGTCTGTTTAAATGGCATATGTATTACTGCTTTAAAGAAAGCATGAGCAAGTCTTCATGGTTCTCACTGAAGTTAATTTCTGAACTATGATTACACACAGTCTTAAGTTACTTTTCTTTGAATGTAGAATAACTGCTTTATATTCAGCAAGGTTTAGCTTCACTAAGTTCACTTAATTAAACTTAGCCTTGTAAATATATGAACAATCATGTTAAAGCACCTAGATTAACTTATTCTGGGAGCAAATTACCTGCAACAACATTCCGATATGACAGCATTTTATACCCACTCCACTGCACAGTTATAAGAGGAGGAGTTGAGGCAGAAGACTACAAAGGGCAGTTTGAACGTCATGTATTCTTTTGAACATCAGTTGCACTAACTTTATTTGTTTCTTCTTTGTTTTCCCCTCTGAAATCTCCTCAAAATACTGGAATGATCTTTCTCAAAACCAGAGACCAATCAATGCTTTGAGAGAGATACTGGTAAAACCCCGATCACGCCAGACACTTGAATGCACATAAGCAAAACAGTACTTTCAAAGTCAATTAGCTTGAAATTATAAATGTTTTCAAGTGCTGTCTTGCCTTAGGACCCCACAGGTAATTTATAGCCTTGGCTCCTACAGCTCACTGCATTTTTACTTCAAACCACTTTAGCTCAGTCAGACAATAACAAAAAAAAAGTTTTGAAATGTTATCTGCCCAGGAATAAAACAATTCTGTTCTGTTTTTCTAAGATGAAGATAGCAAATGATCATTTTAAAAGGTAAGACCTTACTTACAGACCCTTCCCTACCTCTCTCTTGAAAGTGTCGGTGTATATATATTTGACTCAGATAGAATTTTTCAAATTTGCCCAACTGTGAAACAGAATAGAACTGAACCAGCACAAGCGGGGACAGGGAAAAGAAAATAAGGTATTCCACAGTACTGATAAGAAGTTATTTTCCTTAGGTTGTTTATACAGATCTTGGCAGCATTCAGGCTCCAACAGAGCCAGGGCCAATGAAGCAACCAGGACTGCTCTGTGGAGCAACATCTCTCTCCCTGGAGCACGTGAGCACAGGCTCTCTGTTCTAATAGCTGCCCAGGACAAAATGCTCTGACTGCTCATCTACACCTAAGCCAGGTCTTAACACCCTACTTCCCTGTTTTAATAAGTCTTGATGTCCAAGCTGCCCTCTGAAATTCCCTCCCGAAAAGACTGACATTGACAAGACTTTGAATCACAGAATCATTTTGGTTCAAAAAGACATTTAAGATCACTGAGTCCAACTGTTAACTCAGCACTGCCAGGTCCAGCTCCAAACCATGAGCCTAAGAACCTCAGCTACACCTCTTGATTATACAATGTTCTTTATTTGTAGCCGATTCTTGCATTGTGAAGTCTGAATGAAGTACATGGGACTATTGGTTGTGAAAGCAATGAGAATGAACCTAAACCCGAGTACTGCACAGGAGTTCAGATGAAGAGAAAGCCCTAGAAATCTCTATACCTTGGTTCTCAAAACAGACTAGCTTAAGGTAACTAGTAAGATTTTTAAGATTTGAAGACAGAATCAATCTTTTCATAAGGTGTTTTTTTTGAGAATAAGTCAAAGTTACGCAAGTCTTCCATAAAAAGAATTCTGCGAAAGATAAAGAATGAGAAACACCAGGTATATTCTTTGACGTACTGAAAACAACTTGAAATGCTCTCCGAGAAAACAGAATCTAAGAGAAAAAGAGAGAAGTGTTCCTTCAGTACCTTAGATGACTAGTAAGGGTGACCACTTTCAAGCATGCAATTCAGGTTAAACAATATATTGCAGTCACCAGATGGGTCACCTACAAAAGGAAAGTAGGGTCAATCTGTAAACCCCCTCTGAGTGGTGTCGCTGACACGTTTATTATTGGCAAATCAAACCACGAGGACAAGACAAAAAAGCAGGTGGCAGGGATTGGATTATTTTTTATCTGGAAATGAGACTTTAAATTAAAGCCACCAAATGAAATATTTTTCCCATAAGATTTCTAGAGGAAAGGAGTTTGCTTTAAGAGATACAAGATGAAAAACTTTCAGGTTCCTAGATTAGGGGGGGAAAAAAAAACCCCAAACTCTATACAAGTCTTCTCCATTCTGGGAAGCCTACCTTTATTTTTTGTCTTTGGTATCTCCCAAGAAAGATAAAGCCTGAAGAGAAACCTCCCTTTGCATTCCTGTGGCTCGGAATTGTTTTATCTGAAATGCAGGCTGATTGCACCACTAGGAATGCAAGGCATTGTGTGAAAATACACAACTGAAGATAACACTACATGCAGCCTGCAAACCAAAAAAGGCCGACAAATCATAAACGACATTAACCAAAAAACTCAAATGGAGCCTTAAATTTGTTCCTTAAAGGCACACTAGAAATTTCTATGTTATGCCCATTAATGTCTCATAAAACATTACAATATATTCTTAGAACATGGGATTAAAATAAAAAAAATATGTAAAAGCTCATTTTACTAAGCAGAACACTCTGTATGTGGTAACTGATATAAATCCGTGATGCAATTAAATTTGCCCTAGGTCAGTTCTTGAAGTCTCAATGTTTATTTTACTACTTTTAAAAAATAAGCCTTTTACTTTCACCATTACAAATTCCAGGTGACATTTGGTTTTGCTTTTCTAAAAATTGATAACATTTTTCCTTTAAAACAAAATCCTCACATGATATTGAATAAAACACAGCATCACTTTTAATAGTGAAACAAGTATTAATAATTGTTGATGTAACTAAAATTCTCTAAGTATCCAATTCCTTCAAGATCTCTGTAAGAAAAAGCATTTAGTTACAGAAACTTTGGTGGCCATCCAGCTGTTTACTCACCCATTTCCTGCCTGGTACTGCAGACTCCTGTCCCGTATTTTTGTAACTCTATGGTCACAGTTTTCAAAGCATTAACATCCGTTTCTGCAAAGCCGAGGTAGTTATAAGAACCCATATTGATTACATTCTTGATAGTCCTTCCTGTAAACCTATAATTAAAGCAAATTTTAAAGAACAGTGCAATTTCCCCTCCAACCTCAAACAAAAAGAAAATAAAAAAATAATTCTCCCCCAACTTTTCTTCCACTGTCAAATTCTTATTTGGGAATTCACAATCCTCATGCTTTAGTGTCCTAAAAGTCTTTCCAGACTTTCTATTTTCCTGACTAAATACTGCATCCTGCTCAGAATGTTTTCCAGATCCCAAGCTGCAGATGGCAATATAGTGGTGTTAGGTGAAATGGTGATTTTATGAATAGAAATAAACAAATCTGGGACCTCATACAGGGAACAACTTATAGACACTATTTTTTCAAGTGAATTGCCAACAGCTTCCATAAAGTCATGAGTGTTCACACACACACAGAAACTAAACATGAGGAAAACGGGGTGGGAAACAGCATGATAGATTCTGAAAGAGCTGAAATAAAGACAACCTGCACATTGTCTATTTGGTGAATTCCCATATCTATTTAACTCAGCAGTAGCTGCAATACACTGAAATCTTCAAGCTGCAAACTGTTTAAAACTAACTGCCAAAGACTCACTATGTAAGCAAAATCTGCATTAATGCAATGCAAGAAATTACGGTCTTAATCCTAACCATGGGATACAACAAATTTCGTTGTAATATCGTGACTAAAGCTCTGTTCTACAAATGAAGCATAAGCAGTCTTACTTGTGCTGACACAGTCAAACACCACCCATTTGTGATAGAGTTCAGTCCCTTCCATACTGCATTTCCAAACAACGTGCAGAAGAAAGGGGACAGACGGTCTGCACAGTACTGATTTCAGAAAAAAATATGCTTATATCAGTCAAGGATCTAGGTATGAGGGGCTAGATGCATCTTTCTGTGCTTTGCAGATATATCAGGAGTATTGTTAAGAAGCCGACAGTTGCAGATTGTGAGCTGACTCACCTAAATGTCCAGTTGTAATCATCTGTGACACGTTCCATGAGGTCAAACTGTGGCCCTGGGACACTGCAAATTGGACGATTCCAGTTATCCCGTATTCTCATATAGAGGTTTCTGGTGTAAAAGTTCTCAAAATCTTGATAAAGTGGCACAAAATCCTGGTATGGAAACATGCACAGGGTTATGTTGCTAGGAAAATGTCTGCTTCTGTACCCAAGTCATTCCCATTAAAAAGGAAAAACTGAGTCATTAGTAAACAGAATTACAACAGCCACATATTCCCATGTCAGGAACAATGACAATCAGCAAATATCTTACTTTAATTCCCAGTGTTGGCTTTTTTTTTTTAATGGTTAACAAATTGGCCTAATTCTCCAGTACAATATTTGAAAATTTGGAAATGGAAGAACTGATGATTCTTTCAACTGGACAACCCAAATGCTTCAAATTAAGCATTTTGCTATGTGTGGAGCAGATTGCAAAACTAGGATGAACAACTCATTATATTTCATGAAATGCTGGATACATTAAAGCTTGTCCAATGTAATCGATCTGGGCATTATTGGCCAAGACTGGACACGTAAAAAGCCAACTAAGACAACTAGATTGGTTAGAAATTAATTTATATCTATGAATTTCACTGGGAAATTAAATTAAAAGTATGGGATCTAAACAAAGTTTTATATGAAACAGCAATATAGCCATAAAGACTGCACCATAATATTACATTTAGTAGTGCATGCATCTTTGAGAAGCTAAAACAAGATACAATTTTGGGAATTTTATTTGTAAAAGGAAGAGTAAAACCATATGCATTTTTCCTTCATTATGCCAGGTGTCATTGTAAATGACGGCTCAAACTGCAGACAGGAGGAGGAGCAACAAAATCTGAGCAAAGGTAGAAGGCAATTGAGCTTCCCGAGGTGCAAGTTTCACTTAGAACTACAGGGGATGAAAACAAATACTAAGTCAGGACTTGCAAGAATTCGGGCTCCTTTTTGTGCTGGCACCATCAGTTCAGCAAACATAGGTCAACAATTAGGAAGACGTTAGCACTGCCTGTCACTATGAAGGACAAAGGCACATGGGAGAAACAAAAATTGGGGTTTCAGAGATTTGGAGAGATGATATATTTAACAACAAGGTGTTTCTGTGGATTGACCTAACATATTGAGATTCCATTTTGCTGAGAGTATTCTGACACTCTTAGAACAAGGTAAACATCTCACAGTGAAAATTAGGAATTTACATATATATAGGTATATATTCATACATATGTGTTTATACTGCAGAGCATGTAATTCCTCTCAGTCTTATGCAACGTTCTGCTCTAAGATGAAATTTGTCTGCCTTGTTACTTTGGTAGGTTACTGTATATAACTTGCAAGCAGGGGGAAACTCAACTGTGGATTCATAATGTCTTTTTCATACATACTTTTTGTTCTTCTCTCTCTGTGGCAATGTTACGCTTTTCTAGTCCCCAGGCTCTCATAAAATCTCGCAGGTAGCCAAATACTGTTCCCACTCCAAAACCCAGGAAAGTAAGAACGGCAACATACATTGGTGCCTGTTCAAAGTGCTCAATAAATGTTTTTTTGTAGAGAGTTCCATTTGATACGCCATTCTTCTGAAAACATAGAAGAAAAACTTGTGATTAATACATTTCATTCATCAAAACTCAGGCCTTAGATCTCAATGCAAATCTTTTTCTCTGATATGCCACAAATTAGGAGACATTTAGACCTCACACTGTATCAGTTGATGCAACCTACACCTTTTAACATTGCAGTTACTACTGACCAATACAAATATCTTCCATTTTCTCTCCTCTCCACCAGTGTCCTCAATTGCAGGAGTCTCCAACACCACTCCCTTGTCTATTTTGAAACATGTGAAACTTATGAAAGATTGGCAATATATTATTGTGTAATTGGACAATTATTTCAAAGGTGATTAAAAGGAAACCACAATATGTTGCTCTTGCAAGACAGAGCTATAAAAAGGGAAGGGCAGCATTAAAAACTCACCTACACTGTGCCTGACTCTGCTTCTGGAAGCCTTGTGTAACCCATTGCAGCAACTAACCCATATACAACAAATCCCGTCTAAAATAGGGCGCCCTTACCGTGACGTTCTGCAGATTTTCCACATTTGTAAGGGTACTTTAAAAGAAAAAAAAAAAAAAGAAAAAGAAAAAAGAAAGAAAAAAAAGGAGAGACACACAAAGGCCCTGCTTGTTGGAATTAGTTAGGTTAGGGTATGGTTGTACTCGATGATCCTAAGGGTCTCTTCCAACTGAAATGATGGTATGAATTAGTGACCCAATTGTGAGCAAATTCTAGAAACTTACAACCATGTGTGAACAAAGTATTTCGTCTTGAAAATACTCTAAAATTTCCATTTTCAAATTAAAGAAAATTCAGTAGGCTTATCAGATTTTTCTTTGGAAGAGGGGTAACTCCCTCATTTCTGCAAAATATAATGGCATTTACAGTTACTGTCTAGTAACAGCCAATCTACCAATTCGAAAATAATAAAATGTAATGCAGAAAAAAACCCAACAAACCAAACAGCGGCCTTTACAAAAAAAGAAAAAGGACACCATACAAAATGTTTGAGCATATTATAAGGCAAGACTACCAAACAGCTGAAGAAATACCATTAATACGTTGCCGCCTGTGAGTTGGATGAACTAAAAAAATGTACATTTTACATTTCTGTAACGCAGCAAGCTGAAATAGACTAATCATATTGAGAACAACTGCAAATTCTTGTCAGATCTAGAGTATTATTTATCTTCATACTGCATTAAAATGATTGATTGATTTCGGTAGTAACTTGCTGTTCAACTCCAGATTCACAATGATTTCTTGGGAGAAAGCTGGAGCGGGGGGGTGGGGAATTGTTGGGCACAAGGTAGACTATAAAGATTTTGGAGGAAACCTCAAAAGGAAAAAAAAAAAGAGGCTGGTGGAGCTGAAGAGAAACACATTTAGAGTTTGGAAAGGCTTCTTGTCCTGGGAGAAGGAGGAAGGCAGGGCTGGCTCACACCATCTGAGGACAGACCTTTGAAGCAATGCTACACATGCACTCCTACCTCCAGCTAATTGCTCTTTTAGGGCAATCTATTGACCATGAAAAACATTGTACGAGGACAAGTTAAATATTAAGTCATATTTCACATGAGCCACAATAGCTGTGTGCACAGAGGGACAAGATAAAGCATTTCATCAAGAATTAAGCCCAGTCGTATTACCTTATATTTGCCATGGGCTAAGAGTACCCTTACGGTCATCTATGGCAATTCGATTGACATTTTATCTCGTCAAGCTGTGACGATGTGATAGAGACAAAATTAGCATGATGGTTCTAGAAATTCTTTGTTGTTATATATCTTATTGTAAAGGAATAGGGAAGCTCATGTCAGACTCCTGCACTGCAAAACTCTTCTTTGCAATAAAGCTCTTCTGTTGTGGAATTCTCACTTCAGCTGCTGCTGTTTTATGCAGTCAGTATGACATATGTATTTAAACATGTAACCACTGCCACCTACTATCCTTAATACAAACAGCTAGGAGTAAATGGCATCGGCAGTAGTAAAGTACTAAGAATGTGGAGTCAGACTATGACTCATGTTCTCCAGCCTATGAATGATGAAAACCAAGAGTCTTCAAACAGCCCAAGGTTAGTACAAGGCTGGGAGAACGAACTCAAGAAAATACAGTGACATCTTGTTTAAAACCTGTAGCAGAGGAAAACAAAGAACATTTCATCCATCCCTGTAGTCCCATAAAAAAAGCAGAGAAAGTGTCTCAGGATTGAAATAACTAAAACAAGTGGATTTGCTGCTTCTGGATGGAGATGCTTTTGTGCAGCGCTTCAAATCCAAACATTGCTGTATGGATGAGTGACTGAATATCATGAGCAAGATCAACAATTTCAGCCAACCTAAAGCGTTAACTGCCATTTGACATTACATTACTATTGAATTTTACATTTAAAGCACCTGGACAGTGAAGGCATATGTAATTAAGCTGTTGCTGGCACCAAAATCCAATACAGCAAATCCCCTACAAAGGCCTGAAATGATTCAGAGATCACCAGTTACACTAGTTACACACTGAGTGCTCTGCTGAATTGTACACTCACACATATATCATTATCTGTAATAACACCTCTAGTAGACAGTACATTTTCTAGCTCCATACCTCAACTGTGCAATCCTAAGTAGCAGATGATTAGGCAAAGATTCTAAAACAAAAAACAGAAAATGGTATTTGCCTCAGTATATTCTCCCAACTTCCAGCAATTGGTGTCATTGAAATTTCATGAGCCAGAGATTGTATTGCCACTTCTAACGCTCCTCAGGAGATATCTCTGAATTTCTTCTTCATTTTTGAAGCTAAAAATACTGTGGCAATGAACCGTGAATTTTTGTAACTGATTTAATCTGTAAAAAAGTATTTACTAACTTTTATTATTATAAAATCGCTGGACAATTTCATTTGTCAAGTTTCTTTGACCATCATTGTCTGTTCAGCTTTCTTACTCAACCAATTACAACACTCAGAATTTTCTGTATTTAAGTGACTTCAGCCCCTCCACTTGTCTCTCGCCAAGCTGAAGAATCTCAGCCTATTTAATTCTAGTCTAGTCTAGTGTCCTTGTCCTTACAGAGATTTAATAAATAGATAAAATCTATATTTTAATACTCAACTTTCTCTTCACTCTGCAAAGTCCAATAATATCTTTTTTGAGATGCAGGGGAAGCGAATTAAAATTGCATACAACACTTGAGGGCACAATATAGATTTATACATCTGCAAATGATGCTTTGCCGTGTTTTCTGTTGCTTTTTTTTAAAGATTGTTAGCATTCGATTCTTGCCACACTTCACAGTTTCTGAAATACCTCTTATGATAACAATATGTCCTTCCTCAGTTACAACAAATATCTAATTTACAGCATACTGCTATTTGTGTGTTCTTAGGATTATTTCCCCCTCCGATTCATTAACTTTTATTTAGTGACCTGCAATTTTGTCTACTGTTTTATCAGCACTACATACTACCAAGAAGAACTTTCTGCACTGCCTGTTGTCCAGAGCTAATTTTTCACTACCCTGAAGGATTCGGTATGGTCAACAACATTGTCACCTGTTTCTCCTCACCGCTTTTCCAGATCATTGGTGAAAATGGGAGAGAGCACAGGTCCAATAAGAGATCCCTGGGGAACTGCATCTCCCTGCTTACCTTTTAAAAGAATCTTATTTGTAATCCCCATTTCTCTGGCAAACAGACCAACTTAAGCAGCAGCCTAGAGTTCCTCAGCAACTTTATCTTTGACTTCTCTTAAAAATCTTCAGTAAATATGCTTTGTGACATGGTAATCCACATTTTATTGGCGTCCTTTAAAAATTCTGCTGGCATTCCAAACCAAAACAGTTTATCAGAGTAAGCGTACTTTCCATGCACAAATGCAAGGAACCCACTAATGCAATGTAAAGACACCCAATGCAGAAAGGCTCTAGATAAAATTCAAAATGACAGGATGTTTTGTCATGGAGTCTGAAAAATCTAGGATTTCTATGACTTCTCAAAACCCAAAAGCACAATCAGGACATGCAACTTCTGTGTGTTGAGTCTCTGCTTAGCTTATTAGATCACGCTGTCCTGTACTTTCTTGATACCAAAGGCCACATCGGCAGCTCAACCTTGTAACTCTGCAGTACGTAGTTAAAGATAACCCAGTTCAATAGATTTCAACAGATTTCACAGCAGCCTTAAACCACAGTTTGGTTTCCAGTAAGACACCCACAGCAAGAGAATGCCTGGGCAAGATTTTGATGCCAAGGAAGTGAACGGGAGTGATGTCAACACATTAAAGTCACCAAAAAGTGCAATACTACTTAGATTCCCATATTCTGCAGTTACACAAAGTATTTTGAAACTCTCCCCCTAATTAAGAATCTCCTCCTAAATGCCTTTAGTTTTTAAAATGGAAAAATTAACACTAATAATAAATCTAACTGTGCTATTAGAATGGGCATGAGTATGAAATACTAAATATAGCAGACACACAATCTTAATCAACATAGCTTGCTCTAATAATAATGCAAACTAACTTCAAAGTCTATTAAGCACACTCCTGGCAACGCCTTTATAAGGAATAGTTACAAAACATGGTATTTGCATTAGCAAAGAAAAATAAAATACAGCTGTACAACAGCATGAATAATATTTAAATATTTGCTCATAATACCCTTAAAGTGAGGAGAGAAATTTTCATTTAAGTCCTGCAGCCTCTGGAGTTGCTTCAAGGAAACTGAGACCTGAGAACTCATGTTTTCATACAAGTCTGTTCTGTACAGACAGACTAAGGAAATCCAGATATCCCAACCTGCTTTTTGAAACCTCTCCTTAATTAAAAATGTTTTAGCTATTATTGCACCATCCAATACAGCAGCATCAGGTGCAGACATTATTGAAATAAAACTACAGGGAGAATAATAAAGTCTTTGTCTTAAATATAAGTTCCCAACTAGGAATAAAATCTGATCTAGGAAGTGGACGAAACTTTATTTTACTCTACCTCTGTTTAAGAAGAAAGTTTCAACTGTTTATAGCCCAGATTTTTTCGTGTTGTTGCTTGCAGCCTAATAAAAAGCAATGTAAGATGCCTGATCCACATAAAGCTTCCAAGACAGATATGTATACGAAGAGATAAGTATTGAAAACTGTGAACCAAGTGAGAGCCATGTTTGCTCAGTATCTTCCAGATTTCAAGATGACATTGAAATCTTGAGCAAATTAGGACAGTATGTTGCTACAACTAAAATCTGATGGGAGAATAGACTAATAATCACTGATGCACCATCTGATTGCTTCCAGATGGTTTGGTTCTAAACAGATGTTTCTTTCCGAACGTTAGAAAAAAAGCATCTTGGATAAGACCATTTATATAGGTGACTGTAGATGTCCTTGGATGTGCAAGACAGCGACATGGGGATGACAGGAGCTGTAGAAGCCTGTATCCTTTTGGAGCAGAAGCTGGAAATGAGGTACTAGGTGGTCCCATTGTAGCTGTGGGAAGGGTATGGTCCAGCTGAATCCCACTCAGAGCTTGCTGCTGGTCAGTCACAGGTTGGAGTGGCTGGTGTGCAGTTCTGTCCCCTGTGGAGCACTGCCACCAGAAGGCTGGGTCTCAAAGAATAAAACCATCAAGTTCTATGCAAACCCACCAGGTTGACTGCCATAATTATGATGTTTTTCCAAAACCACCATACCTAGGCATCCACGAGGCAGTGGGGAATTCTTAATGATCGTATGGAGTCCCCAGGAAGAGAAAAAAGCAAATTGCAATTACAAAAATCAGAAGTTTCCTATAGTGAATACACTACTGACACAAATTGATATTATTTCACAAACCTCTTCATTTACTGGCAATTACATCCTTTACTTTCATTATGTGCTTTCTTTTCTGGTACAACACATTTCAGATCTTACAGGCTCAAGTTTCTAAAACATAAACCAAAAATGGCTACACAGGGAATTCATAGCTTACTGAGCTACACAGGCAAGATTTAAACTAAAAATAGTTGTGAAACTTATATGTCTAGATGGTGCTAAAATGAAGGTCACATCCTTTTGCAGTGTGACAAAGCCAGAAGACAGTATCATCTTCACACAATACAAACTATAAATAGAAGCCACGTCAAAAAAGCTTTAGTTCTTATTAGTGTGTCTGCAGAATCCTTGTTTAGACTGATTATTGATTTCTGCTGAAGTGTCAAGAAAACATATATACCTGGCAGTAAGGCAACTGGTAAGGACTAAGAGTAAAATTTCCAAGACTGTCCAGAAGGTTTAGGAAACATAAGGCACTTTCAGAATAACTTAGGAATCCATGTGCTATTGAACTTGTCAGAGATTTAGAATTTAATAACTCAAGAACTCTGAAAAGTTTGCTCCCAGTAAACAGTATTTACTGCTGCTTGTTCTGCTCTGCTACTTGAGCTCTGCATGAAGACTGGGTCCTGTCACCACACTTTTCACAAGCACCAGGAAACAGCTTTTGATTCATTAATCAACTGTCACCTAATTACTGACTAAAAACTTGTGGCCTCTCTGTACGTATTCATGACAGCACACTACAGGCAAATACCAACAAAAGCAGGAAAAGACAGGATCTTCACCTTCCAGACTTGCATCGTTTTTTCAGTCAGCAGAAGCGAAACTCCAACATATTCATCTTATATTAAATTTCATCACCAAATAATCATGCAATGCCAGCTATGACACTAATACTACAAAAATAGAGATGTCAATGACAAGCACATTAGAAATATACTGTTAAATAGAAAATATTGTTATATAATTGAGAAAATGATAGCCTTACTATATAATTTCCAGACTCACATTTTACTCTGATGCTAAAATACTTTTGAGTGCAACATAAGAGGCTGGAAGGATGCAGAAGACTTAGTCTTAAATAACCTTCTAAATTCTAGTGACAGCAATGGCAAGAGGTCCAAACTAGAACAAAGATGAATGTGGAAGGTGCACATTTCATTGCCTTAGTTTTGTAAGTTTTTATGCAGATTTTTATGTTCATTCAAGAAGTCTCCTAGTCTGGTATGTCAGGGTGTGGATTTCTAGCCCTGCACACAGTACAAGCAATGTGCATTCTGCTTATTTGTAACTATTAAGTAAACTGTCTGATGTGTGCAATTTTTGCAAAACCTCTAGATGAGCACGTTTTCACCTGGTATCAATTTAGTCCAGCAAGTAGAACTGCACATTGCAGAATGGTCATACTACAGTGTTTGTCAAAAGAAAAAACACATCTCTTTACAGTAGAGAAGCTTAGAGTCATAGAATGATAGGGTAGTTTGGTTGGAAGGGACCTACAAAGGTCATCTAGTCCAACCCCATGAACACAGAGTCAGGACAAATGCCAGTAGCAAACCATGAAAATACGATGTGATGATGGGGACAAAAATCTAAGAAAACACTGTTTTGAATGGTAAGTTTCAGAAATTTCAGTATAAACCATAACAGATACTATCCTATACCAACTAAAGCACTTACATCAAACAGTACATAGGAGATTAAAAAATGCATGTTAAACTCTTCTCCCAATGGCTTTACATCTGGGCATTGCAAGCAATAGCAAGAAACACTAGAAAGAAGAAGGAATATGTATGATACAGCTATTACTGTTTGCCATTACTTCCAGGAAATTCAAAGTGGACTCGATTCAGCATAACTAGGAAGGCATAAGGGCAGAAATGGAACTTCATAATTTTGAATTATTAGAGACAAATCAATTAAGTTCACTACCCAGAGAGATACTTACAAAGACCAGAGGGTATTTCCCAACCATACAGCAATTACAGAGTAGGAAGCCAGGCACATTGAATCAGACAAAAGAACTGGATGAAACGCCTAAATTACAGCAATCCCAACATCATTCATGGCATCAAGTTGCAGCAAGTGTTTTCTGTTATTCCCAAAGCTTCTAATAAGCTACAAGATTCACACTGCTTGGCCACATCAGAATACCTCCTGATCATTCAAATCCTATGGCTTTGGCTTTACGAATAAACAACCAACCAAGATAATGATGAAGTGGCATCTCTTCAAAGGTTTTGTTTCTGCACATCACTGGTGATCTGCTATTAAAGAAAATTTCTTCCAGAAATGATTTAGCGTTTAGAAATGCATTCCATGCATTTTTAATACGAAACTGATATATGTTGGGATCAAGACTGTAACTGAATGGAAGGACACTTGAAAAGATCTAACCCGACTGTTGGTGATTTTGCTCAGTGTGAACTCTGAGCTAAAATCTACATGAAGCAATACACCAACTCAATTTACCACATAGCGACTTCATGAAGAACACCAGAAAAATGTTGCAACTAACACCAAATTGCTCTCCCTGCAATATTCCTTTGTGAAAAAAACACTATAAGTGAACAGCCAGATCTTATGCACTAACTTGTATAACCAAACCATCACTGGATCCCAGAGTTTCCCCATTATATAGTACAACAGCTTCAAACAGGGCCAGGATTTTGCACAGGTGACAAAGTGAAACAGTTTAACTACAAGACACATATTCTCAATCAGAACAGATGTGTCCCAGGATTTTCCTGGGTCGTGCCACATCACAGGAAAAGAAAAATCAGGATAAACTCATTTATTGTATAGCACATAGGTTTTTAGAACAGAATAATTCAAGGAAGATGAAGCAGACAGCCATAAACTTGTCAACAGTCTCACAGCACATCACAGTGGGAATAAAGTTAAGAAAATTAATAGCTAGACACCTTCAAACATAAGAGAAGTTGTCTTAAGCAAAAAGACAGGAATTCACTTAAACAATAGTTAGGCAACTTGGCAGCAGTGCCCATGGCATAATAAAGTCAGACGAGCTACACTAAAGCCAGCATCAGAACTGGCATACGTGATCGGATAGATCAGTGCATCACTTAACAACGTGACAAGGGCTGCAACCCACCTATCCTCATATTATGTTGCAAGAATCACAGAAAGTTTACAGACTAATTTGGATTCACCAATGTATGTCTTAATGTAGAAAAGCTATATATTTTAATAGATGACAAGCAATTACTGATTTTGTGATGCTGTGGGGTTTTTTGGTTGTTGTTCCCTACCACCCCAACTCTACACAAACAGTAACATCCTTCTCTAGCAATTTTTTGCTTGGAAAATATCAATAAAAAGTGGTTTAAATGTGTTCTTACTAAGTAATGCCCACTTCTATACCTATGAAGGACTCACAGGTGGACTCCTCCAAGATCCTGGAGGTGGTACAAGAGTTCTGCAAGATGCTGCCTCTTCCCACCAACTTAAATTTCTGTCTTGTATAAGTGGGAAAGATTATATGAGCCTTAATGACTTCCTAATGTCTATTTAACTGTAATGATATTAATTAACCATTGTTAAATTGGCTAATTCAGAGCTCAAATATAAATAATTGTATTTAACTTCAATTGCTTGAAGATTAATAAAAAAAAATCTAGAAATAAATTGGTACATGATTTTTATTTTAGTACACGATAAATTAAAATACTTTTTATAATTTGTTCCAGTAATTATGCAAGTCATAGCACTGAAGATGAGAATGCCTGGCTTTCTCTGACGTGAACCTTCTGTAACTATCAGGTTTGCAGAAATAAATTATGTCCTCGGGTTTATTGCAGTCTAGATACAGACAACAAGGAAAGTCCTCACCCCACCAGGTACTAATTCTCGGCAGTAGATCCACATCTATTATACCTAGAAGGGAACACCTAGAGGTTGTGGTTCTCGGCAGAAAAGACGAAGATTAGGGAAAAAGAAGCACACCAGAAATTCAAGAGACAGAAATCAGGTGCAAGAATACTGAGGAAAAGGTGTGACTGACACATGTTTGTTGCTCCAGCAAAGGAAGACACTTCTTCAAATACACCACAAGAAGCAAAAAGTCAGTTGAATTAGCATTTGGATTTGAACGATTTTATCCTGTTTTCTAAGAAAGCAATGGCTTATGCCCTCATGTTACCCCTCTGTCTGCAAGTATCCCTCTAGTAGCTTTCAAGCTCACAGACCAATTTCAATCAAATCTGTTGGAAGAATAGAGGTCTTCAAGGTACGAACTTCCCTGACAGCTTCAGGAAAGTCTGATGGTGATAGTGCAAAGTGATCCAAACCCATGTGCTGAAGAAAAGAGAGCAATAACTTGACTCTTTAGCCATTCTTGGAGTCAATTACACGAACACAAGAGTAATGACCCACAAGTCAGTGCCTACAGAGATCTCAATAAGGTTCAGCACATTCTGTCTTGGCCATCTGGAAAGCGAGGATGTGGTAGGGACACTGGGATGTTCTGGAGTG
Source organism: Patagioenas fasciata (assembly GCF_037038585.1). Lineage (NCBI taxonomy): Eukaryota > Metazoa > Chordata > Aves > Columbiformes > Columbidae > Patagioenas > Patagioenas fasciata. The sequence continues at coordinate 6,211,173 of NC_092522.1, read as the reverse complement.
GTAGAAGATGCTGGACACAAACAAGATGAAATCCGGCTTCATTAGACCCATTGCTCATGTTAAAAGCAGTTGTGGACATTTCACAAGCCTTTGTCTTCCCTCCTGTATTATTTGTTCCCATATTGCTTTGGGGCAAATCGAAAAACAATACTCAGAACATTGCTGTACGTTGGAAATAGTTTGAGTAGACATTAGGGTATCTTAACTCAAAGTTTTCATTTATACTGATCATAAAACAGTAGACATCAAGGGACTATGGAAAAGTAGGAAATGGAACAGCAGAATAACATTTCACCAGAGCACAACTGTACTCAAAAATAGCAGGTAACTCTATAGGAAGCAATAATAAATCTAAAAGGAATCAGAAAATACCCCAGCCATGTCTTCAGAAAACAATGCTAAGGGCAAAAGAACAAACCCCTCCAGTGCTACTAAGCAGTATGCAGGTCTTGGCTGAAGTACTCCATCCAGCTTTGGGCAACACTTTTTGAGAAAGAGGTGGTGAACAAAATTGAGAGAGCTGGGAAGAGAAGCATGAAGTATGGTCAAGTAAGTTATGAGAATGAAACCACTTGAACCGTCAAATCTAAAGAGAACTAAAAACCCTAATGACTGGCAGCTTCATAGTCTTCAAACATGTAAAAGGTAAGTGCAAGAGGAAGAGAATAACCTGCGCTATGGAAAGCATCAACATGCTTAAGTAACAGCCAAGGTGACATAAATCGGACATTAGAAAGAACTTTCTACTGATAAAAGCAGTTAAACATGAAGCTAGAGCAATGGAGATGTTTAAGATGGGTGTAAAAAGCCCCTGTCAGGAACATTTTATGTATGGTCAAAGCTAATACTGTCTAGCAAAAGATACCAGAAAGCAGTACTGTCAGTATCTCAGCAAAATCCCAAAGCAGAGAAGCACAATTTACGGGTTAAGAGGCTCCAGAATAGCCTTCAAGATATTCTAGCATAAAACTAGCCCTACATAAAACTGAGTCTACTTTGTTGTATAGAAATGGACTAGATGATATTTCAAAATACTTTTAAGCCTTAAATATCTATTTTTCCTGCTTACATCATGTTTAGAAACCTCACCATGACATGAAACATTGAACAGAAAAGATCAAGCACTCCAAAAAGAGTTGATACACGTTTTGCACAAAGTGAAACGCAAGCAGATAGAGAACCTATAAGCCATGGATGCTGGAAGGAAGTAGATATGTAGAGTTTCTGTTTAAAATGAAAATAAAATTAACATGATTCTGGCTTTTGTAAAGCACACTTCACAAATCAGTGAACAAAGTTCTGCCTAACAAAGACTGTATAGACTTTTGTTTTCTTTTGTGGCCACACAAACCCCTGTTATCTCTATCTCATTAACATCTTTACACAGCATCCTTCTAGTATATCGGTCCTCTAAGAGGTATGATAATGCTTCTCTGACTTTTCCATTAGAATAACACTTCCGTGCTCCTAAATTTGGAAATACCAAGACAGACCAACAATATTTGTTAATGCAAAGATGAGACATGAGATGCGCTGAAGTTCTGATCAACCAAATATTCTCCTGAGCTCCCCAACACATTTTGGGATCACAGAAGATGCCTATGCACCAATCTTATCTCTCAAATACAACCGTTGTCAACAAAACCCAAAAGGAAGGTGCTGCCTCCTTCACAAATAACATAGTTTTAAAGCCCATTAAAATGCAAGGACTTTGAAGAATTAGTAAAACAAATAGTCACTTATTTCTGAAATTTTTGTTTACAGTTATACATGATAAGCAAGTTGCAGTAAAACTTCACACAGAAGATAAATCTTTTTCAGAAGGCCTCATGTTTCACCTTTACCCTTCCACATCTGAAAAAACAAACAAACAAACAAAAAAAAAATATATATATACATATATATATCTCAAACCTGAGCATAAGATGAACATACCCTATAATAGCTGCTGCAAATATATTTGTGCAATGAGTCAAATAATGAGCAATGGCAAAAGGTGCAGGTGACCCTCTCGACTGCAGTGGAGACAGGTCTCAAATTTGTTCTGACAGCTTTATTTCATCCAGTAGCCATTCTGAGAGGGTGAACTACATACTTACATCCCACCTTATAGCAGAGAAAAATATCATTTACTTCTGAGGAATGTCCACATGTGCAAAGTAATATGATCCTACTAGCATGTCCCATGGTACAAATCGGTTGATAAGGAATTAATAAAGCTCAGTTACAGTGGGTGAAAAAAAAAAAATAAAATAAACTGAGGTCTCATGTCCATAAACTCCTCACAAAACCTGTCTAGGCAGATATGTCTGTAGGTGAATATTTAGATGTTTCAGACATAATGCTTCACAGTCAATTCTAAACCAATACTAGTATACTCTGATGATAACTTCTTGTTTTACATTCTTTCTCATTCCACAGGGAAGGAAGTTCGGCACTTCCTTCATTCTCATATAGGAAATTAATCATCCTAAACTGAATTAAGAAATTTTATGTGCCCATTCTGACAGCTCCCATATGGACTGAGGCAATAACTTTAGCTTGTGTAAAAAAATCAGTTCATACAAAAGAAAGACAAGAGGGAAAGTAAAACTCAGAAAACATAGCTATGTGCACCAGCACAAGGCTCTAGAGAAACTTCTAAAAAAGATGATTTTTGCTTCCAGAAAAACAGAACTGTCAGCTGCAAAGGTTAAACCGTATGTAGCTTGAGGTACCTGTTTAAACAATTGTTTGAATTACAGGGGAACCTGGATGTTTCCAACGATGTCTCTTCTCCTTAACCAGCAGTGTTTCCACTCTAGGCTGGCAGGAGATCACACATAACGCCCTCCGCTGCCAACTACACTGATTTTGCAGTCAGTCAGTCCATGTGGCAGATGATTTTGCAATGCCTGAAGGTAAGGTCTGGTCTCAGTGACATGCAGGGGCTCCAGGCTCGCAGCTTGCACAGGAGCCGGCAGGTTTGCCAATTGCTTCCCGATGCTGAGTTGAATGGAAGTGAGATACCTTGGCAGCACCTGCCCTCTGCGAGAGATGGGGGCTCTGGAATTAGACTCAGCTCAGTCAGAAAGGTGGTCTGACTGGAGTCCTGTCTACATCCACACAGAAAGAGACAGCAGGTTATCCCCAGCCAGTTCTAGAGCCTAATGCTCAAAGTGTACTATCAGCTCTAGCTTGAAATTAAAAGAGAAATAAATGAGAGGCTTCTCCTTTTGGATGAAAGAAGGGTTGAAGCAGCTCAGACTAAGCTCAGTGCTCAGTACAGCCATGTCCATTGGAGCTGTTGTGTGGAAATGATATAGAAATGTGAAATGAAAGGCACTGGTTTCCCTGAGGGACCCTGAGAGGTACCGACAAGAAGTTATGTCCATTTCAGAAGAGTCAGAGAAAAGTGTGCAGAGAGATTACATCACTTGATGACAAATACTCTAAACCAGAAATTCTGTGCTCAGGTAACTTACTTACAGATTTGCCTTACCAAATGCATCGCAGAATCACAGTAAAACAAAGCATGGGGGTAAAATCCAGTATCATCTGTTAATGGACAAAACAGACTAGAAGGTTTTTTTGAAAGAAAAAAAATCCTTAAAAATGGGAGACTATACAAACTGGGATTCTACCATAGACACATTGCCCCAAAATGTAGGCTTGGCTAGATATATCCACCATATGCCAAAACTGCTTGAAACCCAAGTAGTGAGATTGGGTCCTACATCATGTCTAGAGAACTAAAAATGCAACTGTCAGACAGTGCAGCGGGAAGCGTAGATATACAGGAAGGTATAGAAAATAAAAATTTAATTATGCCTAAGGTTCAGATTATCATTTATGTCTTGACTGGAATGAAATAACAAATATTTAAAGTACTCTCACTCAGGTGCATTAAAACAGAACACGAGCTCTAGGGGAGTAAATTCCTGCCAAGAATGGAAAATATTTGACATGGGCATTCCTGCACTCCCAGAAGAAAGGATCACAGACCACAGAATTTTTGAAGATTTTTTTTTTTCTGTGGGAGCAATTTCAAAAATTTGACCACTTAGTTTGCAAAACAGAGCTGAACTATTTTGAAATTCCATATATGTCCCTGTGTCTCCGTAGCAAACGACAGCTAAGCATTATCAATTTTTTCCTATGTTACAAACCTCGGTAGAATAATGCGGAAGGCTTGCGCTCCCACAAAAAGCCCTGCAACTCTATCCTCATTTCCTAAGATCCACCTCATAGCTCCACACAGCCCTCAAATCTGCTTCTGGTATCTTAAGACACACAGAAGAGACCTGCAGAAGGTCTGCAGAAGAGACCATATTTCCCCAGAAATACCACAGTCCAATTTTGGATTTGGAAAGAAAATGGTAAAATTTACGTATATTCTTAAGGAATGTACAGCAAAATGGATTAAATCACTCTTTGTAGCCCAGACAAACACAACAAGGGTGTCGCAAGCAGTTACAAAAAAGGTTATGCTAGAATTCTCCTAATGGAAGGATGGTAAAGTGCTGGTAGCAGCAACCATGGCAAGCACTGCTGCTTTTGTTTTAACTAAACATTCAGTCAACACTGAAGTATTTCATTTCAGAGTATTACGTGTTAGTCAATACATATGGTGGCTGTGAAATGATTCATGTTTCTGTGGCTATCTGCTGGTAGTCCTATTTCTTTGTTATTTGCAAAACAGTAAAACAAAATAAAAAAATTCAGCTCCTTCCTTTGAGATGGAAATCTGCAAGCAGCTGCAATCTTCCCCTCCTTGTGCTATTCCTTCTCCTCGGTTCCTTGCCTACATCCTGGCTGAGATCATCTGCCACAGACTCAGCCCATCCACCTTTCACCTCCTTTTGGCTTTCCCTCTCTAGCCCCCGGCTACACCAGCACCCCCGGCGAGCCGGGCACTCCCCTGACCCAGTTCTCAGGGAGCATTTTGCTCCCCGGGGCAGCTCCACCTCACTCCACCCCAGCACCACCACACCGCTGAACGGACAACCCAGCGAGCCGGACTCACCAGTTCAACCACTGCTTTATCTCACTCCCCCATTTCCACCTTGACTGGCCAATTGTCATCTGCGAGAGAGCTCTTTGTCCCTTGCATTGACTTGAAAGTGAGGAGTTACAGAAGTTCAACTATGACTCCTTGTCCCCAATATTGCCACTCAAATAACTAGAAATTGTGCCAAGAAGGTATGTCTTATTCACAACTACACTTTTTTCATAACAGATGTGAAAGTGGGACCTAAAGCAAACTATTTATAATTGTAAGCTGCTTGGCTTAGGACATACACAGCTTTATATCTAGCTGATGAGTAATCTGAATAAGCAAAACTAACCAATATTAGCTAAATTAGATATTATATAGCTTGACAATTGATTTTCCTATTCCAAAAGTGACCATTATCCACACATAAGAACCTATGTCTGGCAGCTTCAGAGACATTCTTCCCTTCCAATGCCTTGCATGTGTCTGCAGTTTTGATTTCTTTTTTCCAATTTAATTGTCTTTTCAAAACACAGAATGTTTCAAAGGCCTCACCATTTCCTTGCCTACTCAATTGTTAAAACAGTGTTGTTTATGAGCTTTGCTAAATCTTGCATGTTGAACAATGTGGGCCAAAAAAAACCCAAATCACAAACTACTATTCAGTTTTGCAGTGATCTTCAAGAACATGTGAACAGAAAAAGCACAGGTGCATCTGCTTATTTTAACCATGGCTGGATGGGGCTGATAAGGAAATGAGACTCCAAGCAATTGTTTCAAATTAGGAAAAAAGTTCTTTGTCCAATAGCATAGAAAATAATGCTGGTCCGTTTGCCTCTACCATGAGTTTCAAGAAATTGCTCCAGAAGATTTTATTGTCAGACTTGGTAACTCCATTTGTCATAAGGATCTCATAGGTAAAGCTGTTTCCTATTCCAAGAATGTATAGTTGGCAAATACAATTGCCTACACATGGTCCACGCCTATCCCTCATACATCTGCTGAAATATTGCATTGCAAACCCTGTGTGAGTCCTGCAGAACATGGCTGGGTTTTTGGCCACACAGCTGAGTAGACATGCGTCCCAGTGAAGAATACAATACGGTACAACAGTGACTAAATGTAGCCTTGAAATGTTAGCCATGAACCAGGGAGATGTACAGGGCTGGAAAAAAGGAAGACATGAATAAACAGCAAACAGTGAAGTCTGCAAACAAATTATTGTCAGTCAGCCATGGTGGTTCCTTACTGAGAAGTGCCACGAAGCAGAGATATTTTGATCAGCTTCCCCAGCAAGACATCACTCAAAATAACACGAGAACTAAAGAACCCTCGAACTGTCTTCTGCCAGTCGTTTAGACTATCTTTTTAACACAGCAGCCTTTCTTGGATATCAGGTTAAAAGCTCTTTAAGAAGCTTTCCATGCTATCCAAGTTATTCTATGGGTAGCCCTGAAACAAAACAAAAGGAAAAAACCCAAATCCACAAACCCACCAAAACATTGTAACTATAATTGCATAAATCTCAATGAAGAAATAGTCGAACCTCTCCAAAATGCCTAACCAGCACCCTTCAGCCCAAGTTGCATCCATTTCATTTCTGTCTTTATGCTGATGTTCCAAAATATAGCTCCCACTTAGAATGCCTTTGCTGAGTAGGTGAGACACTTCGATCCACAGGAGGTGAACTGAAATAACACAGCCTTTGTGAAACAGGGAAACACCAGCCAGAGGACAGTGATGAGTTTCAATCTGCTCTCCTTTGGATCAGTCTCCTCTACAGATGAAGAACTGATGCATGACTAAATTAGAATTGAATTACTGCAAAACTGTAAGTATAACTTTTATACTTGAACTCGAGTTTCATCTGTAGACAGACTGGTAGAGGAGAAATGTCCCATGAGAAATGAGACCAAGATACACTTTTCTATCCTGACTTACTAGCAGCAACTAGAAAAGGAGACAGGTCAACTGCTTTACACAATAATGATAACAAATCATTGAAATTTGAAAAAGTGGGAGGACTTTGATAACACTCCATGTGAATGAAGGTAAACTTAGTAAGATAATGCTCCTATGTGTACCAAGCAGTTTACAAGAAAAGGACAGAAAACTAAGTCTTTACCTCAGAAAGTCTACAGAGCAAATACATTCCAGAGAAATACAATAAGATATGCACCATGTAGAAATGAGTTAGCGAAGAAGTAAACAGAGCCCTGTGAACTCTGGGAATAATAAATTCTGGGTTTCTATGTGCGTCTCATGTTGATTGACTTTGGTGTCAAGTAAAGCAATGCACTGACAGAAACTTCCTTCTGATTTGGGATGCAGATCAAATCTCCTTTCTGCTGCAGATTCTCCAGGGTACAGGAGGAATGAGTTCACACTGCAGCTTCTCTTTCAAAGGGAATGTGAAGACCCATTCTCCTGCGCCCAGCTGCCTGCTTTAAGGAAGGAGCAGATGATGAGCCTTTGTCAAAAGCGACTGGAAACGGCTGACTAGTTCACAAGTTGTTAAGGAGCTGACAGACAGTGTCATTAAATAAGTCTTGTTTCTACAGGAAACGAGGTCAAAACCAACTGAGACAGTATAATGCTACAATGCTAAAGAACAAACTATATAGGTGGTTCCCCTCCACTTTACAACACTCCCCCAAACAGATACATTTTTGACACCTATAAAGCGTTCAACGGGAAATGAAAGTAAGCGTGCTTACCTGATGATTTAAGAATCTGTATAACTTGTCATTGAATGAAATTTTGTTTCATGGAAATGTTAATTTCTTTATATAAGAATCACAGGAGTACAATGTTTTATTTCTTATCAGGTACATAATGAAACGGCCAAAAAAGCCAAAGTCTCTGATAATAATACTGACAAAATCAAATAAAAACATGCTTCACTTCACTTACATAAATCCTTGTAATTCTCAGCCCACATGCAAGACAAGTTTTCAAAAGGTCTCTAGTTATACTGAATCACAGATATAATAGAAACCCCCTACTAGTAGTACCTTATCTCTGCAAATTTGAACATATTTTCCATCTATTGATGGGTAAAGCTGATTTTTACCTTCTGATTTTCCTGATCTAATTATGCTCTACTGAAAGCATAATTAAGTCCATGCCAAGATTTTCAAAAGCATCAATTAATTGATATTTTGGTTTGGGGGTGAGATGGAAGCTGACAGAGCTCCGTTTTTTATCTGTCATGCTTGGTAATGCTGTCTTGCTCATTACTAGTAGAGTCTGTTGACTTTCACTCTTGCGTAACCTTCAGAGATGGATTTCTAATGCAATAGCCACAGTGATTTCTTTACCACATCAAAGAGGTGATGACAGGACAATAAAGAGCAGAGATTTCTCTTGTCACAATAGAAGTTTAGGAAGAGCTGAGATGCTAATCAAGTGGAGAGAAAAGCTTGTTGGAAAACCTGTGTGCTTGGGAAGATGTGCATGGGGGGAAATGGAAGGATCTTGTAGAACTTACCTTATGTTGGAAACAGCTGCTCTAACAACAAGTCCTCTGGGGGGTTTCTAAACTGTGCACCAGGGCCCAAGGGCCAGGATTTTGGGGCCAGCCTGCTCAGCTATCCATCCTTTAAAAAGACTTAAAAAAGAAATACAGCTTCCTTTCAGCCCTTTTTGATCCTGTGATCTCTGGTTAAAGACATCCACCTTTTGCTGAATTTTATTTCTTTAGCTTGCATTTGTGAGCAAGAGATGTGAGGAAGCCAATTAATTCCTTCTCAGGGATGCAATAAACTACACCTCTCCTGGGACAAAAGGTTTAACCCAAAGTGAAACTGATTTTTATTAAATCTACTCCTCAGTTCCTAAAGCATGTCTCCTGTCTCAGGACAAAAACTTACTCGTAAGTATTTTGCCAAGTGTTAATAGTGCACACAGCATATCCAACATCTCACTCATCAGCATACCCATTCCATTAATATACATCCTAAAATAAAAACAGACTACAAAATTGCTTATTCTTGTTTTGGAATCTGTACTTGGTCCTGTTTGATTATGGATAAGAAATAGATTCTAGAAACAAAGGTCCCGAGTTCAGCTTTAAGGATACTGTTAGGAAAGGTATTGAAAGCCAAAATTTACTAATAAACAAGTTCCACCCATGTGGGATTCTTCCTAGATGGTTTGATAAAGTAATTTTGTATTTCTTAACCTTGGACGAAACTGGACCGTGTACACACAGGAAGCGGAATATACTTTGTAATACCCCTTACATATTACAGAATCCAGTCCATTACTTAAGAGCTTATAGAAATCTCATTATTGGTTCTTTTGTAACCTAAAGCAAGTCATTGAGGATGATGGACCATGGGTGAAGGATGACTGTGATTAAAAAAGAGGAAAAGGTGTGGAGATAGCAACAAAACAGCTCGAGCAGGGTTTGTTTCCTTTGTGATCAAAACAAAACAACAAAAAACCAAGAAGATTCCCCCTTGGGGATTAACACACCCTGGTACCCGCTAGTACCTCCCACTCTTACCACCCACACATGCAAACAAAAAACCTGTTTATATAACAACGATGGAAGGGGGAAAAAAAATCGCCCAGGATAGTAATGCCTTATATAAAGGAGATGCAACATTGAGAGACATTGTGTAGATGTAAAACGTTGCCTTTGAGCATGCCTGATGTCAAGAGATTGCTGGAAGTTCAAAAGCTTACACTCAGGAACTTACATGCATATGACCTTAAAAAGCTGGGAAAATATACTGATTTTTCAAATGCTTTCTTGGACCATGAAATGCCTTCCACAAAAGCTTCTTCACTTTGCATTGTTTCATTATTTGGTGTTGGTATCTGTGCAGCACCTGAAACGTTGAGGTTGATCAGCGAGTGCCCCAAGTAGGTGATATAGGAACAGTTGACTGTGAGGTACAATGTGACAAGCATAAGTGGTCTTAAATTAATTTCTCAAGTTATATTCCCTGGATTCTCAGGCTGAATGACTACAGACACTGACACAGGGTGCTAGGACTGGCTGGAAATATCTGTATCCCACCCTCTCCAGGCAGTGGCTTGGGAGATCTTTACAGAGAAACCTGGGGATCACAGAGGGAGGAATGTTCTTTCCAGATAACAAAGTGTTGTGGAGATACAAGGAATGGACAGGGACAGACTGAGACACTCTCTCACAGAACAGCCCCAAGAAGCTCAAGAACACACACATGGTTGCTGTGAAGCCATGTGTAGGCAGACAGCTTTGCGGCTGTGAGAAGATTAGCCAGGCTGAAGTTTCAGATAACTCTATGTGAGTCACAGAGATGGATGTATGGCAGCTCTTCAGACCACATGAATCAGCAGCAGCAACAGGGAAGCAGAAACTCAGACTGAAGTTCCTGGAGGAAGCAGAGTGCAGCATGATGCCAACTGAAATGGCTGCAAGTCTCAGCTCCTCACCATAAATTTGTCTTTCCATATTCTTCTTGCTAAGTGAATAAATACTAACTACCTGGTAGGCTGAGGGAAAAAACAGATGTTTTGGAAGAGAGGGAAATGGCAGAGCACATGCCAAAGCCTGTGCATGGCCAAATGCAAGGATACAGCTGAATAATTTCCAAAAAGACCGAGACGATCAGAAGAAGAGTCAAGGCTTTGCTGTGTTACATCTAGACTGCATATTCTCCCAAAAATCCAAAATACTTTGGGAGAGAGAAAGTCACCAGTCGAGAACAGATTAAATGTAACTTTGTGCTGAAGACACAGATGATATCTGCCCTGGAAATTTAGTTCTTCACCTTGCAGTTTTATACTAAAGGTATCTTGCTGAATGCTCTAGCTATCTATCTGAATCAATAGATCCTAAAGTGCAAAATGCTCCAGGCGCACCATACTGCTGGTTCCTGCTGCCTGCTCTTCTCCTTAAATGACGTTTTGCTTCCCAATTCAACATGCATCCCACAATGACAACTCTCTCAGACAATAGTCTCACAGAACTTCTGGCTTGGTTGCTTTCTAAAAGTGTTTTCTATGGAAAAATTAGCTGCCAGGAATGGCAAGAACTCTCCGGCTGAGACACTGATCATTGTAGGGAAATTTAATTTCCTGCTTTGCTGGTTAATGCCACAGTCCTAGCCACAACAAAAGTTAATTTCCTTTAAAAATAAATTAGAAAATAGTAATCCATGAGAGAGCTCATACATCTGTTGGCAGAAGAAACAGACCTGCATATCATGATAAATGAAGGGCTATTTACAGTTGTCTAGAACCCTATAAAACAGGATTTGAGTCACCACTGCATGCTTGCAAACAGCAAACTGTGAGAGGCAGTGTGTTGTTAACCATAATTCTGGGGAAAAAAAATCAGGTTTTATAGGGACTGTGGTAAAATAATGGAATATTGGTGAGGAAGATTATAAACACGCTCAAGTGACCTGCAGCTGAGGTTTAAAAGAACGCATATATCATACTAATTGTATTTTAGTGTGTTGGACAAGTAGAACATCCATGTTTCGATAACATAGGCCAATGACAGAGACTCAGACTGGATGGGCCCTCAGCTGGTTTCTGGTTTATCCTCATGTCCAACGACAGGTCAACACCAAATTCCCAGCAAGGTGCTTGGGGTTTTGCATCTTGAGTTTGCTGGGGTTTCTTGTTTGCTGCTGCTTCTTCTTTCCCATATATGAAGCCTCTCCAGCCTCCAGGGAAAGTATAAACCATAAACCACTACCCAATGGTCCAGCCAGTTATTAACCCATACAGAAGTCCACTCATCAAGACCGTAATGTCTCGAGTAGCATCTCAGAATGGTATGGCTAAAGTCAAGGCAGATGACACCCCTCTTTCACGAATCTAGTCAGTTCATCATAGAAGACAAACAGTCAAATATCATTTATCTTTGGTACATCCATGCTTGCTAATCCCAACCACCTTCTTCTATATGCTCCCAGAAACAACCTTTGCTAGAAATGATCTGTCTTTTGAAGACAGGTGGAATATTTGCCTTTCCTAAGTAATAAGGGATCTTCCTATATTTCTCTTCATATCCATTGACCTTTCAAACATGATAGTGCGTGATATCACTATGACATCAGCCAGAACACTTGGTTGCTTCCCTTCTGGTCCCATGCAGTTGTATGGGCTGAGATTTCTCAAGAGATCCATGACTCAATCTTCTTCCACTACTGGTGCTGAGGCAAAGAAAACATGGAATACCTCAGTCTCACCTGCATCTGCAGTCACCAAATCACCCACCTCATTCAGCAAGGCACCACATTATCTGTGTTTATTTATTTACTACTAATGTAGCAGTAAAAGGTCTTCTTTCTTCTCGTGATGTCCCTTGCTAACATCGACCTCAGGTGAGCTTTGTCTATCGTAACACCATCCCCACATGCCCCTGCAATGTTTCAAAATTCTTCTTTTGTAGCCTACCCCTGCATCTATTTCTTGTACACTGCTTTTTTGCACTGGAGCTCAATCATGGGTTATGTGGTTACTTAAGCCATATATTTACTTGTTTTCATGAGCACAAGGATGACATCTTCTTGTGCCAAGAGGAGGCTGTCCTTAAAGAACTGAGATGCTAGGTCTTTCAAGCCAAAGCAAATCAACACGTGCTAATTTTGTCAGGGCTTAAACTTCCAAAAATTTAGATATTTTCAGGCATTAACAGGGTAGTGACTCCAGCCCTGCTGGAAATTTTCTTATCATGCTATTTGAAAAATCTCTAGCCTTGCATGCAAAGTCTAATGCTATACACTTAAAACGTTGCTACAAGAGTCATTGACTGTCACATGTGCCTACACATTGGAGACATCTCAGCTGGTAGAAAGATGTCTTCAACATTTCCTGCTTCCAATGCATTGAGCTCATCACATAGCAGGGCAGATGACAGAAACAAGGGTGTGGATCTGAGACCCGTGATTATTAGCTGAGCGTGCTGGTGCAAAGCAATGAATTTCTGGGGCTTGAAACCAAGCTGAAGAAAAGGCAGGAATGAAGGATGAGGAAGTCATGTCTGTGGTGCAGCTGGAGCAACAGGTGTAATTGGTAGAGAACTGACTGGAAACCACTTCTCAATATCTTTCTGTTGTCACTACAGCTGTGAAACCCAGAGAGCTTATGGGGATTGCACTTTTCCACTAATATATGCACAATGGCTTAGGTGCTGCAGGTGAAAAAGGTTGGTGACAACAAAGTCCCCTTTCAGTTTGTTTTTACGCAAAGCAACACCAAAAAAATGAAGATATTTCCAAATAAAATAATTCTGTAGGCAGATCATTATGGGTGCACAGCTGAGACTGCAAACATTTGGAAAGGCTCTAGTCTGATCAGCCTTAACCCTCCCTCCTTTCTCTTATCTTCTCTCATTAATAAGCCTTATCATACAACTCTAATTGTGGGAATGAGTTTATTTTTTTCCTGCAGGACTGATTAACATTTATATTTAGTTTGCATCCAAAACACCCCAGTTACACTAACTACTGCAAAAGCGTATGAAGTAACTGCTATCTATATATGCGAGAGGACAGAGCACAAAGAAATTACAGGGGGCATTTACAACATAGAAGAAAATTATTTCTCTGAGAACAGTCACTTGGCATATTCCTTTCATCACTCTCTTTTAAAACCATCAATGTTTTCTATAAGATCTTCCTTGGGGACTAAGTGACATTGCAGTGCAGAAAGGAGAGCAAGGAAAGCAAGGGAGCCACAAGCATGGAAGGGACTGAGTAAGAAGGTCCAGATGTCACAGGACAGAAGGTAAATATAATGAGCCTCCAAATTTTAGAGCCCCCAGATGCTGAAGGCTATCACATTTTCAGGCTATCAAACAAGTGAGGCAGATGTTACTGGATTTGATCTCATCTTGGGCTCTTTTTTGCTTTCGGAAAGGAGCTTCAAAACCCTGGAAAAGGCTGCAGTCTTGTTCACTCAAAGTTTCTTCCAAGCCACTGCCATTCTTAGTGCAGAACAGAAAAAAAACAAATTTGCAAATAGCTTTATACTGTCTTGGAGGCTCTCTAAGGCATCCAAGGAAATGATCCATCAAAGAAATAAAATTGTTGTATGTGTACTGCAGGAAAAAATGTTTCCACTGGACAAACATGTTTGTTGTTTTAAAAGTCCAATCTGTCCTACAACTGACACCTAATCAACAGCAAAATAACCCATGACCAGGAAAATACCCGGCCACTACAGTTACAAGAATATATAGGTTAGCTATTGAACTGTACTATCGATGAAGGCAAGTCCAGGCTACAGGTTCTGGAACAACGCAAATAATCTGCCTGTGTTTTAAGCACTAATGAATTGGGAGACATGGCCCATGACCCACCTCCCGAAGCTCAGGTCTCACTGTGGCCCAGCTTCCACAAATGCAAGGATGCAGCATGGCTGTGGGGACACGGTTAGGTCTAGTGTCCATTACTACATGGGAGTCCATGCTATCAGCTAGAATTGAGTGAGTCAGACTTAAAATCATCACAGAAGCTATTCAAACAAGCAGTCCCACCGCAAAGTGCTATATCGCTTCCCCAAAAGCAATAGGTTGTCTTCTGGTAGGGTACCTCACTGCATCTTTATCGCTCAGGTACCTCCTTTTCCTGTCCTTGGTGTGCCGCAGATTGCTGGAAGCAAACAGAGCCACCCTACTCCCCCACATTTGATCATTCCTAATTACTTTCCCCCACTCATTAAACAAAATACTTTCTTCGGAAACCTGTGGGTTTTCCTGTATCAGAATTGCTTCTCCATTTCTGTCACGCACACACAAACATGCAAAATGTTCTTATATAACTGAGATGCAAAACACATTGTTCTTGAGCCAGTGTTTTCAAAAGCAATGTTTCCAAAGCCAGCACTTCCTGAAGCCAGTGCTTCCTGTGGGCTCCCAAGAAAAAAAGGTTTATGAAGTTGATTTCTGCAAAGCCTGATGTTCCAGTCAGTAAATTGTGTGCAACTATTGCTACATATTCCTGGCCTTCACTGTGCCATGCCCTCTCTGCAGAGCTCTGCACCACCAGTTGCCACTCTTAAACCAGAACACATCTCCCTTCTCCCCTCCTTGCAAAGTAACACAGCTGTAACTAACCTCAAGAGTTTCAGAACTGCCACAAGTCTCAAGTGCTACAACTAGCATCATCAGTCACATCCCCTGAATATCCTAGCACTGTATTTCCCCTCCTATGTGAAGTGTTTAATGGTGAATTAATTTACTGAATAGGCAGTAAAGTATGTATATATATATGTGTGTGTGTGTGTGTGTGTGTGTGTCAGAGTGTTAGGGGAAATTGGGGCAAGGTGGAGAAAGAGCAAAAGAGGAGGGAGGGAGGGAGAGAGGGAGGGAGGACAACTGGAATCATGACAAACCTGGGTCTGGTTCCTGCACTGGCTTCCCTGTGCACCCAGCTGCCATATTCCCTGCTCCTCAGAGCCCAGCTGTGAAGTGGGAAGCACACTTCAGCCAGGTGTTGCAAATATAAACACACTGGAAGATTGTGTGAAGTTGCACACCTACAGCAGTGAGCCATGTAAACAGATCAGGTAGGAAGGAACAGTATCTGTTCCTGTAAAATAGGATAAAGCTTAAGTACCGAACAGGGTGAGGCAGCTGGGGCGGGGAAACAGACCAGACAGGAATGGGGAGATTCCTACCAGGAATGAGATTCCTGGTTCATACAGGACTCTTGTCTGTTATTGTTTCCTTCTTTCCCAATCTGTGTTTGAAGCAGGAAGAGGGGAAATAGTATGTCATTCAGAACACAGTGCTAGACCCGGACTTACCACGTCTGCCTTTGATAAGGCTCCTGAACTTTCTAAGGCTTCACTTCCTCACCATGTCCTCAGCCATGGATGGTATTTAGCAGTGGTTCAGCACTGCTTTCACCTATCACACAGCAGGGCAAAACCCGTTCTCCACCAACCATACAGTACCTGTAAGACTTCACTAATCCAGCAGGTACATCTACTAACACTTCCTTCATTTTCTGGCCACCCCTTTCAGGCCAATATTTATTTCCATTTGCTCACCCTCAGCGATATTCTACTTTACTTCTCTAGCCATCTCTTTCCTGTTAAGGAGGGAATCCTAATTAATCCTCTCCTGAGAGTCTGCTGCTTTCAAAACCGCTCATTTGCACCAGGTTCACAATAACTGAATGGCGAGGCTTCGTCTTTGAAATCTGCCACTCAAACTGATAGCAGAGATTTCAGATATCACTGTGGCAAACAGCTAATATATAAAATGATGAGGAGATATATGTGGTATATACAAGGATGTCAGATTAGGTTTCTGGAAGCGAATCCCAAGAAAGGCCTTTTCAAATCATTGCACAAGCTTTTTTGCTTTCCTCATCCTACACAAGCCACCGATTGGGCAACACCCATACCAAGGGAGACACCTGAAGCCAGACAATCATTAAGCATGACACTGGGCGTGCCTTCATTAGAGTGCTAGGGGTGTTAGAGCCCCATTTAGAGAAAGATATAAGATAGCTGTTTATTTGTAAAACAGTGGAGCCCTTGCCACAGTCCTTGTCTAAAGTTTTCAACAGGGATGGTCAGGTGAGCGCTCAGGCTCCAAAAACAACCTCCATCCGCCTCTCACCACCACACCATGCCGTAAAGCCAGCCTTTTTCTAATCACCACAAGACTTTCTACTAATGATCGCACCAAGATTCAGAATCAGGACACTTCAAGACAGACAGAACATTCCCAGTTAGAACAGGTATTGCAGACAGACAACATTTAAGATTTGGGCTCTTTTGGCAAAAGCATACCCTTGGTTTTGTGGTTCATTCTTTAGGATGCTACGTGCCAGCTTTTCTACAAAACATTCACATAAATGAGATGCACTAGTTTCAAAGAGAACAGCTTGAGAAAATAGTAAGTGAACTGCCTTGGATTCTAAGCAGTACAAGGCTGGAGAGCAGGCACCAGCAAAGGGCAGACATCAGTTAAACTAACCTTGCAGTAATGTAAATATCAAGAAAAAACAGCTTCCCCCGCTTACATTTGCTTGGTTACACCTGTACAGCAATAAATGACATGTTAAAAACCACTCCACACACACTTTAAGTGGATAAAACAGCTTTTCGCTAGTGATTAAAACATTGTACAGCCAACTTCACCATTGGTTAAGCTTTGGAAGGAAACTACTACATTTCAGCATGCATATGTTTGATACGAACTAGAGTCTAGACCATGGGACCAACACTGTGTTGCATGAGCACTCACAACCCTCACTCCAGTTGAGGATTATAGAAAACAAACAATGTCAGGTCCCAAGATTGTAATCTTGACACATAAACCTAATCCATACAACCCATTCAATGGAGACTAAGACTGCCATGAAACTAGCTTAATAAGTCATGTTGCAACTGTGTTCAATATTGAGGCAATTAAGGTAAACAATTAAACCTTACCTTCATTCCTTTAGTAATTCCATTTTTCTTACAGATTCCACTTTTTAAGAGATTGTTCTGTTTCTGATGATGATGATGTAGATGTCCATTGCAGACAGCACTGGGATTAGCCATCTGTTTAAATTAGTCAGTTCTTAAGAGTGTCTCAGGTCTTTCTACAGTAAAAAAGGCAGTGGGACGAGAAGATAAAGTTCTTGGTTAAGGCCTGAAAGGTATCCAACTGGTCTGTCAGGATTTTCTGGGATGAGAGGAGGAACAATCTTTTGCAATATCTTCAAAACTTAAAACTGTTTCTTTCATACACCTTCAGCCGCAGCAAGCTAGAACGCAAAATACATAGCAGGAGGTGTGCTCTTAAAATCTCTGAAAAATACTGCTTGTTGCTCGCTATTGAATGAACACAGCTTCTGTGAGTCAACAAGAGGCTGCAGCTATCAAGAAGTGGGTGGATTCAGAGGTGGAGACACTTAAAGATATATTACCTCTCAAATGTCTCCCAGTGAGGAACAGCACATTTTTTCCTCCTGATGACACTCAACGTAGAGCTACATTACTCCATTTACAGTAATAAAATGTTTTGAAAATTTAAGCGAAGTAGTATTTAAAATTACACAGTTCATCCTGCTGTATTGGCTGAAAATAGTAGTATTTTGCTGAGTAGAACAGAACTTCTGTTTATTTTCTTTTTAAATCTCTTCTTATGTAGGTAGCATGATAGGCACAACATGAACCCTGCAAGGAAATGGAAAGCATTTTAGTATTAAAATGAAATTTTATCTAGAGCTAGAAACAACATATATGGCCTTATCCTACAGATGCGTACACATGTTTACTAGAGTGAACTGTCCCTTTAAACTCAGCTTGCCACTAATGGGATAAATGGCATGCTATTATAATTAATGAGAAAACCACGTTTATAAATTTAATTAATTTAGTTTTAAAACAAGTCAGGCTCTAATCACACGTGGAACTACTAAGCAGGACTAACATACCTCCTTGATTTTATAAACGAGAGTTTATTGATTGCGGAAATACGCACATGCATTATCTTTGCTGAATCAAATTCTCATGTTTTAGATTTTAGTGGCAAGACATTAAAGTATAAGCATCTCTGCCAGTCTTTGACAGAATTCCTTCCTCCCAAAATAATTAAAATTAGTGTGGAGACGGATTAAAGGAAAGCTGCATTATAATAACAATTTTGGAAAACAGTAACGATGAAAGGCTGGGAGAATAAAAACACTTGGAGTGTTTTAATTAGAAAAAATTACTATGTCATCTTGGCAGTGAAATGTAAGTGATATACCAAAAAAGCAGCCTATACCTTAAATATGTGAGTGCAGGAGATTAAATCCTAAATGAACTACCGTGAAAATACATAGGGAAACGCATTGGTTTTGAAAATTTTTCTCAGACATGTATTGAATTGGTAAAATGTATTTTTGGAAAACTTTTGGTCCTTACCTAAAAGAGACCTGAACTGAACTGTGTTTAAAATAAATATCTGTGCATCTTGTGCATTTCACCTCATTTCATACCACCCAGTGGTCTGCAGAGACTTCCATTAAGATCTGTAGAAAACCTCCATGATACACTATAGAGTAGCACAACTGAAAAAGCAGTCCATCTCTAACTAGATTTGATTTTTATACCCTTGGAATTAAGCCTTTTACTTACATATTCCAATTAACAGTTGTAGCAGTTTTGGTCAAGAAAATATTCCCTTAAACTGACTAAAATGACACAGAAACTGTAAAACACCAAAATGTTTTCCATCATAGTTATATCAGATTCACTATCAGAACTCAGCTTTCCTAGATTTTGCCTTTTTTGGTGTTTTTCCTAGGCAAGAAAGCCCCATTTCTGTATGAACTGGTCTTTTTTAGGCTTCATTACAGATTAATTGCGAATATATAGTGATAAGATAAATTGTTGGTCATGATAAGTGGCTAGGAGTTCATGTTTGCAAAGAAAAAGACTGGGATGAGGATAAACCATAAGTAGGCACAAAGAACGGTCAGTAATACTTCCCTGCATATCTGTCACCTATGCCACCAAGATAAACGGAATAAGGTAATGTAGAACACACTCTCTGCACCTGCCAATCCCCTCCAACCAAGAAGCATTCTGCATTTGAGAATTATTTCCTTGATTGTCACAGCAAATCAAACACCTGTAAAACATACCGTCTGCTCAGTCACTGATCATCTTGACCCCATTGTGATAAAGACAAGAAAAAGTACCAGAGTAGCGTTCTTCCCCGTAACAGCTTCCAGCGTCTCAGCTTCCCAGACTCAGCACCTACCAGGGCACAAAATGATATAATTATCATCTCATGTGTGTCTTCTTTTTTCTTTTCCCCTCCCCAATTAGGCTTATGGAGGAGTGTAATCTCTGATTAGATAACAATTCAGATGTGAAAAATTTCATCTCCCAGTCTGTAAGTCTGCGCTTGTTATCTATTTCAAGGCCCAAGAAATACCAGTGTCCTTGCATTAATAAAATCGTGAATTAAATATGCTGTATTAGTTTTAGTTTTCAATGTCTCTAACATTTAAGATTGCAAACAAGCAGTGCATAAAAAGACTACATTTAAATATGAATTTAAATGAGCAATTTTAAAAACGTCTAAGAAAATTTGTCCTTTCCAGTTTCTTTTAACCGTGTTCTAAAAGCCAGAGCTAACAAAACAAATATTACTAGGGGCTGAGTAAAATTACTGCCATGATTCCATTCAGAGCAAATGATTTATAGAAGGGATGAGACTCGCCAAATATACACAGATGATCTGTAAACAGGATGTAGTATTTCTCCTGCAGAAAAAAAAAAGACAACAAAACAACCACCTTTGAATTCTGCCCTTCAGAACTTCATCTTATTCAAAGCCATCTGTTACCCAGGCTTCTATATCCATATCTATCATGCTACTGATTAGCTGCATCTACAGCTATTACTCAAAAATATGAGAGTCTGTGCTGCCTGGACACTGGGAGAATGACGCAATAATTGTGTACTTTGCAACACCAAAGCAACCAACAGCAATACCCTGTCTCTTTTTACCATTCTGGGAAGCAGGAGGGAAAAATTTACTATGCTGACTGTACAAGAACAGTGTGTATTTAACAGCAGGGGATCCCAATCCTACTAAGATTATATGTGCACTTCAGTGGCTTGGCTATTGGTTGAAGTAACAAAAGTTGCCCTTTGTACACTGGCAAGAAGATGGTGAATTTCTAAGGTTACTAGCAGACCACACACCATGTTCTACATAGATGCTAGTAAAGTTCGTAAGATGTGGCTACAATTACTGCAAAACTGTAGGAAAACCATCAACGAATTCCCAGGATCTAGGTTTTATTCCTTGCTTTGTCATTATAATTTTAATGCCATTTGGTCTTTGCTGACTCACCTGTTGAAATCAGGATAAATAAATCCTTTGTAAGTGCTCTGAGATGAATTGCTGAGGAGTGTGGTGCAAAAGTGAAGTAAAATATCTGAAGTTGATAAGCCAAGGTTTATCAACAGAGCAGAGACAAAAGAGGGGGCTAGGGGTCTGGCTAAACAGTCTCTCAATATCTGAAGAAAATCACTTTTCTGCTATGCACTACCATTGTTGTACAGCATAGGTTAAAAGGTTGACCTCTGCTGTTTAATTCAAGAAATGGGGACAAAAACATCTCACCTGCCATTAGATTTTTGGCCCAGTCAGACCATTTAGTGTCATTAGAGTGGCCACCAGGTCCCTATTAATAACAGCACTACTGGATTACCTACCAATAAAAAAAAAGTACATGATGCAAGAAAGAGTGAGAGCTGATCCCAGAAAACTGTAATGTCAGAAGGACTTCCACAGTATTTCTACTCATCCCAGAGAACAGTTATGGCATAGTTGTGAAATGGTCTTGCAATTTCGTTGCAAGATCTTGATAATTTCAGCCCATGACAGATGTAAATTTACGTGTCACATGAAACAATAGGTTTCAACACAAAGACATTTACTAGCTTTATGCTTATTTTCTCTAGACAGACATCAATGTCAAACAGGAGCTGAAATAAATTGTGAGTCTAACTCTATTCCTTTGTTAAAAGTCATGGTTTAAATTATCTGCAAGAGCATGCCCTGGTAGTGGAATATACAGTTATTCTTCTTGCCCTCCCTATCGCTTCTCTTAGAACAGAAGTCCATCTTATCAATTCTGCATACCATTGATGACTGCTCTGATTAGGATTCCAGCATGTTTGGTACCTCTAGACACATGGATATCAGTTACAACTCATACCTCAGATACGTAAATGACTTACGATATAGCTACAGCAGTGAGGCTGAACTAAATGAACAAATAGAGAGACACGGTAACAACAAAGCAACAAAAGCAACAGCAAGTACCAGGTATCAGCTGGCCAGTCATCTCCCTGGGTGTCTTTCCAGTTTTGTCCAGACTTTACAAGCACTGGCTGTAGGCTAAACTTCCTAAATGTTCACATGGAAGAACCACATTTGCTGCTTTAAACTCTACCTAGCCAATACATATGTGGGAAAGATCAGGGATATCGCCCTACACCTGGGTGTAAAACCGCGCACCAATGCTGATGGCTAGCCTCAAGTGCCATTGCACAACTGCCCCTTGAAGGATATATAAAATGCTTCGAAACTGGTCAGGAAATAATCCTAGAGCATCTCGGAAGCAAACCCCATGGTATAGGCAGATGTACACAACCAGCATTGCAACAGAAAGGATGTGGTACAACAGGCACAGCTCCTCTGGCTCTGGCAGAGCCACGCATCATCCACAGAGCCCCGGGGCTGGCAGGGCTGCCGGCTTCCACGTCTGTGCTCCAGGAACTGGAGAGGAGAGAAGGGCACAAACAGGCTCCCCAGGGTTGAGGTTGAGGGGGCTATCTACTCTACTTTGAGTCACATCAGATATTAGTGGCTGGGAAGATCAACCACAGGGAAAATTAGCACATTTTACAGCTTTGCTGGGTTGTATGAAATTATAGAAGAGAGGGTCTGAGATCTCCGGAACACGAAGATCCTGCCAGCAGGGTAGTCTTGCACTGCTTAAAAACTAAATTTTCTGGAACTCACTGCAAAATGCTCACACTCTGGCCAGAGCCGTGAGAACAGGTGTAAGGAGCCATGTCCAGCTGTGAAAGCTGAGCCAGCAATAGGAACCAGGGACAGGGGGCTGGCAAGGACTTGGAGGGACTGCAAGAACTCACAGCTACTGCACCGCAGGCTGCTGTTGGACAGACCCATTAGACTAACACAGTCACTTGACTGCTCATTATCAAAACACTTCTGGGTTGTACAAATGACTACTGTGTCCTAGGAAGCAACGTTTTTTCCTTCAACTTCCGCTTTACAGACACATATCGAGTTGCAATGATTTTTCCTCAATGTTGCTCCTGTGGTAAGGGACCTGGAGGTTGCCATTCTGCTGCCAGAGGTCCCTCCTCCACACCCCTCAGACTGGAACTGAATCTTAAAAGCAGATGGAGGCCTCTTTAAGGGCTGGTAGATGGAGAAGTGTTGCTTCATAGCTCAAAATGTGACTCTGTTGTGAACTACAAGGGTGCAAAAAATTTCTCAGGGGTCACAGATACGGGTACCTAAGGAAAGAAAGCCCATTGTACAACCTTGTGCAGTCTTTGCACGTGGATTCATACATTTGAGGGGTCTACAAAAGATTGAAAATTTCATTTGATACACTATGAAGCTACAGCATCCCATGCAACTGTTGCATCAAAAAAAAATTAACTCTCTTTCTTTTTCCCCCCTCAAGTGAGCCTTAAAAATTTGTTATTTAGTATAGCAACAGCCCAGATGGATTGATTGATTTTTTTAATCACAGAGGTGGGACATTTCTAATCTACTTTAAGGCTCATACCGCAAGGAGTGGCCCCACAGCACAATTTGGTGGGAAGTCACATGCACACAGGTACATGAAGAGAGCAATTCCACAAAGAAAATACAAAATTCCACTTATTTTTTGAGCAGTTGGTATTGTCTGCCCCCTCCCCTCAATCTGATCTCCTGTCTCTAAAACAAAAAAAAATTGTCTATGAGCCCTCCAAAATGCAGCTCTGGGCAGTCCAAAACAGGTGTCACCTTTGAAACTTGACACATCTCATTAATCCTCTCCAGTTCTTTCTTCGATGGATGGCCCAAAGGAAGCTTTTGGGAAACAGCATGAAGCAGGCAGAGACTTGATCTTTTGCATTTTCCATCTAAATTTCATCTGTATTGCTTTATCATCGCAATCTATTGTTTCTTGCTTCCCTCCCTTTCAACACATTTTTGTGGATAGGCTCTCAGTAATGCACAAAGAGCTTTTGGCTTTCATCCATCCTGCTTGCCCACAAAATCATCAGTGGGCTCAGAAAAGAAAATACAAACAAACACAGAGCAGCCACTGAAAATTTCAAGAACTCATATTGGATGGCACTAATAAAAAAACATTTGCACGGGTATAAGAAAGCGAAGGAATTTCCGGTTATGATCACAAGCCAGCAGCAAAGCAGTGATATACATGATTTTGTATTGGGAATCAAAGGTTTACTTTGATGTGAGTAAAGCCACTGAACTGGTCAGAGTGTGAAACCTACAGTACACAGGCACAAATCAATACACCCGTTAAAAGACATGGAGAACCAGGCGCCCTGTATGAACACTTGTTAGACCACCCAGGCTGGCAGTTCCATATGCTTTCAAAAACTTCCCTTCAGGGTTATAACTCCTATGAAGACAGCAGTGAATTCAGTTTAACAACTTGTTTACACTGACTATGTTCATCGAGGGATTAGAAACTGTTTTACAACCATACAACCCTTCTTATCTCAAAAACTGTTGGCTGAACGGACAGAAGTGTGAGTGAAATAAAAGAATTTTTGACAAAACCACTGCTGAGTGATGGAGTGCCAGTCATTTAAATGAAGATACGTTTCTGCTAATTGTTTGCTTGGAGGAGAGAAAGGGAAGTTTCCTCACACCTACATGGAAGGATATGTTTTCAAAGGGAAGCTCAAACATTGCTGACTAGTGTAGATGCTCTATTTATGCTGCTTGCACACCGCTGGTGCAGAACATGTTCCGCGTTTGGCTTCCCACCAGCTCTATGTCTTTTGTTTCAAGTTTGTTGTAGGATCTCCAGAACAAGGCTCTTGTTTTACGTATCAAACGTAATGAAGCTCCAGTCACAGCTTCAAGTGGTTCTATAACACTGGAAACAAATTATCTTTTCCTGAAAAGGAGAATAAACCACAGCAGAGAATTTTGCTGTTGGATATTGGTGCAACCAGGACTAGTTACGTGCACTAGTGAAGTTAATTCAAAGCCAACAGCACCGCATGAATTGCCAGACCATCACTGGTAACCCAAGTACCCTCCATCGCAGCAAACACATCTAAAAACCTCCAACTAAACACAGTTTATGCTTCTCATTTTAATGTTGTGTTCTATTAAACTCTCCCTGGATGTGCTAAGCATTAATGTTTCAGTGTTATAGGGAGGTTATTGAAACCTTAATGTGCATTTCTCTGAGCAATAATAGTAGCTAAAAGGAGATGCATGAACTAAGCGCAGCTGTTTTCCTAATTTGATTTATGTACAACACTACTGTGTGGCTGAATGCCAGACCATGTGATCATTGGATAGAAAGATCTTTGCTTAGGTGTCTTGTTTCTGTCATTTTTGCTTTTACCACTTTCATATGTAGCTGTTAAAAAGAGAATGCAACATATTTCTTGCCAGCCAGAGATGTCATTCCTTCCTCAATTAGAGCTGAAGTCTCCTTCTACTCCTGCACTGTAATAATACATTATTTAAGTCAATATGTCAGTGGAGTAAGAGCAGCATAGGTTACCACTTGTGGCAGACATCTCCAATTTCTAATGATTTTCTAATCCTAACTTTTGTCAACAGTGTGTCAGCAACTAGCATAAGTTTTGGTGGATTTCTGAAAAACACTTCAGATTATTAAATCCACAGACCATTTAGACTAGTAAAAGATGACAGATTGGCCTATTATAACTAGACCTAAGTTTCACATATCGGCATGCACACATCACTTTGGATGTTATTCTTGAACTATATAAGGAAACCACATAGTTCAAATCTTCATTTTATTTTCCAGAGCCATTAATGATGAAATCTACTGTTCAGGCCACAGTTTTGATAAAATTAATAAACTATTCTCTGCTTTTTTCCTGTTTAGAATCAGAAGTACATATCTTCATAGCCTAAGTCTGCATTAGCTCAGTTATGTAAATAAAGGAGGCTGTAGGTTTTGAGTAGAAAAACACTTTAGGCTTCCAGGTAGCCAAGTTTCTACTAGTTAATCAGATGTATTATGTTATGAGGGAAAAGCATCATGGTTCAGGATACCTCAGTTACCATGATTAGTAGTTTGGTGTGTTTTCTTGGCATGTGATGCTTACAGATATTTTTGGAGGTCAATTCATGTTGTAGGGCTGTACTTGCCTGGACTGTCTAGATCTATTGGAACTTCAGGAAAGGTCCTCTGCTGTTTCACTGTCACTACCATTATTTTCATAGCCCCTTTTGTTTCTTCAAACATCCACAAGTTGAAAATTAAAAAATCATTTTCTTCGTATGGTCTAAAAAGTTTGCATGTACCCACTGATTCGGGACATTTCTCTTAAGAAATTAGACTTCTAAATCCTCCTTTCTTTCCCTTTTGTTTATTTTACCATAAAATTTAAATCCTCAAACCACCTGTTCTCTATATTAACAGTCTGCTGTTATCATAACCTGATCTACTGGAAATTCAGTCATGAGTGCACCTGCCTCTGAAAATAAGTACTTATTTTTTGTCGTTATGTAGATTACAAAATTATTTTAGAATTGTTTTCATGATTTACTGGATACAGCCAATATCAATTACTGCAATATCATGAAACAAATTCAAAATAATAATGATTTGAGACCTTCTTTCCAAAAGTTTTGGATGTATTTCAGTCATATTTTCAAGTACTAATACAAATTCTTCTGTTATTGAAAGCTGGGAATCTGTCCTGACAGAAAATGAGATTGTAACAGCCCCAAATTACCTGTGTTATAAACACAGACTCTGCTGCAATATTCTCAGCCCTGTAGGGTTTGCAGGGGATGTTTTCCAACTTCTTAATTTCAAAGAATTCTGCTAACTCTTGAATGCAGAGAGAAGCCAGCACAAACATTTTTCTAATATATTTTCAGATGGGCATATGGAACTCACATCAGGTAATAAAAGGAAATACAGAATAAGCTACTTTGCTTGTAGGGAGAAAGTATCAGAAATTACCTATTCACACCCTTAGCACAAGAATAACAAATTTACCCTTTTCCACGCATTGTACAGAACACTCCCATTCCTTCCAAACTATAATTATGACCTTCATGAAAACAATGTGTTCATCACAGCACAGAAGAAACTTCATAAAGACTCATAGCAATAAATATCTTATACAAGTGTTTGGTGTTCTAGAACAACCTGTACCACAGGCCTGACTAGAAAAAGCCCAACAAGTTTCCTTTTTTTGTGGAACAACAAAATTTGCTTTTCTTTAGTTACAAATCCTGTGTCTCCTTGTTCTTTCATGATGCACAGTAAGATGATAGGAAAATGGTTGCAAGTCATAATCATATAAATATACTCTCCCTTTGGTTTCTTAAGCAATATTACCAGAACTTGTTCTCTGAGTGTCTGCAGATGTCAATCCAATGTCAGTACTCATAACATTAGGAACTTTTTTGGATTACTGATATATGGCACACACATCTGGTTAGGAATCTGTACCCAAACCCAGGACATTTGCGGCACCTGACGTTTCAGTCTGCTTGCAAGGATTAAGATTATAAATTGCACAGTTGAAACAGCTCTGTTCCTATCTTATGATTCAAAAATAAAAAATATCTGACTGGAATGTCATGGTCAGACAAACCCAACAGTAATATGGAAAATTGGACCTAGACAATAACAGTGCAGTAACCAAGAGCCTGCTGCAAAAATACAGCAGTAAGTACGAGTAAGCCTAGCACAGCCTTTTGCTCGAGCTTCTCCCACTTACATGTATCAGGCCATTACGACATTCTTAACTAGTATTTGATCGTAAGTCAAATCTGCAATTCTTACTCCTTAAATGAAAAACTTCTTCATGTAGCTAGACCTAGTGAAGTCAACAGAATTACTCACCCAAGCCAAAGGCTGAAAGAACTTTACAAGCACCAGGTAGAGGCAAAACCTCTTTCTTGGGGCATTTTTCTACTGACCTCTTTCACCAGCGTTGTGATCTGTAGCCATGTAACCTCTATAGTTGTCCGAGGCAGATTTCAATCTTCTTTTCTGAGACCTCCTGCCAGTCAGGCTAATTTGTTTGCTGGGCTCCATAATTTGGAGCGAGCCCGTGTGGTATTGTCATCATTTCCAATCACTGACGTGATGAATGGAGCAGGGACAGCTCTGTGCCATCTGTTCCTTCTCTGTGTCATCACCACATCAATTCAAATGTCGTTCTTGGCTACAAACATCTGGAACATTAAGACAATGGATACTTAACTGGGAAGACAAATCTCCCTAGTATTGCTAATAAAACTGAATGAAAAGACACAGCTTTAACCTATATTTAATGATAAAATGTCAGTCTCTGAACAGGAAATTAAGAAGTGATTTCACACAAAGCTTAAAGGTTATTGTTCATTGTTCTTGTAACATAATCATTCAGTGCTTCTGGAAGCATGAGATTTATACAGGCCCAGAGGAGAACTAGGAATTCTATGCAGTCACAAAAAAGGAAAAAAAAAAAAAAGAGAAAAAGAAAAGGAAAAAAGGTACCATTGCAAAATACATTTTAAAATCTAACAAGTGGCTCCATTTTGCAATTCATACTCATTTAATGAGGTCAACAGCCCTACTCATCCAGGTAGCACTTATGCTTCAACACCTTTGCATTAGCGTTATTAAACTTAGCGACCTGATACAGTAGATTATTTGCCTTCCCCATTGCCAGTGACAAATCATTTCAAGACTTGACACAGAACTAGATTATTGCGTTAAATGTGACTCCATACGTGGGCTATCTATAGTCTTGTTTCCTGTAGTCATTGCCTATAGTTTTGTTATTCATCATTACAGTTCTGTCCATCCTATCTTTTAGAAAAATACAGCTTGAGAGAGAGGAAAAAAATCTGTGCTTATTACCAGTTATTATGGTAAAGAGCTGGTAAACACGTTTCTTTATAAAAACTAAACATTTTTCATTCAGTTGCTTCATGATAATTTACTATGGTTGACATTAGTTATTTTTACCCTACACTGTTGAACTGATGGAGGAAAACAAATTATTGTTCACTTTACCTACTTACTGTAAACTTTTCAAAATGTTTTCCAGATCTATTTACTTCTGTTTTCACTTGTGCAGATTTTCTGTTGACTTTTGAGAGTTTTGCTCCATCTACGGTGCTTTGCAGACTTAGTTGTAATTCTTTCTCAATTTCATGCCTTGCTGAAGTCAATAGAGCTCTGAAGAGGTACCAAGGGTCAGATGGGAGGAAAAAGGGTGAGAATTTTAAAATTCACCCTAGAAACTGGTCCCGAATGCAGGAAAGGCAACATTACAAAATTATGCCAAGAATTTTTAAAATCCACAAAGTTCTGAGCCAGATATGTTTTTCAGGTTTGTTTAAACCTCATATTTAATTGCACTACATAATTTTGTTAATAAAATAAAATGCTGTTGTTCCTTACCTGGGATTATTTGTATTTAAGATTTAGTGCACAAGTCTGAAACACTCTGCATTTGCTACAGAAGCTTTAGGAAAATACTCGGGTATTCCAAAAACACTCCTGTGTTTCTGATTATGCAGCATTTTGTAATATTTACTATCATCTGAGCGTCAGTGTTTCTTCCATTAAAACCCAGTTAACAAACAGTATTTTTCATTTTCAGCTGACTTGAATTTTATTTTCATAGCTTAGTTACAGTTAAGAAGCAGTTCATTTTACTATTTCTGATGTCCAGGGAACTAAAATCATATTTAATATAATTTTCCTATGTTCCAATATTTCTTTTGGGTCAAACCCAAAATTGTTTAGTAAGTTTTTTCCTGAACAAACACTTAAACCTATTCTAGATACCATTTTTTTCCTTACCTTTTGGATTTTTCTCTAGAGGGAGAAGATCCAATCTGCCACATTCATAACAGACTAACAGTGGCATGAAACCACTACACTCACTCTCTTTCACTCTTCCACACTATAGCCAAATAAAATGTTATTCATGTTCCTGTAAGTGAAATTTTTCAGTGAAACAGGTGCAGAAAGATAAAGAAGTAAGTACTGGTTTGGGAAAATAAATTCGGAATTTCTTGAACCTTCTGTTCCTTGGAGTTTTGTTGTACTTTCAATTTTTAGCGTTTATAACATTTTTTTTAAAATAAAAATGTTGTAAAATCAGTCATAAATCCACAAAATGTAGCCTTTGAAATTTCATTCTCTTTAACTGAAGACTATTTACATATTTTTCTGTGGCCTGTTAATGTTGGGCTCAAATGAGACATTACAATAATACATTGCAAGGTGTAGGCTCTTTGCTGTAGCTGTCCTAGTCCTCACTCTTAGCAGCTTAAGCTTCATAACCAGTAGGATTAATGTCAAACAGATCTCAACAAGGCACAAGCATTAACCAAAATCTGGACTAGTATATAGCTTGGTATTAACTATTCCACTCATTCCAGTCTTTTGGCAAGTGCTGAGTTATCAAAACCAGAACAAACATGAAGTGGAGTTTTCCTTGGCACACTATATGGTGTGAAGATATTAGTGCAAGCACGTATTCTGTGTTCGTTAGCTTTTGACAGTTCCCAGAAACTTCTTATCTAGTAAGATGTCAGAGACATGAAAGCTCACGTTCATCTTAATCAAAACCCTCTTATGTAAAACTGGAGGACTAAAGGACTTAAAAACTGCTCAGATGAATGAGCGTGTGCTGACCTCTAATGGCTGCGAATGTGTATGATACAGTCCTGCAATTCTTGGTGCTGCCTTAGGAGGAATGAGAGCTCCAGTGCTCTAATTGAAATAATGTTGACATGACAAGAAAAAAAACTCTTGACATGAAAACCGAATGATTTAGAAGGGAGTAATGGGGTTACTTTTGCTTTGCACTGTCATTTTCTTATGGAAGCATGGTGAAAACGTGTACAAGCCAAGTGCTTGCAAAAAGGAATGATTTCTGATGGAAAGCTTGTTTTTCAAATCTTTCAGCTGTTCGGAAATTTCAAGAAAAAGGTTTATTAAATCACCTGCCCACCTTATTCTTTCTTTATAAATGAGATTATCTTTCTGATTAGAGGGCAGAAAACACACGAAACATGAAAAAAATTACTGCCAACATTTTCATGGCTGTTGAGTTCACAATGTATCACATAAAAGACTCGATTCCTAGCACTTCTAAACTGGGAGGAGCACATGAACTTGAATCACTGTCAGTATGGTAGAAACTGTCTTGTGATCTTCGGAGTGGGCCTACTGGGATCACCAAAATGTTGGCGGAGTGGGGCTAGGGTAGCAGAGGCAGAGAGAAGCCACCTTCATTCTGGCAAAATTTTCTCCTGAGGGAGAAAATAACTTCTTAATAAAATAAATAAATACATACATAAAATAACTTATAACTTCTACTTGTGTTACCTCGAATAGACAGACAAGTTCATGCAGGTATAATGGTGGATGTGATCCAGCCTGTTTTACTGAAACACTTCAGATGGCATCAAGAGCTTGTTAGAGTGCTCAGAACCAACAGTGAACCACTTGAAGTCTTGAAGCAGCCTACTTGACTACTGGCCTGTGACCAGTGTCACTTCTGTGCCTCATCTCTGCTCCATATTCAATACCCCAATACATACTGGCTGCCCGAGGAAATCTGTTCAATCCCTGAAAAAAACAAAAAGTGACCTCTATCAAAGTCCTCAATACTTATAATACATTGCTCCTGAATATTCAGCACCACTGTGTTTGCAGAGATACAGTAATACGGCATTGGAGCCAAGTAATGGTTCATAGCTGATTCCACTAAACTCATCCTCTGGCATAGCTGGGATTCAGTGTAGAAACCAGGAGCTCCCTCATGCTGAGTTAAATGTGCATGTTCATCACACATTTCCTCCTGCCGTTTGGGTTTTCACAGAAGATAGCACCAGAGAGAGGTGGAAAAAAAGCCAAACTTTTGGCCTCTATAATAAATTTGAAAATTATTTCATCTTAAAGTTGAGTCCAAAGTCATTGAATTCAAGAGAAAGATTCCCATTTGCTTTGGTAGGCACTGAATCAGGTCCTAGGAGCTCAAAAGCACAGAACACGGGAACCTGAAACCAGCTACAGAATTTCCATCTTGTTGGATGGCCTAACTTTTCAAAATTTTATTTTGCCCTAACTTTGGAGAAAAGTTCATAATTTTGAAACACTTAAAAAGACCTGCAATTCTGAAATGCCTTTGAAAATTTGATATTAAACCTGAAAATATAGCATAATATCCTGTCAAAAGAAGAGGAAATGAGAAAGCCAAAAGTAAAACATAAAATGCAAACAAATCAGTTCATTGATTTTTTTGGAAACATTTACAAACATATCTGTCAACGGTATAGTTGGGATGGAAATAGCCCTGCAAAAAATTATTTTGATGAAACGACATTTTTCCAAAGGAAATATAAAGGCAGCAGTCTTGGCACAGCAATCCCGATACCCCAGACATTGCCAAAAGCCTTTCCTGAACTACACGGGTTCAGTTCCTCTGCAGGGAAGGGGCAAGGAGGATTTTATGCCAACCTCTTGTTGACAAAGCAAGACCAAGAAGGGACTTCCAGTGTTTGTTTTCAATTAGAGGAGCCTCATTACTGCACAATCTGACTGCATATGAAGAGAGAGACATTAAAGGGTAAACTTGCCAGGCAGGATTCTGAATCCTTCTGGAAAACTCTTGCCAGTCACAGCTGCAACCTGATTTGAAAAAAATCCCTCTTACTTATCAGCACCTTAAGTGGTCATTGAAGAAAAACAAACTTTGGAGGAAGAACTCCCAGCAAAGTCACAGCATCTTCTCTGCACCTGTTTTCACCTTCTTCAGGGCTTTTCATGCTGCCAGAGAAGCAAGCTGTGGCAAAATCAAGAACCTTGCTTGTCTGATATATCAGGAACTTTTGTAGCATGCTGCTATATGTAGTACTTGTGAGCTTTAAATACAAGCATGATTCCCTGTGAGAAAGGACAGAATAAATGGTCATGAAAGAACATGCTCTTATCTTACACAACTTCGATTTTTTGAGAGGCAGCTCATATTACGTGCTATGAATTGAGTGAGAAAATCCAGCTGGCTTAGTACAGCACAGCAGTTGGGTGAAGACTAAAATCAACAGGAAAAGTACTCAGTACTAGAAATTCAAGTGTATGTCTTAAATTATTAGAACATCCTTAATACTCAAAATGATTTGTACCATCTAAAAAATTAATAAACATCTTGGGTCCAATAATGGCCCATTCAAATGACTTTTACAGCAAAGTGTCGCAAATGTGTTACAGAACCCACAATTCATCGCTCGTTTTCCATGATAATCACACACTTAGCATGAAAACTGGCCAATTTATCAAAAAATTGATTATGTTTGTGAGCATTATGATAAATACAGCTTCTGCTCACTTGAACTTCTCTTTCTGAACTGCCACTGTTAGCACAGATTAATGTAGCAGGCTTTTCTAATCTATTTTGGAAGGACTGGACCCTCATCAACTTTTTCACCCTACTTAGTAGACAGAAAAATCTTGCTAGTAATCTATTTTCTAGAAATACTTTGGAGTATTTGACTTCAAACACCTCAGGCACTTTCTTGACCTCAAAAATACAGTCAACCTTGTGTTATTATAAAGTGAAGCTATGTGCTAGAAAGTTCTTTATAATACTATGGCTCTCTTCTGGGCACTTGATGCAACTTAACCCAAATGTGATTGTTTGGGGGCTATTTCAAGAGAAGAATGGGTAGACAGATTAATTTCTAGTAAAATAGATCAGAGATGTTTCCACATGAGGAATACTAAGAGATATAAATCAGTGTTAGTACCTAAAATAACCCAAACTAACCTCTTTAATAGTATAGTCAGGAAATTCTGGGTGGGAATGAAAAAAAGTTTTGCTTTGTTTTTAAATAAGAATGCCATACAGATTTTTTGCCATTACACAGTGAAATGAAGAAGCTGAGTGGGACAGGAATAGAGTCAGGATCCCAGCCTATTAATTCACATTTGACAGAGAATAGAAACAATTAAATGAGAATCATGGGAAACTGAGTTTGTCTGTATACGTGCAGTGAAGTCAGAAAATCTCAGGCTGCCACTCTGGGGTGGAAGGATACATTGTGCAGAGATATCCTATGTTAATCACACCTGCTTCTGAGAGAGCAGATGACAGTGGCACAGGAAGCCCACAGCTGGATAAGCACTTTACAAGTAGCTAAATCTGAGCAGGTACATCTGGTAAGGAGAACAGCAAAATGCCACACATCAGTGAATCAAATTGAAATATACAACTGAGTAATGCATCAGCAGAAGAAGGAGGATTGCTTGCCTGTGGGAAAAGGTAAATTACTTCCAAGGTGAGTATTTTACCATCAGTGTTGTGATCTCCATACTAGCATAAGCTAGGAATGCTGCAGTTAAAACAATCCAGTCATTGCTCAAGATCTGATGTGTTTTAGCTGCAGTAATTAGCACACATGAGGTTGTGTGAGGTATTAAAAAAAAAAAAAAAGAAAGAAAAAATAGACAGCTACATCAGATACAAACTGTGAGATAAATTTAGCTAAGTCAGCCTTAGGCAGATGTATAGCACTGATCTTGTAAAGTGAATTGTCTCACCTTCACTATGTTTCACCTCAGGAAAACTAAGGTGTATTAGTTACCTGAGGTTAGAAGAAAAAAAAAAAAGAAAGAAAAGCTGCTTCAGCCACAGTGAAGACAAATAGTCAGTTTTATTTACTGTAAGGTAAGCAGAAAGGTTGTGACTAGATAAGAACATAGCACTGTCTTTACATACTTAGCCTGAGGCAACTACCTAAAGTGTCACCTTCCCCTTCGGTATTTGTAGTGACATAATCCACATTTGTTATCTTCCTCAGACAAACTCATCTGTCTTGAGCAATGAAGGCAAAACCTTATTCTATTTTGGTTTTGAGGTCAAAGGCAAAGTTTGGAGAAGGTTCTTAACAGAACCAAACATATCCAGAATTGCTGGGAAGCTGTTCTTTTCTATTAAAAAAACGGTTTTGTTTTTGCTCCCAGATTTCTCAGGGTTTTTCTTTTGCTTTCAGCCAATATAATGTAGCTATTATCGTCCATTCAATCTGTTTTACCTTTCCCTTGCCTTCAACACAAACAATCAATTCCTGTTCATGTATCCCACTCCAGATTGCTTCTGAGAATGAAGTTATTTATGCAGAATACAAACTTGTACCTTCCTCTGGGGTTAGGGATCAATCCCTCTTCCCCAGGAGTTTGTGGGAGTGAACACCTCCAAAGAGCAGCAGTCAGCAATTTCAAAACCAGGTCATTTAGACTGAAGGGAAAAATGCAGGCTTTATAGATTAAAATGGAGGCAAAGTCATGAAATTCATATTAAATATAACATAAAACCAGAACCAGACTAGAGCTTTTCTGCTACAATGTGCTGACTAAGCAAGAAAAAACCCCTTACATAGCAGAAAGGGCAGCTTCTCTTAAAAATAGCGCACAATCTGTCAGGCATCTCCCCTGAAGCTCTGCAGCCTTTTTCTTCTATATTTTTAGCGGCCTTATGTGCAGGTAAGAAGACTCTTTATTAGCAAGTGGAGCATGAGAATTACACCTAACAGTTGCATATATGGAGACTGGAATGCCTTTCCGATGAAATTGTTCATTGATTGTGGACTGAGACCACAAGACTTGCCTCCTATACATACTGCAAACATTTTTGCCTATCAAAGGTACATGGTCAGTATCAAAGAGAAATTCTGATCCTCTGCTAGGGGCTATAGAATTTATAATTAATAAATTCTGCCTATGTAATTTTAAAACTCTCAGAAAGTTCCAGCCTGAGTGGTAGGCATTCAGTAAGATCTGTAGGGATGTTAACAAGCTGCCCTATCCCAGCTGGTGCCTTTGTCCTTCCAGCTGTACCAGTTAGGTATCAGCTGAACCTTATTTAGAACACAGTATTAATCTGCTGATGACAACATATGGGATAAACGCATCACAATCAGAAGCTGTCACAGTCTAAGCCAAATTACAGGGGGGGAGGGGGGAAAAACAACAACACAACAGCACAGGAATTCAGAATATGAGACTTAAGATTATCCAATGGCATGCAGTGGTCAAATCCTCGGTGCTTGCAAACAATTTGAATATCTCCACCAAAGCAATCACATGTGTCAAATATTCACAATGGATGTCTGCCACAAAATGCACCAAAGATATCATCATTAGTGATCAAGCGGTATCGCCTTCTGCTCCATTATTTAGCATAACCAGTTATTTGGATTCCTTTCTTACAGTTCTGACACCCTTGCCCCTCTCCTCCTTACCTGTTGTAACCACTGGCTGTTATCCATTCCTGTGATTACACTGACCTACAAAACAACATGTGACAGAACTTTAAGACAGAGAAAGAAACAAAATTCATTTACACCCATTTTAAATTACATTAGAATTAGCAAGTGACCTTTTATTTCACTCTAATTTTTATTTGAAATTCAATCTATTTGTACTCAGAGGGACACGTAGGGCTTGATTTTCAACACTGGCTCAATTTTTTCTAGCTTTAACTGTAACTGGCCTCAGCAGGGACAAAAAAAAAAAAAGGAGGCAAGGGAGCTCTCAAAAATTGCAGTTTGTGCTAGATAAAAACACTGATAATATTTCCATTGAATTCACTGTGGTTCAGAGCTCAGTCCTGAGTACCAGCGTGCAGCTAAAATGGCCAGTGACAGCAGCAATATGCAAATGGCTTACAAAATCCCTGCCCAAACACCCAGCACCATGGTACCGCATTGATAGTTGTTCTTTGTGTTATTGTCACCTGGAAGAGTGATAACATGTGCTCAGGCATGACAGAGAAGACTGTGGTAAGAGGTGGAGCCAGCATAACCACTATTTTGTCTCTATCTACTAAAAAGATGTGAAGACAGCAGAGTGAAGTTCTCTCCTTGGGAACTAAGCCTATCTAAATGGCCCCAGACTTAAGAAAGATAAAAAATGGGTTCAAAATAGAAGTCTGGCAGAGTATCTCAGAGGGGAAATAACACATATGGGCTCAGACTCTCAACATGACTGGCAATAATATTCAACTAGGCTAATTTATTAAATTGTTAATCTGGATCAGTACATCTGGAACAATCAAATTATTGACTGTATCACTTAATGATCAATATGACAGAAAAAGTTTTTTAATAAAAGCACATAATATCTTATATCCTTATATTTTGTATATCTAATCCAAACCTTACACTAAATGCAGCTTCTTAAAGATAAATATGGTTGTGATTTTCACTAGAATGTTCTTTACAACATATACCTGAAGGTGTCTTACAAGTCCAGAGACAGGTTAGTCCTCCATTCTACACTGACATTCGTGTCGAGATCAGCTGCACATTTGCTCTCCTCAAGCAGTGGATCAGTGCAGAATCCATCATGTTTGATAGCAGCTGACCACATAGTCCCACAGTATCAAATTGTTACTCATGAAAAGATGCAGAAAACTGCTGTACAACTCGCAATATGCTGATGACAAATCCTTGCCTGCATCCCAACTGTCTGCAGCACTCCTAGGACCCATTTTCACATGCGTATATTTCTTTTTTAGTGGAGTTATGCTCAGCCTGAATGCAAACTGTCCACAATTGCCATCTGCCCTTGCAACGAGCACCGTACTTGTTCCTTCCTGGCCTATCAGCAGCCCACACTGGGACCTGGGAACCAAGCACATTGCTGCACAATCCAACAGATGGCTGTCTTGCATTTCTTTCCATTAACAATCACATTTGCTATAGAGAAACAACTGTTGTTGTTCTCTGGAATCTATTTCCTATCATGATTTTACAGAATTTTGCAAGAAGGAATAAGAAATTCCCTAAATCCTTCCACCTTGTATAAGAAGGAGATTTTAACCATGACATGAATGCTGCATTGTCTAAATATGAGACTGCTATACTAAACATTCATTTTTTTTCACATTAGGCTTCATCGTGTATTATACCAGCTTTTTTTCCCCACTTTAAATTAAACTTTTTCATTCTGTGTACACTCAGCAGAATTAAAACAAATGCCCCCAGATTTAATCATCATCTGGCATAACTAGATTACAGTATCTGGTCTACACTACCTAAGAAGTCAGAAGAATAATCCAACAGCACTACCTGGCCTTCAGAATCTGTAAATCAGCATTAATTATAGATCCTAAGCAGAATTGGCTAAATACCACACAAGATAGTGAATAATTTTGTTGTCAGCTCATTAAGTTATTATTTGCAAGTTATTATTTATAACTGTACATGTGTATCTGCATGACAAATGCTTTTAGCCCTGAAGATGTTTATGAAGCCTAAATATTTCACAAATAGTCAGTGAATAATTATCCGTGCTGAAAAGTAATATTGTAAGTCATTACGGGTTAGGTGGTTTTGGTTATTTTTCTCATTCTCTATTATTCAGGATAAATAATCTAACCGTAGTGTAGAAACAGAAGACTTGCCTAAGCAGACAAATCTAATACCTGAAAAAAGATCAGGCTTTTAAAGAAATAGTAGCAGGGGATAAATCATAAAAACCCTTTGTAATTTTTTTTTTTTTATTTAACTGGCAAGAGTTAGAAGGATTTTTGACTAATTAACACATCCATAGAAAACCTGGTCGGTTCAGGAACAGGACAAAAGGGAAACAAAAGATTCATCAGTTCAACAGTTCATCAAGAATAATTTTGAACACTTCTAGTCCATAATAGACTTAAAGATTTACAATTAACCACCATTGTCAGAGTAAAATCCCCGCTATTCTTTGGGGTTTAAAATAAATTAGACTGCATTCTAGACAACTCCATTGTTCAACAGAAATAATAACTCAACTTGAAATAATATTTAGATCAGATTAGTGGTCAGAAGAGCTGAAGACAAGCTGAAACATACCGCTTACAGATATTTGCATGGATACCTGGTTTAATTCAGCTTTGCCTGTATTCACATTTACAGTCAGTGTTCCGCAGAGAACTTCTACATCAGACGTATGCTAACAAATATTCCTGTAGTGGTCACTTGACAACATATCAAACATCTCTTCTTCATCATCCTCTGCCCACAGAAAACTTTGTGGAAGAATCCTCCCTGCCCCATTCCAAATGCCTTAGCCAAAACCAATAACATTTTGGATTTGAAGCACATTCCTGGAGCTTCCCAGAATTTCCACTCCTTCATATGTCAGCATAAAAA
This sequence comes from Patagioenas fasciata, assembly GCF_037038585.1. NCBI lineage: Eukaryota > Metazoa > Chordata > Aves > Columbiformes > Columbidae > Patagioenas > Patagioenas fasciata. The sequence goes on along the minus strand of NC_092522.1, from coordinate 6,172,303 downwards.
AATACTGTGCTTTCTCCTCTGTTTTAAAATAAGTATTTCTGGTGGAAAACACCACAAACAATCCACATACAAAAATAGTTTCAAATTCACTAGTCTAGGATAAAAACTGGAATCCTGATTAAAATTTTTATGGCTCAGTCATTAAGAGAACAGAAACACTATCACATGACTAGCACTTCAAATAAACTATTACCTCCTCTGAACAGATGTCAAAAGGAATGCATAGCTCAAATTTACTCAGGTAATCGTTCTAAAGAGCAAACACATTTGGGAAAAAAAAAAAACAAACAAAAAAAACCCAAAAAACCAAAACCAAACACCTGCTAATTTCAAAATAGAAAGCAAAAATAAAAGTTATAAAATACAGTTTCTACTGTTACTTACCATAAACCACCATTCTTCAGTATGCCATGGCTAGGCTTACAAACCTGTGCTAGCAGATGGAAGAGAGTGTTGATGATAAAGTTAATATAAAAGGTTTAATTTTCTTCCATCATAACACAAAAAAATATCTAGTTAGTTACTTTGGGGAGAGTTCACATGGCATTGATTCCTCACCTTGCTTTTTCCATCTCCTTTGGTAGGGGATTCTTTTTGACGTGTAGAACATGAGGCCAGTGGCTGAGGTCAGAATCATAGAGGAAGAGGCAAGTGATGATTCTGTGGAATGTATTTGCCTGGAGTCTTTCACCAGGGTCCCATTTTCCCAAGTTGTCAAAGATTGTGGAGATGATGATGAAGAACATGGACCTCAACAGCCCACCAGGATAGTCAGTCACTCAGAGGAAGCTCCTGCTTGCAGTACGTTCACATGCTGGTGAAGAAGAACAGGCAGAAGAGTGGGGATGTGCCCCCAATCACTGTCATGATATCCCTGAGGTCCCTTTGTTCCCTGACACTTCACCCTGCAACAACATTTGGAAACAGGAGAGGGAATAACGAGCCCCTGGGTTGAACCAGCACAGCTATTTTTATAATCTTACCCTCCCCCAAGTGAAACTCTCATTTCTTCTGCAAATGGAGAGAAGATATCCTTGCCTTTACTGTGATGCCTGTGTGTATTTTTTGAAAGTATATACTGCAGAGCAGGTTTTTCATCTGCAATAATCAATAGCCAAATATTTTTGTGTACCACTAAAAAGAAAAGAGTGGCCACGTTTTTACTGGAAAAATATCTAGCCCCCATTTATATGACAGCAGAATATATTAAAAGATAGTATATTTGTGAACTGAAACAACCACAAGAAAATTGCTCCTGGTCCAGCAGTTGACACAACTCAGTCTGAGTGAAAGTTTTATAGTTTACATAAGTCTCTGCACAGCGGGGACTCACAAAGCAAACACCAACATAATCTTCGCTGAGAACCAATCTCTTTTTTCAAACCCTCAGCAACTCTTAAAAGCCATGGTCTCATTTTCTGGCATACAGTGGGCTTTGTTTTTGCATGACTTTATTTACTAAACAGAAGACTGTTTTCTAGGGCCCAGATGCTGGGAATTGTCCAGACTGCTGGGTTCTGCTGAAGCTGCATGAACTCTTCACAGACACTTATCTCCATATCTGGCTGATACAGTGACTGATAGTCTCTCATCACAGGCAGGCTATCGCCCAGAGATGAACGATCACAGCCAGGCCTCCTTAACATATTCCAAGGTTACTTTGGAATTAAATGAAATTTAAAATCTCTAGTAGTCAAAAATAACTTCTAGCACTGGCTGTGCAGAAGAGCGACACATTGTAAGTCTTCCCTATGAGTGCATTGAACAAACCACTATGGAGAGGGGCACTATGGGTGCTGCCAGGACCACCCCCCTTTTGCAGCCAACAAAAGTAATCAATACGAGTACTTATTTATTCCAGTCTTGGTGGACACCATCAGCAGATCCTTCTAAGCAGGCTGCATTCCATATTTACAGCTAATGCATTCATAATGGAGCTATTGAACCTTTTATTGTTACTTTAATTTGCTTTCACGTCAGCTTGGCTAAAATTTTCCCTGCAGTCTCCATCCCTTCATCCCCTCCTGTTTCAGAATATTTTAACCTTCTATGTTTCTGAATTGCACCCAGTGAGAACTGCTGATCTGGCAAGCAACCAGACTAATACTGCATTTCTAGGTATGGATAGAACATCACATGCTATGGCAGAGCTTTCAAGCAAGTGCTCCTCACTTCCAGAGCTCTTGACTTTCTGCGGTTACTCACAGCCCTGCCCAGGAATTAGTTTTCCTATTAGGAAATTCTTTACAGTTTTTCCTGTTGGGGATCATATGCAGACTGCATTCCTTGACCTCCTTGTCAGGATGCACAGCTTCAGCAGACTATTGTCACTAGAGACAAATTAAAATGTACATCGAGACAATTATGATTTGCCTGCATGTCTGCATACTTATCTCTATAGAAATCTTAAAGAGTGTTGATAATATTAGGTTACTATAAATAGATTTTTCTCTACTTTATATGTACTTATGCTCAACTGGATGATCTCCAGAGGTCCCTTCCAACTCCAACCATTCTGTGACTATCTTGGATTAACTGGAAAACCACAAGAATCCCATTCCTAGATACAATATGGTCTTGGAAGATTCCCATGGTGCCCACAACCCAGTAGGTCTTCAGCAATACCTATATGGGTGAAGACTGTATGGGTTATTTCAGAAACTGGGTAACACGGAGGGTTTCTGTGAAATAAATATCTCCTAGTGACTGTTACCACAGGGAAGAAGTAGTTATCTTTCTGTAGAGGTGCAGAAAGATCACTCAGATCTACACACAGCTAGGTTAGCTTCATAAAACCCTTATCCTTCCTTAAACAGGGGAACCATTCTGGATTGTTCCCTCCAAACTCTTCTGGAGAGAAAAAGATTTACCCTGGAGGAACCACTAGGCAACAGAACTAACAACTACAAATACTTTAAGTGGAGTATGTTCATAAAAATATTTTAAAGCAATTCATACCTTATAGGATGATGTTGATATAAAACACTAACTTTCATACACTGGAAAAAAAGAGGGGGGGGGGTGGGAATAGTATGGATGAATAAGAACAATAAAATCACACACACAAACCAAACATAAAATTCTATTATTATGTCAAGGTAGGTAGCAATAATCATCGTCATAATTTCCTCCCTCCTTTGCATTACCATTTTTATTTCTTGACTACCACGCACTTACTAACCACCCAAATGCGAACAGCACATACAAAAGGCATGTGGGCCACCCCATTCTCTGAGGATTGTTTCACAAATGAGTAGGTGAAGTGAGCATTAAAACCTCACTAGAGGTTCTGTCATGTAAGGTTATGAACAATAGGAAACTGACTGTGGTTGTAGGAGGTACAGGCTTCATTGCTATGACAGATTCATTATAAACGTTAATTATTCCCAGCCTGCTAACAGAGCATGCATGTGTGCAGCTGATCAGATGGGAGCCTGCTCTCCTACCATTCAGTTCACTACGACATACACTTGTTTCTAAAAATATTCTCTTGTGTAAGCCACGTTCTCTCATGGATTTTCTTCCTGCAAATGTAGCATCTCCTTATTCCCAGGCCTGCAGTGATTCTTATCAAGCTTCACTTGATAAAACAATCTTCAGACTAGTTTTGGACTAGAGACTACGATAGTTTTAGGTTTATTGACGCCAATGTCATTGAGCTAGACAAAAAAATAGGACAACAAGGGATGGTAGCACTGTGTTATTAAAAGTATCTGATCTTTCCTACTTGGATTTTGTTGCTGAAGTCAGGATATGGACAAATAATGAATCACAGAAATAAAGAACAGCAAGTGTCTTTAAAAAAATATTATTAATCTCTTTATCCACCCAGCTACCTACTGGAAAAATTGATGAATAAACATTCTCTGTTTCCTGAATCAGGATGTTGACAAGGAAACACAGATCCCTGAATCTATGAGGTGTTGGTTCATATCCAGCTTAGAATGGTAAGAGTCAAAATTACTCTCGCAGACACACTGTTGATATTAAATGATGTTGCTGAGGTAAAAATATGTTTCCATGAAGGAGAAATGCCATGCTCCTCATCACAACTGGCACCCTTTAACCCCTTTTAGAAGAGATCTAATTAAAATTAAATCTAGAGATATCCTGAGTTAGCAGATGAGACACACTGCTGGAGAAGCTTAATCTCTAGATCAATCTAAAATTACCAGTTTCTTGGCTTTTCATGGTTGAGTGTGTATGTTGCTTCTCAAGTCAGTGATAAAGCACATAGTGACTACAAAAGCAGAGCTAACTGGACTACAGCACTACTCTTCGGCAAATACCACTCGTACATAATAAAACAACACAGGAGAGTTTTACAGCTCAGACCTGGACTAGGACACAGAAGATCTACATTCACCTCCTAGTTCTACCTTGAAGTTCCCACGTGACTGAAAAATGTCGTGCCGTCCCTCTGTATCAGAGTTCCTGGATCAAAAACAGAGCAAAGAAGCCTTCTATCCCTTGAAATCTTGCCATTGTCTAAATGGGATAAAGAAGATTTATCCCCTTCTCCTGCCTTTGTGAACACAATACCTGTAGGAACACAGCGTGATCATTAAGTGCTCTTGTATGCACTGAACCCCACGGGCACAAGCCTAAAACTAATGAGACCAATACTAAGTCAAGTTCTGTTTGAATTCATGCTAACAGGGCAGCTATTGGATATATTGCTCTAGAAGCCACTTCATTCTCTACAGTTGCACAAAATCCCCAATTTAAACACCTACGAAGCAGAAGCAGCTGAGCTGCAGCAGCAGAAAACTTTGAACACGCTGATGTAGTTTTCCAAGAAACCACCTCTGATATCTCCCCTCTGTGCTGCAGCACTGACGTATTCTTTGTTAAAGACAGAACATCATTCATATCTCTGAGTACAAATGTCTTGCAAGTCAATTTTGTGTTTAATGCAAGCTGACAAAAGAAGGTTTATATGCTGTGCAACAATACCCGCTGCCACTCACTCGAAGAGAAGATACTTCAAGGGCAGTTTGCTCCTATGTGACACAACTACCGCTTTGCCAAAGAGAACAGATGACTTGCGGCAGTAATACTGTTTTCTGCTTAAAGTCCCTCAGCTAGAGCGTTAACTTCTATCTTGTGGCATATTTGAAGATTAATCGGTAACTTAGCCCGCAGTAGTCCAGCTAATTTAAACACAAACACACTCTGTGGAGAGCAGAGAGCCTGAAGGAGGTGGGAGGAGAGAGCTGGTGGGCTTTGAAGAAAGTGCAGCCTGCTAATATCTGCAAAAACTGAATAAGAAATAGATAAAACTAAATTAGAGATCTATTAAAAATAAATTAATGGCATCTGCAAATGAAATTACATCTAAGATAATCACTCTAATAGCAGGGTCTCTGGTGAGCATTAATGCTGAGTTTTTTTCTTATACTTGAGGAAGGCATCTTTTAATTAAAAATATTTATACAAGGTAGAGGCTTGACAGGAATACTCCATACAGTCATTCTTAAGGGAGCTACTTCTGTTAATCAGCTATTTCAGAAGGAAATGCCCCTAACTCTATACAATGAAGGCCCAACTGTACTTCTATAAATCTTATTTAGGGCCTGTGCTTTCTAAATATCCGATATGGCTAGAACTATATGTGTAGACTGCTTTCTGCAGATTATAAAATAAGCTTTCCTTCCTATTGTTTAGTTAGCTTGTACTGAAAATAAACCTTCATCTTAACCTCCCCCTCTCTTTTACTCCCCTTCTATTGTTAACCTTTTATTGAATTGTTGAACATCCAAGTACAAAAGCAGATGATCTGATAGGTATGAATGTACAGTACAAATGAGAAGGACTAAGCTAAACACATCCCATAGTGGGTAGGAAAAAATGATCAGACTTTGAGGCAGGGACAAACCAAGACCACATGTCATTAGTGAGTATTCAAAGTAATTTTGATGAAGTTATGATTCTATTGTCATCCAGTACTGAGAAGAAAACGCTTAGCATTTGAAAAAAGAATCGTTAATCATTATGCAGCTCTCTGGGGCACTAACTCTTTCAGGATCTTCCTCTTTGTTTCCCTCCCCTGCCCCTTTTTTCCTGTCTTATTTTTTTCCCCCCTCTCATCTTTTCAACACAAGCAGTGCTATGAAAACAGAGAGGATTAGAAGTTGTCCCTGACATATTTCATTGTAAGGTTGTTGGTTTTGTCTTTCTGCATTTCTTAGTTTGAATTCTGTCTAAGGCACTTGTTGGCTGTTGAGAATAAATCAACAGGAAGGTCACACATGGCTTTGTATTGTGTGCTTGTCTTTTTAAGCCTCTTGGGAACTCACTGCTTTGCTATACAGGAATAAATGCTGGAAAGAAGGCCAACCATGCTGTTTAACACTATTTCATTATGTGAATTGTGTGTGAATCACGTAGGCTCCTTGAACAGGAGTTTAAGATTGAGGTTCTGTTGCTAATATTGTTGTAATTAACTCAGGCTAGTGACAGCAGGAGTCTTAATTCATGATACCAATTAAGTAAGCTATAGTTAAGCTTATGTACCGCAGCTATTGCTATGTTGCACAGAGTAACAAAATAAACAGGGAAGGTGATGTATAGATGTAGCTTTTTGAAATCTCCAATAAAAAGGCCTGGTTGCGCAGTCCGTCCTGCTTGGTAAGTCAAGGATAGGTGGCATAAAAGGACATTATTTTTGAGAAGGAAGAGTTTTAAAGAAAAAGTGTTTTAACCCATGACCTGGCATACATGATAGCTCATGAGAATGTCCAGTTCCCCATGTCCTTTAAAAACTACAGCTGGGCTTTACAATGAGATCTGTTTCTTAGCAACATTGCCCATTTCTTTTACACTACAGTATATGCAAGTAATGTAATCATAGAATCATTTTGGTTGGAAGAGACCCTCAAGATCATCGAGTCCAACCATAACCTAACTCTGGCACCAAACCACATCCCTAAGAACCTCATCTACACATCTTCTAAACCTCTCCAGGGATGGTGACTCCACCACTTCCCTGGGCAGCCTGTTCCAGTGCTTTACAACCCCTTCTGTGAAGAAATTTTTCCTAATATCCAATCTAAGTTTGCAGTTTCAAGAGATTATTCCAGTAATAATCAAGTAAGAACTCCTAAACTTTTAGCATTTGCCCATCATTAACATAGAGCGTGAATTGGCCTGTTCCCCAGACATTTCATTCAACGATAAACTATGACGATACTGACATACTGAGCAGCAAAGCAGAATAGATAATAGGAAAAAAAAAGAACTATCAGTCTGTCTCAAAGTGTTGGTGGACTGGCATTATTAATGTTTTTTTTCAGTTCCATTGATGGGCACCATGCTGCAAGTAACATGCAGTGCCAGCTCACCAGCTCATGTCATTTGTCATCTTTCTGACAAAGTTAATGGATCTATCGAAGTTTCCACCCCCCTGGTGAGAAACTGATCCAACGTTTAGACATAACACAGGTTTGATAAACTTGCAATATAAAGAGGATGGTGGCACAACAGGCAAAAGCCTCATTGCAAAGGCAGAAACAGAGACAACTGTATTCTGTCAGCACAGGTGAAAGAAGAAGGGCTGAAGAACATAATAATAGTGATAAGTACCAGAATTTGATTTCATTAGCCAGAGAAGATTGAGGCTTTTTGCTGGCCATTTTACAATTCTCTCACTTGACTTGTTTACTGTTTTAAATATTTGCCAAGGAACTTTGGAAAAATAGTGACATATGAACAATCTGTTGCGGCATATTGTAGTGGTGGCGTTTGTGCTGCTATAGTTACTAAGCTTTTAGTATTTTTGTAATTTGTCTTGAAAAATCTGGAACTTGGCATGAAATTTTTGGGTGCCTCTATCTTCAAGTCAGATGGCTTTCAAATTTTTATTACATTTCTGTAGATTTTTTTTTTCAATGTGAAGAAAAGCCTGAAGATATGCTGTGTCAAGGAAAAGGAAGAAGTGTGTTCAGCTGAAGAAAGAAGCAGAAGGTGGGGAAAAAAACCCAAATGCATTGCAAGATGAGGAGAAACAGGTACAAACTTCTTCTCAAGGTGAGAAGAGTGTTTACAGGACACTCACAGGTCTTATGTAATTGCAAAAGTAACCAGGCCATGCAAAAAAGGCCTTGGGATTTTTGCTTTCTTTTTGTTTCAGGTTGTGCAATGATGATTTATTTGGTGCTAGTCTTTTGCACAGGACAGTAGCTTGACTCACATCCCTGGGTTTCCGTGTGCTCATTCAACGGACTCCATAAATATAAAATCTGCGCACTGACCCAAGCTTCATATATTTCAACTGCGGACACAAAATGGGCATAAGAAAGGGCGAGGGCAAACAGCTGTACAAGCAAGTTAAGAGAGAACTATCTACCAGGAGCTTGGACTGTACAAGAACAGCAGAAATCTAGAAAGGAACTGAAGAACAGGGAAAAAGAAAAAGGGCAAAAAACGCAAACAAAATTATTGGTGAGTAATCCAGCAATAAGGAGAAGAAAATACTGTATAAAAATTAATTGGCTGTGAGAGAAGCTGGAAAGGGTTAAGTGTGGCCAAAATACTGTTGTCTGTTATGCCATTTGGGAATCTTTCCCCATCACTTCCTAGGGCTCCATATGTGGGTAGTTCCTTTTAATTACTGCTAAATACATATGAAATACTAAGATTCAGTCAGAAGAATAAGGTTCTGTCCTCCCCTTCCCCAAACCAGGGCCCGTAGAGAACATCCTATGCTCCTGCCGGGCATCATCCTAAACACACAGAAAATCTTATCTGACACATGTAAGATTTATGAGGCATTTAGCTGGTGTTATAAATTCTTCGCTGCTTGGATGTCATGTCTTATCACAATTCTGCAACAATCTTCTTGACACCCTGAACTTTCCATAGGCCTTTTTGAGGGAGAATGAGGTTGAAAGAGGAGTATTCCAGTGGTGTTGGTGAGCCTGTTAACAATAATGCTTGTTCTGTGCAGCTTGGCAAAGAAAATATATAGATAATTCTGTTTCCATTTAACATTTTATCTTTCATAATCGTTTAAAAGGTGGACGCACAGAAATGTTCACTACAGCAGCTTTAAAATTAGCCAAAAATAACTGAAAAATTATACAGTGTATGCTTAACCAACAGAATTGATTAACTCAAGATAATGTAGCTAGACGTTTGGTGAGATTAATTTGGATTAGAGACATATATGCATCAACATTTGTATGGAGAAAGTAATATCCTCTATTACCTGAAATATATAATATCCATATTTATACATAGGTTATAATGAGATATCGATGCATGTATAAGAAACAATACAAACCAAAAGAACAATGGCTAACCCAGAACCTCACCAATGGTTATTAAAAATAGAACTGCTCTGGGAAGTTTATTCCACAATATATCTTCTAATTTACTGTTCAGGTGCTCACATCAGCCACTCTTTCATGCCAGGTACCTGCTTATGGGTCTTCAGTTCTATCCTGCAACATGACGTCTATGTTCTGATGCTCCCCCATCAGTCCCTGTCCTGCTGTCTCATACCATGAAACACAAATTACCCGTAAAAATGATAATTCTCTTATTAGTTTTAAAGGTCAAATCAAATGATGTGGAAAATATGCCGTGGTGTGACATACAATTTACATAATTGCCACAAAAACACTGCACTAAAGCTGTCTGGAAAAAAAAAAAACCACAAGGAAATCCTTTTTCACTGAGGAAAAGCCAATCAGCTAGATTTGCAGTGAGCGTAAAGTGGTGCTGCACCACCGACATACAAACACCACTAGCAACCTGACAATCCCCACCACAGTTGGTTCTGAAATTACTCTCTTCTTTTTCCCCACCCCTTTCCACCAAACATGCACACACAATGAAAAAGGGGAAATGAGAGATACTTCCCACTGATCCTGGATTTTAGACTGATTTGCTTCTAGATCTGGAATGTCATTTTCAAGGTCATTATAGAATTGTAATTCCCTTGAGCGAGCGGGTGGATGCAAAGTCAGCACTGCTGGTCCTACCTGACGTCCCCACTGGTGTCACACCGCAGCTAATGAGGGGTGAGCAAAGTCAGTGCCAGGGACCGTCCCCTTTGCAGAGGCTGCTTTTCCTGTGCAGCCAAGACAAGCAGGTAAAGGACTTCATTTGGTTTTCAGATGAAGGTGCTGCCAGCCCTGCCCTCCTGTGGATCCTGCTTCTCCTCAGGACACAATTCATGGAGGAATAAGCAAGAGCTTCAAATAAACAGGGTGCAACAACACAGACTCCAGTGGAAGACTCATGAAAGCTGAAGCAGTTGCTGATATGCTTGTACAGGAAGGAATGACACTCAGCTTGTAGCTTAATAGTGATGTCCTAAAAGCCCTCACTTACAGCAAACAGACCCTGAAAAGACTTAGTTTGAAACCACTAAAGAAACAAAAAATTCTTCTAATGCCCTGATACTGCGTGCTTAAACTGATTAACATGCTGGCTGGGTTTGGCTGATGATTTTAGAGGCATTTTGTATAGGAATGAGATAAATCAAAAAATAGGTAATAAGCTTGACATCTGCTGATTTTTCTTCAAGTTCAGGGTGCATCTCTCTCCTCTGCCTGCTTAGCACCCAGTCATTACGCTGGGATTTCTTCTTGGTGCACCAGACAGCTGACACAATGGTGCTTGTTTCTGAGATGAAGACAGCAATTTGACCCTATTTGTGTCAACGAAGTATTAATTCTGACTATATCATTGGTTACTATGACTTGGTTTATTAGTATATCCTTTTGTGTTATTACATCTCAATTTAGGTGTACTGTGTTAACCATGAATATGCCTATTTTGACTTTTTTTATATATATATTACAGAGCCAGTCTTACTTTGATTAATTAAGGTTGATCTTACCTTAAAATAATTAAGCTGACAATAGCTGTCTACACATTAGAAAAATGGAGTAGGATATTGAAGAAAAGATGTTTTATTATATTATGTCTCCATTTTGGATTTATAACCCAGTTCATTTCATATCATGCATATTTATCATCTAGGTTCTTAATAGAACTTTTTAATCAGCAGAAGTGAGAGAGATCACTTATTCATTTGACATATCACAAATTAATAAAAATGCAATGAATGAGCAAATCCAAATGGTATTTCAGACCAGAAACTTCGCTGCTTCTGAAGCGCAAAGCTCTGTTATGAAACAGGAGAGGTAAAATTCTTTTATCTATCAACAGGGGGTCATATAATTCACTGCATATATTAAAGGAATCCCCACAAGGTATCTATTCAAGGTCAAGTTATTCTACATTTCCATAATATTAAAAAGAGGAAAAAAAATACAATGACACACTGAAAGAGGGCACAAGGTAATTAGATAAGGAACATACCTGATCCAGGCTTTCAGAAAGCTTAAAAGTTATTTTAGAAGTGAGCAATAGTGCTCACTTTTTTTTAGGCTCACATTAACAGCAACCTCAAAAATACAGCTGAGCTGAAATATATTAGTGTTGTGATAAAAGTCACTTTGCAGATGGGTATCAGAGACACCACAGGTGGAAAAAATGCAGGCAGTACTGATCAATCACTAGAAAATCCTTACAGTTCTTCAATACTGTCAGAAATGTGTATATATATATATATAATTAATAATCATGTGAATTTCCTTTTCTCTAAGCCTTCATACATATCAACATATATGCAATATTATTAAACCTATGAAAGTGTAGGCAATAAACATTCAAGTAGGGCATATTCAAACACCTGGTTTTTACTAACCCATCCCTTTTCAACCACTGCCTTTTGTTTTTCCTGCCTACTTGCTACATCTTGTCTCTGACAACAGATTGGAAGGGTGAGAGCTGTCACTTCTGATGTTTGTACTATATTGAGCACAACTAGGCCTGGAGATGTAATAATAATAATAATTAAATAACTAAATAATCATAGTTTGAAGGGAGAGCTCATTTAAGGGAAAACTTTGTCACGAAACAGTTGTATCTCTAGTGGTACCTGTGCAAACAGAGCTGCATGTGAGAACTGGTAAAACACTGATCCGGTCACCTCACTGCCAGTCTTGCTAAGTATCGCCCTATTAAGGAACTACTCCTTGGTTCCATAACCTGATTTCTCCCACTATTGTGGGAGCAACAAAGATCAGTAGAAACCAGATTATAAGCTAGAACATTTGGCTTATATGACTGTGAACAAAGATACACCTATAATTTTTTATTCCCATTGACTGTTTTTCTTCTCTAGCACATAGTGTCTGTTATTCTAGACTGTGGGGTTTCAAGTGCAGCCATTATCTTTGCGTGCTGTGCCAAACAACATAGCTCTAGTCCTTGTTAGGGATTCTTAAACACTTCCACAAAAATAGAAATAACACACACTCCTGGACAACTGAAGAAAAGATTGAAAACTGTGAGATCAAACTTTAGATTTATGAATGTTCCATGATCCAGGTCCAGAGCATCAAAAGCCTTACAATTCTCATACTTATTGTCACCCTTTCTTTAAGTTTTCGAGACAAACAATGTAGAAAGTTATAAATGGGATAGAGAAGACACACCTAAACCAACCAAACGTTGTTGCTTAAGAGAGTTGGAAGTAGTCACATTTCTACCAAATCTCAAGATCAGGCATGATTTACTTTTCATTTGTAGCTTATTCAGTATAGGTGCACATGAATGATGAAAGAGACATTTCTGAGAAATGTCAGAGGAGAAAACACACTGAAAGAAGATGACAGTCCTATGCTGCAAAATGGGAAGATTATGTATGCACCAGCTTATACATCATTACTGATTACTGTCATCAGATGAGAACAAGATTTTACCTGAAAGGCTAGTATTGAGGAAAGGAAAAAAAAGAAAAGTTGTAGACTTTTCTTACAACAGTTTGCTCGGATGTTAAGGATCAGGTTTCCACATTGAAATATCCACCATTGGCTGATTTCAATATCAGTGTTTTCTCAGTAACAGACAAAAGCACAGTGGTGGTATAAGCCTGCAAATTTTGTACTTAATAAAAATATTTAAAATGTAATGTAATGGGGATGCTTTTTTTTTTTTTTCAATAAAGTATTTTGAAGCTTTCTCCATTGCTGTACATCTTGCTCTGGGCAGGGTTCCTCTGCATTATAGAGGCTATCAAGGGGATATGTTGTTTATCTCCCTCCAAGACTGATGGCCCAGCTGAACTGCAGTTCTCCTTCCCCTCTTGAAGTGGCCCACATCAAATTATTAATAAATTATCATCTCTTCCCCCCAAACTCCGCTTTCCTGCATGACTGCAGGCAATCAAGTCATTTCCAACATGAGAAGAGCTCTTGGGTTAGTCAACCATAAGCTCTTATGTTGGGAATGACTGGGATATCTGGAACAACGGTCAGCTGTATCCACAGGGTAACTCTTCCCACTCTGAGACAGTGGGAGTGAGAAGCCTACACTGGGATTTGAGGTTATGACAGGTGGGGATTTCCTTTAGCTCTAGATTTTTCTGAGAAACATTAGATGAGAAAACATACTGGAAACACAGAAGAGGAAACTCAGCTGCTGCTATCCAGCCATCGAAATGTTGCAAAATGAATATTTCAATGTGGAAATGTTGAATTTAGGCCTGAGGAATAGCCTGTATCTGTATAGCCATGGATCCACCTGAAAAGCAACAAATAAACCACTCCTGAACACAAATTCTCTACTCAGCCATACAAGTGTCATCATTTGGAAGCTGTGGGTGTGATACCGGTATTACTTGAACTGGTTTCAATGGTGCAACAGCAGTGATTTGTCTACCTAAGGCTGATCTTGACAGTAGCTGCTGAGACATCAGAGTCAGGCCAAGAAAAACATAATTATGGATTATTCTGACAGCCAGTCTGTCAGCAAATTGTTACTTAATCTACAAGTACACATGGCCCATTCCCAGAAAATAAGTAAGACTCAAAATAGATTATAACTGAATGTATTTCAGTGCAAGAAGAGCCAATTTACTGACCCTCCACCCACATGCAGAAGACACTTGATGGCAACTTTACTTATGCTTTAACAGACTGACAGCAGGTAGGAAGAGGAGTTTGAGATACGGCAGAAATAGTAGCTCATCTCATAGGTTTCAACTGTTTGTCTAGAAGATGTCAAGGCAATGAGTCCTGAAGTGAGCTCTGTGAGATGTTTATCTCCTGAGGGCAATGTTGTATTTATTTTGTTTTGGTGACTTAAACCTCTTGATGGTTCGGAGATATTACTTTTTTTTTTTTTTTTTTTTAAACTCAAAAGGGAACCAAACACAAAATAATCCAATAAATCAAACGGAGCCTTGAGAAGAACAATTCACAGCCCTATTTCAAGAGCTGTTGTCCAGATTTTTGTAAGACGTTTCAAAGTGTTTCCCTCAAATAAGCATCACGTGAACCAAAGCACAAATGAACAGAGCATGCAGATCAAATGACACTAGGCTGATTTGGTGGGGTTTCATCACATACTAACTTGAGTTAACATGGAAGATTGTTCTGCCCATTCTGTCACTATGTTTTATAAGCAAGCTGCAGCAGGACTTCTGTCAGCAGAGTTTAAATGTACCAATTGAGGGCAGTATATCATTTGCACAAGAACTTGCTTCGGAATAGAGTGTGTGTTTGTTCTGCAAATTTTTTTTCAGCCAACTAACTTTTCTTTCTCATCAGATTTTTTTTTTTTCCAGCAGATTTTTCCAGCCAGTTACAGAATGGATGTTATGACACAAAAAAATCCAGTCTGCTCTTGTCTGTACAGAACAAACTATCGCTCTCTGGCTTAATCTTTCAGTGATCATCAAACAGAGTAGCAAATTACTGCTGTAGGAGGTCTGAAGCAATTTATGCAATATTTCGCTCATGAAGACTTACTGTTATTTCTCAGCAGACATAATAGAAATATATATACTGAATACCTTATTGCTTTTTAGCATTCATAGAGTTTGCAAGAAACACATTGGGAGTTGCCAAATGCAGTAGCCAGATAGAAGTGAGGCTGCTGCAGCTCCATGTGAGCAGTGAGGCTGAGCATCTATTCCTAACGGGTATCCACACAAACACAGTATACAACAAATATATACATAAACACATGGGCAGCTACATGGCTCATTGCAGACAGAAACACTAAGCACTTGCACAAACAAACAAACAGCACCAACAGCCTCCTCTTGTTTTCCTCTCAGGTTGAGCAGGATAAAAGCCTGTTAGTGAAAAATATGCATACATACCCCCATATATAAAAACATATATATCTACGCACACAACGCAGATTCCCTGAGTGGCCTCTGACAACCTGTCCAATAGCTCACCCTCAGTCCTTGCTCTCCCCAGCTGCAGACACCTTGAGACCAGCAGCTCCTCTCCAGTTGCTGGTCCACAAACCCTCTTGTGCAGACACTACGTATTTCTCTAGTAACTGATCTCAAACACGGAGGCTCTCCAGTAACTGGCCCTGGATCCTCTAATCTCTATTTGCTTCATGCAGGGACACCACTCAGTCCATCCCCACAGACTTACAGACCTCATTGTCTCCCCAGTAGCTGCCTTAGCCTTCTGGGTCCCTACCACAGCCAACTTGCAGACCTGGTATCTCTGGTATTTGGCCCAGACTCGGGGATCCTTTGATATGTGGCTCCCAGGTCTCTTATTCTGCTCCCAGGCAGTCCAGTTTGTTACTTGCCAGCAATTGTACACTGATATATGCACCACTGCTTTCTCCTTTTGCTAACACCACAGGTACATGGGCCCCTATGAGCCATGGTCCAACTCCAGCTGCTGGCAATGGCCCCCCATACACACATGAATGCACTCCAACCAGAGTCTCTCACTCAGCAAGACAGAAATTGAACTTGTTGAGGACAAACCGTGCTGGCCAGACCACTGGTCCCTTTTACCCCCCTTTCTATTTTTCCATGTTTATTCCTTTCCAAACCACCTTGATCCCTTTCCTTTCCCAGACTTTGGCTCCTCCCCTAAGTCAGTAAGTCTAAACATCTCAAGATGTTCCTCCCCACACTCCAGAATGAGACCCATACTTCAGGCGGTAACTCCTCCTCGTCTGTATGGTACTCCAGAGACTACTTCCCATTGCCCCACAGTGCTGGTGACCCTCCAGCCCCTGGGGCTGAGGCTCCCCTGGGACAGCCCTGGCAGGTTCTGGGTGTCTGAGCTCTGAATGGGATATTGGGGTCTCCCAAATGCTGTGGTGCCTCTGTGCTCCTTCAGGTTTGGGGGAACGAACTTTATCACGTAACCTAACAAAATACACAATATGATGTCCTGAGATACTGCAGTGGAGAGCAGAAACTTTACTGGAAAAGTACAGATCTGTGTTCAGTAGAGCTTGGGCATAACACCAGATTCCAGACTACCCAGTGCTCTGTTTTTCCTGTAGAATGAGGCATCCCATAGTTACTCAGAGGCAGAGTGAATTAAGAAGTTATATTATACTTCAGAAACACAAATAAATGTAGAGCTCAGAAATATATTTGCTATGCGACCAATTTAATCTACAAGTTAATACAAAATGTTTCTGTTCTGCATTCTGATTTCGCTGTTATATATTAGTGCTTTCAGGCTGTAAGCCTGTGAGCACACATGAGAAAGGGGCAGTATTTACACCAGATCCCAAAGGGGAAACTGTAAAGATGGTAGAAAGACAAGGTTAGGAAAGGCACAGGTGAGACTGCAAACACCTTATTCCTCCTCACAGAAAGGGAACTTGATCTGGGTCCAGCTCTTCCCTAATGTGCAATGAAGATTTATCATCTAGCCCATAGAGAACAGGGTCAGCATTATTCAGCCAGACTGAGTTGCAGTTCTTGCTGTAATTTAGGTGTCTGTTGAAATGCTCTTTTGCATTGTAACATGCAACTCAGTTGTGGGACTTATGACACTTGGCATGTCACTCTGTGTTAGCAAATGCTGTACCCTTTGACAAATTCTGACTGTGATTGACTTGGCACTCAGTATAAGATGCCGAAAGTCATGGATAAGCAGAGAAACAACTGATCTGCTTTTCACAACTATAGAACACCCAGTGCTTTAAAAGCTCAAGGGATTAAGTGTTGAAGTTTTGGTTCAGTCTGTTGTAAAGAAAACAGATGCATATTTGCATTCAGTTGAACATCTCAGAAGTCTGAGATGGCTTAGTACGATTATAATTTGCACCCATATCTTTTTTGAAGACATGAGATGAATCATTTGCAAAATCAGTTGCAGATGGAGGATCAGGTCTTGGGAGGATTGGAAGATTCCAGGCTGTTTGGAAAGGTTTCAATTTGCATCCACAGCCAGTTCAAAATGAAAGATGAACCGAACCAGCTAATACACATTGCAGTAGACTGTCAGGATCTCCTTTGTCTATTTCTTGGAGGAAACTTCTGGCATAATAAAAGGCTGCTAAAAAGAAAAATAATATTTCTTTTCATATATTTTACCCACATTGTAAAAATCTCTTTACTGTTATCCTGTATTGCTGTTGTGTGCCTGCTGTAATTGAACAGCCTAATGCAAAAAGAAATATTATACAATCTGTACACAAACATAATGGATATTGAAAAAAATCCTTGGCAACAGCCAGCAGTTAAACAAACAAACACAGAAATTATCTTGCCTAGGCATAGCATTTCTATTAAAGAAGATGAAATGCCTTTGTGTTGGAAAGCAGGACATTTCTATATATATTTGTATATATTCAATTCTATCTAGCTGTACTTTTCTTTATTTTTACAAAAACACTTGTGATTTTACACCGCTGCATTAGGCTGTGTCCTGGACAGAAAAACTTTGCTACTCAAAACTATCACAAAGGTGTGGAGGTAAAGAAATGGAGTGAAGCAAAATGGGAGGTGGGGCTTCTAGTGATAAGCACGATTACACAAATGTAATTTTGCAAGGAAGATTTTAAGATTGTTCAGGTTAATGCTGCAGATTGCACAGGGAAATTAAGCCTACGTGGTAACATGCTTAGAAAAGCAACTAATGGGTTGAGATGTAGAGCCACCAAAAGCAATGAGACGGTATTAATAGTGTTTGTACATTTGGTAGGGTTGTTTTGTTTTAAAATCAGCTAATACAAAAAAATATTAAGGAAACTTTATCTATTTTTGTCTTCCCTTTTACTTATTTAGGCAGAACAACAAATTAACTGGTTTTTATGCCAGTACTGAGGACAAGCTGATGAGGAACAAGCTGTAAATCATGCAGGGATTTTAATTAAAAAAAAAAAGATGTTGAAAAACAAAATTAGAGAACAGCAATCATTGATTGGAAAATCCAAACTAACACGGAACCACAAAGATTAAAAATGTTCTTAGCACACAAACCTGTATCTTCCAACAATTTCAACAGAATTGGATAGCATTGAATCTGGAATTTTTTAACTGCTGCTAAGATATCCACACCCATTATTGTAACTCCAATCTCCGGCAAACAACTATTAGTATCTTTTACATTCACCACATCTGGGTGAGCATCAGCTTCCTGTTGTTCCTGCTAAATCTTGTATGTATTTCTTTCATATGTACATATTAGATGCATATATATATATATATATATATATATATAAAAATTAGACTGTTATATACATAATTTTTTTTTCTTTCTCTCCCCCCACTCCAGGCACAGCAAGCATTTTTAAATATGACATCCCTTAAGGATAACTTAGAATAAGAGAGATTAAATTGTATTTGATTATAATATCAGTTTTAAACATGTCAAGGCTCTAGGCACTTAGCTATATGAATCTTTCAGACTATTCAAATATGCCCTATCCAAAATATACTGGAGAAAAATGCTAATTAAAAGCATTTTTCTCTGGACAAGAAAACATTCCTATATTTCTTAATTGGCAGGTGCATTTCTCACAACAGTCCACCTGACCAAGCACAAATTTTGAGAGCAAAAGATTTTATCTTTTCCCCCATCTTTCAATGTTTCCTCTGTTGTTTTGGCTTATGTTGTCAAATTTATTTCTGGAAGGAGAGATCAAGAATGGTATAGAAACTAATTAACCAAGCCCATAGCTGTCCATCAACAAGCACATATCTTAACCTACTTCTGTACATAAAAAGGACTTTTCCAACCATGGCTGGGCCATTGTGCCTAAGACAGGCCACGTGGAACCAAGTTCCATCACTGCACCAGCTAATGAGAACCAAAAAGCCAAACTAACAAGGCTTCTGCTAAATTAGAATGTTCATTCATACCAGTCACATTTATTTAAATTTCTAACCACATAAAAGGCTCTGTAATAGTGTCACTACCACAAGAAAGCTCTAAAAAAGTTGATGTGTATCCAAGAGAACTATTCAAGCAACAGTAGACAGAGCTAATAAATGGTAAACACAAGAAGAGTTGAGCTGGAATGCTAATGCAGGTTCAGGGGGAATCACCTTTAACAGCACCAGCACAAGTATCTGTGTTCATGCATTTTCCACCAGTTGAGCAGGAGCCAGAGTAATCCTGAATTCTGCTGCGACACCACAGGGCAGAACTTCTCGTGATATCTTGGGGAGCATCCACACCAGGGAGTGTCCTTCCCCTTTCTGAAGAACACAGTTCTCATTCACATCAGAAGCATCATTGATTTTCTCCTGCACTAGGATACCAGCTATCTAACAGAACTATTAACAGAAATAAATACTTGATAAAGCTCTACAACCACCTAAGGACTCTGGTCCATGCAGCAGTTCTAGAGGGAAAATGTTTTGGTCTAAGCCAGGAAAGAAATCAAGACTTCAGGAAGCTTCTTGCTGATGACTTTTACAAGTAAATGGCTCTAATGGGTCTAAGATGATTTATTCTGGTCAACACTTCTATAATTACAGCTGCCATGAAATAATCTCAGAAGAGGCAGTCTTAACTAAGAAGGGTCCAAAGCTGCATGGCCATTTTGTGCATAGTCAGGCTTTTATTTGGCACTAAATTTCTCTAAGTCTGTGAATTTTTAATGCATCAAAATGAAAACCTTATCCTTCCTGCCTTATGAAGATCGATTTGCTAAGTGTATTATATTGTCCGCTGGACAATAATTGGTGCTGCCTTCTGGAAGTGCAGTGCTGACTATTATGGAAAAGAGTATAGCTCTAGCTCAGCAAGTCACCTACGACAGATTTTGCTTAATACTGCTTGATTAATGCTGAAGAACCTAATATTTAGGGAAGAAGTGCAGTAAAGACCATGACATATCACCTCTTTTTTTTTTTTTTAGATGTCTTGAAGCTTAGTTTCTATTCCAAATCCATGGCCAAGTTGATTGCAGATCTCACAAAGACTGGGAATGCAGTCTTTGAAAATGCTGACCAGGCGACTGGAACAGCAAAGAGACATCAGCTGCAGCCTTCATTCTTTTGGGGCTGTTACAAATGTTTTTCTTTTTCTGTCAGGAGTTAGTTAGGATTGTTCCCTTCCCTGTTCAGTATACAATATTTTAATTGGGGGTATTAAAGAGGAAATCTGAGCAGCACTTTACTCAGGGTAAAAAACAGTACTCGAGACCAAGCTAGTGCAACAGCATAAGCAGTGTAGTATCATTGCAGCATCACAGAAAGGATGGAGCTGACTGAGTTTACTTTAATCCAAGTAAGCTGAAAATAATGCTAGAAGGTAGCAGAGTGAACATCAACTGCTGGTGATCAGGTGCCAAGTGCAATGCGTGTTCACAGGTACGGGTGTTCAGTTAAATCTGAGTTCCTTTCAAAAGGCCAAAAAGGAGAAGCCAAAATGGGAAAAATATAATTAAATTGGCAATTCTGTTCAGGTTCTCATAATGTGTTACCATAGTGTCTAAGGGTTTACCTTACTCTTTCTTTTATTCTGTCTGGCTTTACTTTTGCCATCTACATCTTAGTCACGTAACACAAAAGCTGTTCCTAAGCTTATTTAGGGCCATGTTGGTACAGGACAGAAAGGAACATTTCAAATCTAGCTTCAAACACAAAGATACGAGGTTTGTTGACATGGAGACCATCAGGGGTCTCTAGCAAATATCCAACTATGCATCAAGACACAGAACAGTTCGGATCAGATTTCCTTTAAAACTGCTTAAGTCCAACTAATCATGAAGATGCAGCCAGAAGAATATTCCAGTCAAAACTCCAGAAATGTGGTCAACTAAGTCATCGACTTATCACCTCTATTGATATTAATCAGAACCTGACAAACGGGTACTTGAGGACAGAAGTGGTGGGTCCACTGGCAGATGGACTGAAGGTTGATTGATCCTTGAAGGATGAGTGGAGGGAAGATTGTTCATGAAAATAGTCTATTAAGAAGATTATACTGGAAGCACCCATACATTGGTATCTGTGTCACTGGAGATTTAAATCCATACTGGTATCTATCTGTCTAGATTTTAACTTTGTGTATGGATGAACTGAACATTCTGAATGATGCCTGTGAAGAACTAGGAATAAAGAGAAGGAAAATTAAGAGTAACTCCTGGGGGGATAGCACCCCAAAGCACAGGAGACATTTGTATTACCACTGTATCCTTTGTGCTCAAGCAATGACGCCCCGTAAATGTAATCTATTCAGAGACTCCAGAAAAGCAGCCTTGTGATGGCTCTGACCTGAGGAACCTTGTTATGGATCCCAAAAATGCAGGGGGACTGGGCAAAGGCAGGGCTGAGTGGGAGGGCCAAAATCAACATCTGGTTCCCCTCTTCCTGCCCACCTATGGCCTGCTCACTGCTCTCCACAATATAAGCTATTTTCTCACTTACAGAACTGGATGATATGGTAGAGGAAGTGTCAGGAATAACAAGCAATACTGCAGGATAACTAGTAAGCCCCTACAGAATATATTAATCCTTTATGAAGGACTCTTTTGGAAATACTGTAAAAATATCTGTTTATTTATGGCAGGGTGGGCACAGATCATAAGCTTCCTATCAGTCAGAAACAGTCAGTATGGACAAGCTTTAATTTGCTCTGAGACTTGGAGGAAAAAAAAAAAAATTACCTTTCATTCAGGGCACTAACATATCATCTATGCACAGACTATGTTTTTGCTTATGAAGTATTAATGTTAATATGATTTTACCTCTGAGTAAACAGGATAATAGATATCTTTATATACACGTGCTTTTAAGAACCTGTTTGAAGGAGCTAGTTTTAGTCCAACCATTGAATAATAAAGTAAACCCTAAATGAGCAGAAAAGAAGAAAAAAAAAGTACCATCAGCTTGAATTCAGAGTTAATCCTTTCGAGCTCTATAAATCTTCAGTGACCGCCAAGGCTTATGCAAGACATACCTGTATCTGAGCAGTAAAGATTAAGGTATAAGATCAATATATGTAATCAAAATGTGTTTCATTTTTTTCCCCTTTCTCAAATGGTAGCTAATAAGACCTGGAAAGATTTGAGAGTATGTCTGCAGAAAGCAAATAAACTCCAGAGATACAATCTGTTCAAGTAAGAGGCAGGTTAAATGTGTTACTGTTTGGTGGAAGGCACTGGAACATTTCCAGTTCTCTGCAACTCGTGGCAAAAATTAAGAATAATCAAGAAGCTGATACTACTATGATCCAGGTACATATCTACAAGGAATACAGGGTCTGATACACAACTCAACTGGAGTCACAGCATTGTAGCAACTGAGATTCAAGCCAGATCTTCAGCAAGCAAAGAGCTTCTTTTACAAGCTTGTTCCTACACTTAACCCCAACTCTGTCAGGAACATCATCATCTTCTGCCAAAAGGCATCAAATTTTTGTATTTTTCATGGATAATTCCATCTATGGTGGACGGAATGAAGGAGATGCAATGTATCACACAAAAGGTGGCAAGTTTGCACATCCAGGTGCCTGAGGCCAACACAACAGCTTATCTTATCTCCTGTGCTAGCCTTTAGAGTCCAACATGCACCTCTAGAGAGCACTATGGCAGTGCCAGGCTGTAAGAAGCTCGGTACGCTCAGCTTGAGCAAAGTTTTCAAAGATTGCAGTTCGGTACTCAAATAGGTACCAAGACTTCGGGTTCTGATGCATGAAAAAGACCCACAGTCTGTTAAAGTTAAGAACTTTCTAAAGAGCACCATAAAGACCTTGATGGAACCACAGAGTGTGGGCTGTGGCAGCAACAAAACAAAGATAAAATTACACTACACCAAAAGTATTAGTAGATTAATGGCCATATGATAGTCTAAGTATGTAGCAACATCTGTAAGCTTCATTGACATTTTCTGGTAAATAAGACCACCAGAGCCAGTATCCAAAAATGGAGAAGAAGAGGGACTTAAACAAGAGCGTGAAAAGGGACAGGTTGCCCATACTATGTCTTGGAACTTTCCAGTTTTGTCTTTAGCAATAAAACCAGGAGAGCTGCTGAGTGCAATTACGCAGCTGCTTAAACCAAAAGAGCCTCTAGAGCAGCTGCACTCTCACATTAAAAACATGAATGTTTTTGTTTTAAAAATATTTTTCCATGTTTCCAAAGTTATGCTTTTAAGGTAAACCTATTAATTTATCCTTTATCTTGTCTAGCAAAAAATCTGACATCAAGTAACCTGGCATGCATGAGGCAGTCTGTACTTTTGTGGGTGGCAAATCTGTTCACTGACAAACTTCTAGAAAATCTGTCACCCAGCAGGCTCTGGAGGTCCTGAGAAGCAGCAGGACAATCTGCTACAGACCTGCTTGGGCCTTAGCTCTAGGTAGATAATGCACATGGCCATATTGCAGGGGGTTGTTCTCTCTTGGCAAGCAATGGCTAAGCATCTTTGGCAAATGTCAAGAAAGCAGGGAAGAAAATTAGAGGTCAAAAGGAGCGGCATCAAAACGGACTTATTGGCAAATGCCTGTTGCAAGACAGATAACTATAGGGAGGCAGGAGCTTTAGAAACACCTGTGTTCACCAACTGTCTTCCCAATCATAAACTGTCCATTTCCATGCCTTCAGTTCTGTGTCAGAATACATAATGTTTATTCCTTGATATATTCAATATTTCTTTGTAAAATTCCTTCAAACCTGATGCAAGGAGCCAGAAGGAATAAAAGTGAGGAAAGCGAATGATAGGATATTAATAATTTTTCTCATTCAGGTCAAGCTTCCAGTTCTACGGTCAATATTTTGTCCTGTGACTCTGAACCCAAGAAACATGATAATCAGTCAAGAGCTATGAGCCAAGACTGATTTTCCATCTAATTTTATCTCACTGACAATACTGTACAGGTCTTTCATTTTTACCTTTCAAAATGCATGAAGTGAAGAGCAAGAGACAGAAAAAGGGTGAGAAAAGCCATTTGTGCAATGACCAGACACTACCCTTATGCCTCAAAACTACAAGTATTTCTGCAGCTTTACTCCGGTGGGAAAATAAGCCTTAATCCACCAAAGTGTTTGATATCTAAAACCAGAAAGGCTAGACTAAGGAAAAAAAGAAAAATCCCAAAATACAAACAAAAAATATCTCATCCTTCCTACTCAGTGAGAGTACATGGAACACTACCTAAGAATCAGACACCTCAACTGGTTATTGACTACTCAGATATTGTTCCTGTGTACACAAGATTTTTAAATGTCAGATAATGCACAGTCACATCTTAACTCCCAGCCTGTCCAAACACTGCGGCGAGTACTTCTTTCATTTTCTAGAGCTGTTAGAGAATTGAGGCAGTAAGTAATGATTGGCTGTTGAGACTCTGTGGAATTATGACAGTTATATTCCCTAAAAAAAATTTTATCAAATGCTATTTTTAAATGAAAAACAGACAAAGAAAAGAAACAATTCCTTCTCTATTTATTTTGAAGCAAAAAGCCCCAACAAACCACAAAGTCCTGCATCACTGCGGAAATGAAGCGAGCATCTCATATGCCTTCACTGACTCTGCAGCCAGGAGAAATTATGCGACCACTAACCTGTATTAGAAACCTCAGAGGTGTCTCAGTTGCCCCTGTATTATTACTGATATGATCTAGGTTAAAAAAAAGGCGAACCGTATAACTTAATTATGTAAAATAGGCATACTTAAAAAAAAAAAAAATCAATTTGGAATATAAACAGGCTTAGTTTTCCTGTCAACACTCACTTTTTTCTATGCCAGTCAATTTTGAGTAAAAAATACTTAAACCCTATATGCGGAATACAAGCCATTGAACAAAACTATAAAAACCAATGGTACTGATGATAAATACGGCAGCACTAAAATTAGGTGAAATAATCAAAACCATGCATTTATGAGTTTACCTCAAAAGTAGGCAGTGCATAGAGCTCCTTGTAGTCTAAGGCATCATCACAAGAAAAAGAAACAGAAAAACTCTTTGTATCCTAAGGTGTCTCTACATTTTTGATGTAGTACTGGAGGTTAATCCACCCTAGACTAATATAAAACAGTAGTGACACCGTTAATCATGACAAGATCTCTGGTGCTGTATGGAAAACTGGAATTTTTGTTCCTCAAAAGATACAGATGTTTGAAACATGGCTCCAGTCCAAATCAGAGAGGAAAATACAGAAATTGTTAGAAAAGTATCTAAAGGGGACATTTTAAGAAGTTGGTTTAGTTCTTTAGCTGTTCAGGTTATTTTAACTTTTTTTTTCTTTTGCTATATAAAAATTCACAGCTGAAGTAAAGCTAGGATACAAAAATCCCAAATCAGAAAAAATGGCAACATCAACAATAAAAGTAAAAGCATTAAAGAAGTCAAAATACTTGATTTGGCAAAAATACGAATATGTGACAAATCAGGGTTTTCAAAAATGTCTCCTCCTTTCTTGCCCCCCTCCCATCCCCCAATCTTGCAAAATTTTGAAATGCATTTTGCTTTGGATAGAATTTCAATAAAATGACTCCCTCAGCGTTTCCCCAATCTGTTGTATTTTTGAGGACTGTGAGCAATTTATCAAGTACCCCAGGTTTCACGGGGATAGAAGCACCTCCTGCTTACAAATCTGCAAATCCCCTTCTGCCCTGAGAGCCTCACACAAATCACATTTCTTCATCACATTAAAACATAGCCACAGTCCCTGCCCTTTCTCGTTTCTATCACTGCCAGCCTGCAACAAGGCCTGTAAAACAGGAGAAAATAGACTGAGTGAATGGCAAATTTCCCTTTGATCTGTACTGTTGAGACATGTACTTCATTTACACAGTGGCAGTGTTACAGCTGCAATAGCACAGAAGGTAAGAGCAAAGACCCTGCTTGTGTACAGGGCTCCTACCTGCACGAAGCACCGTTTGACTTCACTTGCTCTTTCATTATTTCAAGCTTATACAGGATAAAGTTTATCTCCTCCCCTCCTCCCCCAGGAGGCTTATTTGTTTCATCAGGCATTTATTTAAAAAATGCTCCACTAATTTCCATGTACATTGCTGCCTGGTGCAAGGAAAATAGATTCTTTTTAGGGATTTATTTAATTCACAGATGCTATTTTAATTGGTCTCCCATACAATTGTCTCTCACTGGGAATCTGGATGGCTCTGGGGAATTGGCAGCAACTTTCAGAGCTTTTCCAGGTCAGTGATTCAGATGTAATCAGAGTCACTGGTAACTGAAAATTAATGTGGAGAAAACTATTTGACAGCCCGTGTGAAATAAAGTAATGATTTCAGTGCAGTTGCAGTTTAACAGATTACCAGCAAAACCAATTGGTGCTTTTAGGAGCCTTTTTGGAAAAGGAGTGAGAATATTAGTTTCTGCAAATTATCTTTCATGTAAAGGCTGAAGGCAGCCATCAGACTTGCAAGCATGAAGCCTCCATTATCAGTACACCTTTTTCATGGTTAATTATGGAGATTTCACGTTTTTTCCAAATCCTGTCAGCTGGATATTCCAGAGGCCGTTTGCCACACTCTGCTTTAGACTAAGAAGGCTTAACTCTTTAAGCTTTATTTATTATCCAGGGGAGGGAGGGAGAAGCTTGTCCTGCATTACTCCCTACAGAGCCTGACTTAGGGAATTTGGAGCATCTCTCTGCACTGACTGGAGGAGCTGCCTTGCCACATAACCTTTAGAAGGTTAAAATTTGCTTTTGTAACCATCTCCCTTGTGCCCCTGCAAACACACTGCAAGTGTTAGGCTAAATTGCCAAAAACTGTGTCAGACCACAAACACTTCGGCACAGCAGTTAGGGCTTTATCCCCCCTCAATTTTTCAATTTAATAAGTCCTAACTGGACATTTTGCTTACAATTTCTGGCAAAAAGAAACGGCTTTCCACCTCACACTCCTGTTTGATTAGCACATGTTTGCTTTCTAAACCTCTCATTCATCATAATGACAAGACTTCCTCAAGGACCGGCTTTTAAAACAGCAACACCTTTAAAAAGACATGGCTCACGTCTTGTTTCTCTTTTCTTTTTCCTCACAAAAGGGAGAAGTTACAAGGCAAACGTGTCTGTAGTGAAATACTGTTCTCGGAGATCACAAGATCCTGCAGTCTTCAAGGAATGGATGCACCGACTCAGCTAAAATTAATGTATAAAGCTAGGATGAACAGAAGATGAATACGTTCTTCAAATTCCTATATAACCCCTTCCATTCTCTCATTAATTCCTACTAAGAAAAAATAACCAATGAGGAGCTTAGTTTCTTCACAGTTACTTTGCCTGGCTCCCCAAGGTGTACCCACACAGGGATATTTGGGTTGGTTTTCTTGTGAGGTTTGTAATGAACTGCCACTGGTAACAAACTAATGAGGCTGTCAAAAGCTTCAACAAAACAGTTCTGCAATTTATATGAACAGGATAAGGTCTATTCAAAATATATAGAGAGGTATACATCTTTTCTCAGCGTTATACAAAGAAGAAAATGTACAAACACCTTCATTTAGTGCCATGTACAGAAAAAAGGCAGAATAAGAAATGAAAAATTTCCCTGTAGAAAGAAGAAAAGATGCAGAAAGAAACCTAATGACCCATTTTGTCCACGGCAATGGAAGTGAGAAGCAATACACAGCTAAACTTTTCTGGTTTTAACAAAAATATGTTTTCTCCCTTCCTTGTCATAACCTATTCAAATAGTGCTTTGTGCCAGGAAAGAAAAGTATGCTATGTCTAATTCTCTGTTCCGTATACTTTGGAGATCTAGAGTTAAGATGCTCAAATTCAATTTACAGTTGATGGTACCCATGAGAAGTTTAGAAATTCAGACCCACTGAAAAGAGAAAAAATGAAACTCCCATTACTTCATGAGGGCAGGGGATGCAGAGCTGCCTCCTCTGCAACACTGACAGTTCATTTTCTGCCTTTCCCCCGCCCTGCTATTCAACGGTCAGTCTGCAGTTAGCTTTATTAACTTCTGAAAGTGTCAATGGTTGGAAACAGCTGTTTGAAATCCATGGCAGTCCCCAATAACATAGAAGAATTTAAATAAGTAAACTGCTGTGCAGTAATCCAGAAATTAGTAGGTGTAACACATCATCTTCTATTATAGCTGTCGGTTGTGGAGGGTCTTGGTTCGGTGCCAAAAGGCAGTCAGGCTGTACAGGAGAATGCACAGCTCTGAAAATGTGGGCAACTGTCTCTGTGAGGCCTGGGCTTTGAGGTTCTGCCTGAGCACAGAAAAAAGGAGAAGAAAAAGAGCAACTGTTCTTTCAAGGAGTCATTCTAACTAGCAATAATGAAGCAGGATAGGTAGATGATTCCCAGCCACAGGAACTGGTATTATATTGATAACCAGGATGCAATCAGGTCCTGAACTGGTGAAAATTATCATGCATCAGTTAATGGTGCAGCTATTTAAGCAAAGAACCTACCCTTCTTTTTTTAACCTCGTGAACAATATATATGCCTTGTCACTCTGCCAGGGAAACATATCTGATAGCAAAATAATTTTGTGCCAGGCTATACATGCACACAGGTCTCAATGTCCACATTTATCCTGAAGTGTGGAAGAATCTCTGGTCACTTGTGTCTGTTCTAGCTCACTGCAGCTCTCTACTTGCTCCTGGAGAGACTAGATGTAAAGTATATAGGTGACAGAGGGTACAGGGTTATCTGCAGCACACCTAGGGATCCTTAGAATGGCATAAGTTGCTCTTCATGCAAATGAAATATCAAAGTGTGAACATTTTTCAGTGCAGCTAAACCAATGTGGGGTAGCAACACTATCCAATGTGGAGTTTACAGTTGGTTCCTTAGGAAATTATTCATCTAACACAGCTAAAGGCACAGTGCAGCTGAAACACGCACACATTCTGGGGACAGATGTTCCCTGTACTACTGAGTATCCTGTAAGGCTGTTGTTAGCTAAGGATAACAGGCATAATTTTTGCTATTTCAGGAGAAAGCAATGAATACTTTTCATGTAGACACTTTGGAAACGTGCCTGAGTGACATGCAAGAAGACCAACTGAAGTCCCAGCAGAGAGGAAAAATTAAATGTGAACAGATGGACTAATTCAGCATTTTAAAGCAGTGAAATCCAAATGTGAAAGAAACCTGGTTGGCTACAGATGACAAGGCCTGTCTCAGTTCAATCTTCAAGCTATAATAGCATAATAGCAGCCTCTTGATTCATTCTTTATTTTTCTCCCTTTCCCTCCCATCAAATTAATCTTCTTGAGGAAGCTGGCATTTCAGTGGGTTTGAAGCAGTCAAATAACCTTCCCTCTCCTGAGGCTTCAGTTTCAAATCAAAATTCAATGTACCACTCACTAGACTTGTTGCTCTCAGTCCATACAAGAAAAACTCAGCCTATCCCCACAATTTGTTATTTATGTGTGCCAACATCATCTGTTTGGAAAAGGTCAGGGTACAAGAAAAAGTTTTCATAGGTCAGTCTTGAAGTGCCCTATGAGGGGCACGTGCAGACACTTAACTCTTCAACATCACCAGCTTCCAGCATAAGTTGACGATCCACTGCTTTTCTGAGCACTATACTTGGATAAACTATTTAATGCTTAACTAGAAACAAACAAAATGAGCAAGAATATCCAAGCTCGCTCTTACTTGCCAAAGTCCCCCACAAGACAAACCTCAGTTATGTGTGATCTGCCAGTAGCATGCAGAACCTTATAAGGTGGGTCACAGTACTGGGCAACAGCAAGAACATAGACAAAAATGGGGTATCTTAAGAATGTAAAAAAAAAGTCATTAAAGAAAAACCCTTTCAGTGTTTTGACTGAAAGTTTCTTATTTAAAATCCCAGTAATTTTTTCTTTTTTAATATGACAAATGGTCTTAGTCACCCTCCAATAGATGACAATCCTCCTGCTAAATGTATAGTGCTCTTAAAAAAATGGAAAGCACTGTGAATTTTGAGAAAACTTCCCCCCCACACACCCCAGCTTCCAACACTATTACTAAACTAAAACCAACATTTATTTCCACAAAAGGTTTTTTGAGAAAAGTTGGGTGGGCAATGCAGGAAAGGCAGAACACTCAGTAGAGGTGGTAACATCTTAATGATGTGACAGAACTCATAATTAGATTATCTGAATTCCATCAAGCACCTTGGCACTTGCTGTCTTTTCAGCAAGAGAAATTAATTCTTAATGTCACATCATTATCTTTCATCTGAAATTTATAAACTATTCATATAGGCCCCATTGCCACTATGGAGTATTAACACTAGCCTAAAAAGGAAAAGGATCCATCTTTGTTTACACATAATGTAATGTTTCATTATTTATATATCTTTGCAGTGATACATGTGGTTATGTACTTTTTGCTTTGGTTCTGATTGTGTATGTAACCAAAAGAAAGTGAGCTGGTTCTGAAGTTAAAGCAAGCTCAGTATACGGTGACCTGCTCTGCTGAGCTGCTTGTTAACCTACTTGCTATGTAAACCAGATACATTTCACCAAAATGTCATATTCTTTCACAGTCATTTTCCCTGATACACTAAGGAGTGAAGCTGAACTCCTTCCAAGAAAATAAGAATATTGTTGTATCAAGGGATTAGGAAAAAAAAGCTGGGAACTATTGGCAACTCTGCAGTCATATATTAAAGAGTTGAGTATAAAATAAATATATGAAATAAAAAAAATGTGAAGCAGAACAGCAATAAAGTAGAAGATGCTGACAGTAACAGAGATTTACCCATACTAGGAAATGCAAAATATATAATAGAACCAAAACTATACTGTAACAGTGATGTAATTACCTTTATTGCAAAGTGCATCCCAATCTAGCTATTGCATTGTAATTTTGGCCAATGAAGTTTAGATTGAATCACTGATGATGAGACTCACTAGCTAAAGACTAAATCAAAGTATTATAAATGAGGAAAACGGCACAGCAATGTTACACAAAATGTCTCTTTGGTCAAAGAGCTTGGTAGGATCACGCTGCAGCTCTACCCAGCTGAAGTAATCAATATCAGAGTGGCAGACTCAGTCCTAAAGATTTGCCATTTTAGTCACATAAAATCACAATCTACTATCACCCACAAATTGCGAGCACCTTGAAAATCTAGAAATATAGGAAAAAGTAAAAAACACCAAAAAAAAAAAAATATATATATATATATATAGCTGACCATTATTTAAGATATTTTACATTTAAGTCAGTTTTCAGGCAAGTGATACAAAGGAAATCAAAGAACAAGTATATGCTGTTTAGATGAGTAACCTTTAAAGGCCTCTCACTCTCGTCTTCCCGTTGTAAACTGTCTTAAATTCCTGAAGTTGATGATACAGCACTTTGCCAACAGGGGCAAGCTCTTTCCTCAGAGCTCTTTCCTCCTCTGCAGCACAGAATGTTTCACTAGAGCTGGGAGGGAAATTTTCTTCAGAGAGCTTCAAATCGGCTCTAGGGTCCCTTCAGTCATGTTATTACAACTTAGCAATAACACAGACTTTGGGAGTTCCAGTTCTGTGTAAGCAGGGAGGTGACAAGCCCTGCAGAAATATTCCCTGGCTTTGCTTCTTTCCCTGCCAAAATATTGTTTCCTCAGCCCTTGATCAATGCACCACAATTGGATCTTTCTCCTCTACATCTGCCCTTGGCTGTTTGCTGTTCACGGTTTCTTATAAGAAACATGGCTGAGCAGAATAAAAGAACAGAGGAAAACAGACTGACTCCCTTCTAATATTAAATTAATCTCTAAAGAGAAGATAAACTAAGTGAGATGGATTAGTTAAAATAAATTTTGACTTAGCTTTCAAAAACAGAAGCATGTGTGCTTTCAGTAACTTTTCAGTTCTACTGATTCAGATCTGCTTATCTTGGATCCCTCTCTTCTACTACTCATAAAAAAAACTGCTTCTGCTGTCAAGAATCCTGTTCATCTTTCATAAAATATTAGTAATTAGAAAGTGGAAAATGGGAAAGAGTATGCCATTCGCTTGCTGGAGCCCTGCAGTAATTTGCTTATGTTAATTTTGATTATGTAGCAAGCAGCATAGCTGGAAGATAAATTTGCTTTGCATGCAAGCTAGTAAATACAGGCTTGAGGTCTATAGGAAGGGGAAGACCATACCTGTCTGCAGGTAGAGATATTCTGCTCAGATAAATAACCTTAGCTTTCACTAAAATTCACTTTCACCAAAAACCCCCACATCATTTAAGACGGGTTATCACTCAGTAGATTTAATTGAAAGATGTTGCATCTCTGTTGTGGTTATCTGCATATTTATTTAGAAGCAGCAACACAGGGCGGAGGGGAACTGTAGGAAAGTTATGTCTATATAGATATGACTGTTTCATGAATTGAAAAGGAAACAGTTGCCTATTTTCTGATACTATTCATTATTTTCCAGTCTTCTGTCCCATACATTATGAATGAGAGACCTCCTGAATACTAAGAGACAGAAGATGCATTCTGCACGTGCCAAGAGATAACTTACCCCAGAATTATCATTAACTTATGTGTAGGCAAGCCTTCAGCACAAACGATGGTGCAAATGTTCATTGCCAGGCAGAATGGCTCAGAAAAGAAAGACAATTAGGCTAAACTCAAAGGCCATCTAGTTCGGTATAAAACATATTTAGCTGAAACAAAGGAAAGCCATGTCATATCTCTGGATCAGGTTGAGAAGTATAGTGAATATGTTTGTCATCTCCATGCTACAGCAATTATTACGCAGTTAATTATTAATTTTGAACAGTTTTGCAGTATTGATGTGTTAAGCTTACCTGACAAAATGTTTGGGGATTGATGAGCAGGTGGGTAGAGTTTTGTAATGAAGAATGATTTGATTTGTCCAAAAAAAGGGTTAGTACTTTAGTTCACTGTGCATTGGGAGGGTAGAAGAAATCTGGTTTACCTAACACAAAGGAAAAAACCCCTACAGTGATAAGCAAAATAAAAATTTGAATAATTAGCTCTAAATAAATATTAGTTCTAAATGGAGTGCCTCATTACAATTCTAAACTTCTCACTTTGTTAAAGAAAAGCTTTAAAAAAGCCAGTTCAGCTAAAAGGAACCCAAGCGTTACTTTGAGAATAAAAAATAAAGCATAAGCTATTTAGACTTTTTCCATCTTTTTGCTTCTTTCCCTTAAATGAAGATGCCAATAACATTTGCGAAAAGCACTACTGTCACCAGATTAGTCACTTCAAGAAGTTTGGATCCAAAAAATCCCTGTTCATTAATTTGCTTTGTTCCAGTCACCGACACCTTTCACTGGCCTGTACAGAAACTCCTACTGCCTGGCACATGCCAGCTACATTCCCTCAGACATTTATGCTTTCATTAAGAACATATAATACCAGCATCACTACAGATACTTTTTGAACCATACTACTAGCAAAGTATTTAAAGATAAATCAGTAGAGCTATAAAACCCAAGGGAGTTAAAACTGGAAAGCTCACAAATAATAAATTACATTCAGTAAAATCACAATCAAACATCACTGTGCTCCTGATTTCAAACAGTCCTTTGCCAGCTGTGCTCATCATTCACTATTCATCACTGGTTCCCTCCTTTGAAGATTTTTGGTACCAAAATTTTTGCACTGGTATTTATAACATCAATAAGGAATACTAAGGAGAACAGTTCCCTAATACTGGGTGGTCCTAAGCACTGTCAGGCTAAAATCCACTTAGATGAGGCATTTCTTCCTACAAATGATCCTGGTAATACATTATTAAAGATGACAACCTAAAAAGTTTTCAAAGCTCCAGTGCTTCTTATCATTGAATGTCACTTCCTAATTAATACCCTAGATTATTTATAATTTTCTTTATTGCTTCCGAAGTATACTTCACCACTCCTACCCTTAGGTAAAATGTAAAAACTATTGCATGAGTGCTTTGGTTCAGATTCTTGAGGGACACCCAAGAAAACTCAAAATTCAAGCCAAGGGTCTAATAACCCTGGGCAAAGCACAGGGAGACTTTAGCACCTAAAATGGATTAACAACTCAGCATACTGGAGGAGGACGAGGTTGCAGGTGGCTGCCTAAGCCATCTAATAAACCAAAAAAGAAACAAATGTTTAAAATTCAGTGACACTCATCTCCACACCCCAACCCTGATACACTCACATGTAGTCTGAAACAGATGCATGTAGTGGACTGGGTTCCACAGACTTTTCGCACTTAACTGCTCCACGCAGATATTTCTGTTTTTTAAGCAGCATTTACCGTGCTGCACTCAGGTTTTGAGAGAGTAATGCTCTCTCCTAGTCCTTCCATCTACACACCTACAGATAACTCTGATCACATGGTTATAAACTGGAATGGGACATTCCCTTGAGAACACAGAAATGCAAGTTTGAATCTCCTTCAGCTGAAGAGGTTATTGATCCAAGCCTCCTACTTCATGATCACCAAGCAGACTGATCTGATATTACACAGAAGGTGAGTGACTTGTCCTTTACCTTCCCCAGCCTTTAAAAAACAAGAAGAGAACACACCAACCGCCTTTGCCCCTGGTATGGCCATCAGTGCTAACAGAACCTCAGAATTCCAGCTAATTCCAACTTCATCTGACTGGGGCAGAAGGACAACTAAATTTGTGACTTTCGAAGTAGTTTGAGTTGAAGATGTTTAACCTGGCCATACTGCATATGCATTTTTACAGGCCTAAAATTTAAGTAGAAACCAGAGCAGGAAATCACATTTCTACCTAATGTACACTGTCACAACCAATGTACTTATTTTTTTCATCATCTTAATTGTTTAAAAAAAAAAAGAACAAATTGCAGACCTACAAAATCTTATTTCTGACTCTTGGCTGGACGTGAAATTACCTTAGAGATATTAGACTGATGGATACCAACCATTAATCCTTCTCAGCACAGAAAGTACTTTTCTCATGTTGTCATGAAAAATTAACCATATCCTTCGAAAGAAGGAAGGACTTGAATAACCTGCTGTCAGTCAATCATGGACATTAAGGAACACTAGCAGCTACTCCTTGTGCTTGAACTCTGTCCATTGGATATTCTTCCTCAGTGTGTGCATTGACAGATCTTCACTGGGTAATTTATTATTGGATACTAATGGTTGCATAGCTGCCCTTCACTTCTATTTTTGGATTCTCTGATCCAGAACACTGTTAAATGTCACAAAATAACCAGCTATGCAAAAACCACATGACGAAAAGAGTGGATGTGTGATAGAATAAGCAAGAGAGATATGATGATTAATAAGCAGTAACTGTTCAGGGACCAGCTCTCAAAGCATCTTCATATGCTACTGTAACATGTGGAAAAGAGCAGAGGAACTCACCTGATGGCAAACAAAAAGCTTCTCAATGTTTCATCTTGTTCTGAAAAGGAAGTTTGTTTTGAATGCTTTCAGACAACGTTATAAACAGTCACAGTCTAGAAGATGAAAGGCTGTGTGACAGCATAACCTTGACAAAAAATAGGCACCACCATTTAATTAGGATCGTCCAGTTGCATCTCAGCTTTCTGTGAAGACACTTTCGAAATTATCCAGTGACTCATTCACTAGGACTCCTCTGAGCCTAGGAGTTGTTTATACATCACGCAATATGAATGAAGAACCTCTGATTCTTCAGAAAACAGGTCTGTAAGCAGTATCTGCCCTTTGAACAAATAAAATTAAAAAACAAAAAAAAAAAGGAAGGTAACATCTATGAGATAGAGTGAACAATCATCACACAACATGCAGTTTATAACTTCAGCTTCTGCCAGGGAAGGCTATGTGATCCTACCTAGAGCTTTTTAAGGACAGGATGAACAAGTGAACAAGCTTCTGCCAGAATAAGAGACTTGTTTAATCCTCTCTTTGGGCACAGGATGGATCAAATGACCTTCCCAGGCCTCAATGATCAGGTTTCCTATGCCAAGAGACCGTTTTCTGACCTGGTCAGCAGACAGAGGAAGAACATAAATGCCTTCCCTTCTCATTTCTCTTTGAGGTAGAGCAGGCTGCTGCTTTAGCTAAAATGTAGTTGGGAGAAACCGTCCCTGTATAGAAAGTTTGCCATCTAGAGAGGGCTGAGGGTGGGAGGGAGGAAGTATTACCTCCCTGATCTTGTAGATTGGCTGTTAGATGGAAAAAAACAGAAGCCTTCAGGAGCAAAAATGTTAAGCTCTTATTTCCAGCTGAAGGCTCAATATCCTCTTGATCCTACCTGCTTAAAGTTGGGCACTGGCTTAAATGCATTCTTTAATCAGGAAGTGACAAAACAAATGACTCATTTAACTCAGGGGAATCTATGGTACAGTCAGAATCTACTTACACAAATTGTTGGACTGTGAGTCAGTGACAAATTTATCCTTTGCCTCTCTGGTAGTGCAATAGGGAAACACTTGATGTTTATCTGATTTAACACAAGCCATGCTAAATACTGTACCTAAAATGGAACATTTAAATGGTGGATGGGGAAGAGGAGGCAGGAGAATTAGGGATGACATTTTATGTCTTTTAAAAGTCTGACCTTTTGGAAATATCACTGTGTACATTTTAAATATTAATAAAGGCACTAGCTGTTAGAAAGGCACAAGGCTGTTGTCGGGGGGTGACCTTTTATTGAAGTAAAAGAAAATTGACAGTTTTATTAGCCATAGAGTACTGCAAACAGGACCTACAGTAAAAAAGCAAACAAAAAAGATGTCATTGTAATTAGATACATTCTATAAATTAATCTGAGGATGTGGCTGTGTCTAAATACTTCTGCAGGTTCCTCTGTATCTTAGCCCAGACTTACCAAACAGGTTCAGAGTGAGAAAGAATAGAATTTCCTATTTCAGTTCTTTAAAGAGGCATTCCCAGAGAAAACCACCCTGACACTGGGACAAAATCAATGGGATCTTTGTGACTCCGTGATCATCACTTCTGTACACCATTACAGACACCCCCTTAGCAGCTCTGAGCAAGGCTGGGCTTGCTCCTCAGGACTCATTAAAAGATCCTTGCTTAAATGACCTAGACTTATGCAAACTGGAACTTTCTAGGAAAGAAGTAATTGCCTACTGCTTCATCCCAAGCCATTTGTTTTTTACTAGAACTAAGAAAGCTGAATTAACTTCTTGTCTTCATTTTGCTGGTCATAATCTCAAGGGCCCAGCTGTCTGTGATTCAAAGCCAGCTGATACTGCACAGCTGTGTAACCTTCACTCAGACTTCTGAGAAAATTGCTAAGTTGTGAGAATGAGCTGTGCAAAACAAATAGAGTAGAGCCATCCAAAATAAGAAAAGTAAAAATGCAGGCAAAGGTAACATTGTTCAAATAGAAGAGTTAACAGCTCAAGGACTTGAGAGAAAAAAAAGCTACCAACATGAAAGCTACCAAAGAGGAACGGAGATCATTCCTTCCCAACCTGACTGATGACTGCCAAGCGAGGGTAACAAGTTTATGAAGAGCTAGTACAGACTCTACAACTCCTAGTATGAATGAGGGAGCGGAAAAGGAAAGAAAAAGGGAAAAAGACAGGTCTTGCTTGCCCTTCAAATATCCTTTACTGACAAACGTAATGTTTTTGCACTTCACTACCATTTACTTAATGTGATAAGATCTTTCATGCATTTCACCTCCATTCATTATTTATGTTCCCGTTCACACTACAGATAAAGCTGGGTTTATAAACTATATCTAGTATTGTAGCCATAAAGGGCAAAATCTGCCCTTCTTTATGTCACATTCTGCATAAAGCATTTGAACGCATAGGATTTAGAGTTGATGTGAACCCCATAAAGCCAGTTGAGCTGTGTTCTTAAACACAGCCCCACCACTAAAGCTGGTGGGAACAATGAGGATTTAGAAATGACAAGCAGCACAGGATTCACTCCAGAGGAAAACAAGGCAGTCTTCATCTCCTTTTTAATCCAAGACAGTGGAGGACCAGTTCACTCACGACAAAGCAGTTTTGCTGGTGTAAGCAACAGATGGTGGTTTAACTACAGGAATTACTTTATTTGGCTAGTAGAACACAGCTACATTTGTTTGGAGAAACAGGCAGGAAGGGAAAGGTTAAGCCTAAACCAAATATTTCTTCTGAATGCCAGAGTTTAATCAGTTAATTCACATAGAGACGTCAATGCGAGACGAAGTACAAGCTAAAAATATGGTCAGGAAGTCACAGGTAAATCAAACGGTACAAAAAAGACAGTGAAGTAATTGTAAGGAGATTTATAAGTCTGTTACCTGGAAAAATAGTCCAGGTAAACTACTATTTCTTATTTTAAAGTACAGAAAGGTACTTTAAACACAAAGAATGATAACAGTAACACAGAAATACTGTGAAAGAGCATGCATCTATCCTCTTACTATTTATTTCTATGTAGAGAACATATTCTATGTCCTTCCTCTTTTCCCTTTATATTGTCAAAGTTCAGGATGTCTTGAGGGCACTGGTGTATTCCAACAGTGTGCAACACCCATGAAGGAGAGAGATGTCACTCCAGTGAAACCAAGGGCACAACTAGTCCATAGCAAGAAAAGGAGACCTGGCAGACACCACTGAAATGCAGCAGTTTAACAGAGCACAGAAGGTCATACAGCCTTCTGGGACAAAAGCTTCAACTGAAAGCAGAATTAATGATTGTGATGCATTGACACATCTCATCTGAAAGAAAAATATATTTTATTATAAATATAGATGTATTATAAAATATATTTTATTATAAAAAGACTAATTGCCAGCTAGAAGTTAAAAAGTCATTCTATGATGGTATCACTAAACGTCTGCTGAATGAAACCTTTGTCCTCTCTCAATGCAGAATAGTAAATTCTCAAAGAGTTACCAAATTTGCAAAGCTCCAATGTGAATGACAGTTTTATTTAGGGATGTAAGGGTAAAACAGACTAAAGGGGAAACTGTTACAGTACATTTTGTGATAACAGGAATGAAAACCTTCACAAAAACAAGTTGCTATAGCAAGTTGCTTTGATTAACTCACATGACCTCAAACAGAAAGATGTCTCATCCTCAGATGTCTTGAAGACCATGATTAGGCTGAGGAGCACCCTTTCGCAGAAAGAATTAGGCTTCTTTGGTTCAGAACAGCTACAGTTCCATAATTCCAGCAAAATTCACATAGTCTGTCAGTAACTAAGAATGATGAATTTCAGTTATGGACAGGGAACCTCTTCTTTTGAGCACCTTCCATTCCAATCAATATATTTATGCTGAAGTAACAATACCAAAACACAAATTAATGCTCTTTGATGCTGCATTTTCCCTTGCTCTCAGGAAAACTGTTCAGTTTTGTGGTTTCCTGTTGGGGAGATGCAGGGAATGAGCAGAGGACTCAAGTCTAATGGGCAAATCAATTTCTCTCCTTTGCTTTCAAGAAATATTTCATTTCTGCCCCATCACTGGCATTTGTAGCTGTCTTTAAGTTGAAAAGCAGGTTTCTGCTGAACTGCAGCCTAAGGAAATTCCTCAGTATATATGAAAAGTGAAGTTACTCTCTAGGGAAATGGCTGGAGATTTCAGCTTTTTGTCCAGAGATCTAAAGATACGAAACATCAAACAGATATGAAACATTCAACAGATACTCCAGCAGAGAGCAAGAAAGTATTATAGCCAGCTTATGACATAGTACCTTTTAAATGTACACTTCTCTACAAAATCACTTCCTCTGAATCTATTCATGCCTGTGCAGAGACTCTGCACTAGAACTACACACCACTAAACCTTCAGTACTTAGATGACAAAAGTCACAAAATTTTACTTCTGGGATGCTCAGCAGCCAATATAAATCAGAATTAAAATGTCAATGAAAGTGAAAGTTTGGTCCAAAGTACGTCATCGATCAAAACTACACCTAGGATACCTACGGAGTGTGACAGGAAAATATGCACATGCCTAATGGTCCACAACAGAAGACCACAATTATCTGCTAAAACAAGATGTCCCTTCAGAAAAAGTAATAACTGGCACATATTCACACATCTATTTCTGTTACAGCTCAGCACACCAAAGGGCAAAGGAAGGCAAAGATTTGGGGAAAAATGGGAGGGTCCACCCCAGTTCTGATGTATTGCTCACAGTAGAAAAAGAAAGCTTATTTTCTTCAAAAACTAGCATTAAAATAGATCTTCACAATAAAGATGATTTATTCATATTCTTGTTCCAGCTAAAATATTATCTGGTCACAGAAAAATCTCAGTATTTGAATTAGCCATCTTCTTCCTTTTGAACTGCAAGGAAGTTGCATGATACCAAACAACCATCGCAGGAGGCATAAGAAAGTAATCCAAATAAACAGGAAGAGAGTAGAAAGCCTGGAGATGAGAGAAAGGGAAAGATAAGCCTTTTTATTAGGTTTTAAGAAATCACATAGTTAGTATTTACATCTGGAGTGAAGTGGAGGTGTTCTGGTATAGGTCTAGAGATAACAGGAATATCCAGGCCCACATTTTGAAGTCAACATTGGTGTTTTAATCAACAGTGTGTTCTGACTTTGCACATACATTTCCTGCACATACATTTCCTACCTCTACCAGAACATGGCGCAAGCAGCTTGAGCTTCCACCGGAGAGATGAGTGGGAAAAGACATTTTAAGCATATGGTAGACTGAGTTGGCTCTATGACAAATAAACTGTGTGTTATCAGTTAAAGCCAAGGATGAAGAAGAAACAGAGAGAAGATGCTCAGTCCTGTTGGCTCAAAAAGTTACAGCCAGCTGTTACTGGTCAAAGTTTATTTATTTACTTAACTTTAAATTTTCTGCAATGGTGTGTGCAGTGAATAAGAGCCTTAAATCCCTGGTGCTTTCAGTATTGTGCCTGTCATTATAATGAAAATTCCCAGTCCTGGCCAGAAACAGTGTTAACAGTTTCTTCTCTCCTAAAACACAAGTCTTCACTGAGGTTAACAGGCTCTGCAATACCCAGTAAAGCTACCACACAGCTCATTCTCCTGTCTTTCAGCATTGGACTAGATTCCTTGAATTTTCTATAGTCATTTTATGGAGTGTCACTACATACAAAGATTATTCCTTAAACCACAGTTCACTTTGATTTAGTAGAAGAAAGATAGTCCAGTGACTCGGGCTACAGATTTTCTATATGGTTCAGGTATTGAGAAGTTGGGGACCTCATTTATCTCCATTTTTCTTTAAGATAACAACAGGCATACTTCAACTAGGTCTATAATTCTTCAAGGCTCCTTTTATATGCAATAGAGCACAGGCTGAACTGTCCTAAAGAAGTGGTCTCCCCACTACAATACTGGGAACTGACTTCATAGAGAAGCTGAAGTTTCACATCTAAGAGTATAATAGTACTTTCCTACGTTTGAGGATATTACTTTAGACATCACAACATATTTAGACTCTGTGGTCTAAAGGTTACAGGAATAGTGGTGGTGGTGGAACAAGCCTTATAAACACCATTCAGTATTATCTAAATCTACATGAAGCTTTGTGCTTCATTGTGGATATGCTAGTTGTTTCGTTTGAAAAACTATTGAGTTGCAAGTTTGACAGTGAGCTACTGGCAATTGGCTGGTCTTCAAAGAAAAGGTCCCTCTCTGAAACCAGTCCCAAGCCATGGTTTAATGTGGTATATCCAGATTTTGCCCAAAAATGTGAATTCCAGCAGCAATTCAAATATAAAACTAAGCCACTTGCAGAAAACTCAAAGAAATTGTGAGCAGGAGAAAGCAGACACCAACACAGCGTCAAGGTTTTTTGCTTCAAGGCCAGTTTTCTCTCTAGAGCTACTTCATGTTTTTTTCAAAGCAATATTGCAAGGAACTGGTTAGAAACAAGCTACGAGTTTATGGAGAGTCATTTGTCTAAAGATTTTACAAGCAGAAAAACAGAATTAAGCAGGTTCCTTTCTTTTTCCTGCTACATACAGAGGCAGAAGAGCAGCACTCGGCAATCCTAAATCACAAAGGCACAAAATTTCAAACCAGTTAACTCCTGTGTGTGATGGTCACCTAGTGAATAAATAACTGTCCAGAGGCTTCATGTATAAGCCTGAAATCAGTTGTTATAAGAAACAATATTTCTCTTCGGTATAAATAAAACATACATCTGGATTTCTGCTGAATTCTTTGTTCACACTCCTACACTATGATTGTTCCCAAGCAGTTTTCTCTTTCCCCAGGAGGTGTGAGAAAGTAACTTAGCTAAGCCTAATAACACAGTTTATTTTATAAAAAGAATGACTGACTCTCTCTCTGCCTGAATGCTTTATCTTTGGTTTACTAGAAAAGAGGGTGTAGAATGCACTTTGGAGAAATCCTGAGGACAGGACTGCATCTGGGGAGGGTTGATACACTGACCAAAGCCCAGGCATAGGGGATGGATGTTTGGTTCCCAGTTCAATAACTGACTCAACAATTTGTTTATTATATAGGGCCAGATGGTATATTCCAGACAGCTGCAAATGAGTGGAACAGACCAAAACCTTCACTAATGCAGAGGCAATATCATGTAAGCAACACCTACCGAAAATTGGGAGAAAATTCACGCACACTTGGCCTTGTGACCAATAAACCACATGGGTCACTAGACAAAGCACGCATCTGCCACTGTGCAATACATGGGTATTACCTCCCCTCTCAGAGCCCTACATCACCATGTACAAAACAATGAAAATACCTCTGCAAACTTTTTGACCTCTTTGGGCGGTAAATATTATACATATGTCCTGCAGTTAGCCATAATCTAATTGCACCTGTTCATTAGGTTGCAGTTTTAGTTGCACCACCATAAACAGGTAATAAAATAATTATTAACACTTTTGCCAAACTAGGTTTTACATGATCGTTATAGTTCCCAAAATTCTCTGTGCCTGCTCCCTGACAGAGTGCTGCATTTGGAAATCATGAGTGGGAGTTTAAAATAGGTTCAGCACACAGCTCACACTGTTCCTATCTCTGACATCAATATGTGGTTTGGACAATCTGGAGCTTTCTTTGAAAGGCCTCTGTCTGTTTTGCAAAATAAAGTTCTACATTTGCTGCTATTAGGCTCGGTATGGTGCAGCACTTTAAGATGTCACTAACTTGATAAACAATGTGGTTTATAAAACAAGTCTGATGGCTAAATAGACACATGCAGGATCAAATGTTTGCCACACAAGCAATCAAACAAATTGATGAACATGAAGAAAGTGATTATAGAACTATAACTGTTCTATTATTAACCAGCAATCTGCATGTCTTCCTCCAATTAATGCCTAGAAAGGAGATGCAAGTCAGTTGAAACCTAATTACTGGCATAACACTGTTGATTAGAAATGCAGTAACAGTCATTGCTTCTACTTCATTTACACAAGGCCCATAATAATAAGCCAAAGGACGTCAGTCAGTCAGTGCTTTCCTGCCAGAAGTTTCTGCCATAGCAATAGCTTCTGGTGTAAATGCACAGCTCTGCCCATGTCACTCAGCTCAGTAATTGCCTTGCCACTCACATATAGAAAACAATTTCCGGCTTTGATGGGATTTTGTCGGTGATGTGAAACTGCTACTGCAATCTCTACAGCTAGGTGTTAGGTGGGTTACTTTGGTGGATCATAACATGAAACTAATCTTTAAGGAAGCAGGTGGGAAGAGAGAGAGACTTATAGGTTGGTAGGGTGCTAGGAAAACTGTGCAGTCCAAGTGATTAACACAAGGGAAGTGTTAGATGAGGTGGAACTGAGACAAGCAGAAGAAAGCAGAAGCAAAGAGAAGAAAGTTGCTTTGCCATTTTCCTATCATCAAGAACATCTCTCAGTTCAGTACATCTTTCAGAAGCTCTTATAAAACCATATCCACTTATTTTATATGTCATTGGTGGCTGACCAGCGGTCTATAATTTCAGCTTGCAGGCTTTGTATTTGGGCTACCTCATGAGCTGTACATTTATAACCATCATTTCATCATTTCCAGGCTGAAGCTGCAGAGTTTTCCTTTCAATATGCGACATGTAGCATTCTTCTCACTTCACAATCTCATTCCCAGAATGAGGTCACACACTCTCAGATATTTAGCTCTGTTTTTCATCACCTCAGAGCCCTGAGTCCAGCTTCAGGTTTCCATGTGACACCTCCCAAGCTCCCCACGCTCTCATATGTCTCTGCATGACCCCAGCTTGACTTAGCAGAAGAGCATCAGCAAGGAAAAGACTCTACTTCCTCTCACAGCCAGCACCTGCAGCAGTGGAGACAAGATTTTCTTCTCCCCCTTACCTCCCAGGTGGATTTATACTGAGGTTTTCATGCACAGGCATAAGAAAGGTAAAATTTCTCTCTCTCTCTTACAATGATTCAAACTTAATCAGAAACACAGTTTCTGGGTAGCAAGATGAGGACAGAGCAAACAGAAAGGTTCCTTTTTCATGGTTTACAGAAAAGTGCATATAGAACATGAACTCATTTCAAGGTTCATTTTGGATGGAAAGGCATTGCAGGAAAAAGGTAATGAGACTTAAAATCAAAGGAAAATAATAACCATCCTGCAGAATCAGCCAGATAAAATCTCTGGTCTTACACATAAAATCTTCCCTTGCAGGCATAAAGACAGTTTGAAACAGCCAGGCTGTCCATCAAGAAGCATAACAGCTACACTTCTGCATTTCCAAATGAGGT
This sequence comes from Patagioenas fasciata, assembly GCF_037038585.1. NCBI lineage: Eukaryota > Metazoa > Chordata > Aves > Columbiformes > Columbidae > Patagioenas > Patagioenas fasciata. Next base: position 6,127,503 of record NC_092522.1, on the reverse strand, counting down.
AGGGCATAAGCAAAGTATTATGTACAATTAATGCAAGCTATTATAATTTACACATTTTTCCACTAGAAAAATAAAGCCTCAACTTATTGAAGTCCCAGAACCTGAAGATACCAGAAACACGTGTCAGAGTTACGCAAGGGTCCAACCCACAGACACATACATTGCAACAGGGGACGTGTTATAACATCTGACAGGAAAAACATGCTGAAGAAAAACATTTATTTCAGTGGCTTCCAATGACGTTTGGGGTTTATTTCATATCTATTGCTTTAATGTTCAATATTGCTATCCCAAGATCCTATGGCAGACCTGGAATTAACTGTCTTCAGTATGCTTTCTATTTCTGAGCGTACTCCAGAGAGATATGAATTATGAAGGTCTTAAATGCACCAAGCTGCTCATCTCTTCATAACATTGTCTATATCTTAACCAAGGCACACAGCTTTAGCAAGTAGAAGTATATTAAGTTATTGGAAAAAACCCCTTTCATTCTTAGCTCAAATAGTCCTACATCAATTGCAGTGTATTTCATCACAGTAATATTAACGTACTTTCAAAACTGCTCTTGTAGTTCAAAGAGGTAAAAAGGTCTGTTTTCTTCAGGATGGCACCAAATCTCATCTTTTGAGCAATTACAGCCCTTTTTCATACAGTAAAACTTGACTGCACACAAATCATGGACTCAGGGAAAACTCTTAGAGTCAGCTAAAGCTCACAGGTTCTCACTCCAGCCCAAAGAAAGCACAGTGACTGTTCTTACCTTCAGAAAAGGCATGACAGCTCCCAGTGTACATCTTCAGAAGTATCCCAAAACCTCCAAAGCAGTCAGACTTTAAGTCCTTCCTAGTTCTAAAATGTCAGAAAAAAGCAATATTTAGGGATTCATATTTTATTTCAAACAACACAGAATAAACTTTTTAAAAATAAAAACCACAAAGGAATAATATTATTATGTTTTGATCTTTAAAACAAACAAACACAAACCCCACCTCCTTGGCAGGTAACCTGGCTATGTATTGATTACTTCTTCATATATAGTGAAAGGTTATTTTTAATGCTGACTACACACTAAGGAGGGACACACACAAAGGATATAACCAAAATAGCCCAGTGCTTGGCTTTAGTATAAATCACCAGCAGTATCCCAGAGTTTATTTGTGCCCTATTTTTGGTAGTTCATATTTCTTTAGCATGGCACTTTTCAAAACTAAAAAATAAGCGTAAATTCTACAAGCTTAAAATACAACCTAGGCAAAAACACTTTACAAAATACAAGGAACTGTTGAGACAGAGTTTAAAGTGCAATCACAAATTCAGGACAGTTTCCCACACAGGCTCCGTTCTTTGGAGTTTTCAATAACTCTCTTACACTCTATTTCCATTGTACCAGATTTGTATTCTTTTCCTCATATTTATTTTTCCTTCCAATAAAAAGCTACTCTCCTGTTTTCTTCTTTGGAAAAAAAAAAGAAGTCTGTAGAATCACTATGCAGACAGATAAGAAACTGCTGCATATTTTATAAAGGAAACTGCATATTCAGGATATTGAAAAACAGAATCAAGTGTACACATCACTTCTGGTAAAAGCAGAATCACAGAATGCTAGGGATTGGAAGGGACCTCAAAAGATCATCCAACCATATTTTTCAAGCTGTAGGGATTTGTCCAGTACCTGTTTGCTCTGAATGAACTAGTAAAGAATCACAAAACAACAACCATGGTTGACAAACAACAGCAGCACAATGTTCTGCAAGACCTGCCTCATATCACTTTTGATTTGCACTTTGCATGCTCTGTAGTGTGCTTGTGCCTTTGAAGTGCACAAGATAGGGCAAGCTCTACTCAAGAAAATAACACATTTGGAACAAAATTACAAAACCCACATCCGAACCCTTCACACTTTCATCAGAAAAAGCAAACCATAGGATCGGCCAAGAAGAAAATGAGAGTGTTTAAAAAAAAAAAAATAAAGTCTACCATGATCAGGGCAAAGAAGCAGCAACAAATAAAACTGACAAAGATTACCTCATGGACTTTAGCCCACATCTTACTGTTTCACCTTTTCCTTCTCTTGTAAACTCAGTTAATCACCCCTTCATGTTTTTTCCTGTTTCTCAGGTCCCTGTTTGCTCATCACCTGTGTCTCCAGAGCAGCTGGGCTAATTTGGCTCTGATAGCCATTAGTCGCCAGGCAACACCCAGCATTAGCTTTTATACAAGTGTGTGTATTTACTCATTTATCCTTTCCCTTTTTGGGGGGGAAGATTATAAAGTCAGCACACTGCAGACATGAATAAAAGGAAGCACCTCAAATAAGAGAGTACATCTCTCACACTCAATTTATATCACATTTATGAATATTCATAAAAGGAACACCTAGGCCAAGACAGAGAATGGTATTTTGGAGGAAAGAAACACGTGCAGCTGCTGATTAGTTTTGTAAAGCCACATGAAAACTGTCACAGCTAAAATGACTAGCAGGTAGCAAAATGGCTTGCACGGCCACTGTAAAAGTGCCATGAAGACAAAAGACATAAATGTTGCGATTAACAAAACATTGCATAAACACTTCCGAATGCAGTTCAGCGGATCTTCTAAACAGAACAGGAAAAGCTCAGCACTCCAGTGGCACGAAGCAGGGCTGTCCTGCTTCACATTAAAGCTACCTCGTTAATGCTTATGTGAACATGGAACAGCCACACCAAGACTGCAGGAGGTCAAGAGACCCTAAGAAACAGAGAGGTCCTTGGGAGAGGGCTTTGAAGCTTTGTTTGCATTCAATAGCAACAATGGAAACCCCAGGATGATAGCCTACTCAGAAAGCCAGCCCTATGGAGGGGGAATTGGCCCCTTGACTTTGATCTGTAACCGCTTACAAAGTTGTAATCATGAGCAAAATCCTTTGTTGCTACACAATCCATTTGCTTTCTTATGTTTCCTTTCTTATTTTAACTTGCCTGGTGTTGTGTGACCCAGTGGTGGCTCTTGCAAGCTGAGATACGCAGTTTTTCCAGAGGACAAAAATACCCAGTAAGAGGAGAGCCCACAAAGAATCTGCAGAATGTCCCATCAAGAAGAGTGGATGCTCTGAACACTGGTATTATGAAGATACAGGACACAGAAAAGAAGTATCTTCTGGCAGATATTATTCAGTGACCTGCAAGCAGGAGAAGAGATGGTTTCCAACGTGAGGGAACCCCACATTGTTACCTCTTGACATAAGCAGAACTCAGGATCAGTGATCCATAAGCTTATAAGACTTTTATCCAGCAACCTGAATTTCAAAGAATATGTGCATATTCTCTAATCTCTGGCTCTTAAGGCTGTATTGGCAGTGCTGTGTGTATTGGTTTAAAGAGCTGCATGATTATTAGCAGCTGTACCTGATTATGTGCCAATTAATACAGGAGCTCCCACAGAGTTAACAGGAAGGTTTTCCTTTCCTCTGCTGTTCATTTTTATCTATGACTTTGAGAAAAATCTATTAATCACTGCATGCATGTTCTCTCTGTGCTAATACAGTAATTTATTATGGCTATTAGGCTGCTATAAGTCCCAGGGAACTTTGACAGATCTTACAATTTTAGCTAGGGGATTTATAAGAAACATTTGGCAAATCGTTTGTAGGAACTAAATGTCCTGTCTTAAACCACACGTTCCCCAGAAGCACCAGCCTTACCACTTGTGTCACATTCTCCAGTGTGCTACCCAAAATGCCTGTCTGTCTCTCTGGTTTCCTGTATCAGTGCCCATCCTGTGGACACTGAGAACCACAGAGGTACGTAAGTGCACTGATTGGATCAGCTCTGGGGCGCAGATGGCCTTAGGCTGACCCCAAGTCACACAATGTGACCAGAAGGTGCATCCCTTAACAGGGCAAGACACCCTGGCACCAGAACCAGGCAGCCACCATGGCCACCTCTGAGATTCACTCCACTAATGTGCTCAAGAGATCCCTCCTACACACCCCAGCAAGTCCACACTCCTGCTTGTGCTCAGAGCAAAACAAAACCAAACCCTTTGGTTCTGATTTTTCAAAAGCTCCTAGAAAGGGTTGTGATGGTGAGTTGGCTTAGCTTGGTTCAGGCTGCTGCTTTTGAAAACTCCCCTTCTCCTTAGAACACTTGGTGTGAAACATTAGTGCATAAATATTCTCTCTGTCTCATAGTGACTGCATGATACAAAGAGAAATATCACCTAGAAATATTAACAACTGATTTAAAATTGTAAACTATTTATTCTCAGCCAGCTGGCTTGTGATATGAGCGACTCTACATTTAAAAGCGTAGCTTTCCCCACTGCTTCTCAGTTTGTGTGACTTTTATGGTCTCTCTTTGCAAAGCTGTTCTACCAGGGTAGTGATTTGTGGTTCACACAAGCCACCAGGCTCCTGCAATGTGACCTTATATTATAGATAGTATAATTTAACATGCTTACTGATTATAGCATGATTCTATGAAATAGGATGCAAAGTTTTGCTGATCCATGAGGCTATTTTGCTACTCTTGAAGCATAAATGAGTTTATTTTGTCATCTCATCAAGATCAGCCATATCGTCTGCAGCACACACGCACAATGTATTTGCTGTTAATCCCCTGGTTATTAATCTGTCCTGTGGTGCCAGCCATGGTTCAGAAACCAAGCAGAGAAAAGAATTGAACTTAATGCAGCTGTAAGATTTTTGGTTTTGCAGGAGACAAACCCATGGCCAGCTGTCAATGAAGTGCAGACTACACAGTTCAACACAATTCAAAAATAATAAACCTTTTGTAAGATGCACTGTCTCTACAAGTGAATATATTAGTGTTATTAATAATAGCCTGATATTAATGCAAAGCTGTGCTGTCACCTGCCACAGAACAACGCTGTGTATATAACTCCATTGGTTATTACATTACAAAGATGCCTGAAGCCTTATGCTGACAATAAGTGAAGCAAGTGTGGGATTTAATACATTTGAATTAAAAAAAAAATCATACCTTTAATTTAATCTATGCATGTTCTTCACTGTGGCAATTACCTACAAGTCCACAAAGAACATTCTGGGCTTCAGGCTCTCAGACAGTGTATTCAGGATTATTCTTATGGATGATAGCTCTTCATGGTTTCCAGAACAGGCTCATTCATTAAATTGCTTTCTGCTAACAGGATTTCTGCAAGATGCTCCTTTCAAGTATTTATAGGGGTGGGGCTTTGAACCATGAAAAATGTCAGAAAACTGACACAAGAGTGATTTCAGCATCATGGGTAAAGCAAATATGCAAAAAGTGCATTTTGTTCTGACACTGTCTGCAGTCCTTTAATCAAGGAAAACAATTGCTCAGCCAGGAATGAATGAATGTCAGTTGAAGGGGGGGAAAAAGGCCTGTTCAGAATTATTAACCCATTTTTTCAGCTTAATTTCTAACACAAAGTGAAAATAAACAATCATCACCTCATATAAATCTATGGAGTCAGTTATTCTCACTTAAGTAGGGTTACAGAAGTTTATGCTAGCTGAAAATTATGCCTGATATGTTTATCTGAATCTGTAGCCCTCTGGAAATCTATTCCAGATAGGCTGCGTACCCTGGTGTGCTGAGGGCATCCAAATGCTCCCATTGGATCATCCTCAGCAATTAGCAAATAGACCCTTTGTCAGAACAGAGCAAACCCCAGTCTCAGGTCACCGCGTTGCTAACACATGAGATGTCTGAAACATTAAGCTGCAAAGTTTACAAATTTAAGATTCCAATGGCCCAAATTTTCACTGTTTTAAGGCTCAAAACATTAAGCAGTAAGAAATTTGTCCCCTTACTTTGACATTCTCATGTAATTTCATGTTTCTTCAGGTAGTCTGTCAAGTCAGCTGGTTTCCAGGGGCTTGCCAACAGTTTATCTGTCTTTATTAAGTAATATACTGAGAAGATAAGGGAATGGGTCACAACAGCATCAGAAACGCCACATTTCTTAAGGATATTTGCCACTGCAATCTCATTGCCATTGGCTTTTTGCTGTGCAGCTCTACAAAATCATAAAACTGTTCTTAAATATTGACCCATTTTATTTGTCTAGTTATCCTCTTGGCTCATTTTATTCTAAAATAATCAATAATGTGTTTACCTGGCAAAACATTTCCTCAAACATTTTCTAACTGGCCAGTAAAAGATCAATGCTGAAAGGTTTGCTTTCTGCATTACAGCTCTAACTAATGGTTTGTTTATTCAGAAAAAAAAACCACACAGGTTTGGTCTTATCTAGCAAGCGAGGCTGTAAAAGATTGTGCTGTTTGAAATTGTAGCTGGAAGTTGAAATGGTTCAGGAGTGTTCCACTGAAATATGTTTATGCTGGAAAAGAGTTTGAATGAAAAGCTGTGCTCTTTTGAATATATTTGGGTTTCATTTACGAAGCGAGATCAAAATATTTTGCCTCAGGTTAAGAAAAGTGGTATTGCAAGATCTGGTTTGTAAGACAGAGTCAAAATATTAGTACCATTATAGCATTAACATGCAAATGTCTGCAGAACAGTCTGCAGGCAGGAACTACACTTCCCACAGGTCACTGCAACAAGTCAGTCACACACGCCAGGATAAAACGTTTCAGGGAGGTCCTGCAAATACAAATTAATTTTTATTTGGAAAACATTAAATTACTTCAGGTTAAAATCTTGAAAGGTAGTACTGGACATCGCTGTCTGATGATTTTTTTTTAATTTAGTTTTGGATTTAAGTTTAATGTTTGTCATATTTTAGCGTGGATTTATTTTCAAATGCAAAAATCTTCCACGGTAAAATAGATTCTAGTTTTTTTTTTAGGACTCCTAGTATCTAAATCTGTTTGTCACAATCCAATAAACTCAATTAGTTTAAACATAAGGTAAACTGGTTTGACTGTCTGTAATACGCATTCACACTGCTTTAACAAACCCGATGCCATTAAATGCAGCATTTTATTACTAGAGGGGAAAAAAAAAAAGTTGCCTATTGTTTTACCTTGCAAGACACTGTCAGTTCCTAAATAACACCGTATTCTGCAAAAGAACATGCTTCATAGCCTAGTATTTATTTACATTTCACAAAGGATACGTGACCAGAGAGGAAAACGTGTTGTTCTTACTGCAGTGTCCTTACTGAGGTGAGAGGGGTTGCTCAGTCAGCACTTTGAACTTTGTTTTCTGCAGATAAAGGACTCTGCTAATAAAAATAACATATTCAAAGACACAGTTAAGGGCTGTGCTCAGGCTGACCAAAAAGGTTTTATGGAGCACTTTGGCTTTGTAAACACCCAGGGCAAGCAGGAGAGAGGGAATAATGCTAGTCATTCCCAAGGCTGCCATACCAAATGCCTCAGTAAAAGCAGCTGCCATTACCTGGGATTTAGTTATTAAACACTAACAAAAGTCATAACACTAAAAATAGCAAAACCTGCTGCTTTAGTGTACGAGGATATGACCCAAAACAAGCAGTGAAGGCTCTGGAGAGGGCAAGGTAATGTGAGGTGACGTGAGGGGAAGCGGTGGCGGCCATTTTCTGTCAGCCCTTCACAGCAAGCCCTCCTCACCCCCAGCATGGCAGCATCCCCTTTCCCTCCCTCTTCTGTCCCCATTTCCACTCCCCAGACTCGACAGCAGGCAACAAAGTACCTCAGAGAACTGTCAAAACCCATCCTCCCAGGCTGAAGACATGGCCATGCTGAGGAGAGGCAGCCGGGGGTCTGCCCGGCGCTCAGGGGAGCTGGACAAAGATGGACGCCCTCACCTCAGAAGCTGCAGCGGGAAGACCAAGGCTTTAATGGGGAACAAGGACTTTCTGAGCTCTCACAGTTATAGCTGTCAGACCCTGGAAACTATAGAGCAGCTGTTCTCTGAGGAAATGGCTTTATAAACGTGGTCTCAAGTCAGGGGCTTTGCAAGTTACACAAGCACAAGAAAATTTTTTTGTAGAAATAAAATATACTTCTGTGTGTCTCTTGCTTATCCCTGTGAATCACTAACGCTATTGAGCATTCACCTCTTGGTCCCCACGTGCTACAGTTGCTCTTCGACAGCCGCCTCTCTGAAGTGCCGCCTCTCTCACATTAAGGGAAGGATTGCCACCTTACATTTCTGCTGGAAAATAAATCCTTTTTTCCCCATTTGGACTGGACTACCATCTGTAGATAGCACACTGTAGAAATAATCTGGGGTTACAACTCATGATGAAATAGAAACAACCGGTCAGGCCCAGCATCCCTGTTGTACTGGGAAACATCTCAATTCCCACTGTGGACTATGGCTCACCCAGGAACAACGACTGCGAGGGTCCTGCACAGAGCCTGTCTGCAAAAGGGATTTAATCCAAAAGAGACTAAGTTTTTAATTTAAGGGAGAGCAGCTGGACTGCATTTCAATCCTTTTGTAGATGTTCTGACACAGAATGAAAGCTGATGTTATTTGTTTTACCTCATCTCACTTCGCTTTATTTCCCAAGCTACAGCCTTTTAAAATAAAAATAAAAAGTCTTCTATATAGAAAATTACAACTGACAGCATCAAACAATAGGGCAGGGGAAGATACATCACACAGATTTCTTCTACAACCTGAGGCTTTTCCTTTTTTTTTTTTTCTTTCATTTTAAATACCATCTCAACTTTTACTTTCCATCCTTCTTGATACACCTTTGCCTATTACTCTTTTATTAGCTTTGCCACTCTGATTTTGAGCCACCCACTCCAGCATGCTAAGTGCTCCGAAATGATTTCTGCCTTTCCCCCACTGTAGCATTGCTGTTACCACCAACAGCCTCATCATTTACTCTGCACTAAAAGACAGGAGATGTTCAGCCCCTGGGTAAGTTTTCTGGCTCCTCACTCTAATAACTAGTGCCACTAATGCAATCAAATTTTATATCATTTTTATTGGATCCCTCCTAGAGAATTATAGGAGGAGCGTTGGCTTGCAGAGCAGATGTGTGAAGCTGCAGACAGAATTGCATCTGTTTTCTTTTGCCACAAATTGTTCTGTATTGTCCCCTGTTGACTAGGAAATTTAACATACTGTCACTGTACATCACATCTGTAATAAAATCATTGTTAAACATAAACACATTATCCCCTTCTACTTATATATATTTTTTTTAATAACAGACTGATTTTATTTTCTCTACATCTCTCTCCACCTCATCCCCAAAACAGATTTGTCTTCTGGCCCTGCTATTCCCTGGAGCTGGGCCAGCTCCAGAAGTTTGATGCTGGCTTTGACAGCAGTCCTGAGAGTGAAAAGGAATACAGAGGAGGTGGGGAAATGTCAGTAAGAATCTGTTGCTTCTAACTAAATTTAAAAAAAGACTATATTTCTTGATGGCCTTTTTAACCCAACAACTGTTGCCTACCAGCTGAACAGAAATAAGTCGTCCAGATCCAGATAAGGAATTAAAGAGAAAAGCTCTGTCTCTGAGCTGCAGAAAGTTGCCAGCAGCGTTTAATCCCTGGGCTGGGGTGAAGTCCTGCTTTTGCTGCAGCTGCGAGTGCTCTGCAACCTTGGACTTCCCTGGGTCGCCACAGTCACACTGGTTTCCAGGCTGCTGAATAAACCAGCTCCCAGTTGCTGATTAACACAGAAAACAAAGACAGCCAAGACCACATTGCCATTTGCAGGCAGAGACAAGCTTATTTTTCTCATTTTCCTAGCTGAGGGAAGATGGCATGTTAACATAACACAAATCCTCCAAGGTAACGTGCTTATCTTTCAGAAATACATGTCTTCTGTGGGATGGGGCCAGGCCAGCTGCAGCTGTTCTGCTTCTCGGTGTGTGGCTGCACAGCGTGGTCTGCATCAAAGAAAGCGAAAAAGCAAGATTCTCCTCTGCCTGCACTATCGTGCACAGATGTGGTGCAAAGCCAGGCAGGATTGCTCGGGGCCAGGGCTGCACATCGTCCCC